>NC_073262.2:71867500-73322500 GCF_029289425.2 Pan paniscus | reverse complement strand
AACAATGTTGCTTGCAGAAGGTCCAACAGCCTTAACAGACATTCTCATCCAGCTCTTCATGATCACTGTGCAGAGCACAGGAATCTAGCCTGTTGTGCTGGCAAAGTCCTCAGAACACAAAGAACACAGCGGTTCTTTCTGATGGTTCCAACATACCTCCTCCTCGTTTGCTTTGTGAAGTCCATACTCTGCAATATGGTAGAATGTGAAGCTGTGAGTCCCTTTTGTGTCATCTCCTTTCTGATTTATAGATCAATGAAGAGAAGTGTCCTTAGGTCAGTCTGCTGGTGTGAAGTATGCTCTGGAGGTCTGACATCCACTCTCCCTTAGACTTTCTAATACGGCAGGAATTCCGTCCATGGTAACTCAAAAGACTGATCTTAAGAAGTTTTTGGGTTCAACTAGAGTTCAGCCTAGTTCAGCTGGACTTCATATTTATATAGTGTTTACATTTTATCAGAGGTTTTTATTTATATTGTCTCAACTGGTAATGCTTTATATACGATATGATTTTCAACTTTTGTTCTTGACGAACTTGCTGTTTCATTGGCTTTTATTTTTTTCCTGATTCTTATAAAGAATTAAGTTATTGGATAGACTGTTCTTAATTTTAATATTTCTCCCATTACTTAAAAACAACTGTTGGTGTCTAATCTTATGGTTTCTACACTATACTAGAATCTGGTATAAGCTAGTTATCTGATTTAGCATCAAATTTTAATTTTCATTATTTTAAGTTTAATTTTTCCATATTTCACAATGTTCTGCAAAGAATGCTGTAACTTCCAGGTGCTTTGCCATTGGAAGAAATCTGAGTGTCACTGATACAATGATCCATTGTAAGCAACCGAATAAATAATTGGGAAGTAGACCATTGTTTAATAAATGCTATTGGAACAATTTAATGGCAATATGCAAAAATATAACTTAAATACAGACATATTAACATTTATCCTATATACAGTGTACTTTGCTGGATTTTGTGGAAAATATGAAGAGAAATAAGACAAAGTCCCTGTTTTCAATCTAGTAGAGGACACTGTCTTAAGATGTTAAGTGACTTCTTTAAAGCCGTTTAAGCTAGTGCTGTTGGACTCAAATTGTTTAGTTTTTAAAATTCTAAATCCTTTACTCTTCTCAATACATTTCTTGATTCTCACAGGCCACAATAAATTCGAGATGAGTTATATAGTTGAGAATTTTAAACATTCTCCAAAAAACTTTAGAAAGAAATGGAGTATCTCAGCTGTATAAGAAGACGTTAGTGACATGCATGCATTTAATTATATTAAAGTAAAACGTTCCATATGATGGACAGTAACAAAACTAAGATGAAAGGAAGTACAACAGAAAGATAAAAACAATTAAAAGATATATACCCATAAAAGTTACATCCATAATGTGGAAAGGCTGAGGCGAGAGACAGAGAAATATAGTTAGAAAACGAGATACTGAAAAATGTTGAACTATCCTGACGAACAGCTTCAATTTAACAATTATTACTGCTTCTCTATTAATTCATACACCATAAGGTTAAAAGACAATGTGGGAGGGGCCCCAGAGAAACAGGAGAATCCACAGGTTCCCTGCCTCCTGAAGTGCAACTTGGCCATAAACAGAGCTGGCCGGGCACGGTGGCTCACGCCGGTAATCCCAACACTTTGGGAGGCCTAGGCGGGCAGATTGCTTGAGCTCAGGAGTTCGAGAGCAGCCCAGGCAACATGGCAAAGCGCCATCTCTACAAAAAATACAAAAAATTAGCCAGGCATGTTGGCATGCACCTATGGTCCCAACTACTCCGGAGGCTGAGAAAGGAGGATCCCTTGAGTTCAGAAGGCAGGGGTTGCAGTGAGCCGAGATCGCGCCTCTGTACTCCAGCCTGGGTAATAGAGTGACACTTGGTCTCCAAAAAAAGAAAAAAACCCAGAAAAAACCCCCAGAACTAAGCAACTTGTTCCAAGGAATACGTTGCAATGAAGTAAACCAAAAGAAAAAAAAACCCAATTTGTATGAAGACAGACAGACATAACACTTTTTTTTTTTTTTTTTTTTTTTTTGAGACAGAGTTTCGCTCTTCTTGCCCAGGCTGGAGTGCAATGGCGTAATCTCGGCTCACCGCAACCTCCGCCTCCCAGGTTCAAGCGATTCTCCTTCCTCAGCCTCCCTAGTAGCTGGGATTACAGGCATGTGCCGCCACACCCGGCTAATTTTGTATTTTTAGTAGAGATGGGGTTTCTCCATGTCGGTCAGGCTGGTCTCGAACTCCCGACCTCAGGTGATCCACCTGCCTCAGCCTCCCTAAGTGCTGGGATTACAGGCATGAGCCACCGTGCCCAGCCATAACACTTTTATAGCAGTAAAAAAGCTAGAAACATGATACATATTTAATAATCGAGAAGAAATTAACTCAGATATAAAAATTGTTTCATATCTTGAGTCACTGACAAAGCGGCGATAAATGTGTATGATGTTGACAGAAGAAAATTCAAAACTTGGAAAAAGAAGTAAAATACAAAATAACATATAGCACATTGACTAAATCTATGCATGTACATGCATTAAGAAGTTTATCATGATTTTTCCCTTGAAAATTTAAATACTAAAAAATCAATAAGGCACATAGTACCAAAATTGTTAGTTCTTTGCATATATGAAGAAAGTATAACCAGAAAAGGCTAAATTTGTAAGCGGCAGAGTGAAAACTTGAACCCTGTCTTTTGGATTTTGGGCCAGTCAGTTTGCATTAAGATATAAAACAGTATGGTTATCAGATAGTTACCTAGTTCGTTTGATTAGTTTATGTAGAGAAACTGGGCAACTCAAGTTTGAACATTCACTTTTTTTTTTTTTTTTTTTTTTTTTTGAGACGGAGCCTTGCTCTGTCACCCAGGCTGGAGTACAGTGGCACGATCTCAGTTCACTGCAACCTCCACCGGGGTTCAAGCGATTCTCCTCCCTCAGTCTCTTGAGTAGCTAGGATTACAGGCACCCACCACTGTGCCTGGCTAATTTTTTGTATTTTTAGTAGAGATGGGGTTTCACCATGTTGGCCAGGCTGGTCTCGAACTCCTGACCTCAAGCAGTCCACCTGCCTTGGCTTCCTAAAGTGTTGGGATTACAGGCGTGAGCCACTGACCCCGGCCTGAATATTCACATTAGAATGTGAGTTTTTACTTTGAGGACCATAATGCTCATATTCTCAAAGTGGCTTATTTCTACCTCGCATAGATGCCCATGAGACAAACCAAACTCCCCACTTTGTCGTACATTGGCAACTACCTCCTTACTGGGCTTTTAAAGGTATATTATGTTATGAATACCAGTTTGCATTTAACGTAGGTCTCTTTCCTTTTCAAGAATCTTTGCACCTCCCCCCAACCCCCTGCCCTGCACCTTCTGATTTCATATTTGAGAATTTTAACACATCTTTCTCTTCCGAATTGTTATAGAACTTTATAATAAACTGGAGCTAAATCTGTCAGAAAATGGAAGAAATCTGGATAGCATTTCAGGAGCACTGGCAAATGCATACTCCTTACTTCCTAATCCCAAACTGTCACACTGTGGCTGCACATGTGCCCAAGCCCTTGGTGAGAGACAAATAGCTGAATTCAGTCAATCTGTCACATAAATTCAAACAACTGGTTTGTAAATTTAATTTTTCTTTTCTCTTTATTGAACATGCCGGTATACTCAAGCTAGAGTTGCCAGATGAAATGGAGGACATGGCTGGGTGCGGTGGCTCAGCTGGGAGCAGTGGCTCACGCCTGTAATCCCAGCACTTTGGGAGGCCGAGGTGGGCTGATGGCCTGAGGTCAGGAGTTCGAAACCAGCCTGGCCAACAAGGTGAAACCCTGTCTTTACTTAAAATACAAAAATTAGCTGTGTGTGGTGGTGTGCACCTGTAATTCCAGCTACTGGGGAGGCTGAAGCAGGAGAATCACTTGAACCTGGGAGGTGAAGGTTGCAGTGAGCTGAGATCGCATCATTGCACTCCAGCCTGGGTGACAAGAGTGAGACTTCATCTCAAAAAAGAAAAAAAAAAAAAGACACACAGTTAGATAGATTTGAATTTCAGATAAACAACCAATAATTCTTTATTACATCCATGAAATATTTAAGACATATTAAAAAATGATTGGTTATTTGAGATTCAAATCTAGCTGAGTGTACTGCATTTCTATTTGTTAAATCTGGCAACCCTAATTCATGCACAGTCGTAAGTCACAAATGAGGCTTTTGTCGTCTTCCAAGGTTTCAGAGATGAAGAAGAAAATGTCTTCTACTCCATTTGACTTGCTGAGTTGCAGCTATTTTGGCTACACATGCCCCCTCCTACACTGTCCTCTAAAACTTAATGTTTCCATTTTCATCACCTGCTACAGATATGCCAGTTCTGGTAAATTTCCTAGCAAGCTTGAAGGAAGTGAAGGACAACTGCAAGGAAGGGCAGGATGGAGCATGCAGCCCACGTATTCCCCAGCTTGGTGGGGCAGAATGTGTTCTTGGCTCCTGAGGAATGGGCAGGCAACGCACAGGGGTCCTGGGAAGAAAGGGAGAGAATATCCTGGGAGAGCTATAGTCCCTGGCACCCTCCTGTGGTCCTTCATCAGGTATGGATACTTTCTGAGCTGTGTGATTGCTGATCTGATTGCCATTTTGTGGATGAGGCGTTCTCAGGTTCATTTGCCAAATGAAACATCCCCTTTAAGCAAACAGAGTGTTCAGTGTTCTAGATTTACAGATGGCAAATCCTATATGAGGTTATAAGCTATACCCCTGGGGCATTTAAATAGGATTAGAGTTGTGCAATTAATTTACAGAGCTCTGCCAACTCTGTGCATAAAGAAAGGTGCGTCACTCCTCTGACCAAGGTTCTCAGGGCATTTGCAGGTGACAGTAACCCAGCTGTCAGCTAGACAATCTTTCTTCTCAATGAGGGTTGACCATGCGCATAGTACTCCAGTGGATACTCCCATGAAATAGCTTCTGAAGACATGACCTGTCTTTTCTGGCTCTCTGTCTCTTCCCCTAACCATTTCATTTTTATATAGCAACTCTTGTTTTGCAAAGTACTTTTTGTTTACTTCATCTCATTTTAGCAAGGCCAAATAACCCTAAAGAGATAACAGAGGCATAGTGAGACTAAGAGATTATACAGTTAGAGGCAAAGCCCAAATGAGAATTCAGGTTTTTGAAGTCCAACTGAGAGTATTTTTTAGCATACCAGTTGTTCAACTTTTAAAATACTAATGCCCGGGTCAAAGCCTGGACATGGATTTTTTTTTTTTTCAAATCTCTTTAGGTGGTTCTACTGTGTAGTCAAGGTTAAGAACCATTGTGCTTGACCATATTAAATCTTTCCTTCCCAATAAGAACCATATCAGCAGAAAGTCTACCAATAATCTACATCACCTTAAAAATGAAGAAATGTATTGTAATCCCCTTGTCCCTAATATGCCTTGAGGCATGGACTATTTCAGGAATGCTCAGAGCCTAACAGATCCTCAGGTTATTGGAGACAGGGAAGTATGCCCTGGTAGCTCAGATTTCCAAATTTAAGTCATGTCATGGAGGAAAATTCTCTGTGGTCTGGCTCCTTGCTTTTATATCTGAGAGGTCTGAGGCTCAAGGAGCTTAGGTCCCTAAGCTATAACTCAAGATTCTTGATTCAAAATCCCAGGGCCTAGGTCATGGCCTCTATTATGATGCTTGTACTTTTGCTGAGACATTTTCATAAGTTTTCACTTCACCAAGTCTAACTTCAGGAGGAACTAAGGAATTCAGTGGGCTTTTGTAAAACACATACACACACAACTAGAAAGAGAGATTTTTCTCCTGGGGTGCATGTAATTCAGATCCTGCTTTTTAAGATGAAAGGAAAGCTACAAATTTTCCCACTTGCCATGTTATGTCATGAACAATCTTCTTCAAAATTGCAAAACTGCTACAAAGAAAACATCCCTGAGTTAAATTAGTGCCTGTGGAAGATGCTGGAGTTATAAATTGTCTATGTGGAATTTTCTACTTATTAGTTAAGGAGGTGGCAATAACTTCCCCTGAAACCAATAGCTCAGAGCCTGGCACACTCTCAACAAATGACGAATGAATGAAGAATGAATGAATGAATGAATGAGTGAATGAGTGAATACTGACTATTCACCATTCTCATTAAGATCTCTTCCATCTATGTGACCTATTCTTTTGTTCTCAGACTGTTAATTGGGATGTTTTTGTCCAGGCTTCCAATAGGAAGAGGGTCTTTCCTATCCTGGGATACCTTTGGGGAAACTGTCCAGAGGTGTTTCAAAGAGGTAGATGAAATCAGTCTCTAAAAACAAAGTTCCTTAGTATTTTTTATTACTGTCCTTTCAATATCTTTATAGGAATATGTATTCTTTTTTTTTAACTAAAAAATTCATTCATTCATTTAATTTGGGTTATGGCTCCCCGCCCCGCCCCCCCCCCCCCCCCCCCGCCCCGCACTTAACAATAAAGTCATAAATATTTCCATTCTATTAGGCAACTTTTAAAATAGTATGTTTCTTTTAGAGTTACTTTTTGAAAAGGTAATAAATGAACCTAATGTTCAAATAAGTTAAGCAGTGAAAAGTTTGTCTTTTTTCCACACCCAATCTCATTCCCACAATAGTAGTAACTGCTGAGACAAGTTTCCAGAGATATCTGTCTTCCAGAGATAGCTTAAATGGTATCACTTCTAATGCTTGCATGGTATTTCATTTTATGAATGAATCATGATTAATTTATATAATTTCCTATTTTGGGCATAGAAGTTGTTTCCAATGTTTTTCTATAATAACAGTGCTTTGAGGAACATACTCATAGTTTGGTGTTTGACAAATGTTCCTTATTCCTTAGGATAAATTTCTAAAAGAAGAATTACTGGCCAAAGGTATGCATATTTTAAAAACTTATGATTTGTTTTTTTCAATCGCCATCCAGAAATTGTGCAGCAAAATACACTTCTGCCACCTATACCTATATTACCCATTTAAGCAGGCCCTCACCAGCATGAGATGGTTCTTAAGAAAAAGTCTGACAATTTAATAGGTGCAAAAATAACACCTCATTTGTGTTTCTATTTGCATGTCATTGATTATTTGAAAAGGCTGAATGTTCCCTACCCTCCCAGTTTATTAACCATTTGTGTTTCAGGATTCCTCTTCAGTTGGAAACAGCAGCAAAGTTCACAGGTCGTGGGTGGATGTGAAGTGGATGGAACAGGTTGTTGCCAGTCTATTGGAGTAGGATGGTAGATGAGCAGTCCCTTGGCTAACAGGTGTGGTTATGCCTATTTTAAAAATTAGCATGTTGTAGGGGAATATTTCTCAAACTTTGGTCACGTATCTACCTCTTAGGCATTTTTTACTTTATTCACCTGTACTACTATTTAATATTTTTAAAATTCAACTGATTTTTTTTTTTTTTTTTTTGCTTAAATACATGTCTTTAAAACTGGAACTTTATTCGCCACTGTAAATGGAAAACCAGTGTCATTTGCCATATATAGAAGTGAACTATATAGTAAATACAGTGAAAGTGAAATGGTATCATCACACTTGTGCTAGATTCCATTTCCTATAGAAGGTTCTGAGTTTCTTAAAAGGCTTGTTAAAAAGAGAGATGAGTAAATGTGAGAGGAATTTAAGACATACTAGCACCATTAAGACTTTCTCCTTAAAGTAATCTGGAGGATTTAAATTGAGAATTGAAAAAAGTAACTTTATTTTACATAAGAAATTATGTAAAAGAATTATGTTATTTAATGCCACATCCATACGTCATCAAAAGTCAACTTGGTGACCACTAGTGGCCCATGTCCCACACTTTGAGAAACGTGTGTTGGGGTGGGAATCTGAAGTCAGAAAAACTGGAGTATGATAACCACCTCAGCACTTATTAGAGGCCTTCACTTGGGAATGATGACCCTTCCTTGTAGGGTTGTAGTGAGAATGACAGATAATATATGAAAAGATAAAACATGGTGCCAGAGGCATTAGCAGGTGCTGCGAAGGGGCTGTTGTATTTCTTGTTATACTGGAGTGGTTCTCCACCCTGGATGCATATAGAATCATCTGAAGGGCTTTTTAAAAATACAGCTATCATGACCTCACCCCTGGAGATCCTAATTTAATTGGTCAGGGGTAGGGTTCTGGCATTGTTACTTGTTTAAAACAAAGTTCCTCCTCCTTCCCAGTGATTTTAATTTGTAGCCAGTGTTGGAAAAACCATGGACTTAACCCTTTCCTAAGAGCTTAGATCAATTCTGCAGATTAGCTATCTGCCATTTTGAAAAGGTGGCATAGGCTCAGGGAAGTATTCACTGGACAAAAGGAATTCTGGATGGGGGAAGCTCTAGGCACCATCAGGCATTTGCTTTGTGCTGGAAGCTGCATCAGATGGCTTGAGCCCAAAGTAGACATAAGGGCTCCTTATTTCCCTGGACACTGGGAAAATCATTTCTCTTATTCCAAGAGAACAATTTTGCTGACCATGGAAATACTATCTCTGGTTTCCAGAGGTACAGTGCTGTTCAGTGCTCTTCTGGAGGTTGTAGTATGAAGAAATGACAAAGCCAAAAAGGCATTCTGACCTAGGGAGACGCTCTTTAAAGCAAAATATAAATGTAGGGCAAAAACTCTGCGGTCTCAGGAGGATTGGATCCAGGGGAAAATGTTTAAAAGGCAAACGTTTAGAATTAGTTATACAGCTTCAGCAATGGTTTGCTATTGTCTTGCTGTCTTTTTGTTTTGCTTTGTGTAGTGCTCAGAATATCTGCATCATGTAGCATCTTTCTATTTTTAGGAGTCTTTAAACTCCTTTATTCTGAAGCCCCAGAATATTCTCATCCACCACGTACTTTCACGTGGAGATGACTGACTTCATCTTTGACAATGGCAGTTCCCTAACCTTGATCCAGCACGGGAGCAGGAATTAAGGCGAAAATGGCCACCCAAACTGCACCCAGTGGGAAAACAGCATTAACTCAGCTTTTAAAAAAGTGTCAACTTGGAAAATCCAAGACCTAGATCTGATGCTTAGTGGACCCACAATGCCAGGCAGCAGTCTGGGAGATGTCACTTCTGGAGCTTCTAATGAGATGCAAATCACCTAGTGAACTACTGGGGAGCTGGGAAACAATGTCCTGGGTAAAAGCAGATAAAAATGGAATGAAAGAATTTCTTTGAAGATTGGAACGACATTTTAAGTGCTTGCGGATATGGGACACCAGATAGTGTTGGTTTTACTAAGCTAATTGTGACGGGGTCTTTGATTCCCTGCAGCAGGGGACCCTGGGGCACTCGTCTCCAGCTCTGCCTCACTCTTCGAGGAGCTAGTTCCAGTTCTACTGTGAGTGTGCAAGGGGCTGGTCAGCTGTAGCAAAACCAGCACTGGACATGGGGGATCAGAAGACCCAGGCACACATAGTTCAAGTTCTGACACATATTGGTATGTGACCTTAAGTGAATCCCTTACCCCTCTGCTGCCATGTTTTATGTGTAAAATGATAAAGAGATGGGTGGACTGAGGTAGTAATTTTTAATGGAGGACATTGGTGTGGCAAATTACACGTTCTGGCCTGAAGATTCTGAGCTGCTCTCCTTGGAGTCACATTCTTTCCCAGTGTGTGAACATCTGTGTGCAGTGAGAGACATGCCTGATGGGGATCTGTTGCCTGAAGCCAGTGTGAAGGCAGGAAAAGGGTAAGAACCATTAGCCCAGAGGCCCTTTAAAGTCCCTTCCAACTTTAAGATGCTATAACTCCAGAGTAATCGCCAGTTAACCTCTTGGAGCCTCATCTGTGAAACTGACATAAATGCTTTTGCTTTTCAGCTTGTTGGAATTTAAATACGACCAATCAAAATGCGTTTAGGCTTCAAAGGAAAAAGTTCTCCATAAATACACCAGAATTTCATTCTAACATGATTCATTCATTCAGAGAGCACAGCTGCACAAGGTAGGTTCCCCTGAACCACTTTCTGGGTCATTTGGTTACTGATGGGCTAAAGGACATCATTAAAACCTCACCTCAGCCTTTGCCCAGCTGTTAGCAAAACCTGCAGTGTATAGATTAGATTAATATTGCACAGCTGTACAAATACCCACCCAGGTCCATAAATTATAAAATATTTTTACACATAGAGAGGGCAGTCATTAGTATGAATGACATGATTTGGGGGAGGTTATATCTACAAATGTCTGGCAGGTGTGTGTGTGTGTGTGAGAGAGAGAGAGAGAGAGGGAGAGAGAGAGATTGAGTGGAAATAGAAAAGAATGTCAGTAGTAGACCAAAATAAAATCACAAATATAATTTTTATCTTGCATTTAATTAATAAGATGTAAAAATGAAATCAATGAAGTGTTAGTGGTGAGAAATGCAGTTGTGATCTTTCAGTCTTAATCTTCAAAAAAGCCAAGAAAATAGTAAGTGTCTGAGAGAAGCAAAGATTAAATAGAAAGGTATGGTTTGGTTATTTTCCTAATCTGTGCCGAATTTTGGAACAAATTTCTTAAGTACATTATAAAATCAATTTGGTCCAACTATCCAGTAAACATTAAGACATTTGTACAAGTAGGGCAGCACAAAGCTTTCAGTTCTCTGCTCTAATCAAGAATTTAAATTTCAGTTCTTCAGGGTCACAGAGAACTACCAAATTTCTTTGCCTTGTTTTACAATCCAATATGAGATTAGTAAAAATCCGTTACTGAAATAATGCATAAAATGATGACTTCTCATGCCCTCCCTGACCTGAGGAGGTTGCAAGAGATCTGAATTTCTCCACTGGACTCAAGATTTCTCAACAAATTAGCATCAGCAGCTTCCTGCCCCCACCCCTTTTAAATATCCCTATACTCAGGCGGGGTGTGGTGGCTCACACCTGTAATCCCAGCACTTTGGGAGGCTGAGGGGGGTGGATCACTTGAGGCCAGGAGTTTAAGACCAGCCTGTCCAACATAGCAAAACCCTGTCTCTACTAAAAATACAAAAAATTAGCCGGGCCTGGTGGCGTATGCCTGTAATCCCAGCTACTCGGGAGGGTGAGGCAGGAGAATCGCTTGAACCCGGGAGGCAGAGGTTGCAGTGAGCCAAGATCAGGCCACTGCACTCCAGCCTGGACGGCAGAGTGGTACTCCATCTAAAAAAAAAAAAAAAACCCTACACTCTGAGTGACCTACCTGATCAGTATAGCTATAAGCACCTTCCTATATGTCATAAAAAACAAACCAAGCTTAACCAAAGTAAATGGTTACAGTTGTTGCCAACAAAGCTGAGAAATGGGTATCTCCTGTGTTATACAAGTGATATTTCAGCCTTGACAAGGAAATTATTGCCTACACACACACACAAACAAACACACACACACACGCACAAAAGCAAATGCTTTGGCCATGAAGTTCGACCAAACTAAAAGATAGTTCCAGTGCAATGTAATTTTAAGTTTCCAAATGAACATATTCCAGGAGGCTCATATCAGTGGTCCTCAGCTCTTGACTCCTGAAGGAAACATTCTTTCAGGGACTTGGTTGTCTTGGTTTAGTCAAATAAAATATTAACAGTCAGGAACCTGGCAGCATTTATCTGACAATATAGAGAAAATCATATTAACATGAGCTCTTCACCGGAATGATCTTGGACATCCATGATGGCACCGGGAAACGCGCCACCAGCTCTGGAAGGGTGGGAGGCTCTGGCTGACTTGGCACCTTCCCACTTCCAGCTCTCGTGGCCGCTCATCCTGCATGAGATGGGGACCCAGCAGAGAGGGGTTAAATGGGTTGAGAAGCCAGTCCAGCCAGGGGTCATTAGCAATCAAGGACCAGCATTAAAAGGCAGCAGGAGACTAAGGGTCTCTGACAGGCTTGGCTCCAGGCACCATCTGGAAGGAAAGAGGCTGTCAAAGTTGGCTTAAAAAAAAAAAGAAAGAAATTCATGGAGATCTTTTCTTTTCAATAACATAACACAGTTATGTTATTTCCAGCGTGGTTCCTTCCTTGGAAGTTAGGTTATTTTCAAAGTGCTCTGTTTTTGAGAGTAGGGCCAGGCAATCACATTTCTAGGCCTGTTTGTGGCCATGATGAACCAGTTATTGGCACCTGGGTTGGGACCAGCCCAAGACCAAGTGTATGGCCAACAAACTCTTAAACTTTGATAGTGGCGAGAGATTGTAACACACATGCTTCATAATAAGGTGACTGGAATATGTCAGATCTAAAGTATGGGGCACAGCTCATATCCAATAATGCATTAATCGTATTCCACACACTACAATACGATCTGTGACTAAAAAGAAAAAACCAGACAGCTTTGCTTAACCTGTGTTCAAGCTGATCATCTAAGTTGTGATTTTTGACACAACTTAAAGAATTCTAAAACAAGCCTGGGTTCACTTTCTAAGGTAATTTGTACAAGGAAATGGCAGTCAGGGGTGTTGCATATTACATACATGTGGTTACCAACTTGGTTTACATTATTGATTAAATTCATTTTCTCTTTCTCTTTTTTAGACCTTTGGATATCTCCTCCTCCTTCCCCTTATCTATAAATATGTAAGAAAGAAAACATGTTTAAAATACAGTATTTTATTTCTTTTGATCACAGATTAGACTTAGAGAACAGAGATGCCCTATAATGTGATCTTTGAGAGATATTACAAAGCTTCCAATCTCACTGTGAGGATTGTTAATATATACATATATTTTATTATACTTTAAGTTCTAGGGTACATGTACACAATGTGCAGGTTTGTTACATATGTATACATGTGTTGTGTTGGTTTGCTGCACCCATTAACTTGTCATTTACATTAGGTATATCTCCTAATGCTATCCCTCCCCCCCTCCCCCCACCCCACAACAGGCCCTGGTGTGTGATGTTCCTCTTACTGTGTCCGAGTGTACTCATTGTTCAATTCCCACCTATGAGTGTGAGTGAGAACACGCGGTGTTTGGTTTTCTGTCCTTGAGATAGTTTGCTCAGAATGATGGTTTCCAGCTTCATCCATGTCACTACAAATGACATGAACCCATCATTTTTTATGGCTGCATAGTATTCCATGGTGTATATGTGCCACATTTTCTTAATCCAGTCTATCATTGTTGGACATTTGGGTTGGTTGCAAGTCTTTGATATTGTGAATAATGCCACAATAAACATACATGTGCATGTGTCTTTATAGTAGCATGATTTATAATCCTTTTGGTATATAGCCAGTAATGGGATCCCTGGGTCAAATGGTATTTCTAGTTCTAGATCCCTGAGGAATTGCCACACTGTCTTCCACAATGGTTGAACTAGTTTGCACTCCCACCAACAGTGTAAAAGTGTTCCTATTTCTCCACATCCTCTCCAGCACCTGTTGTTTCCTGACTTTTTAATGATTGCCATTCTAACTGGTGTGAGATGGTATCTCATTGTGGTTTTGATTTGCATTTCTCTGATGACCAGTGATGATGAGCATTTTTTCATGTGTCTGTTGGCTGCATAAATGTCTTCTTTTGAAAAGTGTCTGTTCATATCCTTTGCCCACTTTTTGATGGGATTGTTTGATTTTTTCTTGTAAATTTGTTTGAGTTCTTTGTAGATTCTGGATTTCAGCCCTTTGTCAGATGGGTAGATTGCAAAAATTTCCTCCCATTCTGTAGGTTGCCTGTTCACTCTGATGGTAGTTTCTTTTGATGTGCAGAAGCTCTTTAGTTTAATTAGATCCCATTTTCTATTTTGGCTTTTGTTGCCATTGGTTTTGGTGTTTTAGTCATGAAGTCCTTGCCCATGCCTATGTCCTGAATGGCATTGCCTAGGTTTTCTTCTAGAGTTTTTATGGTTTTAGGTCTAACATGTAAGTCTTTAATCCATCTTGAATTAATTTTTGTATAAGGTGTAAGGAAGGGATCCAATTTCAGCTTTCTATATATGGCTAGCCAGTTTTCCCAGCACCATTTATTAAATAGGGAATCCTTTCCCCATTGCTTGTGTTTTGTTAGGTTTGTCAAAGATCAGATGGTTGTAGATGTGTGGTGTTATTTCTGAGGCCTCTGTTCTGTTCCATTGATCTATATCTCTGTTTTGGTACCAGTACCATGCTGTTTTGGTTACTGTAGCCTTGTAGTATTGTTTGAAGTCAGGTAGCGTGATTCTTCCAGCTTTGTTCTTTTGGCTTAGGATTGTCTTGGCAATGTGGGCTCTTTTTTGTTTCCATATGAACTTTAAAGTAGTTTTTTTCCAATTCTGTGAAGAAAGTCATTGGTAGCTTGATGGGGATGACATTGAATCTATAAATTACCTAGGGCAGTATGGCCATTTTCACAATATTGATTCTTCCTATCCATGAGCATGGAATGTTCTTCCATTAGTTTGTGTCCTCTTTTATTTCGTTGATCAGTGGTTTGTAGTTCTCCTTGAAGAGGTCCTTCATATCCCTTGTAAGTTGCATTCCTAGGTATTTTGTTCTCTTTGTAGGAATTGTGAATGGGAGTTCACTCATGATTTGGCTCTCTGTTTGTCTGTTATTGGTGTATAAGACTGCTTGTGATTTTTGCACATTGATTTTGTATCCTGAGACTTTGCTGAAGTTGCTTATTAGCTTAAGGAGATTTTGGGCTGAGACGATGGGGTTTTCTAAATATACAATCATCTGCAAACAGGGACAATTTGACTTCCTTTTTTCCTAATTGAATACCGTTTCTTTCTTTCTCTTGCCTGAATGCCCCGGCCAGAACTTCCAACACTATGTTGGATAGGAGTGGTGAGAGAGGGCATCCCTGTCTTGTGCCAGTTTTCAAAGGGAATGATTCCAGTTTTTGCTCATTCAGTATGATACTGGCTGTGGGTTTATCATAAATAGCTCTTATTATTTTGAGATATGTTCCTTGAATACCTAGTTTATTGAGAGTTTTTAGCATGAAGTGCTGTTGAATTACATCCAAGGCCTTTTCTGCATCTGTTGAGATAATCATGTGGTTTTTTTTCTTTGGTTCTGTTTATATGATGGATTAAGTTTATTGATTTGCGTATGTTGAACCAGCCTTGCATCCAGGGATGAATCCAAATTGATTTTGGTGGATAAGCTTTTTGATATGCTGCTGGATTTGGTTTGCCAGTATTTTAGTGAGGATTTCTGCATCAATGTTCATCAGGGATATTGGTCTAAAATTCTCTTTTTTTTGTTGTGTCTCTGCCAGGCTTTGGTATCAGGATGATGCTGGCCTCATAAAATGAGTTAGGGAGGATTCCCTCTTTTTCTATTGATTGGAATAGTTTCAAAAGGAATGGTACCAGCTCCTCTTTATACCTCTGGTAGAATTCGGCTGTGAATCTGTCTGACCCTGGACTTTTTTTGGTTGGTAGGCTATTAGTTATTGCCTCAATTTCAGAGCCTGTTATTGGTCTATTCAGCAATTCAACTTTTTCCTGGATTAGTCTTTGGAGGGTATATGTGTTGAGGAGTTTATCCATTTCTTCTAGATTTTCTAGTTTATTTGCGTAGAGGTGTTTATAGTATTCTCTGATGGTAGTTTGTATTTCTGTGGGATCAGTGGTGATAGGCCCTTTATCATTTTTTATTATGTCTATTTGATTCTTCTCTCTTTTCTTCTTTATTAGTCTTGCTAGCAGTCTATCAATCTTGTTGATCTTTTCAAAAAACCAGCTCCTGGATTCGTTGGTTTTTTTGAAGGGTTTTTTTGTGTCTCTATCTCCTTCAGTTCTCCTCTGATCTTAGTTATTTCTTGGCTTCTGCTAGCTTTTGAATGTGTTTGCTCTTGCCTCTCTAGTTCTTTTAATTGTGATGTTAGGGTGTCAATTTTAGATCTTTCCTGCTTTCTCTTGTGGGCATTTAGTGCTATAAGTTTCCCTCTACACACTGCTTTAAATGTGTCCCAGAGATTCTGGTATGTTGTGTCTTCGTTCTCATTGGTTTCAAAGAACATCTTTATTTCTCCCTTCATTTTGTTATTTACCCAGTAGTCATTCAGGAGCAGGTTGTTCAGTTTCCATGTAGTTGAGCAGTTTTGAGTGAGTTTCTTAATCCTGAGTTCTAATTTGACTGTGGTCTGAGAGACAGTTTGTTATGATTTCTGTTCTTTTACATTTGCTGAGGAGTGCTTTACTTCCAACTATGTGGTCAATTTTGGAACAAGTGCGATGTGGTGCTGAAAAGAATGTATATTCTGTTGATTTGGGGTGGAGAGTTCTGTAGATGTCTATTAGGTCTGCTTGGTGCAGAGCTGAGTTCAACTCCTGGATATCCGTGTTAATCTTCTGTCTCATTGATCTGTCTAATATTGACAGTGGGGTGTTAAAGTCTCCCACTATTATTGTGTGGCAGTCTAAGTCTCCTTGTGGGTCTCTCAGACTTGCTTTATGAATCTGGGTGCTCCTGTATATATTTAGGATAGTTAGCTCTTCTTGTTGGAATCATCGCTTTACCATTATGTAATGGTCTTCCTTGTCTCTTTTGATCTTTGTTGGTTTAAACTCTGTTTTGTCAGAGAGTAGCATTGCAACCCCTGCCTTTTTTTGTTTTCCATTTGCTTGGTAGATCTTCCTCCATCCCTTTATTTTGAGCCTATGTGTGTCTCTGCACGTTGAATGTTGAATATTGGCCCCCACTCTCTTCTGGCTTGTAGAGTTTCTGCTGAGAGATCCGCTGTTAGTCTGATGGGCTTCCCTTTATGGGTAACCCGACCTTTCTCTCTGGCTGCCCTTAACATTTTTTCCTTCATTTCAACTTTGGTGTATCTGACAATTATGTGTCTTGGAGTTGCTCTTCTCCAGGAGTATCTATCTTTGTGGTGTTCTCTGTATTTCCTGAATTTGATTGTTGGCCTGCCTTGCTAGGTTGGGGAAGTTCTCCTGGGTAATATCCTGAAGAGGGTTTTTCAGCTTGGTTCCATTCTCCCCATCACTTTCAGGTACACCAATCAGATGTAGATTTGGTCTTTTCACATAGTCCCCTATTTCTTGGAGGCTTTGCTCGTTTCTTTTTATTCTTTTTTCTCTAAACTTCTCTTCTCACTTCATTTCATTTATTTGATCTTCCATCACTGCTACCCTTTCTTCCAGTTGATAGAATCGGCTACTGAAGCTTGTGCATTCATCACGTAGTTCTCTTGCCATAGTTTTCAGCTCCATCAGGTCCTTTAAGGACTTCTCTGCATTGGTTATTCTAGTTAGCCATTCATCTAATCTGTTTTCAAGGTTTTTAACTTCTTTGCGATGGGTTCAAACTTCCTCCTTTAGCTCGGAGAAGTTTGGTTGTCTGAAGACTTCTTCTCTCAACTCGTCAAAATCATTCTCCGTCCAGCTTTGTTCTGTTGCTGGCGAGGAGCTGCGTTCCTTTGGAGGAGAAGGGGCACTCTGGTTTTTAGAATTTTCAGCTTTTCTACTCTGGTATCTTCCCATCTCTGTGGTTTTATCTACCTTTGGTCTTTGATGATGGTGACCTACAGATGGGGTTTTGGTGTGGATGTCCTTTTTGTTGATGTTGATGCTATTCCTTTGTGTTTGTTAGTTTTCCTTCTAACAGTCAGGTCCCTCAGTTGCAGGTCTGTTGGAGTTTGTTGGAGGTCCACTCCAGACCCTGTTTGCCTGGGTATAAGCAGCGGAGGCTGCAGAACAGCAAATATTGCTGCCTGATCCTTCCTCTGGAGCTTTGTCTTAGAGGGGCACCCAGCTGTATGAGGTGTCAGTCGGCCTCTACTGGGAGGTGTCTCCCAGTTAGGCTACACGGGGGTCAGGGACCCACTTGAGGAGGCAGGCTGTCTGTTCTCACAGCTCAAACACTGTGCTGGGAGAACCACTGCTCTCTTCAGAGCTGTCACACAGGGACGTTTAAATCTGCAGAAATTTCTGTGCCTTTTGTTCAGCTATGCCCTGCCTCCAGAGGTGGAGTCTACAGAGGCAGGCGGGCCTCGTTGAGCTGCCGTGGGCTCCACTCAGTTCGAGCTTCCTGGCAGCTTTGTTTACCTACTCAAGCCTCAGCAATGGTGGACACCCCTCCCCCAGCCAGGCTTGCCGCCTTGCAATTTGATCTCGGACTAGCAATGAGCAAGGCTCCATGGGGGTGGACACCCCTCCCCCAGCCAGGCTTGCCGCCTTGCAGTTTGATCTCGGACTAGCAATGAGCAAGGCTCCATGGGGGTGGGACCCACTGAGCCAAGTGCAGGATATAATCTCCTGGTGTGCTGCATGCTAAGACCTTTGGAAAAGTGCCATGTTTAGGTGGCAGTGTCCCGATTTTCCTGGTACAGTCTGTCACGGCTTCCCTTGGCTAGGAAGGGGAAATCCCCCGATCCCTTGTGCTTCTCAGGTGAGGCAATGCCCCACCCTGCTTCAGCTTGCCCTCCATGGGCTGCACCCACTTTCTGACCAGTCTCAATGAGGTGAACCAGGTACCTCAGTTGGAAATGCAGAAATCACCCATCTTCTGTGTTGATCATGCTGGGAGGTGTAGAATGGAGCTGTTCCTATTAGGCTGTCTTGGAATGGAAATCAGATCATTAATATTATTGCTGAGTTCATTAGAGGAATTACATTCTAGTTCATTATTGTGTGGGTTTTGTTTGTTTTTAGATAGAGTCTCGCTCTGTTGTGCAGGCTGGAGTGCAGTGGCACAATCTTGGCTAACCGCAATCTCTGCCTCCCAGGTTCAAGCGATTCTCCTGTCTCAGCCTCCTGAGTAGCTGGGATTGTAGGCGTGTGCCACCATGCCCAGCTAATTTTTTGTATTTTAGTAGAGATGGAGTTTCACCATGTTGCCCAGGCTGGTCTTGAACTCCTAAGCTCAGGCAATCCACCTGCCTTGGCCTCCCAAAGTGTTAGGATTACAGGTGTGAGCCACCGCACCCAGCCCGTTGTGTGGCTTTTAACATTAGTCTTCAGTATACCCTTAGTTCTGATATAAAAAAGGTAGTACAAGAAAAAGGATTCAGGGTATATTTGTTTTTAGATGGTGATGGTACTTTTATGATAATTTTACCCTCTGCTAAAATTACCCTCATGAAGCTTTTGGCCAGTTTATAGATGCCTGGGATGGGCGAAAAATAACAGGGAAGATCTAAGACTCTGTAGCCTCAGATACAGCCTCACCAGAGGGTGAGTCAGGTGATACTGGCTGCTAATCCAGGAAGTGGGCATCATTTGGAGGGGTAATCAAGGTGGCTGGCAGTCCAGCAGAAGTCCAGCAGAAATGCAAGATTCTGGGGATTGAATCTGGATCATTTTAAATCATCCAATCCTAAACTTTTGACAGTTTATGCCCATACTGGCCAGCCTGTCTGAGACAGTGTATTAATCGGAGGTCCAATTACACAGAACAGAGTTTGTTTAAAAACAGACAAGCAAGTCCCAGAGACAGAACACTGTGGGTATGGAAGAATCCTGTCCTTAACGTTCTTCGGTTGGGCTCACTCTGATTTTGACTTTTCTCACTGTTCTCATGGAGACTTTTGGTTTTTGTAGGATGTAAGTGTGCCTACATAAACATGACACTTGAGTCATGAAAACCCAGACCTGATCAGAGTTATAGGGTTCCTGGGAAAGACTATGGGAAGATTCTTTTAAGAAAAATTGTTTGGTAAAAATATCCAAACTCGAAGCCTACTGTCCAATCCTATACTAAAGCTTCACAAAAGATGCTGTATGGACCATTGTTGGTAAAGTGAACTTCTAGGGGGGCTTTGATGCCTTCAGTGGCTGTAGGTTTTGTAATATCAGAGTTTGATTTATAAGAATATAAGAGGACAGTTCCAAGATGACCGAATAGGAACAGCTCCAGTCTACAGCTCCCAGCGTGAACGATGCAGAAGACGGGTGATTTCTGCATTTCCAACTGAGGTACCGGGTTCATCTCACAGGGGCTTGTCGGACAGTGGGTGCAGCGCACTGAGCATGAGCTGAAGCAGGGCAAGGCATTGCCTCATCCAGGAAGCACAAGGGGTCAGGGAATTCCCTTTCACAGCCAAGCAAAGCTGTGACAGATGGCACCTGGAAAATCGGGTCACTCACACCCTAATACTGTGCTTTTCCAACGGTCTTAGCAAACAGCACACCAGGAGATTATATCCTGCGCATGGCTTGGAGGGTCCCATGCCCACGGAGCCTTGCTCATTGCTAGCACAGCAGTCTGAGATCAAACTGCAAGGCAGCAGTGAGGCTGGGGGTGGGGCGCCTGCCATTGCTGAGGCTTGAGTAGGTAAACAAAGCAGCCAGGAAGCTCGAACTGAGTGGAGCCCAATGCAGCTCAAGGAGGCCTGCCTGCCCCTGTAGACTCCATCTCTGGGGGCAGGTCATAGCCGAACAAAAGGCAGCAGAAACCTCTGAAGACTTAAATGTCCCCACCTGACAGCTTTGAAGAGAGTAGTGGTTCTCCCAGCACAGAGTTTGAGATCTGAGAACAGACAGACTGCCTCAAGTGGGTCCCTGACCCCCGAGTAGCCTAACTGGGAGGCACCCCCCAAGTAGGGGCAGACTGACATGTCACATGGCGAAGTACCCCTCTGAGATGAAACCTCCAGAAAAACGATCAGACAGCAATATTTGCTGTTCAGCAATATTCGCTGTTCAGCAATATTCGCTGTTCTACACTCTCCGCTGGTAATACCTAGGCAAACAGGGTCTGGAGTGGACCTCCAACAAACTCCAACAGACCTGCAGCTGAAGGTCCTGACTGTTAGAAGGAAAACTAACAAACAGAAAGGACATCCACACCAAAACCCCATCTGTACATCACCATCATCAAAGACCAAAGGTAGATAAACCACAAAGATGGGGAAAAAACAGAACAGAAAAACAGAAAATTCTAAAAATCAGAGCACCTTTCCTCTTCCAAAGGAACGCAGCTCCTCACCAGCAATGGAACAAAGCTGGATGGAGAATGACTTTGATGAGTTGAGAGAAGAAGGCTTCAGACGACCAAACTTCTCCGAGCTAAAGGAGGAAGTTTGAACCCATGGCAAAGAAGTTAAAAACCTTGAACAGATTAGATGAATGGCTAACTAGAATAACCAATGCAGAGAAGTCCTTAAAGGACCTGATGGAGCTGAAAACCATGGCAAGAGAACTACGTGACACATGCACAAGCTTCAGTAGCCGATTCTATCAACTGGAAGAAAGGGTAGCAGTGATGGAAGATCAAATAAATGAAATGAAGTGAGAAGAGAAGTTTAGAGAAAAAAGAATAAAAAGAAACGAACAAAGCCTCCAAGAAATAGGGGACTATGTGAAAAGACCAAATCTACGTCTGATTGATGTACCTGAAAGTGATGGGGAGAATGGAACAAAGTTGGGAAACACTCTGCAGGATATTATCCAGGAGAACTTCCCCAACCTAGCAAGGCAGGCCAACGTTCAAATTCAGGAAATACAGAGAACACCACAAAGATACTCCTGGAGAAGAGCAACTCCAAGACACATAATTGTCAGATTCACCAAAGTTGAAATGAAGGAAAAAATGTTAAGGGCAGCCAGAGAGAAAGGTCAGGTTACCCACAAAGGGAAGCCCATCAGACTAACAGCGGATCTCTCAGCAGAAACTCTACAAGCCAGAAGAGAGTGGGGGCCCATATTCAACATTCCTAAAGAAAGGAATTTTCAACCCAGAATTTCATATCCAGCCAAACTAAGCTTCATAAGTGAAGGAGAAATAAAATCCTTTACAGACAAGCAAATGCTGAGAGATTCTGTCACTACCAGGCCTGCCCTACTAGAGCTCCTGAAGGAAGCACTAAACATGGAAAGGAACAACTGGTACCAGCCACTGCAAAAACTTGCCAAATTGTAAAGACCATCAATCCTAGGAAGAAACTGCATCAACTAATGAGCAAAATAGCCAGCTAACATCATAATGACAGGATCAAATTCACACATAACAATATTAACCTTAAATGTAAATGGGCTAAATGCTGCAATTGACACAGACTGGCAAATTGGATGAAAACTCAAGACCCATCAGTGTGCTGTATTCAGGAAACCCATCTCACATGCAGAGACACACATAGGCTCAAAATAAAGGGATGGAGACAGATCTACCAAGCAAATGGAAAACAAAAGACAGGGGTTGCCATCCTAGTCTCTGATAAAACAGACTTTAAACCAACAAAGATCAAAAGAGATAAAGAAGGCCATTACATAATGGTAAAGGGATCAATTCAACAAGAAGAGCTAACTATCCTAAATATATATGCACCCAGTACAGGAGCACCCAGATTCATAAGTCCTTAGAGACCTACAAAGAGACTTACTTAGACTCCCACACAATAATAATGGGAGACTTCAACACCCCACTGTCAACATTAGACAGATCAATGAGACAGAAATTTAACAAGGATACCCAGGAATTGAACTCAGCTCTGCACCAAGCAGACCTAATAGACATCTACAGAACTCTCCACCCCAAATCAACAGAATATACATTCTTTTCAGCACCACACCACACTTATTCCAAAATTGACCACATAGTTGGAAGTAAAGCACTCCTCAGCAGAGGTAAAAGAACAGAAATTATAACAAACTGTCTCTCAGACCACAGTGCAATCAAACTAGAACTCAGGATTAAGAAACTCACTCAAAACTGCTCAACTACATGGGAACTGAACAACCTGCTCCTGAATGACTACTGGGTACATAACGAAATGAAGGCAGAAATAAAGATGTTCTTTGAAACCAATGAGAACAAAGACACAACATACCAGAATCTCTGGGACACATTTAAAGCAGTGTGTAGAGGGAAACTTATAGCACTAAATGCCCACAAGAGAAAGCAGGAAAGATCTAAAATTGACACCCTAACATCACAATTAAAAGAACTAGAGAGGCAAGAGCAAACACATTCAAAAGCTAGCAGAAGGCAAGAAATAACTAAGATCAGAGCAGAAATGAGGGAGACAGAGACACAAAAAACCCTTCGAAAAATCAATGAATCCAGGAGCTGGTTTTTTGAAAAGATCAACAAAATTGATTGATAGACTGCTAGCAAGACTAGTGAAGAAAAGAGAGAAGAATCAAATAGATGCAATAAAGGGCATATCACCACCGATCCCACAGAAATACAAACTACCATCAGAGAATACTATAAACACCTCTATGCAAATAAACTAGAAAATCCAGAAGAAATGGATAAATTCCTCGACACATATACCCTCCCAAGACTAAACCAGGAAGAAGCTGAATCTCTGAATAGACCAATAACAGGCTCTGAAATTGAGGCAATAATTAAATGCTTACCAATGAAAAAAAGTCCAGGACCAGACGGATTCACAGCCAAATTCTACCAGAGGTACAAGGAGGAGCTGGTACCATTCCTTCTGAAACTATTCCAATCAATGGAAAAAGAGGAAATCCTCCCTAACTCATTTTATGAGGCCAGCATCATCCTGATACCAAAGCCTAGCAGAGACACAACAAAAAAAGAGAATTTTAGACCAATATCCCTGATGAACATCAATGCAAAAATCCTCAATAAAATACTGGCAAACCGAATCCAGCAGCACATCAAAAAGCTCATCCACCATGATCAAGTGGGCTTCATTCCTGGGATGCAAGGCTGGTTCAACATACGAAAATCAATAAACTTAATCCATCATATAAACAGAACCAAAGACAAAAACCACATCATTATCTCAATAGATGCAGAAAAGGCCTTTGTCAAAATTCAACAGCCTTTTATGCTAAAAACTCTCAATAAATTAGGTATTGATGAGATGTATCTCAAAATAATAAGAGCTATTTATGACAAACCCACAGCCAATATCATATTGAATGGGCAAAAACTGGAAGGATTCCCTTTGAAAACTGGCATAAGACAGGGATGCCCTCTCTCACCACTCCTATCCAACATAGCGTTGGAAGTTCTGGCCAGGGCAATCAGGCAGAAGAAAGAAATAAAGGGTACTCAATTAGGAAAAGAGGAAGTCAAATCGTCCCTGTTTGCAGATGACATGATTGTATATCTAGAAAGCCCCATCGTCTCAGCCCAAAATCTCCTTAAGCTGATAAGCAACCTCAGCAAAGTCTCAGGATACAAAATCAATGTGCAAAAATCACAAGCATTCTTATACACCAATAACAGACAAACAGAGAGCCAAATCATGAGTGAACTCCCATTCACAATTGCTTCAAAGAGAATAAAATACCTAGGAATACAACTTACAAGGGATGTGAAGGATCTCTTCAAGGAGAACTACAAACCACTGCTCTATGAAATAAAAGAGGACACAAACAAATGGAAGAACATTCCATGCTCATGGATAGGAAGAATCAATATTGTGAAAATGACCATACTGCCCTAGGTAATTTATAGATTCAATGCCATCCCCATCAAGCTACCAATGACTTTCTTCACAGAATTGGAAAAAACTACTTTAAAGTTCATATGGAACCAAAAAAGAGCCCGCATTGCCAAGTCAATCCTAAGCCAAAAGAACAAAGCTGGAGGCATCACACTACCTGACTTCAAACTATACTACGAGGCTACAGTAACCAAAATAGCATGGTACTGGTACCAAAACAGAGATATAGATCAATGGAACAGAACAGAGCCTTCAGAAATAATACCACACATCTACACTACCTGATCTTTGACAAACCTGACAAAAACAAGAAATGGGAAAAGGATTCCCTATTTAACATATGGTGCTGGGAAAACTGGCTAGCCATATGTAGAAAGATGAAACTGGATCCCTTCATTACACATTATACAAAAATTAATTCAAGATGGATTAAAAACTTAAATGTTAGACCTAAAACCATAAAAACTCTAGAAGAAAACCTAGGCAATACCATTCAGGACAGAGGCATGGGCGAAGACTTCATGTCTAAAACACCAAAAGCAATGGCAACAAAAGCCAAAATTGACAAATGGGATCTAATTAAACTAAACTAAAGAGCTTCTGCACATCAAAAGAAACTACCATCAGAGTGAACAGGAAACCTACAGAATAGGAGAAAATTTTTGAAGTCTACCCATCTGACAAAGGGCTAAAATCCAGAATCTACAAATAACTCAAATTTACAAGAAAAAATCAAACAACCCCATCAAAAAGTGGGCAAAGGATATGAACAGACACTTTTCAAAAGAAGACATTTATGCAGCCAACAAACATATGAAAAAATGCTCATCATCACTGGCCATCAGAGAAATGCAAATCAAAACCACAGTGAGATACCATCTCACACCAGTTAGAATGGCAATCATTAAAAAGTCAAGAAACAACAGGTGCTGGAGAGGATGTGGAGAAATAGGAACAGTTTTACACTGTTGGTGGGACTGTACACTAGTTCAATCATTGTGGAAGATAGTGTGGCAATTCCTCAGGGATCTAGAACTAGAAATACCATTTGACCCAGGGATCCCATTACTGGCTATATACCCAAAGATATAAATCATACTGCTATAAAGACACATGCACACGTATGTTTACTGCGGCACTACTCACAATAGCAAAGACTTGGGACCAACCCAAATGTCCAACAATGATAGACTGGATTAAGAAAATGTGGCACATATACACCATGGAATACTATGCAGCCATAAAAAAATGATGAGTTCATGTCCTTTGTAGGGACATGGATGAAGCTGGAAACCATCATTCTGAGCAAACTATCACAAGGACAAAAAACCAAACACCGCCTGTTCTCACTCATAGTTGGGAATTGAACAATGAGAACACCAGGACACAGAAAGGGGAACATCACACACCGGGGCCTGTTGTGGGGTGGGGGGAGGGGTGAGGGATAGCATTAGGAGATATACCTAATGTAAATGATGAGTTAATGGGTGCAGCATACCAACATGGCACATGTATACATATGTAACAAACCTGCACGTTGTGCACATGTACCCTAGAACTTAAAGTATAATAATGAAAAAAATATATATGTATATATAAAAGAATGTAAGAATGTGCATATTTATTTCCTTGCATATTAATGGCATAAGAAACTGTTAACAGGGAGTTGGGGTAAGGCTTGTGGGAGGAAGGTAGTTTTCACTGTATTCCTTTTGTATTGTTTTAAGTTTTTACTTGCTTTTTAAGCAAGCATGTATCACTTTATATGATATTTAAAAGTTGCTCTTCTCAGGACAGAAAATCATTTTGATTCGTTTCTAATTCAAATAAGCATTAATTGAGGATATTTTAAAATATCCTCACATTGTGAAAGGATTAAGGCACAATTTCTAGCTTCAGAACTGTACAGTAGGCTAGGGTTAGGGACCTTAACAATTAGCCACACTGCAACATTGGAAATTACTGATTTTCTGAACATTAAGTAGTTCAGGCTTTCTTACATGAAAGTTGAAACTTGAGCATTTTTCTTTTTAGAACTATATGAGTAAAGGATGTAAGATTTAGATTCTCAGTATTTAGAAGGGTGGAGCCAGTTTAAAGGTAGAAATAGTTGGCTTTTGGCTTTTGAAATGAAGGTTGAGAACAACCGCCAAGTTGCAAGATTACTTCCTGAGGGTCAGTTGTATGCAAAGCAAATACAAGGGTAAGATCAGCTCCTACATTCAAAGGGTTTAAAATCTAGGGGACAGGTGGGAAAAATAGGCAAATTGTAATACATGGCAGAATGTGACATGTGCTCCAAAACAGGTACACAATTCAGATTGTAAAGGTCATTTCTAGCCGGGCATGGTGGCTAATGCCTGGTGGCTCATGGTGGCCCCAGTACTTTGGGAGGCCGAGGCGGGTGGATCATTTGAGGTCAGGAGTTTGAGACCGGCCTGACCAACATGACGAAATAACATCTCTACTAAAAATACAAAAAAATTAGCTGGGCCTGGTGGTGCACATCTGTAGTCCCAACTACCCGGGAGGCTGAGGCAGAAGAATCACTTGAACCTGGGAGGTGGAGGTTGCACTGAGCCAAGATCACGCCACTGCACTCCAGCCTGGGCACAGAGTGAGACACTGTCTCAAAAAAAAAAAACAAAAAAACATTTCCAGTTGGTAGTAAGAAAAGGCTTCATATAAGTTGTAGTATTTAATATGGAGCTTAAAATATGTGTGAAAGGTGGGAAGGAAGAGCATCTTGTAAGTTGCCTGAAGAAAGGTGTTATATTAGAAGGGGTGTCATAATAATTTATTGAGCCCTTACTATGTACCAGATACTCCATATGAACTAACTCATTGAATAAAACATAAAATAAACCTATGAAGTAACCTCCTGGGGAGCAGTTCTCCAAGTGTTTCTATACATATGTGACAACTGTTGTCCTAGACTTTCTTTTCAAAAATATTTCTATGGTTGGCCAGGTGCGGTGGCTCATGCCTGTAATCCCAGCACTTTGGGAGGCTGAGGTGGGTGGATTGCTTGAGGTCAGGAGTTCGAGACCAGCCTGGCCGAGATGGTGAAACCCTGTCTCTGCTAAAAATACAAAAATTAGCCAGGCACGGTGGCGGGTGCCTGTAATCCCAGCTACTCGGGAGGCTGAGGCAGGAGGATTGCTTGAACCTGGGAGGCGGAGACTGCAGTGAGCCGAGATCCCACCACTGCACTCTAACCTGGGTGACAGAGCAAGACTCCATCTAAAAAAAAGAAAAAAAAATTTGTATGGCAAACACCCTGAGAGGCTAGAGATCATGTCTTTCTGCAGTGCAGAGGACAGAGTCGCTTCCTGACTAGGATAATAAAGAAAATGTCTCCCTCTAGGCTAAAGGGTGGGCAGGCTTGCCGCAGCCTGTTATGAGACTGAAAGGTTCCTAAGCTCAGGGTTCTTCAACAGTGACACAAATCCACTGTGTGCACAGATCTACCCGGGCCATTTTCCATCTACCCCATGGGATTTGGGGACAAGGGTAACCAATGGGAACATGAAGCTCATGCTGCCTACTGTCTTGTGAATAATAAAGTCTTTTGTCTCTGACATGGGAATCTCATGACTTCTGCTAGTTTCTGTGAAGATGGGGCAGGCTAACTTGTTAGCCTACAAGCAGGGTAAAATCTCAGACCCTTTACAGTTCTTGACAAAAGTACAATTATTGTCACTATCTATAGAGAAAGAGGCAGACAGATTTGATGACTTGCCTAATATAGTTAATAAATGGAAGAGGAGCTGACATTCCAGCTCAGGCACTCTGTCTCTAGAATTGAACTCTTAACCAGTACAGTAAACTCTTATTAATTGGCCTCAGCCTGTTATGTGTCATGGAAGTACAGTCTGTAAAAACAAAGTGGAGTTTTGCCTTGAATGTTAGACTGAGGTATTTGTATGAAACTCTTAAGGAAGAAGTGTTTTTTTTGGTTTGGAAAAAGCAAAGAAATCATGTTGTTTCTTTGTTTGAAACCCTCCAAAGATTTATCATCTCACTTGGAGTAAAAGCCAAAGTCCTTATAAGCCTTACCTCATATTATGGTGGACAGCCTCTAAGGTGGTCCTGTAATGATCCTGACTTCTTGGTATTCACATTCTGTTTAATTCCCTCTCTTTGGGCTTAGTGTCTTGCTTCTAATAAACAGAATATGGCAGCAAGCCAGCCTGGCCAACATGGTGAAACCCCATCTCTATTAAAAATACAAAAATTAGCCAGGCATGGTGGCGCATGCCTGTAATCCCAGCTACTCAGGAGGCTGAGGCAGGAGAATTGCTTGAACCTGGGAGGCAGAGGTTGCAGTGAGCTGAGATCACCCCACTGCACTCTAGCTTGGGCAACAGAACGAGACTCTGTCTCAAAAAAAAAAAAAAAAAAAAGAATATGGCAGCAGTGATGGGCCATCACTTTAGAGATGAGGTTTGAAAAAGACTGTGGTTTCTATCTTGTGTGCTTTCTCTCACTCTCTCCAGGGGAAGACAGCTGCCACGTGGTAACGCAGTCCTGTGAAGAGTCCCATGTGGTGAGAGACGTGGTTGGGAGTGAGCTTGCAAGTGGATCCCCAACGCTTGTCCCCAAACTGAGACTTCACATGAGACTGCAGCTCTGGCCAACAGCTTCACTGTAACCTCACAACAGACCTTGAGCCACAAGCACCCAGCTAAGCTGCAGGGAGACCCCCTGAAACTATTGCTACGGAATAAAAGATGAAATGCTCCTGATTATTGTAAATACAAAGTTGCACGCAGGATTGTGTAAAGACAATGCCAGGTTGGACTGCCAGAATGAGCCAACTGCACGTGATGTGCTTCCCCCTGCAGAGAGCCTATGAATGGACGTGCAGTCAGGGAGGTTTCACATCACCAAGATTCCTATCCTAGAAAGGCAGATGTTCATAGCTTTGGGAATGGAATGCGACCCTTGTGGAGAGCCTATAAACGGATGCATGGGGCGGGGGCACCTGTCCGTATGGATAAGATAGGGCTATAAATGCCCTCATCTTGCCACGGCTCTTCTAGGCCTCTTTAGGGTTAAGGCATACTCCCTTCTGAGAATTTCTGGTCTAACTGGTTGTCTAGCTTCACATCCTGTTTCCATGGATTGTTTGTAACCAGCTTTTGTTGCAGTTGTTACTGCTGATTAATATCTTGCTAATCATAGGTTATGGAAAGATTGTGCTTCTGTTTTAAGGCTCGGTTAGAAATTACTGACGCACACACTATATTGTAAATTCTTATCTCTCTATACTGTACTTCTACATACAAATGTACTGTACTTCTACATACAAATATTATGTTAATTACTTCATCCCCATGTGACCATCTCACCTCATAATCAAATGACCCTAAATCCCTCACTAACCTACCCCCACCCTCACTAAACTTAATAATAAACGCTGGTATATCCAGTGCATTGTTGGCACCATGGGACCGGAAGGCAGTGACCCCCCTGGACCCAGCTTTCACTATCTTGTGTGTGTCTATTATTTCTCAACCTGCCGATCCGCCTGGGAACAAAGAGAGAGCCCCATTGCATTGTGGGCTGCTGGCCAGATCCTGAAGATGCAAGCAACAACGAGACAGAGAAATTTGCTGAAAAAGCACCACAGCAGGAAACAACTAACACATCCAATCATCAAAAAGAAGAAAAGACCACGCTAACTCCTTTACAACAGACAATCCAGACAGCCATCCTGAACAACTTGTCTCCAGCGATCCAGGTCTGGCTCAACCTCTGCCTCCTCCTGATGACACTGATCCTTCTACCCTCTGTCACCCCACAGACTGTTAAAAACTATGCATATTGGGCCTATATTCCTTTTCCTCCTCTTATTTGAGCCGTGACATGGATGGATGCTCCTATCGAGGTCTATGTTAATGATAGTATTTGGATGCCTGGTTCTGTAGATGATCGTTGTCCTGCACAACCTTCAGAAGAAGGAACCCTTTTCAACATCACTTTAGGTTTTAGGTATCCACCTTTCTGCCTGGGACCCACTAATGTATGTCTCTCATTAGATATTCAAACTTGGGCTGTCACACTACCATCTGGTCACTCTGTCCCTCCTTTAGGACACTTGGTATCAGGGCTCTCATTAAAACCTCTAGGGCAGATCAAAACAGTAATCACTGATTATATTCACACATCCCAATATAAGCCTTTAGACCTGCGTGTCCTCTCAACTTGTCTTCAAATGCTGACAAAATTAATATGGAAAGACTGTGTTAGCTCAGAAGGAACCATGTTATTTAATTCTTCTCACTACACCATTGTTGATTGGGCTCCTAAAGGTCATATTACTAATGATTGCTCTCAAGGTCATAGAGATTGTCAACATTTTCTCTATAATATTACTTACCAAAAAGGTAGTGACAACCCTCCCCTATTATATCGTAGATTTAACTCCTTTTTTCCTCTTAAGTGGAAAGGGGCAGGGGTTGCGCCTCCAAAGCCAAGGCTCATTGTTCCCCACTTAGGACCTGAACATTCTGAATTATGCAGATTAACAATAGCTATGACTGGTATGAGAGTTTGGGCTGGAGAAAGTGTTATAAGTAAATCCACCTTGTCACCTCAAAATATATATACTATCTATATGGAGTCCAACAAAACTATACCACTTAAAAGTTGTGTTAAACCACCATATATGTTATTAGTAGGAAAGTTGCATATTAGTTCAAAAACCAACATAATTACCTGTGTTAATTGTTACTTGTATACTTGTATTGACTCATCCTTTAATCAATATCATAGTATTTTAATAGTCAGAGCCAGAGAAGGTATTTGGCTCCCCGTAGCCTTACATAGGCCTTGGGAATCTTCCCCCTTTATCCATGTTATTAACAATATTCTATAGAAAATTCTTAAAAGGAGTAAACAATTTATTTTTACATTAATTGCAATAATAATGGGCTTGATTGCTGTTACTGTGATTGCTGCTACTGCTGGAGTTGCATTACGTCAATCTATTCAAACTGTTCATTTTGTGGATAAATGGCAAAAAAATTCTACTCGGATGTGGAATTCTCAGGTATTGATCAAAAACTGGCTAATCAAATTAATGATCTAAGACAAACTGTTATATGGATGGGAGATAGAATTATGAGTTTAGAACATAGATTACAAATGCAATGTGATTGGAATACTTCTGATTTTTGTATAACTCCATTTCAATATAATGAGTCTGTTCACAATTGGGAATCAGTAAAATGCCATTTACAAGGAAGTGAAGATAATTTAAAGCTTTAGACATAAGCAAACTAAAAGAACAGATTTTTGAGGCCTCTCAAGCACACTTAACTGCTTTACCCGGTGCTGAAGTTTTAGACGGTATCTCTGAGGGATTATCTAATCTCAACCCCATTCAATAGGTAAAATCTTTGGGAGGATCCACTATTGTTAATTTTGTTCTGTGTATAATTTGTACTATTGGTTTATTGTTCATGTGTAAAATTGGAAAAAATATTCTTCAGTCCAATTGTGATCAGTGCCAAGCTATGATTGCTATGGTTCATTTAAATCAGAGAGAAGGGGGAGATGTAAGGAGACTCCCTGAAACTGTTGCTATGGAATAAAAGATGAAATGCTCCTGATTATTGTAAATACAAAGTTGCATGCAGGATTGTGTAAAGACAATGCCAGGTTGGACTGCCAGAATGAGCCAACAGTGCGTGATGTGCTTCCCCCTGCAGAGAGCCTATGAATGGACGTGCAGTCAGGGAGGTTTCACATCACCAAGATTCCTATCCCAGAAAAGCAGATGTTCATAGCTCTAGGAGTGGAATGCGACCCTTGTGGAGAGCCTATAAACGGATGCATGGGGGGGGGTGGCGCCTGTCTGTATGGATAAGATAGGGCTATAAATGCCCTCATCTTGCCACGGCTCTTCTAGGCCCCTTTAGGGTTATGGCATACTCCCTTCTGAGAATTTCTGGTCTAACCGGTTGTCTAGCTTCATGTCCTGTTTCCATGGATTGTTTGTAACCAGCTTTTGTTGCAATTGTTACTGCTGATTAATATCTTGCTAATCATAGGTTATGGAAAGATTGTGTTTCTGTTTTAAGGCTCTGTTAGAAATTACTGACACACACACTATATTGTAAATTCTTATCTCTCTATACTGTACTTCTACATACAAATGTACTGTACTTCTACATACAAATGTTATGTGAAAGAATTACTTCATCCCCATGTGACCATCTCACCTCATAATCAAATGACCCTAAATCCCTCACTAACCTACCCCCACCCTCACTAAACTTAATAATAAACGCTGGTATATCCAGTGCATTGTTGGCACCATGGGACCGGAAGGCGGTGACCCCCCTGGACCCAGCTTTCACTATCTTGTGTGTGTCTATTATTTCTCAACCTGCCAATCCGCCTGGGAACAAAGAGCCCCATTGCATTGTGGGCTGCTGGCCAGATCCTGCAATACTAATCTGTGTCCAGATTCCTGACCCACAGAAACTGTGATATAACAAATGTTTGCCGTTTTAAGCCACTAAGTTTTGGTGTAATTTGTAAGAAGCAATAGATAATGAATACATTCCTCCTCCTCCCCTCACTCACTTCCCTCTGTCTACACTGACTTCCTTGCTGTTTCTGGAACATACCAGCTTTGCTCCCACTTCAGGACCTTGGCACTGGCCATTCCCTCTTTAGAAAGCTCTTTTCTCAGACAGCTTTGTGCCTCTAGCACACCCTATCCCTCCGTCCTGACTTGTAGGTGCCACCTTCTATACAAGTGATTTTCTTTCTTGTCTGACTTTCCCATTGTCAGCTCCATGAGGCCAGGGATTTTTGCCTGTTTTGTTTACAGCTTTTCCTTCAGTGCCTAGAAGTGGGTTTGGTACACGGTAGGTACTGAGTAAACATGTGTGGTGAAGTGAGGGAGGAAGATACGTCTAGAGCTAGATATGTTGGGTTTTAGGTACCTGTGGGATTTTCAAGTGTAGTCACATGTGAAGGCAGGATCAGAGAGCAGGGGGCAAAACAGAGGAAAGTATGACACCGAAACACAAGGGGAGGGACTCCACAGTAGTGAATGCTACAGAGAGGCAGGGAGGTCATTTAATGTAAGAAACAGAAAGTAACTGTGACATTAAATAACATCAGTTTCAAGACTGTGTTGGAGGCAAAAGCTAGATTAGTGAGCAAGGGAGGGAGGGGGAGGTGAAGAAGGGCCAGTAGTAAGAGTTACCTTCTGAGGAATGAGGCTGTGAAGAGTGGAGAAGAGAGCAACGGGTGGAGGGCTCATGCTGGGAGGGAACTTTCTAAAGACAGAAGAGATAGGGCCTGTGAATTCTCTGAGAGTCAGGACTGAGGGGAGTTGTGGCCTTGGTGCAGCAGGACAGAATGTGATAGAAAGCCTTATGCTATAGATGCTGGGCTTTGGACCAGCAGCATCAACATCACCTGGGAGATTGTCAGAAATATGGGATCTCAGTATGTTCCAGACCTACTGAATCAGAATCTGATATTAAGGTTCCAGATGATCTGTGAGTGCATTAAGTTTGAGAAACTCTGGTTAAGAGCACAGCAAAGAGGAGTAAGTGCTGGTGAGAGAAGGAAGAGCAACTTATTTGTGGAAATGGCAGGGTCAGCTCATGATGGGTGCAGCTGGATTTAACATTTGGAAATCCCAGTAAGAAGTAAAGGGAGTTCCTACCTTGCAGCCTCTCTCTACTCCAAAGAGAGCCCAGGAATCCAGATAGTCTGCTGACAATGATGATCCCCATAACAGCTACTATGTGTTGAGTAGTGTGCTTTGTGTCAGGTGGCATTCTGGATGCCTTACATAAATTATCTCACTTAATACTCTAGCAACCTTACAAGGTGAGAATTATTATCCTCATTTTGCGGAAAAAAATAAATCACTTAGGTTTATCCAACTAAGCAGCAGAGAGTTGAGCCAGGATTCATTTGGCACCAAAGTCCATGCCCCCTTTGTTATGCCCCATTGCTTCTACTACACCCTAGTGGTAGGGGAGGTGGGAGAGAGAGCACGAGGATTGAAGAGAGGGATGAAATCTTGAAATAGAATGCAGAAGGGGATGGGAGTGGGAGCTTGTTCGGGACTTGTATTAATCAGGGTTCTCTAGAGGGACAGAACTAATAGGATATACATATTAAGAGGAGTTTATTAAGTATTAACTTACATGATCACAAGGTCCCACAATAGGCCATCTACAGGCTGAGGAGCAAGGAGAGTCAGTTGAGTCCCAACACTGAGGAACTTGGAGTCCCATGTTCGAGGACAGGAAGCATCCAGCATGGGTGAAAGATGTGGGCTGGGAGGCTCGTCTTGTCTCGTCTCTTCCTTTCACATTTTTCTGCCTGCTTTATATTCTAGCCACACTGGCAGCTGATTAGATGGTGCCCATCCACATTAAGGGTGGGTCTGCCTTTCCCAGCCCACTGACTCAAATGTTAATCTCCTTTGGCAACACCCTCACAGACATACCCAGGATCAATACTTTGTATCCTTCAATCCAGTCAAGTTGACACTCAGTATTAACCATCACAGGACTCGGACTTGGGAGAGTGTTATAGGCCCAGCTAGGACTAGAGATGATGATTTTGTGAGTGGCATCAATCTGCATTAATATGCTTTTTAGCAGTAGTGCTTAGAATCTCAGGTGTGGTAGTAGAGAAGGAAGGATTAATGTGGAGCTTGGATGCTCTGGGTAGAGGATGGAAGGACTGAGGTGTGCGTCAGAGTTCAACATAGACTTAAGATAGCAAATGGAACAACCTCTTCTGTGAAGTCCCATCAGTGCCAGTGTGAACTTGGATTGCAGGTAGGGGTGGGAACTAAGAGCTGGCAGGCTGAATTGTGTTCAGCACTCCAAACCAGAAGTTGATGGGAGGTTGTTTTCATGCTTCTGAAAAGTCATTGCTGAGAGTGAGTGAGATTAATAGAGATGATCTAGTGTTGGTACACAGAATAGTTTGTGAAAGCTGGAGGGTAGCTGGGAAGTACCTGCAGAGCTCCAGGTGGGTGGTAAGAGAGACTGGAGTATGGCCCTGCTTCCCGCATTACCAGAGTAGCCTGCTCAGGATGGCCAGTCCACACCCTAAGCTGAGTGTTGCCCCTGGTCCCAGTGCTCTGCATGGGCCTCCCCACTTACCAGGGACAGATCGCTTCTGATGCACCCAACCTGTGAGAGCTTATAGTCCTCAAAAAGACAGTGCTTGAGTCTTTCTAAAGTGAAAAACGAGACATCTTCCGTGGGTCATGCTCTGCTAAGAAAGCTGCACAGTAAGGTTGCTTGTCCTGAAGTATTAGGGAATTTAACAAAGCCTCTCTCTAGTTCACAAGCATGGTCTCTTCCTCCATGCAATACCTGCACTAGGCTAGGTGAGGTAAAATGAGCGCAAATATCAATTGCCATGTTGCACCCAGAATCCTTACTCCCTCTAATTCCTGCCTCCACTCTTATGTGTGGGTCAGCGTGTCAGACTCCTTTTCTCCCTGATGGTGAAATCTGTTCCTTGTTGCTCATTTGATTTTATTCAGTGCTTATTCTGTGCCTGGCTTTGTTCTACACACTGCGGATGTGGTAGTGAACAAAGATCTCTGCCCTTATGGAGTTTAGCAGTTAATGAGGGGCAGACACAATAAACAATAGGGGTAATAAATAAGTGTGGCATATAGAATGTTAGAAAGTGATAGAGGTTATTTACACAAAAAAAGGAATCGTAGGTCAGGGCACAATGACTAGCCCTGCTGTCCATAAGGCCCTGAGCACTGGCGCTGCCAAGCTTCCTTTCCCAAGATCTGATGACACCTCACATAAACCCCTTAATGCAGACACACACTAGGAATGGCCCTTGCACCACCAGGGTTGGCCTGCCCTGTCATGCTCTTTCCTGCAAAATGTTTGGGTTCATGGGAGCTGGACCAAAGAGTGGAACAGGGGACAGACAAGACAATGCATTAGTTTATGCTAACTGGTGGGAGTGCAGATTTTTAGGGAGGGGGTGGCTGAGTCCAGGCTCTCCTATCATGCCCAGGTATCAAGGGAAGGTGTGGCCAGGCAGTCCACTGTTGTTCTATGAATAGGACTCAGTGTCCCTGAGAACTGGCCTGGAGATCCATTAGGATGCTACAGACAACATAATTTTTCTATTTTTTGAGAAGCATTTTTGGGCCAAGGAGGAAATGGGATTCAAAAATTGATCTATGAAGTTCCTACATTTGGATGTAGGTCCACACAGGAGGAAAAACCCTGCTTCAGTCTACTCACTTGTAACAAAGCAAAATAAAGCCATAAACTCCTCACTGAAGCTCTAGGGAGGGAGAAACTGACAAGTTCCCTATGAAAAAGAGATGGTGTATAGAAATTAATTGTGCTATACCCATGGTTGCTATTTTCAAAGATTTATGAAATGTTATTGCTAGTCTCTTTAACATGCTGTCTTCTTTTTATTTTATTGAATGCAGTAGTAGGAGGCTTTTGAATTCTCCTGCCTGGTCCTCTCCCATCCCCAGGAATATAACTTTCAAGGAGAAAACACTGAACTACTCCTGATTTCATTTCCAATCTGTAGAATTCCCACTGTCCCCACTGTCCTCAACACCCGCATTTTGTGCAAATTTTTTTTCACACCCATTTTACAAATTTTACGTGAAGCTTTGCTGCAATAAGTGTTATTCCAGGGGCTGGTCTTTGGGGATTCTATTTTGCCAAAATGACTCTGGCCCTTGCCCTTTAAAAAAACAAACAAACAAAAAAGCCCAATCATTGTTGATAGAATATTTACTTAAAAACATTACCCCAATCATGGGTTAAACACACTGCTTCTACATGATGGATGTTATGTAAGTAATTTTGAGGCAGTGTTTTTAATCTGCCAAATCTCCGCTTCATAAGGATCTAGGTGGTGCCCCTCCAGTTGCCGAGGGGGCTGACCTGCTAATCCCATCCATCTCAGAACATGGTTTGTTTGTAGTCCTGATGAATTTGCCATGCCTTTCACTGGGGTAAATCTGAATCCTACATGGAGGTTAATAAAGCACCAGCCATGCTTATCTTGCTTCCCGAAAAGAACAGACTCAACGGCTCCTCTGGTCTCATGGATCTGCAACTACTTGGTTCAGAGACTATTCTCTTTTCCATGACAGTATAGCTTTGGAGAATATTAATATATTTCCAGCTCTGTGTCCATGTATTGAGAATTATATAAACTAGCTTCACAATATATAAATTGCTCAATAATTAGAACAAGCATCTCACATCAAAATAAACAATTCAAATTTCATCTACTACCCAAATGCGAAATCCTCAAGAGTGCTGAGTTATGAAATTATGCAATCACAGAAATTAGCATTTTAAAAGTTCTCAACTGATAAAAAGTACTGTACTCTGTTGGTTTTTCCTGGGTATGCTTTAGTAATAGTAAGTAATAAGATAATTAGCACAGATACATTCCATCAAGCAGGATGTAGTTTGAAGTAGGAAGTTATTTAAATTCATTTGAGAAAGCTACCGTAACTGGGAAAAGAAACATATGTAGGTATCTCATGTCAGCTTTTAAAGGCCTATAGTGAGTTTTTGTTTAGAACTTGATAGAAAATTACTTGACTGCCTGATAGAGGGTAATCAATTTTGTTAACAGAGCTTGGACTTGCTATGTAAACATAAGGATCTCTATCTTGGCCTCTTCTGTAAATCAGCTCATTCAGCAATTGAACATGATGAATACACTAGAAATAAATTTTTTTTTTTTTGAGACAAAGTCTTGCTCTGTCACCCAGGCTGGAGTACAGCGGCATGATCTCGGCTCACTGCAAGCTCCACCTCCCGGGTTCATGCCATTCTCCTGCCTCAGCCTCCCAAGTAGCTGGGACAACAGGTGCCCACCACCATGCCCGTCTAATTTTGTTTTTGTATTTTTAGTAGAGATGGGGTTTCACTGTGTTAGCCAGGATGGTCTTGATCTCCTGACCTCGTGAACCACCCGCCTTGGCCTCCTAAAGTGCTGGGATTACAGGCGTGAGCCACTGTGCCTGGCCTTGGAAATAAAATTCTTGAGGTGGGCATTGGTTGTTTGACCTGTCTAACGTCTCTACCCCTCTGCTGTGGTGAGAGTCTCCTCTTTCCTTTGCAGGCATTTGGATGTGGCTGATCTCCCCAGTCTGCCTCTTTCCAAATCAATTTGAACACATGGCCAGGGCCTGGCCCCCCTTTCCCCACCCAGAGTGATTAATATTAGTTCAAGAGCGGGCACAGGACTCAGGCAGGGCTGAAGTTCCTCTAGGAGATCTGAGATATGGACACTGGAAGAGGAACAGCCCTTTGTCTTTCGGAATCTTGAGTTCTACTTCATGGATATAGGCTCAGGGCTGGCAGTGGCCACCTTACCAGCACTGATAATGTCACCTGCTGAGAATAAGCAGCATTGAACCATAGGGAGAAAGAAACAGCAGCCTAATGACATCATTGGACCCCAATAAATTGTCTTTTGGTCTACGCTAGTTGGAGATAGATTTTTTTCTGGTTCTTGTATTTAAATGAGTCCTTACAAATAAGTAACTTACATAGTTGTCTCTCTTCCTGCTAATCATCAGCAATTTCACTCCACACCTGCACACAGTGAAGGGCACATAGGGATGGTTAGCAACAGAAGTCTGAGGTATGAACATCTTGGATGGGTCTAGCACATCATGGATTAAAGCCATTAGGTCCTTTTGAGCCACTAAAAATGTATGGAGATTCCTGAAGGAATACCTGCTTGTATGACATGTGCGTGTGTGTGTGGTATGTATATGTGTGAGTGTGTACATTTGTGTATAGTTTTCCATTATGTTAATGTTAGCTAGAGGTGAAACAAGCTAAGTATGCCAGTATAATGTGTGAGGCATCTATTTCTCATTAATGAAGTAAACAGTGGCATTTGTGAAGGAACATGGGCAAGGAACTCAGCAAGCACGTGGGTGATTTCCCACCTACATCAGAAGAAACATGAAAGAGCAACTCTTAATTACAACCAAATATTAGCTTAGGCTCGTGGGAACTCATCATCCCATCTCAAGGTCTGTATTTATGAAAATTTAAGCAATGTCTTAAGACATGTTAATTTGTTCTTTGTTTATTTCTTTCCCTGACAGATTAATTTATTCCAAGGGACTTTGGTTCTCAAGCGCTAATATATCGATTGGGCCTATGTACGACATAGCTAACAGCCTGGGGAGGAGATTTTGATGGAAAACAAAAGTCTTTCTTGTAGTTTTCCTTAGGTAATTAACTTTATATTGTGGGCCCTGGACTGCTTCCAGTTTTCTCTGGATTTGCATCTCTCAGTTTTAGATCAATGGTTAATTTCATGAGAGGCTGGAAGTGCTGAAACACACACACACATACTCTCTCTGTCTGTCTGTCTCTCTCTCTCTCTTTGGGCTTGAATAAGCCAGCTGAAGCATACTGGGACCATGAGCAAAGTTATATGTTTTTTTTTTCCTATTGGGTGATGTCGTTCTGAGCACATCTATGCAAAGGACATGTAAACGGTAACAAGAATCTGAAGTGCCACCTCTGGAGAAGCAAAGGAGGGGATAAGAGAAATGCTGTTTATCATTAATGGGAACTTCTCTTGGTTGCCTTTTGGATCCTTCAATCTTGTATAATCCCACTGGGAAGTCAAAGTAATGCTTACAAAGTACCATCCTTTTAATGTCTATTAATTGATTATCAGTTCTTTTGTTGCCCATGAACTGTACTCAGAAGTCTGTGGCACTTACATATAAATATCTGTATCTTGTAGAAAGAGAAGGTGCATAGCAAGTAAGTAATAAAATTACTCCAGAACCCATATGCTCCCAAACCATTCTGATGTCTGTAACTATTCTTTTTTTTTTTTTTTTTTTTTTTTTGAGACGGAGTCTCACGCTGTCACCTAGGCTGTAGTGCAGTGGCCCAATCTCGGCTCACTGCAGCCTCCGCCTCGCCTGTAACTATTCTTTACATCATGGGATTAATTTAGTATAGGAAACCTCCAGAAGTGTACCTGTCCCCAAATTTCAGGCAACTTCATAAGCATTTCTGGATTTTGTCTATAGGTATCCTTAAAAGTGTACAAACTTAAAACAGAACATCGAAAGTCAGTGACCCCTAATTATATTACTTCTCCTTCACAAAACATATCTTTCAAATCAACAAGCAAAGCAGAGGGATTTCTATTATACTTTAGAATTCCTGATTTCTACAAGCTTTGTTCCTTTACCTAGAGCGTCTACTAAATAAAAGAAACCTACATTATTATAAAATGCTAAATACAGGTCAGAACGCTAATGTAGGTATTTTTACCACATAATATTGCATTTATGAATAGGCTAAATGGCATAAGCCTAGTCCTATTTACTGCTAGGATATATATTAATAACTAAAATGTAGCTAGCTATTACCAGGTGAAAACAGTAGCTGCTCAGGCTAACTGTGATAGACTGTATTACTTTTACACTAAATATTTGTGTTCCTATCCCTGAAGTGCCTCTCCCAGCAGAAAGATTCACTTCTCTACACTGCTGAATTCAGGAATGGTCATGAAACTTCCTTTGGCCAGTGAAATGTGGGCCAAAAGGGTATGTGTCTTTGTAGATAGAAACTAGAGTGTGGTTTGCCAAGTCTCTGCCATAACCCCCAGGATGATCTAGATGAAAACTGCTATATCAGCCTGGGGTCTGGAGTGAAGAGGACACAGAGCAGAGCCGCAGCTGACCCATGTAGTATAGCACAAATGCGAAAGAAACCTTTGTGGCTGTAAGCCATGAAGTTGTGGGGATTGTTTATTTCTGCATCATAATCTAATCTATCCCAACTGATACTACAGCTTAAACTAAATATGTACACTTTATTAGTTTGTACCTTTTGAAATTGTTGTTTGGTAGTAACAAACTATCTAATAGCAACAATCTCATACAATTTGACTTATTATAACTGAGAAAATAGGAATATAAATTTCTACTCATGAATGCTTTTCCTCCCAGATGATAATTACTTATTAAGAGAAGAGTATATTTATTACTTGTATTTAATTTTATTTTGTTTTATTTTATTTTTTGAGATAGAGTTTCGCTTTTTTTGCCCAGGCTGGAGTGCAATGGCGCTATCTGGGCTCACAGCAACCTCCGCCTCCTGGGTTCAAGCAATTCTCCTCCCTCAGCCTCCCCAGTAGCTGGGATTACAGGCATGTGCCACCACGCCTGGCTAATTTTGTATTTTCTGTCGAGACACGGTTTCTCCATGTTGATCAGGCTAGTCTTGAACTCCCAACCTCAGGTGATCTGCCCTCCTCGGCCTCCTAAAGTGCTGGGATTACAGGTGTGAGCCACCGCGCCCGGCCTGTATTTTATTTTTATAAGGAACATCATAGCAGAGTTAGAGAAAATGTTGCAAATATTTACGCATTCCTAAATCCACAGCAATGCTCATCATTGATCGAATGTCCTCCATGTGTCACTTTCTAGGAATGTATTAGGTGGGCAAGACAGACATGACTCATACCTTCATGGAGATTTCATTCATTCTAGTGATGGAGTTCAACTATAAACAATAATTGCAGGCTAGGAAATGAATAGATTGTTTTAAGTCAAAATTACAGAGGAAAAGGAACTCATGGATATGGTGGTGGATGATGGCCTCTCTGAAGAGTTGATGGTTGAGGCCTGAAGAATGAGAAAAGTGTTCTAGGCTGAGGGGACAGCATAATGCAAATGCCATCTCCATGTCCCGGAGGCAGATCAGATCTGCCCAGTGTAGCTAGAATGTAGTGAGGAAGGGGATCATGATGTGAGGTAAAGCTGAAGAAATGGAGTATGGACACGTCATACAGAGCTTTGATGGCCAGGGAGGCAGTTTGAATTTTTTTTTTAAGTCAATGGGAAGCTATGGAAGGAAAATGTGAAGAAAAAGACACGAAGCAGTTTATTTCTTCAACGCTGATCACTGTCTCTGCTGGGAGTCCCATATACGTACTGACACTAAGGGGAAGTGAGGGGACCAGTGAGGAGGCTACTACAGGTCAGAGGCGATGGTTATCTCTACCAGGGTTGTGGCAGTGAAGAGGAAGAGAAATGGACAAAATCAAGATGTATTCAGAAGGTCAAAACAGAACTTGTTGATGCTCTGGATGTGGAAAATGAGGGAAAGGAGACCAGCAAGAATGGCTTCCAGACTTCTGGCTTGGATCCTTGGGTGGACGTTGGTGCCACTTCTTTTTTTTTAGATGGAGTCTCACTCTCTCCCCCAGGCTAGAGTGCAGTAGCATGATCTCAGCTCACTACAACCTCTGCCTCCTGGGTTCAAGCAATTCTCCTGCCTCAACCTCCCAAGTAGCTGGGATTATAGGCGCCCGCCACCAAGCCTGGCTAATTTTTTTTGTATTTTTAGTAGAGATAGGGTTTTACCATGTTGTCCAGGCTGGTTTTGAACTCCTGACCTCAGGTGATCCACCCCCGTCGCCTCCCAAAGTGCTGGGATTGCAGGCGTGAGCCACCGTGCCCGGCCAGACATGATGCCACTTATTAAAACAGGAAATACCAAGGGAGGACTAAGGTTTTCAAGACATGAGGGGATCAAGAGTTCAGTTCTGGACATGCTAAGCATAGGATACCCTGGAAACATCTGAGTGGAGATATCAAGTAGGAAGCTCTGTGTGTGTCTGAAATCCAGAGAAACAATCTGGGCTGGACATATGAACTGGGGCATCATCAACACATCAGTGGAATTTCAGGCTTGGAGAATAAATGTAAAGGGAGAAGAAAAAAGGTTCTCTGATGCCTGAGGAACCCCTGGCATTTAGAGGTTTGGGAGGAAACAAAGAGCAGCCATGAGGCTGGGGGAAAGCCAGAAGGGTGAGTCTTCACAGAAGCTGAGAAGAGAGTGGTTTAAGAAAACCACGGGTCAGCCTTGTCAAATGCTGCTGAGAGGCGGAATGAGAAAAGGACAGAGAAGACGCCCTGGATCTGGCAACCTGGAGGTCTTTGGCAACCCTGATAATGTGTTTCAGGAGAGCGGTAGGACCCAAAGGGGTTCTCTAGCGGGAAATACAGATAACAGGTACAGTAAAAAATGTTTTAAAATTTGGCTAAGAAGGGGATAAGAGAAGAAGGGTGAGGGAGGAGAAGCCTAAATTAACTGAGTGTTTATGTTAAAGAGAGACTGTGAAAAATCCTGGAAGTGACTGAGTTTACCTGGAAGCTACCAGATTGTTTTCTACCATCAGCAAAAATGGAGACTTGAGAACTAGCTAACTTGCTATACATGTGCACAAATGCATTGTGTGGCCTCTTTCTGAAATACCATGTTTCTTAAGGGTCACCTTCTCTTCTTTCTTTTCCCACATTTCTGGAAGGAAATTGTTTGGGTTGCTTTAATTATTATAGCTTTTCTATCCCTACTTTGTCTTTTTTTGTTGCTTAAGTTCTGAATGATATGCAGTCACTGAAGAATGTTCTTTTGTTTCAGAAAGAATTATTGTTCCTCTCTAACTCAAAAGTGCTGACCTATTTGGCTTCTGTATCTGTTGATACAGTTCACTTCCCTCTTAGCTTAAGGGTCATTAAATGAGGGTAAAATTTCACTATAAATTTTATTTTTAAAATGTTTAATTAACAGTTTTAATTGAAAAAATTCACACACTTTAGGTAAAGAAAAAAAGTTAAATAGCACAAAAGATTATAGAATAAATAAGTCCTCCCCAGAACCCCAGCCCTTGCTCCAGAGGAAACCGTTGCCCTTACTACCTTGTGTGAACTATTCTATATACATACAATTCTAAGGCTACATCTCCTGCCTGTAAAACAAAAATAAAAATAAAAACAAAACCCTCAAATGTGAGCATATTTACACACTCTGTGCTTTGCTTTTTTAATATTTCAATATAACATGGAGGCTTTTGCATAAAGTCAAGCATCGCTTAACAACGAGGATATGTTCTGAGAAATGTGCCATTGGACAATTTTGTCTTCATTGGAATAACCTATAGTGTACTTACACAAACATAGATGGTATAGTCTATCAGACACCTAAGCTATATGGTATAATCTGTTGTTTTTAGGCTACAAACCTGTATAGCATGTTCCTGTACAAAATACTGTAGGCAATTATAACACAGTGGTAAAAAATTGTGTATCTAAACATATGTAAACTTAGAAAAGGTACAGCAAAAATATGGTATTATAATCTTACGGGACCACCATCCTATATGTGGTTCATTGTTGATCACAACATTGTTATGTGGTCCATGATGATACAGCTATGTCATTCTTATTCATGGTTCCATAGTATTCCATTTTATGGATGTGCCATTATGTTAACAAGTTTCTACTGATGAATATTTATGTTTTTCTAAGCATTTTAAAACCAAACCAAAAATTTTCTTGAATGATTACACAAAACCTTTGCCTAAAAACACACAAAACCTTTACCCAATATGAAGCAGACAACTGTCATCCTAAATCCCAAAGACTGTTGGATTGGGAATAACTACTGTTTTCCTGTTTTGTAGTAAAAAAAAGGTGGCTGATGTTTGTGTGACTCTTTCATCTATGAAATCTGGGGATATCAATGACACTAATCTATGCCATAGGAATAATGAGAAGAGAAAAAAATATGAAAGTTTTAAGACGTTTAGAAAAACAATCTTTTAGAATAAAATAAATATTTTATGGGCTATCAAATGACTTATATAGCAAATGCATAGTATTTTGTATTTTCTTAGATAATATGCCACTAGATTTTTTTCAAAATAGCAATGTTTCCTAAAGATGCTTTCTTTCACACTTATATGGACAATTAATATTTTCCATTTCAAACAATACTAAGACTTCTATGGGGGGGGGGAGGCGTGGATTTCATGGGCCTAAGTAATGTATTCTGAGGGTGCTTAAAGTGCCCACAGGCCTTCCCCTAGTATCACCACTGATTTCAGGAGCAGGGAAGTGGAGATTTTAGGAAAATAAAGTTTATGAAGGTTTGGAAGTTTTTTTTTTGTTTTTTGTTTTTCTTTTTTGTGAGACAGAGTTTCGCTCTTGTTGCCCAGGCTGGAGTGCAATGGTGTGATCTTGGCTTACCGCAACCTCTGCCTCCCAGGTTCAAGTGATTCTCCTGCCTCAGCCTCCTGAGTAGCTGGGACTACACGCACATGCACCACCATGCCTGGCTAATCTTATATTTTTAGTAGAGACAGGGTTTCTCCATGTTGATCAGGCCGGTCTCAAACTCCCGACCTCAGGTGATCTACCTGCCTTGGCCTCCCAAAGTGCTGGGACTACAGGTGTGAGTCACTGCGCCTGGCAGAAGTCATTCTTAAAGATTTTGTCTTTTATCCCATGGGCTCTGGGGAGACGCTGGAGCTTCTGATCAGGAGGATGACATATAGTAGTTGGCAGTGGCATGCAGAATAATTTAGAGGAGAGAGGGAAAGAAGAGAATCAAAAAGGACATTATAATAGTCCAACTGAGGTGAGGAAAGCCTTGGCTGGAATGGGAACAGCAGAAGCAAAAAGTAAAAAGGACCTAAGAGTGAATTTAACTTTTTTTGCTGCCCTAGCACACTTGAGAAGACAAATCCTATTAACAGTGATTCACTCGGTATTCAAAACTTTGTTATAAGTGCAGCAGAAAACCCAAATTAAAAGGCTAAGCTATTACAGTACATTGCTACAAATCATTAAACTATATAAAAACAAGGAAGGTTAATGTTACAGAGTGGAGAGGGTGAGGAGGCTGTGCCTGGCTCCCATTCTCACAGCCACTGCAGTACATTGAGCTCCACAGAGACAGTGCCGGGGCAAGTGAGAGCCGGACGGGCACTGGGTGACTCTGTGCCTCGCTGAGGAAAAATAACTCAACATGGGCAAAGGAGACCCTAAGAAGCCGAGAGGCAAAATGTCATCATATGCATTTTTTGTGCAAACTTGTCGGGAGGAGTGTAAGAAGAAGCACCCGGATGCCTCAGTCAGCTTCTCAGAGTTTTCTAAGAAGTGCTCAGAGAGGTGGAAGGCCATGTCTGCTAAAGATAAAGGAAAATTTGAAGATATGGCAAAGGTGGACAAGGCCCATTATGAAAGAGAAATGAAAACCTATATCCCTCCTAAAGGGGAGACAAAAAAGAAGTTCGAGGATTCCAATGCACCCAAGAGGCCTCCTTCGGCCTTTTTGCTGTTCTGCTCTGAGTATTGCCCAAAAATCAAAGGAGAGCATCCTGGCCTGCCTACTAGTGATGTTGCAAAGAAACTGGTAGAGATGTGGATTAACACTTTTGCAGATGACAAGCAGCTTTGTGAAAAGAAGGCTGCAAAGCTGAAGGAAAAATACAAAAAGGATACAGCTACATATCGAGCTAAAGGAAAGCCTGATGCAGCAAAAAAGGGAGTTGTCAAGGCTGAAAAGAGCAAGAAAAAGAAGGAAGAGGAGGAAGATAAGGAAGATGAAGAGGATTATGAGGAGAAAGATGAAGAAGATGATGATGAATAAGTTGGTTCTAGCCTAGTTTTTTTCCTTGTCTATAAAGCATTTAACCCCCCTGTACACAACTCACTCCTTTTAAATAAAAAAATTAAAATATAAGGCTGTGTAAGATTTGTTTTTACACTGTACAGTGTCTTTTTTTGTACAGTTAACACACTACCAAATGTGTCTTTAGATAGCCCTGTCCTGGTGGTATTTTCAATAGCCACTAACCTTGCCTGGTACAGTATGGGGGTTGTAAACTGGCGTGGAAATTTAAAGCAGGTTCTTGTTGGTGCACAGCACAAATTAGTTATATATGGGGATGGTAGTTTTTCATCTTTAGTTGTCTCTGATGCAGCTTATATGAAATAATTGTTGTTCTGTTAACTGAATACCACTCTGTAATTACAAAATAAAAAGTGGCAGCTGCTTTGTTGACATTCTGAATGCTTCTAAGTAAATACAAATTTTTTTTATTAGTATTGTTGTCGTTTTCATAGGTCTGAAATTTTTCTTCTTGAGGGGAAGCTTTTGCCCATTTTGAATCACATGAATTATTACAGTGTTTATCCTTTCATATAGTTAGCTAATAAAAAGCTTTTGTCTATGCACCCTGCATATCATAATGGGGGTAAAGTTAAGTTGAGACAGTTTTCATCTGTAACTGAAAATCCAAAATCTTGATCAGTTAAGAAATTTCACATAGCCCACTTATATTTACAAACTGATGAGTAATCAATCTACTCACAGCATGGGATTATTAGAAGCAAACATTTTGAAAGTCTGTCCTTAAAGGACTAATAGAAAAGTATGCTTTATCCTTTACATGAGGACTCTATTCTTTAACTCCCATTACCATGTAATGGCAGTGATATTTTGCAGTTCCCACATTAAAGAAGACCTGAGAATGTATCCCCAAAAGCATGAGCTTAGAATATAAGACTGCCAAATTAAATTTTTTGTTGACATTAGTCTCAGTGAAGACTATGAAAATGCTGGCTATAGATGTCTTTTCCCATTTATCTAAATATGGACTGCTCAGGAAATGAGACTTTCCATTAAAAGTATTTTTAATTAATTGGGCCAGCTTTTAAAATAGGGTATATTTTCCCATATTATGGTTTGCCCCCTTATAAATCCAAGTAGATCAGAGGAAGGAAGACACTTAAACTTTGCATTTCAGTATGAATTATTCAATTTATTTGAATGATTTTTCTTTACAAAACCCAAACTCATTCATTAGTCATGTTTATCTGCTTAGCAGTTTAGGGAACAATTTGGCAATTTTGTGGTTTTCGAGATTATCGTTTTCTTGAAGTGCCAGTATTCTAAAATAGCGTTCTTATAATTTTACGTGCTTTTGTGATGGAGTGTTGTTTTGTTATATAATTTTGACTTGGATTATTTCCATTTGGATTTGTTTATGTAATTTCAGGAGGAATACTGAACATCTGAGTCCTAGAAGATACTAATAAACTAATAATTGCAGAGTTAAAAAACAACAACAACAAGGAAGGGCTTATCTTCAGAGTTCTCTATTGTTTACATCCAGTGGACCATTTTGGCATTCCTTCATTAGTGCCTTCCCAGAGCCATCACTGCCATAAGAAGCAAGGCAAGATCTCCAGGAAGGGAAAATAATCAACAATTATGGCTGACTTATGAATTTAATAATTTTTGCTAGATAAATCCTAGATAGTCTAAAGATAAACATTTTAAGGATATTTGTATTAAATCTAAATATTAAAAAATTTAAAAAATGATAAAAGCAAATATGGGTGAATATTTAATCACAAGGTGGGAAAGATTTTTCTAAGCCTGAGACTAAGGGCAAGCACTCTAAAATACTGAGCTGAACACATCAAAAAGAACTTTTTTTGTTGTTTTTCTGAGACGGAGTTTCACTCTGTCACCCAGGCTAGAGGGCAGTGGCACAATCTTGGCTCGCTACAACCTCCACCTCCCAGGTTCAAGCAATTCTCCTGCCTCAGCCTCCCAAGTAGCTGGGATTACAGGAGCCCGCCACCATGCCTGGCTAAGTTTTTGTATTTTTAGTAGAGATGGGGTTTCACCATGTTGGCCAGGCTAGTCACTAACTCCTGACCTCAAATGATCCGCCTGCCTTGGCCTCCCAAATTGCTGGGATTACGGCAAAAAAACCCTTTTAACGGTAAAAACAAACAGATGATAAATAGAAAGAAAATACTTGTAACAGCTATATTTGACAACAGATTACTGTGCCTAATACGTAAAGAGCTACTACAAATCTTGGGGAGTAATAGATTTTCTACCCAGAGCTCTCTTTGGAAAATAAAACAGATTGTATACACCTTCTGAAATGCCTCTCCTTTGATGTAACTGCCTGGAGTATTGTCAAATGGGTGCTACCAGTACGAACAGTATTCTATGCTTTAGCTTGATGTAGTCCTTACTACTGGGTGGTACAGAGATAGAGAATGACTAGGAACACAATGAGGAGTGAGGGAGAATGTCTTGCAGGGTGAAATGAAGACAGGATGGGTGGAAATACTGAAGAAAATGAACAGAGAAACACAAAAGTTATTTTTCAAGCCATACAGCACTCTGAGAAGTTTGTATCTAACACGCTGGGCCTGACCTGCAGTAGGCACTTCATTAAATGTGCATTGAATTTAAACAGAGGCATGAAAGGACTTGAGGCAAAGAGGCAGGACCTATTTCTAATAATAATTGTAATTATAATTACAATAATGGTTAACTATAGTTTTACAGCTTACGAGGTACTAGATTCTTAGCTTAGCTCTGGACATGGGTAATTTCATTTAATTCCCGTAACAACTCTGAAAGATTTGTACTGTTATTACCATTTTATAGATTCTGAAACTGAAGCCCAGGACCCCTTAACCCAAGTTCACATAACTAGGAAATGGCTTGTTCATACAAATTTGGGCCATGTAAGTCCAGAGCCCACATCCTTACAACTACACTCTGTGTCCTTACTGCCATCCCTCACCAGCAGGTAGACCACATGTGGTCTCAATGGACTCGGGTCTGTGGCCTGTAGCCATAGCGTGGTTCTTAGTATAAAGGCTGCAGTTCTGAATTTCCACACAGGATAGCTGGATTCCCCAAGGGCCATGAAGTGTCAGACTAAGCTGGAAGGCTGAGAGATTCAAAAAGGAAAAGTTGCACACAAAATAAATGATCTTTTCGGCCTTCTAATCATTCTAATCGTAGTTTCCAGTGACCAAACTGCACTCTGTTTATTCAGATGGAGGCAGGCCATGGTGCCAAGCACTGTGCATTGCAGGGGAATTCGTTTGTGAGGCCCTTTGATGTCTCATGAATCCCAGGAACAGCCGGCTGAAGCAGGCAGAGCTGCTTTGTGTTTACGCCTCTAAACAGAACCATTTGAATACACAGACCAAAAGACCTGGTCCAGGAGCACTGCGTTTTCTCCAATAGAGTGATTCATTGCTAATGTCTTCATTTTGGACACTGCAGTTGAATGTGAAACCATATGCTTTAAATTAAAAGCACACTAAGCAAATCACAAGTTTCTCAAGATGGTGCTTAAAGTCTGTTTTGGGATCTGTTCGTTGCCAAAAGACCCATATGATCCTGTAATTAAACAACAGATATTTTCTGGAAAATCAATCATATTAGCTGTCCCCAAATGCTATAATTATGATGTTTAGGTGCTATGTTGAGAAATAGGTTGCACAACTAGACCCTTTGACCCTTTTAGAATTGTTTGTTCCCTACTCTGATATTGTCCTGATCTTTCTCTAGCCATCTTATTCTAATTCATTGTATTAGAATGTGAAGCTTTTTAGTTAAGTGAGCAATAAACAGCAGAATACAGAGCCAGAAATGTTGGCAACAGAGGCACTAATAATAGATATTATTATATCTACTTGTCCAGAAGATTCATTCACCTTGAGGATAATACCACAATCATTTAGGGTTCATGATTGCAGTCATCAGAAACTGAGACCATCTTTTCTTTTTTTTTCCCTAACCACTAGACAGGGTGGGAACAATTGAGACCATCTTATGCAAAAAGGAAATTCACTGGAAGGAAGTCAGGGACTCATAGAATTGATGGGAGGGTTGAGAACCCAGCATGGACAATAGGCAGGATCCAGGGGTACTCTGGAGGGCCAGGCAATACAAACAGGCCTTGCTGCTGTTGTTCTCCAACCTCCACAGCTCCTTGCTTGGTTGGCTGAAGAGTCTGGGAGGAGCACCAGCTCGGCAGGGCTTTTTTTTTTTCTTTTGAGATGGAGTCTCCCTTTGTTGCCCAAGCTGGAGTGCAGTGGCGCAATCTCGGCTCACTGCAACTGCCTCCTGGGCTCAAGCGATTCTCCTGCTTCCGCCTCCTGAGTAGCTGGGATTACAGGTGTGCCACCATGCCCGGCTAATTTTGTTTGTATTTTAGTAGAGCCGAGGTTTCACCATGTTGGCCAGGCTGCTCTCGAGGCAGGGCCTCTTTCAAGGGTTTGTTCCATGGTGGCTCTGTAGTGGGAGAGAGACAACATGGAGCCTACTTCCCACCTAGACAGTGAGATTTCCCAAAGAAGACAGGGATGCTGAGAGTAGGGCAAGGTAAATGTTGGACAGCTCAGAATTCTGGCACTACATCCCTGAAACGGAGATTCCCCACCCCAGCCATATTTTCCTGCCTAAGCAGAAAAATGTGTAGACAGAAAACCAACTTCATGAGGGTCAAGAAGAGGTGAAGATAGTACACCTAGTTAGAAGGGGCTAGGCTGCTCAAAGAGACTCCTTTTCTGAAGGAATCTAAGCCTATTTTACAGGCCTGTGGCTGGTGACCATGTGTGTTAAGAACAATGGCTTCTTTCACCTAATTCAGCTTGGAGGTTGCTTTCTACAAAATGCACCATTTCTTATCCCCTTAAAGGGCCTTCTCTAGGCCCTGCGGGGGCAGCGGGAGGTTTCTAGGGTAGTGGTGGTTTGGGGGCAGAGGGTGGAAAAAGAACAGAGGAAGAGATGCCTATTTAAATGAGTTGTTCTTCCCCCTATAAACCTTATGGGTGGGAGAAAACATGTAGTCAGAATTAAGGAATTTCATGGCCAAATCAAGTCCAATTATGAATGTGTGGTAATGTGTAGGTATGTGGAACAGTTAAAACATCGCTCTGCATGGTTTACGTTGTACTCTGAGGCCCAGATAAACTCAGGTAAAAGCCAGCTCTGGTGAGGAGAAAGCAGAGGGGCTGGAAATGGTAACAGTCAAACAGGGACCACCTACCAGGTAAGGGACTCACGGACCAGTCCTCTCCAGGGCCTCTACCTGAAGCGACAGCTTTTGGGGGAGTTCAGGTAGGGGTGCCCCTCAGAAAGGTTGTGATGGGACTTGAATTATTTGCAGTATTACAACAAACGCAGCCAGAATCACAAACAGGCTAATTAGTACTCCAGATTTTTTTTCCTTTTGGCCAGAAATTAACTTACTCTGTGTGGTAACATTGACTGTATCATGCTCTTGGGTTAAGCCCTAATGGCAACCATTCCTATAATTAATGAAGTGGGAAAGTTAATTTTATTAAACAAATCCTACCCTTGGGAGAAGACATCCATTTCAAAATTTAGCATCAACAAGACAGAGAATAATAAAAGGTGTAATAGATGGTGAAAATGTTGGAAACACCTGGATTCAGGTATTTTGACTGTAAAAGGTCCTCACTAAGATGCAACTACATTTGGGAGGGTGGATTCCTTAGCAACCGCAACCACAGAAGCCTCATTCATTAATTAGGCTGGCTGAGCAAGGAGAAAGGTTGGTTGGAATAACAGTGAGAAGGGAAGCCTACGGAGGCACAGATGGCATGCTCTTTGGAGCTGGAGGACCTTGGATAGCTCGGAATACCCTTAAAGCACTCAGAAGCCAGGCATGGTGGCTCATACCTATAATCCCAGCACCTTGGGAGGCCAAGGCAGGAGGACTGCTTGAGCCCAGGAGTTCAAGACTAGCCTGGGCAACATGACGAGACCCCATCTCTACAAAAAATACAAAAATTAGCCAGTCGTGGTGGTGCGTGTGCCTGGTCCCAGCTACTCAGGAGGCTGAAGTGGGAGGATTGCTTGAATCTGGGGGTTCAAGGCTGCAGTGAGCCATGTTCATGCTGCTGCACTCCAGCCTGAGTAACAGAGTGAGAATCTGTCTCATAAAACAAAAACAAAAACAAAAACAAGCACTTAGAGAATAACAGTAAACAAGGAGAAGAGGAGCAAAATGAAGATGCAGCAGAGACATAAGGCTAATAATGGCTTCTACCTCGTAATTCAGTCTTCCTCATCTAAGGCTGCACCAGACAACTTATGTCTCCAGTGCCCACAAGATTCCCATCAATCATCTGGCCGTCTTTAGTTAAGGCAGTAGTGCAAGAACTATCATTTTTGGAACACCCCCTACCTGGTGTGATTGGCATGTACTACCTTTACTCCTCACCACAACCCTGCAAAATAATGGTTACTAATCCTATTTTACAGAAATCAAAACTTAGGTTTGGAGGGGGTAAGTAACTTACTTGCCTGAGATCCCATGGCTCAATGTCAGAGCCAGATGTGATCATCAGGCTCCAGAGCCCATGTCTATGTTCCTCTCCTGCACAGGTTCTTTCTCAGAAGCCTGGGGCATGACACTATCCTTAGATCCTCTTCACACCACAAATTCACCTGGGTCAAGAGCAGCCAATGAGGATTTAATGATTACCTTCTGTACCTGGTAGTTGCCGCCTTCAGGAAAGTAGAGAGGAACGTGATAGCAACAAGGGTGTGTGTGTGTGTGTGCTGGGAAAGAGTGCATACTCATTGGGCAGATTGGAACAACCAGAGAAAAGCAAGGTAGGAAAGGCTGCAAGGAGGAGGTGGAGACTGGAATATAGATGGGATTGGGATTTGCACACAAAGGGTAAGTCTTAGCTTGAAGCACAGTTTACCTCAACACATCTGCTACTGGGTGGGATGTTCAGGCCCTGCCAGCCTCAGGCAATGAATTCACAGTACAAAGTTAGCCATCATGTTCCTCTCTCCCTTGAAACCTGTGGTAAAATTCCTATTTGCTATTAGAAAATTTGTTAGATGTCTGTTAGTTGCAAATGACAGAAACCACTGCAAATGTGTTTACCCAACATAGGAAACACTGGCATACTAGAAGAGCTGGCTTCAGGTATTCCAGGGACTAAAATCATGTAACCTGTATCTTCTGTCTCCTGCTGCCCCCTGCAAGCCTAGAGTCTCTCCTCTCCTCATCTCTCATCTCCGCTCTCTTCTCCCTAGCTTTGCCATGCACTGACGATACTTTTTTTAAACTTCATACAGCCTTCCTCTACTTGGCCAAGGCGGTGGTGGTAGAAATGATAGGGCAGGAGGATGGGATTTGGAGGTCAAGAGGTAGCCATATATAAAGTCTTAGAGAGGCCTAACTTGAGGCATTTGTCCTACTCTGGACCAATTACAGTGATCAGGGAGATAGCTGATTCGGATAGATGAGCTTGCGTCACATACCCGAAGTTCTGGCCAGGGTTTAGTGTAATATGCCTGACGGCCCCATCAGAACCATAAACAGTGTGTATGTTAGGGTATAATTTTCCAAAGGAGGGAAGGTAACATGATCAAAGTGGATGAGAAGGAATGCTGGGCTGACACCACTAACAGTTGGTGACAGTGTCTTTATGAATATCAGAATGTACAATATCAGCGAGCCCCAAGAAATAACAGATTCTCTAGGAAAAATGTTTGGATGTTTCATGATATAGGAAAATCTTGCAGTTGCTCCTGACTAATGACTACTAAGGTGCACATCAGAGAGAGCTGGAAACAAAACAGTGGAAGGCCAAGGCTGCATTCATGTTCAAGTGTATAGAGCTCATTTATTTTAAGATGTGCAGTTCTCTTTTAATTACTTATGATGTCTCACAGCATACTATAAGTAGATCCCACTATGTATTGTGATAATAACAACATCTTAGGACTAACAGACCTCACTTGGGTCTTTGTTCTCCAGCTCTTGCTGAGAGGCAGGAGAGAGCCAGTGTTAACTGATATTCAGATCTGTTTATCAGCTTGGTGATGTAGCTTTTCTGTGCTGATGTATACAAGGGGCTATGCACCTTGCAATCAACTGACTTAGGTAAACTCTATGAACCTGGGTAAGTTGTTTTGGGTCACTGCACCTTGGTTTTCTTATTTATAAAATGGAGATGGGGCCAGGCATGGTGGCTCATGCCTGCAACCCCAGCACTTTGGAAAGCCAAGGTGGGAGGATCGCGTGAGCCCAGGAGTTCAAGACCAGCCTGGGCAACATAGCGAGACCTTGTCCCTACAAAAAATAATTTTAAAAAATTAGCCAAGTGTGGTGGCAAGCTCAGGTAGTCCCAGTCACTTGGAATGCTTGAGTTCAGGAATTTGAGGTTGCAGTGATCTATGATCGTGCCACTACATTCCACCCTGGGCAACACAGCAAGGCTGGCTCACTCTCTCTCTCTCTTTCTAGAAATCTATCTCCTCCTCTCACTATAGACAGACAGATCTATGTACAGAAAGAGATGTAAATAGATTTATCTAGAGATCTATGTATCTATGTATCCATCTATCTATCTACCTATTTAGGTATATAATCTCTATAGATATATATCTATATATACATCTAGATATCTAGATATCTATATATACATCTAGATATCTAGATATCTATATATATCTATCTCATAAAACAGATATAGATATATCTGTCTATATATCTATATGTATCTATATCTATCTATATGGATAGACAGAGAGAAAGAGATGTAAGAGATGGTAAGACCCCCTAGAGTTGGTGAGTGATTCATTCATTAATGTATTCCAACAGTCAGAAATATTTATTGAGCATCTACCATGGCCATGTGATGGGCACCAAGGATACTTCACTAAAGAGAATGTACATGATCCCTGCCCTGCCCTCATGAACCTTATGGTCAGTGAAGGAGACAGATGAAAGGAAAAGAAATTCAAACAGCACCCAGGGACAGGGCCTGGTACACAGTAAGTGTTCAATAAATGTGAATTGCCTTATCTTCTCTTTGCCGGCCAATTCATTCACTCATTTTGTTTTAACCTAGAAATGGTGGCAAGGCTCTTAATTTCTCTAAGCTGTGGTTTTCTCATGGGTTTATTGAGGTGTTTGGGGAGGCTTTCTAATCTTTCTTCTTGCCCCAAAATTCTGCAAATCTGTGGTTCTCTTTCCTCTTCACCCAGGGTGTAGGGAATGGTCTTATTAAAGAGAAACTTTCACTTGAATCCTATGTCTTTGAAGAACAGCCTTATTAGTATTGCCAGGTTGGCCCTTTACCACCAACTTCACAATAATATAAAGCTTTTTAGGGATATTTCTATCCTGCCACGCCTGAAACATCCTCAAAAAGCACCTCTATCAACAGAATGGCACATATGAGAACAATTTTAGTGATATGGTTATGGTGAGGGCTTTGGCTCAGGTAGATCTGGTTGGAATCCCAGCACTGGATATGGGATTTTGGGCAAATGATTTAACCTCTTCATACCTCACTTTCCACATTGTAGGTGGGAATTAAAAAATCAACTTCAACAGAATTATTGTGGGAATTGAATAAGATAATGTGTATAAGATAATGCTTGGTATGGAGTATGTGTTTAATAATGGAATATACTGCCTTGAGTTGAGAAGCAACTGCATGTTTATTGCAAAATGGTTGAACTTCTGGAAGTAAACATTTGCAGCTGGTTCTAGATTTCTACAACCAAGCTTAATGTGTTTTTAAGTTCAATACGTAATACTGGTGCATTCTGTATATACATTATTCTTTTGGCAGAAGTATGGGGGAAGAGACATTAAGAAAGTTAACCAGGAAATGTTGTGGCCTTGGGCCAATCACATGCTCTGGGCATTAGTTCCTCACCCCTGAAACAAGAGGGTTGGAATAGATAATCACTAAAATCCTTTTTAATTCTAAAGTTCTATGATTGCAGGGCTGAAAATCTGTGGGAGAATTTTCCACAAAAGAAAAAAAAAAGTCTTTGTCCTGCTCTGCTGCACCCTCCCTTTCCACACTAGACCTGCCAACTGATGACTGTGTTAGCCACCCTTTGCTGTCACTAACCTCTTTGTCATTAACCTCACATTTTCACAGAAAATCTCTTTTGTCCATTGAATGTGAAAAGGTGTGGTTTACAACCCTGACATCTCTTTGATTTTTAATTTTTGATCTCAGAGAAAGTAGTTTGAACTCATTTAGCATGATCATGAGAAATACTAGAGGGTCTGTGAACCTTTAATACAGACACCCAAGAGTTTTAGGCCTCCTGGAAATGAGATGAGCCTTTGTGAAGGTCTGAAATTGCAGACACATATTGATACTGTACAATCTCTTAAGTCCACAGGAATCCGCTGATGCTCAAAGGAGAGCAATCAAAAACCTAAATTAATAATTATGTCAATAGATTTTCCTAAAGAAAAAATTACCTACACCTGAGGCAATTGGGAAAAATAAAGCTCCAAGTTGGGAGAGAGAAGTAATCAAGCATCCAAAGGCCCACTTTGATAATGTTCACTTTTAAACGTTGAGAGCAAATCTGTTATTATGTCCTTTTTCTTCTCCAGCCCATTTTAGCAGAAGTCTGTGGCCTCTGAATATTGAGACATAGTCTCTCAAGGTAATTGACTCTAAGATCCCACTGCAAAGCCAAAATCTGAGAGACTGTGAGTGTAGAGTATTGCGGCCAAACGTTTCTCCCTGCAGCACCCTAGAGGGCCTGAGGGAGAGAAGCCACTGTGAATACTACGACCCACGGTCCAGGCAATTCTAAATCTGGTGTCCAAGTGTAGCACCCCACCACCGACTCTCCCCTTTTGGGTTTCTCTGCAGCAGACCACTTTTTCTTCTCCAAATTCAGCCAGATTTTTCTTAGCTCAGTTCCATGCAGGAAAATACAAAAAGGAAGATCTTTCAGGTAACTGAATTTTGTAGATTCAGAGAGTTTTGAGGCAAAAAAAAAAAAAAATCTATCAATCATATATAGTATACTACTTCTGGTAATGGGCAAGGAAATGTTTGAAGAAAGTAGCCTCAGCTGGTGTGAGAAGAGGTACATTTGGTGGGTTCTGGCTCCCTCATTACAGGTAACTTAAAAAAATATGTTAATGTAGGGGTGTGAGGGTGGGGTGGGGATATAATAAGAAATTTTGCTGGATGTAAAACCAAAATATGAAGGAGTATTTCCATTTCTTCCAACCACCTTAGGTGTCTACTCTTGTACTATAAGGAGAAAAGTTAAGATAGAACTTTTGAGAAAGAAACCCCTCATTTAAAAAAATCTTTGTCCTTTTACCCATAGAAAACATTTACTGTCCTATCCCTTTTGGTTCTGTTTAGAGAAAGTAACTGTAACAAGAATTTTGTCCTGGAAAGTAACTTCCCATATCACGTATATACAGGCATGTATCACTTCATGATGGGGATAATGTTCTGAGAAATGTGTTGTTAGGTGATTTTGTTATTGTGTAAACTTCATAGAGTACTTACACAAACCTAGACAGTACAGCCTACTACATACCTAGGTTAATACAGTACAGCCTTTGCTCCTAGGCTACAAACCTGTACATCATATTACAATAGGCAATTACAATACGATGGTATTTGTGTATCTAAACATAGAAAAGGTGCAGTAAAAATAGATATGAAAGATAAAAAATGGTACCTCTGTATAGGGCACTTGACATAAATGATGCTTACAGGATTGGAAGTTGCACTGGGTGAGTCAGTGAGTGAGTGGTGAGTGAATGCGAAGGACATTACTGTACATTGCCAGAGTTTATAAACACTGTACACTTAGACTACACTAAATTTATTTAAAAATTTTTCTTTCTTCAATAATAAATTAACCTTAGCTTACTGTAACTTTTTAACCTTATAAACTTAAATTTTCTAAATGTTTTGACTCATAATAACACTTAGCTCAAAACATAAACACTTTGTGCAGCTGTACAAAAACATTTTCTTTATATCTTTATTCTATAAGCTTTTTTCTATTTAAACTTTTTTTTACTTTTAAAACTTTTTTTTGTTAAAAACTAAGACAAAAACATATACATTAACCTAGGCCTACACAAGATCAGGATCATCAATATCACTGTCTTCTACCTCCATATCTTGTCCCACTGGAAGGTCTTCAGAGGCAAGAATATGCACGGATCTGTCATCTCCTATGACAACAATGCCTTCTGAAACACCTCCTAAAGGACCTGCCTGAGGCTCTTCTTGAGGAGGTGGTGTCACTCTTTTCAGAAATAATGTCCATAGTAGTTTACTTGGTTCGTTTCTTTTTTTCATTATAGGTTTTCTTGTAAGCAGATAATACACCACAAACATCCTCTGTATTATCGAAAACCTTTCAGTGTTGGGGTCCATGATATCAAACTTTTTAAGGAGCTTCTTGAGGTCTGCAAAACTTCTGCTAAACCCTGAATTTTCTTGGGGATTCTTCTTTTTTTCATCTTCTCCTGTAGTTTCCTTTTCTCTTGCCTCTTCTTCAGCTACATGTTCTTGTTCCAGTTCCAGTAACTAATTATTAGTTAATTCCTCAGGAATCACTCCTGGAAGCTCCCAATCTCATTCTTATTCACACCCAGGTTAAAGTTGTTGGCCGTCTCAACCACAGCCTTGTTGATTTTTGCAACGTTGGCAAATTCTTTAAAATCATGGATGAACCTCTTGAGTGTCATCTTCCAGATGACATTCATAGATTCTTCGGTGACATTACCCCATGCCCAAGCAAGGTTCCTGATGCAGTCATAGATGTTATAATCCTTCCAGAATTGCATCAGTATTTTCTCAGTGTCTTCCTCAGCTGCAGCAATAGCTCGAACAAAGGTCCTCTTCAGGCAGTAGACCTTAAAAGTGGCTATAACTCCTTGATCCATTGATTGGGTCAGAGGTGATATTTGGAAGGAGAAATGCCATTTTGATGTTGGGATAAAGATCGTCAATAAAAGAAGACTCTGTGGGAGCATTATCAACAATATGCAAAATCTTGGAAGGTATTCTCCCAACGGTACTTCATTTCACTGGCATAGCAATTCAGGAGGGCATCCTGGAAGAGGAGTTGAGTCAACCATGACTTCTTTTTGCTCCTGTAGTACACTGGCACTGTGTGCCCTCTCCCTTTTTTTGAGCCAGGGTCTTGCTCTATCACCCAGGCTGGAGTGCAATGGCAAGATCATTGCTTACTACAACCTCAAAATCCTGGGCTTAAGAAATCCTCCTGCCTCAGCCTCCTGAGTAGCTAGGACTACAGGTATGTGCCACCACACCCGGCTAATTTTTTTTTTCTTTTTTTTTGTATAGAGATGAAGTCTCACTATTTTGCCCAGGCTGTCTTGAAGTTCTTAGCCTGAAGGGATCCACCTTCCTCGGCCTCCCAAAGGGCTAGAATTACAGAAGTGAGTCACCAAGCCTGGCTTGTGTGTGTTTATTGATATACTTGAAGGCCCTGGGGTTCTCATAGTGCCAGATCACAAAGGGTTTTAATTTGTAGCCTTCAACACTCCCCCCAACCAAGACTGTTATCCTATTCTTAAAAGCCTTGAAACCTGACATTGACTTGGCCTCCATATGTATAAGTCCATGTAGAAATCTATTTCTAGAATAGGGAGGTTTCATCCATACTGAAAATTTGCTCTGACAAGTAATTTTCCTCCATAATCAGCTTATCTAGAGTTTCCAAAAATTCTTCAGCTGCTTTCATATCAGCACTCACAGATTCAGTGCTCACTTTTGTATTATGTAGTGAATAAGAAGTCTTGAATTGTTTAAATCATCCAGCGCAAACAGTAAATTCAACACTGTAGTCAGGTCTGGCCTTTCTTTTACACTGCAAACAAACCTTCTGCCTGGGCTGTGATCATTATGGTACTGAGAAGAATGTGCTTCTGTGATTGGCCATCAGTCCAGGTCATTAAAAGTTTCTCTATATGTGATACAGACCCTTCTTGCATTTTTGTGAGTCTCATTATTTTCAATAAAGCCGATCCCTTAACAACTTCCATCACTTTGCTCTTGTTCTTCAAGATCATAGCTATGGTGGAATAGGATGTACCTGACTCTTGAGCAATAACCATCACTGACTTTCTACCTTTGTAATTAAGTGGTTCTTAATCACTTTTATTTCGAGGTCAGTCACTCAATGTGGCCTCTTACTGGCAACATTAGCCATAAGTTTTGTACACTTAGGGGCCATAATGAACAAAACAACATGAGATTAAATCAAGCACAAGAGAAAATGATGCAATCAAGAGATGTGGTAAACACAAGATGTATGAGGCTGCTGCTGGCATAACATGGCATACTGTCTTACAGCACACATTGTTTTATAAGTAGAAGGCATAATAATAAAAAGTACTGTATAGTAAATACATAAGTCAGTATTATCATTATCTAAAATTATGTAATATACATGTGTATGTGCTACACTTTTACACAACTGGTAGCACAGATGTTTATGTAATTTTTCTCTTATCACAAAGTGACCCTTCAGCAAAAATGCTGAAATTCTTGCTTTGTTGGCATTGGGTAGACTTGGCAAGAGAGAAAACCAACATATTCATTCATTAAAAGGAGAAAATCCATACGAATTGAGTTCCAAAGCTTTTAGTTGAGTGTTGTTTATACAAACTCTTAAATATTTGGATAATCAATTGTCAGAGTAGAAGTTCTGGAAGAATTATGTTCTAAAAGGCTGCCAAGATATCTGATTTTGACATCAAAATTAATTTCACAAAATTTTAGACTTAGTTCAAATCAAACTTAGATTTGGCTCCCAGCCATCAGTAATTAAAATTTATGAGTACACAGCAGTATCTCTGGTGCCTGGCAAAGGCTTCAGGACCACTAAAACGAAAACTTCTACCATGTGACCTTTATTCCAGGGGCAGATCCACTTTTAAATTAAGAACTTTTCATCTCACAGAAAATGAAAAATAATGAGCCATTTCTTTGGGTCATGTATCTCTGTTGCCAGAAAAATAAAAGACATCAAAATTTTTAGTAACATACATAACAGGCACCATTTTTGCTTTTATGTAAAGTATCAACTCCACATGTAATTGCTAAATATTTTCTAAATTAAGAGCCCATGTGGTGAGCGGGTGCACACAAAAAGATAATCAGAAAAATCTCAGCATTAAAGTATATTCTCCAAGTAAAAACACATAAATCATGTTGGTGAGGTCCAGGCTGCTGTGAAAATTACTGCTCTCAGCCTTATGTTTCTGTTAAGTCTAGTGCAGAGGAACTGCAAAATGATTGGACCTGTGAACTTTAGGTCACAGGGTTAAGGCAACCAAAACAAATGGCTACATCCCACAAAGTCAAAGACCAAACACAAAGCAATCTAGAGATATACTTTTGGATTATAATATAGTGTTTACTAGAAAAAGATCTGCATTCTAGTTTCCAGTTTTCACTCCACTGCTTAGTAAATTCACTCCGCCAAAGGTGCTGCTTCCTAACTGAGGACAATAAAACCTTCTTTCCCTGAACAAACACTTGTGTGATTTTTGTTTGTTTGTTTGTTTGTTTTTTGTTTTGTTTTGAGACAAAGTCTCCTCTGTGGCCCAGGCTGGAATGCAACCTCCCCCTCTCCTGCCTCAGCCTCCCAAGTAGCTGGGACTACAGGCACGCGCCACCATGCCCGGCAAACTTTTATCTTAATATTTTTAGTAGAGACAGGGTTTTGCCATGTAAGCCAGGTCAGTCTCGAACTCCTGGCCTCAAGTGATCCACCTGCCTCAGCCTCCTAAAGTGCTGGGATTACAGGCGTGAGCCACCACGCCTGGCCACTGTGTGATTTCTTGAAGTGGTTTCCAACTCCAAGAACTGTGACTCGATTTCCTTACTTATTGCTTGTTCAGAGCCTGTTGCTGGTAAGGCCAGAGCTATAGGTGTCCTGATCACTTGGACTGTTGTACTGCCCACAAACGGTACCCCTAATGCTAGTTGATCATCTCACAAATCTCACAAGGGGGCCAGGCCAAGAGAGTACCTGTGCCTAGTGTGTCCACTCCTAAAAAACCACAAAAAGGTGTGAAAAATTGAGGATGGTTCTGCAAGAGCTCAAGGCTCTACAATGCAGGCAGGAGGTGGAGGTGAGCAGGTAGCACATCCATGTTGCTTTTTTTTTCTGTCTGAAGCTTTCAGAGGGGAGTTGGGTATAAGAACTGATACTTTTTTGGGTCCTCCCCAACTGCATAAAATGAAGACATGCTCAAGTGACTCCTGAAACTCTTCTTGGCTCAGGACACAAAGAATTACTATGAGTACTACATTAATCACCTGGGATGCATTATTTAGGCTAGCAGAAACCTGAGGACATGCTGGAATTTATGTGTAAGACTTATTTATCAGGTTTCCTTTTTGTGCATGCCCCTAGAGCAGTAATTTTCAACCTTGGCTGCACATTAGAGTCATCTGGGGAACTTTAAAATAATCCCAATGGCCAGGCCACACCCCAGAACAATTACATCAGAATCTCTGGAGGTGGGACTCCAGCAGATCAATATTCTTTAAAGCTCCTCTGATGATTTCAATGTGTAGCCAAGGTTGAGAACTGCCGCATGAGAGGAGTAACAGTCAGTAGCATGAACCTGCATTTCACGAGCTGATAACACAAAGGTGGAAAGGTTCTCAGTTCAGCTGACCTCTTAGAAGCATCCCAGATTTCTAGAGTAACTACCTACTGTCTACTGAAAACTTATTTCAATTTTTCTCCTATGGGTTAGAATCAAAGGCAGACAGCCTAAAAATAACTCATTAGCAGCTTGTGTGGCTGATGGCAATGTTGGAAATTCTAAGTTGTCTTTTAACTTAAGCTTATTGCCTTCTCCCTTTGAAATAATGTAACTATTAAGAATCAAGTTACAGATCAATAAAAGGTCTTATTAATCATATTAACAAGTGCGAAAGGTCCAATCCAACACCTAATCCCTATGAGTATTCTCTGGCACTTATGCAATTCTTTACCTAAAATCCAAGAAACACTTAATGGGGGAAAAAACATGAACAGCAAAGATAGTTGAAGAGAACTGTATTTTCTTAAAGGAATGACAAGCAATACATTTTCCACATTAATTTATATCTGCCCTTCATCTCCACAGGCTCAATTAATAAAAGTTATGCATAACTCATGTGAGAGATCATTAAATCAACCAGTTGATAGTGTGGACTAATTGGTAAATAAATACTTTATAAAAATGGTGATGGGTGTACAGACCCTGTTTTACTCTTAAAAAGAAAAAAAATTAAAAAACTTTATCCATAGCTTTGATATAAATACCCACACCTAACCCTCTTCAATTTCATAACTTTTTCCAAGTTTGTTGGAGGGAGATACACCACAGAATTAGAGCCCCATAGGGGGACCACAATCCTGGATGAAAAGTTTAAAATCAAATAAAAAATTCAGATTCATTTAATTGGCCAAAAGCCTGGTGGCATGCACATAAGACATTCTCTACATCTGGGTGTCACTATATTTTTGTTTTGATCCACTAGTTTGGCATTGTGTAAATGTAACTATAGACAGAAGGAAAGAAAACAAGACAGGGACAGGAGAGGAGAAATATACAGCTCTTTGCCAGGTTATCTTGAAAACAAAAAAGGTCTTTTGTAAGTTAGCTTGCTTTCTGAGGTTTAATTTTTTTTAAGTTTACTGTTACATATGGAAAATCACATCTTCAAGATGGAAAAGATTTTTTCCTTACCGTGAGACTGAGTCTGAAGTCACAATGTACTATTTGCCAGCTGTGTGACCTTGGGCAAGGAGCTAAACTTCTCTCAAACTGTTTGCTCATCAAGGAAGAGTACCTTTTAGATACTAGATATTTTAGATACTAGCCTACTTAAAAAGATATTGTCAGGATTAAATACAATATTGTGTGAAAAACACTTAACCCAGTTCCATGCACAGAATAAAGTGCTCAAGAAATATTTGCTGTTGTTATTTACTATGCATAGTAAATTTTTCCACAGAGAAATGCAATTATTATAGAAGTGGAGCCCTAAGAGCAAAGACTTGGGTTTATATATGAATACAGACCAGTGGCCCTAAGTAAAATAAAAATTCAAAAAAAACCAAGCTCCTAGCCTTGACCTGTCATTCCCATTTCTTCTAGAGATTTTGATGTGGCCAAGGGAATGGTGGAGGCAAATTGAGAAATGATGCCATGTTCTTCGAGGCCTGCAGGCAAGGCTCAGCGAGAAAGGACTGAACCACTGAGAGCCTCTGCCTCATGTCAGCAGGTGAGGCAGGCTGAGATCTCTCCCTGAGCACTTTCTCTGTGATCAACCCTAGGTAGGGATCAGATGTGGATTATATTGAGCTAGACTTTATCCCTGCTCTAAAAAATCTATCAGTCTGGTAAGGGAGACAAGGGGTAGTTACACACATAAATACACTCAAATAATCATCAGAGCTCAGTTAAGGGGGAGGGGGTGGAGGGGATGCAGTGGGGGGTGTGCGGGGTGTCAGGCGGTGTGGCGGGTAGACTCTGCAGTGTGGCAGCACTCCAGGGCAGGGGGAGCTGTCAGGAGCAGCCAGAGAGTCCAAGGCTAGTTTTTGCGGCAAAGGGGTTGTGTCTCCTAGCCAAGCTACTGCTTTTATATCCTTTGAAGTGAGCTGTGGCTGAAAAGGATCTGTTGACCTCCAGAGAATAAGCTCAGGAGGGAATTCTGTGGAAGAGGGAAAGAGAAAATCCCATTGTTTCTCTCCCCTGGGCCTCAAGAAAGAAAAACCACAATGACAATTTTTTTCTTAACAAAAGGCCTGAATATTTAATGCCTGTTGCTGAGTACTTATTTCGCTTTTCCAGGGGAACTAGGAGCAACAACTCCTGCTGGGATTTTTCTTTCTTTTTTTAATACAAAGTTGAGAGAGGAAGAAAGAAGTAGAGGAAGGCTAGGGTGGCAAAGTGGGAGAAAGGAAGGTGGAAGAAAAAGCAAGCCACTGAAGGAAACGGGATTTCTTCCTGCTTTGGAGAACAAGGCCTTGCTGAGCACCTGTAAATCAGTGCTGCCCATTGGAGGGGCCATCTTGGCAGCCATTTAGAGCACCCCTCACCAGGGATGTATGGTTGGATTCAGCTCACCCAAAAATGATACCAGAACTGAAGAGGAGGACAGTGAGGTCATCTTCCCTGCAAACAGTGCTGCTCCCCTAAAGCTTGACTCCACCCCACGCACATTTGCCACGAAGCCTTTATTGTCCTGTTTTCTTTCCAGAGTAGAAGTAGGGAAGCAACACTTGTTACACTAACTTCATTTGCTTCTCTGAATGACATCAAACCCCAGAAGCTCCTATCCCTTTGCTTCCTGGGAATTCTACAGACCTACTGGTAGTGAGTCTGTAGCCATCATGAACTTTAATCTGATTACGGTCCTAAAACTACTTCTTCACGAAGTTATGTTGCATGAAAGAATCTTTGCCCTTGCAGATATTTATTTTTTTCTTCCCCAAAAGTGGATAGAAGGTAATTTATAAATCAATAGGCTGCCTTACAACTGCCTTACAACTGTTGGCCTGTCCAATCTTGGTGTATATCCCACATTACATTAAGGTGATCCTCAACTTTTGGGGGTGTTTTTACCTGTTAATAATGACACACATCTTTTGTCTCCTTTCCATTGCACATTTTTTACAGCTTTGGTAAACTTGCCATAAAAAAATCTTGCCTGAGAAGATAGCTTATTAACATATGCCATCATCATCAAAAGCGTGATGTTATTATTGTATATACAGTAAATATTAGCTTTTATAATAAATCAGAGGTTAGGTTGTTTAGCTAAAATTGTGAGGGTTGAGCAAGATCTAATAGGGAAAGGATGCCCTATTCAATAAATGGAGCTGGACCTATTAGTTATCCATATAGAAAAAAAGAAAATTAAGTTCATCCCATATATCATATATAAAAATAAATTTGAGGTGGAGTGATTACCTATGTGTGAAAAAAAAAGATTAAAACTTTAAAAAGATATAAGGCTTAATATCTTTATAAGTTTGTGGAGGAAAGACTTCTTAAGGCACATAAGCCATTAAAAAAAGAAACTAATAAAACTGTTAAAATTAAAATCATCTGTTCAATAAAGAATGCTACATATACATACAGAAGGCAAGGCACAGGCTAGGAGAATATATTTGCAATGCATATAATCTGCAAATAATTAATAGCCACAATATAGAAATAATTCTTACAAAAAAATGAAAAATGGACAAAGGACATGAATACGTAGTTCACCAAAAAGTAACACATGAGAAAGTGACTATCTTTGTTATTAATCAGAGACAAGCAAAGAAAGCGATATGTCATTTGTGTTTCTGACTCCGAAATTTATTTTTTTAATCTGGAAATTCAAAGAGTTGGTGAGAATATGGAGAAAAGGAAGGTTCATCAGTCTGCTGGTATGAGTGCAAATTTGTACTACATGTTTGGAGAGCAAGTTGGCAATATTCTGAATGGTAGATGTGCATCCTGTGTGGCTTAGCAATTCCTTCCTAGGGAGATATATACCCCAGAAATTTTCTTGTGCTTCTACATGAAGAGATATATACAAGAACATCCATCACAGCGTCATTTATAATAGCGAGAAATCATGAACAACCAAAATGACAATAAAAAAGAGAATATTGTGTTGTAGTCATGAAATTAATGAGAGTTCTATATGTATCAACGTGATAAATATTGGAAACATTTCAAGGAAAAATAAAACCCTGCAGAGTGATAAATATATTCTGCATTTATACAAAGATTAAAAACATATACTATTTATGCTTTCATACACACACACACACACACACACACACACACACATATATATAAGGTTTTGTGGGACCTGAAGCTTATACAATTTGAGGAGTGGTTTTTTATATTTTGTTTTCTTTTGTTTTTGTTTTTGAGACGGATCTCGCTCTGTCACCCTGGCTGGAGTGCAGTGGTGCGATCTCAGCTCACTGCAACCTCCGCCTCCCAGGTTCAAGCAATTCTCCTGCCTCAGCCTCCCGAGTAGCTAGGATTACAGGCATGTGCCACCACACCCAGCTGATTTTTGTATTTTTAGTAGAGACGGGGTTTTGCCATGTTGGCCAGGCTGGTCTTGAACTCCTGACCTTGGGCAATCTGCCCACTTCGGCCTCCTAAAGCGTTGGGATTACAGGCGTGAGCCACTGTACCTGGCCTGAGCACTTGCTTTTAAGAAAAGGAATATAAAATTATAAATATAAAATTAGGTACAAAATTGAATATCAAGTTTGAATAAGAAAAAATCATACTGTTATAAATTTGCAAAAGCTGGCAAATACCCTAAATAATAAAGTCCAGAAAAACAATGTGATATTATTAACTATTAGACATGCCTTTATGATTGCTATTAGACATATCTTGATAATATTGTTTTTCTTATATTTATTAGCTGCATTCTTTTTAACTCTAATATGGTAATAAATTTTTCTGTAAAGAGTGAAAAGATAATGCCATTTTTTTCTCTAGCACGGTTGATCAACAAATTTAAGGAAGAAAAATAGCACTTTAGAAAAGAGTCTTTAAGCATCACAACTCTGTAACTTCTGTTCTTAGATAGCAGAGTAGCTGTTTGACCTCTCTGGGCAGGGTTCCCAGAGCAGCCTGGGCTATGGCCCCTGAACAAGGAGCAGAACCTTCACACAGGATAATGTACGGTCATCAGTTCACACAGGGTAATGTATGGTCATCAGAGGCACTGGGGGATCCATCAAGAGCAGGTTTTCCTTGGGAGCTGGGAGGCTCTGGAGGTAGTGCCAATGGCTCCAAGACCACCCACTGAAGACCTGGCACTACCTCCCAGGCTGTGGTGGTGCTCCAGGTTTCTAGCCTGTGGCCGTGGCTGCTTCCCTGACGATGGCCCTGACAACTTCTGGGCCTTGGAGGAAGTGGTAGGAGTGACTGGCCCAGAGGCCCAGTATTCCTTTGCTTCAGGATAAATTGGCTTCTGCCTACACATTTAGTAAAAATATAAAAATATGGTAGGGAATAAAATGAAAATTCAGGATAGCGATTACTATGGAGATAAGAGAAGAAGGATAGAACTGGGACAGAGGAATGGTGGGGGTTGCAACAGAATTTCAATTTAACAAGACTTGAGGCAAATACAGTAAAATGTTAAAACCTATTATGTGGGTGGTTTTTGGTATTTTCCCTCTCTTCTGGGTGTTTGAAATATAATTATATTTTATTTATAATATACTAGTTATATTTCGTTTATAATATACTTCATAATTATATTTTTAAAAATCAAAGGACTGAGTATTGGGTTGTAACTAGTAGTGCCCCACTGTGCTCAAATTGCTTGAAATGGTCTCATGGAAACAAAGCATATTGTTTACAGAATGCAAATCTTTACATTTGATGATCCTGATTCTGCAGTTCTTTGCTAGTCATAGTTTTTCCACATAACTAGTTACACAACCAAGAATTATACTTCTATTGCTTTATATGAATAGTTGTTTCTATGGCGATGTGCACTGCAAACATACTGAGTAATTATATTCAATCCATCACTTTGAGTTTACCCAGGATTTACAGACTAATTAGAATGTGGACTTCCTGAGTACAATAACTTGCTGCTCCCCAGACTATACAAAATTTCAGTACCAAGTCATTCTTCTAAGAAAATGCTAAGCGCTTTGGAGCTACTGCTAAAGAGCCAAGCCTTGGGTAGGTTTCAAGGCCCTCTGCGTAATGCCACAACAGGCTGAGGACAGCACAATTCCTCGCCGCGGGGCAGCGGAGGTCCGTTCACTTAGACCACAATATCTACCTGTTAAAGCAGGTTTCACAGTGAACATCGGAAATATTTTTTTAGCAGTTAGTTTAGAGAAATGAGTACAAACTGTGGATAATGCAGTGAATACATGAACACACTAGGATGTTGAATAAATTTTTAACAACACACAGATTATGTAAAATGTAAATTTTAGTAGTAATTAAAATTAGTAGTAATTAACAGCCTTCACCTGTTTACCTTCGATGCTTTCAAAATACTTCAACAGAAAATGTACACTAAGTTTCCAACACGCACTCACTGGGAACTACTTTTGATATGGTTCGTTTAAAACAAAGTACTCCATAGAAACTCAGTAGAGAGTGAAACTTCAAATGCAAAACAGCTGTCCTGTTTTAAAAGTCCAGGCCATCCCTTAAATTGTGCTTCAGTAAGATAGATACAATCCAAATTAATCTGAGTGGTCACCCTTTTGGCCCCACCTTCCTCCTCCCCACAAACAATGTCCCTCAGGTCTCCAGACATCACGACCCCAAGAGCCGCAGGCTGCGACCTTGTCTGTGAGAACCCACTTGTTCTCAGGCTAACAGCTTGTCTGGGTTGTGGGGAGAGCATACGCCCCTTCTACCTCTTCCTAATGAACCTTTGACGTTAACATTGGGGACCAGCCAAACATAAGCAGGTATGTTTGTTTATGCAACCTTGTTTAGAGAGGGTTTGGGCCTAATATTAAATCCATTTCCAAAATATTAAACAGGAAAAACATACCCGTGTGTGCATGTAAACGTGCACACACACATACAGTACACACATATTCTCACATACCCTCCAGTTCTAGAACACTTTGCAGTTTGAGCAAAATCTTTCCTCTTCACATTTAATATTTGGAAATGCTTGAGGTTTAAGGAAAACATTTTTATTAAGTGTTTGATGTTGTGAAGGAGCTCCGGGCAGTGGAAGACTGCTTTGGTTCACATTTCAGAAGTTCCTCAGGACTTGGGAAGAGGAGCTAATGAAATGCTTCTCTGCTTCAAGTCACTCACAGGAAAATGAATCTTCTAAAAGTTAAGATATTTCATTTTAAAGTGCCCAGTAATATTAACACTACCCAAAGCTACGATTCTCTGATGGGGAGTGGAGACCCACTGTCTCCCCTGAGGAATTCATATTCTTGTAATCAACAACCTAATACTGATCAACGGAATTGCTGAGTCACAAATTACTAGAGTTTATTCGTAAGGCCAGAGATGGAAGAAACAGCTTTCACGTGCAAGCTAGCAAAGGAAAATTTAAAATTGTTAGTCTTCTAATTTTAACCAATTAGTCAATATAAGCTGGTTTATAGCTACCTATCAACCTACACATTCAACCAGGGTTTATTGAGTGCCTGCCAGGTAACAGATGTATAATAAGGCCCACTGGATATGTGAACATGAACCAGCTACAGATTTTGTCCTCAAGGAGATTAATGTCAAAGGTAAAAATGTATTTTCAGGGAAATGATAAATCAGAGCTAATCGGTCCATTCTGGATTTTTAAAATTACTTTTAAGATAATTAAAATAGTTTTACATAGAATTTTTTGCTCTTTCTCCTCACAACTTTGAGTTCTACTGGTTCAAAGATCTTGGTACTTAAGAAGGGAATGCTTCTTCCAAGGGATGCAACAATGGTTCCACTGAATTAGAAGCTGACACTGCCACTTGGCATTTGGCTTCCTTATGCAACTGAACCAATAGGCAAAGAAATTACTCTGTTGGATGTATTGATCCTGATTAGCTAGGATTGGGGCTATACAATGGGGGCAAAGAGGACTATGTCTGGAGCCCAGGATATTCTCTGAGTACTTCTTAGTACTTGCATGTCTAATAGTAAAGGTTTACAGAAAACTACAGCAAGCAGAAATCTGCAGAACCGCTGGTGATTCAGACCCTTCAGAAATGAGGCTAGGCTCACCTTGCCAGGCAAAGAATCTCAACAAGCTGAGGTCCCTGCTAAGAGATCATAGAGTAAGGAATAAGGAAATTATAAGCATCAACTATTGCTTTGTGACCATTTCACTTATAGTAACAAGGACTATAGCAGTTATATACATTTTCTTCTTGCTTGTTTTAATGCACAAGTATGTACACACAAGAACATTAATTTCTTTTCTCTTTCTTTCTCGTCCTAATAATATCACTCATAGCCTCATGCTCTGTGTGACGGTGGAATGGCACTCCACAAATCATACTTCTTTGCCATATGACTCTCCATTAGACTCCCAACAGGGGATGCTAGAGGAAAACTACAAGGCACGAGGGAGAAGAGGGACTTGCTTCTTCCAGTTTGCTTCTTGTTCCTACCACGGTCACCACAGCAACAGATCTTCACTCTGGCAGCAATGCTTGATTTCAGCTGTAGCAGTAGTTCCAGTTTGCAGGGTCCCCATACTCCCAGAACTAGCCTCAGCAATCCCTTCAGAGACCAGCATCAGCCGGACAGTAACCCTACACAGAGGTCTGAGTTTCAACTATATGAGGCCCCTCATCCAAGTCTAAGTTCCAACAATCACATCTTCTCTCTGTTCCTCAGGCTTTAGGAGTGGTAGCTGCTTCCTAAAATTATTATCTCTGGGATACTGCTGCATCCCCTTTCTGTCTTTTTCAGTTCTCTAATATAGGTTAACAACTAGAAAAAATGTTGAATTGTTAAATTCTTTAAAGAAAGAGCACTGCATAGGGAGTCTGGGGACTTTGGCTAGCTGGGACTCTGCCACTAATTGCCTCATGATCTTGGGTAAGCTGTTTAAGTTTTTGGAGTCTTTATTTCTTTTGTAAAATAAGGGAATAGACTGTTCATAAATCTCTAAAGAATCCTTTCAGCTATGAGAGTCTAGGAGGCAATACGAATGGGAGAAAGGGGTTTTCTATTCAAAACCTGTCCCTGCCAGTTACGATTTGTTAAGCTTGGACACACTTTTTCTTTTAAAAAATGCTTTTTCCTTGTATTTTTTAAGTATAGAATATGTATTAGAGGAAATATTAGAAGTATAGGTAAGTATTAAGGAAGAAAGTAAGGACTGCCTATAATCTTGTTACCCAGAGGTAACTGACTATTTTAGGGTATGTTTGTCCATAATATCAATTGGGTTGATATGACCATCGGCCCTTATCTGTTTGGGGATAGCCCATGAGCTAAGGATGGTTTGTACATTTTTAAATGGTTAGAAAGAAAGCCCAAAACACTAATAATATTTTGTGGGACATAGAAATTATATGAAGTTCAAATTTCAGTGCACAGAAATAAAGTTTTACTGGAACCACATTCATGTTTATTTATGTACTGTCTATGCTTTTTTTTACCATACAATGGCAGAGCTGAATAACTGCAACAGAGACCTTAAGACCCAAAAAGCCTGAACTATTGACTCTCTGGTTTCTTTCATGAAATATTTGCTGACCCCTGATAGAGAGAAAAAAAATATAAACATATGGGAATATATAAATACATATATGAAATTTATATTATATACTTTATTTTCGACTTCTTTCCTAACATTTAAATACAAACACTTGCTGGTAAACTGTAAGGATTCTTTGTAAACATGATTTTAATAGTGCCCTAAGATTATATCATTTAAGATACAATATAACCCAAATATTCTTTTGTTGGACACTTGGTTTATTAAAATTTTTCACTTAGAAGTGCCACAAACATCCCTAGGCATAAATATTTCATTACATCTCTGATTATAAGTTATAGGTACTCTCAAAACCAGTTTACACACCCTTATTCCCAGTGAATGAGAGTGCTCATCTCCCTGCACTCTTCTAATTATTATTAAAGGGAGTGGGGAGGGTAAGTGAAAGGGGAAAGAGAAGAGGGAGAGGGAGAAGGAGATCAAGACTGAGACTGATTTATTAGGTCCAAGTTCATTTGCCTCTATGAACATCTTTCCTCTTCAGTGAAACAGGGGTAAGAGTTCTAGGAACTAAAAGATTTTCTTTGAGGATCAAAAAAGATGTGAAAGCACTTTGTTAACTGTTAAGGCACAATCACTGTGCTCATAATTATTACCCTGATTCTAAGAAAGCTGTATATATGAACCAGCCAGTTTTCACCCTGAGGGGGGAAAAACAACTCACCATAACTGTCCTTTTTACAAGAGAATCATGTTTTAACTTTACAAAGAGTATTTCATCCTTGCGTTACATTCTTAAAATTAGATCCATGTGTTTCTTTTAATTAGTATTTGATACAGTATTAATATTCTTATTTATCTTCTGCATGCCATATGGATTAAATTCTCATTACCTTTGATCTTAATACTTTTAAAATATGTAAATCAGCAGACACCCTCTTTAAAGTAGTGTTTTCATCCCTGTCTATTATTACCTTGGGCAAAAGGAAAATATCTGCATTGCAAAAAAATCCCCAAATTGTGTTGAAATCCTAAAAACCATATATTACATTAGTCGATCTCAATAAATCAAATAACGGCCAACTGAAAATAAAGCCAATTAGAATTAAGTATACTTAAATCTGACAAAGGTTAATGAGAACCTACCGTGCATGCATATCATCAAGATGGTCACATTTCAGGACTAAACTAGTAAAGGCTTTGTGATTTACTTATCTTTAGTAAATAGAACACAATAAAGTGTTTCTGATTAATGAATATATGCACATTCTATTAAGTGCTTCAGGGTTCTGAAGCAGTGTGGGGTGGGAGCCTTCTTTGTTTCCTTTGAGCTGCTGCAAGTCATTTTGCTTTCTTGGCCCTCAGTTTCCTGTATTATAAAAGAGGGTGTTTTCTAATGGTGAATTCTAAGGCATATTCCAACTCTAAGCACTAGTAAGAAATAATAACAAGGCAGTCACTGAACACAATTTAAAGGAACTTCAAACTTAACTGAGCTTCTAGTTAATAATTAACTTGAGAATGACTAGGGAGGGAAAAGGGCAACTATGGTTGATTGATAGAAATTCGTCTTAAGCAGGATCACTTCTATGTCCTATTTATGATCACATCTAGTCTTTTAACAAGTCTCTTTTTTCTTAAAAAAAAAAATATATATTAGCATTATCTTTTCACTTCTTACCTTGAAATATTCTTCCAGTTTGTGCTGGGAAAGTCATTCCCTCCCCTTAGAGCTTATTTAATAATGGTACAAAATATTTTTAGGAGAATTTTATATCAATGAAAGGCCAACTAAAGTGGCATTTGTATGCCACTAAATAGTACAAATTATTCCTGATTATTTATAAGGTTAATTGCCTTTTACCAGCTGTTCATTTTACTTTGGAAAATAAACAGTAACCTAGACTTATAATGGAATTGACCGCCCCTTTGAACCATAGGAGAGTTATGTTCTTAGGCCTATATGCAGCTGTTTTTGGAAGAATTAATTTTTAATTAATCACACAGGTATCCACTCTATAGTCTCCTTGTACTTTGATTCACAAGCATGCTACATCCTACTAGTTATTAGATAATTCAGTTTGATTCTAAATTCAGTTAAACTTTGCTAGTAGAACATAGCATACATATATATATATACACACAGTATACATATATGTTTATTACATATGTTTACTACATATATATATGTATACTAGGTGTATATATATATATAGTATCCCCTAGAAGCAGTCCAATTTCTAGAATAACAGAATTCTTCTAGAGACTCTCTCTAGAAGAGAGAGTGGTTCTGCCTTAGAGATTTATACTGTACCTCTAAAGAATATATACCTTTTATCAGAGTCCTAGCTCTGATCACTAAAACACAAAGACCAACTAAAAGGCAAAGCCAAAATACTAAGCATGGGAGATTAGAGTTTATACAATGAATTACTGAAGGGATAAGAGACTAAGGAATAACTAGGGAAAAAAACAGTCATTAATTATTTCTCATAATATTTTGGTCTGGAACAAGTGAGAAACCTGGTAGAGATTCACGACATAATATTACATTGTGCATTTGATTCTCAAACTAAGCAAAACATATTTGTAGATATTTATGTTTGTTAAAATTATTTCAAAAAGAGGATTATCCAGTGGAATATCTGCCATGTTGTACAAGGGGTGCATCACATCAAAAGGTGCTAACTTTGGCCTTGAGCATAGGGCATATGCTGTTGGTGGGAGGAGGAGGAGGTCCTTACCTTTTTTTTTTTTTTTTTTTTTGATATAGGGTCATTGCCCAGGCTGGAGTGCAGTGGTGCAATCATGGCTCACTGCAGCCTCAAGCTCCTGTTCTCAAGTAATCCTCCCATCTCAGTTCCACAAGTAGCTGGGACTTCAGGAGCACACCACCACACTCAGCTAATTTTTGTATTTTGTGTAGAGATGGGCTTTTTTTTTTTTTTTTGAGACGGAGTCTTGCTCTGTCATCCAGGCTGGCATGCAGTGGCGCAATCTCAGCTCACTGCAACCTCCGCCTCCCAGGTTCAAGCAATTCTCCTGCCTCAGCCTCCTGAGTAGCTGGGATTATAGGCACCCGCCACCACACCCAGCTAATTTTTGTATTTTTAGTAGAGACGGGGTTTCACCATGTTGGTCAGGCTGGTCTCGAACCCCTGACCTCGTGATCCACCTGCCTCGGCCTCCTAAAGTGCTGGGATTACAGGCGTGAGCCACCATGCCCGGCCAGAGAAAGGGTTTTGTCATGTTGCCCAAGCTGGTCTTGAACTCCTGAGCTCAAGCAATCTACCTGCCTCAGCCTCCCAAAGTGCTGGGATTACAGGAGGTGAGCCACTGCTCCTGGTTGAGGTGTTAACCTTTGAATGCTTCCTCCACCTCTCTATTATCTGACCACTGATGTTTCAATGGTATACTGAAAGACTGACCCTTGTTTACAGGCTTATTTCTCTAACATCATTTCATCATCATGTTAGCAGCTGTCATTGAGATTTACTGCCTTAAAAAGTTGTTGAAAAGGCATCACTTTTCTGCAATGTGTTCAGAGAGAACACAAGTCAGAAACATTCCAGATTCCTCATCATTCCAGATTCCTCCCTCTATTACTCCCCACCATATATCAGTCATCAAGCCCTATATACTCCACTTTTACCCTACCCACCATATATCAGTCATCAAGCCCTATATACTCCACTTTTATCCTCCCTACATGAATCATCCCATCTATCTCACTGCTTTGACTCGGGCTCTCATCAGTTCTTGCTTGGACCACAGTGACAGCCTCTCTGCTATTCTCATCTCTAGTTTTGTACTATCCTATCTATTCTCCACATGGTAGACAGTATAATCTTCTAAATGAACATGTCATGCCTCTGCTTACTATCTTTAGTGGTTCTCCACAACATTCAGAACAAAAATGGCACTCTTCAGCACACAAAGCCCTTCCTAATCTGACACCTACTTACCTCTCTCCAGCTCATCTCCTGCCATTCCTCAGAACTCAGCCTACACTCTAACAAAACAAACTACTAGCTTTGCTAGCCCCATAAGAAACACCTCAGTCTCATCTTCTCCTGGAAGCCTTCCCTGACTTCTAGGTCCATGTTAAATGCGCTTCCACAGGGCTCCCATTTCATCGTGTACATAACAACATAATAATATTACCCACCTGAGGGCAGGTACAGAATCATTCATATTTCTATTTCTGTGGCATGGATCATACCAAATAACAAAGGAATGTATATTCAGGAATGAATAAATCCTTTAGTTGCTCTTGCTCAAAAACCTCCACTAACATCTCCTATTCCTTTGGAAATTACTCATTCCTTGGTGAAAGCCAGCTAGTCTGACAAATTAAATCTATATACATGTTACCTGTCTTAAGAAACATAAGGTTATATTAAAAATATGTTTTTTGGAGGTAATCCTACTTCAGCAAAAGAGATGTTATTGGTGATCCTTTTAGGATGATGGGATAGCCTCATTCATTTCACAGAGATTGAGTCCCATCTACATTCCTAGCACCACACAGAGAGCAATGAGAGCAAGAGGCTCAAAGAGGGTTGCTGGGATAATGCTAGTTTGTAGAGCATTTTGATATTTGTGCAACAATTGAGAACTGCCTGGAAATTTGAAAAAACACTAAAAAAAAAATCAAATAAGGAATCCAAAAACAAGGCCAGAATAATGTGCAAATGACTGTTTCTTCAAGGACAAATAATCAAAATGGTCATTTGCTAAATAAAATCAGCCCTGCTGGCCTTACAATAATGATCAAGGAAAACCGCCAAAAAGCACAGTTACGTGTCTTACAACACTGAGTAGAGTAATTTGCTGTGGAAGACATAGCAAGGTCTGCTAGAGCCCAGGCACTGGAGTGAAAAGAGCCTGGGTTGCATCTTGGCTCCAAACTTTCTGGCTCAATGAATGTGGCCAATGCACCCAACCTTTATAAGCAGCAGTTTCCTCACCGGTGAGATGGAAATATTCTTTTATTTGGTTCACAGAGATCTAATATAAAAAAGATTAATTATGTATCTCATAATATAAGGTTTCCTAGCATAAAAGAAGAAGCTAAATAAAAAGGAAGATAGACAAACCAACTCAACTCCAATCTTCAAACTAATGTTTTCCATTCAAGTCTCCTTTCCCTCTAAACATCATTTCCTTACTTACTCTTGTTACAGCAGCTGGGCAAAGTTGGTTTTCTCTCTAAGTTGGAAAACTCTTTTTCTTCAGCCAAGAACTTTCATACAAGATCTAAATCTGATTTTGCAACATTTGAAACAATAGTTCTGGCATCTCAGTATATTAATCTTGGATCTTCCTCCAGAATCACACCAGTGTCTGAGTCTCCTTAACCCTCTTCTAGTTAAATTGGGTTTAGGTAGGTGAAATATGCTCATGTTCAAATAATCCATGTTGTCTTATCTTGAGGAGCTTTTTAAAAGAGCCAGGTCCTTCAGAAAGACCTGGCAAAACAGTCTGAATTCTAGGATTTAGGGAATAGAAGAGCAAAACGTTTCCATGACTCAGTTTTCTTACTTTTTTTTTTTTTTTTCGAGATAGAGCCTTGCTCTGTCGCCCAGGCTGGAGTGCTGTGGTGCAATCTCAGCTCACTGAAACCTCCGCCCCAGGGTTCAAGTGATTCTCCTGCCTCAGCCTCCCGAGTAGCTGGGATTACAGGCACATGCCACCATGGCTGGCTAATTCTTTTATTTTTAGTAGAAATGGGGTTTCACCATGTTGGCCAGGCTGGTCTTGAACTCCTGACCTCAAGTGATCTGCCCATCTCGGCCACCCAGAGTGTTGGGATTACAGGTGTGAGCCACCTCACCCAGCCAACTCTCGGTTTCCTATGGATCACAATTCAAAAAGTAAAGCTTAAAAAAAAACAAAAAAAACTCAGCCCAGTTTTATAGATTCTGTCTCTCCCTCTCACAAGATTCCAGGAAGGAAATGGCTCTTCTGCTTATGAATTAGCATACAATTCAAGTTCAGGTCCACAGATTCCAGAAGAACAGCTTTTAGAGGCTGTTACTGACTAAGTGGGTATCTTATTATACAGTTATTATTGTGAAGGGAAGAACATATATTTGAGTATTGCTGGAAGTAGACTTTTTTTTGCCTAGCTCTGGGGAGATGCAAAAGTGAGACTCTGACTTTAGCCAACTTTTGGAAGAATGGGTGAAAGAAAGCTAAATACAGAGGGGAGGAAACAAAGTAGGCACTCTCTTGTTCCCTGGAGTAGTATTGAGGTCCTTGGTAATAGGAAAGCGTAGTCATGACGGTTAATAAACAAAAGAAAAACGTTCACAATTTTATAAATTTCTTGTATTTTAAGGTATTATTTCTATGTGTTTGCTTGTTTTTCTCTCCTCCTACCCACCGGCACTAACAAGGTTAGAAGCAAAAACATGGCAGACTGGATGTCTAAAAATATCTTTAGATACAAAACAGAAACTTATCTAATAGGACACACATGTCACCAAGTTCATTTTTTGTAGACCTTTTCCCTAAACATCTTTTAAGAAGACTGTCCAACAGTCTTCTTTACTTTTTAAAGAAACAGTGTTGACTTTGTCAGCCCTAGTATCAGGGCCAGATTGCTGCTACAGTCACTGCACTCTGGAATCTAAATATCTAAACATCTAAACCCACGGTTCATGCAATTTTCATGGTCTCCTTTTATGTCTTAATCCTTATATTTCAAGAGCCAATTGAAATCATTGCTGAAAGTCACTGTATTCTCATTGATATGCAAAGGTATCTTTGTGGACAAAATGGGACAAGAGCCTCTGCAGAATGTGGTGGGGCAAACTGCAGAATACAAACCTGGTAGCTTGAGTTTCAAAGAGCTATGGTTCTCATCTCTTATTTGGGCAAAAGAAGATCCAAACAAAGTCACACAATAGCTAAACCAATGCCATCTGTGTGGAAACAATATTTTAAACACAAACAAAATCAAACGCTCCATATGCCCTCACTCCTGAACATTTGCTAGAAAATTTCTGAATATTTATCGTTAGAGAGTCAGTGCAGTCAGGCAGAAGAAGCAGAAAAGCCCAGACGGGAAGTCCCTGGCCTTCCTTCACTGGCCTTCTTCCATGCTCTGCCCCTGTTATTACCAAATGCATTGTGCATAGTATCTGGGGATATATACTACACTCTTTCTGCCTCTGTTTATTTAGATATAAGATAACTTTACATACCCCTTCTTATTGGAATTCAGGGGTTTTGCAAAGTATGTCTGCAAAGCAGAGTTTTTCAGCCTTTGCCATGTCATGGCACACATAGAAAATAATAATATTTGTACGGTCTGGTCTGGTAAACAGAGATCAAGTAGACAGAGGTGCCTCCAGTTGCCCAGTACGGCCTGGCTGCTTTGAAAGCTGAGGGTATCAATATCTTGGCACAACCATAACACATCCATGACCCATCAATGCACCTTGGCACCTTGCTTGAAGGTCCATTATAAAATGTATTCATTTTCTATGTGATGTTATACTACTACTTCTTTAAAAAGTTGTTAGATGGAATATAAAGGTTTACTTAAAAGCACATACAAATGTACATGGCTTTTCACCATCCCATGTCTAAATTTCATCAAACTTTTCAGAATTTGGGTCTGTGTCAAGACTACTTAAGATGCTACTCTCCAAACACCTGGAGTCATGTCGGCTTTTCTCACAGTGATACTCAGTTTGTCAGTCTTGCTGTGTTGTACTTTTTGCACTGGACTTTCTGTCTGGAGGCCTCTCAGCATTACCATAAGAGCTGTTCAGAAGGTCATTCCCCTTCCAACTTCAGCCAAAGACTGAAACAAAGCATTTTCTGCTGACAGAAGCAAAGCGCAATGATTTGTTCTTTGCTGCTCTGACTGGAGTTTTGTGTCCTGTTAACTTTCATAAACATTTCATTATGTGATTAAAAACAATAAAAACAAAGGAATGTCATACTTTCAGGTCCAAAGAGGGCTTCAAACATTTCTATTAGTCCTTTGCTTTGGATGTCCCCTACCCTTCACTAGCATCAACTAAAATCAGTGGTTACGGGAAAAAATTTACATGGTTCGCTGAGAATCTTAAAGAAATTCACAAAAATCTTATTGAAATCCTTATTCATTTCATTAATACTCATCTAGCCGTGATTTTGGTATCAGAATGGCAATTTCAGTAGAATACATTATTAAAATTGGTATTTTAAGTTTAGAACTAAATCAGCTCCTCTTCTTCCTCTACTGCCTTATTTAATTTTTGCTCTTAGGAAATAGGCTCTGGCAAGACAGGAAGACATCCTCTTCATAACAATGTATGCAATAAATACAGCTCAAATTGTTGTTTCCACAGAAGGTTGCCTGCAAAGATTCTACCACCTCTTTTTCATATGCCACTTGGCTAAGTGTCTCATTTTAAAATACGACAATATTAAAGATTGGATGGTTGAAAAACAGCCATGTTAAAGTCTGAGTCTGTGACTCAGGCATAGAATGATGTGGTTCTTCATCAGGGTTACTGCCCTGCTTTCAAACCTGGACTCAATCATGACAAGATATAAAGGATTCATGCACTCTACTAACCTAATTGCTTTCCAGGAGGTACCAGTAAGACAGCAGGGCTCTAATCAGAACCATTTGAACTCCAGATTTATACAGAGAAGATTTATTTACTGAGAATGAGACCCTCTTCAAAATCCTAAATCCATTCACACTTGGTATACAACTTTTTAAAATTTGAGCTTTCTTCTACCTGCGTGATCTAGTAACTCCAGAGATTTCAATATTTTAATAAACTTAGTGGGGATATCAGTAATAAACTGATCAGTGAAAAATGTTATTGAAGAAATTAGAATTTTCTCACTGGCTACTCATAACTCCCTCTATAAGATCAGTAATATTTAGTTACCTGGGTCAGCAGAACCCAGAAAAATCCAGGTGACAGAATTCTAGCTGTAATGCATATTCAAAAAGAGACTAAACTTTAAACTATTTTAACATTATTGCCTACATGGTTCACATGGTAAAAACACTCAAGCATTACAATCAACAAAATGATTATGCAATGCCATATTTTAGAACTCATAATTTTTATTTGTCACCATGTACTTACACTGCACTTTCAACCCGAAATAATCATTCTAACTAGCAGCATTACTTCATCCTTTTGTAACATAACCAGTTAAGAATAAATTCCTTAATCTCCTATTTTAGATGCTTTCTTACATTAAATGATTTGAGTACAATCTGTTGGGAATTACTGAGAAAATAATGAAACTTGCAGAAGTTTCTAATTCAGCATGTTTTCATCTTTAAAATCCAAGTATATTTTAATGTACTATAACCTACTGATATGAAGACTAATATTTCAAGTTGCCTTCACTGATTATTATAGTCAGACTCTTGCAACAAAGGTTTGGGGATTTTTGAGGTGTGTTATGGGAAAAGCATTTGAGCATAGGAGGAGAAAAGACTTTAAAGCAAGCTACACCCTCCTCTCTCAGTAGGGTCTGAGACCATCTCCATAGACTATGCAAATTTATCTAAAATGATTATGCTTATCAATCAGATAACCCAGTTAATTTTTCTCTCATCGAAAGTATTGTATACAGTTACATAAATCACAAGAGTAACCTCACTTGGTCTACCTTGCCCCCTGCAGACTTTTTAAGGCCCACTACTAATCTCTTTCTCTACTCTTACTTGGAGACTTCATTTTCACAATGAATTTGACTATATAAAAAAAGACAAACAGAAATGTCATTCCTTATAGTCCCCCACTGTTCTAGACAGACAGCTGTGCCCATCTCCTGAGCTCCAGTCCTATGGCTACAACTGTTGACAAGAAATATCTACAAAGTGTGACTAAAATGCAAGATGCAAGATGCCATTTGAAACAAAACCAATTTCTCCCTTAGAGACTACCCATCTGAATGAATTCATCATTCGGCAAACACTTATTAGGCACTTACTGTGTGCTAGGTACCACGTTGAGCAGTTTCCTGTTCCTCTGTTCATCTACCACCATTCTCAGGATGACCCAAAATGAACATCATTCAGTTTTTGTTTCAGTACAAACTTCACAAAAATATTATGCATAGCTTAATCCAATTACGTACAAAGGATAAGTTTATAAAACAGGTATTGTTGGGTCATATAATATATTGGCAGATTGCTCTACAAAAAGGCTGTTTCCTGCCACAAACAATACTACGAATGCTCGTTTCCTTGTATTCTTGACAGCCCATGTACTATCTTTTTTGTTCAATCCTAGCCTGTTTGATATGCAAAAAAATTTTATTTCTCATTAAATTTCGAGGTTCAACATTTTTGCATGGAGTCATGGGTCACTTGCACTTTCTCCTTTTATGAACTGCCCTTTAAAATTCTTTGTCAATTTCTTTCTAAAGGAGTTTTTCCCCCTGCAGTTTGAGTTGTGACAGGCAGCAAAAGAATAGAGAATATAAATTTTACTATTTAGTGGGATGGAAAATCAAGCAATTTTAATTGGATATTAAAAGAGAGACCTTACAGAATTAGAGAATACTCCAGGCAAAACTGCAGCAGAACCTTAGGTTATTATGATAATAAAAAAGTCTTCCACACATTAAATACTTTGTAAATGTAATTTTTAACAGTTACATATTATTCTACAGTGTGGCTGTAGAATTTATTTACTTGTTTTCTTAACTTTTTCTGAACTTAAAAAAAAAGATTCTGAGCGAATTGTTGGAATAAAGCGTCCAAACATTTTTTCAATGCTCTCAATACATATGGCAAATATTTTTGTATAAAAATTGTATCCTTTATACTTCTATCAGCATGCTAACAAAGTGTGTCTTTTCCATTTCTCTTATTTCTGGAATACCAGAAATAACTTCATTTTATTTGCACAAACTGTTTCCACAAGACACACTTAAATATTTGCCTTAGAATGAATTTATTTATTTATTTTTTGAGATGGAGGCTCGTTCCATTGCCCAGGCTGGAGTGCAGTGGTGCGATCTCAGCCCACTGCCACCTCCATCTCCTGGGTTCAAGTGCTTCTCCTGCCTCAGCCTCTCAAGTAGCTGGGATTACAGGCATGCACCATCACACCTGGCTAATTTTTGTATTTTTAGTAGAGATGGGGTTTCACCATGTTGGCCAGGCTGGTCTTGAACTCCAGACCTTAAGTGATCCACCAACCTTGGCCTCCCAAAGTGCTGGGATTACAGACGTGAGCCACCACACCTGGCTGTCTTAGAATTTTATAGCCATTTCATCTAAGTGGTCCTTCTTTTGCCTGCAGGTCTTGATATCTCATGAAGAAGGACCCAAGGTGAAATCTGATCATTCACATGATTTGAAAATTCTCAAGTTCAGAAATGAGCATGAAACAATGCCCTGGGCACATGTGCCTCAGATGATTAAATTCTACCTTGGGTAGATGCTACTCCTTGTCTACTCAACATCCATTCTTCACTGCTTCCTTCATAACAGAACCCTTAAATCATATGCCACAGCAATGTAATCAACTGAACTATGCTTCCCAGCTTCTTCTGTAGATAAAGGAGGTCCATTAGATATAAATAGATCATTGTATAGAACTTCTAGGAAAATCCTTTTTATAGCCATGATGGCTGGAGCTCCAGCAGTAGCCATCTTTCATGTTCTTGGGACTATGAAGAAAAAGTGAAGAGAATTGCAGAGACTTGGCCTGGTTTGTCATTCTTGATCTTCTGAACCAACACCAGAAATTGCCTACCCCTGGACTTCTGGTGATATGAGGAAAATAGTTGTCTGTTGAAGTCACCCTATTTCAGTATGTGTTTCTGAAAGCACAGACTAATTCCTAACTGAAGCACAATTTTACTGACCTGTATAGACTAGTCTGGCTTCTCAGTGGTTTGGCCAATAGAGATCCCTATCAGGAAATCAGATGGAAGAAAGGGACAAAGAAGATTCTCTTTTATTCCCCAGCTCCCTTCCTATGGGGTTGTCTTGTGTTGACTGTGTCCTTAACTGAAGGTCATCTCTCTTCTCATGACTCCTATATCCACATGACTCTCTCCTTTTGCATTCCAGATGCCATGCTCTCTTCTTGCTCCTTTACGTGTATGTGGTAATGGCTTTACTCTCATTGGTCCTTGGAGAACTACACTATCCTTTATGGTTTCCCTATATCTTGCCCCAACCTTCAAAAATAATCCCTTTATTAAACAATACTCCAATTATCCTAATTTGAGTGTGCAATCTGTTTCCTGCTGAGATTCTGTTTGATTCTTGGGGTGTGTGTGTGTATATGTGTGTGTGTGTGTGTGTGTATGTGTGTGAGAGAGAGAGAAAGAGTGTATGTGTGTGTAGTGTGTGTGTCTAGAGTATGTGTGTGTGTGTGTGTGCATGTTTTACCACTTTGTAGTGTTCAGTCAATTTCTGTTTATCTGCATGGGGAAGTAGGGAAGCTAAAATTATTAGAAGGATTTGAGGAAAGGCCATAGGCCCACACCAGCAAGCATCTCACATAGTTTCCCTTTAAAAGTGAAGAGTTAACTGTGACATGACAGACAGGAAAACACTTTTAGCGGGTAGACTCAAAGCACCACTTCATGGCTATAGAAATTGCTGAAGTAACTATATAAAGGAAGGATGTAAATTGTTAAAACAGGCATCACAATCAATGTTTGAAAAATACTTTCTTAAATGGAGAAACTGCAATCATTTTACAGGAGGCAGAAAGGATGACTCAAATATCTGTCAATGCACAGAGCCTCATTACTGATCTTTAATATCTTCACATTACAGAATCATGTGACTTTAGGAAATTCATGCATGACTTGACTCAACTTACTCATCTTTAGTGAGGGCTAATTGACTGCCTGGAACCAAGTATAAATACATTATCTCTAGATTTTCAGTTAAGCTTTGGTTGTTATTGTTATTTTTGGGTTTTGTCGGCTTTTGGGGTTATTTTCCTATATCATAATTCTTCTCTAAATTCTACCAAATTTCAGCCTTTGATGAAAGAAAAACTAAAGACAATGTAAAAACTCCAAAACAAAATATCTGAGATCTCTGGAACTATCATTACTCTTTTAAAATCAGTGGTCTAAAACGTCAAAATAGGGTTAACATCTAAGTTTATACTGATATGAATGAGAACCAGAAAAAAACTGCTTTCAAGGAGAGCAATAACACTAATTTATGTTGTGCATAAATTATCTGAGCATGTAACAGTGGCTCAGAAAACATTACCACCACTTTGCAGAGAGCTAAAAGTAAAATGTGAAATATTATCCCAATCTTTATGTTCTAACTTTAGTCTAGAATTCCACTAATAATTCTCCCTCTGTTTCTATTAAATATGAAAAATTGAGCAATGGCCAAGTAATTTTTAAAATCAAAAACAAATTAAGATGATGGAGCAATAAACACAGGATTCAATGTTTTTATTTTTTTCAAGAATTCTGAGGGTTTTTTTTTAAGGAATCAACTTTTTTGTTGTTGTTGTTTAATGAAGAAGAAAAAGACTATAGCAACCTGCCTTGGCATTTTTGAGAAACCACAGGTCTATTCTTTTTATGTATTGCATGTACATCTTCTAGCCCAAAGACTTTAATCATAGCACAAAATTTTCTTAAATAACTTTTGAGGGTCATCTGATGATTTATAGAGACATATCCCCCAAAGAGACATCTAACCAAAAAAGAGCAATCTACAAATACTTGAAGAACTACCACATGGGAAGAAAAATCCTTCGATCAAGCTTCCCAAACATAAAATTGATAGTCTTTACAATTAGTCAATTCCTCTCATTAGTACAAGAATTCTTAACCTGGGATACAGACCCTGATGGGAACATGAAGGTATTAAGGATTTTATGTGCAAAATGTTGCCGGTGTACATTTGTGCATTTTTCTAGAGTTAGGGTGCATGGATTCCATTAGCCTCCCACAGGGGCTTGTGATGTAAAAAGATCTGCAAAAGAATGTGGGAAACTAGCATGGATGACCATTTGTCAGACTGCTGAAGAAAAGACTGTCACTCTAAGGGCAATGTTTAGAATCCTCTGGGTACAGATAACTAGTAAGTAAAACCTTTATGCAGTATATGTTCAATCCTCTAATCATTCAGTGGTTATTCACAGGTTGTCCCTTCTGGTCATATGGGTTAATTTGCTCAGGGTGGTAGATGAGAGGGAGGCATCCATTCTAACTCTTCTTTTAAGGGGAGAGACAACATAATGGACTGTTTCCCAGTGCCCTCCCAGTGTTAAATAGAAACTGCTACATGACATGAATGGGGGTTCCATTAATGGACTGAATATGAGAATGTGGGTCTAGGGCAAAGAATAAGCAGCACACAAGAGAAGGGAGGTACCTTGCTTTCTTAATGGCAACCCAAGTTGAAAATCAGAAGGCAGAGTACAAGTGTGTTGTGAGCTGACTGCTCTGGACATGGGTAAATACAGCAGTGAAGGACAAAAAAGGAATGAACACTTTGTAATCTGACCCTCGGAGATTTAGAATGGATCCTTGGATGTTCTGTCCCCCGTCGGTACCCCCAGCATTCACCCAGGCTAACGAGTTAGCATGGAAACTGTGCTTTGGAGGACAAATCAGTTAAGAGCAGAAACAAATCTAGAGCTCTTTCCATTTATCTGATTTCTGCACAAATGCAGAGTTTGCCATTTAAAGTGGGTGTGTATCCATTGGGAGAACCCAGCCATTGTGTCCTGGCATAAAAACGGCTCCTTTGAAATTAGGATAGTGTGTAAACTCATCCCCTAAGAGCTTTGTAGATCTCTTGCAATTGTTTCTTGGACCCTGTTTGAATTTGCTCTTTTAAATGGGCTGCTTAGGGAAAATACTGGCACCAATTTAACAAAAAGGGGTATCATTAATTTCTTCCTCTAAAAAGGAAGAATCCCTTTGGGAACACTGAGTCTTCACGTATATTAGGTCAGACAAACCAGCCTGGTGTCTGGGTAGACTGGCTGTTCTAATTGCTCACTGCTAAGCAGCCAAACAGACCTTTCTGGATGGTGACTTGGGGATCTGAGTCTGTGGGAGCTATAAATATTCCTGAAACCATTTAGGTGGATTAATGAAACAACTCCCTCCCATTACACAAACTGCCAGACACAGAAAATACCAACAAATTGGTCCCACTCAAATGCAGTAAAGATTCAAGGTGATATACTCTTGAGACTTGTGGTAGTATTGAGGGAAAACAAGTGCAGTTTTTTAGAAATTGTAGCGCACTCCAGAAGACTTGATAATTTGAATGGAAAGAAGAAAGGAGTTGCTAAATTTGGAAATTACGTACTTTCAAAAGTGATTCGCAATGGAAGAGTAAGAAATAGCAGTAACAGCAGCTAAACTTTATTAGATGCTTACTATGTACTAGGCATTATTCTACATGTAGTAAGCTAATAATCTGGAGTCTTATTTTTGGATAAGTCCTGACCCAGAATCCCCTCAAAGCTTCCAGAGCATCACACACACACAGATAAACACACACACATTCTTAGGAACCCAGGAACACAGATCACAGAACAGGCAATTTTAGTGTAATAAAAACCTTAAATATCAGCAAAACACTGGAAAGAGGGGACAATGTGGGACCGGAGGAGTGAGTGTGGGGGTGATGGTGGTGGGCAGTGCTCAGGCAAAGTTCTAGTCTAGGATAGAGTGCATGATTTGAAAGTGGGAGGTCAGGAAGTCATTGTGAATTGTTCTTGGTAGGGAGAAAAATTACAGACTCATTTAATATCCAGTTTATGTTGAATTTCTCCCTCCCGTCATTATCCAAACTATATTTATAGTTTGTTTAATAAGAGATATATCTGTTCTTTTTAAAAAATTGCAAGTATTTTTAATCCAAATTCAACTGCAGTCCAAACTAAACAAAACACCTCTACCTAATGCTAATAATCCCCCAGGCATGGCTTTATGTGCCTTATTTTGCTCTCTGATCTTTGGGCCTAATTAGGATAGAGCCCTTGAAACCCTAAATTCTGACCAATGAATAAATAATCAAACAACTTGGATATAATATAATAGACTTTACAGTCTACAGCCAAATATAGAGCTAACTGGTCAACCCCTTAAGGCTTCTATTTTCCCATTTATTTAAAGAACAAAGAGGAGAATACATTTAAGAAGCTAAAATGGCCATCCAATGAGCCCTTAAGAATAGCCTGTGCCAGAATGCTGATCCAGAGGTACTACTGACTCTATGTCTCCCTAAAGCCCAGCTCTGGGTTGGGTTCTAGCTCTGGGTTGGCCAACTAATATGCAGTCTTTTCATCTATAAAATGAGAGTTGAACAAAAGACCTTGAAAGCTTCTACAATCTTAAATCTGGATAGGTTAGGCCATATTAACTCTGTAGAAAACTTCCTCAAATAAAAATGAAATATTCCTATGAGTAACAAGAATAACTCCATGCAGCACCAAATTTTTGTTGAGTGCTTACTACATGTGAAGTAGTGTGTTAAGCACTTTACATCTATACCCTATGACGTAGGTACTGTTACTATTCCTATTTTGGAGATGAGGAAAGAGGGATATAGGGAGATTAAGTTAACTTGACCAAAGTCACAAAGCTATTAGAGTGGCATAGCTGGGATGTAAATTTAAGTTTGACTGACTCCAAAGCCAGCTTTGCCACCCTGCCAAGGGTATGGGACCATCATCCATGAACATCTCTTCTTTGTAAGGGTTCCAAACTAGAAACAACCCAGATGCCCATCAACAGAAACATGAATTCATAAAGTGTGCTCTCATCCTAAAATGGGATACTATACAGTAACGAAAATATACAAGTGAATCTTTAAAATATAATGTTAAGGGAAAAAAGAGAAAAAGCTAGAAGTCAAAGAATATATGCTATGTGGTTCCAGCTGTGCAAAGTTTAAAAACAGGCAAAATTAAGCTATAATATTTAGAGATGCATATTTAGGTGGTTACCTGTAGGATGCAGGAAGAGAGTCATAATCCTGAAAGGGCATGCTGATGGCTTCTGTGGCACTGGCAAGGACTGTTTTGTGATCTCGGTTGTGCTCACATGGTGCTTGCATTATAATAATTTATTATACTGTCCATTTTCGTTTTAAGCATTTTTTTTTTTTGAGACAGAGTCTCACTCTGTCACCCAGGCTGGAGTACAGTGGTACGATCTCAGCTCACCGCAAGCTCCGCCTCCCGGGTTCACACCATTCTCCTGCCTCAGCCTCCTGAGTAGCTGGGACTACAGGCGCCCGCCACCATGCCCGGCTAATTTTTTGTATTTGTAGTAGAGATGGGATTTCACCGTGTTAGCCAGGATGGTCTTGATCTCCTGACCTTGTGATCCACCCGCCTTGGTCTCCCAAAGTGCTGGGATTACAGGCATAAGCCACGGCGCCTGGCCTCCGTTTTAAGAATATTTTTTTCTGTAAACATGTTACATTTCAGAATTTTTTAAAAGGCAAAACCAAAAATAACCAAGGATGGGGGCTGAGGGTGCAAAACAAAAATAAACAACCACCTTGATCTTGTATCTCTCACATGTGAGCTTCTCCCAGTGTGGAAAAAGAATGGGCAGACGGCTGGAAACATCTTTTCTGACTCTTCGCTGCAGGTCTGAGTTTTGGAGTAAGCTTATCTGAACCTTTCCTGAAGACCACATATCACCGTTGTAGCTCCCACAGCTCCTGTGCTCACCCCTATCAACACCCTAGTCAAAGCAGACTTGTTTTCAAAGTTATTTGTCCATCTCTCTCAGAATATAAATTTCACAAGAGCAAGCCTGGCTCTTGCTCCCTGTATTATATCAAACATAGTGTCTGCCATTTAGTGGGTGCTCAAGTAACATCTGCTGGACAAATATCCTAATGAATGAGGAATAAAGGTATATTTTATTATCTCCCAGCCCTCTCTGAAATTTAAACCAACAAACTGATCTCTTGCTAAATACTGTTTTAGCAGACAACCTGAGTTTTTCTAGTTTTTCCAGGAGTTTTAGTAACTTAGCAAACATAAATAGCACTTTGGGAGGCAGAGGCGGGCGGATCACGAGGTCAGGAGATCGAGACCATCCTGGCTAACACAGTGAAACCCCATCTCTACTAAAAATACAAAAAATTAGCTGGGCATGGTGGTGGGCGCCTGTAGTCCCAGCAACTCCGGAAGCTGAGGCAGAAGAATGGCGTGAACCCGGGAGGCGGAGCTTGCAGTGAGCCGAGATCGTGCCACTGCACTCCAGCCTAGGCGACAGAGCGAGACTCCGTCTCAAAAAAAAATAAAAATAAAAATAAAAATAAAAATAAAAAACCCTGCAGACATACCCTTTGAACCTAAAAGAAAAGTTGGAAAGAAAAACAAAAAAAAAAACACATATCTAACGTAGGACTGTATCCAAAATATACAAAGAACTCTTAAAACTCAAGAATAGGAAAACAAACAATGCAATTTTAAAATGGTCAAAAAATCTGAATAGATACCTCACCAAATAAGACGCACAGATGTCAAATAAGCATGTGAAAGAAATAAGCTGTGAACAGATGCTTAATATCATGTTATCAGTGAATTGCAAATTAAAATAATGAGATGTGACTACACAACTATTAAAATGTCAAAATCTGGCCAGGTGCAGTGGCTCACGCCTGTAATCCCAGCACTTTGGGAGGCCAAGGCAGGTGGAGCACCTGAGGTCAGGAGTTCGAGACCAGCCTGGCTAACGTGGTGAAACCCCGTTTCTACTGAAATACAAAAAATTAGCCAGACGTGGTGGCACATGCCTGTAATCCCAGCTACTTGGGAAGCTGAGGCAGGAGAATCACTTGAGTTCGGGAGGCGGAGGTTGCAGTGAGCCAAGATCGTGCCATTACACTCCAGCTTGGGCAACAAGAGCTAAACTCTGTCTCAAAAAAAAAAAAAGTAAAAATCCAAGATACTGACGACCCCAAAGGCTGACAACGATGCAGAGCAACAGGAACGCTCACTCATTGCTGAAGGAAATGCAAAATGGTACAGCCAGTTTGGAAGACAGTTTGGCAGTTTCTTGCAAAGCTAAACATACTCTTACCACACAATCCAGTAATCATGCTCCTAGGTATTAACTCAAATGAATTAAAAAGTTACATCCACACCAAAACCTGAACACAAATGTTTATGGTAGGTTCACTCATAATTGTCCAAACTTGGAAGCAACCACGATATTAAGCTATCAAGCCATGACAAGACATGAAGGAATCTTTTTTTTTTTCTAGACAGAGTCTCGGTCTGTCGCCCAGGCTGGAGTGCAATGGCGTGATCTCGGCTCACTGCAACCTCTGCCTCCCAGGTTCAAGTGATTCTCCTGCCTCAGCCTCCTGAGTAGCTGGGATTACAGGCGTGTGCTATCATGCCCAGCTAATTTTTGTACTTTTAGTAGAGACAGTGTTTCGTCATGTTTGTCAGGCTGGTCTAGAACTCCTGACCTCAAGTGATCCACCTGTCTTGGCCTTCCAAAGTGCTGGGATTACAAGTGTGAGCCACCACACCCAGCCGACATGGAGGAATCTTAAATGCATATTATTATTATTATTTTAGAGATAGGATCTTGCTCTACTGCCTAGGCTGGAGTGCAGTGGTACCATCATAGCTCACTGCACCCTCGACCTCCTGGGCTCAAGTGATCTTTCTACCTCAGCCTTCCATGTAGCTAGGAATATAGACATGCACCAAAACACTTGGCTAATATTTAAATTTTTTGTAGAGACAGGTGTTGCTGTGTTGTCCAGGCTGGTCTTAAACTCTTGGCCTCAGGCAATCCTCCCACCTCAGCCTCCCAAAGTGCTGGGATTACAGGTGTAAACCACCACACCTGGCCTCTTAAGTACGTATTGCTAAAGTGAAAGAAGTCAATCAGAAATGGCTATATACTGCATGATTCCAACTATATGACATTCTGAAAAAGGCAAAGCTACGGAGGCACCAAAATAAATAAGTAAATAAATAAAAAAACAAACAGTGGTTGCCAGGGGCTTGTGGGGAGGGAGGAATAAGGAGGTAGAGATGGGATTTTTAGGTCAGTGAAATTATTCTGTATGATACTGTCATGATGAATACAGGTCATTATGCATTTGTCAAAGCTCACAGAACGTACAGCACAAAGAGTGAACTCTAATGTAATAATAATAATAGTGTATCAATATGGGCTCATCAATTGTAATAAATGAACCATGCTAATACAAGATGTTAATTATACAGGAAACAGGGAGAAAAGGAGAGGAGAAAGGGTATGTAAGAATTTTGTACTTTAAGCTCAATATTTCTGTAAGCCGAAAATTACTCAAATAAGTAAACTCTATTAATTTTTTAAAACTCAAAAAAATTCATTATTCTCAATCTTAGAAAACAAACATAAAAAGAAGAAAAATCACTACACCCCTACCATTAAACAATTGTATGTTTGATTTTAAAGTTGAAAGAATCCTTTAAAATGAAATAACTAGGCAGCTGTGGTTAACAGGGCAGTCTTGAGAGTATGTGTTGTTTCAATTATATCAAATAAGAAAAGAATTTAAAAATAAATTTTCTCTAGGCACATTTTACAGCCATGCCATCAACATCCAATCTTGGAAGCCAAATACCCTAACTTGATTCACACACCACCCGCCTTGTGTTGTTTGGCATCTGCACTCCTGATGTCCTGGGCCAACGCCAAAACCTAACTTGGCATTGGCAAAAAGTGCATCATGACCTAACGAACTCAGGAAAGCACCGGAAAAGTTTAGCAAGAACTTTTCACAGCTATGTTTGCAGCAACGATCTAAGAAGAAATGATGTCAAAAACTGTTCAATTCTGTAATGTGCTTTAATGAGTCACAGGAATGAGAACAGGCTGTGAAAGGTTTTTCCTGAGGTATGTGGCCTCAGGAATGGTGGCCTGACATGTGACCTCTGTGGCTTGTATCTGCCACTCTCACATCTGTGGCCACTTTCCCTTCCAGCCTCCTCTAGACTCCTCTAGCCTCAGCTCCTCCAATAGAGTCAGAATCTTGCTATTGATTCAGCTGGCTGAGGGTGGAGAAAAGCACTGACCTTTGTGGAGTACATCCCTTGTTCTTCCTTTTCATCCTGATTCTTTCAAGGGAAATGGGGCACTATGATCAATCTTGGTAGGTATCCACAGAGTTCCTTCAGAGAGCACCAGTTTTGAACGAGCCCTCAGCTGAGGTAAACTACTAGGACTATAACTGATGTCCAAAGCACCCTGTTCCTATTCTTCAAAATTACAAAACAAAGCAAAACAAAAACAAAGAAACCAAAAACCCAGATCTAGTAAAAATGAGAAAAGTCTCTGTATCTGTCCATTCTCACATTGCTACAAAGAACCACCCAAGACTCGGTAGTTTATAAAGAAAAGAGGTGAAATTGACTCACAGTTCCATAATCTGTACAGGAGGCATGATTGGGGAGGCCTCAGAAAACTTACAGTTCTGGCAGAAGGTAAAGGGAAAGCAAGCAAGTTTTCACATGTCAGCAGGACAGAGGGAAGGGGGAAGTGCTGCTTACTTTTAAACAATCAGATCTTGTGAGAACTCACTCACTATCATGAGAACAGCAAGGGGGAAATCCGCCCCCATGATCCAATCACCTCCCACCAGGTCTCTCTCCCAACACTGGGGATTACAATTCAACATGAGATTTGGGTGGTGATGCAGAGCTAAACCATATTATTCCACCCCAACCTCTCCCAAATCTCATGTCCTTCTCACATTTCAAAACCAATCATGCCTTCCCAAGAGTCCCCCAAAGTCTTAACTCATTCCAGCATTAACCCTAAAGTCCAAGTCCAAAGTCTTATCTGAGGCAAGGCAAGTCCCTTCCACCTATAAGCCTGTAAAACCAAAAACGGGTTAGTTACTTCTAAGATACAATGGGGGTACAGGCATTGGGTAAATGCTCCCATTCCAAAAGGAAGAAATTGGACAAAAGAAAGTGGCTATAGGCCCCTTGCAAATCTGAAACCCAGCAGGGTAGTCATTAAATCTTAAAGGTTCAAAATAATATCCTTTGACTCCATGTCTCATATCCAGGCCACACTGATGCAAGAGGTGGTCTCCCAAGGCTTTGGGCAGCTCAGCGTTTTGGTTCTGCAAGTTTGGCTGCTTTCACAGGCTGGCATTGAGTGCCTGCAGCTTTTCTAGGCACATAGTGCAAGGTATTGGTAGATCTACCATTTGGGGTCTGGAGGACAGTAACCGTCTTCTCAAAGCTCCACTAGGCAGTACTCCAGTGGGGACTCTGTGTAGGGGCTCCAACCCCACATTTCTCCTCTGCACTGCCCTATTAGAGGTGCTCCATGAGGCTCTGCAATTGCAGCAGACTTCTGCTTGGACATCCAGGTGTTTCCATACATCCTCTGAAATCTAGGCAGAGGCTTCTAAGTCTCAACTCTTGTTTTTGTGCACCCACAGGCCCAACACCACATGGAAACCACCAAGGCTTGGGGCTTGAAGCAATGGCTTGAGCAGTACCTTGGCCCCTTTTAGCCACAGCTGAAGCTAGATCGGCTGGGATGCAGGACACCATGTCCTGAGGCTGCACAGAGCAGTGGGACCCTGGGCCCAGCCCAGGAAACCATTTTTCCCTCCTAAGCCCGCAGGCCTTTGGTGGGAGGGGCTGCCAGGAAGGTCTCTGAAATGCCCTGGAGGCGTTTTTTTCCATTGTTTTGGCTATTAACATTCAGGTCCTCTTTACTCATACAAATTTCTGCAGCCTTGAATTCTTCCACAGAAAATGTGTTTTTCTTTACAACCACATGATTGGGCTGCACATTTTCCAAACTTTTACGCTCTGCTTCCCTTTTAAATAAACGTTCTAGTTTCAGGTCATTTCTTTGTTTATGTAAATGAGTGTAGACTTTTGGAAGCAGCCAGGACCCCTCTTGAATGCTTTGCTGCTTAGAAATTTCTTCTACCAGATATCATAAATCATCTCTCTCAAGTTCAAAGTTCCACAGATCTCTAGAGACACAATGCCACCAGTCTCTTTGATAAGCATAGCAAGAGTGACCTTTACTGCAGCTCCCAATAAGTTTCTTATCTCCATATGAAGCCACCTCAGCCTGGACTTCACTGTCCATATCACTATCAGCATTTTGGTCACAACCCTTCAACAAGTCTCTAGGAAGTTCCAAACTTTCCCTCACCTTCCTGTCTTCTGATCCCTCCAAACTGTTCCTACCTCTGCCCATTACCCAGTTCCAAAGTTCCTTCTACATTTTCAGTTATCTTTATGGTAATACCTTTAAAGCAATACCCCACTCCTGGTACCAATTTTCTGTATTAGTCCATTCTCATGCTGCTATAAAAAACTACCTGAGACTGTAAGACTGGGTAACTTATAAACAAAAGAGGTTTAATTGGCTCACAGTTCCACAGGGTGTACAGGAGGCATGACTGGAGAGGCTTCAGGAAGCTTTAAAATCATGGCAGAAGGGGGAAGGGGAAGAAAGCACATCTTCACATGGCAGCAGGAGAGAGAGAAGGGGGAAGTGCTACACACTTTTAAACAACCAGATCTCACAAGAACTCATTCACAATCATGAGAACAGGTCCCTCCCCCAACACTGAGGATTACAATTCAACATTAGATTTGGGTGGGGACACAGAGCTAAACCATATCAGTCTCTTAAGCAAAATAGAAAAAGTGTATGATTAATATAAATTAAGCTAAATTAGAAATTGGATTGGGGATTAAGACAACTATAATCTGTCTTCTTTCTTCTTCCATCCCTTTGTCCTCATGCCCACAAGCCTCAAACTGTACACTTCCTTATGTTGGCCTTGCCTAGATTTTTTTTTTTTTTTTTTTTTGCAAAAAGTCAGGGAACAAACATTGTGACAATGACATATGTATTAGAAATATGTAAGAATGAATCACATGAACCCAGGAGGTGGAGGCTGCAGTGAGCTGAGACCACACCACTGCACTCCAGCCTGTGTGGCAGAGTAAGACTCCATCTAAAAATAAATAAATAAATAAATAAATAAATAAATAAATAAATAAATAAATAAAATAAAATTAAATATATATGAAAACATTCAGATCTGGTGGGGCTTAGAGTAATTTTGCCATGTGGGAGAATATACTACAGCCAGGTTAGCAGAAGTAGCATAATTTATAATCTGGAAATAACCTTTAAAAGCAATAATCTCTGGCTGGGGGTGGTGGCTCATGCCTGTAATCCCAGCATTCTGGGAGGCTGAGGCAGGTGGATGACTTGAGTCCAGGAATTCAAGACCAGGCTGGGCAGCATAGTGAAATCCTGTCTCTACAAAAAAAATACAAAAAAAAGCCAGGTGTGGTGGCTCAGGCCTGTAATCCCAGTTACTTAGGAGGCTGAGGCATGAGAAAAGCTTGCATCCAGGAGGCAGAGGTTGCAGTGAGGTGAGATCATGCCACCGCACTGCAGCCTGGGTGACAGAGCAAGACTCTGTCTCACAAAAACAAACAAACAATAAAGGCAGTCATTCCTAATAATTTTAGAAAATGATATACTTTATAGACTATTTAGAAGTCTGGAACACTCCCACCCTCTTCCTGCACAGCAAAGCTAAAAGTAAATGTAACTTTGTTCTTGACAACTTCCCGAGAATTTAATGAGATCACTTGAGATACAGGAGGACACTCAACATGTCACCAGACTAGCTTTGGAAAACAACAGCTGCAAAGACCAAGATATTATAATTGTATTAGTCTCTTAAGTGTCTTATTTCATTTCCTGGCCCTGTGGTTGACATATAGTAGGTGCTCAATAAATGTTTGTTGAATGAATGAGGAGAAAGCCACATATATAAAGCCCACTTTCTCTGATTCAATGTTGTGTCACAGAGATAGGGAATGTCCAGAGCAGTGATTTTCAAAGGGAAGTCCCCAGACCAGCAGCATCTTATCCTCTGGAAACTTGATAACAGTACGAATCCCCACCTCCATCCCATACAGAATTGAAAACTATGCAGTGGGTTCAGCAGTCTGTCTTAACTAGCATTCTAGGTGATTCTGGAGAGCACAGTGAAGTTTGAGAGCCATTTGTCTAAAAAGATCCCTTCATATGAGGTGTTTTTCTAACCTCACATGCTAGCGATAACAATTCTATACCTGTAATTCCTTTGTCATTTTACTGAGAAAAGTCCTCACATAAGACTTTACCAAGTTTTACTGGTGAGGGTTTAAGGTGAATTCAATGGCATCCAGACAAGAAGAAAAGATGTTTTCAGCCTGAGGGAGCCAAAAAGAGCAGGGAGATTCAGAACCTCAGAGACTACCCATAAATGAATACAGTCTTGTGTGTGACATTCAGTCATGAATTTGGGTATGGGACAGAGAGGCCCAGTAGCCTTGCCTTTGTTTAGCGTCTGATTTCCATGTGCCTTCCTGAGGGAGATTATGCGGCCTTTGAGACTCTGTTGTAGGAACATGCTTTCCCTATCAAATGGGAGACATCTTAGCCCTTTATGATCACAGCATTGCTGTCTGGCAAGCTGCTTGCACTCCCTTCCAAACACAGGCGGCCAGTGTGAAGTGATTCTGTTGCATGGATCTGAGGCATAGTCTTGCCCGATATAGTGATCTTGCCTAAATCAAACTCAATTTCCTGTATTATTACGGGGTGACCGACTCATCTGCTTGCCTGGGACTGTCCTGGTGTAAGCACTGAAAATCCCACATTTTGGAAAACATTTCTGTCACAGGAAAGTTGAGATATTTGGTCACCTTAAGGATCAAAGTTTCCAAGAATAAAATACAGCCTGAGTTTGCTTTCTGATAGCTGAATTGCTGCCAAAAACTATAAAATTTATAAAATTTAGTAATGAGAGCAACTGGAAAGGTAAAGGAAAATAATGAAGTAGATGGCATTAAAGAAGCTGCTAAGTGAAAGAAAGTGGTGTGATTTGCTCAGGAGCTGTGGCTAGACAGGCCATGAAAGACCCGAAATCAATCACTAATGCCCGATGCCAGGTTCCACATGCTCTCTGGTGGCTCTACCACATCCCAACAGTGTGCTTTGCCAACTGTGACCCCCTCAGGAGGCCAGTAGAATACTGCTTGCTACTTTTGACCTTCAAAAAGAAACGTGATTAAGGTATACACCCTGTAGACAGGAAGAAAACCCAGAACAGAGGTACCTCTTAGGTGAGGTATAAAAGAAAACCCAAGGGCAGGTAGTGAGGGTTCTTTAACAGGCACAGGTCACAAGGTTAAACTAAAGCTTGTGTACTTTACATTAAGAAAATGTAAGTAAAGGGCGTGGCATGGTACCTAATATAGGTACTACATACATGAGAGTTCCTGTTCTTTTATTCATAGGGGATTTTCTCAGATCTCCCTCTCAAACCCACTTCTTTTACTGCCTAAAAAAATGCTTAAAACCTGTTTTTTAGACCATAGCAAAGATGAAAAAGGAAGAAGGAGAAGAAAAGCATGTCACGAAAAGTCAGCTCATTAACAACAGCAAGAAACATCAGCTTTGTGTTGAGAGAGGAAAAATTAAACAGAGAATCTGGCACATTAACTAAAAATCATAATGGTCAAGGGTCATTTACTGCAAGGGTAGGTGGCCCCATTTCATATTGGTCTCTGAGGATTGCTCTGCGTTACAGCCCAATGTGATAACTGCTGTTAATAATCATGCCCCTAGATACAAAGAATAAGGAGAATTGTGTTTGTGCACTCAATATGAAAGGTAATTTTAGGTTTGAGAGAGTTTCAGCTGTAGAGAAAATGTACTTACACAGACTATCTCATTTCTTGATGATGTCTAGTTGGTTCTCAACTCCAAAACTGGAGTTATTGTTAAAATCATAACCCAGATCATGCCACTCTCCCACTCACTGGCTTCCCATTTCACTGAGACTAAACCCTCACTACTCATAAAGTGAACCTCAGACCGACAATATCAGAGCCACCTGCAAGCTCATTAGTGCTGCAGAATCTCAGAGCCAGTCAGACCTGCTGAATGAGAATCTTCATTGTATGTAGATTCCTAGGATGTTTGTTAGGACATTAAGCAGTAAGAACCTGCACTATCTGGCTCCTCATTTCCTATGACTCTACTTTTTGCTCTCTTAGCTCCAATACAGGGACTTCTACTCTTCATATAGTCCATTCACATTCTCTTCTCCAGGCCTTTATCATGGTCTTCTGCCAGGAATGCTCTTCTCTTAGATATTTACATGGTGAACTGGCTCACCACCCTCAAGCCTTTACTCAAACCTCACATTCTTTTTTTTTTTTTCTTTTTTTTCTTTTTTTTTTTTTTTTGAGACGGAGTCTTGCTCTGTTTCCCAGGCTGGAGTGCAGTGGCGCGATCTTGGCTCACTGCAAGCACAGCCTCCCGGGTTCACACCATTCTCCTGCCTCAGTCTTCCGAGTAGCTGGGACTACAGGCGCCTGCCACCACGCCCGGCTACAAACCTCACATTCTTAATGAAGCCACCCTGTTTAAAAATACAACCACCCAAACTCATCCTCTACGCCTGGGCCACCCCTTATTACCCTTGCTGCTGTATTTTCTCCCCGTAACTCTTCACCCTTCTAACAACCCACATAATTGACTTACTTGTCTGCTTATTGTTTATTGTCTATCTCCCTCTGCTAGAGTGTAGCATCATGTGGACAGGGTTTTGATATTGACACAACATCCAAGTGCATGATTATTTTGTTAGTAATTCATTTTTATTGTATTCCACAAAAGTATCAGACTGTGGTGAAATGGAAAACAACCAACCAAAAACTGGCCTTTTATAAAAGTTTTGAGAAATACTGCTCAGTTCCTGGCACATAGCGTTAATAATTATTTTTTGAATAAATAAATATAAATAGAAGAACAAATGCCTAAAGTATAACCATTTACATTAGTAAAACCAGATGAGGTCTGTATACATTGCTGTCAGTCCTATTAAATAATTTCACTGCTTGGATTAGTGACCAAGTGACTAGAATTATGCACTTCCCGGGTATATTGTGCTTTTCTCTTAATGTGAGCAATAAGCCGGCCCACATGGGCCAGTTAGGGACACTTCTTTTTTTTTTTTTTGAGACAGAGTCTTGCTCTGTCGCCCAGGCTGGAGTGCAGTGGCGCGATCTCGGCTCACTGCAAGCTCCGCCTCCCAGGTTCACGCCATTCTCCCGCCTCAGCCTCCCCAGTAGCTGGGATTACAGGTGCCTGCCACCATGCCTGGCTATTTTTTTTTTTTTTTTTTGTATTTTTAGTAGAGACGGGGTTTCACTGTGTTAGCCAGGATGGTCTCCATCTCCTGACCTCGTGATCTGCCCGCCTCGGCCTCCCAAAGTGCTGGGATTACAGGTGTAAGCCACCACGCCGGGCCAGGGACACTTCTTATACTCTGAAGACAGCCTTGTTGAAGGCCCATATTTAGAGACTTATTTGAGTGGCTGCTCTAAGCTGAGCTTGAGATGGAGTAACTTTAGATTTATTCCCTGCCTCTCACTCTCACCTCACCAGACCCCTTCATAGAATAACGAAGTTAGGCCTCACTGCAAGTTAGAAGGCAAACCTTCTGGATGTTAGTGTTTTTTTAAACTGAAAAGGTCACAATGTTCTCATTCAGCCTTCCACAAAAACATGGGTTAAAATAATGGGTCATTTAAAGCACAGAATGAAACACAAAGGTATAATTTGCTAAAAATGTTGCTTAAATAATATATTCTTGTTTCTACAACTGATAATATAAGCAAAATGGAAAAACTAATTTGTTCTTCATCTTTGTCGTTTTCTAAGATCAAGGGGAATTCGATTTACATATAATGTTTTCTCACGTCTTCATGTCTAAACTTCCTTTGCTTCTCCGGCCCAAAACAGCAATAGCAACAAAATGAAATAGCTTGGATTATTTTAATTTCTTCCACTAGTACACTATATCTATTTGGAGCTTGCCTCAGAAACATTTACTTTGTTCTAGGATTGTTAGAAATACATTTTAAAACTTTTCTCTGATTGCTTACTTAGGTAGAGTTTCATTTCATTCTTGCTTCCATTATATTTCATCACCACTTTGGATGTTCAAGAATTCAATTCGAGACCTAGGCTAGGTTGTGAGGAGAGAACTCATAAATGGGAAGACATGATTCTAGAGAGTTTTAAATCTAGTAGATGCATTAAAGTAACTATAACACAAAGCAGGATGTGATAAGTATTATAAGAAAGAGTAAAAGAGTAGGGAGCCATTGTGGACCTTGAAGAATGGAGAGGATTTTGAAAAGTAAACGAGGAAGAAGGACATGTGGAGCAGAAAAGGCAGCATGAACAGTCACAGAGGAGGGAAAGAACACACCAGGCATGTTCGGAGAATAGAGAATAGTTTGGAGATTCTGAAGCACAGAATGAAAAAGAGAGAGCAGTGGAAGTTAGAGCTAGAAAAGAAGATTAGGACCAGAACAGAGAAAGCCTTGAAGGTCATGCTGGGATACTAGGGAGACACTGAAGAGTATGGAGGGAGAGAAGGTCATGATTAGGATTTTGCTTTAGAAATCTTAGGTTTCTGTTGGCATAAGAGAAGCTAAAGCAGAAGAATGGAGGCAGGAAAAATACTTAGGATGCTGTTTATAAGAGTGTAAGGGGAAGTAATGGTGATGGTGGCAGACCCAATAGAAAATCATTTAGACTGGAAGGAAGAGACAACTCTAGAAAGAAAGTGCATATGAGCCATTTATAGCAAATCAGATGTGTAACTTATTAATAAATTTGACTTTTTAAGATACTTTCCTAAAGAATGGGAAAGATTATTGTAATCCAACAAGTCTCTTTTCTTTTTAATAAATATTAATTCAAAATGCAATGTATTTTTACTTCCCCTGAACTATCACACCAAAACTTAATGCCTTACAAAAAGAACTTTATTTCTCTACCTAGTATTCATGTTCATAGATTACCTTTGCATTTATATAATGTCAATAACAATAATTACCATAACAGCAATTGACATTTACTAAACACTTACTATGAGCCAGACACTATGCTATGCCTTTTACTTACACTAGCTCATTTAATCCTAAGTAAAACCACTCATATGCATTACTATTTCCCTCACTTTACATGTGTAGGTACTAAGGTAAGGAGTTGCTATGTAACTTGATTAACACAGGAGAGCAGAGATTTGAATCCAGGCAGGTCTGATGCCAGAACCTGTCAGTATGGCTTAGCTATTCAACCGTACTTCAAAGTTTTGTTTTTAGGAATTACATCTATTTAAAAATAGAATACCAAGAGAGAACAAAAACTAGATAGGACAAATAGAAAATAAAGAGCAAGACGATAGATTTAAACCAAAACATATCAATAATCACATTAAATATAAATGATCTAAACACTCCAATTGAAATACAGAGACTGTCTGTTTGGATAGAGAAAAGTACCAACCAAACTCTCGCATAATGAATTTTGCTCCATTATACTGTTTTTCCCCTAAATTCTCTCCTCTTTTTTTGTACTACTTTTACCCCCACTTCATTGTGGCCTTATTCCTGAATACTGTCTGCCTATGAGGAAAATATTTCCTTTGTCGGGTTTATCATTTACTACATGTCCATTTAAAAGGTTCTGCTATAATGGACCCATCCTCTTGTCTCTCTCCAAGAGTTTAAGATCCATATAGACTGAAGTCATGACACATTTATTATGCATTTCCCACTTCATACTGTGCTACTTTGTCACCGAAAAACAGGCTAAGAAGAAAATTGAAGAGATCTGAGAAATTACTTTATATTTCAGAAAAATAGATGAGGTTGACATTAAGTGTAACATCAGGAGCATTTCTTTTCTTGGAATGGTTCACGTAGTCCTTAGTATCTTCTAGCTTGTAAATATTTCTTACAATTATGTTTCTATTTTATTTTCCAGAAGCACTGGTTTTAGCTGCATGCAAACCTGAAACTGACTTTTACTATATTCTGTAGCAAGACATTTAGAAAACGAGCCAGAAAGAGTTGTGTCCCAAAGGCATTTCTGTCTACTTGCTCAAAGAATGGCCATGTTGCCCAAAGGGCAGAACTACTTTCTAAATCCATATTCTTTATCAACTCCTAGATTTCGACCCTGCGTGATCCGCTCCACTAAAAGCTGGTCAGCTGTTTATCTTCCCTTTAATAAAATGAAATTTTAGAACAGTTTCCTAGTTTAAGGTTAAGTAAATGGAAAAGCATGGACTTTGATATTCATTGTCTTAAATGACATGGGTACATGGTAAACTGCTACCTTTAATACAAGTTTTACATCCAGCATGTATGGCTTCCCAAAACTTTTTGCCAACATTTGGTCATATTACTATCTAATTGAGTCCTGCCCAAACAACACACTAAAAAGTACACAAACACGCAAATGGTAGAAGCCGCATGCAATTCAAAACGTTCTTCTTACCAGGCTTTTGAGGGGCTCCCCAGAGACTCAATCCTTGCTGATCTGGAGCAGGATGGCATATCCGAGAAGACAGCAAATCAGTCCCAGAAACCGAGTGCTTCAGAAAAACCCAGTAAGAGAAACATTATTCTTATCCTCTGATGAAACAGCCTTAAGGACATGGCTTCTATTTAATGAAGGGGCACTTAACCCTGACTAAAAGCAAGAGGCTAAGCATACTGGAGTCATTTGTAAGTTGCTCCCATCTTACATAGAATTGAATGGAGGTCCTCTCCTTGGGGCAATTAGAAGCCAAGTCTTAACATCTTTTGCTTTATTCATTTCTTCCTCAGAACGAGTCAACCTAGCTACCTGTTAAATTAATTATAGTCCAGAATATAAAACAGCTATGTGCTGATTTTCACCTATACTTATTTTTTATCTCTAAGAAAGAAAAAAGAAAACCTATAGGAAGGTATTAATCTGCTTAACATTTCTAAGTACATCATCCAAAGGATTTTGTTTTTTTAATCTTACATATGCTCAGCAGAGTTACTGGCAAAAACTGTACATTTTCTTCATTTCATCCTTTCAACATCAAATAGTAGGCAGCAAAAATTGGATCAGACTTCAAAGCCTGCTGTGGGCTCCAAGTCACAGAGAGACGCCTCCATTTCACATATTGAATTCGAGCAGGATATCAAAGTGCTACCAAAGAACCTCGGGTCCTTACTCAAAAAGAGGCTCTAACATCTGTAGAGAGTGGAGTGCACAGACAAATCACCTCAGGGAGCAGCTAACATTTATTCTCAGCAGCAAATTTCCAGGCTTTTGATTCTCTCTCCACTGTACCTCCCTGTCTCTCTACTGAACCAAAGTTCTTCAGCAAGCTGGGCTTTTGTCTCAAAGACTTCAAAATATCACTAACAGTTTCAAGTTTGGATGGTCCAACCATGCAGCCGCAGACAAGCTTCATGCCTATGAACTTGGATGAGTCTAAAGGAGTGATACACATTTACTTTGGAATCAAGATATCCAGCTACCTTGTTTGCATGTCCTGCGGAGATATCGCACCCTTTTGGAGAACTCTGGGCTTGTGAATGCCTGAAAAGATAACAATAATAATAATTTTAAAAGACTTGAAAATAATAATAGAAAAACTTAGGACTGTTTTTCTTCAAAGATATATCAAAACATACTTTTTATGCTTCCATGGTTTCCCATTTCAGTCCTTGGTTAAAAGGACATGGTCACCTTAAGAAAATGAGTCCTACTAGGTGTTGCTCCTACATGTTACAGCACAACCACAGTCTGCCTGAATTCCTAAGACCCAAGAAACTGCTCCTTTTAAAGTTGTGTGATTGGCTTTGGTTTAGTGAGCTCTATTGGGCTTCCACAACCTTTACCAAGAAGCCAACTAAACGGATGCTAAGGCTACACTTCCTGCACGGCACATGAATCACATTCACAGTTACGGAATTTAAAATGGATTCCGTAATCAAGTAAGTTTGGGGAATGTTAGGTTGGGCGTAGTTTGAAAGGTTTCCTTACTGCAGGAATAATCTTTTAAAATTACAATATACATGTATGGATCTCTATAGTAAAGATCCAGGTCCAACAGTAATTTGACCAAGAAGCTTAAAGTGATAACCTATTAACATCTAATAAAATCCTAATGCTTCATGGAACAAAGTTTGGAAAAATCAATTGGTCTGGGTCCCCAATTTTTGATAATCAGAACACATTGTATAAGAGTGTGCTTATAACACACAGATAAAATAGGAACCACTCATAATGCCTTTCAGATGGAACCAGCAGAGTGGAAAGCACTGAATAAAGAAGGGAAATCTGTGTTCTGACCCCTGCCTCACACACACGCACACATGTGACACACATGACACAACAAACATGTGACTTTGGGTAAGTTTCTATAGTATTCGGGGTCCTAGTTTTCCTCATCTATAAAATGAGGAGATTGAGATAAATTATTCCTAAGGTCTCTTCCAGTTCTATATTAATAATCGTATTCTTTACTTAAGCTGACAAATTCATTTCCATATATTTATTTGTGGATATTACCTTCAAAATATATATTATAAGCAATATGCCCATTTAAAAATTACCACATCAGTACCTGGAAGGAGGGGACTATAATTCTATATTTATTTGTGTGTATATTTGCTTATCATATGTCTCCCACAATGGAATGTAAGCTACATTAAGTCAGGGACTGGATCTGCTCTATTTCACGCTCTGTGTAAGCACCTACCCAGTGCCTGGTACATAGAAAATGCTCAATAAATATTGACCATTTGAATAAATAAAACAATGATTAGTCAATCCACAAAATGTGGGGTGGGGCCATGTAGATCAGTAAGAATACTCTTACTATTAAAATTAAATTAACTATCATTTATATACTACTTCATTTAAAAAAATGCTTTTAAATATTTAAGAAAGCTTCACAACCATTTGGTCTAAGTACTTTAATTGTATCTATTATATAGATGAACAAAGAGGTTCAGAGAGGTTAAGAGATTTTCCCAGGTATCATGGTAAATACCTGGTAGAGCTAAGGCATTCACCCATGTTTGTCTGACTCCAAATCCTCTGCTCTTCCTCTGAACCATAATATATTCTATACCCTTCAGTATCTAAGCATTGGCCCAAAGGACTCACTCCTGTCTGGCCTAGGCAAGTCCCAGTAGCTGTGACACACCTATAGGATGGGTGGATTCTAAGATCCTCTAGGAGAAAGTCTAAGAAAGAGAGTTTAGCTGTTGAATTACTGCCAGACCCCCAATTTATGCCTTTCCTGACCCCTCAAAAAATGAACCTCTTGACAACTCCTCTAGCTTGTGTGGCTTTTCAGAATCCAAAGCCAATGGCAGACACCTCCTAACTCTCCACAGGGAGTCAGCTTATCTGTTTGATTCCCTCTTCATTCAAGCCTTTGGAAGAATTGAAGGCAGCTCAATGTAATGTTTGTGTGTGTTTAAGAAAAGTCAGCGGCAGAGGTCAGGGAGTAATGTCTACAGGCAAATAAATTAGAAAATACTAGATTAGCCTACAAGCCAGGTTTCTTTCCTGAGAGGCTTTCCGGCAACTTTAATTTAATAATATGTTCAATGAGACTCCAAGAAAGGAAAAGAATTGGAAACATTTTCTAGACATTATTTTAACAACGGACCCTTCTCCTCTGTAGCATGTTGAGGCACTACTGATTCTTAGAACACACCTTGCTTTTAAGAAGATGGTACAAGTCAGTTTTCTTAAAAAATCTAACTTCCTCAACTCCTTTATAGAGTTGTTGTTGTTGCTGTTTTTTTGGTTTTTTTTTTTTTCCTTAGGGACATGAGACTGGATAATGCTCTGCAATCCGCCACTACCAAAATAAGGAAAAGCACAATAATAACAAAAAGCCATGGCTCAAGCTTACAATCCCAGCTACTGGGGAGGTGGAGGTGGGAGAACTGCTTGAGCCCAGGAGTTCAAGATTAGCTTGGGCAATATAGCAAGACCCTGTCTCTATTTAATTGAATTTTTAAAATATTTTTTAAAAAGAAAGAGAAAAAAGCCAATGCTTATTGCATGGATACATACCACCAGGCACCAGGCAAAGCATGTTACATACTGCTGACAGCCATGTGGATTGGTTCTTTTTTTTTTGAGATAGAATCGCACTCTGTTGCCCAGGCTAGAGTGCAGTGACGTGATCATGGCTCACTGCAGCCTCGAACTCCTGGGCTCAAGTGATCCTCCCGCTGCAGACTCCGAAGTAGGTGGGACTACAGGCATGTGCTACCACCACACCTGGCTAATTTTTTATTATTTGGAGAGATGAAGTCTCACTATATTGCACAGGCTGGTCTCGAACTCCTGGCCTCAAGCGATCCTCCTGCCTCTGCTTCCTAAAATAACCTATTTTTACAGATAAAGGAATTAAGCATCAAGAAGCCAGTGATTTGCTTCAAACCACAGCTGGTAAGCAGTATACCATAAGACTATGGTATATTGACTATGGAAAAGGTGATGCCAGAGGGAAATTATCAGGCCAAAATTATCAATTGTTGCTGGGTGTGATGGCTCACACCTGGTATCCTAGCACTTCGGGAGGTTGAGGCAGGTGGAATGTTTGAGTTCAGGAGTTGGAGACTAGCCTGGGCAACATGGTGAAACCCTGTCTCTATTAAAAATACAAAAAACTAGCCGGGCCATAGTGATGTGCACCCGTAGTCCCAGCTACTCAGGAGGCTGAGGTGGGAGCATTACCTGAGCCCTGGAGGTCGAGGCTACACTGAGCCAAGATCGCACCACTGCACTCCAGCCTGGACAGCCGGAGTGAGACCCTATCTCAAAAAAAATAAATAAATAAAAAGAATTATTAATTGCTGATAAAATCATAGACAAACTGTTAATAGGGAACAGGACATTCATATGGAGCCAAAGTACTACCATACAGGTGGCTAACCTCCTTCTTTCATTTCACAAGAGAGGCAATGTACACTGGAGAAATCAGAAGGTCAGTATTTTAATCCAGTGCTCAATTTTAACACCACTAACACCACGACAACATTGTCTTGTAATGTGAGGCAACATGAAGTATGTAATATCACTCAGAATGTATTTTTTCCTTTTGGTCAAAAACATTTAACTTAAATCGGATTAAGTCTTTAGATCTAACTTACAGTCTACGCAAAGCATAGGGCATAGAGGGACAAGCTGGATAAGACCACAGGAAGCAAGCAGCTAAATACAGAAGGTGAGCTATTTTATGAGATAATCCTATTTTATGGCTCGATCCTCTGAAAAAGTCAGTATTCTGAAAAAAGTGACTATTCTGTATCAAAAGAGATGTAGATGAAATAACAACTTGATGCACTGTAACATTCTAGATCGGATCCTGGTCTGGATAAACACGTGCAAAGGACATTCTTAGAACAATTGGGAAATTTTGACTATGAATTGGTATGGGACGATATTAAGGAATTAATTCATTTATGAAGTGTGATATTGTTTTCTGAATCCACAGGAAATTTTTTTTAACAAATAACACTGTCCTCGGCCTCTGCTGGAAATCATAAGCTAAATGGGCAGAAGCAGTGTATATGGCTATCAAAATAAGGTGAATAGAAAGTAGTTGTCCCTCTTTGTATAATTCATCACATATTTCTAGGGCTCCATTGGCGTCTTGGAAGCATAACTAAAGTCTCAAACAGATTGCCTCCAGGGCTCGACCGCTTCGCTGAAGTCAGTTCATTGAACTGTGGGTTCTAGGGGAGACGGAAACTCTCAGTCACCGTTGAGAACCCTTCTGCTGGGCATCTGTCCTGAAAAAGCCCCCAGACAAAACTCACATCTAATTCCTTCTTCTTAAACCCGGATCCCAGTGTGAGTGGATGAGGGGCAAGGTGAAGGCTGGCTCCTGAGTAGCTGGCTGCTGAGAATACCCAGCATCTCCCTTCTTCTGCAGCAGAGATCCATGAGGCCAGCTGGCTCTGTCACGCTGCGCCGGTGGCACTAGGTGAAGTCACCATGGTCCAGGGACTGGGCCTCAGCTTCACAGGCTCCAAAATTCAATTTGTCAGTTCATTGAGGGATGATGATTTTGGGGAGAGCTGAGTTGCAATAACCAACCTCAAAAGAGTCATATTTGAAATGTACAATGCGAGTGTGATTTTACAATGAATGGTATGATCTGGACTATACTTTTCCCCTCTCTAGTTGGTTGATACACTCTGGAGACTAAATTACACATTAGAATTAAAGCAAAAGAAGCAGGGTGCTCTTTGAGGATGTATCTGATCAGTCAAGCTTGTCTAGTAACTGGCTTTTTCTATTTTAGGGTTAGAATCAGTACCTTTTTGCTTGGATAGGTGTTGAGACACACTGGCTCCCCTCAGATTCTCCATTTTCTAAACTTTACTTGTTTCTTTGTGTACTTTTTATTAATTTTGATAAAGTTTTCAAGATTATCTTTTATCAATTATAAGTTAGAATGGCTTGGAGACAAACTGAGATATCCATTTATTCGTTCACGCTTGAAAGCATACTCTAATTTCAAAATAGCTAATTCAATGTTGGTTGATTTTTGTTAGCTTTCCATTGTCTCTAAATTTGGGAGTATTTCTCCTAGTAAATTTGTGTCTCATTTGGTATCCCCAAAAGAAAGGCAATCAGCATAGCCAAGTAATTTGTTTCCACTTCTTTGATAACTTTGAACAAAAACCAAAGAGCTCTTGGCTGGGCGTGGTGGCTCAAGCCTGTAATCCCAACACTTTGGGAGGTTGAGGTGGGAAGATTCCTTGAATCTAGGAGTTAGAGATTAGCCTGGGGAACATGGGGAAACCCTGTCTCTACAAAAAATACAAAAACTAGCCAGACAGGGTGGCATGCCCTTGTAGTCCCAGCTACTCAGGAAGCTGGGGTGGGAGGATCATCTGGGCCCAGGGAGGTCGAGGCTGCAGTGAGCTATGATTGTGCCACTGCACTCCAGCTTCCCCACCAAAAAAAAAGAAAAAAAAAATCAAAGAGCTCTTAATAAGAGAAGGTCAATTTCTTGTTCCCAAGAAGCAGCAGTAAAACCACTCTGCAGACAATATGATCAGACCAGAATTATTATTTTTGAGACAGGGTCTAACTCTGTCACCCAGGATGGAGTACAGTGGTGAGATCATGGCTCACTGCAGCCTCAACCTCTCAGGCTCAGGTGATCCTCTTATCTCAGCCTCCTGAGACCAGGATACTTTTTGGTTTTTTTTTTGTTTTTTTTTGAGACGGAGTCTCGCACTGTCACCCGGGCTGGAGCGCAGTGGCACGATCTCGGCTCACTGCAACATCCACCCTCCAGGTTCAAGCAATTCTCCTGCCTCAGCCTCCCAAGTAACTGGGATTACAAGCACCCACCACCACGCCCGGCTAATTTTTTGTACTTTTAGTAGAGACGGGGTTTCACTATGTTGGCCAGGCTGGTCTTGAATGCCTGACCTCGTGATTCACCCGCCTCAGACTCCCAAAGTGCTGGGATTACAGGCGTGAGCCACCACGCCCAGCCGAGACCAGCATACTTTTAAATAGTGGGGGCCCCAAGAATCTTGAGGGAGGCAAGTTTCAGAGAAACAAGTCATATAACTTTCATTATGGAAGTTATTACCATAAGAGATTATAGAAAACATACACATCTTCAGAAACGGTTTCAGTAAATTCAAATTACAAAGGTAAATTAAGACATTTAAGGAATGACATCAGAGAAGAGATACTTTGCTTATCTCTTTGCAAAGTATGCCTCACTATTATTTTAATTTGTACTTCTTGATTTCTAAAGAGGAAAAACATTATTCCTGGGCTTTAATGTGTGATATGAAGGAAATACAAAGAGCATAGGAAAGGAGAAACAATAACAGCACACAATAAGATCACCATTATTGCAGGAAAATAAGGGAAACAAGAAGGAATAAACTTCACACCTTTTGTATTACTTTTTCTCATCAGGTTTGGATACCCAGTAACTTTTGGAACAATTCTGAATGCATGCACTGCATCCCACCCTAATCATTACTGAATGAGTTGAATATGCAAGTTACATCTAAATATATGGATATTTGTTTGCTCTAAAGCACACAATTATTTTAAGTTTTAGAACATGGCTCAAGGATAAATTCATCAGAAGGGCTCAAAAAGGCTGATGACTGTCTCATAATGCCATTGCTCTAAGTTAGCAGTAGTTAGATTTATGCACTTATGCTAATTTCTCAAATCCCACTGGGCCCTTTAAATGTGATCATATTTGTTTGCCTCATTGCTTTTCCCCAACCGTGAGCCCATAGAGTCTTAATTTGCCAGTCCTTGCATTCTCATTTATTTTCTTTTCCCTCCTTCACTACTTTACTGCAGGCAGCTGTCACTGCGTAAAAGTCTAAGGTAGGAGCAGAAGGCTTTTCTTCATTCTGCTGAGAATGCTTGCTTTATTGGAAAAAAGGACACTCAACTGACAGCTGCCCATAAAGCTTATTTCAGTTATTTGTCAGCAACCAAGGGAGCTGAGAGAAAGTTCAGGGATAAAACAAAAGACGCAGTAGTGGAGAAGGGTACTGTGATCTGAAGGGATACAGAGCCGTGGGCTGAGGGCCACAGCATGGCTAGAACAGCTGAGCTTTATGCGAGCTCAGGTGGAATTTGTGGTGTGGCCTGGGTGATGGTGATGGAAGCAGCTTCCTTTCCATCAGGCACTGTGCTGAGGACTTGGCTAGACTATCCATTTCATCCCATGCCAGTGCTAGCAGCAGAGGTCCTCCAGTGTTCCCAATTCACAGACCAGGAAACCCAAGCTTGGGCTATTTGAGTAACACAGGTCATAACCAGATACAAATCCTGATCTGGTTGACCCAGAGCCCATGCTCTCAGCCTCAGCATAATTTTGTTCCTGGACTCTTCCAGATAATCACACAATTCTATTAAGGATCTTAATGAATGATACCTGGGGCTACTAACATTCAGTTCTAGAAAATGTGCTAGGAGGCAGATTAAATGAAGCCCAATGATATCTGGAGGTATAACCCCTGGCCTGACCTTCTATTTATCTTGTGTCTATGGACTATTACTAACTAAGATTATACACACTCGTACCACACTGAAGGCTCTAATCTGGTGCAAGTCTCCTTGAGATTCTGTATAAGAACAATGTGTATGACACGTGCAATATAAGGTCTTCTACAGGCTCCCAGACATCAGTCATTCGGCTCCCAAGTCTTTACCGAGCACCTTTAAATTTGTCTCCTACTATTGTAAGTACTGGGGATACAGCAGAGGAGATCCAATAGTCCTCTGCCCATGAACTTACATTCAAGTGGCAGACACAAATTGAAACAGAAAAGTAACTATGTAGCATATTAAATACAAGTAAGTGCCAAAGAGGAAAGTTAAAGCAGGGAAGGGGGATAGAAAGTATTGGAGGCAGGGTCTGCAATTTTAGATTGAGTGGCTACAGAAAGTGACATTTGAATAAAGACCTTAATAAATAAGTAGGAATTGATATCCCTGACTATGGTTTCAAAAGTCCTTAAAGGGCAAAAAACACTGTGTGTTATGGCACGTAGAGGTTAGAGGAATGCTATAAACACTTGGTAGATTTAGCAATATATTTCATGAAATACAGTCAGGCTATATGCGTACATATTCATGATATATTAGTTCTAAAACACTTGAACTAGAGTTGTTAGATAAAATACAGGACACTGAGGCTGGGTGTGGTGGCTCATGCCTGTACTCCTAGCACTTTGGGAGGCCAAGATGAGAAGACTGCTTAAGCTCAAAAGTTCAAGACCAGCCTGGGCAACACAGTGAGACCTTGTTTCTACAAAAAAATTTAGTCAGGCATGGTGGCGCACATCTGTAGTCCCAGCTACTTAGGTGGCTAAAATGGGAGGATCACTTAAGCCCAGAAGGCTGAGGTTACAGTAAGCCAAGATCATTCCACTGCACTCCAGCCTGGGTGACAGAGTGAGGCCCTGTCTCAACAAACAAACAAACAAAAAAACAGGACACCCAGTTGAATTTGAACTCCAGACTAACAACAAACATATCTCAGAGATACTGTGGGTTTTGTTCTAGACTTCCTCAATAAAGCAAATATCGCAATAAAGTGAGTCACACACATTTTTTGGCTTCCCAGTGCATATAATTTTTACACTATTATCTATTAAGTGTGCAATAGCCTTATGTCTAAAAAATGCACATATCTTAATTTCAAAATATGGCTAAAAAATTCTGACATAGAGACATGAAGTAAGCACATGCTGTTAGAGAAATGGCAAAAATAGACTTGCTCAACACAGGGTGGCACAAACCTTCAGTTTGTAAAAAACACAATATCTGTGAAGTGTAATGAAGCAAAAGGGAATCAAACAAGGTATGTTTGTAATTATTTAGTATAAGTATTTTCAAATACTTAACGGGACATACTTAAGCAAAAAAGATTATTTGTTGTTTATAGAAAATTCAAATCTAAGTGGGTATCTTGCATTTTTATTTGCCAAATATGGCAACTCTAACTTGGGTAAATCACCTCTCCCCTTCTTCATCAGCAAAATATAAACTCTTGCCTGAGCTGAGGAAAAAATGATTACATTTGTTCTCCTGGGCAGAACAAAATAAACACACAAGACAAGATTTTAAAATAATTAAATTAAAGATGCATATATAGTCAGAAGTTAGAAATAAAACACATACTTAACAATGTGGTTACTTATTGTTTATGACTTTGCACATCTGAAAGACAAATCCGTAAACATAGAAACTTCAAGGGAGAATAATGATGATGAGGTATCTGTGTGGCTGCCTTTCTAGAATCTGTGCTTTTCCTTCGGGTGGAGTCTTAAGGTAACTTGTGGGCTGAGCTACTTTTGAGTTACAGTTCTAGCACTTTAAGACTGAATTAGGCCCAGGCATAGACTTGTGGAGATAAAGGAAACTTCAGAGACCATTTATTACACCCTTTTCATGCTGTAACTGGAGGATGTTCTTTTCACCACTGCACAACCCCCCACCCCCACAAAAGATAACATTTAACCCAGTTTTCCTCTTTTAATTCTGAAAGTAGTACTTAGTCCAGGGAAGGAGAAGTAAGAAGTGCTGAAATGAAGTGCACGACACACATGGCACTGAATGATGGGGCCCAAGGACAGGTGAGAGAGGGGGCGTGAGAGGAGAGAACATTTTCAGGAACTTTTACAAACGAAAAGCCTAAACAAGATTGTGTGCAGTGGGTGGTGACTAGTCAGCAATGTCACAGCCGAGAAGCTTGAGGACCATCACTGAGCACGGCAATGATGACGTGGAATAGACTTTTAGGTGTGAATGGAGAAGGATCAGGAGTCTAAAGAGAAAGTGGTTGATGAACTGCCCTGTCTAAAGGGCAAGAAGTGGCACTGACTTGTTTACTGCAACTTTTTATTCTGATTTAATCATATTAATAGAAAAGATGCAAGAGTAGTATAAGGAATCCTATATATTCCTCAGCAGACTTACATATTTGCTTTGTCCTCTCTCTCTCTCTGTATTGATATATACACACACAAACATGCATAATTTTTTTCTGAACCATTTGAGAGTCAGTTACAAACCTGATACTCTTTTTTTTTTTTTTGAGACAGAGTTTCACTCTTGTTGCCCAGACTGGAGTGCAATGGCTCAATCTTGGCTCGCCGCAACCTCCACCTCCCAGGTTCAAGTGATTCTCCTGCCTCAGCCTCCCGAGTAGCTGGGATTACAGGCATCTGCCACCATGCCCGACTAATTTTTTTTGTAGTTTTAGTAGAGATGGGGTTTCACCATGTTGGTCAGGCTGGTCTCGAACTCCTGACCCCAGGTGATCCGCCCGCCTTGGCCTCCCAAAGTGCTAGGATTACAGGCATGGGCCACTGCGCCCAGCCTACCTGATACTCTTTTATCCCTAAATACTTCAGTGTGTGTATTTTCAAAAAGGAAGGGCATTTTCTTATATGACCAGAATACAATGATCAAAATCAGAATTTAATATGATACTATTTTCCAATCTACAGATTGTATTCAGATTTTTCCAAATGTCTCAATGGTGTCTTCTATAGCAAAATAAATTCCTAGATCATTTATTGCATTCAGAGGTAACGTTCTTTTAGTTCCCTTTCATCTGGAATAGTTTCTCAGTCTTCTGTCATGTTTCATTTTGGAGCCTACAGGCCGGTCATTTTGTAAAGGCTCCCTCTATTTGGACTTGTCTGCTGTTTCCTCATGATTAAATTCAGGTTATGCGTATTTGGCAAGAAATCCACAAAAGTGATGCTGTCTTCTTCTCAATGCATCATAACAGGAGGCACATGCTGTCAGTTTATTCAATTACTGGTGATGCTAACTTTCATCACTTGGGTTAAGGTGGTTTCTGCCAGGTTTCTTCACTGTCCTTTTGTAATTAATAAGTTTCTTATGGGGACTTACTCTGAGACTATGCAAATAGTTTATTACTCCTCGAACTTTCACATAGTAGTGTTAGCATCCATTCATAATTATTGCCTGAAACAATTATTTTTGCAGTTGCCAAATGATGATTTTCTGTTTTTTTAATTTCATCTACCTTTATTATTTCATATTTTAAGTAAGAGCTCAGCCTCTTCTCTTCCTTCCTTCCTTCCTTCCATCCATCCACATGGACTCATGATATCTTATTTTATTCAATGGATTATACTCTTTTGTCATCATTTACTTTGACACTCATAGTTTGGCACTGGATGATTTTAAAGGGTTGGGAGTAACAGACTTCAAAATGAGTACAAAATGCATAATACTAAGGATGACTTAAAGTGGATGCCTCAGAGCTAACAACAACTCCTCTAATCACTACGATTTGTGAGTGCTTTTTATGCATCAAATGAGATGCTACATACTTTGTATATGTTACCTCATTTAACTTTCATGTCTCGGTGAGGTAGATATTGTGCTATTTGGTCTTCCACTTAAAGATGAGGAAACTGAAGCCTTGAGAAAATAAGTGCATTTATGAAGTTCTTACCCTGTAGTAGCAGGTCTAGTGGACTCTAGGGCCCTTGTTGTCAACCACAGGACAATCCCACAAGTAGGTGTAGAAAACCCCCAGGAAAGAATAAGGCTTTAAAAGCTGGGTTACACTATTCCTGAGGGTAGCTAGACACTTTTTCCAGGACCTACAGAGAAATCTGAACTTTTTGCATTTTTACAAATGGGGCATTTGGAAACTGTCTACATGTCTGTCATCACTCCAGGTACTTCCCTAACCTGCTTTGTGGAAACCATCCTACCTGCCTGAAATCCTGTAAGGAAAGCATAAAGAAAGAGAAAGAGATCATCTGTGTCAATGTCAGCAGACACAGATCCAGAAAGGCATGACTTGGTTGTGTCACCCAGGGAAACATTCCTATGGGTCAAGATAAGACAAGTGAAAGCCATGTTGGGGTGGAGGAGAGGGAGGGGGAGAGGACTAAGGGAACAGTAGAGCAGAGAAATTCACTATCTATCCAATTCTTTAGATCCCAGGTGAAGACAAGGCTGTGGCTTCCACTGTTTGCCCTCCCTGAAGGCTAATATACTAAATCTTTCTTCTGGCAACAATGCCCCTTCCACCTTCACCACACCACCACTTTTAATATGAAGTTTCATATTCTGAGAATGAGCTTAGGTGAAAGGATGCTTCATGCTAGTAAAAATAATTTAAACAACTGCCCTCCCTTGGAGAAAAAAGCACAGTTGGATCTGAGAATAACATCCTTGCTCTCCCAGGAGGAACAAACTAAAAATAAAAGTCAACAAGGTGCTTCCTGCCAGTCAGTAAATCCAATAAGCAAAGACGATGCCTCAACCTGGCGCTGGGTAGTTAACAGCTAGCCTGACTCCCTGCACCCGAGAGCGGCCATGTGGTTCTCAGAGCTAACAGCTGCCAAGCAGAACCCCTCAGATTAACCCATAGGTGGTGTTGAACCACTTCCCATTAAGATATTTGCAAAGCAAACAAAAATGATAGCCCCACTCTGAGTCCTGGGAGCTGGCCAGGAGCACTGGCTGTTCTTGTTGACACAAAGAGCTCTCCCGGGAGGGTCTGGATCAGAGCGAGGAAGGCCACTCCCACCTGCGTCTCCAGACTGTGTTGATCTTAGGCCATTAGAATTTTGGTATCAGGGACTGTTTATTATCTAATTTCCCAAGCACAGCAGTCGCTAGAGCTCTGTTTCACGAGAGCTCTCTATTGCTCTCTGTCTTCCCCACCTACACCATTCAGATAAAAAGAACAAATTCACCCCTCCTCCTGTTTTGTCTATTCATCAAGGAGACGAGTCTGAGAAGTTACTAAGATGCACACGGAGATGTTGTGGCATTACTACTGTTAACAGCTTTTAATGGCAAATACTCCAGTTTCTTCTTAATTTAAGGTGACCAGGGCGATGCTAGTGGAAAATATATTGGCATATTTGTTTTTTATAGTGAGGAACAAGCTGCTATTTAATTCACAAAATATACTTGGAACTGAAACACCATTATGTTTTCCTTATAACCCAGTGAAGAAAGTGAAGTTAATAAAATTGTGAAAATGTACAAAGTTAATCTTCTTTCAACATGTAGGATTATAATCTAGGTTTCATTATGTGTTGATAATGAAACACTCTTATATAAAGTTCATTTTTACAAAATGTTGTTTCCTGTAATATTTTCCACTTGAGTCCATTTTCCTTTCTCAAACTTTTCAAAATAGGCTCAATATGTAAAGGTCTTTTGGGCAGAAACTCATTCTGAGCTGGAATATAATAAAGAGCTTGATGAGGATACAATGTAGGTACCAGCAATGTGCTGAATTTCTATGGGTAATGCAGGAAGGGGACGAGGGACGGAGAAATGGTTAGAGATCAGATTTTCTTATTATTTGAAATTGCCTTTTGGATCAGAAACCAGAGCTTTAGAGATGTAGATATAAATAGTATAAGGAGAGAGACAAAGAAGAAAGAAAAAAAAGGAAGAAGGAAGGGAGGGAGGGAGAGAAGGAGGACAGAAGGGAAGGAAGGAAAGGAGAGGTCTAAGGGAGATTGAAATTTTTTTTTTTTTAACTTTTATTTTAGGTCCAGGAGTACATGCTCCGGCTTGTTATATAGGTAAACTTGTGTCATGGGGGTTTGTTGTACAGATGATTCCATCACCCAGGTACTAAGCTTAATACCCAATAATCATCTTCTCTGCTCCTCCCCCTCCTCCCGACCTCTACCCTCAAGTAGGTTCCAGTGTCTGTTGTTCCCCTCTTTGTGTCCATGTGTGAGAGACTGAGAGTTCTTTAGAAAAAGTAGAGGCATTATCATGCTAAAAATATCATACTAAAAAATTGACTTTTTATAAGAAAGAAGAGAGCTCTCAGGCGAAATTAAACAGCAATTTTTTGGAATCTTGAGTACATGATTCAGTTTTAGATGAAGTTTATTCAAACGAAATTAAAATGGGTTTGAAAATGTTCAAGTTTTCCAGAGAGCACGTGAGCCTAACCTTGCTAGTCAACTTTGTAGAGCAACATTGTTGACAGCAAGTATGTTTAGGGATAGATTAATGTAAACATAAACGTTCATGTCCACAGGTGATCACATTGAAGGCCTTGATGGGGATGATGATGTGACTTCAGCTATATAGAAGAAATGTTAAAAAACTGAAAATTGGTTCCCACGCCAAACCATCCATTGTCGTCTGATGCATCGGGCACAGAAATATTTGCCTTGAGGCCGGGCACAGTGGCTCATGCACGCAATCCCAGCACTTTGGGAAGCTGAGGCAGGTGGATCACTTGAGGTCAAGAGATTGAGACCATCCTGGCCAACATGGTGAAACTCCGTCTCTACTAAAAATACAAAAATTAGCTGGTCATGGTGGTGCACAGCTATAGTCCCAGCTAGTCAGGAGTCTGAGGCAGGAGAATCGGTTAAACCCGGGAGGCAGAGGTTGCAGTGAGCTGAGATTGCGCCACTGCACTCCGGTCTGGTGATAGAGCGAAACTCCATCTCAAAAAAAAAAAAATAAAATTTTGCCTTGAAGTGTGGATCACATGGCAGGCATGGGATATAAGAAAACCCAAGTCAAACATGCATTCTAACATCATATCTGCTGAAGTCCACCACATCCTAGTTCCTAGCAACTGACCCTCAATTTGAGATATTAACCATAGACAGCTACCAGCCAATAAGTGAGCTTCTTAAAGAAAACACAGAAACATCTTCCCAAACTTGGAGCTTATTTTTGAGTTAGGAAGGTAGATGCATCATAGAAAAATGACACGGTGTTAATAGAAACTCCCTTCACTTGTTTAATTAGGATTTTTGACTTTTTGATAAAGCTAGCTCCTTTATCAACTAACTGGGATGCTCAAATCAAACTCAAGGTAAATAGGAAGCAGTTCTAGAGAACAAAGTAATTAAATCTAGCTTTGGACCTCACAGAAATAAAAACTCAAGGAGCACATATTCATTTGTCCATTCATCAATTATTTCATTTTATGCCAGTTATGGCCAAAGATTCTAAATTCTGGATTCTGTGAGTGCTACAGAAATGAGCGACAGTTTCAGCCCTAAAGTTTATTATCTCATGTGGGATACAGTAATAAGAGCTAACATTTTTGTCCACTTAACTACATACTAGGTAGTCATCTAAACGTTCCCTATGGTTTATTCTCACAATGGCCACATGAGGTAAGTACCATTATTAGAAACACACTTGCCCAAGGTCATTGAGGTAGTTGGACACAAACCTGGGCCAGAACAGAGGCAGTTTGGCTCCAGGGTCTGTAGCTGAATCGTTTCCTCTACCTAGATGGTGCTCTGCACACAGCGGGCGAGAATCAAACTCAGATGCTGGCAGGCCAAGCCATGAATTAGGCAGGCGGTTAAGTAGGGATCTGTGAAAGATAGCTCCTGCTCACTTCCAGCAGTTTGCTGCCAGATACTCAGGTTTTTAAAGAGCTATCAGAAGTCCGAATGACATGAAATCTATTTTTATGTGTTAGAATCTAATTTTAAAAATTTAAAAACATTCAGGCCAAACAAAACATGTCTGTAGACTATATTCTACCCAAACACTATGGGTTTCCATCTTTTGACCTATAGAACAACAAAACATTTTGTGTACTTCTGAAGACCTCCCATATCTTGGTGCCTTATTCCCTGTAATAGTTCTTCCTGCCTCATACCACCCCCATCCTACCCTCTGCCTTCTTCTCACTGGACCTCTCACCTTCCAAGAATGGCTCTGCATATCCTGCCTCTGGCAATGGCCCACTCTTGTTTCTCCTGCCTGGGATGCTCTTCTCTTGCCCTTGTCTGTATGTCACACGAATGAGACCTTGAAGGATGAGTAAAACATCAGCAGGTAAAGACAGGACTGGCAAGGGAATTCTATTCAGATGGAATAGCGTGAACAGATATACAGAATATGAAAACAAAAGACATGTTGAAAACCACCAAAGAGTTCCAACTATTTTAAAAGAGGCCTCTGGTCCTTGGAATCTGTTCTTAGAAAGAGACTGCTGGCATTCTTGACATACAGAAATCTTCTAAAAGGACTCTTTGCATAAGGATCACTGATGATTTAGGGTTTGTTGAAATAGTTCAGATAAATATTTATGTACGGCCATAAGCAAGTCCCCAAGGAAAAATATAACTCAAAACAGATTTTTCCTTGAAGCTTCTTTCAGCTGGTGATAAGGTTTCTGCCTTCAAAAAGGTTTTGAAAATACATGTGACCAATTAATATTTTAAAAATCTAGAAAGTCTAAGAAAGCTCTAGCAATCAACTAAGCTCCGAATGTTATTATTTGAGGGTATCATAATGTCATGCTGGCAATGTTGGTAAGGCTGACTCCTGAACCCAAAGTCAATCTCAGATTCATTCCTGAGATAGGAGCCAGGAATACAAGAAAATAAAATTTGTCTCTAAAGTTAAAGCAGAGAGTGAGCATTGTTCAAAGTTTCTAAGGTGATGGAAACCTCAATGCTTATTTTAGTCTACAATTCTAGAGCTAAGTCAAAGTCTTGATCCTTCATATGAGTTTAACTTTACAGAAAACTTTTCCATACTAATATTACTACTATTATTGCTACTACTTCTATCACCATGACCCACAACAGCTTGCCATAATCCCTTATTGAGTATTCATTACATGTCTAGAACTGTGCTAGTTCCTTTGCTTTGATTATCTCCAGTCCTCCCAATTATTCCCTTTTTGCAGTCTAGGATACTAAGGTTCAGAGAGAGGAAGGAACTTGTCCAATGTCTCACAGCTCGTAAGTAATTGAACTAGGATTCAAACCCAGGTCTGTCACCAAAGCTTATCATTTTTCTACCCAAATGAGACAATACATACAGTGTTTACCACATCTTAAGCACTTGATCAGAGAAGGCTACTATTCCTACCACCACTCCCACATCATGCTGCCATTTTCCCTCTGGTTTCATATGGGGGTCCTCTAACGTGTTAGTGCACTAACTTGACCACACTGGTAGGAAATTTGCTGGAGGATTTGTTCTGTTCAACAGTCTTAGAACTGCCATGTATTTCTGCCGTGAACCCTCACACACAATGTTCGTCAAGATATGTGACAATCTGTACTTCACAGCCCACATGAAAATCTGGCCCACAGTCGGCCCTGCTGACTGGGAGGCTGTTTCTCCGGCTCATCAATTCTGAGGTCAGCCCAATTGGCTCCAAGCCCCAGAGCTGCAAGGATGACACACAGGAGAAATATGCACTCGTTTTCCCCTTGTGAGGTGCCAGTTCTCCTTGAGCTGCCTGAGTCACGGAGGTTCCCATCACTCTGAATCTGAATCCTCATTGAAGGGCCCATAACGAAGCAGCTTCACTGGGGGTGTGTTACAAGCCGTCTTGTGAAAACATTTGCACCAGCATTATCAATCTCCTGCCTCTTCATATGAGTTCCTTTTACACAACAGGCTAGCTGTGCTAAAGAATGTCACATAAAAGCCTTGTGAGAGCTTTGCCATATGCAGGCCAAATTAAATTAAGGGGCATAATCCTCACCATTGTATTTATCAGCATTAAAATGGGGGATTACCATCATGGGAACAAAGCCCCACAACATAAAAGACCATTTCCATTTTGGCATTCACTGTACACAGTTACAGGCTCACATAGGAAGTGAAGCAGAGAAGCATCACCCCAACCACTCACTTTTACTTTCAACTTGAGGTTTCCTTCTCTCCAGCCAAGTTAACTCTGTCCCATCATGCACAGATGGGAGCACCTTTCCCATGAGGCTTTAGGCTTTCTCCCAAGAACTGGGTGCTGGAATTTTCTTCATCAATCACAGGGTGACAGTTATAACAATTAGGGTGTATTTCTCAGTGGGTGGTGATTTAAGATTTAAACAATGACAGGTATAGAGACAACATGGGTAGAGAGAAAAAGCCTTGGACTAATTATCTGGAGCCTGGAGCCTTGAGAGGCAGTAGAATGTACCAGTTAAAAAATGAGTGCTGTGGTCAGAAGGCCCATGTTCAAATCCTGATTGTGTCACTTTACTGATTAAGTAACATTGGCAAGTTACTTGTAATCTCTCAATGTCAGAGATTGTAAAATCTGTACCTTTCCCATAAGGTTGAACAGGATAATGCGTGTAAAACCCTCAGCACAGGCCAGGCATGGTGGCTCATGCCTATAATCTCAGCACTTTGGGAGGCTGAGGGGGACAAATTGCTAGAACGTCAGGAGTTCGAGATCAGCCTGACCAACATGGTAAAACCCCATCTCCACTAAAAACACAAAAATTAGCCAGGTGTTGTGGCACGCACCTGTACTCCCAGCTACTCGGGAGGCTGAGGCAGGAGAATCACTTGAACCCAGAGAGGGTGGAGGTTGCAGTGAGCTGAGATCATGCTATTGCACTCCAGCCTGGGCAACAGAGTGAAACTCCATCTCAAAAAACAAAAACAAAACCACCTAGCACAGTGCCCAGGAAGTTGCTAATGAACCAAATGCTAGCAGTTGTTATTATTGTAGGAGACAGAAGATCTGAATTCAAAGCCCAGACCCACCATTTATTCTGTGTGGCCCTGCATAACCCAGTGATTCCTCGACTAGCTGATGGGGGGTAGGTGTAGGTAGATCTGAAACCAATCCAGCACTGGTCTCTGAGATAATGTTTATGAGCTATTTGCCTTAGCTTTCCCCAGGTTCAGTTTATCTGTAACATAGAGTGAGTAACACCAACCCAGAAGGCTGGTGTGAGAATTACATGAGATAAAATGTGGGGGGAAAAAAAAACTGGCATAACAATAAATGCTAACAATCAATCTGAATGATCTCAACACTTCCCTTCAGTTCTTATTTGCAGCAATATTTCTTGACATATATGGATCGTCCTTATGAACTCTTCCCTCTGATTTTGCCTTCCCTTCATCTTTTCCTGGTACCTATCTGCTCCCATCACTGTCTCTCCAGGACTCTTGAGGCAGACCTTGTTGGTTGCTTCCCTCTTCCTTTCTTCTTTGCCTAATCTCTCAACCTCCTTTGCAGCTCTCCTGCAGAACCACCACTGCAAATTCTGGCCAATTATATGCAAGAAAAGTCTCCTGGGTGACTTCTGGGAAAGACTTCCCTCCTAGCAAATGGAGAGAGACTCCTGAGAAGAAGCCCCTTTCCATCCGCTTCTGTCTTCCTGCTCCAGACATTGGCACGTAAAGAAGTGATGTTTAGTGTTGCTTTGGCCACCTCGTGGCCATAAGTGGGGGCATGACTGACATGCTGAGAACAGCAAAGCAAAGAGATGCAAGGGGCCTGTGTCTTTGCTGACATTCCTGAATGGCTGACCCAGCCCTGGAACTTCTGTCTTTGGACCTTTTGTCTCGAGGGATCCTTGAATCTATGGGTTGAATGTTTGTTACTTCCAATGAGAACATCACCAGTGACACAATCCAGCTCTCTTCCTACTCTGCCCACCCCAAACCCCTCCCTACTCCCACCCCACCCTCTGCCCAAAAAACTCCTTCCTATCAGCCCTTGTTGATTCACAGAACACTGAGTTGACAAACATAAGGGGGACAACAGAATCCCAGTCCCTAGATCAGGGATACCCTGGCCCACTGTTTGGTAAGTTATTCGGGATCCTCTTATTGTTGCCACTACCCAAAGACTGACAAGAAAAACACTTCCCTCATAAAAATCTGAGTGCTGAGAAGTGGCTTTGAAAGTTAGCTCAATAAACTTATTGAGTAGCTATTGTGTATATCGGATACAAGAAAGAGTAAGACTCAGTCCTCACTGTTGAGAAGCTAACTTGCTAGCACAAGGTCAACCATAACACCAGGCAAAATATGAAGAGCACCAGAGAGATTGAAACACCAAAGTGTGGTGTGAGGACCCAGTCTGTGAACTGTTACTACTCACAATGACATAAGGGGCTAGTGCCAGAATGTAAATCAATTCATCACCAAGTACATTGTTTAGTTCAGCTGAATTTTTTTTTAGTAACAAGAGTTTCTTAATGAAGAAAGCAGTGAGTTGATTTACATTTGGGCACAAATTCATTATCCTGTTGTGAAAAAGCACTTTGAGTAGTACTGTTACAAAAGGGCTACGGCTCAAGGAGTATTAAAAAGAATTAGGTCTTCATGGAGGAAAGGGATATGACAATGTGTCTTGACCAAAAGGTAAGAGCTGAACAGAAAGGAATGGGCAGAGAGAAGAGAGGAAGGTGCACCGGTAGAACAATAAGAAGTCTGATTCTGGTTAGCCATAAGGTGTATTAGGGACAAGGTGGAGGTGAGCCTGGAGGACAAACTGAAGTGAGCTAGAGAGAGGCGTGGAACAGCAGCCTGAGAAGTCGGAACCTTTTTTGGTCTAAAATAGGAAGCCATTAAAGTTCTTTGAACAAGTCAGAATATGTTGTAAGACAATTGATCAGGTGTGAGAAATGAAAGCTGGTCTGTAAAGACAGAAGGAGAAAGAAAAAGAGATAATGGCAGTCCTGGACCAGGAAAGAGTACTTGGAAAATGATTGGAAGTGAGATTAAGTGAGAGGTAGGGGTCAAGAGTGACTGTGCCAGGTTTGAAGGCCAGGTCACGAGACAGTGTTTATGTCAATCATAGAAGTGGGAAGGGTGAGTGGAGGAGGTGCTTTAGGAGGGGCTTTTCTGTTGAAGTCTTGGTGTGTGAATCAGGAATATATGTCCACTGTGAGTTGGGTGTAGGAGTGTGGAGCTCAGAACAGAGACTTGCGACTCGTGCTCACCCAGCAGAGACTTGATACCAGAACACACTGGTGAGAGATGGTATCATCCAGGGTGAGAAGGAGAGAAAGGAGAGAATCTAAGACTTGGAGAATTGCCTTTATTTTAATGGTAAGCGGAAGAGAAGAAGAATGGAACCAGAGAAAACAAAGACTGAGAATACCTCTGAGCAAGCACCTGAAGAAGGCAATACTACAGATACCCTTGGAAGAGGGCTCTTCACGGAAAGCACGCATGGCCCATGGAACTAAATGCTGCAGAGTCTGATGAACATAAAGCTCTAGCAACTGGGAGCTGTGCTTCCCAAGAATAGTTTTAGGGACATTGTAGGGACACAAATCAGATTTCAGGATTAGGGAGAAAGGGGTTGGTTTAGTGAGGAAATGAGGCAGTGGACCTGGACAGCAGTTGGAGGAAGTCTGGTGGTAAAAGTAAAAAGAAGGAAGGACAGGCCAAGGGCAGGCTTTTTTTTAGTATGGGGGGAGGTATAAGCAAAATGGAAAGTGATAGCAGAGTGTAAAAGATGGGAAAGCAGGGGAGGTGCTACCTGATAGTGGTAGGGCCTGGATGGCAGGAACACTGCACAAGGCAGAGGATCTGGGGTCTGTGAGATGGGAGCAAAGGAAGGAAGGACAGCCGAAGATAAGGAGAGATTCTAAGGTGAAGAGAAGGGCAGTGGAAGAGCTCAGAGCACTGTCCTGATGTTCTCAGCAAAGTCAGACCTCAGTTGAGGTTGAGGAAGTCAGACTGGGGCTGAAGTTGTTTTCCAAACTGGTTCACTGACTTGCCCAAGGTCAAACAGTTGGAAAATGTTAGCTGGGATCAGAAACCAAGTGTTCCAACCAAGCTCAGTGATCTTTCTACCACATTAGAAATTGTAAACTTTGTTATTCTAATATGAGATATTAGGTCTTTTCCTAAAGTGCCCTTAAATGAGCTATTCTGACTTTTTAGGCAAGTAGTCTAAAGTACTTTACTTTAAAAGCAGCCCAATGACAATTTGAGACCACTGGGGAAGTATTGAGAATTTAATTTATCAAGTCTCAAAAATCTTAAGAGATCTCACAAAATAAAATAATAAAAAATAATTAAAATTATTGTTTAAAATTGTAAATTAAGACTTTCTCTTTTCCAGGTGAAAAGATGCAAAGAACTCTCTAATGACCTGCTTCTTTCTTGAAATCTTTGACTAAAACTTTTAAGGAAGTTCCCCATAATCAATGTGGAAGAAAATAAGAAAGGTGAGTTTCATTCTATTAGGCCTTCCCTTTGCCATGGTCCACTCCTTCCTGTAGCTGTGTCCTCCTCCTGGTGACATACGTGATGGGTTCTGGAAACCTTATCTGAGAGAAGGCACATTATAAAGGCTTCTGTGAAGAACAGGCCTAGGAGTTGTTTGTGTCTTTAGCTCTTGGTGTCATGCCTGGCCTGGCTGGACTTAAAGTGTCTTGAGCCTACATTTAGCCAGGGTATCGGGCCCCGCAGCTTGAGCAGCTCAGAGGTCACTGAAAGGCAAGCTCTGCTATACTCCTTTTGAATTATATTTAACTCAAACCTGTGGCTAAACAGGAAATGATACTCCCTTTTTGCTTTAGCTTAAATCTAGGGTTTTTCTAGAAGCTCATCATTTTTCTACTCAAATGAGATAATATATATATCTCCCCCAAATGAGATTATATATATATGTGTGTGTATATATATATGTGTGTATATATATATGTGTGTGTATATATATATGTGTATATATATGTGTGTGTGTATATATATATATATATATATTTTAATATAGAGACAGGGTCTAACTATATTTCCTAGGCTGGACTCAAATTCCCGGGCTGAAGTGATACTCCCACCTCAGCCTCCCAATTACCTGGGTCTCCAGGCACACACCACCATGCCTGGCTGTAGGTTTCTCAACTGTGGGACTACTGACATCTGAGGCTGGACAATTCTTTGCTGCGGGGAGGCTTTGTCGTACATTGCAGGAGGTTTAGCAGCGTCACAGGCTTCTGCCCATTAGATGCCAACTGCACAACTCTTCCCTCCAAAGTTGGGACAACCAAAAATGTCTCCAGACATTGCTAAATATCCAGGGGGAGGTTGTTTAACCTGATGAGGCTAAGTATAGATTTAACCATAAAGAGAACCCAAAAAATAGGGTTGTGTTCACGTTGCTCTGTAGAATAAAGACTTTTGGGAGAATCTGATGGAAACACTTTTTTTTTTTTTTTTTGAGACAGAGTCTTGCTGTGTTGCCCAGGCTGAAGTGCAGTGGCACAATCTTGGCTCACTGCAACCTCCGCCTCCATGGTTCAAGTGATTCTCCTGCCTCAGCCTCCTGAGTAGCTGGGATTACAGGCACATGCCACCATGGCTGGCTCATTTTTGTATTTTTAGTAGAGGCGGGGTTTTGCCATGTGGGCCAGGCTAGTCTCAAACTCCTGACCTCAGGTGATCCACCCACCTCAGCCCCCAAAAAGTGCTGGGATTACAGGCATGAGCCACCCCGCCCAGCCCTGGAAACGCTTTTTGGTTCCACTCTCTCCAGTTCACCAAAATACCATAGTGGTAGAAATACTTGTTGCATTATCCATTACCATTTCATTATCCATTAGAATGGAGCACCTGAGTTTACAACAGGGAACTCTTACAGATAATGCTCACCGATTTTTCTCTGTGACAGCAGGAGAGTTGCTTGAACTCTGTGTATGGCCATTGTTGGATTCTGCTTGTGAATGGCTTCTACGATGTACAGAGCCCCTGAGAACTGAGAGAAAAGAAAGGAGGGCTAAGCATATGTTCAGAAGTAGGTAGAGTTAGCTTTTGGTGCCCATCTACACTCTCTGCAGCCCTTCTCTCCCTGCCCTCATACCACTCCGTGACTTTCTATAGGTTTTTTTTCTAGGATATGTCATTAAAATTGAGCTGTTCTCGATTCCAGGTCTTGTTCCATGCTTGGTCTCAGTCAGCAAACTGTTTTCATGCTTATAGGAAAACAAGCTACCTCTCTCTGGCAATAGATATAAAGAGTACACAGATTAGAGGCCCCAAGTGATTTGGGTCCTGGTAGAAGCAGTATACAACAGCTGGAACAACACTGTGCTAGACAGAGACAGCAGATCAGCTTCTAGTTCTGGCTAGGCTGCTTGCTGATGTGGATAGGGCAAGGAGCAAAATGTGATGATGTGGCTAGGATTAACTGTAAACAGGGAATAATCCCAGGAGTAACCTATTTCCACATTTTGATTGAGGACAGTTTATTGATGAGTTTCTCAAGAATGAGGGTAACAAATACAATTCTTTCTTCCAGTGACCATGGCTAATCAATCACGGCCTTCTTTTCCACTGAACTTTAATTCAACCTCAAGTTCCTTCTTAACACTTCACATCAGTGGTTGTCAAAGTGTGGCCCAACAAGTAGCATCAACATCACCTGGAAACTTATTAGAAATGAACATTCTTGGGCCCAACTTCAGACTTAGTGAATCAGAGACTCTACAGGTAGGGTCTGGCAATCTGTTTTTATCAAGCTCTCCAGGTGACCTTGATCCATGTTAAATTTTGAGAGACACTGCTTCCAGATCAGTGAGTCTTACTCCTGGCTGTACATTAGAAACACCTAGGAAGATTTTAAACATGTCTAGGACCAGCCCCTAGACATTCTGACATTGATCTGGGATGGGAACTTCCATCAATTATTAAAAGCTCCCTAGACAATTTTAATATGTGGCCAGGGCTGAGAACCACCGTTCCAAGTAGTCACTACCCATCAGTTAGGGTTGGAAGGAGACTGCACACCTATTTGCCATCCTTATTTTAGATAACCTAGAACCATCCAAACTGAAAAGTAACCAACAAAGATAATCTATAAATTTGGGAATTGTGACTTACTGTGGAAGATGCATAAATGGTTGACATTATGATTACAGAATACATGATAGAAATGGAGTGTAGAAAAATAAATAAAAAGTATGGAAATCAGTTTTTTTGTGTTGTCTGTTCTGGAAAGAACATGTGCTGATTTTAAATTGTTAGTTTGGTTCCTTAGCATAAATACTTCTTGTGTGGAATAAATGCAATTCTTTGAGCTAAGGTAATGGATAGAAAGATTTGTTGTTGTTGTTATTATTATTGCTACAAACACCAAAGGAGAAAAATTTAAGTGAGACATTAATACATTTTTATTATTACACACACACACACACACACACACACACACACACACACAAACATTATGGCCAAACAGTGAAACAACAATATTGAAAGAAGGAAAAAATAGAAATAAAGAAAAATAGCCACCACCTGTTAGAATTTCATTAACTAATTCCCTTCCCTTCCCCCATTGCCTTTTCTCCGTTGATAAAATCCTCTAGTTAGAGCACCAGGCAGGTTTTCCCCCTCTTGGAGATTCTAAACCACTGTTTGGCCCACACTCACTTGCAATGCTGTGATAAGCAACATAAAAGCAAGAACTGACATAAAAGCAAAAAAAGGGAACCCACTTCAGGGATACAAGTATCTTTCTGTTTCCCTGTTAAGAAGGAAAAATCACCACAAATAATTTTTAATCTTGTTCTCTGGCCCAAATCAGCAGCACTAAGAGCTACCACTGATCAAAGGCCAAATGATATTGCCCTTGTGGAAAGCTAAGATTGCAAGCTTTTGTCTGTACCTATTTTGAGATCCTCAGTTAAAAAACTAATAATAATAAGGAGCAATAGCCATCCAAAGAAGAAAATAGCACAAAGAGATCTAGAAAAAGAAACTGTAAAATCTCTTTTGGTTTGGGACTCTCCTTATGAAGGTGCCATGTCCAAGACCAGAACGAGAGGAAGCAATATCTTTACCTGGTTCAGCAAATGCCCCCAGCTACTTTGCTGGGGTTTCCATAGAATTTCTGTTCATGTAATTGAAGGGAAAACTTATTCCATGTTTCTTATTAATTTACACTTCAGTCATCAAAATATTGATTTTTAAGAGTTATTTGAAGTATAAAACCAGAAACTTACAGAATATTCTGAATAAAGCTTAGAAGGAATCTGCTCCTCCATCCCCCAGCTTTGCTGAAGAACAGGGAGAAGGATTTGGGTCAAACTAAAGAGATAAATAAGATTATCAAACCATTGAATTCAAGGCAGCATCCGAAATTGTCAAACAGTTTTCAGTATGAGCTGGTGACAGTTGGAATCACCTGGCTTCTCTCTGGCAAATGAATTGCTGAACAAGGACATTGGAGAAATGGAGATATAAAGGAAAGAAAAGAGAGAGAAGGTGACTCATTTTAAGTGTATGAATAGGTTGAGTTAAAAAAAAATTAGACCAGTGACATGGCTGAAAAATAAAATTATGAACTTAAATAGTAGAAATATTCATAAAATGCCGAACTTGGGGAATGTACAGGTGTGACAATAGAAGCTTCGCTAGAGATGGGTCACCTTTCATCAGGGAGGGTTCCTATGTGTTTCTGGTTTAATGAAGTAAAGCAATACTTGGAGTGGAGTTCTAGAGGAACTAAATCCTTCCAAAATCTGGTTGAGCTCTATAAGCCATTCACATTTTTTTGTTTTTGAGATGGAGTCTCGCTCTGTTGCCCAGGCTGTAGTTCAGTGGCGCGATCTCGGCTCACTGCAAGCTCCGCCTCACAGGTTCACACCATTCTCCTGCCTCAGCCTCCCAAGCAGCTGGGACTACAGGTGCCTGCCGCCACGCCCGGCTAATTTTTTATATTTTTAGTAGAGATGGGGTTTCATTGTGTGTTAGCCAGGATGGTCTGTATCTCCTGACCTCGTGATCTGCCCATCTTGGTCTCCCAAAGTGCTGGGATTACAGGCTTGAGGCACCACACCCCGCTGAGCCATTCATATTTTTCAAGGAGAAAAACTAGTCAAGTCTTTATCAGACTTTTTTTTTTTTTTTTGAGATGGAGTTTCGCTCTTGTCGCCCAGACTGGAGTGCAATGGCGCGATCTCGGCTCACTGCAACCTCCGCCTCCCAGGTTCAAGCAATTCTCCTGCCTCCGCCTCCCAAGTAGCTGGGATTACAGGCATGCATCACCATGCCCAGCTAATTTTTTCTATTTTTAGTAGAGACGGGGTTTCTCCATGTTGGTCAGGCTGGTCTCGAACTCCTCGCCTCAGGTGATCCACCCACCTCAGCCTCCCAAAGTGTTGGGATTACAGGCGTGAGCCACCGCGCCCATCTCTATCAGACTATTTTGAAGTAAGATGGAAAAGCATCTGCCTGTCAGAAAAAACAACAACAACAAAAAACACCAAGAACACCATTAGGAGGTGTTGCAAATGCCTTTGGGGCCACGTAGGAAGAAATATAAATGTGTGAAGTATCAGGCAAAGAGGATGGGGAATCGTGGGATTTGTGACGAACCAGAGAATTCACACCCCACTTAAAGACATTCAGGTTCAAAGTTTTTTAAAGGGCACTGTGTGTGGCCAAGCATAACACATCTTTGGAGGATCTCCTATTTATTTGTGACTTCTAGGGGGAAACAGTGATCTGCACCCTCAGTCAGTAATAGCCAGACACCCTTCTTTTGAAAATGAAAACTTTCTCATTGTCTCCACCCCCAAGTCTCCTCAAGTTCAAGAAACACTGATGTTCTCCTGGATCCTGCTACTTCTCTTTTTCTCCTGCTTCCTAACCTCCTTGCCCCAAGGTAAAGTTCCAGTTCAGTATTTCCTTGAAACAGACTGAGTGAGAGATACTAAAGGAGTCTGAGGTACCCAGAGCCTCTCTGCCTACACACTGGGCAGTGGCGCTGGGGCTGGCAGATAAACTGTAACTGTAAATTCTACCACAAAATCTTCACCTGCCATCAAATGCAGGTGCTGGCATTAAAGACCATACTTCAAAAATCATAGCCTGTCAAGCAGAAGTCCAGGGACCTTCAAAATTCAAAAGGGTGAGACTGCAATATTTTAAAAATGTTTGAAAACCATGATTTAGTCCAACTGTCTCATGTTACCATGACTGGAGCTTAGGGATATTAACTGGTGGAGGACTGAGAACCAGAAACCCACGTTTCCACTTCTTGTCCACAGTACCCCTTCCTTCCATGAATGTTCTCAATCAGTCTGAGATCTATATACCAGGTTCTGGATCATAGAAAGATCTTCCCAAGACACTAAACTTTCCTCAGTCTTAAGGTAAATCTGATACAAACATGTCAGAGTCTGCCTCAAGAGGACAGGTTAAGGCGAAGCCATTGGTAAGGAGAGCTGCAACTAGACCAGTGTTCCAGGGAACATGGAAGGAGGTGGAGAGGCAGCTGTGAGGAACGGAGCTTATCCCTGTCTATTCTATTCCCTTCTATGAAATCACCTTTCAGAGTCCTCTGCAAGGTTGGCCTTAAATTTAATTGGCTGTCACCTATAGAAAAAAGAAGGAGTGGTGGACAGAAGGTTCTTATATAAGAGGTGATCAGTTCCAGCTTTGGAACCTTCTCTGGAATGCCCCTGAATTTAGAACACTCATTCTAAACCTCGAAAGACTCTACCTTTATGGTCACCAGGCTCGCTGCAGTCTTGAACCTCGGCACTTCCCCTCGTACCTGCTGCGACGGGGGAATGTGGCCCACCGCTTTGGTTTGAAGTGTCCCCTGTGGAATGAAACAAAAAGACTTTCTCAAGGTTATGCTCCCACACCTAGATGAATTACCAAACTGGGTGATACAAGTTGGCCAGGAAAATCCACACTTTTCTTACGGTTCAAGGCACCAAGGTGACTAATCTCACTTATGGACTTGGTGCTTATTTTTAAGATTTAATACAGTGTAGTTGAGAAAGGGCACAATAGTAGGAAACAGCAGAATTAATAATTGTTCTGGCCGGATTCTCTACTAGCTGGATGACATTGGGTAATTAGGGGAAACTGTGTCACTGATCACATTAGTCAAGTAGGGAAACTCAGTGACAAACACAGGTCATGAGTGCACCAGGCTAGGATTCTTGGTTTGGTCACTGGATAGCTTTCCTGCTGTCTTTCAGTTGCCACTACCAGGGAAGTAAACAGAAGGGTGAGCTCTCTCCCAGGAAGCTGCTCCTTTTTCTCCTCCACATCTCTGCCTCTTGGAAGTGCCCCTCCCTTCCTGTGATCTCGCAGCCCTGATCATAGATTTTTATTATGCTGTCAGGGAGAAGATGGACTACATACTATATTCACTTGAGGAATATCACATTGCAGCTTCTCATTGTCCAGTCAGCTTACTTCCTTTTGGATTCCACAACATAATGGCTCTACCAGGGATTTTCCCAGCTGTCACATCTCTTCTTCCATTCTCCATGACCTCAAGGTCACGAGCGGCTGAAGATGTTCCAACATCTTTTGCCTCAGATATCTGGAGAAGGCAGGTTCTTTCCATTGGATCTCCTTACTTTAGACAGAAACTACACTGGCAGCAGGACTGCCCCTCCTCATGGAGGAGATTTTTTCTGGTCCTGCCCCGAGGCAATAACCCTGTCCCCATCTCCTTTTTTCCTGGCCTCTTACCTAGACCTTGTTCTCACTTCCTGCACCTTCCTTCTGGCTTTGGCTATTTCTATTTCTGGCAGCAGTGCTTCCAAATATACCACATTAGAATATTTGGTATCCCTGACCTTTCTCCTTTATTATTTGTTCGGATGTGATTTTTTAAAATCCTGTCTTTCTCCCTCCTTCTGGTTGACTCCTCCATCTCAGGCATCACCTTTCCACACCCAACTTGGTGTCACCCTTGTCTCTCCAATCCTTTCAAGTGGCCAAATAAACATTTCTAGCTGCCTCAAAGTAAATTAAAGAGACACAGGCCCTTCCTCCAAGGAGCTCACATTCGAATACAGAAAGTAAGAATAAAAAGAGATTAAAGATATGAAAGCACCTGAAACTTTTAAGGGGGTGTGTCAGTCTGACTAGTGATGTCCCAAAATTCATGTCCATTCAGAACCTCAGAATGTGACTTTAGTTGGAAACAGGGTTTTTGCAGATGTAGTTAGTTAAAAATGAGGTCATACTGGATGAAGGTGGGTCCTAAAGCCAATGACTGGTGTCCTCATAAACAGGCCATGTGAAGACACAGAGAGACTCAGTGAGAATGCATATGGCAATGGAAACTGAGAGTGGAGTGATGGGCCTACAAACCAAGGAAGGCCAAGGATTGCCAGGAACCAACAGGAGACTGGAGAGAGACTTGGAACAGACTCTCCCTCAGAACCTCCAGTAGAAACCAATGTTGCTGACACCTTGATGGACTTCTAGCCTCTAGAACTGTGACAGAATAAGTTTCTGTTGTTTTCAGCTACACAGTTTGTGGTAATTTGTTATGGCAGCCCTAGGAATCTAATTTTGGGGTTGGGGAGTGGCATGACAGATGTTAAGTATTGAAATTAGAAGAAAGAGAAGGAAAAGATCAAGCTGAACGGTAGGTACTTTCAGCTTGATTTGGCTGGGGGGTGCGGGGAAAAATTGGGTGGGAAGAAAAGCTCCATTATTTTTATTTAACAAACATTATCATACATATGGATTATTACGTTCCATGCATTGTTCTCAGCCCTTTGCAAACATTAACTCATTTAATGTTCATAGTAACCCTAAAAGAGAGCGACTACTTTATTCCCATTTTACAGCTGAGGAAATTGAGACAAGGGGAGGTTAAACGACTTGCCCAAAGTCACACAGCTGTAGACTGGCAGAGCCAGGATTTGAACCCAAGCACAAAATTTTTTCCTAAAGTCTGAACTCCTAAATATTACATGATGCAGGTCATTTATTTAAACATTTAAAAATAATAATCCCTATTCTCCTTTTTTTTCCCCTTTATAAAAGAAAGTAAAAAAATCAGACCTTTGTTACATTCTTTCATGTGCTTGGGCCTCTAATGGTCCCATAGACTAGCTGCTGCAGAAAGAGGCTCTGGCCTGGCCTGGCATTTAGTGACCCACCCAAAGGACAGATCAGGCATTGTTTCAGCAGAGACACTGTCCTGGTAGGTTTCCTGGTTGGTGATCTAGGCTGGGTAAACGTTCCTGCCCTCATAATGGGCCTGGCAAAGGGCACCCACTGTATCTGGCAGAGAAGGCGCATACGGATGAGGCACAAAAGCCCAGGCTTCCCCTCCTAACTGCTGCTGGCAGATTTTACAAGGAGCCAGTGTGGTTTCTGGCTTGGACTGACAGCTGGTCATCAGCCATCTTATCAGAATATAAAGGATAAAGAGGCCAACTTGTGGGAGGTCTGACAGGCAAATGCCACCAAAAGCAGCACCAAGAAAGTTGGATTCTTAAAGAATAGAATCTCATTGACACATTTTTTTTTTTCTACAGCCCTATAAGAAATCCTGGCCTCCATCTCTACCACACAAAACAAGTCTAGTAATTTCAGGCCTCTGAAAGCATTTTCCACTTTGATTATCCAGTACTTAATTCCAGTCATTATCCCAGTTAAACTTTGATTGAGTTCAAAGAAAATCTTCCCTGGTAAGTGTTTTCCCCAACCTGGAAGCCAAGGAGGGAAGTTTTCCATTATCCTAGAAATCAGTTTCTTGCTTGTCCTGAAACAGCATTGTCTGGGGAATTCCCCTTCCTTCTGATCATCTAGGGACTGTCAAACCATTATTTTCTGACTCCCACCAGCTTCAGGATTTCTTTCTTAAAATTTATGTCCTGCCTGCTTCTGGTAGCTTCATAGACTGCTTCTTGTGGCTGTGTTAAGTGGCCCAGTTTTGTATTCCTTTCAAGCCTGGGCCAGAGTGGTCAGTTTGATTCCATGTAAGACTGCTCCGTCTTGATGGGAAAAAATATTTTGTGGGTACCCCAAAAGAATCTAGCAGACTGTTCTGCACAGACAGGATGTTGAGAAAATGTTTAGAAGGAATGACAGCAAATAAGGATTAGGAAGTCTGGATTATAGGAGATTTCCTAGCTTCTATCTGTGAAATGAAGCAAGATTCCTAGCCTACTTCTCAGGGTTACTATAATGATAATTACGGGAAGTAAGGTGTGTGAAAGTGCTTTGAATAGACTATAAATTGCTATGCAAAAGTATAAAATAACTATACCTGTCAGCTAATCAAAAAGAAAACAACTTCCACCTCTAGGATCATTCCTGCTCCTACAGTTCTGGTTTCCTGTGAAGCAAAGTTATTTACTTTACTATACATTTTACTCAAAAGGAAAATGCTCTAAGGCTGGGCGCGGTGGCTCACGCCTGTAATCCTAGCACTTTGGGAGGCCGAGGCAGGCGGATCACGAGGTCAGGAGATCGAGACCATCCTAGCTAACACGGTGAAACCCCGTCTCTACTAAAAATACAAAAAAAAAAAATTAGCTGGGCGTGGTGGCGGGCGCCTGTAGTGCCAGCTACTTGGGAGTCTGAGGCAGGAGAATGGCATGAACCTGGGAGGCGGAGTTTGCAGTGAGCTGAGATCGCACCACTGCACTCCAGCCTAGGCGACAGAGTGAGACTCTGTCTCCAAAAAAAAAAAAAAAAGGAAAATGCTCTAAATGTTTATAGCAGCTTTATTCATAATCACCAAGAACTGGAAACAATCCAATTGTCCTTCAGCTGGTAAATGAATAAAATTGTGGTACATCTATACACTGAAATTCTGCTCAGCAATGAAAATAAATGAACTACTAAAAAACGCAACACGCAGATGAATCTCAGAAGCATTATGCTAAGTGAAAAAAGCCAGACTCAAAAGTTTCACACTGTATGACTCCATTTACAGTGTCAAGACTATAAGGACAAGACTCTGGAAGAGGTAAGACTATAGGACAGAAAACCCATTAGTGGTTATCAGGGGCTGAGGGTGAGGGGGGGTGGATGTCAAGAAGGGCATAAGGGAACTTTTTGGAGTTCTTCTTTGTGCCTTCACATGGCATGTTTATGAGGACACCAGTCATTGGCTTCAGGACCCACCTTCATCCAGTATGACCTCATTTTTAATTAACTACATCTGCAAAAATCCTGTTTCCAACTAAAGTCACATTCTGAGGTTCTGAATGGACATGAATTTTGGGATATCACTAGTCAAACTGACACACCCCCTTAAAAGTTTCAGGTGCTTTCATATCTTTAATCTCTTTTTATTCTTACTTTCTGTATTAGAATGCAAGCTCCTTGGAGGAAGGACCTGTGTCTCCTTGTTCTTTTTCTTGATTATGGAGGGAATCTAGTGTTCTCAAACTGAATTTTACTGTATGTAAATTATACTTAATAGACTTTTAAGAATTTACTAGAATTTTAAAAAATAAGGCCTCCTTTTCTTCAAACTGGATCTATTCCTAGAAAGCAGGATCCAATTTGCTTCTAATCCATCAGAGGAAAGAGTCTGATGGGGAGAGTCTTGCTGCTGATGAGGGACTTTTCACAACCATTTGCATCACTGACCATAGCTGGTTTTGACACTAAGCACTTGGCTCAAAGTCTATGAAATTAGCAGGCTCTAGTTACTTGTACATCTCAACCGTCACAACTTTATTGACGAGAATGGCTACCAGCTGTCACCCTTGCCTCTGCTTCTGTATTTGGTGATTCAGACTTCATGGCCACAGCAAATCAAATCGTGATCCTGCTATGGCTCATCGTGTTGAGGTTTGAACTCCTGGCCAAATGGCTGTCGTTCAGCTGTTAGGCTGCCCATCACCCGTCACTGTGGGTTAAACATGATAGGTACACCAAGATCTTCCAACTCTTCAGACATCTGAAAGGCAACTTGCTTTCCACACCAGAAGGCAACAAATCTGGGTGATATTTAGCTCCTAAATTTTAGAATTTCTGGCTTTACAGAAGCAGGGTGACAATGGAACTTGCTATCTTTCAGAACAAGTTGCAAAAGGGCCTCAAACTAGTGAGGGGGCCAAATGATGTCAGGAGCACACCTAAGTCTTAACAATTTTGAGGTTCCTGAAAATTTTATATACACAAATGAATCAAGGTTTCAGCATGAATGGAGCACAGCTCTTCACAAAAAACAAAAACAAAACCACTTGAAATCTCTTACATGTTATTGTTGTATTGTTTTTTCCCTGTCAAATAAACAAGACGTAAGTTAAGACTTGGAAAATTCTTTTTACGAAGATTTTACTGTAATCGAATTTGAGATTTGACAGGTACTATTTTTCTCCAGAAATGAAAGAAATTGTTTCATCTTTTTGAAGTTACAGCATTTTGTTTTTGTTTTTTTGAGACAGGGTCTCACCGTGTCACCCAGATTGGAGTGCAGTGGTGCGATCTTGGCTCACTGCAACCTCTGCCTCCTGGGTTCATGCAATCCTCCCTGTTCAGCCTCCCAAGTACCTGGGATTACAGTCATGCGCCACCATTGCCAGCTGATTTTTGTGTTTTTAGTAGAGACAGGATTTTGCCATGTTGGCCAGGCTGGTCTCAAACTCCTGACCTCAAGTGATCCACCTGCCTCGGCCTCCCAAAGTGCTGGGATTATATGCTTGAGCCACTGTGCCCGGCCTGAAGTTACAGCATTATTATGTCCTCCATAGAAGAGTATTTCACAGACTTTTTTTCCCCCCCAGTGAAGTTCACATCTAGGAAGGGAGTACAGAGAGGGAAGTAACATTTCATTTAGTGAATACGTACCATGAGCCAGGTACTGTGCAGGATGCTTTGCATATATTACCTGCTATCATTTCCATAGCAGTCCTGAGGATTAGGCCTTAATGTGTCCCATTTCACAGCTGAGGAAACTAAGGCTCAGAAGTTAAGTAATTTTCCCCAAACTACATGGCAAATGGCAGCATAGCCCTCATTTAACATTCATTGTTTGACTCTAAACTCCACATGCCTAGGACAGTATTTCAACTCTTTCCAAAGCTTTGACTGGTACCTTATTTCCAATGTGTCATATTCAAGATGGAAACCAATGGCAGGGCATGGTCTACTGAAAAGAGCACTGAGTGAAGGCTCTGAAGAGGGCTCTGAAACCAGTGTTTAAACTTGCAGAACACATAAGGGAGACACAACTTATTTAACTCTCTGTGCTCCTGGTTCCTCTGTTAAGAGGTAAAACAAAGCCTGCCTTTCTATTTCCGAGAGTCTTTTGAAGAAAAATAGCATGATCATTCTTGCCACAGCCCAGTTAGCTTTCCCCTAAACGTTTCTTTACTATTGTGTAGTTACAGTCTAAACAACTAATAAAAGTTATAAAATGTGATAACATATTTTATGATTCTACATGAAATTGTTTTAAAGACATAGAGTAAAGGCAACTCAAGTGTGTAATCGATCATAATAATGTTGTTTCATTCTGTGTTGAGGTGGCAAAGATACCTTTTCAGGCACCACTTCTTTGCAGCTAGACTCTGGAACGCTAAACAAGGTTCATAATGGAGAAAACTGATTCCAGATTGTAGGCTCTAACCACTGGCGTCCTCTGAAGTTATAATATCGAGTCCTAGGGGTACCTACTGTTGCACAAAAGTTTCATCTTAAGCATACTTGTGCCATGCCGGTATGATATTGGGCACAAGTGGACTTCCAGCCCACAATGACTTTGCAGCTTCCTCTCTGTGCATTAGGTAAACAGTATTCTGCCCTCTGGCTTATTTAATCCTAGCGTGGGCAATAATTTTATTCCATAGCAAAGGAGATTCCTGTGCATTCCAAGCTATGCCATGACAAAAATTCTATCGTTTGTGCCAAAGAGAGATTTGGCAGAGCTCATTTCTTGTCAGAAACCTCGAAACCACAGGCCATCCTGTCTCTGTACTACACCACTTGCTCTAAGCCTTGTCACAGACAAGGTATGTTTTCCTCAAGTAAACCACAATGCTTTCCCCCTAGACATTTCCCCCTACAAGATATGTTAAGCCTGCAGCTGTCAGAAATCAGCCCCAGGCCAGGCACAGTAGCTCACGCCTGTAATCCCAGCACTTTGGGAGGCTGAGGCGTGCGGATCACTTGAGGTCAGGAGTTTGAGACCAGCCTGACCAATGTGGTGAAACCCCATCTCTACTAATAAAAGAGCTGCGTGTGGTGGTGCATGTCTGTAATCCTAGCTACTCGGGAGGCTGAGGCAGGAGAATCCCTTGAACTCAGGAAGGGGAGATTGCAGTGAGCCAAGAACGCGCCATTGCACCCCAGCCTGGGTGACAGAGTGAGACTCCATCTCAAAAAAAAGAAAAAGAAAAAGAAAGCAAGCCCCACTTTCTCAAGTATGGGAGAGCTAGGGAAACCAAGATAGCATGAGAGTGAAGTGAGCAGGACCCCTCACCTAGGACTGAAGGGCATCCTGTCTTGTGTTAAACAAAGGTTTAGAAGATGGGGGGGTAGGCGGATGGGGAGGGCTAGTTTGCAGTTCACAGTGCATCTCAAGCTCAGGTGCACCAGGTAAATTATTTCCCCCAGATGTTTCATTGCTATTCTGTGGATATGTGGATACGGAAAACACCAGGAAAAGAGAAGCAGCTGCCTCCTGCCCTATGGCCAAGAAGAGTTTGGATCTTGTCTTCTCTCACACCTGTGCTTCCTCTGATAAAGACAGTGAGTTTGAAGAATTTAGCTTTTGTGTGAAATGACCAGGGATCTAAGAAATAGAAATGAAAGGAGTGAAGAAAAAGTGAAATAGAGGTAGAACTACAAATAGAGACACAGAAAAGAGTGACAGAGGGCATGCTTGTTTTCCTTCTGTTTGTTCAAAATGGACCTTTTCTCTCAATGGTGCATTTACTTACAGTCCCCCTCTTGTTTGGCTTGGGATCAACAATCTACTTATGTACAGCTTTAGCAGGATGAAAAATATCTACTACAGTCATTTTTACCTTCAAGAAGCATGGGTCATTTCAATGCATACACTTGGCTGTGTTTTATAATAATTTGTACTCTTTGTATTGTTTTAGATTTTACAGAGCTCCTTTCCAAAGAGCGTTGGCAAAATACAGAGTACTTGATTTATTCAAACAGCATCCCTTTGAGGGAAAGCATATTTTAGAGTGCTCTCTATTGGAGTTGGAGAATTTGAAGCCCCAAATTAAATCTCATTGTTTACCGTGGGAGCCCCAGCATAATGTAGGTGCTTAACAAATAGTAGTTAAGTAAGTGAATGAAAGAAATATCCCAGTTTAAATATAGTTGTCCTGCACACGTAGGCAAATAGCGGGAAATTTAGTTCTAGGAAATTACAACCACCTAATCATTGCCAACCCACTGACGATGCTAAAGGAAACAGCCTTTTAAACAGCCTTTTGAAAAGACTAGGAGAAAAACTTGCACTGAAAGAGTTTAAAAGTTCAGGCAGTTTTATACACCAAAAACTTGGTTCTGTTACAAAGCAGGGTCAGGCTGTCTGAATACGATGTTTGCTTTCTCTTCTGGTAGCAGCATTTAAAGCAACTCTGCTCTGCACGCATCACATGATGTGCCCAGTGGTTCCCAGCTGCAGTGGCTTAAAATGCCTGTTCACAGGCTCAAGGAAGGCACCCTGCCAGCCTCGTCAGAGTCCCTGCTGATGCTGGGAAAAGCACTCTCCCCAAAGAGCATCAGAGGAGAAATGGCCGTCACTGTTAGAGCTATTGTTATCTTCTGATAACATCTGTGTTTTTGGCAGGGCCAAGGAGGGGAGTATGTAGGAAGCTGATCCAACAACAGAGAGAAAGAGAAAATAACAATTTCCACAGCACTGAAGCAATTAGATGAAAATGTCCTGTAAACTAGCGTCTCTTCCGACTCCTGTGTGTGTGGGGGTGGAGAAGCAGTGAGGTGCTGGAAGACCACTCCTCCTGGGAGAAGGTTCCAGCCCCTAGGGCTCCACTGTCTCCTATTCAAAGGGCATTTCTCCTTTGAGAGAGGGACGCCCACAACTTTGCTCTCATCTAAAACACATATCCTGAATTAGAGGGGCAGTTTTAAAGCCAGTGCTTTAGAAAAATTAATGAATGAGATATTACATGTAGGTCTTTAATAAAGTTCCCTGCAGTTAGTTTGTTTTGATAATTTTCACTGAGGAATGTAAGCTTTTTTTGGTTGAATAAATGTAGTTAGGTCCAATTTCTACAACATAAGGTAATTTAAAAATATAACAGATTAGTAATGGAATCAAGGTCACTGTTAGTTTTTACTCAGAATACACCATCTATTTGAACACTAATATGTACAATTTTTTTCGGATTTTAACAAAGTATGTATTTTAATTATTTGGCATTTAAAGGAATGTGTTTTCCTGTGGCAAGAACCCATTGTCAGAATTAACCAATACAAAAAACAACGAAACATGCCACTTCTTGCCAAGGTGATATGCAGAGTTGCTTCCCACCTCCCTCAGCCCCCCAGAAAAGAAACTGATGGACAATACCTTTGCTCAGGCTCCTTTACTTTCTCTTCCTCTCCCCTCTGCCCCCTACATCTCATAAAGGCCCTTTATTGACTGTGCAGTGTTATACACATAGGAAATGTATCCTTGTGTACCCAGGGTATTTTTTTTCCGTTTGTTTTCTCTTCCAGCATTTGATTACTGGCTGGTGAACTGTTTGGGCCCGCAGAGATCTCTAGACCACCAGCTCATGTATTTGAAAGGCATCTGTTTATTTTGAAAATGCAAATGTGGCCTACCTCAAAGACTGACAGGCAAGAAATGACCCACTGAGTTGGGGGAGAGGTTTCCAATCTGGAGCCCTGTCCCTCCCTCGATCACACCAAGACCACTGGCTGTCAGAACCACTGAAACCTGCTCCTGGAATCTGAATGAAGGGCCCACAATTAAAAACGAGCAATAATTAGCCAGGCAGATTATTTCTCACCCAGTTGAAAGTAATGATGAGGACATTTACCAAGGACTCTGAGCCTTTGAAATGGTGGCTCCTAGACCGAGGGCTGCCTGGAGGAGGGCCCGATAACAAGGACACAGAGTTCCTAATGGTGGCCGCCCAGTCCTTATGAGGAGAAAGCCTGGGAAGGTTAATACCCTGACTTTGATCTCTGTCAAGGCATACCAGCAAGAATTAATTTACATTTCAGATGAAAAAGGTTGACAGCATGAAAAGGCATCTTGTTTCTGGTATGTGAATGTGCCGTAATAGATCGGGAATTCTGAAAGGAAGTTCTGAGGAAGCTAAAGGGATAAGCCGCACGGCTGCTTTTATTGGGAAGGAGATGAAAGGAAAACAAATTTCAATATGCGCTGCTCTGTAGCAACATGTAGGCCAAATGCTTCCTAAATTTCAAGGGCCGCTCTTTTAAAAATATATAACATATCTTAGCAACACCACTTAAGAAAATACTATGGGCCAGAACTAGAAATACAAATGCATTCCACAGAATCTAAATTTCAAATGAAATGATTTGTTGAAAAAATAATAAATTAGAGAATAACCTTAGAAAACAACCGGAAATGGTTGTGCTGTGACAACATCCCTAAGCCACTTCCTGCAGGCTCCTAAAGCAGGGAGCCGCTGTATCTGGGTCTGGTTCTACTCGGAAATGTCCTAGTGGGACGAAGAGAGGCTTGTAACGAGATTATGTTTGGGGAAGATCACAGCCCCAAACAGAAACATCGGAATGAGTTGCTTTGCTTCTTAGATAAATGCAATTATGCCTTCAAATCTAAAGATAAGGAAAATATTCCCAAGTGAAAGTAAACTGCCCATAAAATTGCAAAGATTGCTACCCTATTCACGCATCTTTACCACCAACACAAAACCAGCGCACCAATTCCTGTCCACGGTGTTGGCTAAAGGGCAGATGCTGTCTGCCTTTGCTCTGGCTGCCACACTACTTCTAAGAGGGCAGAGGTGGTGTTGGTGCCACCTTCATGCCCATCTAAGCCCCTGCAGACTCAGTTAACGGAAGTTCCCAACATCACTTGATAGGCAAGAACACTTTGGCTGCAAGGCTAAGAAAGGGGAGGTGCTTGCAAGGCTAAAAAAAAGGAAGGCACCCTTAAAGAAATGTGTTTTCTAAAGTCCTGCTGGGTGCTTGCAAGGCTAAAAAAAAGGAAGGCACCTTAATGTGTTTTCTAAAGTCCTGCTGGGTGCTTGCAAGGCAAAAAAAAAAAAAAAGGGAGACACCCTTAAAGAAACATGCTTTTTAAAGTTTCGCTGAGCAACATTATCCTTCCATGGTAGCTACCCCATAGGTGCTCCATTGAAAAGATACAATTATTACTATCCTGATAGCATGATGATGAAGCAGACCCATTTCTGTTTTACAGCAGTATTCACTTGGCATTAACAGAGTGCAAAACAGGGAGCACTCAAAAGATGACTTTCACTTAGGGCAAATTGGATTTATGATTCCTGTATACTGAACTCAGTGGATCAACAATAAATAAGCTCAAGCAAGTTTAAATTTTAAAACACATGTTGGGCTTTGTACCAAACTGCAAGATCAGAAATCAGTTTGGTACCCTCTTTTAATGAGAGATTGTGTGTGTGTGTGTGTGTGTGTGTGTGTGTGTGTTGGGAGGCAGGCAAGTAGGGAACAAATGATGCACTTTGAGTTCTCTCTTAAGCTGTAACAAGAATTGCATCCCTCTTCCTGGGGCTTTGAAGTTGTAGAGCTTAGAATTCCTAGGGGATGGTGTTAAAAGTTAACATTTGCATTTTAATAGCACCCTTTCCTCCCAACTATTTTAGTTCTGAATGAAGACATCAGGCTTCTACAGTGGTCTAAGAGTTCTGAGAAGTTTATTTGGAGCCAGGTTCTGAGGAGGGACTTCTTTGAAGAGGTTGCAGCTGTTTTATTTAAGAGTTTACTTCAAGCTCAGCTGTATGTGAAATCCTATCTCTCTCTCTGCTGCTGAGTCTACCAGCCTGGCTATTTCTCTCATTCTGTCTCTAATTTCTTGTGGCTCCTGGAGCTCAGGGGCCTGTTTCTTCCAGAGCCTCGAGTAGGAATATGCAGTTTCAAATGAGGGAAGGAGCCCAGCCTGGCACCCACAGTGGACACTGCCATTTGCAGAAGAGCAGAGTGACTGAAGAGCCAGAGAGGGGACGGATGAGTCAGAAACCAGAGCTTACACCTCTCAGGCTGCCAATAGCAAGCCGAGCCATAAAAGCCACCATGTGCTCATGCCATGGGGCCCAGAGGACCATGATAGCCACATATAAGCCTCGATTTGGGAAACAGTTTGCTGGGAAACTCCCTGAGTGATTCCTCCTCTGTGATGCTAAGAAACAGGTCTTGCATATAATTAGAGAATTCCAAAATGGGAAGGCACCTTCTGGACCTTTTTAACCAGCGCTCTCATTTAACAGACGAGGGACATGTGACTCCGAGAGGGAAAGGGTTTTGTTCAGGTGGCAGTATGCGATGCTGACTCTATCCAAACGGCCTGTGTTCAAATGCTGGCTCTGCAACTGATGAACTGTGTGATGGTGGACAAGTCCCTTCACTTCTCAGTGCCTCAGTTTCCTCCTCTATAATATCAGGTGTACAAGAGAACCCAGTCAGAGCATCCTTAGCCAAGTGTGGCAAACAGCAAATGCTCATGCTCACCGTTAGCATCATAGTTATCACACAAGGAGGGTCAGAACACTAGGACTCCTGTCTCCCAGAACTCTTGACTCATTCCAGTGCTCCTGAATTATTAACCTTTCAGCTTTTCTACATTCACAGGAAGTTAGTCACAGAATATTTTCAAGTGGACACTGTGAAAATGATGTTTTAATTACCTGCTTGATTATGAGCAGCAGACTCATTCCTTCTGTTGCTTATTTCCTTAAATTTCCTCCGAGCATCATATCCTCTCCAGGCTAAAAATATAAAACCATGTGCTAGGAATGACATTAATTTAAGAACGTGCCAGAGAATTGATATAAGCTGTTTTCCCCTCCAGTCTATTGCCCGTCTCATCCTCCCTCCTGCTTTCTCACTGAACAAAATAAGCAGAGGTACGTGATCTATGGCGAGAAGAGAGGCCTCTCTGTTCTCACAGCTTGGCTTTGAAGATGCTTCTGAGGGGTTGCTTTTGTTCAGGCAGTGATTTCCAGAACACTCTGGGTTCCACTGATGAATCACGTGGGACCCCTACTCCAGGTGAGATGGTTTCCTGTCATTCTAATCCCTGGAGAAAGCCCTGTCTTCAAGACTCGGGGATATGATACAGGTGGAAGGGTTTGGCAGGGATGGTAGAAAGGAACTGGAATAGCCTGACCCTTTCAAAATCTGTTATTTGGGAGAAAAATATAAACAGGAAAGTTGAAGAAGAGAAAGAGCGGAGTTAAGGGAAATAATAAGTAGCACAACACTGTCATTTGCTGTGAGTGAATTCTGTGCCGAGAGGTATGCTGAGGGAGAGGAAAGATGTGCAGTGGGAAGGGAAAAGGCAGGGAAGAAAGGTGAAGAAAAAGAAAAGAGGAAGGGACTCTCTGGGGCAAAGGTGGTAAGCCCTTTAGATACAAAACTGGGGCATTAAGCCACCCACGAGGAGCATAATGTCTCTCTTTGTTCCTCCCGTCTCAGCATTACAACTCTCGAAGTTGCTGGGTGAGCTCATGAAGTCCAAAATAGACTGAGCCACATGAGGATTCTGGGTTATGAGAGCATAAGGGAAATCATCCACTTTGTTCAAGATCTGGTGCTTTCATAATCATTTGTCTATTGCACAGGAACTTAAATGTTGTGTGTAACACTAATAACACATATACGTAAACAAAGAGGCACTGACTAGGCAGGGCACATGAAAGAGATTAGCAACCTCTTCCCTTGGTTTATAAGTTCCATCTGGACTAGAAAAGCCTTCTGGAAATGGCGTTAGTAACTCTGGTACTGAACACCTGACCACAGACCTGAAGTGTATATTATCTCAGTCATTCTGGGAGATGCGGCACATATCTGTGTGACTGGGGCTTTACATCACTGGTCCATTTATACCGCCACTATCTATCCTGTCACTTGTTTGCTTACCTGCAAGTCAGGGACCATGGCAGTTGTTGGGGCTCAGATAATAATTCTCCAAAATATGCTGCTTTGACTTCAAACTTAGAGCACCTGGGTAGCAGCAAATGCAGGGAAGGGCTTTCTCTGAACTCTCCCTATCTATTAAAGGCAAACTCCTCCAGAAGACATTCAACTGTGTGAATCCCTTCCCCAGATATCTCCTCAACCAGGAGAAACTGATGCATACCCCAGGAAGGAAGACTGGAGTAAATATCACCCAGAGGTCAGATGAACTTTGTCCCAGGCTATTGCCTGTTCTTCAGGCCCATTCATTTCCCTCGTAAACCTTTGAATCTTCCCTTAAAACTATCTACATCCTCCACTTCCCTCTCCCCTGTGAAGAGGGTATTTAAGCTTCAACCATCTGGCCTTTGAGTTTCACACTTTTTATGACTTGCATGTTAATAAATTTGTATGTCTTTTCTCCTGTTAATCTGTCTTTCTCAGTATGTTTTATAGACTCAAATTATCAAATCTTCAGGACACGGAGAGAAAGTTTCTTTCACCCCTACACAGTCTTGCTCATGGCTGTGATTTCAGCACCTGGCACAGAACCTGTGTAGTAGGCACTTGATACACATTTGATACACATTTGCTAAAGCAAGGAAGGAAAGAAGGAAGGAAGGAAGGAAAGAAGGAAGGAAGGAAGGGAGGGAGGGAGGGAGGGAGGAAGGAAGGGAGGGAGGGAAACCACTTAGAAGAGAAACAGTTGAGTATTCCCCAGTACTTAATGACATGCCAATACCCAGGGCAGTATTTACGAGAACAGGACCATTTACCTGACTGGATGGCAATGGCTCCCTTCTCTCTCTTCTCTCTGACCCTTTTGTATCTCCTGGCTCCAAGCCACCCCTTGGTATATGCCTGCAGCACAACCACTCTGCCTATGACTTCTCGAAGCAGCAAATTTAATTGCTCAACATGGTAATATTTGAGAAAAACCTGAAACGAGACAGTAGTTTTAGCATTACATATGGGTTCCTCAACAGAAATTCACTCTACTACAGCATATTCTAAATGGAAATATTAAAACAATGATATAAATAAAGTTTATAGCGATGTGACTTATGCTCACATTACTGACTTCATAGAGGTAAATACAATTCTCCTTCTAAGATTGAGCCAATCCTCGATAATTGATGTAAATAGATGATGAGGTCAACAGGGTTTGAGCGATTCCAAATGCTCTCCAGGCCTGTCTCATGTCAGTCAGGAGTTCATTTTCTCAGTTTGAGCTCTATCTACTCTCTTTCCCCATAGCCTCTGATAAAGGTGCTAACCAAGAGGACTGACCCAGCCAACAGTGGAAGTTCAGAGGGCGAGGTACCTAGATGATCCACAGTGATCTAATTTCTGCTGAGGAGGAGCAGTGTTGCCATCGACACTCAGGCAGAGGCTGGTTTTATAAGGCAATCAGGATGGACCATAAAAACCTGGGATCCTATGGGGACGTGACGTTCTCCCAAATGAAAAGCTACAGATGCTGAGACTAATAATCAGGCTATGCAGCAAATAACAGGAGTCCAGTGAAAAAATGGACAAAACTCTACTAGAAACTCATCACTGCCATTAATATGATTTGTGTATTTACATGTGGCACTGGAATAAGCAGCATTGAGAAAAGAAACATTTTTAAATGAGCTCAAAGATCTCATTCTAAAAATGCTAAATGGCTCTCAAATTACATACAGAACAGGAGGCAAACCCTCCTCCTCTACTCCCTAACATCCCCAACCTCTTGACTTAAGACCAGCAAAGACCATTGTTAGGTTAGAGTCTTGTTTGCTAAGCTACACAACTTATAGAGCCATTCATGCCAGTGACATCACTGACAAGAGACAAAGAAATCATACGGGACAATTTGAACAATAAAGAACGAACTACCTTTGTTTTTCCCAGCACCCAGTGATCTAATCTGGACTTTTCCAAGATAGCCACACAGCTCTCTTTGCTAGCAAGAGGTGTTTGATGTGCTGTGAATGCCAAGTAATAATACCTGCAAAATAAAAGAATTAAGTGAAGCCTTTTCAGTCACCATTTGACTCAGCATAGTAGAATTACTCGGGACCATTGACACACCTTGTTTTTTAATAGTAAATATTTGTCGAGCACCAATAATAGCATAGTAGGTAGTAAAAGATACAAAATTTATACTTATGAACTTGGCTCTTCCCTACTTTCATATGTTCTGCAATGTGTATTTACTTCCCTTTTAATGTTGCTTTGTAATTCATATTCAGTGCATACTTGGTGTCTAGTGCATTCAAAATCAAAATAATCTTTTTTAGAAAGCTGAAATTTAGACAACTCTCCTAGTGAAAGTAATACTCCTAAATATTAGTATTACTATTATAAAAAATAAATTCCATTGTATATATTTTGACTCTGCTTTGCAAAGTCCCGTCTAAAGCAATTTGTAGATAGCAGAAGTGATCACAGCCTAACACTACTGATTCTGCTGAGCTATTCATCTTACTCAGCGTATAGAGGAGGTGTATTTTCTTGATATAATCACGAAAACCACATTTGTTTTCTTAAATTACTTCATTTTAGTGAACTTCTAAACTTTCAGATTAAAGAGTTTCAAAGAAGAACATTGTAGTGAAGGAAAAGCATCTTTTTTTTTTTTTTTTTTTTCTGAGGCAGAATTTCACTCTTGTTGCCCAGGCTAGAGTCCAGTGGCGCCATCTCGGCTCACTGCAACCTCTGCCTCCTGGGTTCAAGCGATTCTCCTGCCTCAGCCTCCCGAGTAGCTGGGATTACAGGCGTGAGCCACCTTGCCCAGCCAGGAAAAATATCTTTTCCTCACCCATCCAAGTTCACAGCTGAGGCCCCTAGAACAAGAGACAGATAAACAAGAGAAATGCGTACCAATTCATTTAACGTAAGTTTTAAGTGACACAGGAGCCTTCATGATGAAATGAAAACCTGAAGAAACAATTAGACTTGTGTATTTCTTTTTTTTTGAGATGGAGTCTCGCTCTGTTGCCCAGGCTGGAGTGCAGTGGCGCGATCTCAGCTCACTGCAAGCTCTGCCTCCCAGGTTTGCGCCATTCTCTTGCCTCTCAGCATCCCGAGTAGCTGGGACTACAGGCGCCCGCCACTGTGCCCGGCTAATTTTTTGTATTTTTAGTACAGACAGGGTTTCACCATGTTAGCCAGGATGGTCTCGATCTCCTGACCTCGTGATCCACCCGCCTTGACCTCCCAAAGTGCTGGGATTACAGGCGTGAGCCACCGCCCCTGGCCTAGACTTGTGTATTTCTATGCCAACTTTGATGAAGAAGTGGATAATTGTGGAGAAACAGAATCGAAAAAAGAGTTTATTACCCTAATGGTAATTAACTTAGGAAATTTAGCAAGACCTGTTTGTTCAGATTCTTCTCTGTGTCCCTGTGTCTTCAGAGATACAAATGTTCCTTTTCTCTGGGTATAGGAAGAGTACCTTTCACGTGTGGGTCTTATGACCTGCTTCAGGGCAGAAGGGCAGGAGAAGGTGAGAGTGACCTTCCTACCTCTGCTATTTTCTCAAATGCTACAGTGCCATATTTTGGGGTAGTGTGTCCTGAACTCCATCGTTACCAAAAGGGTTTTTTCCTCCCCTTTCCTTTCTTCTCCTTTATTCTCCCTGTTTTTAAAAAATATAACTTGTTGAGGCACCAGGCATAGTGGCTCATTCCTATAATCCCAGTACTTTGAGAGGCCAAAGTGGGAGGATCACTTAAGCCCAGGAGTTCGAGACCAGCCTGGGCAACATGGCCAAATCCCGTCTCTGCAAAAAATTTAAAAAATTAGCCAGGCATAGTGACATGTGCCTGTAGTCCCAGCTACTTGGGAGGCTCGAGCCCAGAGTTTGGGGCTTCAGTGAGCCATGATCACACCACTGCACTCTAGCCTGGGTGACACAAGGAGATCTTGTCTCAAAATTAAAAAATATACATATATATAAAAATATGTATTATATATATTATATTATACATATATATTATATATAACTTTTTGAATATATTATCCTTATAGAAAATCTCACCTTAGTTTTTCTTTAGAAAACTTGCAAGGCATTTTTTTCTCTGCTCTTTGCTGCCATCTATAATTAAGTTCAACCCCTTGAAAACTTTGAAATAAATGTAATTTCTTTGTCAAAGGATTTTCCTGCCATTCCTCAAACGAGACTAATCTGATATTTTGAAATTACTTTTAAATATAGAGCTGTTTTTACTTTTTAAAATGTGAAAGATATCCCTCCCCCCTGCCAAATATATCCATATCTTCCTGTTTATGGAAGAATAAGTGTACCTAATTAGTACTTGACTCATTCAACTTTATCTTCCTGCTACAGAATTATTTTGCAAGTTAGGATATAATGCTGAATTTGCTGGAAACATTTGCATTCAGAAACCCTGGGGCTGTTTCCAAGGCTCTGAATCTCTGTTTCCACCTTTGGGGAGGAGGGGCAGTGCTCTCTGAACCTGAACAGTAGCCAAGACCAGATGATGCTAGATCATTTGGCAGAACCCAGGAACCTGCTCATAGCAGATATCTTCCAGAGCTAAGTGGGAGGAGGGAAAGCCAGGAGTCAAGCTTAGACCTTTCTCTGGACAGTTCATGGCATCAGCACAGATTCTTCAGCCCCAGGTTCTCCAGGACTGTAGTTTTGGTTATGATTTCTCTGACTTGGCTTTGGCCACAGCAAAAAGATTGTGTCATGGAGCACATAGGGATGGTGGGAATGGCTGGCAAATCTATTGCTGTGAGAAATCAGGATTTCCTATACTTTTAGGACCAGCCATTTACAACATGGGTTCCATTGGCTTTAAGTAGTCCAGGCTTGCTTATGGTGAATGCTCAGTGTTACTGGTGATGAAGTATTTAAAGAATCTGATGAATGACCAGCAACTTGAAAGATATAAGAGGAGTGTAAGATATGTTCCAGTTCACCAATCAAAGATTTATACTTATTTTTCGGACATCTGTGGGTGTTTTTTTTAGCAACTGTTAGTTTCTAAATAGGCAGAATGTATTCTGAACATTAATTTTAGAACTTAACTTTGATTTTCAGTCCATCAACCAAAACATCTTAATTCATTATGATAATAATATTCATATCTAGCTTAGTTCAGAAAGACATGAGTAACAGTACTATATGTAAACAGGTAGTTTTCAAAATATAGTGAAGAAACATGTAAGTGACATATCTACAGTAATCAAGTAAGAAAAGCATAATATGTTTCCTTCACGGAATAATTTTGGATTCTAGCAGGCACCATGGTGATAAATCACTTTGAGCTCCTGTGTATACTTCAATGTAAAGGCTAAGCTGAAAGGAACCAAGCCAAGAGGTCCATCAGGAAGGGAGAGTTTTCTGGAAAGATCCATTTTACCCCTTTCCTGAAGCAGCATGATGAGTTAAGCAAAAGATATGCAACAGCAAAATAATAAATGTAAAAGTCTGTCTTGAGAATCTGCACACTTTAGGGCATTGCAAAAACCAGACTTCCCTGAGCTGCCTAAGTAGAATTGATTTTATATATTGGAGTCTGAGCACTGAGTTCAGAGTCAGAAGATCTCTGTCTCTAACTGTGGGTGAGTCACTCACCTCTCTGTACCTAACTTTCCACAGGTGGGAATAGGAACCAGATAAGTGGTTCTTAACTATTATCTTGGGTAGGGAGAAGGACATGGGGCTCAAGGCTCTGTGAAAGTCTGGTAAAAGCTATACAAATTCTATCTTGGAAAATGCTCTTAACACAACACATTGCATACAATGTCAAGAAATCCACGTAACTTCTTTTTCTTTTTTCTTTTTCTTCTTCTTTTTTTTGAGACACAGTTTAACTCTGTTGCCCAGGCTGGAGTACAGCGGTGTGATCTGGGGTCTCTGCAACCTCTGCTCCCAGGTTCAAGTAATTCTCGTGCCTCAGCCTCCTGAGTAGCTGGGATTACAGGCATGTACCACCACACCTGGCTAACCTTTGTATTTTTAGTGGAGACGGGGTTTCACCATATTGGCCAGGCAGATCTTGAATTCCTGACCTCAAGTGATCTGCCCGCCTCAGCCTCCCAAAGTGCTGAGATTACAGGCATGAGCCAACGCATCTGGCTCCACATAACTTCTGATGGCCCTCAAGGACCAAAGAACACTTCCTGCTGCAGAACTTTATGAAGACATAAATTTCCCAAGGCTTCATTTTATTAAAACATATAAGCTATCACAATAGTATATATCCAGTTGAAAAATATCTCTATTCAAAAAATGTCATTTCATTTTCTGTCTAAAATGTTTTGTTGCATGGAATGCAGGCTGTTCAAGGAAGAGTTTTTAAATGTAACACGCAAAGCAGTTTGTTAGCAAAAGCAATAGGCAACTAGAGATACATCCTCCTGCATTTAAATTATGGAATCATAAACTGGAAGGATCTGTAAGATTCCAGGATATGTTTGTTTTATATTGCTGTATAACAAATTACTTCAAAATTTAATGCCTTAAAAACAGATATTTATCATCACACAGTTTCTGAGGGTCAGGAATTCAGGAGCAGCTTATTTCTGGCCCAGGGTCTCTCATGAGATTACAGTCAAGATGTCAGCCATGGCTGCAGTCATCTTAAAGCCTGACTGGGACTGGAGGATCCATTTCCAAGATGACTCACTCACATGGCTGTTGGTGGCAAGATTCCGTTCCTCACTGGCTGTTGGCAGGAGGCCTCAGCTCCTTGCCACATGGGCCTGTCCAGGGGACTGCCTGAGTCCCTTCATTATATAGAAGATGGCTTCCCTCAGAACAAAGCGTCTTGGGGTTGGGGTTGGGGTTGGGGGCAGAGAGGGAGAGAAAGAGAAGAATTTGCAATGTGTTTTATGACCTAGGCTTAGAAGTGACATACGCTCATTTCTTCTATATTCTTCGATTCCTTAGAAGTGAGTCACTAAGTCCAGATCACATTCAATGGGAGAGGAATGAAGGGAGGAATATCAAATAATTTGTAGACGTATATTAAAGCCACCACAAAAGATCTCTCAAGCTCATCAAGTCTTCTATCTAGTAATGATAACAAAAACCACTCTTAATGATAAAAGATGACTTATCCAAGATGACAGATTAAATGACAGAGGCTAAAATTATTATCCAAGGTCACCGATGTCCAGGTCATTAATATTTTTAAACAACTGACAAGACTCCAGCTAATGAAGTTTAATTTTTGATGCAAGCGGAAAAAAAAAACAAGAAAGAGTAAAGTTAAATGCTACTTCTTGCCAGAAAGGAAAAGACTGATAAACTTGCCTACACAAAAATAAAATTTCCCTACCTGAAAAAAAATTGGAGATTTGGGAAGAATTGATCTCTTTTCGTTCTTTAGCTTTTGTTTGTTTAGATATAATAGGTTTTCCATGTTACACTTTATTATGCTCTTTATAGAGAGGTCCCAACAAAATGCTATTGTTTGGAATGTAGGCACATCCCTCATCAAATCAATGATGGTTAATTTCTTGGCCGATTTAACTGATTTAACTTGAGGAGTATTACCTTTGAGGGCAGAAGGGAGTTTTCACTTCCCTTCATTGTCCTTTCTTATGTTCTTTAGTGCAAATGAAGAAAAATCTTTGGTAAGACAGAGTAGAGAAATAGAGACTTTGTTAAAGCACCACAGTTGTCCTATGAGGCCTGGCCCATGTCAGCAAAAACAAGGTTTGTGGTCTTCGCTCTGGCTCCACTCAGAAGACTGTGAAGGACATAAGTCTGAGAAACTGTAACGACCAAACATTGCTTTTCCAGGATACAGCCAGAAACGAAGTCTATCAGGTCTCCAAGAACTTCCAGGCTTTCCCCCAGAGGAAGCAGGACCTTAAAGAGAAGACAGGTAGGAGAGACTGAGGGCACCATGGAGAAGGAGTAAAGAGGGAATGTGGCCCTGGACTTTACTCAACATGAGCTCTGTATTTCTGAAAGACAACTTAATTATGGAGGAAAAGAAGTGTTTAGAAATTTTGGAATCTTTGTGTGTTCCTGATCAGCTGTCAGATTATTTCTTAGGTTACTTTCATTCATGTAAAGAACTAGTATCTGACCTCTTTCAACACAACATGGGCAAAACTGAACTGAACTGAACTGATCAGGCTTCAGACTCTACTACCACATGTCGAGAGCTACCACCTAGGCAGCTAGAATTTATAGGACAGAAAACTAGAAGAGCGCTAAAGATAAAGAGAACCCTGGAGATCTGTGGAGGATATCCTCAAGCATTCAGCAGAGTACTAACTGGCATATTCATACGAGGAAACTATCCAAGGCTGGAAAGAACCATCTGAGAGGATTAGAGGGAACAGTGCCCAGTGCTTACAAAGGGCTGGCAATACCAGCTGCTTATGCCAGCCCGACCAGTTGACCTCATAATTCATAGGACAATAGAGTACTTAGAAGGATCTCACTTCATAGTGAGGAAATATTAGTCATTAACACAGCTCTGGTTCTACCTAACAAATCACAAATCTTTTTTTTTTTTTTTTTTTTTTTTGAGACGGAGTCTCATCTCTGTCACCCAGGCTGAAGTACAATGGTGAGATCCAGCTCACTGCAGCCTCTGCCTCCCAGGTTCAAGTGATTCTCCTGCCTCAGCTTCCTGAGTAGCTGGGATTGCAGGCATGCGCCACCACACCTGGTTAATTTTTGTATTTTTAGTAGAGACAGGGTTTTGCCACGTTGACCAGGCTGGTCTTGAACTGCTGACTTCAAGTGATCTGCCACCCCGGCCTTCCAAAGTGCTGACATGTGTACATGACACATTTACCATGATATACCATACTCTGTTTCACAAAACATGACTTCATAAATTAAAAAATATATGGCCAGGCACAGTGGCTCATGCCTGTAATCCCAGCACTTTGGGAGGCCAAGGTGGGCAGATCACGAGGTCAGGAGATTGACACCGTCCTGGTAATGGGGTGAAACCCCGTCTCTACTAAAAATACAAAAAATTAGCCGGGCATGGTGGCGGGCACCTATAGTCCCAGCTACTCGGGAGGCTGAGGCAGGAGAATGGCGTGAACCTGGAAGGCGGAGCTTGCAGTGAGCAGAGATCACGCCACTGCACTCCAGCCTGTCGACAGAGTGAGACTCCGTCTTAAAATAAAAAAAAAATTAATTAATTAATTAAAAAATACTCAAGTCACACAAGTATGTTCTCTGGCCACAGTGGAATTAAATTAGAAATCATCAACAGAAAGATATCTGGAAAATTTCCAAATATTTATGAAGAGACTTCTAAATTTACCAGAGGCCAGAGAAAAAAATCAAAAAGAAAATTGGAAAGTACTTTAAATTAAATAAAAATGAAAATACAATGTATCAAGATTTGATTGCTAAAGCAGTATTTAGAAATGTAGTGTTAAAAACTTATCAGGAAAGAATGGTCTCAAATACATGACCTCACCTCCACCATAAGAAATAGACAAAGAAGAGCAAATTAAACCCAGAGTAAGCAGAATAAAGGAAATAATAAAGATCAAAGTAGAAGTCAATGAAATAGAAAATAGGAAAGCAACTGATGAAACCAAAAGCTGGTTTTCTGAGAAAGTTAATAAAATTGGTAAGCCTCTATCCATACAGATCAGAAAAAAAGAAAGGAAAAGAAGAAACAAATTACCAATATCAGGTATGAGATTGGTGATATCCTATAGTTTCTACAAATATTTAAAGAATAATCAGGGAAATATTGTGAATGACTTCATGCCATACCAATAAGCTAAAGAGAAAAGCATATGATCCTAATAAATGAAAAAAAGCATTTGACAAAATCCAACATCTAATTCTTCTTAAAAATTAAAAAAATTAATTCAACAACCTCAAACTAGGAGACAACTTTCTGAATCTTGACTTTTAAAAAATATCTATGAAAAACTTAAAGCTAACACCATATTTAATGGTGAAAAGCTGAATGCTATCCTCCTAAGATTAGGAACAAATCAAGATGTCCACTCTCATCACTCCTATTCAACATTGTACCAGACGTCCTATCCAGCACAATAAGACAAAAAAAAAAAAAAAGTTTGAAGGGCATAAGTAGAATTGTCTTAATTTGAAGATGACACAATTATTTGAATAGAAAATCCAATGTAATCTACGAAAAAGCTACCATAACTAGTAAGTGAATTTAGCAAGGCTTTAGGATAAAGATCAATATACAAAAATCACTGTACTTCTATATATTAGCAACAAACAATTAGAAACTGAAAATGAGGCAGGGTGCGGTGGCTCACGCCTGTAATCCCAGCACTTTGGGAGGCCGAGGAGGGTGGATCACGAGGTCAGGAAATCGAGACCATCCTGGCTAACATGGTGAAACCCCATCTCTACTAAAAGTACAAAAAATTAGCCGGGCGTGGTAGCAGATGCTTGTAGTCCCAGCTACTCGGGAGGCTGAGGCAGGAGAATGGCGTGAACCCGGGAGGCGGAGCTTGCAGTGAGCCGAGATCACGCCACTGCACTCCAGCCTGGGCAACAGTGCAAGACTACGTCTCAAAAAAAAAAAAAAAAAGAAAAGAAACTGAAAATGAAAAAATATAATTTGTAATAGCATTTTAATGTAAAATAAATAGGGATAAATCTGACAATGTATAAAACCTGTACATTGAAAACTACAAAACATTGGCTAAAAAAAGTTAAAGAAGACCTAAATAAATGGAGAGAGATATCATGTTTATAGGTCAGAAGAAATAATATTGTTATTATTTAAGTAAAGCAGATTACCCTCTATAATGTGGATGGACCTCATAAAATTAGTTGAAGGCCTTAAAAGATTGAAGTCCCGTGACGAGGAAGAAAGTGATTCTGTCTCTAGACTGTACTGAGTCTACACACCACACACACTTACCCACACTTACCCAGACACACACACACACACACACACACACACACACACACACACACCCCTACTGGTTTTGTTTCTCTGGAGAACCCTGATTGCTCTCACGTAGGTAAACTGTGGAGACAGAGCCAACCTTGGTGATAAACTTACAATATTGCTAAAGGTAGAGATAAGTTCTGTGCAAAACCATAAATGGTAGAAGGTTGTTTTTAGTGACTTCCTTCCCTATCATTTCTCTTCTCTTTGTTCACTGACTACCCAAGTTCCCCACAGATTTGGGGGCTTCTGCACCGCACACTGGGGATCTAGGACACCCCAATCCCATTGTTCTTCCTCACACTCACAAACAGATCTTCCCTGCCCTGCGTCAAAACTCTATGCCTGGGCATTCCCACAGGGCTGTCTCTGCAAGGGACTGGCTGGCTCCTTTAGTAAACATTAGATCCTGAGGGGGAACTTAAAATCATTGATAAAAAAACTCTTTCTTTGTACAGAGGAGAAAGCCAGAGAGAAGGCAATTGGCCCAAGGTGAGAAATTTAGTAAGTAGAAGATCGGAGGCTTACCAGGTCTTCTAATTCAGGCTTCTTTACACTTATCAAACCTTCCTAGCTCTTCATGTGTGCACCTGGTATCTTTGACTCTCTAGCAGGCACTTTTGATGCTCCAGCTCCTTTCACCTCATTGGAACTCATGAGTGTTTACAGGTATCTGGAATATCAGGCTTTTGACTTAACGTGTTGATTTCTTCTATCTGAGTACCAGCAGTCTGGCTCTCCTTGACATACGTGTGAGGGATCCAAAGAATATTCTATTTGGATTAGTGTATCAGGAAGGTGTTTCTGTTTCAGTAGAAAGCTATATACATTGTCTTTAAAATACCTTTCTGGGTTATCAGATTATTAAAGTCCTGTTATCCCCTTTGAGCCATTTTGCAACTCTTTCTAAATTCCAACTGATAAATAGATATGTAAATTCTGTCCAGCCTGATAATGATTCGAATTGACTTCCTCCCCACTGCAGAAAACAGTTTTATTTCCATTTGCAATTCATCCCAACATTCTTTTATTTCATATAAGCTATGCTACTTTGACTCTTCCTTTGAACTGATTATAACATCTGCCTAGTTCCCTCATAACATATGAATAAAATAAATTCTTTTTAACACATTCATCTTTATTTCTGTATGCCAGTCATGATTTTATCTTCTTCTGAACATTTTTTTTTTAACAAGGGAAAGAAAGAAGTACAAAAATCTACGCTATAGATCCAGGTTTGACACAAAGGCACACACACAAATGGGCAACTTTTGAGGTAGGTAGTCTTCATACCTGGGTAGACCCAATGCTACCAAGCAATCCTAAAAGGCCTACCTAGTAGGCTAAAAAAAATAAATGAATAAAATAAATAAATAAATAAATAAATAAACCACTGCTACTTTTCTACTTATAATCTCTGAAGTGGAAAATATTCGTGGAATATGTTTATGTTGGACTTTATCAAGAAAGTCAAACTATTTCCCAAAGAGATTACACCAATTTACATCCTTACCACTAGCATATGAGAGTCCCATTGCTCTCTAACTATGACACTCTATGGAATTAACAGACTTATTGGTTACTGCCAAAATAGGTATAACATGGTGTTGAATTGTGGTTTTAATTTGTATTTCCTTGATTAAAGAGGCTGGACTTTTCCTTTTGTTTTCAATGATGTTCTCTCACAATGAACAATGAATTTTATTTCTCTATTTTTTTCCCCTTGGTTACTCTTACTCCTGGAAGGGAGAGGAGAAAGAAGAATCACCATTTTAGATAAAAATTGTACTAGCGTGGGAGATGGCTTACGTTTTTTATTTGCACCTCTCATTTTGGTCATTCTGCTCCTGCATTTTTACACTGGGGAAGGATTTGTATGTTTTAAAGATGGCTTTGAAATCCTAACCTAGAATGAATGAGCTCTGCTTTGATTCATCCCTCCAATTGAGTTTTGCACTCAAAGGCATATAAAACATCTGCACCCGGCTTGGAGATTTGCACAGCCCTAAGTCAATGTGAAAATTTATCTCAAGGCTAATTACACAGACTGAAACATTTTTTTATTTATAAAGACTTTAAACAATTCCTTCTTTTAGAATGGATCATTCACTCTGTAGAGTTTTAGGGTTTTGGTATAACCATGTTGTCACCATTCACCACTTCGTAAATCAAATTGGTTTTTCATCTCCATTAAATAAAACTTGACGTAGGATCTACTGATGTATCAGGCATGGGCAGAAGTGCTGAATGACACGAGTAAGCAAAGCACACAATTTCCCTGCCCTCATGAAGCTTTATATTCTAGTAGGGAAGACAAACATAAACAGAAATATGAAGGACATCATTTTGGATAAGGATAAGAATAAAAAATCAGTGTGGGAAGGTCAATGAGTATACTTTAGGGGTATATTTTGGCAGGCAGCCTTAAGCAACCAAGATAGTGATGAAACTCAAGCCATGTCATATGAGAAACTGATGAAGAGGCTGGGAACGTGGAGCTTAAAAACAAAAAGACTTAGCAGGGTCTCTGAAACAGTCATGTGCAGACCACCTGCATCAGAATCACCTGGAGATACAATGAAAGATGTGGATTCCTGGGCCACACTCCAGACATAGAATCAGAATCTCTGGGGCTGGACCTTGGGAGTCTATATTTTAATAAACTCCTACAGTGATATTGAGTACTAAAGTTTGAGAACCACTGACTTAGGGGAACATGATAATTGACTGCCATCAAGTGGAGAAGGGAGATGATTTGTTCAGTAAAGCCTTGAGGGTAGAACTGGGGTAGATGCTTAGAAGCTTCTGAAGGATGGTTTCCTATGGTCAGGGTTATGAAGGACATGATGGTGATCAGACATCTCGACACAGAGAATGGGCTACTTCAGGAGCTGGGGAGTGAATTCATAAACACTGAATCTATTCAATGGGACGCTAGTTGATGAGGTCAAGAATGCTACTGATGAAAGCCTAGCCAGGTAGTTGGACTGGACGACCCTTCAAGATTCCTTCTAACAAAGATTCTAGGTTGACTTCTCTCTTGGTTAAAAAGAATGGATTCTAAGCCAGGCGCGGTGGCTCACGCCTGTAATCCCAGCACTCTGGGAGGCCGAGGCGGGCGGATCACCTGAGGTCAGGAGTTCGAGACCAGCCTCAACATGGAAAAACCCCGTCTCTACTAAAAATACAAAATTAGCCAGGTGTGGTGGTGTATGCCTGTAATCCCAGCTACTTGGGAGGCTGAGGCAAGAGAATTGCTTGAACCTGGGAGGTGGAGGTTGTGGTGAGCCAAGATCGCGCCATTGCACTCCAGCCTGGGCAACAAGAGCGAAACTACATCTCAAAAAAAAAAAAAAAAAAAAAAGAATGGATTCTGTGATTTTTAAAATAGATGTTTATCATTGATCTGATACTGTTACTGTGATAAATCTTGAGTTATTGTCTTATGTTTGGATAATAAGTTGGAAGCCTCCTAAAATATCCCTAGATAATCTATTACGGCCTTTAAAACCTCAACTATGATCTCTTCCACAGGATAGTCTCCCCAACATACACCTAGAACAGTGGCTGTCAGTGTAGTGTCCTCATCAGCAGCTGCAGCATGACCTGGAAACTTATTAGAAATGCAAATTCTCTCTTCTCTCTCTCTCTCTCCCTCTTTCTTTCTCACTGAATCAGAAACTCTGGGGGTGAGGCCCACAAATCTGCATTTTAGCTAGCCTTCCAGGAGTTTCTGTTGTGTGAGAGGGTTGGAGAATCAGTGACTTACAGAAATAGAATCCCAGGGAAATTAAGTGACTTGTTTCCAGTGACAGAGTTTATATAAGCAAAGAAACTGGCTCCCAAGTCTCTCCATCATCTTTTCTCTTTGTTAGGCCCAAATGACTTACGGAGTCTCTGGAGCACATCATTTTCTCTTGGAAAAGGTCAACTGCTCAGAATCTCCCCTAAAGAAATCCTCACACATGTTTAATATTTAGGATTGTTTATTGAGCACTGCTAGCAAACAACTGGAAACAATCTTAGTATCCACCAGTAGAGGAATGGCTAAATAAATATCATGAATGTCAATGAGGGGGTTGAAAGGAATTTTGTTAGAGCTATGGAACAACATGGTTTTATCTCTAACATGTATTAAGTAGAAAAGCAGTTGGCAAATGGTATAAAAAGTGTGGTTCACAAGCTGAAGTCCAAATTCCTCTTCCTCTAACTCACTCGCTCTCTCTCTCTCTCTCTCTGTGTGTGTGTGTGTGTGTGTGTGTGTGTGTGTGTTCTGAAAGGATAAAACTACTAAAGCTACTTTAGAGAGGGGGCATCATTGGGCAGATGCTGGGAAATGGAATTAGGGATATGGAAAAGAAATTTTAGCTTTATATGTGATACTTAAAAATTTTAGAGGAAAGGGTGCTCATACATTATTTTTACAATTAAAAATTGACTTCAAACATTGGGTAAAAATTGTTATGGTTTTATTGTAATGGGCCCAAATCCTGATCAAAGAATCATGACTATACAAATTTGATCAATATTACTTGCATCTAAGTAGAAACGCCCCCAGTCATATGGCAAAGAAATAAACGCTTTTCCCATTTTAAAATATTCCTTGAAGGACCCTCAATGTATATCAATGACAACCCAGACTGTCTACTCAGAAACCCAAAATACTAGACAATTATCTGAACAATTCAATCCATATAAATAATTTTCTCTTATGTAGATAATGGAGGTAGCAGAACTATTTTGGCTTGGATAATCTGATAATTACCCCCAATTGCCCATTTCCCTTTGTGTGTATAAAAATTCAGACTTAGATTAAGTTCTATCTTATATTTACCATAATCCCTGTTACTTTAATTTTTTCCCTTCATGTTTGGCCTTGAGTAAAGAGAGAGAACAGCTGGCCACCATCTGCTGCCTAAAAAAAAGCCATATATTCATTATATCCTTAGACTCCTAAATTTGGGCCTTGGGTTAAGAAATTGCACTAATCTGTGCTATTAGAAAGAAAAAGTCCTGAAATTATAGATTCCTTCTAATGCAGTATTACTCACTATAGATAGCACTTAGCATACAATAGGTGCTTAATAAATGTTTCTGATACTGCTGCTGCTGCCTCCTCATAAACTTTAAATGAGAGGCCCCTAAAGAGGAAAAATCACAATGACACTGGGAATTGGAAATTGAGGCTGGATTTACTCAAATTAATTTGTAATGAAAGCTTAAGTTTAAACTGATTATTTACAATTAGAAAATTTATTAATGCATTTTTTTCTGATTGAACTCTACAGATTGATTTCACAATGAATATTGAGATGTGTTCAACCACCTCAATTTATTTATTTTGAGGATGGGCATTTCACATCCTGACTCCATCATCCACATACTCTCTGTGTAACTTTGAGCTAGTTTCCTCATTTGTAAAACCAGAATAAATACCATCTATCTGGGGGACTACTACCAGTGTTGAGTGAGATGATATATGTAAAACCCTAGCATGAAGCCCACCATCAGTAGGTTCTCAATAAATGTCCATCTCTCTCTTCTTCCCTTTAAGAAAAATCTATTTTTCTCTTCTCCTACCCAAACATGTGAAGAAACATAGTTAGCAATCTTTTCTGTAAGTCATCCCTAAACCATCGTGCTCAGGGGTAGGCAGATATTTACTGCAAGCAACTAGAGCATGCTGTACCAGTAACGGCTAAGAGGACAACTGCTCAGCTGAGGGACTGGGTAGTGTTCTCCTGGAGCACCATGTTGGGAGGGATTCCAAGGCCACATCGAGGCTGTGAAGAAAACATGCCTTGACTGAAGAGCTGGGTCTGCAGCTAGGGTTGAAGAGTGAAGCTGTGCTCATACCCATGTATTTGCCATCCCCATGCCAGGAGGTTTCCTCACATTCTCTTTCCTCTTTTTCTCCATTTTGTTATTTTCTTCATTGCTTTTTCTTTTTGCTGCTTCATTGTTATTATCTAACATAAGTTAGCCCCACTGATATTTGTTTTAAAGAATCCCCAAGCAAGGAGTTTTAATTCAGCCACTGATTTCCAGAGTAAGCTGGGCAAGCAAATTCAAATGTCCAGATATTATTTAATGCCTTCATAATGTCTTTTCTCTTGTTTTCCTTTATTATTTCTTCTTTCCTACAGCTGAACTAATTCATGAGGTTGCTTATAACACAGAACATTTGGAAAATCAGAAAAGATAGCCTGGGCTTATTATTCTGCCACCATTCAGTGTTTTGGAGAACAGTGAAATGAATATTAATTCTTGCATCCACTTTTTCAAACCACCACTACAAATTCCTGGCTAAATCTACAGAGCTATCAACTACAGAAATGATTTTTCTAATTGACTATGTGAAAAGCTGCTGCCAGCAGCATGGGCTCCACGAAAAAGGCAGGGCTTAAAAGAATTAGTTTTGGGATTTTGTCCCAATTGCCTTAGGCAACTAAGAAAGGGTCCTCAGCCCACAATGCCAATTTGAACCCATCCTGCCCCATAAGAATAAGTAGAGGTGGTCACAGAAGTTCTCTTTAGCCTATAATATTCTGGAAAGATTGATACTGCCTATTCCTAGAGATACCTTGGGGAAGTGATTTTACCTCTATTGCCTCAGACTCTGTAAATAAGATCTGTAAATACAGATCTGTAAATGAGAAAGTTGGATCAAGCCATCTCTTAGAGTCTTTCAGTGATATTGTAAAAGGCATTTTAAGAAAGTTTTTTGTTTACTGCACTAACCAAGTGTATTAGTTTGTTTTCACATTGCTGATAAAGACATACCTGAGACTGGGCAATTTACGAAAGAAAGAGGTTTAATTGAACTTACAGTTCCACATGGCTGGGGAGGCCTCACAATCATGGCAGAAGGCAAGGAGGAGCAAGTCACATTTTACGTGGATGGCGGCAGGCAAAGAGAGAGCTTGGGCCGGGCACTGTGGCTCATGCCTGTAATCCCAGCACTCTGGGAGGCCAAGGCAGGCAGATCACCTGAAGTCAGGAGTCCAAGACCAGCCTGGCCAACATGGTGAAACCCCGTCTCTACTAAAAACACAAAAATTAGTTGGGCATGGTCGTGTGCACCTGTAATCCCAGCTACTCGAGAGGCTGAGGCAGGAGAATCACTTGAATCTGGAGGGAGAGGTTGCAGTGAGCAGAGATTGCTCCACTGCACTCCAGGCTGGGTGTCAGAGTGAGACCCTGTATCAAAAAAAAAAAAAAAAAAAAAAGAGAGAGAACTTGTGCAGGAAAACTCCCCTTTTTAAAACCATCGGATCTCCTGAGACTTATTCACTATCATGACAACAACAAGGGAAAGATGTGCCCCCATGATTCAATTACCTCCCACTGCATTCCTCCCACAACACATGGGAATTCAAGATGAGACTTGGGTGAGGACACAGCCAAACCATATCACCAAGGTTATAACATTCGTAATGTAAGGATTAAGAGAGAAAAGAAGTCATTCAAAGTTTCACCTCCCTAATACTCTAATACATAAACTACCTAAAAGGCACCAACACACACAGTTGGGAAGCAGGTAGCAACTCACCCTCTCAACTAAACAAAGAAAAGCTGATGGAAACGATAGTATGCAAGGAGAGCAATGTTAAAGATCCTCCCAGAGAAGCCACCATGCCACTCCTGCCCCTAGAAGGTAGATGTGGAGACTTCATACAAGCATGAAATATATTTTACTCACAATGTTGAAGCTGTCATCCTCCCTAATTATGTCTTAACAGGTTCCTTACACCATGTAAGTTAATTTTCATGGAATATTCTTCTTTACTTTTTAAAAATTTTTAAATTTTTTTTTGAAACATCTCACTCTGTCACCCAGGCTGGAGTGCAGTGGCACAATCACAGCTCACTGCAGCCTTGACCTCTGAGGCTCAAGCGATCCTCTCACCTCAGCCACCAAGTAGCTAGGACCACAGGCATGTGCCAGACCACACTCTGCTCATTTTTGTATTTTAGGGTTTTGCCAAGTTGCCAAGGCAGGTCTCGAACTACTGGGCTCAAGTGATCCACCCACCTTGGCCTCCTGGGGTTACAGGCACGAGTCACTGCACCCAGCAATTTCCAGGGTATTGAGGATGCTGTTCACTTTGCTGCAGATGTACTAGCTTACCTGGATGACACATTAAGATCTGTTTATATCAGACTCTCATCTATGTAGTTACAGGTGAAAAGAAAAGAAGTCTAATGATGTCCTGGAGGATTTGTGTTTTCTTATTCCTTATTCACTGTTGTCTACCCAGAGAAAAAAGCAGAAGCTTTTACTCACTGAAAATTGAAGTTTGACATTCAGCCTTTCTCGAGATGTCTGGGTTCTTCTGTGCTGCTGATTTCTCTAAATGCTATCCTGTGAGTAGGCACTAAGCTTAGGGCTTAATAAGGGAATATGGTGGACCATGTCCTCATAGGTGAACTTTTCACAACGTTAACTGATGATATTCAGTTCACTTTGCGAGAGTTAAAGGATGTGTTATAGGCTTAAAACTGCAAACACACTGTTGTGGGAAAAACTCTCAAATGATGTTTTTCCTCTGCTCTCACACCACTACAACAATCATCAACACTAAGACTTCTATGACCAAATGTGTGTGAGTTTTTCCCCACCACAAACAAGCAGTTAATTCTGCAGCAGATACCAACTGGGCATCCTTCAAATCAATTTGGACATTGTCCACCTGGAGATAGTGTCAGATCCCACTGGTTGAGGGCTCAGTCCCCAAGACTAACCACTCCCCACCCCGCAATGCCAGTCACAAGTCTGGGCCTTTGAAACTTCTCACTGACCAGCTTCAAGTTGGGGTTCCCATGACACCCTCTTTGAGTTCAATTAATTTGCTGGAGCAGCTCTTAGAACTTAGGGAAACACTTACTTTTACCAGTTTATTATAAAGGATATTGCAAAAGATACAGATGAAGAGATGAGTAGGGAAAGTTACGGGGGAAAGGGTGCAGAGCTTCCATGCCTTGCTTGGGTGTGCCACCCTCCAGGAACCTCCATGTGTTCAACTATCCAGAATCCAAACCTCTTGGGTTATCACTGAAGCTTCATGACTTCAGCATTCCTCCCCCTATGATATATGATGGGACCCTCTCTGGGGAGGGTCTTATGACCCACAATCAGAAAGGGGAAGATTAAAGTCTTGCCTTGGGGCCCGTGAAAGGAGGGCAGAAGGATTCTGTTTCCTAAGGCCTGACACACCAAACATTATAAACAAAAGACTGTAATAAGGGTTATGGGAGTTATGAGCCAGGAACCATGCTGAAAACCTGTCTGTCTATAAATAAACAAATATATGTGTGTGGTGTTATTTTTTATATATATATATATATATATATATATGCACACATATATAGGTTTAATATATATACATACACACATATATACACATATACATATATATACATATATGTTTTTATAGGTTTAATATATATACACACATATTAAACCTATAAAATATATGTTAAACCTATAAATATGTGTGCATATATATACACACACACAACTATATATGCGTATATACGTATATATTAAACCTATATATGTGTATATGTATACTAATATATTTAGTTCTCATTACAAAGTTAACATTCAGTTACATGTATGTGTGTATATATATTAATATACATATACACATATGTGGGTATATATATTAAACCTATATATAATAGGTGTTATATATGTGTATATATAATACCTATATGTTTATATATGTAGTGTATATGTAACATCTGTTATATATGTATATATAAAACCTATATATTTATATATAATAGATATAAAATACACCTCTATTATATAGATGTATGTATATATAAAACATACATTTATATAAAATATATATAAAATACACCTCTATTATATAGATGTATATATATAAAACATATATTTATATATAGGTTTTTAAAATATATGTGTGTGTATATATATAAAATCTATATTTTATATATTTTAAATACATATACACGCATCTATATAATAGATATATAATTATATTCTATATATTATTTTTATATATAAATATATAGGTTTTATATACATACACACATACATATAATATTTATATTTTAATTATTTATTTATTTTTTATTTTTTTGAGACAGTGTCACTCTGTTGCCCAGGCTGGAGTGCAATGGCATGATCTTGGCTCACTGCAACCTCTGCCTCCCGGGTTCAAGCAATTCTCCTGCCTCAGCCTCCCGAGTAGCTGAGATTACAGGCATGTGCCACCATGCCCAGCTAATTTTCGTAGTTTTAGTAGAGACAGGGTTTTACCATGTTGGCCAGGCTAGTCTTGAACTCCTGACCTCAGGTGATCCACCCGCCTCGGCCTCCCAAAGTGTTGGGATTACAGGAATGAGCCACCATGCTCAGCCATAATATATATTTGTATATAGGTTTTTAAAATATATATACATATATAATAACACCTATTATATATATATAGGTTTAATGTGTGTGTGTGTGTGTGTATATATATATATATATATATATATATGTAAAACCTATATATGGGCCGGGCATGGTGGCTCACATCTGTAATCTCAACATTTTGGGAGGCCAAGACCTCCGAGATCACCTGAGGTCAGGAGTTTGAGATCAGCCTGGCCAACATGGTGAAACCCCGTCTCTACTAAAAATACAAAAAATTAGCTGGGTGTAGTGGCGCTTGGCTGTAGTCCCAGCTACTTACGGGGGCTGAGGCAGGAGAATCACTTGAACCTGGGAGGCGGAGGTTGTAGTGAGCTGAGATCGCATTACTGTACTCCAGCCTGGGTGACAGAGTGAGACTCCATCTCAAAACAAAAAAACAAAAAAACCTGTGTGTGTGTGTGTGTGTGTGTGTGTGTACAATTACACCCCACACACCTTCTCCATGGCCATGGAATTAGAAAATTCCCAGGATCTCACCTGCTTCTAGTCAGGCACGTCTGCACTTTCTGACTCTTAAATGAGGTAGCAAGGAGTAAGAAATGAATGGATTGTAAGGAACTCGAAATATTTATTTAATATTCATTCATCCCGATTCTTTAAATCACTCCCTCATTCAATTAATAAATATTAGATTTCTTCTCTGAGAGAAACATGACTAACCGCCTCCCCCATTTCCACACTCACTTCTCCCTGGCTAAATGAACACCAGTTTTTTACTGGGTGACAATGTGCCCCAGTCCTGTTCTCCACTTTCTAAGCCTCTCCCTGAAGCTAGGAATGGTCATGGGACCCAGGTCAGGTCAATGAGGTATATGTAAAATGGCTTCTTAAAAAATTTTTTCTTTCCTGATAAAAAATGGTAGAGACGTGGCTGCCTTAGCCATTCATCCTGCTCCTTTTTTCCTGCCTTAAATGCAGACATGATAGTTGAAGGGGCAGTAGCCTTCTTGTGACTGTGACACTATAAGCCAACCCACACACTAAAGATGGCCAAAAGGGATGAAAGAAGGTCAGAAGGTGTCCAGGTCTCTGATGACATTGCTGAACAGCTGAACTAATGCTAGAAACAGCTTACCTCTCAACTTCTTTTTTATGTGAGAAGAAATAAACAAACCTATTCACCAGTGGTTCTCATCTTGGGTAATTCCCCCCCTCCCCCTCAGGAGACATTTCATTGACAACATCTAGAGATACTTTTGACTGTCACAACTGCTGAGGGTGGAGGTGTTGGAATCTAGTATGTAGAATCTAGAAAGAAGCTACTAAACATCTTATAAGGCACAGGACAGCTCGCAACAAAGAATTATCTGGTCCAAAATGTCAACAACACAGAGGTTGAGAAACTCTGGCTTAAGCCACTAAGAATGTTTATTTGCTATTCACAGTCGAATGTATTCCTGATTAATAGAGTCCTCCATTCAGGAAACACTGGACACACACCATGAGCCAGATACCATAACATGTGAAGTGCTAGGGATAAAAAAATGAATAAGGTCCACTCCATCCCTGTAAAAGTTCACAGTCTTGTTGGGCAGACAGACATGTTAGGATAAAAATAAGACTATAGGTTCTAATACAGAGATATCAACATCCAGTTGTGGGAGCACAGAGGATGGAGCAACAACTAGTTTGGCAGAGTCCAGGCAGGCTTCATAGAGAAGGTGCCTGGACTGGGGATTGAAAGATGAAGAGAAAACTACCAGATGAAGAGGGTTTCCATCAGTGAAGAGAATGCACAAAGGCTGACCATCACACATGGGGCTGGAGGGCCCAAGGTCTGGCTGACAGCAGTCTAGGCTATGTGAGGGAGAATGGTGGGGAAAAATGAGAATGGTCAGTTGAGACCAGTTATGGAAAGCTTTGTGTTCTGCAGTAGGCAGGCCTAGGCAAACCTACCCCCAAAAGTCTAAGGAAGCTGAGAGGCCAAAGAAAGAGGCTGACATATCCAGTTCCTTAGAAGGAAAGAAACATTTAATAGAGATTTATGAACAAAAGCCATGTCTGTGTCTAGGATGGCAGTGGGACAAGATGGAGGATCCCTGGGCCATTAACCCCCTAACCCAGTGCTTATATACCATAGGAAAGTGATATGAACAGGAGACAGGGAAATACTCGGTAGAAGAGGATGGTTCCCCGGCAATGGTCCCACCCTCAAGTCTGAATACCCATGGCCCTAAATAAGGACAGGTATTCCTGCTTTTGCACCCAAAAAATTGCTTTGGGCCCACCATATCCCCTATTTTGCACCCACACAAACCACGAACCCCAGGCTCCAGAGTAGATGAGGAGACAAGCAGAGCATGGCACAACAGCATGGCAGAGAAAGAGAGAATAGAAGGAGTATCTGAAGGCTGAGAGGAGTTCTGCTAGGGGCAGTTGGAGAGGAGTCTGGCCACTGGACAGCCAAACTCCAGAGGAAGATCATCTTCCCATTCCATCCCCATTCCAGCTCTCCATCCATCCCACTGAGAGCCACTTCCACCACTCAATAAAACCCCTGCATTCATCCTTCAAGCCCATGTATGACCTGATTCTTCTGGGGCGCAAGACAAGAGCTTGGGATACAGAAAGCTATCACACTGGCCCACTACCCTTGGGAAAAGGCAGAGGGTCCACTGAGCTGGTTAACACTTAAGCCATCTGCGGACAGCAAAGCTGAAAGAGTGCACTGTAACATGCCCACTTGGGCTTTGGGAGTTGCAGACACCCCACTCCTAGACACTACTTGGAGAGTGGGGCTAGAATCCACAGCGCTTGTCCCAGCTCCTGCACGTGTCCATCCACGTGCTCCCCTTCCCGCAGGTGGTTTCAGCAGTGGTGGTGACCAAACAGATGAGCCACACCCTTGTCGCATGTCCTGTGAGGGGGGACAGGGAACACTCCCATTTCAAAAGGAAAGGAATGTGTAGGATAATCAAAGTCAACCTCCCAGGGAAAAGCAAGAATGCTGTGTAAATCTGCCTAAGGGCAGGATTTATGGTCAAGGTTGTTCTTACCTAAGGGCAGGATTTATGGTAAGTAGATGCTCTTGCAGAAGAAACAGTAAATAAAATAAAAATCTTAGAGGAATTGCTGGAACTGGGGTTAAGCAGAAGTTAACATGGCAAGTTAATGTCCAAGATGGAATTGCTTTGGCCTCCTCACTTTGCTGAGCTAAAGGCTTTAGACCTCGTCCTATAGACAACGAAGAAGAGGCACAGAAGTTTATTTCTGAGAGTGACATGATCATCTTGATATTTTTATAAACGTAACTCTGGTGGCAGTATAAAGGATCATGTAAGGTAAACAGAGACTAGAGTTAGCAAGGCACAAAGTGTAAGCAAAAATTCAGCTGAAAGATTGATTAGTATTCTGAAAGTATGGCAGGAAATACTTAAAAGGAGAGAATAAGCTGGACATGGTGGCTCACACCTGTAATCCCAGCACTTTGGGAGGCCAAGGTGGGAGGATAGATAGCTTGAGCCCAGGAGTCTGAGACCAGCTTAGGCAACATAATGAGATCTTGTCTCTACAAAAAATTAAAAAATTAGCCAGGCATGGTGGTTCGCACATGTAGTCTTCGGTTGCTTGTAGGCTGAGGCAGGAGAATTGCTTGAGCTCAGGCGTTCAAAGCTGCAGTGAACCATGATCATGCCACTGCACTCCAGCCTAGGCAGCGGAGCAGGGCCCTATCTCAACAAACAAAACACAAATAGAGGCTAAGAGAAGAGACCCTGCGAAAGGGAAGTGACATAGTGACATGCAGCACTTCTATGCTGGGTCCTAGGTGGGACAAGAACATCATGGGTGAGAGAGTCAGAGAACTGTGTCAAATGCAAGAAGATAAATTCAAACTGGGCCAGAATAGACTGAGTTTTCTCTAATCCCTTAGTGAAGTGGAGCTGGAAACTATTTTCAATAACCCACTCTATGCTATGTGAAGTCGTGTTTAAACAAAACAAGATGACCATTCTTAAGTGAAAACGATAGTAACTATATATATTTAGTTCTTATTCCAAAGTTAACATTCAGTTATTGTCAACAAAATTTTTGTTCCTACGAAATTCTAAATTAAAGGGCTCCTATAGGTAGATATCTGGGCTAAGGTGAACCTTTCTGAACTGTTGTCATTTATTCTAGGACACAGAATAGTCAAAACTAAAGGTAATGGATGCCTATCTTTTTTTTTTTTTTTTTTTTTTGAGACGGAGTTTCGCTCTTGTCACCCAGGCTGGAGTGCAATGGGGTGATCTCGGCTCACCGCAATCTCCACCTCCCAGGTTCAAGTGATTCTCCTGCCTCAACCTCCCAAGTAGCTGGGATTACAGGCATGCGCCACCACGCCTGGCTTATTATTATTTTTTTTTTTTAAGTAGAGACAGGGTTTCTCCATGTTGGTCAGGCTGGTCTTCAACTCCCGACCTCAGGTGATCCACCCACCTTGGCCTCCCAAAGTGCTGGGATTACAGGCGTCAGCCACCATGTCCAGCCATGGATGCCTATCGTTTTAGCCTATCCAGCCCTATCCTTCCTTTAAAGAGTCCATTAGGCCATGGTTCAAGTGGGGTTGACTCCATCCCTGGCAGTTGACCCAAGACCCTGCCAATCATACCCCTGGGCACAGTAATTGGCTCAAGGGTGGGCATGTGATCCAGGCTCAGACAGTCAGAGAGTTCCTTGCATAAGAACTCTCAGAAACTGTCTTGCTGCTAATGTTGCTAAGCCTATAGAATGCTTTCTATAGGAGCATCCAGGGACCATCTTTGCCAACATGTAAGGAGAGCTAACCTGGCTCCTTATCAGAAACTCAAAAAAGGGAAAAAGAAACCTGCTACAAGGAAAAAGACACTGGCTTGGTAAAACTGTTTGATTGCCTGGATCCAGACATGTCTTTGGATTTCCTAATTTCCTAAGCCAATACGTCATCCCCTTTTAATTGTTGCTTCAACTAGTTTGAGTTTCAGTTACTTGTTATTGAGAGGTTCCTAACTAACATACCAAGTAAGCAGCCTGCTTTCACAGAATGGTGCTTTCATAAAATGTACGTAGGCTGTGTTAGGAAGCTCCAAGTGGTTTCTTTTTTTCTGGAGTATGAGCTGAGAGATGGGGAGATGAGAGAGAAGAAGCTGGAAAACGAGAGAGACTTCCTTGTCCTATTAAGCTTATCTCTTTGGATTTCGAAAAAAAATCATTTTTGTTATAGAGAGAAGGGAGGCAAATTTGTTTAAAGTTAGCCTTTCAATGTATTAACTTCTAATAATAGCATTGTCAAACTGGGTTAGAGCCTTATTTTAAATCAACTTATTTAAGTTTCTTATCTTTTATTGATAAAGAGCTACTATGACTTACCTGAAATCTTACATTCTATCAATCTAGGTTATACACTACAGTACAAGGAAAACTTAACCTCAACAAAGCCAGTTCTAGATATCTGTCATATATTTCAAAGAGCAAGGATGAAAGTGTGAGTCAAGGGATGGTAAAAGAAAATAGTGATAAAACGGTTGGGTGCAGTGGCTCACGCCTGTAATCCCAGTACTTTGGGAGGCCAAGGCAGGCAGATCACGAGGTCAGGAGATCGAGACCATCCTGGCTAACATGGTGAAACCCCGTCTCTACTAAAAAAAAATACAAAAAAATTAGCTGGGCATGGTGGCAGGTGCCTGTAGTCCCAGCTACTCGGGAGGCTGAGGCAGGAGACTGGCATGAATCCAGGAGGTGAAGCTTGCAGTAAGCTGAGATCACCCCCACTACGCTCCAGCCTAGGTGACAGAGTGAGACTCCATCTCAAAAAAAAAAAAAAAAAAGAAAAAAAGAAAAAGAAAATAGTGATGAAAAAGAAGAGGTAAGAGTTTGATTCAACTCAACAAATATTTATTAAACACTGAATTTGTGCCAGGCACTGCATTGGACAATACAGACATAAAGTGAGCTAAAGTTCAGGCATGGTGGCTCATACCTATAATCCCAGCAGTTTGCGAGGCCGAGGCAGACAGATTGCTTGAGCTCAGGAGTTCAAAACCAGCCTGGGCAACATGGTGAGACCTCATTGCTACTGAAAATACAAAAATAAGCCAGGCATGGTGGTGCACGCCTGTGGCCCAGCTACTTGAGAGGCTAAGGTGGGAGGATCACTTGAACCCAGGGGGTAGAGGTTGCAGTGAGCCAACATTGTGCCACTGCATTCCAGCCTGGGTGACAGAGTGAGACCCTGTCTCAAAATAAATAAATAAATAAATAAATAAAAAGTGAGCTGAAAAATATCCCTGCCTCCCAGGCAGTTAAGGTTCAGATGAGAGGTAGATAATTGCTCTACAATGTAGTAAGTGCTACCAAAGAAGCTCATCAAAAGAGATCCTAACTCAGCCTGGGGAAGTCAAGGAGGGTATCACAGAAAAGTTAATGCCTGGTCAAAGACCTAAGGAATGAGCAGGATTTAGCTTGGCTAAGACAGCAGACTGAGGGCTTGGAGAAGGCAGATTTAGTCGACATAGCCTGAGCAAAGCACAAAAGACTAGAACAGCCTGGGATGGTTAGAGAACACCAAGTAATTCAATTTTGGCTGGAGTGTGATCTGAGATGTGGAAAATGAGAGAAGAGTCTAGGAAAGTAAGCAGGGGCCAAATCAGGTGGACTCCCTTACACCAGGCCAGAGCACTGCAGCTCACCCCATGGGGGCCTGGATGGTCATTTTAATCAAGGAAACAATATGCTCAGATAGGAATTTTAACAAATTTTTGTATTTTTAGTAAAGACAGGATTTCACCATGTTGTATGATTCCATTTACACGAAATGTCAAAAATAGGCAAATCCATACAGATGGAAGTTAGATTATTGGTTGCCTAAGTTTGGTGGGATTGAGGAGAAAGGGGAGAATGGCTAATGAGTTTGGAGTTTCTTTTTAGGTAATGAAATGTTCTATGATTAGATGGTAGTGATGTTTATACAACTCTGTGACTAATTAAAAACCTTTGAATTGTATTCCTTCTTTTTTTTTTTTTTTTTTTTTTTTTGAGACGGAGTTTCGCTCTTGTTGCCCAGGCTGGAGGGCAATGGCACGATCTCGGCTCACCACAACCTTCACCTCCCAGGTTCAAGTGATTCTCCTGCCTCAGCCTGCTCAGTAGCTGGGATTACAGGCATGCACCAACACACTCAGCTAATTTTGTATTTTTAGTAGAGACGAGTTTTCTCCATGTTGGTCAGGCTGGTCTCGAACTCCCGACCTCAGGTGATCCACCCTCCTCAGCCTCCCAAAGTGCTGGGATTACAGGTGTGAGCCACTGTGCCCGGCTGAATAGTATACTTTCAAAAGATGACTTTTATCATACGTGAATTATATCTAAATTGAGCTGTTAATAATAACAAAAGGCCTGGACTAAAGCTATGGGAGAAGGGATGAGAGATTCCCAAGGGAACATTTTTTAGAAACTTTAGCAGGTAGTGAGCTGGACCTGGTGATCGATTATTTAAAGGAAGTGAGGAGAAGTCAAAGGTGACTCCTAGTTTCTGGAAGAGAGACAGTGAAGGAACAGAAAGGAGAATGAGATGAAAGAGATACCAAGACACCATGGTTCTCCACGCCATCATGAGAAGAAATGGAAGATGCCAATGAAAGAGAAGAGGGAAGAGTTTCATTTTGTTCAATGGTTAACAACTGTTATGCATCACAGCCTGGTAGATGCAGGTCTCTCATCCAGCGAGCTCGACTGGGAAGGCAAAAACCCCTAGAAGACTTAGAAACTAAGTAAGCCCCAGGCATCTGCAAGTAATCCTTGAAAATCTTTAGAATGTGGGCTTTGTATATTCCTGCCTTCTTGTCATGCAGGTGAGGAAACATCTTTTACAGAATATTGGGTTACTTTCCAGATGTTATATACCGAAGGAGACTAGAATTCAGGTCTCCTTACTAAACTGCATTATTTACTACAATAGCTTCATAAACAAACAATTAGACTCAGCCCTATTCTTTATTTTTTTGAGAGGAAGTCTCACTCCGTCGCCCTGGCTGGAGCGCAGTGGCACGATCTTGGCTCACTGCAACCTCCGCCTCCTGGGTTCAAGCGATTCTCCTGTCTCAGCCTCCCAAGTAGCCACCACACCCAGCTAATTTTTGTATTTTTAGTAAAGACAGGATTTCACCATGTTGGCTAGGCTGGTCTCGAACTCCTAACCTCAGGTGATCTGCCTGCCTCCCAAAGTGCTAGGATTACAGGTGTGAGCCATCACGCCCAGCCTGACTCAGCCCTATTTTTTAGACATTTGCCAGAACACATCCCAATAGATGCAGTTATGTGTTTGCCCTCTGTAGACATTCTGAGAGACTATGCATCAGAATCCATTGACCATAAAAACAATAAATGCTTAGACTGCTTTTCTATGACGTCTCTCAACAGTGTGGCTCCAGCATTTCCAGGTGGCCACTTTCATGCCTAGTCGAGAACATAAAGACTTCCAATTCACCTGGCCCTATTGATGAGGGGATGTTGGGGACACCCTCTTCCTCAAAGGCTCCATGAGTAGAGGCTAAGGAAGGGCACTTCCAAGTCATTTTGCCAGAAAGCTCAAAGATAATAGAGGCAAGAAAGTATTTTAGGTTTGGCCAAGCCTGCAGACTTGGGTAATTTGGGAACTGGGGAAGTCTTTCCCCTTTCTGGAACCCAACAACATGATCCCAAGAACACCACCAGGTGTATACTCAGGGTTTCAGTCCTGAATGCCAGAAAATACAAAAATGTAGAGTAACATTAAATGAGTTTTTATCTTTTATTTACCTCCATTTAATAAACCTTGAATGGCTCTGTTTCCTGTCTTTGATTGTCCTGTCTGCTATTTCCTGCTAAGAGTTTACAAAACAGCATTCTTGAACAGGAAGATAAGAAGTGTACCTATTTGTTGAATAACATCAAGGGAGAAAACTGCTAACTCATCCATTTTGTTAAGTGGTTCAAAAGGATCAAAATACCAATTAACTTGCTGGCTCAGAAATCTTTGATATCCTCAGATTTACTGGCATTTTGAAACTCCTGTTCATACTTGCCTAATGGCTTTCTGATTACGAACAAAGAAGTGCCAATCTGTTCAGCATTTGACCTGTTTTCTTAAATATTTTTATGTATTCAAACATTGTTACAAAAAATACTTGACTAGTCAAATTCATGTGCTAAATTTTTTTTCTTCTTCCACTTCCAAATTTAAGAGGAAAAAAGAAGCTCAAAGACACTTTAAAAAAAAGCCATTTCACCCCTATTTTTAATTTAAAAGCTCTCATTGCTAGGAACTTTTTTTTTTTTTTTTTTTTTTTGCCTTATCTTTTCCATGGAATTTAGCAGAGTTTGGGAGACTTGATAAAGCAAGCTACCATATTTATGACCCATCCTCTCCCGAGAAAATTTTGGAAAAAATGACTTTGGGCACATGTTTCAGAGTGGAAGTAAAAAGACACTAACGATGGCTTAAGGAGTGAGGCAGATTCTACAATGTATTTTTTTTTTCTTGATTGCCTTGTCTTTGTCAGGCATACAATGGATTTCAATATTCCTCTCCAGGCATCCTCAGACAGCAGTGCTTCTCAGAGGTGTTTTTTTTGTTATTGTTTTCCTTATTTCTTCACAGAAAATTCTACTTGTAATCACATTCATACATAATCTCTATGGCAGTTGTTCAGAAAAGAGCGGCATTTCATTCTTAGGCAAAGGCACTTTCTGGGTTAAGAAAGTGCCATGCAATTTATTTCAATAAATATTGATTGAATGCACTGAACTGAAGAGATTAAAAGCATGCATGCTGAAACCAGACTGCCTGGGTTCAAATCCTGGTTCTACATTGACCAGCATGAGACCATGGGAAAATCACTTACTTTCTTTTCATACCCAAGTTTTCTCACCTTTACGTTTTGTAAAATGGGGATGATAATAGAGTCTAGCTTATAGGGTTGTTCTATGGATCAAAAGAGATAATACATTTTAGAATAGTGCCCTAAAATGTCCTGTACTCTTAGGATACTTCAGGTGTTATGTAAGTGTTAATTATCGTATTATATCATGCCAGAACCTGGAAGAACTGGTGCTTGGGTGCATTCAAATCTGGCCCACTTACGGAGGGATACTTTCATCATAACAACAAAATACCTGGAGAACTTGAGACCTAAGGATTTATAACATATAAACATATATGGACATTTAAAATAATGTGATCAGAAGGAAGCTTAACCTGGCTGCTGGATCACTGCAGTTTAGTTGAAGCACAATAAAAATGCAACATTCAAGCAAGTAAATGGTAGCTGGCAACTAGCCAATTACATGTTTGGAGGAGAGCACGCAGGAGGAACAATCTTAGGACACAGGGATGGCCAGAGTAGAGCTACATTTATAAGAATGCATTCCCGTAGATGACGGTCTGACCTTTTCACAAATTCTTCAAAAAGGATGCGGTGGGAATAGCCCTGGCGGCGGATGCTGACTGTCTCCAGAATCCCTGTGGAGCGGAGCTGGGCCAGCACCCTCTCTCGAGAGAACTGCAGGGCCTCTCGGTCATCATTGGGTTTAATGCAGCGCACAAAGTGGGGCTGTCCAACCACCATTTTGGAGAGCAGGTCCATCAGAGAATACTACCAGGGAGAAAAATGCACAAGGAACAAGGTTACCACCAACACAATGGATAATTACAACACAAGCCTGCAGAAGCCTCTGGAGCAGTTCGAGGCTCACAGACCTTCTTGAGGAAGAACATGAAATCAGCAATAGGAGATAATAATGTAAGTTGCACTTATAGCCATCTGCAGATTCAAAACCATTCTTTAAACATCACCTAGTGCCAAGCAATATCCCATATGGCAGAAACTTAGCTAAGAACATGCTCTAGGTTATCCTGTAATTCCACCGCCAGAACTAGAATGCTTGTCGCTGGTATTCCAAGGTGATGTTCCACAATCTGTATCTGTAATTTAAAATGTCCAGCTTTTGAGGAAGGGGCTAATTGCTTCTTCAGCCTAAGAACCATCAGATAGTCTAAGCAAATCCTACAGATACGATTGGTAATAAGGTAGTGGGACAGAAAAGAAAAATACAAAAACAAGGCAAAGAAAATGAGAGAAGTACACAAAAAGAAGACTGTGGTGACTATCAACTAACATACACCAAGCAGCTGGTACTGGGCTCTCACAGCAAGAGGGGAGCAAGGACACGGAAAACCAGGGGGGTGCTTGTGAAGGAGGGCCTCAGTTGTTCCTCAGGGGCGTCCACTGCTGGAGCTCTTCTGGGCACACCTTCAGGAGCTATTATAAGCCAAAGGAACTCAGTTCCATTATTTCATAGTCACTGCTCCTACAGATCAAAATTGGTGTTACCTAGTTTCCAAGGTAACTTATTTTTCAGGTTTAGCATTCGTGAACGGGTATTTTGAGAACACCAACTGGTTGTTATGGGTATATTTCTGAAAAACCGTAAGCCAGAGGCTTTTCTGCTGATAGGGGGGCCCTAAGATCTTGAGGATCACTTCACGGAGTAAATAGAGCTACTAAATCCAGTGGGAAAACACATACAGACACCAAGGGTTACCAGGAGGATGATTTGGTTTGGATATGTGTTTCCTCCAAATCTCATGTTGAAATGTGACCTCTAATGTTGGAAATGGGCCCAGTGGGAGGTGTTTGGGTCATGGGGCAGATTCCCCATGAATGGCTTGGTGCTGTCCTCACGGCAATGAGTGAGTTCTTACTCTATTAGTTCATGCAAAATCGGGTTGTTTAAAAGAGTCTGGGATCTCCCCTCTGTCTTGTTCTCTCTCCATTCCTCCCTCTCTTGCCATGTAACATGTCTGCTCTATGAGTAAAAGCTCCCCGAGGCCTCACCAGAAGCCAAGTAGATGCTGGTGCCAGGCTTGTAGAGCCTGCAGAACCGTGAGCCAATAAACCTCTTTTCTTTATAAATTATCCAGTCTTGGCTGGGCACAGTGGCTCATGCCTGTAACCCTAGCACTTTGGGAAGCCGAGGTGGGTGGATTACCTAAGGTCAGGAGTTCGAGACCGGACTGGCCAACATGGTGAAGCCTCATCTCTAGTGAAAATACAAAAAAAAAAATTGCCAGGCATGGTGGCACGTACCTGTAGTCCCAGCTACGTGGGAGGCTGACGCAGGAGAATCGCTTGAACCCAGGAGGCGGAGGTTGCAGTGAACCTAGATGGTACCACTGAACTCCAGCCTGGGTGACAGAGCCAGACTCTGTCTTAAAAGAAAAAAAAAATTATCCAGTCTCAAGTATTCCTTCACAGCAACATAAAACGGACTAACAGACTAACAGATGAGGATAGAGCCACTGAAGGGGATAGGACCAGGTGTGTCTCCATATAAGAAATAAGTAGCAATTATAAATAACCAAACATCAGAATGATGAGGCAGGGGCCCACCTTCCACAGATGCTATAGCACGACTCAATGCATGGATGGAATACTGGATTCGAAGGTCTGGGGCCCCTGCAATTCATACCGAGCCCAATTCTAGCCTGCCTCTGAAGCACAATTGGCTAGGCTGGACTTCCACGTTTTAGATCCCTGCACCTGCTAGCTTTCCATGGAGCCTTCTATCCAGAGTGCTGGCTCCCAAGTCCTGCCCTTCAGCCTTCCTGGCTCTTCCAGCTTCCCACCCACCTGACCTCTCATCCCTGCCAAGCCCTTTCTTGTGCCAACCCTATCTTACTACTTCATTCTGCTATCCCTGAGATCAGTTCTAAATTTGATCTAACAGCATTTTTTTTTTTTTTTTTTTGAGAGGGAGTCTCACTTTGTCACCCAGGCCTGCAATGGCGCAATCTCAGCTCACTGCAACCTCCACCTCCCAGGTTCAGGTGATTCTCCTGCCTCAGCCTCCCAAGTAGCTGGGATTACAGGCACCTGCCACCACACCTAATTTTTGCATTTTTACTAGAGAAGGGGTTTCACCATGTTGGCCAGGCTGGTCTCTTAACTCTTGACCTCAAGTGATGTGCCTGCCTCAGCCTCCCAAAATGCTGGGACTATAGGTGTGAGCCAATGTGCTCGGCCTAACAGTATTTCTATTGTGAAACTATCTGGACCTTAGCTACCAGTCTCTAAGGGCCTTCCAACTCTAACGCTTTATAATTTGAAGACAAACAAATCTGTGCAAGAGTGTATATGTCTTATCTTTGCTATATAATGTGCATTTAACAGAGCCCTTCTAGAGACCATGTTTTTACCCAAAGGAGGCATTTAACTAGATGAAGTATCAGAAATAGGGATGGCAGAAATGGGAAATAATAGGGCTCAGACAAGTGGGTTTTACAAGGGGTCAATTCAATCTAGGAAAATAAAGTCAATGCTAAGACAGATTCTCTCAGTATCTGAACTTATAAGCCACCTTCTGGAACTTTATTAACTACTTTACTATTCAGTATGCTAGAAAAGTGGCTGCCTCTAGTAGCTTTAAGACCAAGAAGCAGCTCATATGCTAACAGAATCAGTCACTTAATGGGCAGGGTTTTGTGCCCAGTGTTCTCTTCCTTCCTTGCTTCCACCACTTCCCCAACCCAATCTTTCTTGACTCTGTGCTTTGCCCTTGTTTCACTGACTCCATCTGGGCATCTCATAAGAAGGCTTAGACAGTCCTTTTTGGAAGCAGGCAGAATAGAGATCAAGAAGACTCCATACCCGGAAGTAAGAAGCCACAGTTTGCCTCTTCATGTTGGTGGTTTCTTCCGGATGCCGTATCACCTCCAGAGTGTCCACCTGGAAGAATAGGTGGAGGCAAGTGGTTTGAGGATCTAGGCACTTACCTCATGCTCCATGTCTTCCAAAATCTGAAAGCCTGTTTGACCAAATATCTGAGGGGCCATGGTATTTAGGACACAATAGTGTATACTGTGGGGAGAATTTTTCAAAACATAGAAACGAAAGAATATGCATTGTTCTACTCATTTGACAATACCTCACTCTATAAAATACCATATGGTTTCAGTGTAAACCCCTCTTATTTCTATACTTCTACATCTTCTAATGAACCCCTGTTAAATTCTCTAGTAAGGTCATATGAGACCAAACTATTGCTTAAAAGGAAACTTGGCAAAGGGCCATGAGGCGAAATGATTATAAAGACGTGATGGCCCCAAAGCCCAGGTTGTACCACAGGGAATTAGGCCAGCACCAGTTGCCTTCCATGTCTTCAGACTCTGATGCTGCAACACTCCTCCTACCACCCACAGTTCCCATGTGCTCATTGCAGATAGGAGCTCAGGCACCAAATCACTCGGAAACCCAATGGAATGCACCTGTTCTCAATATCTATCCCAACTACCTGGGCTGACTGAAAGGAATTTATTGATGAAAACAATTGTAGGGGCTGACTGCAAGCAGCCTGTGTTCCATTATTATAATGCAACAACAAAAACCCTGCTTTGGTTTGCAGACTGCATGAGTGGCATTTAGCACTGGCCTTGCCGTGGCAGCTTCCCATCTGCTCTGAACAGGTGGCAAGGGTATAAAGCAGAAATGTTTGAAATGGAAGACACTGCTGTCAGCATGTGGGTTAGGCTGGGTGGACTGCCGTCCAGGCAGCCACCTTCCCATGGGGTGAGGATGTCTGCAGCCTTGTTCAATGAAAGTGAAAAACTGGTGCTAAAAGGGGTGGGAGTTAGGAGGGGTGAATAAAGAGGCTTGCCTAAAGGAGTATGTGGGAGACTGTGTGCAAAATGGAAGGAAATGCTTCAATTGGGATGGGTAAAGAAAACAGGTTTATTTAAGAAGGGGAGAAAACATGGAGCTAAGTTTTCAAAACCTAGAAAAACAACCTATCAGTGAGCAGCTCTATGACCCGAGTGAAGACATCAGAGACAGTGCAGCTTTATTTTAATGAGCTGCACGGCAGATGCCATCAGTCCATTCACATGCAGCTGAAACAATGATATAACTGCCTGTAGGTTTGACATTTTAATTTTTTCTAATGGGAAAGGAGGAAAGGAAAGATCCTGGGTTTAGAAAGAAGAGGGAATAAAGAGAAAACACAACACACCAGCACCACCTGCAGAGCGTGTTATACTCTCTCCGCTGTCACCAGATGGGTCCACTCTGGAGGTTTCTTTCCCTTTCTCACCCCCATTTGAGTACAGAACTCAGAGCTGGTGAGGTTTGGGGCAAATTAATCAGGTCTGAAGAAAAGGTCTTGGCTAGGGCCAGCCTTTGGCTAAATTGTAAATTCTGGATTTTCTTCAACTTTTTTCTCCTTATTTTCTTCTTCTACCCTGGCCCCCCCGACCTCCATACATATACATACACACAACTTTGGGAATTTCTCCACCACTTCTTTTTTTTTTTTTTTAAACGGAGTTTCACTCTTGTTGCCCAGGCTGGAGTGCAATGGCACGATCTCAGCTCACTACAACCACCACCTGCCGGATTCAAGCAATTCTCCTGCCTCAGCCTCCTGAGTAGCTGGGATTACAGGCGCCTGCCACCACACCCAGCTAATTTTTGTATTTTTGGTAGAGACGAGGTTTTACCATGTTGGCCAGGCTGGTCTCGAATTCCTGACCTCAAGTGATCTGCCTGCCTCGGCCTCCCAAAGTGCTAGGATTACAGACTTGAGCCACCGTGCTCGGCCCAGCCTTTTTTTTTTTTTTTTTTGAGACTGAGTTTTGCTCCCAGGCTGGAGTGCAATGGTGCGATCTCGGCTCACTGCAACCTCCACCTCCGGGGTTGAAGTGTTTTCCTGCCTCAGCCTCCTGAGTAGCTGGGATTACAGGTGCCCGCCACCACGCCCAGCTAATTTTGTGTTTTTAGTAGAGACAGGGCTTCTCCATGTTGGTCAGGCTGGTCTCAAACTCCTGACCTCAGATGATCCACCCGCCTCGGCCTCCCAAAGTGCTGGGATTACAGGAGTGAGTCACCTCGCCCGGCCTCAGCACTTGTTTTTGTTAAGAGATCCTCCCTGAAGAAGCACCTCTTGCTTTGAACCTGGCTTTTCCTCCTTCATTTCCCTCCCTTTTTATTCAAATTAACTAGTGAGCACCAGCCCCCCAGGCAGCTGAAAAGCTCATTTATAATTTTCTATTGGTAGATGTTTATGAATTGACCTATTACCCTCCCTCAGAACTTATAACAGACACTTAGCATTTGAGAATTTAAGTTTAGTGACCAAAAAATCCTTGATGTGTATTAATTCAGCTGAAACACAATTTAAAAGGAATACTCTTATAAGAAAATTTCACATGTACCCCATAAATCTGCACAAATAAAATATAAATAAATAAAAGGAATAATCTGTATTGTTTTCAAGATCAGCACCAGTTCCCTACAGCAAATTGGAAAAATGCAGAGTTAAGCACCAATTTGCACTCTAAAAGTTATAAGGCTATGTGGTCAGGAGGTAGCTCCCAGCTAGTGACGGGCCCTGTCTAACTGCACAGCATCTGTGTTTCAACAGGACTTTAAATTCTGTCCTTGCAATCACATACAGAGTGATGTTTGGAAATAAAGTAAAAACCTATCCTTTGACATATACAACCTGGAAATGCTAATGCTTATCTGTAATTCACCACCTACATACTTAGTACTGTGTTTGACAGAATAGGTCATATGTCTTTTTTTTTTTTTTTTTTTTTTTTGAGACGGAGTCTCACCCTGTCACCTAGGCTGGAGTGCAATGGTGCAATCTCAGTTCACTGCAACCTCTGCCTCCTGGGTTCAAGCGATTCTCCTGCCTCAGCCTCCTGAGTAGCTGGGATTACAGGTGCACACCACCACGCCTGGCTAATTTTGGTATTTTTAGTAGAGACAGGGTTTCACCATGTTGGTCAGGCTGGTCTTGAACCCCTGGCCTTGAGATCCGCCCGCCTCGGCCTCCCAAAGTGCTGGGTTTACAGGCGTGAGCCACCACGCCCGGCCTAGAATAGGTGATATTGAGAGGTGACAACATGCTAGCAGCCCGTGCTAGCAGCCCTCGCTTACTCTCGGCGACTCCTCTGTCTCAGCATCCACTCTGGCCACGCTTGAGGAGCCCTTCAGCCCGCCGCTGCACTGTGGGAGCCCCTCTCTGGGCTGGCCGAGGCCAGAGCTGGCTCCTTCTGCTTGCGGGGAGGTAAAGAGGGAGAGGTACGGGCCGGGAACCAGGGCTGCGCGTCCCTTGAGAGCCAGCATGAGTTCTGGGTGGGTGCAGGCTCAGTGGGCCCTGCACTGGAAGCGGCTGGCCAGTGCCGCTGGCCACGGGCAGTGAGGGGCTTAGTATCTGGGCCAGCAGCTGCGGAAAGTGCGCCAGGTCCCCCACCTGCCCACACCACGCTCAAATTCTCGCCAGGCCTCAGCCACTTCCCCGTGGGGCAGGGCTCAGGACCCGCAGCCCGCCATGCCCGAGCCCCCCCACCCCCAGTGGGTTCCCATGCGGCCCGAGCCTTGAGCCTCCTCGACGGGCACCACCCCCTGCTCCATGGCACCCGGTCCCATGACTGCCCAAGGGCTGAGGAGTGCAGGAGTGTGGCGCCGGGACTGGCGGGCAGCTCCACCTGCAGCAGGATCCAGTAGGCGAAGCCAGCTGGGTTCCTGGGTGGGGGTGGGGACTTGGAGAACTTTTATGTCTAGTTAAAGGTTTGTAAATGCACCAATCAGCACCTTGTGTCTAGCTAAAGGTTTGTAAATGCACCTATCAGTGCTCTGTGTCTAGCTAATCTAGTGGGGACTTGGAGAACTTTTGTGTTTGGCTAAAGGATTGTAAGTGCACCAATCAGCACTCTGTGTCTAGCTCAAGGTTTGTAAACCCACCAATCAGCACCCTGTCAAAACAGACCAATCAGCTCTCTGTAAAATGGGTCAATCAGCTCTCTGTAAAATGGACCAATCCGCAGGATGTGGGTAGGGTCAGATTAGGAAATAAAAGCAGGCTGCCAGAGCCAGCAGTGGCAACCCGCTGGGGTCCCTTTCCACGCTGTGGAATCTTTGTCCTTTCACTCTTCGCAATGAATCTTGCTGCTGCTCACTCTTTGGGTCCACGCTGCCTTTATGAGCTGTAACACTCACTGCAAAGGTCTGCAGCTTCACTCCTGAAGCCAGCAAGACCACAAACCCACCGGGAGGGACGAACAACTCCGGACGGGAGGAACAAACAAACTCTGGACACACCATCTTTAAGAACTGTAACACTCACCGCGAGGGTCCGTGGCTTCATTCTTGAAGTCAGCAAGACCAATAACCTACCAATTCACAATATGTTATTGGAGTATTTTCTAATTTAAGAATTTAAAAAGGTCTTCGGTTGGCGAGGGATCTCTTGTATATTTGCATATTCATAAGGTTCTCCTGAACTTGGAATGGATCTAAAAGAATTTCCGACAAGGAACAAACCAGAAGTTGCTTCTCTCAGCCTTTTAAACTAGACCTCTCTCTGTATCAGGCCTTCCACGGAGCTCCAAAGCCAGCCCCAAAACTCCAAACCAAAAGGGCTGAGAAGGCTGTTGTGTAGCCTAAGAGTTTGTCTTCCTGAGCTAATTTCATTAATATAATAGTAGTAGCATCATTTAATTTTTTAACCAAAAATGCTTTTAGAAACAACCTGGAAAGTGGGTTCTATTAGGGCATCATCTAGCAAATAATTCTTCCCAAAAGTGGGGATTTGACAAAGAGAAAATCCTCTCCAAAGTATATGTTCTTTACCTTAGGATAAAAAAACAGACCAGAAAAGCTTTCCTAGGCTGAGTGATTGCTATTGACAAACCTGGTTGAAATTCTTGCTAGCTGTGTGGCCATGCACCTGTTACACTCATGTGCCATAGAAGTAGGACATTTCAGTCAATGGTAAACTGTATATACTACAGTAGTCCCATAGATTATAATGGAGCTGAAAAAATCCCATTGCCTAGTAATGTTGTAGACATAATGTCATAGTGCACTTCATTACTCATGTGTTTGTGGTGATTTGGTGTAAACAAACCTGCGCTGCCAATCATATCGAAGCAGAGCATGTACAATAATGTACAGTATATAATACTGGATAATGATAGTAAATAACTATGTTACTGGTTTACGTATTTACAATACTTGTAATCATTATTTTAGCCAGGTGCGATAGCTCATGCCTGTAATCCCAGCACTTTGGGAGGCCAAGGTGCGTGGACCACTTGAGGTCAGGAGTTCGAGACCAGCCTGGCCAACGAAGTGAAACCCTGTCTCTACCTAAATATAAAACTTAGCCAGGCGTAGTGGTGGGCACCTGTAGTCCCAACTGCTCAGGAGGCTGAGGGAGGATAATTGCTTGAACCCGGGAGGCAGAGGTTGTAGTGAGCCACGATCATGGCACTGCACTCCAGCCTGGACAACACAGCGAAACTCTGTCTCAAAGAAACAAAAAAGTAATTATTTTAGGGTGTACTCCTTCTACTTACATCAAAAACAAAACATTAACCGTGGAACAGCCTCAGGCAGGTCCTTTAGGAGGTATTCCAAAAGAAGGCATTGTTATCATAGGAGATGATGACACTATGCGTGTTAGACCTTCTAGTTGGACAAGATGTGGCATTAGTAGAAGACAGTGATATTGATGATCCTGAGCCTGTGTAGGCCTAGGCTAATGTATGTGTTGGTGTCTTTGTTTTTCACAAAAAATTTTAAAAGTAAAAGTAAAAAATTTTTAAATAGAAGTTTATAGAATAAAGATATAAAGAAAGAAGATTTTTGTACAGTTGTACAATGTGTTTGTGTTTTAAGCTAAGTGTTATTACAAAAAAAAAAGTGAAAAAGTCTTTTAGACAGACTTGTCCCAAACCATTCTTTGTTTTACAGGCCTTTTTAAGTTCATAAAAAAAAAGTTAAAGTAAACTAAGGTTAATTTATTACTGAATAAAATGCATTTTAAAATAAATTCAGTATAGCCTAAGTGTACATTATTTATAAAGTCTACAGGAGTGTACACTAATGTCTCAGGCCTTCATATTCACTCGCCACACACTCACTGACTCACCCAGAGTGACTTCCAGTCCTGTAAGCTCCATTCATGGTAAGTGCACTATGCAGGTGTGCCATTTTTAATCTTTTGTACCACATTTTTACTGTATCTTTTCTATGTTTAGATACAAAAATACCACTGTGTTACACTGCCTACAGTATTCAGTACAGTAACATGCTATACAGGTTTGTAGTCTCACAGCGAAAGGCGATAGCTTATAGCCTAGGTGTATAGTAAGCTATAACATCTAGATTTGTGTAAGCACACTCTATGAATGAACGATGACAAAAATCACCCAATGACGGAGTCCTCGGAATATATCACTTTATTAAGTGACTGATGACTGTATTTAACTTTTAAAAGCCTGTTTTCCTCATTAATAAAATTGGTTAGTCAAAACTGCTGCCTTGCGCACATATAACAAATAACATTAGTTCTCCTTCCATCATTACTGTGATTGATTTAGTTTTAGCGTAGTTTTAAATATCAAGGATGCAAAGTGCGTTCAGTGGCAGAAAGAGAGTTCTGCTACCATGCAACTCAGCAAGGAGATCTTTATATTTATTGGTAAGAAAAATAGTTCTAATGAAACTGTTGGGGTACAGAAACATATACCCCATGTTGAACTGGGTTCATATACCCCATGTTGACATGTTGAACTGAAGAAGAATCAAGGTCTCTCTGATACCCCCAACCCCCATCTCTTAATCCTCTGTCTCTCCCATAGCCCAGGATGAAGCTGTTCTCTGAAATTCATTTATCTGCCTAAAGCCTAGACCCACCAAAGAAAACAATTACCTGTGATCCCTTCCCTGAGTTTTTCATTAACTAAACTCCTATCACAGGAAGAAGGGCTGCAGTCTGTCAACACAACTGGACAGACTTGTCCCAAACCATTGTTTGTTTTGCAGACCTAACAGACTTTGTCCCAGGCCATTGTATGTTCTTCAAGGCCATTAAATTCCCCTAAAATCATTTACCGCCCCCCCCACCAAAATATCCACACTTCTCCATCTCCCTCAAGAAGGGTATATAACCATCTGTGTACCATTTGTCTGGTGGGTAATCACTCTGTGATTCTCCCCTATTCCCGTTAATACATCTGTATGCATTTTCTCATATTAATCTGCCTCTTGTCAGTTTATTTTCAGCAAACTTTCAGAGAGTGAGGAAGTCTTCCCTTGGCCCCTATAAGACCAATATCAAAATGATCAATAGAAGCCATATTCTGGACAAAACCATTGTCTGTCTAACCCAGTATACTTTCCTCCTACAACACGGACTTACAAAACAATGTAAGTCAGTTGGAGCTGAGCAAGCGTGCTTTCTGCCCACATGATAAACATCCTGTTTGGTTCCTTGTGAATGGTTAGCCTTCAGAGTAGTCATGAGTAAGTTTTACAAATTGTGTTACAGTCCCTACACCACAGCAGTTGAGCAAGCTTCTATATACATATGGGCTCCACACATGGAATTTTAAATAGTTATCAAAACTTGAGTAATACAGTATCTGTTGAGTGTTTCCTATCTGAAATCACCGTACTAAACACTTCCTATGTTATGTCACTAAATTCTCAAAATAACCTATGAGGTAAATAATATTATTCTTCCCATACCACATATGAGGAAGTTAAGACTAACATATTTTAGGTAGAATTCCCAGAGTCCTACAGCCAGTAGACAGCCATGCCTATATCTGAACCCACTTTGATTCCTAAACCATATTTCTTAAACATTATATACTGCCACTGAAACCACCTTTGCAAAAATTATAACTGAGACAATTATTACAGTGAAAAGAGATCTGATGACTCCATCTTGCTTCTAACCTCCAGCCTGTCCTTGTTCATTCCTGGGTGTAGGCCGAACTAACTTTAGGAGGAACTTATAGTTTCGCTTTGAAACAAAGACAATAACAGCCCTTTCCCAAAACAAATCCCCTTCCTGCCTGGGGACTAGACTGCCTTTGCAGGACTAACAAATTAGCCACAAGATTAGAAATCATGGTTTAGGAGTCATGCAGCTGGAGACTGCAAGATTCTAAATTTTTCCAAATTGCTCCTGGGGATAACATCAGTATTGTAAGACCTAAGATCAATGCTTGAGGTATTTTACAGACCCTGCACTCGATGGATCAGCTAGCACCATCCAGCTCAATAAACTGGCTCATCTGGTCTTGTGGCCTCAACCCAGGAATTGACTCAGTGCAAGAGGACAGTTTCAACTCCCTATGATTTCATCTCTGACCTGACCAATCAGAACTCCTAATGCACTGTCCCCCCTACCCACAGAATTATGCTTAAAAATTCGGATCCCCAAATTCTCTGATTTTAGTAATTAAAAAAACTCTGGTCTCCCACATAGCTGGCTCTATGTGAATTACTCTTTCTCTAGTGCAATTCCCCTGTCTTGATCAATTGGCTCTGTCTAGGCAGTGGGCAAGGTGAGCCCGTTAGGTGGTTACAAATTTGGGGGCTGGTCTGGGATTGCCTTTGTGGCTACCTGCCCGTGGTTCGGTAGCCCCTCTCCTTTGATGGATCCAGAGGCCAGCCCAAGCAGCCACCTAGTTCTCTTGGATTAGGGGCTGACTCGGGCACTGTCTCTACTGGCAGGTCACTGCCAGCCCAATATGCATGAATTTAATTGCAATAGAGAAATAGTCCTGTGGAGACATTTCATAACTGTAGCCCCATGGTAGGATGTCGGTCTGTAGCTCCACCACAGGGTGTCTGTAACTGGAGCCGTATCGCAAGGCGTGTCTCTGTCTGTATCGCAGGGCGTGTCTCTGTCTGTAGCCCAATCTTGGAGTGTCTGTAGCTGTAGCCCCATTATCGGTGTCTGATTTGGTGAGTACTCTAGGAGCTGCCAACACTTCCTCCCTTCTCCTGATACGTTTGGCTCCTTCAAGGTCTCAGCTGGCCCTCCCTAATGAGTAAGAAGAGTCTTGGTTCCGGAGATTTCTCCTCAATCAGGAAGATTTTGGGGAGATTTCTCAGATGGAGAATAGGAGGTTAGTTTGGAAGGAATACTCTTGGAATTCTTGGCAAGGGATCTTGATTTGCAAGGCCTTCTGTCTATCTTGTCTTTGTTGTGTGTGTGTTTGTATGCGTGGAATGGATCTCTGAAGAAACTGCTAACCAAAGTCCAGCAGGCCTAACTTGAAGAACCCTCTGTAAGTGTAATCGCATTCGGTTAGCCCTGATGAAAGCTCAACAGGCCTGACTCTGTGATTCTCCACTCTTCGTCTTGCCCAGAGACCACTCATTGAATTCCTGGTTGGAGGTCATCCCTCCTCACCTTAAGTGGATCAAAGATGACAGAGACCAATGGGAGAAAGTTTGAGCCTTGTTAGGTCAATATTGGGTGTGGAATGAGGTGACTAGTGTCTGTTTTGTTATGCGTATTTTGCTTAGACTGGGATGGAAAATGTTAATTCGGTTCCTCATGCAGACTATCGGGCGGCATCTTGCAAAACTAGAAAGCTTTTGCCTATGGTTCCATAAAACAGAAAGTGATCATTTTCTTTTGTAATGGGGCTTGGCCCCCCAGCTATGGTGTGGTGAGCAGGGTCATCAAAAGCTGCTCTGTTTTCTGAAAGTTGCAGAGAAAGGGAGCCCAGAAACCTGGTACCTGGTATGCTGGCAAAAAGGGTAAGAATTTCTTACCAGCCAGGTTTCTGGTCAGTTGGTCGCTCTCTCTTTCTCTCTCGTGTGTGTGTGTGTGTGTGTGTGTGTGTGTGTGTGTAAATGGTAAACATCACTGTTAGTCTCTTCTGCAAAGGTATGATTAATAGAAAAAAAGGATTTGTGAAACTCGTCTTATTAGGCTGCAGCAAATCTGGTGTACTTTGTGCAAAGAATTTGTCTTTCTGTAATGGAGAGGCAGTGCCACAGGATAGAACGTGGGCTGTGGACCCCTAAACCCCTACTTTTCAAGCCAGCCTGGCAGGCTTGTCAGTTACAAACTTTGCTGCAGGCCCCTGAAACCAATACCGGATGAAGTTTCTCATGTTGTTTTATGTCCTTAAAATCTTAACCATGTGACCATGTGGGGATACTTTATTTTAGTCTCTGCCATCCAGAGGACAAGGATTTTGTGGTTCATGTCATAGCTAGTCCTAAAAATTATCTTAAGCACTTTAAAGCCTTTGCAAGCTCAAAATTGGCTACTCTAGGCCTCTTTTGGGAAGAACAATAGGAAATGCTTAATGTTGTAGTTCCATAGCTAAGGCTTTGTTTTTTTGACAATGGCAGCCTAGGTTCAATTCTTCGCTTAGGAAATCAGTCCTTTCTGGTTTGTTATTTGTGTAACTTTTTGCCATTTATTGATTATTTTCCCCTATGGACGGCTTCTGATTTCCTGTCTTAATTTTTTATTTCTCTCAATTATCTTTGGGTAGATTCTAAATCTTGTAAATAAAGAAACTGTTTACTGTCTCTTTGAGACACTTTATGCATCCATGGTTAAGTTATAACCTTAGTTAAAACTTATTAATTTCACTGGGAGGTTACCTGTGGTAGAATTCAAAAGCCAAAAATATTGGCTTTCCTGGCTGGAGTCTGGAATAAGAGATTTTAAAAGTTTTTTAAAAAACAAAAGAGCTCTACTGTTAAAATCAGCTTAATTAAAATGGATATCCAAGCTATACATACTTAAAAGGCCTTTATCTTTTTCCTCTTCTTGAATCATATTTTTCTGAAAAAGGCTTTTCTTCTCAGTTGACGGAATTATTTTTCTCCATTTTGTCTTTTTGCTGCTCTTGATGCCCATATGAGAGAACCTAAGAATTTCAAAAGCCTGGACTCCTGGGGAAAAACAGAGGTGGCACCACAGACCCCATTCTGGAAAAAACCTGTTTTCCTCATGGAACCCCAGGAATTGAAAGTGGATAGATCTCTCTCAAAATCTAAGGCTTTGTTTGGTTTTACGTTATGTTACCTGAACCTTTTTTTTTTTTTACTTTTGGGGGTGTCAGAAATTACTTTGCATTATGGGAAAGCCTTTAGCCTTGGTGTATACCAACTTTAAGGGATATTGGCTGTTATGGAGGGATACTTGGCTCTTTGCATGCTTGGATTAGAGAAGCATGCTTGGCCATCTGGAAGGTGTGCAAACATCCCCACCTTCCACTGAGAGATGAGACTCCCATGTAGATGGGCTGATTACAAAATGGGCCGATTGGCTTTGGGTTGCCTTGCAATAAAATGCACAGTAAAAGCATTGCACTGTCTTCTTCCACAGTGTTTTCCTCTTTTTGGGGATCCAGGATGTGATATAAAAATGGGATCCTTAATTTTGGGGATCTGTTTTTGCCTTCCAGCTGTGCCTGCTTATTAGGCCCTGAAAACTGCAAGCTTTCCTCACCCTATTCCTCCAAGGGCTCCACCCTGAAGCCAGTAATCCAATTATTGACAAATGAAAATCTTGACAACTACTGGATCTTCTTTTCTGTGTATATTTATGTCTGTTTGTGTGATGTTTATATATGAAAGTGCTCTGAACAATTGGGGGTAAAAATAAGGGCTTAAATCAAATATTTTCTCAGAAAAATAGAAACTTTAAGTTTTTGTTCATGTGACTTTAGTAATCTTTCGGAAATAAAGACAATTTTAAAGATTACTGGTAAAATAAAAATGTCTTCAAAATTTAGACATTTGGTCAAAACATTTGGCTAAATTAGGTCAGATATTAGGTTTGTTAAATGCTTTAAGGTAATAAACTGCTTCTTTGACTTTTGAAAACTGTTTGACTTACCTACTTTGGAGCCATTAGGTTCTAGATTAGGCCTGGGGACATGTGGCGTAAGCCATGCCGCCTACCTGTACTAGGAAGAATCAAACCTTATTTGTACTTCTGTCTGGTGTCCTAGGCTCCACAGCTAGTATATATTAAAATCATTTACTTATCAGGCTTTTCACCAAAAATGAAAGATGCAAAAAGTTAATAGTGTAACATGTACTTGAGTCCACTGGAAAAAGAGTTTTACATGCAAGGTTGCAAGGTATAGAAGGAAAGTAGAATGTGGTTTTGGTGGGAAATTATAAGAAGGCATGGGAATATGGTTTTTGTTAAAGGGAATGTAATTTTGTCTAGTTCAGAGGGTTTTAAAGAATGTCTTAAACTAAAAGAGTAAAGGGACAAAACTGAAGGTTTAAGCAAGTTGGAAAGGTTTGTGAAGGGTTGATCTGATAAAGGAAGTTCTGTGAGAAGCAGCAAGTTGGCTAAGAGTTGAAGGGAATTGTTTAGTATTTTTCTATAGCTCAAACATTAAAATAAAAGCACACTGATGTGGAGCCAGAATCTGGGCCCATGTGTCTGAATAACAGGGTTTTCTTTTAAAAAAATTGATCTGTTTAACAGAAAATTGTAAAGAGTTATAAGAAGTTTATGAAAATCTTACCTTATGGTCAAACTAATTAAAACTGCATAAATTTATAAAATTTTATTAAAAACTAGCTTTAGCATTAAAGATGCCCTAAAGCAAACATGAAACTTAGTTTTCTCTTTTGAAAAAGATTTTTATGTAATATTAAGAGACAATTAAAATAAATCTTGTTTGCCTTTTGAGTAAACTACAAAAAAAAAAAGGGAGGGGAGAGAGAAGCGACAGATTCAGCTGGCCTCATGCTGTCTTCATAGGATCTTGTTGTCTAGAAAGCTGAGTCTCCTCTCTATCAGAGTATAGGTCTTTTCCTTTTTAAAATTTCCGGGTTATCATTTTGGCTAAATGAATGACTTACGGTGACCTGGGATTCTATTTAGTGATATCCAGTGTTGTAAACCTTTGATATGTGACAAAGTTTCCAAAATTTAATTATAAAGTATGTCTTTTTCTGACCTAATTAATCTTTTAGATATTAGGTCCCCTAAAGTACAAAAATGATGTATTTGCTTATTTTATATAAAAATCACACAGGAAACATTGTCAAATATGAAATGATGTTTGGCTTTCTTTGGACTGTATTTTTATAAATATGTTATTTGTATGTGTTCCAAAATTATAGGAAGCTTCTATAATTCTGATATAATTTAATGTATATTAAGCCTTTTAATTATTATGTAAAATTGTTGTATGCCACAGAAGTAACCAAAATTCCTAGTCAATTTTAGCTTTAATAGTGGCTGTCCTAAGACTTTTGTCATCCACAGACAGTTGTCTTGTTTTGATCCTTTTCAGAAGGCAGTTTATAATCAGATATAGGGCTCTGATGGGTTCTCTTGAATGCAGGTCTCTGATAATGTAGAAATTGTGTTATTGGAATAGAGGAAACAAAACAAACTTCTAGGACTCATGGAGAGCTGATGTGATAAACATTGCTAATCCTTTTGTTTTTCAGAGTCAAGAAAACAACTTTTTCTTTTCTTTTTTTTTTGAGACAGAGTTCTGCTCTTGTCACCCAGGCTGGAGTGCAACGGCGTGATCTCAGCTCACTGCAGCCACTGCCTCCCGGGTTCAAGCAATTCTCCTGCCTCAGCCTCCCGAGTAGCTAGGATTACAGGCATGTACCACCACGCCCAGCTAATTTTGTATTTTTAGTAGAGATGGGGTTTCTTCATGTTGGTCAGGCTGGTCTCAAGCTCCTGACCTCAGGTGATCCGCCCACCTCACCCTCCCAAAGTGCTGGGATTACAGGCTTGAGCCACTGCGTTCAGCCAAGAAAACTTTTTTTTTGAGTTATTTAGAACATTTAGCAATTGAGTAAAGTATACTCCCATGAATGAAATTTGGAGCATATTGCTTTCTCTCTACCTGATTCCTCCAGAATTTAGAAACTATTTGTGAGTATTCTCAACTTATGGCAGTCTAGTTTTTTGCATAACTGCAATAAAAATCTCATTTCTTTTGTAACAGGGCACAATTGGAGAAACTGGTTATTTTACCAAGGCTTTGACTGGAATGGCATGCTTTCTTTAAATAATCAAAGTTGACTTATAGAGCTAATAAAGGGAAAGCTGGCCTCATACCTTGTCTACACAGTCCGTGTACTGGGTTCCTGATCTGTAGTAAATAAAGAATGTCACTTTCTGACAGGCCCAGGAGCACCAAGTTACCTTAGGACCTTCAGAGGAGGAAAATTCACTCAACTCATAAAGGTGTTTGCAGGCATACATAAATCTGTGACTGGGCTTCAAGGCTTTGAAAGTACAATCTGAGATTCCTTGTAGAACAAAGTTTCAGCAAAGCCAATTTTAAAAGATCCTATATGGCAAATAATTATTCCTACTGGACTTTATGCAAATAATCAAGCCAAGCATAATAGGGCTAAAATTTATTTTGCAAGTAAATTTGACCTACTATGATTTATCTTTAGTAAAATTGGGGACTAGTGAGAGAAAAATTATACTTCAAAAAAAAAAAAAAACTATCGCACACCTGTTGTTAGTTGTTCTTGAGTTTTTATTATTTTCTGCAATTTGGATTAAATTCTAAATTATCTGTGAGCTACAATTCCCCAAACTAATGCTTTCAAATCTTTACTTTTAAAACTTGGAATTGCACTGCTTATCCCAGAACGCATTATTTACCATATAGTATGCTGTTCTATAAATGCATTAAAACTATAGATGAGAATGCTAACACCCTTGTCATGTAAGCCTTGAAACCCCAACCAGGCACCTATGAGTACATGCAGACAGCGGCAAAGCAGTTCTACTCCTCTTACCTAGGGGTCAATACCTAACCCCACTATGCCCCCTGTTCAGCAGGAAGATGTTAGAGTGGTCTTCATCCTTTTTCCATCTTCATAGCCCACATCTGAAGAATAAAGTGTTACAAAACCCAAAGAAAGGGACTGAAACTACCTTTGCAAAAATTGTAACTGAGACAATTATTACAGTGAAAGAGATCTAACATAACTGACTCCATCTTGCTTCTAACCTCCAAGCTGTCCTTGTTCATTCCTGGGTGTAGGCCGAACTAACTTCAGGAGGAACTTAGTTTACAGCTTAGCTTTGAAACAAAGACAATAACAGCCCTTTCCCAAAACAAATCCCCTTCCTGCCTGGGGACTAGACTGCCTTTGCAAGACTAACAAATTAGCCGCAAGGTTAGAAATTATGGTATAGGAGTCAAGCAGCTGGAGGCTGCAAGACTCTAAACCTCCCCAAATTGCTCCTGGGGATAACATCAGTATTGTAAGACCTAAGATCAGTGCTTGAGATATTTTACAGACCCTGGACTCGATGGATCAGCTGGCACCACTCAGATCAATAAACTGACTCATCTGGTCTTACAGCCCCAACCCAGAAACTGACTCAGCGCCTGAGGACAGTTTCAACTCCCTATTATTTCATCTCTGGCCTCACCAATCAGAACTCCTGATTGACTTGCCCCCTACCTACCAAAGTATCCTTCAAAACTCCAATCCTTGACTACTCGAGGAGACTGATTTGAGTAATAATAAAACTCTGGTCTCCTGCGCAGCCAGCATTGTGTAAATTACTCTTTCTCTATTGCAATTCCCATCTTGATCAATTGGCTCTGTCTAGGCAGTGGCCAAGATGAACCCACTGGGTGGTTACACCACCCGATGTGGTTTATATAACTTATAAAATAAAAGTCTGAAAGCACGGTATCAGTAAAAAGATTTGCCTCATTTGTCAACTAAGTTTACTCTTGGATAAAGATATAGACTCCAAAGAATCCCATAAACCATCTAGATTTTGGCAATAAATGAAAACTGAAGAATTTCCTCCTGTTCTTAGTTAGCGCTCACTATTTGCATCCTGAAGCCTCAGAAGTGTTCATATTTATTATCTTCTTGACAAAGCCTCTTTAGAAGAATTTTTATTGCTATCAAGTGATACACCTATGCCTTAAGAAGAAGAAAAAAAACCCTACAGCACCACTGGTCTCAAACATTGTTAGAGTACTGAATAGAAAGCAAGACACATTGAAAACTGACTGTGCAGTGCTGCTCCATGTGTTGGAGCTGACAGAGTCAAGGACATGCTATCCCCAAACATGGGACTTAGGCATTTAAACAGCAGAAGCAGGAAGGCCACTCTCGCCTTCCCACAGCTCTTCTCTGAAGCAGGCCAGAATACCTAGGAAGGTCACTCTCTGCCATTCTCCTTCCCTTCTCCCCTGAAGACCCTCATGTGACAGATGTCCTGACCTGAGGTAAGGAATACCCAGAGGTAAGGAATGTCATATAGGGACACCAAGAAGAATCTGAGCAAACAGTCCTTGCTAAGTAAGCCCCAGTTTAATACCATTAAATCATACCCTTTTGTTTTTCAGTCATAATTCTGTACAACTGACCACAAAAATACACAGATTTCCCTGTTTCTTTGGGTCTTCATATCTGATGGCTGTCATGTCATCTAAAACTTATATTAAATAAATTTGTAGGCTTTTCTCTTGTTAATCTGTTTTTTTGTTATAGAGGTCTCAGCCATAAACCTTTTGATGGGTGAGGAAACAATATTACTTTTCCCCCACACTTACAGAGCCCAGCTTTATCCAGGGCCACTTCTGTAATTTTACCTTGGATAAGTCAGATAGTAACTGGAGTTGGTTTTGTTTCATTTTTTATTGCTATTACTGCACTTCATATTTTTGATGCCTTAATTATTAGGATTTTCAACTCATTTTCTAAGTGAAAACAAATCTTTAGTCATTTTCATCAGACCCATACACATTATTATTAATAATGTAAATATATGCCACACACTAGAAGGCACACTTTTCATGTGGGCAGGGTCTGAGCCATGGTAGATAGTACAGGGAGGGAGGCAACACTTTGCTGGTACTATGGGTGTGGAAGGCAGGGGATATGCCTTAGTCCAGTAGTCAAAAATCAAACAGAGGAAAGGAGAGGAATGTGGGTTGACAGGAAATATGACATGGGGTTCTTCAATGTTTCTGTGTCATAATCCCTTTTAGAACTGGTGGAAGCCAGTGACTCCAAAAAACCACATAGACAATCCATCTTCATTATCTGAGGATTTGCCTACTTGCTAAAATTTATTTGTAACCCAAAGTCAATATCTGCAATGCTTTCATGGTCATTCACAGAAATGCTCAGTCCCCTGACGCACACATTTCCAGCTGATGTCAAAGAGGATGATGCTCTGCCTTCTTATTTCAGCTCTCATAAACAAGTGTCCTTTTTGAGGTCTCTTTAAGTACCACATATTTTTTTTCGCATTTTTGTGATTTTCCATTGGTAATTTTGCTGTTTAAAATGCTGCCCCCCACCCCTGCCCAATCCAGGGTGGGTGTGGTGGCTCACACCTGCAAACCCAGCACTTTGGGAGGCCAAGGCAGAAGGATCACTTTAGGCCAGGAGTTCGAGACCAGCATGAACAACATAGCAAGACCTCATCTCTACAAAAAAAATTTTTTTTTAGTTAGCCAGGTATGGTGGTGCCCACCTATAGTCCTAGCTATTCTGGAGGCTGAGGTGGAAGGATCCTTGAAGCCAGAAATTCAAGGTTACAGTGAGATATGATCATGCCACTACACTCCAGCCTGGACCATAAGAGTGAAAACTTGTCTAAAAAAAAAAAATGGGGGGAGGGGGAGGAGCCAAGATGGCCGAATAGGAACAGCTCTGGTCTACAGCTCCCAGCGTGAGCGACGCAGAAGATGGGTGATTTCTGCATTTCCATCTGAGGTACCGGGTTCATCTCACTAGGGAGTGCCAGACAGTGGGCGCAGGACAGTGGGTGCGCGCACCGTGCGCGAGCCGAAGCAGTGCGAGGCATTGCCTCACTTGGGAAGCGCAAGGGGTCAGGGAGTTCCCTTTCCCAGTCAAAGAAAGGGGTGACGGACGCACCTGGAAAATCGGGTCACTCCCACCCGAATATTGCGCTTTTTGGACCGGCTTAAAGAACGGCACACGACGAGATTATACCCCACACCTGGCTCGGAGGGTCCTACGCCCACGGAGTCTCGCTGATTGCTAGCACAGCAGTCTGAGATCAAACTGCAAGGCGGCAGCGAGGCTGGGGGAGGGGCGCCCGCCATTGCCCGGGCTTGTTTAGGTAAACAAAGCAGCCGGGAAGCTCGAACTGGGTAGAGCCCACCACAGCTCAAGGAGGCCGGACTGCCTCTGTAGGCTCCACCTCTGGGGGCAGGGCGCAGACAAAGAAAAAGACAGCAGTAACCTCTGCAGACTTAAATGTCCCTGTCTGACAGCTTTGAAGAGAGCAGTGGTTCTCCCAGCATGCAGCTGGAGATCTGAGAACGGGCAGACTGCCTCCTCAAGTGGGTCCCTGACCCCTGACCCCCGAGCAGCCTAACTGGGAGGCACCCCCCAGCAAGGGCACACTGACATCTCACACGGCAGGGTATTCCAACACACCTGCAGCTGAGGGTCCTCTCTGTTAGAAGGAAAACTAACAAACAGAAAGGACATCCACACCAAAAACCCATCTGTACATCACCATCATCAAAGACCAAAAGTAGATAAAACCACAAAGATGGGGAAAAAACAGAACAGAAAAACTGGAAACTCTAAAAAGCAGAGCGCCTCTCCTCCTCCAAAGGAACGCAGTTCCTCACCAGCAACGGAACAAAGCTGGATGGAGAATGACTTTGACGAGCTGACAGAAGAAGGCTTCAGACGATCAAATTACTCTGAGCTACGGGAGGACATTCAAACCAAAGGCAAAGAACTTGAAAACTTTGAAAAAAATTTAGAAGAATGTATAACTAGAATAACCAATACAGAGAAGTGCTTAAAGGAGCTGATGGAGCTGAAAACCAAGGCTCGAGAACTACGTGAGGAATGCAGAAGCCTCAGGAGCCGACGCGATCAACTGGAAGAAAGGGTATCAGCAATGGAAGACAAAATGAATGAAATGAAGCGAGAAGGGAAGTTTAGAGAAAAAAGAATAAAAAGAAATGAGCAAAGCCTCCAAGAAGTATGGGACTATGTGAAAAGACCAAATCTACATCTCACTGGTGTACCTGGAAGTGATGGGGAGAATGGAACCAAGTTGGAAAACACTCTGCAGGATATTATCCAGGAGAACTTCCCCAATCTAGCAAGGCAGGCCAACGTTCAGATTCAGGAAATACAGACAACGCCACAAAGATACTCCTCGAGAAGAGCAACTCCAAGACACATAATTGTCAGATTCACCAAAGTTGAAATGAAGGAAAAAATGTTAAGGGCAGCCAGAGAGAAAGGCTGGGTTACCCTCAAAGGGAAGCCCATCAGACTAACAGCAGATCTCTCGGCAGAAACCCTACAAGCCAGAAGAGAGTGGGGGTCAATATTCAACATTCTTAAAGAAAAGAATTTTCAACCCAGAATTTCATATCCAGCCAAACTAAGCTTCATAAGTGAAGGAGAAATAAAATCCTTTACAGACAAGCAAATGCTGAGAGATTTTGTCACCACCAGGCCTGCCCTAAAAGAGTTCCTGAAGGAAGCACTAAACATGGAAAGGAACAACCGGTACCAGCCGCTGCAAAATCTTGCCAAAATGTAAAGACCATCAAGACTACGAAGAAACTGCATCAACTAATGAGCAAAATCACCAGCTAACATCATAATGACAGGATCAAATTCACACATAACAATATTAACTTTAAATGTAAATGGACTAAATGCTCCAATTAAAAGACACAGACTGGCAAATTGGATAAAGAGTCAAGACCCATCAGTGTGCTGTATTCAGGAAACCCATCTCATGTGCAGAGACACACATAGGCTCAAAATAAAAGGATGGAGGAAGATCTACCAAGCAAATGGAAAACAAAAAAAGGCAGGGGTTGCTATCCTAGTCTCTGATAAAACAGACTTTAAACCAACAAAGATGAAAAGAGACAAAGAAGGCCATTACATAATGGTAAAGGGATCAATTCAACAAGAAGAGCTAACTATCCTAAATATATATGCACCCAATACGGGAGCACCCAGATTGATAAAGCAAGTCCTGAGTGACCTACAAAGAGACTTAGACTCCCACACATTAATAATGGGAGACTTTAACGCCCCACTGTCAACATTAGACAGATCAACCAGACAGAAAGTCAACAAGGATACCCAGGAATTGAACTCAGCTCTGCACCAAGCGGACCTAATAGACATCTACAGAACTCTCCACCCCAAATCAACAGAATATACATTTTTTTCAGCACCACACCACACCTATTCCAAAACTGACCACATACTTGGAAGTAAAGCTCTCCTCAGCAAATGTAAAAGAACAGAGATTATAACAGACTATCTCTCAGACCACAGTGCAATCAAACTAGAACTCAGGATTAAGAATCTCACTCAGAACTGCTCAACTACATGGAAACTGAACAACCTGCTCCTGAATGACTACTGGATACATAACAAAATGAAGGCAGAAATAAAGATGTTCTTTGAAACCAACGAGAACAAACACACAACGTACCAGAATCTCTGGGACGCATTCAAAGCAGTGTGTAGAGGGAAATTTATAGCACTAAATGCCCACAAGAGAAAGCAGGAAAGATCCAAAATTGACACCCTAACATCACAATTAAAAGAACTAGAAAAGCAAGAGCAAACACATTCAAAAGCTAGCAGAAGGCAAGAAGTAACTAAAATCAGAGCAGAACTGAAGGAAATAGAGACACAAAAAACCCTTCAAAAAATTAATGAATCCAGGAGCTGGTTTTTTGAAAGGATCAACAAAATTGATAGACCGCTAGCAAGACTAATAAAGAAAAAAAGAGAGAAGAATCAAATAGACACAATAAAAAATGATAAAGGGGATATCACCACCGATCCCACAGAAATACAAACTACCATCAGAGAATACTACAAACACCTCTACACAAATAAACTAGAAAATCTAGAAGAAATGGATAAATTCCTTGACACATACACTCTCCCAAGACTAAACCAGGAAGAAGTTGAATCTCTGAATAGACCAATAACAGGAGCTGAAATTGTGGCAATAATCAATAGTTTACCAACCAAAAAGAGTCCAGGACCAGATGGATTCACAGCCGAATTTCATCAGAGGTACAAGGAGGAACTGGTACCATTCCTTCTGAAACTATTCCAATCAATAGAAAAAGAGGGAATCCTCCCTAACTCATTTTATGAGGCCAGCATCATTCTGATACCACAGCCGGGCAGAGACACAACCAAAAAAGAGAATTTTAGACCAATATCCTTGATGAACATTGATGCAAAAATCCTCCATAAAATACTGGCAAAATGAATCCAGCAGCACGTCAAAAAGCTTATCCACCATGATCAAGTGGGCTTCATCCCTGGGATGCAAGGCTGGTTCAATATATGCAAATCAATAAATGTAATCCAGCATATAAACAGAGCCAAAGACAAAAACCGCATGATTATCTCAATAGATGCAGAAAAAGCCTTTGACAAAATTCAACAACCCTTCATGCTAAAAACTCTCAATAAATTAGGTATTGATGGGACGTATTTCAAAATAATAAGAGCTATCTATGACAAACCCACAGCCAATATCATACTGAATGGGCAAAAACTGGAAGCATTCCCTTTGAAAACTGGCACAAGACAGGGATGCCCTCTCTCACCACTCCTATTCAACATAGTGTTGGAAGTTCTGGCCAGGGCAGTTAGGCAGGAGAAGGAAATAAAGGGTATTCAATTAGGAAAAGAGGAAGCCAAATTGTCCCTGTTTGCAGACGACATGATTGTATATCTAGAAAACCCCATTGTCTCAGCCCAAAATCTCCTTAAGCTGATAAGCAACTTCAGCAAAGTCTCAGGATACAAAATCGATGTACAAAAATCACAAGCATTCTTATACACCAATAACAGACAAACAGAGAGCCAAATCATGAGTGAACTCCCATTCACAATTGCTTCAAAGAGAATAAAATACCTAGGAATCCAACTTACAAGGGATGTGAAGGACCTCTTCAAGGAGAACTACAAACCACTGCTCAAGGAAATAAAAGAGGATACAAACAAATGGAAGAACATTCCATGCTCTTGGGTAGGAAGAATCAATATCGTGAAAATGGCCATACTGCCCAAGGTAATTTACAGATTCAATGCCATCCTCGTAAAGCTACCAATGACTTTCTTCACAGAATTGGAAAAAACTACTTTAAAGTTCATATGGAACCAAAAAAGAGCCCACATCGCCAAGGCAATCCTAAGCCAAAAGAACAAAGCTGGAGGCATCACACTACCTGACTTCAAACTATACTGCAAGGCTACAGTAACCAAAACAGCATGGTACTGGTACCAAAACAGAGATATAGATCAATGGAACAGAACAGAGCCCTCAGAAGTAATGCCGCATATCTACAACTATCTGATCTTTGACAAACCTGAGAAAAACAAGCAATGGGGAAAGGATTCCCTATTTAATAAATGGTGCTGGGAAAACTGGCTAGCCATATGTAGAAAGCTGAAACTGGATCCCTTCCTTACACCTTATACAAAAATCAATTCAAGATGGATTAAAGACTTAAACGTTAGACCTAAAACCATAAAAACCCTAGAAGAAAACCTAGGCATTACCATTCAGGACATAGGCATGGGCAAGGACTTCATGTCCAGAACACCAAAAGCAATGGCAACAAAAGACAAAATTGACAAATGGGATCTAATTAAACTAAAGAGCTTCTGCACAGCAAAAGAAACTACCATCAGAGTGAACAGGCAACCTACAACATGGGAGAAAATATTCACAACCTACTCATCTGACAAAGGGCTAATATCCAGAATCTACAATGAACTCAAACAAATTTACAAGAAAAAAACAAACAACCCCATCAAAAAGTGGGCGAAGGACATGAACAGACACTTCTCAAAAGAAGACATTTATGCAGCCAAAACACACATGAAAAAATGCTCATCATCACTGGCTATCAGAGAAATGCAAATCAAAACCACAATGAGATACCATCTCACACCAGTTAGAATGGCAATCATTAAAAAGTCAGGAAACAACAGGTGCTGGAGAGGATGTGGAAAAATAGGAACACTTTTACACTGTTGGTGGGACTGTAAACTAGTTCAACCATTGTGGAAGTCAGTGTGGCGATTCCTCAGGGATCTAGAACTAGAAATACCATTTGACCCAGCCATCCCATTACTGGGTATATACCCAAAGGATTATAAATCATGCTGCTATAAAGACACATGCACACGTATGTTTACTGCGGCATTATTCACAATAGCAAAGACTTGGAACCAACCCAAATGTCCAACAATGATAGACTGGATTAAGAAAATGTGGCACATATACACCATGGAATACTATGCAGCCATAAAAAATGATGAGTTCATGTCCTTTGCAGGGACATGGATGAAATTGGAAGTCATCATTCTCAGTAAACTATCGCAAGAACAAAAAACCAAACACCGCATATTCTCACTCATAGGTGAGAAATGAACAATGAGATCACATGGACACAGGAAGGGGAATATCACATTCTGGGGACTGTGGTGGGGTGGGGGGAGGGGGGAGGTATAGCATTGGGAGATATACCTAATGCTAGATGACGAGTTAGTGGGTGCAGCGCACCAGCATGGCACATGTATACATATGTAACTAACCTGCACAATGTGCACATGTACCCTAAAACTTAAAGTATAAAAAAAAAAAAAAAAAAAGGGCCAGGTGTCGTGGCGAGCGCCTGTAATCTAGCACTTGGGGAGGCCCAGGTGGGCGGATCACCTGAGGTCGGGAGTTGGAGACCAGCCTGACCAACATGGAGAAACCCCATCTCTACTAAAAATACAAAATTAGCTGGGCGAGGTGGTGCATGCCTGTAATCCCAGCTACTCAGGAGGCTGAGGCAGGAGAATCGTTTGAATGCAGGGGGCAGAGGTTGTGGTGAGCCAAGATCACGCCATTGCACTCCAGCCTGGGGAACAAGAGTGAAACTCTGTCTCAAAAATATTTTAAAAAAATGTATCCCCGCAAGTGTGGTGCTGTCTAGTGTTTCTAAGCACAAGAAGGTTGTGATATGCCTCATGGAGAAAATACTTATTGTTCAGGCACGTGTTACAGTGCTATTGATTGTGAGTTCAATGACACAAATGCTGCAATTGACATACTGTTTTATATTTTAAAATACTGACTATAATTATTTAGAATAAACATATATTAAATAGGGTGTCTTTTAACAGAAACATGTGTAAAATGAGGTTATGCATTGATCACTTCACAAAAATATTGTGGCCTAAGTATTGACCCTGTATTTCCTCCTGGAAGCAATGGTTCAGTATTTGCTGATTCAGAGTTTGCAGCAACTTTAGAGAGCACAACTTTTACAAATAATGAGAACCAACTGTATTAAATGCAGATAAAATTTTACATGCGCTATCAAGAGGCCATCAGAACCACTGAAACTCCTGTATAAATCTCTTCTAGAGGCCCAGATAGTACTAATGTTTTGCCGTGAAGTAGCAAGGTTGAAATGTAGGGTATTACAATGAATTATAATAGCAATATTGGTATAAAAATTATTTTTAACAAAAAATGATTTGAGTTCCTACTCTGCAGATAAGTCTTTTATTCTCAAGCAAAGTAAATATAAATATGTATATCTGTATCAATTTTGGAATACTATTCAACAGTATTAATGTGTGGCCAAATTGTTTATTCTTTATTAAATAAATTTTCAGTGTAAACCAAAAGATAAGAAAATTCAGAAACATGACCAGCCTTTACTCCAACACCTTCAAGATAACTGTGTTTCTCTGTTAGCACTTACAATGAATATTAACCAAGCAGTCCTTAAGACTCTTGTTAAACTTTAGCTGGAAGGATAGAACAGTTAAAGACATATTTTACAGCTGGATATTTTTTAACCCTTCTAATAACTCCTTTGCACAGATGAGTGTACAACTCATTTTTCAGAGGGCAAAGGAGAACAATAGGAAACACTGTAGTTTCTTTCCTCCCTGATTGCATTTTGTCCACTAGCTTGCTGGTAGTGTCAGAGAAATGCTTTATCTTTTCTTAGACTTTATTTTTTCAGGTAGCATTGTTCTTAAGTGCTCTTTCTGACAATGAGGATTGTAAGGATTCCATGATGTTTCCAATTTCCTAACCCCTGATTTCCTAAATGCCTTTAATCTCTCTACTAGACTGCCCAGGCAGAGGGCTGCTTGAAGGGAACTAATGCTGCCCACTCTAAGATTATCCCTGGGTCAAGAGTACCTGCCAGTCCATACCATATTTGGTGCAAATCTGTTACTCACCTTGGCTTTCCCAGCACTGAAATGTGGAGGCAAAGATCTTGAGGCCACTGTTATCCTAGCTCTTGTCTGGGCCAAATTACCTGAGAAAGAGACCAAAAAGAACATAAATTAAAGGAAAAGTTAAGGAATAGGATCATGAGTAATTTTTCCCTTTGGGTCCTTGTATTTTTCTGAATTTTCAAAATACTCTGCTCTGAATTTTTAAAATTTGGAAAATTTTGACACTTTGATGATATAAATTATAAATTACAATAATTATTTATAAGTTTAAAATAATTTGTAAGTAACTTACAAATTGAATTTATATTCATTTTATAAGCAAGAAGAAAGAACATAAAATTATTAAATTCACTGAACAAATTAGAAATAAAAGGAAATTCACCTTATACAAAAATTAATTCAAGATGGATTAAAGATTTAAATGTTAGACCTATAACCATAAAAACCCTAGAAGAAAACCTAAGCAATACCATTCAGGCCATAGGCATGGGCAAGGACTTCATGACTAAAACACCAAAAGCAATGGCAACAAAAGCCAAAATTGACAAATGGGATCTAATTAAACTAAAGAGATTCTGCACAGCAAAAGAAACTACCATCAGAGTGAACAGGCAACCTACAGAATGGGAGGAAATTTTTACAATCTACCCATCTAACAAAGGGCTAATATCCAGAATCTATAAAGAACTTAAATTTACAGGAAAAAATCAAACAACCCCATCAAAAAGTGGGTGAAGGGTATGAACAGACACTTCTCAAAAGAAGACATTTATGCAGCCAACAGACACATGAACAAATGCTCATCCATCACTGGCCATCAGAGGAATGCAAATCAAAACCACAATGAGATACCATCTCACGCCAGTTAGAATGGCAATCAGTAAAAAGTCAGGAAACAACAGGTGCTGGAGAGGATGTGGAGAAACAGGAACACTTTTACACTGTTGGTGGGACTGTAAACTAGTTCAACCATTGTGGAAGACAGTGTGGCAATTCCTCAGGGATCTAGAACTAGAAATACCATTTGACCCAGCTATCCCATTACTGGGCATATACCCAAAGGATTATAAATCATGCTGCTATAAAGATATATGCACACGTATGTTTATTGCGGCACTATTCACAATAGCAAAGACTTGGAACCAACCCAAACATCCATCAATGAAAGACTGGATTAAGAAAATGTGGCACATATACACCATGGAATACTATGCAGCCATAAAAAAGGATGAGTTCATGTCCTTTGTAGTGACATGGATGAAGCTGGAAACCATCATTCTGAGCAAACTATCGCAAGGACAGAAAACCAAATACTGCATGTTCTCACTCATAGGTGGGAATTCAACAATGAGAACACTTGGACGCAGGGTGGGGAACATCATACACCAGGGCCTGTCGGGGAGTGGAGGGAGTGGGGAGGGATAGCATTAGGAGATATACCTAATGTAAATGATGAGTTAATGGGTGCAGCACACCAACATAGCACATGTATACTATGTAACAAACCTGCACGTTGTGCACATGTATCCTAGAACTTCAAGTATAATAAAAAAAAAAAAAAAAGAAGAAGAACACCTCCTACTAAATAACAAGAAGAGGGACAATCAATTAATAAATGGGCAATATATTTGAACAGAAACTTCACTGAAGAAGATACTCAAAGGGCAAATAAGCATATGATATAACTTTAACTTAATTAGTCATTAGGGAAGTAGAAATAAAAACCATAATGATACAGCTCTACATACCTGCTATTATGGCTAAAATAAAAAAGGCAGACAATAACATGTGTTCACAAGTATTAGGAACAACTGGAACCTTCATTGCTGATAGGAATACAAAATATTGGAGCTACTGTTGAAATCAGGTGGAAAATTTATTATAAAGTAAGCATAAATTCATATAGCTCAGCAATAACACTTCCAGATATTTACCAAAGAGAAATAAAAATATATGTCCACAAAAAAAAGAAATAAAAGGAAATTACCACAATATATTAATGGCCATTTATGAAAATCCCACAGTGAAATGTCAGAGGCATTTGAACCACAGCAACTTCATCTTGAATAGGGGCTGGGTAAAAATAAGGCTGAGACCTACTGGGCTGCATTCCCAGGAGGTTAGGCATTCTTAGTCACCGGATGAGATAAGAGGTTGGCACAAAATACAGATCATAAACACCTTGCTGATAAAACAGGTTGCAGTTAAAAAAAGAAAAGCCTGGTCAAATCTCACCAAAACCAAGATGGCAATGAAAGTGACCTCTGGTCATCTTCATTGTTCATTATATGCTAATTATAATGCATTAGCATGCTAAAAGACACTCCCACCATCTCCATGACAACAAATTCATGGCAACATCAGGAAGTTACCCTATATGGTCTAAAAGGGGGAGGACCCCTCAGTTCCGGGAATTGACCACCCTTTTCCCAGAAAACTCATGACAAATCTACCCCTTATTAAGCATATAATCAAGAAATAACCATAAAAATGGGCAACCAGCAGCCCATGGGGCTGCTCTGCCTATGGAGCAGCCATTCTTTTATTCCTTTACTTTCCTAATGAACTTGCTTTCACTTTACTCTATGAACTCATCCCAAATTCTTTGTTGTGCAAGATCCAGGAACCCTCTCTTGGGATCTGGATTGGGATCCCTTTCCAGTAACACTAACATCATACCAAATAGTGAAAATTTGAAAGCTTTTTCCACACGATCAAAAACAAGACAAGGATTCACACACTCACCACTTCCATTCAAAATATTATAGTACTGGAAGTCTTAGCTGGGGCAATTAGATAAGAAAAAGAAATAAAAGGCATCCACATCAGAAAGGAAGAAGTAAAATTAATCCCTGTTCACAATCTTATATGTAGAAAAGCCTAAAGATTCCACATTAAAAGAAGTGTTAGAACTAATAAATGTTAGAACTAACTTTAGCAAAATTGCTGGTACAAAACCAACACCCAGGCTGGACGCGGTGGCTCACACCTGTAATCCCAGCACTTTGGGAGGCCGAGGCGGGTGGATCACGAGGTCAGGAGTTCGAGACCAGCCGGGCCAACATGGTGAAACCCCGTCTCTACTAAAAATACAAAAATTAGCCGGGTGTGGTGGCACGCGCCTGTAATCCCAGCTACTCTGGAGGCTGAGGCAGGAGAATCACTTGAACCCAGGAGGCGGAGGTTGCAGTGAACCGAGATCATGCCACTGCACGCCAGCCTGGGACAGAGCGAGACTCTGTCTCAAAAAAAAACAAAAAACAAAAAAAACCAACACCCAAAAATCAGTTTGTTGTTGTTGTTGCTGTTGTTTTTTCAGACAAAGTCTCACTCTGTTGCCCTGGCTGAAGTCCAGTGGTGTGATCTCAGCTCACTGCAACCTCCACCTCCCAGATTCAAGTGATTCTCATGCCTCAGCCTCCTGAGTAGCTGGGATTAGAGGCACGCGCCACCAATCCCAGCTAATTCAGTTGCATTTTTATACACTAAAAATGAACTATTCAAAAAAGAAATTAAGGAAATAATTCCATTTAAAATAGCATCAAAATACAATAGGAATAAATTTAATCAAGGAGGCAAAAGACTTTACACCAAAAACTACAAAACATTGCTGGGAGAAATTAAAGACACAAATAAACTGATGGACATCACTGTTCATGGGTTGGAAGACTTAACATTGTTAAAATGTTCATACTATCCCAAGCATTCTACAGATTCAGTGTAATCCCTATTAAGTCCCAATGGCATCTTTTGCAGATAGAAAAAATATCCTAAAATTCATATAGAACCACAAAGGACCCAGAATAGCCAAAACAACAGTGAGAAAAAGAATAAAGCTGGAGGACTCACATTTCCTGAATTCAAAACAGAGTGCCCAGAAATAAACACACAACAGATGCATGATCAAATGATCTTTGATAAAATCACCAAGAGTATACAATGGGGTAAAATAATCTCTTCAACAAACAGTGTTAGGAAAAGTGAATATCCACATACAAAAGAATAAAATTTAACTGTTACCTTATACCATACACAAAAATCATATCAAAATGGCTTGAAGATTAAAATGCAAGAACTGAAACTATAACCAGGCATGGTGGCTCACGCCTGTAATCCCAGCACTTTGGGAAGCTGAGGCAGGCGGATCACAAGGTCAGGAGATCGAGACCATCCTGGCTAACATGGTGAAACCCCATCTCTACTAAAAACACAAAAAATTAGCCGGGCGTGGTGGTGGGCACCTGTGGTCTCAGCTACTCGGGAGGCTGAGGCAGGAGAATGGCGTGAACCTGGGAGGTGGAGCTTGCAGTGAACAGGGATAGCAGCACTGCATTCCAGCCTGGGCGACAGAGCGAGACTCTGTCTCAAAAAAAGAACTGAAACTATAAAACTGCTAGAAGAAAACATAGGAGAAAAGCTTCATAACATTAGTCTTGGCAACAATTTTTTTGGATATGAAACCAAAACATGGGCTATAAAAGCAAATATAGACAATGGGACTACATAAAACTAGAACTTCTACTCAACCAAGGAAACAATCAACGAATTGTAGAGATAAGCTATGGAATAGGAGAAACTATTTTCAAACTATATAGCTAATAAAGGATTAACGTGCAAAATATATAAGGAACTCCTACAACTCAATAGTAAAAAAGCCAAATAACAAAAAAAAATTATTATTATTATTATTTTTGAGATGGAGTCTCTCTTTGTCACCCAGGCTGGAGTGCAGTGGCACAATCTTGGCTCACTGCAAGCTCTACTTCCTGGGTTCACGCCATTCTCCTGCCTCAGCCTCCTGAGTAGCTGGGACTACAGGCGCCCACCAGCATGCCCGTCTAATTTTTTGTATTTTTAGTAGAGACGGGGTTTCACCGTGTTAGCCAGGCAGGACTCAATCTCCTGACCTCATGATCCACCTGCCTCAGCCTCCCAAAGTGCTGGGATTACAGGTGTGAGCCATCATGCCTGGCCCCCCCAAAAAAACAATGTAAATATGGACTTGACTACACATATCGCCAAAGAAGGCATACAAATGGCTAACTGGTATATGAAGAGATACTCAGTATCACTAAACATTAGGGAAATGAAAATCAAAACTATAATGAGATGAAATATTACCTCATCCTTGGCCGGGCGCAGTGGCTCACACCTGTAATCCCAGCACTTTGGGAGGCCGAAGCTGGTGGATCACAAATCAGGAGTTTGAGACCAGCCTGGCCAATATGGTGAAACCCTGTCTCTACTAAAAATACAAAAGTTAGCCAGACATGGTGGCGGGCGCCTGTGGTCCCAGCTACTCAGGAGGCTGAGGCAGAAGAAGCACTTGAACTTGGGAGGGGGAGGCTGCAGTGAGCCGAAATCGTGCCACTGCACTCCAGCTTCGGCTACAGAGCAAGACTCCATCTCAAAAAACAAACAAAAAAAAGAAATATTACCTCATCCCAATTAAGATGGTCATCATCAAAGAAACAGAAACAAGTGCTGAAGAGGATGTAGAGAAATTAGAACTCTCTGCACTATTGGGGGGAATATAAAATGGTGCAGCTGCTATGGAAAATGTAGTATAAAGTTTCCTCAAAAAATTAAAAATAGATCTACCATATGATACAGCAATCCCTCTTCTGAGTATTTACCTAAAAGAATTGAAAACAAGTTCTCCAAGAGATATTTGCACTCCTGTGTTCATTGCACCATTATTCACAAGGGCCAAGAAGTGTAAACAAACTAAATGCCTATCAACAGGTAAATGGATAAGGAACATTTGATATATACATACAATTGAATACCCAGCCTTAAAAAAAAACAAGGAAATCCTGCCATACACTACAACATGGATGAACCTGGAGGACGTTAGGCTAAGTGAAATAAGCCAGTCACGGCAACACAGCACTGCACAATTCCACTTACATGAGATATCAAAAGTAGTCAAACTCACAAAAGCAGAGAGTAGAATGGCAGCTGTCAGTGGCTAGGGGCACGAGGAAGTGGGAGTGGCTATTCAGTGGGTATTGAGTTTTAGTCACATAATATGAAAAAATTCTAGAGATCTGCTGTGCAAAACTGTGCGCATATTTGATACTGTATTGTATACTTAAAAAGAGAGATTTCATGTTATATATATTTTTTACTGCAACAACAAGAAAAAGTCTCCAACTGGAACACTGCTAATCATTGAAAAAGATGAATATGGAAGAAAAAAGGTGCTGAAGGAAGTTTTCCCGAGAAAGAAGTTAGACGATAGAGCGTGCCATTGTGAGGGTTGAGGACACAGACACTGATTAGTAGACTGGGCAGTAAGGATCCTTCAGGGGAGGAAAAATATCTTTTTCTCTACCCATCCTAGGTTCATGGTTGAGGCACTTATAACAAAGGACAGATTACTAAGTGAAAAGCATAAAACTTTACTTAATGTAAGTTTTAGTTGACACTAGAGCCTTTATAAGGAAACAAAAAGGAGAGTAGTAAAGAAATATGATAGGAAAAGGTATCATCTAATAGTAAGAAACTAATGAAACTTAGCAAGGCCTATTTGTTCAGATTCTTCTCTGTGTCCTTGTGTCCGCAGAGATAAAGACGCTTCTTTTCTGTGGGTATAGGAAGAGCAGCTCCTACATGAGAGTCTTACAGCCTGCTTTAGGAGAAGGTCAGAAAAAACCTTTCTAGATTTTATGACCTGCTTCAAGGGAGAAGGGGATGGGGGCTAAGAGTGACATTCCTGCATCTGTCATTTTCTCAAATTCCTTCAGCTTAAAATATTCAATAGGTCAAGGGGCCATATTTTGGGACAGTGAGCCCTAAACCCCATCAATCTCTCTGCACATAAGGAGAAACCTGGCCACCCACAGTGAATCAGTGGGGTAGGGAGTGGGAGACAGCAGCTTCTGAGTCCTGGGGGCCAATGAAGTTTTGCAGGGCTTTGCATTTGTCAGGAGTGTGACTTTGAACAAGTTGACTTCTCAAAGCCTCAGTTTCCTAGTCCATAATAAGAAAACAGTACCACCTGTTTTCCTCCCATAAGAGTTATTATGGGGATTCAACAAGACAACTTACAAAAAGCACTGTCAGCACAGGACTAGAGCAGGGCAACTATTCATTTCACATTAGGTAGTATTTTATTATTATTTGCTGTGAACTGTTCACAAAGGTCTCAAAGGAGAGAGCAAGAAAAGACCAGGAAATCGCACCAAATCTCTGTGTGATCACTGGCTAGTCAAAAAAACTATGAAAGGTGAGAAAAAATGATAGGGCAACTCTTGGCTACTCAGATTCCTCCCACTTTTTACCTTTGAAGAGTCTGAATGGCCTGCTCACTACCCCACACACCCTTCACCACTTCTCTGATTGTTCTTCCCCCAAACCAAGTGTGTGAAGAGATTTGTTTGCATTTTTACCTACAGTGTCATTTGATTCTGTAGCAAAATAAAAAGTTGTTAATGAAAGGAAGTGCTGCAATTTGTGCATATGCAAGATGCTCAAGATTTCAAAGTTTCAGCAAGTCTAGCACAAAGATGTCCAAATGTTTTCTCTGGCGATATCTTCAGAGGCTAAACTGTGATTAATAGCCCAGAAAGAACCCTTTGAAGCAGGATTGGTGACATCAAAGTCGTAATCCAGGGGTGGCAGGAGCTTTATAATGAGTGGGAAGCATTTTAACACATTTCAAAGGATTTACAGCATGAATAAACAATAGACCTCAGCAGATGCGCACACACACCTTTCAGAAACATAACCATACAAAGTTTCCATTTTAATTTAAATGTAAATAGTGTTCACACTTCTTTCAAATGTTAAGCATCCTCAGTGCTTCACCCCCTAGACAGCCTCTTCCCAGCTAAGCACCGCTCATTGCCCCAGAACACCCTTCTGTGCTTCTCAAAACTGCAACTACCAACATGTGTCCTGTGTTGGAAGGAGAAAACGGAAGTCAGAGGCATCTAATGGAATTTATAGCCTATGTGGGAACTGTGTTAAGAGAGAATCTGAATTGGAGATTACAAAGATCTCACACAATTTCCCTGCTTCCAACTTAAAAGAAAAGACACAAGTGGTCTGAAGACAGAGCTGGAACTTTTAAAAGACGGCAATTTTCCGCCTGCTTCAGAGGATTTTCCCTGCTTGGAAAGTACCCAGAACCCAGGGTGTCACCTGTAGTCATCTTTTACTAACTGCCCCAAAGGACAGGTTGTTGTTTTAAATAATCAAACATAGAATTCAGTCTCCCTCTGCTGCACCCTCTGGGTTTATAGGACTTATAGCTGGGTTCCAGTGGTGATTGTTGGTGGGCATTTGTTTGAGAAATTTTCCGATTTTAATTTTCTCTCCAAACACAAGAAATAGGCTAATAAACTAAGAAATGATTGCAAAGCAACGCTGAAATGTAAAAAGCTGTTTGTGTCAAATAGCTACAAAGATAAGGAGCAGTAAATAAAAATCAGATGCTTCAGTTCATCTGTTACAAGATTAAGTTATATCGCAGTAGACCTGAGAACTGAAACCACGTAGTCCACATTCAGCTTAGACACTGAGAACGGAAACCACATCTTACTGTCTACAATACGATGACTTTGTGTAATTCCTGTCTCCATTAGTATGACTTTCTTTTTTCAGGAGTCTCCAAGCCCAGGCAAATGGTTAGATTGCTCATTACAGAAACTTCCTGAAAGACTCATCAGCTCTTCCACGGAAAGGATCAACCTGACAGTTCATTCCCTATGATTCCTATCATCTCTCCTTTCAAAGTCCTCCCCTTGCTGTTTCCACCAGCCCTGGACTGCTGCACTGTGATCCTTACCCAATCCTAATCAAAGGCCCTCACTTTGAAAGACCCTCCTAAAAATAAACGATTTCTCAACAAGCTCTGACCTTGACTTCCCTTCTCCAAGACATTGCCAAAGCTTTGAGAGGTGGTGGGAAGCAATAACCTCCACTTTATCTTATCAGTGAGTTGTGCTGGTAATGTTTGGGAACAAGCTTGAGACAGACCTACGCTAGTGCAATACTTGCAGTAATTAACATGTTCCAATTTCAGTTTATAACACTGTAGCTAACAAAAATGCAAGGAGTTAAATTCAGTACATAGTTGTATACAAACATACTATAAAAAATACTACAGTAGCTAAGCACAGTGGCTCTCACCTGTAATCCCAGAATTTGAGGAGTCCAAGTGGAAGGATCACCTAAGCCCAGGAATTTGAGACCAGCCTGGGCAACATAGTGAGACCCCATTTCTACAAAAAGTTTTAAAAATTAACTGGGCATGGTGCCACGCCTGTGGTCCCAGCTACTCAGGAGGCTGAAGTGGTAGGATCAGTTTGTTAGATATGAGTTCTAAATTTCTTTTCAAAGAATATTTCAGTATGTTCAATTCTTTGCCTTCTAAACTTAACTTCCTCGTAAAGCAACCTTTTTCGATTACCTACTCCACCCTGACTCATTCTGATCACCTGCTCCACCCTAACTCATTCCAATTACCTGCTACCTTCTCTGCCCTGACTCCCACTAAAGCACTCACCCGTCATTCTCTTTACATTAGCCAATCGGAATTAGTTTAGCCTGTGTGGTCTAACCCTAGCCAATAGGGGAATGACACAGCAGCAGGGGCCATGTGCGTCAGGAATAAGAACCCCTTCCCCTCCCTTGTCCAAGTGTGCGCTCACCATTGTTCCATCTGTAAGGGTGAACCCTTCTATACAGAAGTACCTTGCCTTGCTGAGAATCAAAAAGAAAATTTTATATTCGAGTGCTATTCCTTTTGCAGCACCAAAACTTTATATATAACAAGTTGAGCCTGGGAGGTTGAGGCTGCAGTGAGCCATGATCACACCACTGTACTCTAGCCTGGGCAACAGAGCAAGACCCATTCTCAAAAAAACACAAACCTATAGTATTTTGTATACTAAAAAAACTTAGTTCATCTTCACATAACCATCTCTCCTAAATTTATAAGAAGGATTTATTTTAGATTTGATAAATTGAAGTAACTTAAGATAGCCACAAAATATGACACAGCTGTAGGAAGCCAAGAAAAGGAGATCATGTGTGATGTTAAATTTTGTTCTGCAGTTTTTACTTTCTCCCTTAGCATTTATCTACAGCTTTCACGTTAATATCAATAAATGGGCAGAGCAGGATGGAAGAGTTCCCAGCCCACTTGGACATGACCTAATGTCTTATGAAAAGAACATGGATAATTTATATACAGTCACGTGCTGTGCTGCTTAACGACAGGGATATATTTTAAGAAAAGAGTCATAAGGAATTTTGTCATTATGTGAACAGCATAGAGTGTACTTACAAAAACCTAGATGGTATAGCCTCTGCACACTGTGAAAGTTACAGATACAGGATGAAATCACTTTTGTCAGACCCAGACAAGATAGAGCTGGTAAGGCCCAAAAAAGAGGAGGCTCATGCTTACATGTCTGAGACAAGAACTGTTTCCAAGGACTTTCTAAAAACCCCACAAAAAACCCTTTTGCATCCTTCATGCATCTCCCACTTTGATAAGGTTTATTACTAGGCATTCTATAGGACTGAAGTAATTCAGTTAAGATATTCTCAGAAGAACACTTGCCCAGTAACAGTATCTCCACCAGTGAACTGACAACTCTGGCTTTGAACTTCTGGAACCAATGAACTCTATTTCTAAGCAGCTTATATAAATCTCTTTTTGCTAATAAAACCTCCCCTTACCCTTCCCTCACTGAATGCACTGGTGGCTTGCCATTTTATACCATTCCAGATTATAATCCTTATTTTTATTCCTAAGTAAACCCAGCATATGTATGGATAATTTTCTCTTTTTTTTGTTTTGTTTTGGTTGACACACCTGGGCTATGGTATAGCCTATTTCTTCTAGGCTAAAAACCCGTATAGCATGTTGCTGTATGGAATACTATAGGCAATTATAACACAATGGAAAGTATTTGTGTATCTAAACATAGAAAAGGTACAGTAAAAATATGGTATAAAATGTAAAAAAACAGTACACCTATATAGGGCACATAACATGAATGAGACTTGCAGGGACTAGAAGTTGCTCTGGGTGAGTCAGTGAGTGAGTGAGTGATGTGTGAATGTGAAGGCCTAGGACATTACATTCACTGTACATTAGTACATTAGTGTACATTACTGTACACTAATGTAGACTTTATAAATACTGCACACTTAGGCTACACTAAATTTATACAAAAGATTTCTTTTTTGGCCGGGCACGGTGGCTCACGCCTGTAATCCCAGCACTTTAGGAGGCCGAGGCAGGTGGATCACAAGGTCAGGAGATCGAGACCATCCTGGCTAACACGGTGAAACCCCGTCTCTACTAAAAATACAAAAATTAGCTGGGCATGGTGGCGGGCGCCTGTAGTCCCAGCTACTTGGGAGGCTGACGCAGGAGAATGGTGTGAACCCGGGAGGCAGAGCTTGCAGTGAGCCGAGATCGCGCCACTGCACTCCAGCCTGGGCAATAGAGCAAGACTCCGTCTCAAAAAAAAAAAAAAATTTCTTTTTTTTTTAATAATAAATTAACCACTTACCATAACTTTTTTACCTCACAAGCTTTAAAAATATTAAAATTTTTTGACTCTTGAAATAACTCTTAGCTTAAAACACACATTGTAAAGTATACAAAAATATTTTCTTTATATCTTAATTCTATAAGCCTTTTTAAATTTTTAAGATTTTTTTGGTTCACTTTTTAATTTTTTAATTAAAAACAAAGACACTAACACCCGTACTAGCTGAAGCCTACACAGTTTCAGGATAATCAATATCACTGTCTTCTACCTCCACACATCTTATCCCACTGTAAGGTCTATGGGGCAATAACACACAGGGAGTTGCCATCTCCTATAATCACAATGGTTTCTTCTAGAATACCTCCTAAAGAACCTGCCTGAGGCAGTTTTATAGTTAACTTAAAAAAAATAAGTAGGAGTACATGCTAAAATAATAACTTAAAAGCCTACTATAGCATATACGTAAACCAGTAATATAGTTGTTTATTATCATTATTCAGTGCTATGTACTGCACATAACTGTATCTGTTATATTTTATACAACAGGCAAAGCAGTAGGCTTGTTATATCAGCATCACCACAAACACCTGAGTAATGCATTGCAAAGGCTAGGACATCACTAGGCAATAGGAATTTTTCAGCTCCATTGTAATCTTATGGGACCACAGTTGTATATGTGGTCTGTCATTGACTGAAATGTCATTATGTGATGCATAACTGTATATAGAAGGGATTGTAGTTTTGTGGAGGGAAGGAATCAAGAGTAAGTAAGAGACCAGACTATCCTCCCATCAGTTTTATTGAAGAAAGGTATGCACAGATAACATATTCACTCTCTTTTCTGAATCTACAACTTTATCTTGCATGTGGCAAATTCAAAGCCCCAAAGGAATCCCTTCCCTATTACTGTATTGACTTTTCATTGGTAATTGTCTGGCATTTTAAGGAATTTCTGCATAATTAACACCTTTGCACTATTTGCTTAAAGAAAGCCAAACCAATGTTTTCACTGACTTTTTTCTTTAGAATATAAACTACAGCTTTAAAGATTTGTGACCCAGAGATCTCAAATTGTAGAGCTAGGGAAAAAATAATAACTCATTCCTCTCTCCTTAAGCTTTAAAACTCATAAACAGGATGTCAGTCCAGCAAACAAATATACTGAATCCCAGACTGTTTCAAGGAGCTAACAAGGCTTCTCTTTCCTGACACAGTCAATAGTGCAGTTGCTCTGTTTTCTGCATTTTATTGCCACGTTGGCAGAAGGTCAGTCTCTTTTAACGAGGAGAATTTCCTTTTAGAGCCAGATGAAGAAAGCTCTTCCCATTATTTTCTTGGTGGAGTTTGCTTGAAAATAACATGGCTGTCACATGGCCTGATGTGTGTTCACAAAAGTACAAGGCCTATACTACTGACATCTACCCAATATCTACCCAAGAAGACCTGACCCATTTAAAAATACAATAAAATAAAAGCCACATACACATGTCTGTCAGCACCCATGTCATGAGGTGTGAGAATGGCTTATTCCAATCTCAGAGCAATCAGGGATAGTCCTGGGCAAAATCATAATTTAGGCAAAGGATGTATTCAAATTCCCCACATCCCTTTTCACCTCTCTACTTCCACTTCTGAAGGTGCAACATGGCTTTAATGCTGTCTCCTCCCTATCCCAATATCCAATTCCCCCTACTTCATTGTCCCACCCTTGAACTTTTCCATGCAGTACACACCTCCTCCATATTCTCATCAAATCTCCTTTTGTTTTTGTTCCAAACCTTCAGGTTACTATTCTTCTGATACTTAATCCAGGTGTAATTTGTTAATGGACAAAGAAATTTATTAATTCACTCAGGTGAGATGTTTATATGGTATAAGAAGCTATCTAGGCCAGGCGCGGTGGCTCATGCTTGTAATCCCAGCACTTTGGGAGGCCGAGGCAGGCAGATCATGAGGTTAAGAGTTCAAGACCAGCCTGGATAACACAGTAAAACCCCATCTGTACTAAAAATACAAAAATAAGCTGGGCATGGTGGCACGCGCCTGTAATACCAGTCACTCAGGAGGCTGAGGTAGGAGAATCCCTTGAACCCAAGAGGAGGAGATTGCAGTAAGCCGAGATCATGCCACTGCACTCCAGCCTGGGTGACAGAACTAGACTCCGTCTCAAAAAAAAAAAAAAAAAAAAAAAGCTACCCAGAAAAAAAACATGTTTATGGAATGATTCTATTGATGGGAATGTTGAAAACCTGTAGATGATCTAGTGTCCAGGTAAGGGGGACAGTTTTGCAACAGGGGACCTTTTGTTTAATGATGCTCATGTTATTCATACTTTGAAATAATACAGTAAAGGCCTTCTATGGGTCTTATAAAGATGAATAGAATGCAATTAGTATATATGAGGGATTCATTCTAGTACCCCCTAGTATACCAAAACCTACGCACTCAGCCCTGAAGAACCCACATATATGAAAAGTTGGCCCTCCATATATGCAGTTTTGCATCCAACCAATATTGTATTTTTTATCTGCGTTTGAAAAAAAAAAAACCTGTGTATAAGTGGAACTGCACAGTTCAAACCAACATTGTTCAAGAGCCAACTATACAGTTCTTTGTTTTAAGGAGAAGACAGCCCAGAGAAGCTCTTGTGGGGAAGGGGAAAGCCTGACATATAAACAATTCATTGCGATTGAAACTGGTGAGTGTTAGAATAAATCTCGGAATAAAGTGACACAAGGGGACAGACTACTAAGTTTTCATGAGAGAATGAGGAAAACAAAAACTGAAGAGTAGTCAATGAATGAGCTAGATTGTGAAAGCTTAACATGAGTTTGACAGGAAATGGAAGGTATTCTATCTGAAAGACATGTGCAAGACAGATACAGAATGTAAACCTGAGGGTTCCAGAGAGTTCCGGAGAGCTTGTAAGGCAAATTTCTAGGAGGCTTCTTATTTTAAAATTAGACATTTAATAATAGCATTAAAACATTTATTATTTTACCCTTGCAAACATAAAAACAAGTTACTCACCACTCCCTTCCAATGAAAATACTACCTATGGGGACAGTTTTAGGGGGAAGAAAATACGGGGAAGAAGGCTTTGCTAAGGTATCATAAGTCACTGCTGGGACTGGGAACAAAAGCTTGTTCTGCTCTTCAGGTGGCCTTCAGGTAGAATGCCCATTCATCTGTGTGGCCAAAGGTGGATGGTTTGGATACGAGCTACTAGGGGACTCATTCCAGTTAAAATAGTGCTGATATGGCCAAAGTCTTAAGTAAAATCTCATATGGGTCAGGTAGTTTCATACAGAGAAGTTACATTCCACAGTCTAAGAATAGAATCCTAAATAAAATGCTCAGGCAGGAGCAAATCAACTGATCACTGCAAATTAAAAAATCCCTCCCTAGAAGATTTGCATAACATACCTTATCTATTGGTGGTAGGTCAGTCATATAATTTCCCGCAACACCTATGCTTCCTTGTGTTTTTAAGCCTGAGAAAGTTACACAGGGCTTCAGCAAACAAGACGCTGTTAGCTTCCCATTGTGCAGGATTATGATTCAGTGCTTGGAACTATAACTGCTTTTTTGAGTTTCCCTCTTTAGCATGGAAGCAATGAAAAGGACACTGGAAAGTGAGAAACTTGGATTCCTATCCCACACTTGCCACTGACTTAAGGAGATCATGTCTACTCTTTATGACTCATTTGTATTATATGTCAAATGAGGAGTTTGAGAAGATCAGTGGTTCTGCACTTGTGTGTCATGGCATTCCGTCATGGTGTCCATAATGAACACCCTTTGTGGCTACGTAGCTTCACCTAGATCAATGCCAGGCATGTGGTGTAGATGGGGGTGGACTGTTCTCTGAAAGGCAACTACAACGAACAGTGTGTAATGTCAACCTGGTGCCAAAATAAAATATAGTGTGATATCTGTGGCCAGGACATGTGTGAGCTTTACCTAAGCTATAAATCAGAGAGCTAATCAAGGAAGTAAACAGTGTTGTTCAAAAATCAACAACACGCTGAACAACAAGGAAACACATAAGTGCAATAACTAGATGCAAGTTGGAGTAAAAAAAGTTAAGTAGTGTTAGGCTTCCATCCAGCTCTGAAATTTTATCTATAGTTGTGAAATATCTCCTAAAAGACCCCCTGAAGTGGGGGAAATAAGAAAGAACAAAATAAAGACAATAAAACTAAAATCTGCAAAATGTATTATTTCTTAGCAGTTCAGTAGGCAACAGAAGAAGTGGGTGGTGATGATAGCCTCGCTTAGATAAATGGAGGAAGCTTAGATAGTGGTTTTACAGAGGCCTGGATATTTAATTTGCCAATGTTCTCTTCACAGCTAACACAGGCAACCAGCAATGGCTCTGTTGCTATGATCTCTTCAGTTATTCCTCCTTCTTTACTTTGCTATTGTGGCTAAGGCGAGCTTATTCAGTTCTCTAATTTTTTAATATCATTCTTGTTTCTTAGCACGTGAGAGGAGACAGAGGTATAGTTTTTTGCTCCCTTTCCGCAATGTTTTTAAGATTAATGAATTCAAGGTGTTCATTTTTCAACATCTTTATAACATCTATTCTCCTAGTAAAACATTATGCTTCTGTTTGCACATTGGCAAATACCAGCCATTTTGAAAAACTGGGTGCTAATGTGAAGGCAATAATCACTTATATGAGCTTTTTTTTCCTATTGGGTCTCTGAAAGTACTCAAGGATAGCTTTTGATATATAGGTATCCAAGTCTAATTTTCACATTTACCAGTTATTTTTGTTATATTTTAAAGAATGACTATTCCATGTCACTAGCTCTTTTATAAAAGGACCTAGTATAAACATCCATGTATATGTATATATCCTTGGGAAAAACTATAGCAACTTGAGAATCCAGAAAATAAGGAGAGGCATACTGAAATAGGTAGTATTCCACAGGAAACCAAACTTGCATGTGCCCAATTGGCCAGCATTACTCATATCTAAACTACATTGTTATAATGTTTCTGAACACCCATGCACACACATTTCTTATAGATATACGTATAACCCGTTCATAAAACGCCAGTGCCCAGAAACACTTCTTCCATTGAAATTTATATGTTTCTTGGTGTTGAAGAATGAAGTTAATGTAACTTACATTCTTAAGCACAGGCATTGATTTTTGGAGACCTTGGCTTTATGGAACTGTAATGCTGTATTATCCAAACTAACTGATTTCAAAAAGACTTTCTAAATTAAAGTATTATCTGACAGACTTGCGATGCAATTATTGATTTTTTTTTTGAAAGAGTGAAACCTATTGAGAATAAAGGCCAACAAAGATTATTTATCTGATGAAGGAACTCTACAAGCATCACAACTCTACACTAATTCTAGAGGTTGCAGGTAGTCAGTACAATTGTGTCTGAGTCCTTTAAACTCAATGCAAATATGCTATCTTATATTAGTATTAATCTTTAGAAATGATTTGGCTCCTTATAGATGTTACAACCTCTTTGAAGCCAGGTACTAAGTATCTATTTCTTTTCTTTTTTCTTTTTTTTTTGAGACTGAGTCTTGCACTATCACCCAGGCTAGAGTGCAATGGCGCAATCTCGGCTGACTGCATCCTCCGCCTCCCAGTTCAAGCAATTCTCCTGCTTCAGTCTCCCAAGTAGCTGGGATTACAGGCGCATGCCACCACGCCTGGCTAATTTTTTGTATTTTTAGTAGAGACGGGGTTTCACTATGTTGGCCAGGCTGGTCTCGTACTCCTGACCTCATGATCCGCCTGCCTTGGCTTCCCAAAGTGCTGGGATTACAGGTGTGAGCTGCCACGCCTGGCCCTAAGTATCTATTTCTACTCCCATTCATTAATTCAAAAAATATTTCTTCAGCTACTGCGTAAGACTTGCCAAGTGCCCTTTGCTTATCCTTCACATAGACAATAAAGAAAAGAAAAAGTTACAATGAACTAGAAGAACATTTTAGAATGTTTCTACCCTTGCCGCCTAGAGACAGATTATATTTACTATCTCTTGGCAAACATCAGCATCACAGGTTCTTCTTTCAATCATCCAAGAACACTTAGGGCTTATTATCCTGAAGAGGTAAGCAATTGACTGTGAACCATTTTGCAGGGCTAGTGTATCACCATGGATGAATGATAAAACTGAATGAAGGCCGGGTGCAGTGGCTCATGCCTGTAATCCCAGCACTTTGGGAAGCCAAGGCAGGCTGATCACCTGAGGTCAGGAGCTTGAGACCAGCCTGACCAACATGGAGAAACCCCATCTCTACTAAAAATATTTAAAAATTAGCCGGGTGTGGTGGCACATGCCTGTAATCCCAGCTACTTGGGAGGCTGAGGTAGGAGAATCGCTTGAACCTGGGAGGCAGAGGTTGCAGTGAGCCGAGATCACACCATTGCACTCCAGCCTGGGCAACAAGAGCGAAACTCCGTCTCAAAAAAAAACACAAAAACACCTTAATGAATAGATTTATGGTTGAAATATTTCTAGAGAATGTCTCATCAAAGGCCAAGATGTTAATTAATGTTGCAGCACTGAAAGCTATCCATGAATCTAACATTATCTGTGATTCCCCATTCTAAGCTGCATGAGGGCAAATACTAAGTCTATTCTACTTAGCGCCTCACACTTAGTACAATATAGCTAGCATACAGTAGGCATTCAATAATTATTTGCGAATGAATGAGTGGATGAATGAATTGTGTGGCACTGAATATTTTCTTAAATTTTTAAATTTAACATAACATCCAAAGCCCTCTAAAAGCAGACACCAGCTTACCCCACTTCCCTCCACATACCATGAACTCTTTGCTGGTCTCTGGCCATGCCAAGATCCTTTCATATTTCAGACTCTTTGCTCAAGCTATTTGATGCCTGGATTGCAGAGGTGCAGTCAGTGGTTAAGAATGCCTGTGTCGGCCGGGCACGGTGGCTCATGCCTGTAATGCCAGAACTTTGGGAGGCCGAGGTGGGTGGATCAAAAGGTTAGGATTTTGAGACCAGCCTGGCCAACATGGTGAAACCCTGTCCCTACTAAAAATACAAAAATTAGCTGAGCATGGTGGCACACACCTGTAATCCCAGCTACTCAGGAGGCTGAGGCAGGAGAATCGCTTGAATCCGGGAGGCGAAGGTTGCAGTGAGCTGAGATCGCGCCATTGCACTCCAGCCTGGGCAACGGAGTGAGACTCCAACTCCACAAAAAAAAAAAAAAAAAAAAAAAGAATGCCTGTATCAAAATATTTTATGTACCCTATAAATATATACACCTACTATGTACCTACAAAAATTAAAAATAAGAATTAAAAAAAATTAAAAGAAAAAAGGATGTATGTTCTGGGATCAAACCACCCAGGATTTGTCTCAGCTCTGCCACATACTTGTTAGGAGGGCTTGGGTGACTTTACTTGCCTTCTTAGTACCTGGGTTTCATCTACCACAGAGGGCTGGATGAATGTTTACTGAGCGTGAGGAATAAAGTGTTCCTGTTAAATTTATAGTTAACAGAGTTTAGGCCGGACACGGTGTAACGCATGTAATCCCAGCACTTTGGGAGGCTGAGGAGGGCAGATCATGAGGTCAGGAGTTCGAGACCAGCCTGGCCAACATAGTGAAACCCCATCTCTACTAAAAATACAAAAATTAGCCAGGTGTGATGGCATGCACCTGTAGTCCTAGCTACTCAGGAGGCTGAGGCAGGAGAATCGCTTGAACGTGGGAGGTGGAGGTTGGGGTGAGCCGAGATCGAGCCACTGCACTCCAGCCTGGGCAACAGAGCGAGACTCCATCTCAAAAACAAAATAAAAAATTTATAGTTAACAGAGTTTCCAATGGCAAGTGGAGATGCAGATGTTGATGGTGCAGAGAATTTGACTGGAGCCATGTGGAAGTTTTAGAGGTGTTAGTTAGCCAAGCAATTTTAGTTCAAGCTAAATCAGTTGGCTCAGTTAAGTAATGATCTATTTAGCATATATATGTATGTATTTTAAACTTATTTTTATTTATAATTGACACAATAATTGTACATATTTATGGAGTTCAGCATATATTTTGAAATTTATAAAACTGCTATTAATTAGGAGTTTTGGTTAATCAGAGTTTTACAGATGATCCAATTTTCTGTTGCCTAAATCCTCCTTAAATGTTGAATTGGGTGAGTAGGAAAAAAGTAAATAAATTGAATACTATAAGGTTTGGGGGTTTATTTTATTCTTTTATGTATATCTTCTTTCTAAGAGATGAGGTCGGCTGGACGCGGTGGCTCACGTCTGTAATCCCAGCACTTTGGGAGGCTGAGGTGGGCGGATCACGAAGTCGGGAGATCCAGACCATCCTGGCTAACATGGTGAAACCCCGTCTCTACTAAAAATACAAAAAAATCATCCGGGCATGGTGGTGGGTGCCTGTAGTCCCAGCTACTCAGGAGGCTGAGGCAGTAGAATGGCGTGAACCCAGGAGGCAGAGCTTGCAGTGAGCTGAGATCGCGCCACTGCACTCGAGCCTGGGTGACAGAGCGAGACTCCATCTCAAAAAAAAAAAAAAAAAAAAAAGCGATGAGGTCTTGCTCTGTCACCCAGGCTAGAGTGCAGTGGCACAATCGTGGCTCACTGCAGTCTCGAACTCCTGGGCTCAAGCAATCCTCTCGCCTCAGCCTCCTGAGTAGCTGTGATTACAGGCATGAGCCCCAGCACCCCCTGTTTATCTTCTTAAGGTAAACACAGAAATCTCAAACTCTCAACAAAAGACAGAGAAAAAGGAAAAAGAGAATAAACAAATGTTATCTACTGCTTTATTGTAAAAAAAAAAAAAAAATCAGAGATTAAGAAAATAAATGTGGAAATCTACTTACTTTTGTCTCATATTTATCACTCTGCTCCAGATCAAAAAATATTTAACAATACTTAAATACTAACATTTTTTGAGGGTTTACAATGTCGTACATACCATGCTAAATGTTTTAAAATGAATTACTTAATACAACAACCCTGTGAGCCATGTCACCAGTCCACAAAGAAATAAAACTGAGGCCGAGTATTCAAGTCTCTTGCTCAAGGTCACAGCACTAAGTAGTAATGCTCAGAGAACCTATGAAGATGCTCCAATTACACTGTAATCATTTCAGGGATTTTGATCTCATGCAAGGAAGACTACTGAGTAGCTGATGGGATTGCTGCCTGGCCAAACTAATTGGGCCCAATTGATTTTAGAGGATGTCTGGATTTTTTTTGGCTGTTTACACACCAAACTAGGTCAACTGAACAGTGATTCCCATTGATTACCTGGCAATCACTATTGTTATGGAGAAGCCAAAAAACCTAATCATCTGGACAACAGTTGATTTGATTTTTGTATAACTTGAAGTCCCTTGCGAAATGCAAAGATGGAACCACTCTACTAAATTCAAACTTTAATAAAATCTTAGCAGTCTTCCCTTACAACCTCCAGCTCTCAAGTTCAGTTAAGCAACATTTAATTTAGTTTACTGATGACTCACATGTGCAAGCCAGTAAAGTTCACAATTGTTACTCCACACAGCTGTGGTTTACAGCTTCTCTTTGCACACAACACGTTGGCACCAAAGCAAAATGATTAACTTTATATGCTTCTAACATATGGACCAGACTGTTAGAAGGCAGTCTTGTGTTCTAAAAAGAAAAATACAGTTTCTATTAACATGACCTAAATTCCTGGGGAAAAATGTTAAGTTTTATTCCATCTTTAAGTAGAGAGATGATAATTAGAATGGCTTTGTTTCTAATTTATTTGATTTAAAGTGCCAGGAGGTATCTGTTACTAAGGGAGGGAAATGACCTGAAAGCCTCATTATAAAAAGATTTTAGAGTGGGATGACTTAATAAAGTATAAATGGCTTTGAGACCTTTTCTCCAATATGAGCTATTGAAATATGAAATAAATATGGAAAAAGTAAAGAATCTTTCATCTCAAATGGGAACATTTTTCTTTTCTATGAATGAGAAGGATGCTGGCAGAGAGAAGCAGAATTTCTTTTTCTTGTATTCTGACCATTTGAAAAATCAAAGCTGCTATGTTTTCTATACTTAGCAGGATCATTAAAGAAATAAAACAAAATGGCTCTAAACTGAACTTCCACTTAAAATATACATTCACTGTCTTACTCAGGACCTATAGGAGAACTATTGAAATGTGTTAGGGGAAGATGGTGAATCCGATTCACAATAGACACTAATTTTCCCAAGGTTAGAGTCATTATCATAACTCATTATTAAAGTTTGTTTTAGTTTTTCTTTTTCTTTTTTTTTTTTTGAGATGGAGTCTTCCTCTTTTGCCCAGGCTGGAGTGCAATCTTGGTTCACTGCAACCTCCACCTCCCGGGTTCAAGCGATTCTCCTGCCTCAGCCTCCCGAGTGGCCGGGACCACAGGCACGCACCAACATGCCCAGCTAATTTTTATATTCTTGGTAGAGACAGGGTTTCACCATGTTGGCCAGGCTGGTCTCGAACTCTTGACCTTGTGATCCACGCACCTCGGCCTCCCAAAGTGCTGAGATTATCGGCGTGAGCCACCGTGCCTGGCCTAGTTTTTATTTTTCAAAGACACAGTAGCAACAGGGCCTTAGAGCCAGGAAGGCAAGAGGAACTTTTGGAAATGGATTTAAGATCCACACTGGAAGGATGTCCTGGAAAAGAAACTCAGGAAGATCATCTGATCAGCATTGCCTTAGCAGGTCCCACATGATTCTTGACCCTCAAGGTGCTTCTCACAAAAAGGATCTCACTGATTTTGGATGTCTGGTACACGGGAGCCATCTCTTGGGATTTCTGCAGTAAAGATACCTATGGGATATTCATAAACAATGTTCCTTCCCCATGCTTTTTGGTCATGGAAATCTTATTCAGCTCACACCTCTTAACACCACACAAATTTGGTGTTTCAAGAAAAACACTTTGGAAAACATTGCTCAGTACTGATAATATGGAACACTTCTATCTCTCCAAAAAGAACAAAGGAAACTGCTAAAAAGCTTTTGCTATGGGCTGGGCATGGTGGCTCATGCCTATGATCCCAGTACTTTGGGAGGCCGAGGCAGGCGGATCACGAAGTAAAGAGACCAAGACCATCCTCGCCAACATGGTGAAACCCCGTCTTTACTAAAAACACAAAAATTAGCTGGGTGTGGTGGTGCACGCCTGTAGTCCCAGCTACTCAGAAGGCTGAGGCAGGAGAATCACTTGAACCCAGGAGGCGGAGGTTGCAGTGAGCTGAGATCGCACCACTGCACTCTGGCCTGGTGACAGAGTGAATTCTGTCTCAAAAAAAAAAAAAAGCTTTTGCTGAAACTCTGCAAATCCGGGAACAATAATGTCTCTTACACACTGGGAGATAATCTGAAGTCAAGTGTGTACACAAGAAAATAAATATTTTATGAAGAAGCCAATCTGCAGAATTATTCTGTGCTACCCCACCTCACTTTGTTTTCTTTGGGAGGATCAACAAGAAGGGCTCCTTGGCATTTCTGCATTTCTCTTTGAGAGCAGGAATGAGGCACTTCTGTGGCCGATGCAGCGATTCTCTGCAGTCATGCTACTCGATATGGTGGCTACTGCACATAGGAAATGTGGCTGGATTAGGCTGGGCATGGTGGCTCACACCTGTAATCCCAGCACTTTGGGAGGCCAAGGTGGGTGGATCACCTGAGGTCTGGAGTTCAAGACCAGACTGGCCAACATGGTGAAACCCCATCTCTACTAAAAATACAAAAAATTAGCTGGGTGTGGTGGTGGGCACCTGTAATCTCAGCTACTTGGGAGGCTGAGGCACGAGAATCACTTGAACCTGGGGAGCGGAGGTTGCAGTGAGCTGAGATCATGCCATTGCACTCCAGCCTTGGCAACAGGAGTGAAACTCTGTCTCAAAAAAAAAAAAAAAAAAGAAAGCAAGAAAGAAATATGGTTGGTTTAAATAGAAATGTGCCATAGATATAAAACGCACATCAGATTTTGAAGACTTAGTACAAAAAATGTAAACTATTTCAATAACTTTTATATTGGTTACATGTTGAATAATACTTTTGATATATGAAGATCTATTATTGAAATTAATTTCAGTGACTTGTTATTTATTACTTTTAAAATGTGGCTAATTAAAAAAATGTGGCTGCTGGGTGTGGTGGCTCATACCTGTAATCCCAGCACTTTGGGAGGCCAAGGCGGGTGGATCACCTGAGGTCAGTTTGAGACCAGCCTGGCCAACATGGTGAAACCCCACCTCTACTAATAATACAAAAATCAGCCGGGCATGGTGGTGCACGCCTGTAATCCTGGCCACTTGGGAGGCTGAGGCAGGAGAATCGCTTGAACCTGTGAGGCAGAGGCTGCAGTGAGCCGAGATTGAGCCACTGCACTCCAGCCTGGGCAACAGAGAGAGACTCCATCTCAAAAAAAAAAAAAAAGTGGCTAATAGAACATTTTACACTTCATTGTAGAGCATTGTCCCATAAGGTTTTCTAAAGAGAGCCAAGTAAACACTTCCAAACCAGAGTAAATCAGGCAGGTGCAGTGGCTCATGCCTGTGATCTTAACTACTTGGGGGGCTGAGGCAGGGGGATTGCTTGAGCCCAGGAGTTCCAGGCTGCAGTGAGCTATGATGATACCACTGTACCCCAGCCTTGGCAACAGAGTGAGACCCCATTTCCTTAAACAACAACAACAACAACAACAACAACAAAGCAACTCAAGACTGAACATCTGGTCTAGAGATATTAGGGGTTGGTCTGTTTAATTTTAAGGTCCCATCTAATCTGGAGGCTCTTCTTAATGCACACCCCTCACTTTGCAGATGTGGAAGCTGCTCAGAATTTTAAATCAAATCTGCCAGATGCAAAGTACCAGTTCAGGTAGCTCTTAGCTTATCTCCTGACTTACAGTTCAGAGTTCTTCATTCCACCATAGCTGAGAGGGTAGGAGAAACTGCATGGAGAATTTTAAAAATGAAAGAAACACTTAAGCCACCTATACTTAAACAAAAAACAAAACAGCACTTGCAGAGTACAAATTAAAACCTAAAAACATTCAGGGATGGGGGAAAAAGGCAACAAGAGTTTCAAGGGATGCTCTTTTCACCCCACAGCCACATCATACACATATTTACCCTCAATAAGCTTTACAAAGAAAATCAGATTCTTCTAAACAAGGGCTGAAAACCATTAACAGGGGAAGAGCCAGGAAGGTGTGAAGTTCCTCCTGGGGCTGTCCAGATGAGGCCAGGACAAGGGCAGAAGAGGGCACAGCCCTCACAACATCTCACAGATAAAGCTTCTGGTCCTCCCAGCAGGCTGTGGCAGTAAGGTGGGACTCACCATCACATGCCGTCCAGTCAGGGTGGCTGGAGAGGGCTGGGTGGAACCCCGGGGCAGCCACGTTCCAAGAGGGAAGTTGTAATGTGAAGGGAGTACGTGGTTCTCGTGCTTAAAGATCTGTACTTTAGCCACAAGTGTACTGTTTGCTTCTGGGAAAGCCCCACTCCGCCCAATCCAAGAAGGGGGCCAGCAATTGATTTCAGATGCCAGAAGTAACTGCAATTACATCTGCACTCCTCTGGTGCAAGAGTCCTAATAAGGGCTTCATACTCATCTCTCTACATTCAGAATATGAAGTTCTGAATGGAGCGCCTTCTGAATTTCACAACTTGTTAAAGTAGATCTGATTCTGGTGGGCTTCCTGCCAGCACCATAAATCACAGGATGACCCACATTTATGATGTGCTTTCAAAGTGTTCCCAGCACTACCAGGAAACCGTCCACAAATCGCACTCTCTATCTGGACAGAAAGACTCTCTGAGCACCTCCTGTCATACTCCTCTCTAGACGACAGAAAGAGGTGCCAACCAAATGGACAAAAATCCCTGTCCTAATGGAATTTACATTCTAGTGGTACCAGGAATCTTACCCAACCCAGACTAGAAATTCCCTGGAAGAGGTGATGCTAGGACTGAGTTTTGAACACAAAAATGTTGGGGAGGCAGAGGAAGGGCAGGGTTGGGAGGTGTGGTGATGAGGGGTGTCGGTGGGGAGCAGAAGTAATTCTAAAAAGCAGAATTAGCATGGGGCTGTGAAGTAATGTGACCAGTACTGACTACATGTTTGGTATATAAATGAAACAGGAGACCCAGTTTCTGGTCTCATGGCACTTATGATCTTGTCAGTCAGACAAGATGGTCACATGAGACAGGACTGTGCAGCTGGCTAGACCAATGTGCTGAATTGCACAGCTCCAGCTGCAGACTGATGAAGATGAGGAGCCCATGTAATTAACATTTGCTAGTTCCATTATTCATAAGGGACTCTCTGTATCATTGCCCTTTCCCTGAGACAAGAATCTGTCACCCACTCCAGGCTGGTGCTGGAAGAAATCCCCAGCTAGTGACAGAACCTGCCAGCCTACCAGGATCAGGTCTGCAAAAGCTCTGTGGTTCTCTGCTTGTGCCTTAGGCATGAAATCAGCATACTGAGACATCTCAGTTCTCTGTGGGTAATCCAGAAACAATTTCACTTTTCCCTCTAACTTCCCTCACCCATGTGGACTCAGCTTTCTATGAAGATGGCAGCTCCTTAACTGTAGCATAGCCCCATTTCATAGATTTTTCAGTTATTAAATATTATTATGGTTTTGATAATTCATTCTTGTTTTGTTTGTTTGTTTCTGCTTTTTTTTTTTTTTTTTGAGACAGTCTCCCTCTTGTAGCCCAGGCTGGAATGCAGTGGTGCGATCTTGGCTCACTGCCACCTCCGCATCCCGGGTCCAGTTCAAGCAATTCTCCTACCTCAGCCTCGCGAGTAGCTGGGACTACAGGCATGCATCACCACGCCCAGTTAATTTTTGTATTTTTAGTAGAGACGGGGTTTCACCATGTTGGCCAGGATGGTCTTGAACTCCTGACCTCGTGATCCACCTGTCTCGGCCTCCCAAAGTGCTGGGATGACAGGCGTGAGCCACCACACCCGGCCTCATTCTTGTTTGTTTTTAACTTTTAATGTTACATCAATTCGCAGCTTTTCCCCCACTTTCCTTCTGCCCCCAGGCTGGATGTATGGCTTTCACGGGCTTGGAGGGTTCTTCTCTCCGCTCACCTTCTCTAGGCTAGCTCCCTAGGTGTGGCGGAGGGAGTGGGGATGAGAGGGGCAGAGCTCTCCTTCTCTGACTGGGGATGCTGCAGAGCCGCTCTAGGTGGCCACAGTAGTCCTTGGGCTTTATAAGGAAAGGTGGTAGTCCCCACATGCCCCACAATTAAGGAGCTCACACTTAACAGCTACCCAAGCTCTTAGTGATCTGTTACCAGCTGAGTTGTTTCTTCTCCATAATTCCCATGTTGGAGCCCTAATAACCCCCACTACTTCAGAATGTGACTGTATTTGAGAATAGGGTTTTTAAAGAGGTGACAGTAAATTAAGATGTGGCTGTAAGAGTGGGTCCTAATCCATTATGACTGGTGTCCTTATTAGTAAGCCATGGAGAGAGGCCTCACAAGAAACCAAACCTGCTGACAACTTGATCTCCAACTTCTATCCTCCAGAACTGTGAGAAGCAAATGCCTATTGTTTAAACTGCTCAGTCTGTGTTAATTTGTTCTGGCAGCCCTAGATAAAATAAAGAGTTTCCTAGACCTCTTTATTTGTGAAAAGTACGTCCTGATCCTCGGAGGCTGACAGGTTCTAGCACTAGCTGGGGATTTGCTCCAGCACCATATCAAACTAATATATGATCCCTTGCCAGACTGGCTACATCTTTTAACTGACCTTGAGCTCAACTCTCACAGTACATTCATCTAATGTGTGCATCTTTTTGCCTTGTGCTGATTCCCAATGAGACAGTAGCACTTGATTTCTTCTATGTCCTCAGACAATGGTGGGGCTGTAGGCTCACAAAGGATCCCTCCATTTTTGTGAAGAACTGAAAACTCAAAATGGGACAGTTCCCCACTATGACATCTCTTGCTCTCTAGTTACCTTTTCCCCTACAAAGGGAAAGGTTATATATTTTGCTAGCTAAGCAAGTATCCAATTAGGGGATGAGATTGTAAGCATCTTTTTTTTTTTTTTAAAGTAATTGCCTCCAAATTTCATGAGTGATTCTTTTGAGAACTGCCTCCTTCCCCCAGTTTGGGGGAGGAAAAGCATACTCTACCTTTGCCCCCAGGTGGCCCAGGGCCAGGAGATGGAGGTAACAACTCTTAGACCTTTCCTGAACTTAGAATGTGAGGTGCAGGGACTTCTGTTCTCATGATGGGCCTTATTTCCAGGAAAACAGGTCTGGACCGAGCACCACACTCCACCCTGTTGTAAACATTGGCTGTTATTAAGAGCTCCTGTATTTTTCAGTTAGGTGCTAGAGCTTTTATGAAGACCTAGGGATGCACTTTTCACAAACAAAGAGGTCTACAAACTCTTTTCCAGGGAAATCACACTTCTCCAGACTCCAGCTTAAAATTCTAGTTTTGCAAAGAGAAAATTTAGTAGTGATGATATTAATACAATAATGCCTCTGCTAATAAAAAGATGCATTTTAACTCAGCTTAGTTATGTAAAAGACAAACCACCAATGCTTTATTGTCAGACTCAGAAATAACACAGGAGGGCAAGGGGAGTATGGAGAGCATGGGCCCTCCTCTGCCCTGCAAGCCAGATACACAGGCCCCTCAGCCATGGAAACCAGGGCTCCCTAGCTCTTTTGGCCCAAATGAGAGCAATCTCAACTCACTAGGGACAATATGCTGGCAATGACATGAAGGTCAAACTAGGACCTGACCTCACTGAAGCCTCCTGCACACCCACTGGACTGGGTGATTTAAACTCAGGAATCTGGTCCCATCCTCACCCAGGCCTAGGGCTTGGCAGCCCCACTCCCTCCTCCTTGGTGATGCCTCAGTACCTTAAGCTCTCCCAATCCCCCATTCCCTCCCACTCAGAAAGAGCCTATTATACATTGAATTGTGTCCCTAAAAAATTCATATGTTGGAGTCCTAGCCCTTAAGTACCTCAGAATGTGACCTTATTTGGATATAGGGCCTTCGTACATTGAATAAGTTTAGATGAAGTCATACTGGAGTAGGGTGGATCCTTAATCCATTTTGATGATGTCCTTATAAAAAGGGGAAACTTAAACACAGACATGGAGGGAGAACACCTTGTGAAGGTGAAGGCAGACAGAGGGTTGGTGCAGAAACAAGGAACACCAACGATTGCCAGAAAACCACTGGGAGCCAGGAGAGAGGCCTGGAACAAACGCTCTCTCAGAGCCTCCAGAAGGAACCAACCCTGACTTCACCTGAATCTTGAACTTGTAGCCTCCAGAACAAGGACAATACATTTCTGTTGTTTGTGGTGTTCTGACATGGTAGCCCTATTATACTAATACAGAGCCTTAGATTGGGAGTCCAGACTTGGACTTCAACTTTAGTTTCTATCTTGCAGTAGTTAACTGAGTTATTTAACAAATATTTATTGAATACTTTCTATGCACTGGGCACTGCTCTGGGTCAAGGATATACAGTAGCAAACAGGACCAATAAGGGCTCTATCTTCAAGTTGTTTACAGGCTAGCATGGAGTGGGGGCAGGGATAGAGATAGACGTATGTTGGCTCTTGAAGGAGACAGTTAAACAGATGATGTGATAGAATGAGTGGGGAAGAGAGGGGCTACTTTCCATTGGGTAGACAGAGAAGACCTCTCTTTGGAGGTGACATTTGAGCCTAAATTCTGGGTCAGAAGAAAGAGATGGACCCATAAAGATCTGGAAAAGCCTATAATCCCAACACTTTGGGAGGCCGAGGCAGGCAGATCACGAGGTCAGGAGATTGAGATCCTGGCTAACGCGGTGAAACCCCGTCTCTACTAAAAATACAAAAAAAATTAGCCGGGTGTGGTGGCACATGTCTGCAGACCCAGCTACTCGGGAGGCTGAGGCAGGAGAATTGCTTGAACCCGGGAGGCAGAGGTTGCAGTGAGCCGAGATCGCGGCACTGCACTCTCCAGCCCGGGCAACAGAGCGAGACTCCGTCTCAAAAAAAAAAAAAACCAGAAAAAAAGATCTGGGGAAAGAATGTTCCAGGCAGAGTGAGCAGCTGGAGCAGAGTCAGGAAAAGGCTTGGAATACCTAAGGAACAAAACGAAAACAGAGTAAATGAAAGACTTCAAGGAAGTGAGGACAGAGATACAGGCAGGGACAGATCACATAGGATTTTGTGCGTACAAAAAAGAAAAAAAAAAAAAAAGGAGTTTGGATTTTATTCTAGGTGTGATGAGGATCCAGTGGAAACTTTAAACAGAGGAATGACATGATCTAGTTGGTATCTTTTTTTTTTTTTTTTTTTTGAGACGGAGTCTTGCTCTGTTGCCCAGGCTGGAGTGCAACGGCATAATCTTAGCTCACTGCAACCTCCACCTCCGAGGTTCAAGTGATTCTCCTACCTCAGCCTCCCAAGTAGCTGGGATTGCAGGCGTGCACCACCACGCCTGGCTAATTTTTTGTATTTTTAGTAGAGACGGGGTTTCACCATGTTGGCCAGGCTGGTCTTGAACTCCTGACCTCAAGTGATCCACCTGCCTCGGCCTCCCAAAGTGCTGGGATTACAGGTGTAAGCCACTGCATCCGGCCTAGTTTGTATCTTTTAAGATGGCTGTTGGACTGTATGAGGCAGGTGGAGAAGCAGAGTTGAGTTAGCAGGTTCAGGTGAGCGATGCTGCAGATGCATCACCATGAACTCTGCTTTCATCTTCACAGGGTGTTCTCCTGGTGCGTGTCTCTGTGTTCAGATTTCCCCTTTTTATAAGAACATCATTTATATTGGATTAGGGGCTCACCCTAAGGACATGATTTTAAGTGGACTATCTCTGCAAATACCCTAATTCCAAATAAGGTCACATTCTGAGGTACTGGGGCTTAGGATTTCAATGTATCTTTTTTTTGGAGGGAACACAATTCAACCCATAAGAAATAATTGAAAAGATGAAAGAGACTATGTTGATAAGAACAACCACATCAAGAGGAATAAACAGATATGCAGAAGACATGAGAAATACCTACAGGATCAAAATCTTTGTGGAGGTAAGAGAGGAAGGGATGCTGCGTACAAGTAGAGAGCATCTTACCTGTAAGAAGAGCAGGGATGGTTCAGAAGCCCTTAGACCAGAAGGAAGACAGATACATTGGTCATGTGGTATCTTTGTGGAAAAAATATATAGAAGGAAGATAGAGCAAACAGGAACAATGCGGGTGGATGCGTCGATTTGGCTCATCTATCTATTCATTTATTGAGCAACAATATATTGAATGCCTACTATATGCCAGATATATTTTAAGGCTTTGAGGACACAGTAACGGACAAATGAGATAAAAATTCCCTACCTTCTTGGAGCTTACATTATAGTGAAGAAAGACAGACAATAAACATGATACATAAGTAAAATGTATGTAGTATGTAAGGTAATAGTAAGTGCTAAGAAGAAAAATAAAATAGGAATGTGGATATAAAATGTTGAATAGGTTGAAATTTTAGATAGGATAGCCAGAAAAGGTAGGTTTAGAGAAAAGATCTGAATGAAGAGAAGTTAGCCATGGGTATGTCTTAGGAAAGAAAAAAAAGTTCCAGATATAGGGAACAGTAAGTGCAAAGGCACCTACATAAAACCCACAGCTAACATCATACTTAATGTTTAAAGACAGAAGGTTTTCACCTCAGGATCGAGAACAAAGCAATATGTCTCCTCTCACCACTTTTATCCAATATCATACTGGAAGTCCTAGCCAGTATAATAAGGCAAGAAAAAGAAACAAAAAGCATTAAGATTGGAAAGAAAGAAACAAAAGAGTTCTCATTCACAGACAACATGATTATCTATACAGAAAATCCCAAGGAATCTACAAAAACAAAAACAAGAAGATTTCTAGGACTAATAAGTTTAGCAAGGTTGTGAGTGACAAAGTCAGTACACAAAAGTCATCTGTATTTCTACATATTAGCAATGAATAACTAAAATCAAAATAAAAAACCCATTTATACTAGTTCTATAAACTGAAATACTTCATTATGCATCTAATAAAACATGTATAGGATCTGCATGCTGAAAACAACAAAATATTGATTAAATAAATCAAAGAAGATCCAAATAAATAGACATATCATGTTCATGGAATGGAATATTCAACATAGCAAGGTTGCTAATTCTTCCTAAATTCATCTGTAGATTTAATGCAATTCTAGTCAAAATCCCAGCAGGACTTTTTATAGATATAGACAAGCTGCATTTAAAATTTATATGGAAAGACAAAGGAGCTAGAACAGCCAAAACCATTTTGAAAAAGAAGAATAAAGTTGAAGGAATCATACTACCTGATTTTAAGATTTACTATAGCCGGGCGTTGTGGCTCATGCCTATAATCCCCACACTTTGGGAGGCCAAGGTGGGTGGATCACGAGGTCAGGAGTTCGAGACCAGCCTGGCCAACACAGTGAAATCACATCTCTACTAAAAATGCAAAAAATTAGCCAGGCGTGGTAGTGGGGGCCTGTAATTCCAGCTACTCAAGAGGCTGAGGCAGGAGAATTGCTTGAACCTGGGAGATGGATGTTTCAGTGAGCTGAGATCGCGCCATTGCACTCCAGCCTGGGTGACAAGAGTGAAACTCCATCTCAAAAAAAAAAAAAAAAAAAAAAAAAAAGACTTACTATGAATCTGCAATAGTGTGATATTGGTGAACAGGGAGATAGTTTGATCAATGAAACAGACCACATAAATAATAACCAATTGATTTTTGACAATGGTGCAAAAGCAATTCAATGGAGAAAGGATAGTTATTTTATTTATTTATTTTTTTGAGATGGAGTCTCGCTCTGTCACCCAGGCTCGAGTGTAGTGGTGTGATCTCGGCTCACTGCAACCTCCACCTCCCAGGTTCATGCGATTCTCCTGCCTCAGCCTCCCAAGTAGCTGGGACTACAGGCGCCCACCACCACACCTGGCTAAATTTTTTGTATTTTTGGTAGAGTCAGGGTTTCACTATGTTAGCTAGGATGGTCTTGATCTCCTGACCTCGTGATCCACCCGCCTCGGCCTCCCAAAGTGCTGGGATTACAGGCATGAGCCACCGCGCCCGGCCTAAGGATAATTATTTCAACAAATGGTTTTGGAACAACTAGGCATAGTTATGAAGAAAAAAACCAAAACATCTTAACCTTACATTTTATACAAAAATTTACTCAAACTGGATCCTAAATCTAAATCTAGAATGTGAAAGTATTAACTGAGCACCTATTCATACACAGATATACACACAACACCGTGGGTGCACCCTGGCTCTCACTAGTCAGTCTTTAACACCCTTGTTCAAGTTTTCCTTTCTCACCCTAAAGCTGTGCTCTTCAAGAGCACAGCCCCACCACTCACGGCAGTTCAGATCAGCATCATGAGCCATCCTCTGCTCAGCAGCCTGCCATCATTTCTTCCTCCTCACAACCTCCCTCTGCCCAAAGAGGTCTTTCCTCCTTGTCCTATTCATTTAATCATCTAACTTCCACTCCCTTCTCCTTTCCAGTGCTGTAGGCCCTGGCTTAGAATGCCTCATTACTCCCAGACTGTCCAATTTTCTCTAGTCTCTATTAAAAACAAACAAACAAACACCACTCCAATAAGCCTTTCTTAGTTAAAAGAAGTCTTTCCTCATGTTTACCCATGACATTTCCCTGACTTTTCCTTCTATTTTTATTTGTATGGATATAGTTGTTATATTGCTTCACTTATGGATTTGCATGCCTGTTCAGAATGTAGATTTTTTGTTCATCTTTTATACATTTTGGGATTTGGCACTATTGATCTCTGGCCATTCTAGCCGGGACTTTGTTGTGTTACTTCTAGAAATAACTTATACATAGCACCATATCTAGACAGATTCTCAATACATAATTATCTATTGACTGAGATACACTTCCCAAATTAAATAGAAAGAAGTGGGTCTCTTTGTAAGGAGGAACTCACTCCCCAGGCCTCCCTGATGGGGCTGGCTCATCAGAGTCTCCATTTCAGGAAGAGCCAGCACTATCCATGTCTGTGGCCCTGAAATTTTGTCAATTAGATTCAGCTCATCTGCTAGACCCTTTTGCTAAACTATCAGGATAGACCAACAGCCATAAGTGGAAAATGGAAACTGAGAGATGGATACCAAAAGGCGCTCTCTTAAGAGCTTAATTCATTTTGGGCATTACAGAATCAGGACTCAGAAAATTGACTGCAAGGATTTCAGCAGTGAAGGTGTTATAGTGCTTTACAGATATGACAATGTAGGGGCTCATCTTGTCTCCCCCATCCAAAAAAAGAGGAGCAAATAGAAGTCAATAAACAGATACTTTATTGTTGATTTTCACTGCAAATCAAATCCCATGGAAGAGACCTGAGTCTTCAGACAGAAGAAGGCAATGAGGGTAAAACTCAGTTCTAGGTTCTGAAGCAAAAATCAAACTTTGAGGTTCAGAGAATGTTCCCTCTGGTGCTATTCTTATTTTTCCTAGTTTCTCCCAAGTTCATAACTTCTTTAACACCCCAAACTACTATTTGGAAGTCAGAATTCATGATTCAAAGACAAAAATGAATTTTCAAGTTCTTTTTGAAACTCTGTTTCTTTCTTCCCCTGAGCCTTTTAAGCTTTTCTCTCAGTTTACTAGTTGCAAGTGGAACATTACCCAAACAGGAAAATATGCCTTGAAACCATGTTATAACATCCTTCCTTTTAATGTTTTTCTATCTAGATCATTCAGTTTGAAAAGTCTCAGCCGAAGGGTTAGAAAGCAGTGTTGCTGCTACTTCAAATTTTCACACCTAAAATCTTCAGAGGATTTCCTATCAATAGGAAGTATTACAAAGAACATTTCATCATGTCTGAAGTGGCCCATCTGCAGGCAAAAGGCTGGCTGCATAAGCATGAGAAGAGAACAGAGAGAATTCATATTGACTGTGGCTGCCTCCTTTTACCACAAGGTCACTGAGAACCTTGCAGTGAGAGTGTGCCTCTCAGGCACAGGCAGCTCCACAGCCAGATGCAGCCAGGTGTAAGCAGAAGGGGGCTGCAGAAACCTGGGAGGAGCCCTGTCTCCTGGTGACCTTGGGCCTCCTTATTCTACTCCTCATGCTTTTTAATCTCTTCAATAGTCTGGAAAGTGGGAGCTGGAAACAAGAAAATGCCAACTGGATTACTCTCTATGATTTTATATTATGATTGCACATATACACACCGAGGTTGATCCTCTCAACCTTGATAAGAAATTAAATCAAGCCCCAGTAGTGTCATGTGCCATGTACATTTTGGTCAACAATGGACTGCGTATAAACTGGTGGTCCCGTAACATTATCATACCATAGTTGTACTGTACCTTTTCTATGTTTAGATATGTTTAGATACACAAATACTTGGCATTGTCTTACAATTAACTACAACATTCAGTATAGTAACATACTGTACAGGTTTACAGCCCAAGAACAGTAGACTACAACATATAGCCTAGATGTATAGTAGATTATATCATTTAGGTTTGTGTAAGAACTCTATGATGTTTGTACAACGATGAAATCAACTAACGATGCATTTCTCAGAATGCATCCCCATCATTAAGCTATGCATGACTATACTTTTTTTGATATATACTAATGAAGGGAATGTTACCTGCCCAGCAACCCAGAGAGGAGGTAACTTGAAAGAACAGGAAAGTGATCCTGGGGCTGTTTTGAAAGCAAAGGACAGTGGCAATCTAGCTACCAGAAAACCTCAAGTTAACTGTCAGGAATCCTTCGATAAAGAAATTAAAGTTTTTCTTTGCATTTAAACAATTTTAATTCTAATTTGTTTTCAGAGATGGGGGTGTCACTGTGTTGCCCAGACCGGCCTTGAACTCCTGGGCTCAAGTGATTCTCCTGCCTCAGCCTCCTGAGTAGCTGGGACTCTAGCCATGTGCTACCACATCAAGCTTTTTTTTTTCTCTTTGTATTTTAAGGGGTCTTCTCTATCTTTTGGAGAAAAAAACCCAACATTACTATGACACAGAATGCACACACAAAAAAGTATGCAAAACATAAATGTACAGCATAATAAATATAATGCAAGCATACATGTAACCACCACCAAGATCAGGAGCCAGACCACTGCCAATATCTCTTAGGGGTCTTCCTAACAAACGTCTTCTCCTCTTTCAAAATTGAGGAGTCCAGCACTGGACCTCCTTTTATGCTTTGAGCTAATTGCCTCTAAGGTTTCCCAAGTTTTTTGTTTTTGTTTTTTTTTTGTTGTTGTTGAGACGGAGTCTTGCACTGTTCCCAGGCTGGAGTGCAATGGCATGGTCTTGGCTCACCGCAACCTCCACCTCCTGGGTTCAAGCAATTCTCCTGCTCCAGCCTCCCTAGTAGCTGGGATTACAGGTGCCCGCCACCACACCCGGCTAATTTTTTGTATTTTTAGTAGAGACGGGGTTTCACTATGTTGGCCAGGCTGGTCTCGAACGCCTGACCTCGTGATCCACCCACCTTGTGATCCGCCTGCCTCGGCCTCCCAAAGTGCTGGGATTACAGGCGTGAGCCACCGCGCCTGGCCTCAACTTTGATCTTTTTCCTTCCTCCCTGTAGTTCATTCCTCAAAAGAGGTTTGTAAAGTAATTGACCATAATATATATGCTTACTGAACTAGTGCTCCATTTAATTTCGATAAAACAATTAAAGCAAGGAAAAATAAAAGTGACAAGAAAATGGTTTCTTATGCATTGAAAATATTAGCATATTCTTTTCCAAAGTGCCAGGATAGTGTGGGATCTTGCTTCCAGTGGGAATGTCAAGATGTATAGGCACCTTCCCCTTCACGAGAGGGACATGCCTGAAACAAGCATTGGCAATGAACAGCATAACTTATTTCTGTCCAGTGAGGTTTCCCATCTTCAAAGGCTGTAACATAATAACCCCCAAAAATATAGACTATGAACGTTTTAAAATTTAGAAAAGTAATATTCTGACATTCAACACAGGATGCACAATCATGTTAGAATTGAGGTTTGAGGGCAACTATTGTCATAAGGAGATAAATTAGTGCCCAATTCTGTATAGAAAATTCTATACAGAAAATAAAGTTAAAAGAAAGTTCCAGTTGGTGTACGGCAAAGCCGTATTACCTTTACTCCTATATTTCCCTCGTTGCCTAAAAAGTACCTTATTACTAGAAGCTGTTCTTTAAATGTTTGTTGATTGAATTCATTCCTACATAAATAATTCCAGAAAAAGAAAACACAATCATGCTTATAAGTTTTGATGTTTGTGGCTTCTTAACTATACTCAAAATGTGGAGAATCCTAAGCTATACTCAAGCTTAGGATCTCACAGGAAATTACTATGCGTAATATATAGCTCAGGAATACTGGGAAGCCTATTGGTACATCACGTTTGTGTCTAGTCTTATTTTTCACTTTTGTTTCTATCAAGTGGTGTGGAGTGTAGTTTCAAAACAAGATTCAGAAACAAGGGGAAAGCTCTTTGGGAGGGGGTAAAAAAGACGCAGCGGCGAAAGTTATCTCTTTGTTCCTTCCTGTTCCTCCCGCAGTTGGGTGAATCAAGGGAGAACAGAGACTGGCTGCGGGGCCTTACTTTCTGCATAGCGCCACCTAGTGGTCCAGGCTGTTAAATGGTTTTTATTTTGCCAAAGGTTGAAAAATCGGAAATTCCGAAGTTGTGAACAGATTTGACAAGCCGTTATTAATATTTGTGGGAGGATGTAAATGCCAGCTGAAGAGTTATTTGGATAGATTTTTTTCCCCAGAGAGCATGTCCACTATCAATAATGGCTGTCTCTTCACCTCTGTGCTGAAGTCGCCTGATGAGGAGTCTACATCCCTGGGTCTCTGGTAAGGAAACACCAGATAGCCCTTTCCACACCTGCCCCGAGCTCCCGGGATTCCACATTGAATTAAATCCCGGCTGCTCCAAGGAAGGTCTGGAATGGAAGCTGGAGGGCAGCCTTCTGATGGGCACTGCTACTAGTTCTGTTTACAGGAGCATGTCTGAAAAAAAGAGCCGGATTTCAACTTTCCTTCCAAGTTAAGATGAAGCAAAGGCTGTAGACTGCGGCTTTTTTTTTTTTTTTTTCTTAGCCAGGCTTTTCATTCCTCTGCAAGCTGCTAAAAATCAGACCTGGCAGCCAGTTAAGAGGGATGTGGGAAGAAAAGAAGAGGAAATAGTGAACAATGAACAGTGATAAAGAGGTTTCTCTTCCTTTTTTTCTTAAAAGCATGCCCACTGCTATTTCCAGACCTAGCCTAAAAAACACAAAGCCCTTGAGAGTAGAGCTGTGAGAAGGCTGAGTTGGCCGCCCAGCTAAAAGCAGCAGAATCCCAGGTACATTCTAAAAGGTTGACTCAATTAGAATCCATTTGGAAAAACAGTTAAGACCTGGAAGTTCTGTTCTTTGGCCCTAGTTTTCTGCTTTTTTGGCATGAGGACTGACAGCAATTAAACAGAAGGTAAGTAGGCAAAGGCCACATACATAGGTGATGGACCTGTTCCAAATTGGTTAGGAGAGAGGTGGGGTGGGGTCATAACTGGGTAGAAATTGGACCAAGGTGATCTTTGAGGATCCCCTGAACTCTGATTCAACACACTCCTTTAACTTGGAATGACACACAAATAGAAATAATCTTCCTGATAAGTTTTGGTAAACTGAGACTATCCTAGAGTGCTTAGCATGAATTAATGATATCGTATGGCTTTATAAAGGGAAGAATGAAAAGAAGGACAAGAAAGTCTAAGAGTTGATGTTATGGATAGTGTATGTATGTTTATGTGTGCAGGTACACGTGTCTGTGTACACACTGATGCTGCACAATTAAATTACAAAAGAAACAAACATTTTCCTTTTCTTGAATTTAGACCCTTACTCCTGCTGTTCAATGTTAGTGGTGCAGCCCTGGCAATATTCAGACACTAACTGGAAAATTTCACCTGGTCTTGCAAAAGCTTTAAGAGCAGGGCTATCAGAGGGTTCCCAAGTACCTGTTTTGGTCAGAGGGATTGAGAAGAGCTGCTGAAGGAGCTTGTTTTCTGACGTTCTCAGGACCACAACCACATCGGCAGGGAGAGTGTCTCTATTTTTCTCAAGAACCCCAGAAGCATCATATAATACCTGTAACATGAATAGCAAACGGCAAATTAGCCAAGTCAACTGTCCATCATTGGTGACACTGGCAACTTGCCTAACCAGTTGTTAATCAACCTCTATATAGAACTCATCTTTACATAGCCATGCTTTCATATCCAGAGCACCAGATAAAGGGAATAATTATGATTTTGACAGACCAGTTTATCTTATTGTCTAGTTGCTTTAGTTTTTGTTTTTTATGGGTTTTTTTGGTTGTTGTTTTTTTTTTTTCTTTCTTGAGATGGAGTCTTACTCTGTCACCCAGGCCGGAGTGCAGTGGCATGATCTTGGCTTACTGCAACCTCCGCCTCCCGGGTTCAAGTGATTCTCCTGCCTCAGCCTCCCGAGTAGCTGGGACCACAGGTACATGTCACCATGCCCAGATAATTTTTTGTATTTTTAGCAGAGATGGGGTTTCACTGTGTTAGCCAGGATGGTCTTGATCTCCTGACCTCATGATCCACCTGCCTCGGCCTCCCAAAGTGCTGGGATTACAGGTGTTAGCCACCGCACCTGGCCTGTCTAGTTGCTTTTTGAAGACTACTATCAAAGATAAATCACATCAGAATAATTATTAAAATATATTAGATACCACGTGCAAAGCATCCATCCTATGAGGTAAACACTATTATTATCTCCATTTTACTGGTAGGCAGGCAGAGACTTAGGAAGAGGCTGAGTAATGTGCCCATGGTCACACATTTCACAAGTGGTAGGTAGGTATCAAAACTCAGGCAGTTTGACTCTATGCTCACAACTACTTTAAGTACTCTCACTGCCTCCCTAGGTCCTCATGAGATCTGAGTGATCACTCAAGGATGCTGAGTAGTTCTTGGTTCTCAGAACAGAAGGGATCCAGTTCAGATAAATTTTAAGGAACACCCTCAGAGAATTCCTTCTCTACAAATAAGCTTTGAATGGCAAATGGATGCAGCAAAGGACACAGAGCCCAGAAAAAATAAAAATAAAAGAAGTTTTTCCCCTAAAATCAAGAAAGGAAAATAGTAAGAAAGAGTCAAGAAGACGGGTGGGTAGGACCTAGTTATAAAAGGACAGAGAGGTGAGAAGAGGAGGACAGGAATGGGAGGCAGAAAAGAGGAATGGGGAGGGGAATCAGGGTAGATGCTGGTATTTCAGACTCTGAGGAGGACCTTAATATGCTAAGGTAAATAAAATATTTAAGGGCAAAAACTGAATTGCAATGTCTAACAAAGATCCAAAATAGATACCATAAAGTACTATGCGGAGAGAAAAATAATCCCCTTCCCTTGTACTAGAATTTCCCAACATCCAGTTAGGAAAATCAGTTCCAATGCCATGATGTGAATATGAATGACAATTTCAATACATCTTAAATCAATAAAATAATCAAAAATGCCTTTTATTGAACTCCTACCAATTTTCTGGACCTACAGCCTCAGCAGAGCCCAGAGGAACCAATTAGCCATAATTCAAATGGCTCCTTTGGGAGTAACATAAGCAAGGAACTTGTGGTTATGGGATAGGGAATTTCCTGAATCAGTCACTAATCTGCTTCAGGAACTTGAAATTGAGACTGAGGCATAATGTATGAAAAGTGGACATTTCAGTTAAGTTGTAAAAGCTTAACATCTGGATAATAATGTGAATTTTTTTTTCTTTTCATCTGGACATTTTGGGGCCCTTAGACATATGATTAAAGTACTAAAAATTGAGTCCCACTGTGATATTAACCTTCCTGCATTACCTACATGTCTCCAAATGACTTTAGAATGTGAACATTTACTGCTAAACACCGCAAAAAGCTGTAATATGTTTTCTCTCTGGAGAGCTGTCAGTTCTAGGCCAAACCTCAGGTGAGAAGCAGATGGCAACACTGTGGGCCACCCCAGTGAGAAATTGCTTCTATGCCAGGGGCAACTTTCTGTGAGTGGCACCACTGAGAAACTTTAAGAATTATGATTAGGTATTCAGGAAGAATTAAAATGGGAAAGAAATCTGTAAGCAATTTCGTGAGCAGCACCGACAGGGTAATACAGACACTTACCCTTTGTCAAATTCAGGTCTAATAACTGTCACACTGGCCTCACCTTTCCAGCATAATGCTGAATGCCAAAGCACAGTTCCACTCCTTTGGGCCTCCAGAAGTATTTGCATCGTAGATTATCTTCAAATTTATCTGTGTGGATTTTTATGTTGGAGAGTTACAATGTGAATTATTTCCTCTTTCAAACAAAAACTTGTTCCTCAAGCCATGAATGACTCAGAATAAGGGCTTTCAGAATAAGGCCTTGATATTAACAAGGGTGGAGAAAGATCACCGATATGATGGGCATTTATCATTATATCCTTGCTTAGTTGTGTAGCATTGTCTTAATGTCAGGCTGTGCTCTAAGATCGTATATTCTCCTGCTGTTTCTAAGAACTCCTAGCATGGACACTGATGACACCAGAGGCCCTGCCAGTTAGTTTTAGAACCTGGTTTAAACTCATCTAGACAACTTGTGACAATGTTATATATAAAAGAAAACCACTGAGGGTTATAATTTCAACTCATAAAAGTGAATCTCTGCCACAAATCAATTTTCCAGCTGGGGAAAAGGCTTGAAACTTTTTGTTCCTCCTTTAACACACGATCTTTGCTATTGTGGTTGAAAGCTTACTAAGTATGAGAAACTGCTAAGCACTAAAGGCACATAAAGACTGAGGCTTCATTGCCCCAAGCACCTCGCAATCTAAGTGAGGAACAAAGGTTGTGAAAAACACTGAAGATTCAAGAATAGGGTACAGAATAGAGGGCCTTTGATGTCAGGACGAGGTGCCCTATATTCATCCTGTAGATAATAGTAACCTAATGAGAAGGTGACTTTAGAAAGACTAAACTAGCTGGGATATCCAGGGTAGATGGGGCAGGTAGGAGCCTGGAAGTCAGGAGACTGGAAAGGGCTTCTGCATGAAATCAGATTAGAGGTGGATGGGGGTACAGGGGAAGACATGAGATGGGGGCACACAAAGGAGGAGAAGCAAACATTGCCTATAGGAAAGAAGAGAGAGGAAGGTGTAAAAATGAAATCAACATGGGGGTAATGCTAATCATGTTGGCAAGAATAGGAAAGTGGGAAGGGGTTAGGAATAGTGATGGGTTTGCTTTAACATTCAAATTCTACCACAACACTTCAATTCAATGAAAAAGAAGGCCTGTATTCTTACAACCCACCATATAAACAAAATATGTAAGGTAAATTCATTAAAGTACGCTCAATTGATGACACGAGCCAAGTTTTGTTCTAAATGTGTATGCCTGTTTCTCAGAAGTTACCTACCAACCAGGGTCTGGTCAGTTGCTTGGGGAAACCGACTTTCCTCATCCAGAAGTGCAAGCAGTCCCAGGGGTTTCTGGAGGAACATGTCCAAGAGCGGGCGGTTGTCCTCATATTCCACGGGTATAGCATCAATGCCTTCATTCTGATATTCCATCTGGAGGGAAATGGATTGTGATTCTCTCCAGCCCAAAACTAGCCTTGGGACCACCAGGATACTTTGACATGGACTTTCTGGGTCTAGCAACATTGAATGCATGTGGAAAGCAGGATATGTTTTATGTGTATAATAAAGGAATCTTCTGCATATAACACCATTAAAGCTGTGCATTTCAATCTGACTTACAAGTGGCCTATGGCAGCAGCTAAACCAGTAAAAGCTCTCTCTCAAACGTGGACTTGGTAACTTATCATTTAGAAACTAATGTACAAGGAAGTGAAGCTGGAAAAAAAATTTATTTTGGTGAGAAATATTGTTTAAACCAAGAAAACAGACTTCTCTTCTGCAAGGAGTTCGACAAAGGAATCATCTAGGGTTGGAAAACTAGAAAAACTCCAGATTACCGGGAAATAAATGGAAGGAACCTGGACTGAAACAAGAGTGGATGGGAGAGGAGTGCTATACAGATTTATCCAGCTCCAGAGATAAAAGCAATGCTGGTATTTTCACTAAATGTCTTTGTGTCTATCTAATCGAAGTTGAGTTTGTGCGTCCTCATGCCTGCATTAAAACAATTATCCCTGCATCGAAGAGGCTTAGCCAGAATGTTTCATTATTGCAACTACTTCATACAGAAGAGAGTCTTAAGGTTTAAGTAAAGGTTGGGGTTGATCAGACTGCTATATAGGCTGCTGCCACAGGAAAAGAGCCCCATCCCTTGGGTCCACTAGTTTCTTACTCTGTCTTATTTATTATTAAACTCATAGAGGGATGATTTCCATTTCTAGAAAACCAAGAACACATCTTACTCTTCCCTGGAGATACCTCTCCAGTGACTGTGGGATCTGGTATATAGCAGATAGGGGATAGGGAGGGCTAGTGTAGCAGTTAAGAACCTATGTCCCGAATTCAAGGTCATCTGTGTCATTTTGAATGCAATCATAAATATTTTTAGTTAAATAAAGTAGAAGAGATACAGCATTTTGAGCAATATGCACGAAAGAGTTTTGACACAAAATTTAAATGAGTGACTTGTCACCAGCTCCACTCAAGAGAGGAAATGTACCTTTCCACAGAAATCAAGACCTTTTCCAGACAAATTTAGACTATTTAGCCAGGACTGCCTTACCCTATTTTCTCTCTAGGGTCTTTTAGTTGTTAGTCTACAGGGTTTCTGCTACAAATTGTGGGCAGCTTGGAGACACCTTTTCCCCCATCAAGTTTAGTTACCTCAGAGTTCACTATTACCTGCTCAAGAGCAAAAACATGCTGATTGAAATAGTACTGGATTTGCTCATTGGCGATGTTTATGCAGAGCTGCTCAAATGAATTTCTCTGAAAATTCTCGAATCCAAAGATATCCAAGATCCCCACATTCATTCCACCTCCTGCACTACTGCATGAGAGAGAAGAATAAAACTCTTTAGGGGAGGAAACACCCACCTCAAGAGGATGAGAATATATGTGCCCAAGTGCTTATCAACTCAAGTACCCAATTCACCCACTCATGGAAAGCAGCATCCTGCCACCCCTAAGAAAAGAAGCAGTTTATGTCTCAAACTATTTGTTCTTTTGGCCTTTCAATAGTATTTTCAACTTCTTTTTTTTTTTTTCAAGCAGTAGAATCCTTTAAAATCTTACTCAGAAACTGCATGTATAAAATAAAATTTTAAAAGTCCTTTTGTTTGAAGGGGTTGCAGCTGTTGCTTATTTATTCTCCCACCTATCTACCCACAAGGATAACTGGAAGAGTACTCTTCAGAATTTGATGTGGTGAATTCCTCCACAATATAGGAAACCACTACGCCTAGGAAAGAGCAAGGAAAAGTAGTCGAAGAAGTAGGAATAGTAATGTAAGATAGTGTGCTTTAAATTTTTTCATAAAATGTCTCTTTGATTCTAAAAACAAAACTATGAAGAGGATATTATTATCCTCATTTTACAGGTGAGAAAACTGACTTAGAACATGCAGCTGATTAAAACCCATTTATGCCTGGTGTTCCATTATTGGAACACAAAGCATATGGGAGTTAGTTATTCACATCCTACTGCTCAAGGTCATCGCCAAGGTCTGATTGAAAAAATTCAAAAAATTGCAACCTCAGGCATAAATGGGTTAAGCTGTAGAGTTTGGGTGCGAACCCAGTTTGTCCAGCTCCCAGCCAAGACTATTCTCTCAAATACTACACTTAGTAGCTCCTTCAGTCATTCGCCTCTCGGGTACAAATGCTTCAACTGTCCTGGATCTCACTGTGTCTTCTAAAAGAGAATGCCTAAACTAGCCGGGCGTGGTGGCACGCACCTGTAATCCCAGCTACTCAAGAGGCGGAGGCAATTGAATCACTTGAACCCTGGAGGTGGAGGTTGCAGTGAGCGGAGATCGTGCCACTGCACTCTGGCCTGGGCAACAGCGTGAGACTCTGACTCCACAAAAAAAAAAAAAAAAAGAAAAGAAAAAGAAAATCCCAGAGAGGACCAAATGCTTCCTTTTGCAAACTCTAAGAGACGGCAGGGTTAATGACAGCTCTCCTGAGACCCTCTGCTCTCCGAGGAACTTGCCATATGTTTTTGTCTGGCTGCAGGAGTGTATTAATGCGATTCACAATCCAGCTGAAGAGCCTCCCATACAGGGCTTTGGACATGGCGTCTCGAACGTCCGCAGCCCTGTCTACAGTGTTGGCACGGATGATGGTCTCGCCCCGGGTGACCACACAGTGGGAGGTGAGGGCCTCCTGGAGCTCTTCAGGGCTAATGCACAGAACAGAGGCAGCTGAAACAAAGAGTAAGGATAACACGGAATGTAGCCAGACCTTCATTCAGTCAGTCTGTCAGCATTTATTCAACACCTACTATGTGCCAGACTCCATTTGGGTACTTTTGACTCAAAGATAAACAGGCTAGATCTCTAACCCCAAGAAGCTTCCAGACTGACACAGTATCTCCCAAACTGTTCTGAAAGCTCTTACTTCATAGATGCTTGATGAAAAAAAAGGAAGAGGAGGTGGTCTTTTGCCAAATAAATTGGGGAAATAGCTGCAGACTGTATTCTACCCTTAGTCACAAAATACATTCATATATTAAAGGCCCTAAAATGTCCTACAGTTTTAACACAAAAAGGTTTTTACTTCATTTAAATCAATTTGTTTCTTTGTTGTTCATAATTGAGGATTCTCACTCTTTGTGCCACCATAATTACCCGTGGAACTTTAAAAATAAATAGGTGCCTGCTTTCTCTCCTGTATATGCTGATTTAGTGGATTCAGAATGGGCCCAACCTCCTGTATTTTTTTCAGTTTGTAGATGCTTTTTTAAAGACAGCCAAGGTTAAAAACCACTGCCCGCAGTGAGCCGAGATAGCGCCATTGCACTCCAGCCTGGGAGACAGAGCGAGACTCCGCCTCGAAAAAAAAAAAAAAAAAAAACCACTGCTCAAAATTACCTGCCATAGAATTCTTTTCTGCAGAATACTTGCAGCTTATGGAAGGAACACTGGTGTTCCACAGGACATCCTTGGGGAAATACTAGTTCATGAAAACATCCAGAGCCATTAGAAAGACCAGCAGGCTGGGCGAATCCCAACACTTTGGGAGGCCGAGGGGGGTGGATCATGAGGTCAGGAGTTCAAGACCAGCCTGGCCAAGATGGTGAAACCCCGTCTCTACTAAAAATACAAAAATTAGCCAGGCGTGGTGGCAGGCACCTGTAATCCAAGCTACTCTGGAGGCTGAGGCAAAGAACTGCTTGAACCTGGGAGGCAGAGGTTGCAGTGAGCGGAGATCGCACCACTGGACTCCAGCCTGGATGACAGAGCGAGACTCCATCTCCATAAAAAAAAAAAAAAAAAAAAGGACCAGCAAATGCTGCATTATATTTTACAGAGCCTAAAGAAGCATGTGCTTTGGCAACAACAGAGCCCACAAATATCAAATAATTACCATTTTGCAAAGCTTCAGCATTGGGCACCTCACTTTTATCAGTCTGATGTTGAGAGGAAATAGCTGCAAACTCAATGTTCCCAATATTCAAAATCCCAGCCAAAATTCTGTACACTGAGTGCACCTCCTGAAAAGGACACCAAGAACCATATATGAAGGTCGTTGCCGGTCAAACTAATGAACCATTAGACCTGTAGTGGAAACTACTAGTTGTCTACCAAAGTCCATTCTCCCTCTTTTCCTGGACACAGCAAAATTTCCCAAACCTCTTTGCAGTTAGAGGTCGTCATATAACTACATTTTAACAATGAAGCGAGCAGAATGACGTGGGTCACTTCTGGGCCCAGGCCTTACCGGCATGAGCATGCCTCCTCCATGCTTTCCTTCTCATTATTGCCGGCTGGAACTCCCAGCACAGCCTTACCATGCCACTGATGAGGATGCCTTAGACCAACAATTGCATAAACGGAGTTGCTCTGCAACCTGAACCTCTTATCTGGAAATGGTTATTAAGAGATAACTAATCTTCTTTGTTCTTTAAGCCACTTTCAGCCTTTTACCCTAACTAATACCAGCTCCCAAATTCAGGTATGATCTTTTGTTCAAAGCAAGAGAGGAGCTGTTTCCTTAACCTCTTTTGAATATCGCTTTTATGAAGTAGTTGGGAAGACATTCATTCATGGCTCCTAGAACATTTTAAAGTTAAATGATGGAATATATAGTTATGAAGTCAGGAAATATTTTGAAAGACTCACTAGAAATTATCTGTGATAATTGTTTATTAAATTATACTTTTATATAACAAGAAATATATATAATTAACCTTTTTTTTTTTTTGAGATAGAGTCTTGCTCTGTCACCCTGGCTGGAGTACAGTGGCACAATCTTGGCTCACTGCAACCTCTGCCTCCAGGGTTCAAGCAATTCTCCTGCCTCAGCCTTCCAAGTAGCTGGGATTACAGACATGCACCACCACACCCAGCTCTTTTTGGTATTTTTTAGTAGAGTGGAGTTTTGCCCTGTTGGCCAGACTGGTCTCTTTTTTTTTTTTTTTTTTTGAGACGGAGTTTCGCTCTTGTTGCCCAGGCTGGAGTGCAATGGCGCGATCTCGGCTCACCGCAACCTCCGCCTCCCGGGTCCAAGCAATTCTCCTGCCTCAGCCTCCCGATTAGCTGAGATTACAGACATGCACTACCATGCCTGGCCAATTTTGTATTTTTAGTAGAGATGGGGTTTCTCCATGTTGAGGCTGGTCTCGAACTCCTGACCTCAGGTGATCTGCCCGCCTCAGCCTCCCAAAGTGCTGGGATTCCAGGCGTGAGCCACCACTCCTGACCAACAATTAACTTTTAAACAACACAGGTTGGAACTTCACATGTCCTCCTATACATGGATATTTTTCAACCAAACACGGATCAAAAATACAGTATTCACAAGATGTGAAACCCACATATACAGAGGGCTGACTTTTCATGTCCTGACTGCAGGACTCGAGTATGCTTGGATTTTGGCATATGAATTGGGGGTTCCCGGAACTAATCCCTCACATATACGGAGGGACTATTGTATTTGTTCTTTGCTCCCAGTTCCTGGCACAAAAGCATCTAAAACCCTTGAAAGTGAGTGATAGGAATGCTAGGAGTCTTTCGTTATTTACAACAAGCCCCTTTCAACCATACCTGAGTTTATACTAAGCAAGTGACTCTTGGTGGACCTCTAGATAGCTTTAGGATGGAGAGCTGGTTGCCAGAGGAACCAATCATGTGATTAGAGAGTTCAAACTTTTGAGTCCTCCTCAACCCAATCTCTGGGGAGCAGAGAGGTATTAGACATTGAGTTAATCACCAATGGCCAATGATTAACCAATCATGTGAATATAATGGAACCTCCGTAAAAACCCCTAAATGATGAGATTCGGAGAGCTTTCAGGTTGGTGAACACATGGGTGCTGGGAGAGTGGTGTGCTCAGAGGGAATGGAAGCTCTATGTTACTTCCCACATACTTTGCCATATGCATTTTTTCCATTTGACTATTCTTGAGTTGTATCCTTTTTTTTTTTTTTTTTTTTTCTTTTGAGACAGAGTTTTGCTCTTGTTGCCCAGGCTGGAGTGCAATGGCGTGATCATGGCTTACTAAAACCTCCGCCACCCAGGTTCAAGTGATTCTCCTGCCTCAGCCTCCTGAGTAGCTAGGATTATAGGCGCCTGCCACCATGCCCAGCTAAATTTTTGTATTTTTAGTAGAGATGGCATTTCACCATGTTGGTCAGGCTGGTCTTGAACTCCTGACCTCAGGTGATCCACCCGCCTCAGACTCCCAAAGTGCTGGGATTCCAGCCATGAGCCACCACGCCCGGCAGAGTTGTATCCTATATAATAAAACAGTAATGGTAAGTAAAGTGTTTTCCTGAGTTCTAGAAACTATTCTAGCAAATTATCCAACCTGAGGAGGGAGTTGTGGGGACTCTCAATTTATAGCCAGTCAGTCAGAAGTATAGGAGACAGAAGTATAGGTATCTGGAGTCAGGGTAGTCTTGTGGGACTGAGCCCTTAGCTTGTGGGATCTGATGCTAACTCCAGGTGGAGAGTGTCAGAATTGAGTGAATTGTAGGACAACCAGCTGGTGCCAGATAATTTGCAGGTATGGGGGAGAAAAACCCACATATTTGTTGTCAGAAATGTGAGTAAAAATGGTTCCGATTATCTAAGCTCTATTTTTATATTGAAAGTTGAATACATATGTATCATTAATGGTAAAAAGAAATTAAGGTGTATTTACTTATTTAAAAACTTACATTTTCTACATGTGAAACAACGAAATATATAGCCAGGAAAATTTTGCATTTTATGCTTATAGACAGAGAAAAGTACTTTCACAAAAATACTCAGGCAGGTAACTTGATTTGGTACTCTACACAGCAACAAAGGAATAGGAACGGTCACCGGACCATTGATAAAGCATTGCCTCACAGATTACAACTTCCTATAAACATTACTCAGTAAAGCCAAAAAAAGGAACACAGACTATAATAGTGACATCTGCTGGATACCTGATAATGCTACAAAGACAAATGAAGATTTTAAACCAGGCTTCTACAATGGATAAATGTTATTCTTCCAACTTCTAAATCAAAGGCAATATGTCATGTTTTTTTTACTTAAGAATCATTGTTTAACCACCCAACTTAAGAGTGGCTAAGGAGAACACCTACTAAGTAGGTTTTCTGGGACTTGCTCGGATTTAACATGACAGCACCTCGTTACTTTGATCAATACAGTGTGAAGCTTGCTCACTACACTGAGCAACTCCCACAGAGGCAGATCCCAGGGGGTAAAACAGAGACTCTTGCAGTGAGTTCTACATCAGCTGCTTCTATATCCAGTTATCTCAAGAGGTTATCTGAAACTCTCAGTACTCTCAGAAAAAATAAATGTATTTCCTGTAATTAAAACACACATCACACAAAGACTCTCTCTCTCTCTCTTTCTTCATGTATTACAGTACAAGCTCTGAAACCTCCCAAAATAAGGCTTCCAGCATTTCACCACTGGGATAATCACCATAGAAAATGACTGTCAAAAACTATACCCTTGAAACCAGCATCTTGCCCTGTTGCTTCTCTGGCACTACCCTCTTCAGCATAGTGCCTAGACAACCATTTAAAGTGAAAAACTATCTATGACCCTGAGAAAAACTTTTAGGTTCAAACACTGTGTGAATCACTGAAATTAATGACCGATTGGGTCTCCTTCCTTGATTTAGTGAGAACTAACAGCGGGGTAACCAATGCTCACCTTATTAAGGAGTTTATATTTCTGGGCTATTCCATCCACTTGACTCCATCAGTCCTAACCTTGGGTTAATTAGTTCTCCCTTTCTGATCTAGGAGCCTCTGCTTTCAGGTCAAAACATCAGTTACACTCATGGCAAAATTCAATTAGTTATATGTCCACCTGAGGGATTACTCTTCCTGCCTTAAAACTTTTCAATCAAATTTTTCTTATTGTCTCCCCACAGACAGCCAGGGAAGGTTTTTTCACCTTCTTTACCTTGTCCATTTTCTCTTGCTTCATCTCCAGCTACAGAGCCTTTCCTGGCATCTCTGCCTTTTCTGCAGAATCTTGCTATGCTGCTATCTCTTTTTATTTCTACCAGTTTTCAACTTTCTATATTATAAAGTGGAATAGCTTTACTCAAGAAGACCAAGTCCTCCAACTGGGTTTCTCAATTTATTGTTGATGAGTATAAACTGTTTCACTACCAATCAGCAACAGTGGGAAAGAAAGAGCATTTCTCCATCAAAGCCCCACTGCAGGATGTCTGATATTTTCTTCTCTTTTCTCATAAGACACTTCTTTTGATGTAGTATTCTCTTGATAGAGTTGAGGCTAATTGAAAAGTTGAGAGAAAACTTAGTTTTCTCTGTTAGCCTGGTGCTACTCTAAGAAAATCCCCCTTGGCCTGGCTCACAGGCATCTCCAGTAGTCGTTTCTCTGGTATATCCCTAGGAATTTACTTCCGTTCCCAGTCTCTCTTTCCTTTCTTTCTTTTTTGTAAATCTCTTCAGTTTTTCATCAGTTCTTCCCTAAGCACTGCATTAGGACCAGCTGAAGGACCTCCCTACAGTCTCTATTCCAGCACTTCTCGGTCTCCTTTGCAGAGGCTCACAACTTTTGTCATCTTAAAAGTCAATGGTATCCTATTGTCTGTCATCAAGACATTAGAAATCCTCAAGACTCCCAAGTCATATTTTCACATATAATCCTTCAATCTCTCTTCAGAGCAGTACTCTCTCAATTCATAATCTATTTTGAAGAAAGGGAAGAAATTTTGCGCCGATCTCAAAGGCTTCTCCCTAACCTCTCCAACAGGGATCTATAGTGTACGTCCAATCTTGACCATCACATAGATCATCTGCCCAAAAAGTTTTCATGTAGCATTAAATAGAAACATATCTAAAACCCAATTTATGTAATATGTTAATTCCTACCAGGAAGACAAATATAATTTTAAACAAAAATATTATGGTTTGGCTCCAGAAATAAGAGTTGAAAAGCACAATCTTCACAATAAGGTCTTAGGTATAATCCCCCAGCCCTCCACAAAGAGTCATCATCATTATTAGTGGAAGACTCCTCCACCAGGGAAATTTCTTTACAATAAACTCAGGGTCAAGTGTTCTTTCAGATACTTTGGCTGTTGTCCCAGAATTAAAATTCATGCTCCTGACTCCACACTAAAGTTTGCTACTCATAATTTTGCTGTAAGGGTTTGAGAAAAACTAAAGGGATTCCTGCAGGGAACTAGTGACATTATAAAAAAGGAGAAGAACCATAATTTTGATTGACTTGACCAGTTCATTTAAGCTTTATCTAGAAATGTCTGCCAGAAAAACTTAAGAGAAAGTTCTGTTACATCAGCATTTGGCATCTTTTTCCTGACTACCTTCAACTGGATCTTTCTGAATTTAGTCACACTACTTTTTGAGTTTATAAACATAAAGTGAACCGAATTAACTCAGCAAAACAGGTTGTCTGCAGAGATCAAACCACAGAATTCAGAGTTGGAGAGATAAGATCCTGCTTCTTCCTTTCATTTCTAAGGTTGCAGCTTATATAAATTGGTTTATTTCCTGTATGAATTAATGTGGGACATGGTGAAAATATACACACATAACATCATTACATTCTGGTTATTCATTTAACAGTACAGACCAGGCACAAATTAAAAATGTTCACCGTCTTTTACATTTTTTTCTTTTCATGTTTATTCATACAGTCATTCATTTATTTCTATTGTACCTTTTTTCCCAGAGGGGCTAGGGATGGCTTACTTCAAGGACATATACTTAACATACTTAATTCTTCTGTTTTTAATGCTTTAGTGTTGTTGTACTAAAACAGATTTTAACAGTTTTCAATGTTGTTTATCCTGAAACAGATAGCATCTGTTTCATTATTATTAGCAGTACAATGCTATTATTAGAATGGCACCATTATATACTTTCTTTTAACCCACCTAAGCCTGAGGTTGCAATTTTTTGAATTTTTGCAATCAGACCTTGGTGATGACCTTGAGCAGTAGGGTATAAATAACTCCCACGTGTTTAGCATTCCAATAATGGAACACTAGGCATAAATGGGTTCAGCTAGGATCAGTCTCTTCACAGTATTCTATAACTATATTTGTACTCAAAGAAAACAAAATATTAACTCTATTAATGATTATTAACCTTGACTTCTCTATGGTTCCTGTACCCTTTTAAGGACATGTGCCCCTGCGTACTTTGGCATGACACAAGTGACTTTAAATTGCTCCACTGCCATTCCTACCATGCTTTAACTCTTCTGGGGATGCATCTTTGATTTAAAAAACCTGTTCTATAAGTTAATAACCACAAAGGTCCTTTAACAATGCTAGAACCTGTTTAATTGCCCCCCTCTAAGAAGCCAAGGAAAATATATTTATATTTTTATCTGACCTTTGGGATTTTCCATTGTCTGTCAGTTTAAAGTCTGCGGGAGGCTGACAGAGAAAATTAACAGCTGGCTAGACAGAAAAAAAGAAAGGTACTATTATGATTAAAATCAACCATGCAGGGGAGGGAAGGTCTAGCCAATCATACTGCATTACACAGAAGTAATCCTTTATCTGGAGTGGCCATCTCAGGGTAACTGGAGTGTCTTGTAATCTAATCCCTTAAGATTTAACACTCTCACCTACCTCCTAATAATTCACCCCCTTTGTTGGAAAAGCAAAATAATCTATATATTTTGCAAAATTGATGGCATGAAGCCCAGAAACTATGACATAATGTATCACAGAGTAATATTTGAGTCTAGGGTTATAAATATTGTCTGTCACCCCTAGCATATATTTAATACAGACAGCCTGTATCTAGGATGATAAGGGTAGTACAGTATTGGCCAGGCATGGTGGCTTATGCCTGTAATCCCAGCACTTTGGGAGGCTGAGGCAGGTGGATCACTTGAGGTCAGGAGTTCAAGACCAGCTTGGCCAACATGGTGAAACCCTGTCTCTACTAAAAATACAAAAATTAGTCAGGTGTGGTGGCACACACCTGTAATCCCAGCTACTCGGGAGGCTGAAGCAGGAGAATCACTTGAAGCCAGGAGACAGAGGTTGCAGTGAGCTGAGATCCTGCCACTGCACTCCAGCCTGGGTGACAGAGTAAGATTCTGTCTCAAAAAAAAAAAAAAAAAAAGTAGTACAGTACTTAGAGCTATAGTTAATAATGTGCAACTGTGTACCCTGGAGAAGGAAATAACTGCAAGAAAGTTGAAAGTGTTTTAATTAATTTGTCTTGTTACCTAAGGAGCTACTTGCATAAATATATTTCTGTGACTTGGGTGTCATCTACCTATTCCTGTACTCCTACCCCCCGTTCACTTTAATGGTTGGAAGAACCCTCAATCAGAAAAAAAAAAAAAACCCACAGTATTGTTTTGGTATTTGTTATTACACGTGTAATGAATTGATGACAATGATAACAATTTATCAGCACATGGTCCTTAAAACAGTGCTCCCCTAGTTTGATGTTCATCTGGACTTCTTGTTAAAATGATTATATTCTGATGCAGTCATTCTTGGATAAACCTCAGGGTCTGCATTTCTAATAAGTTCTCAGGTGATAACAATGTTTCTGGTCCTGGGACCACACTTTGAGTAGCAAGACCTTATAACATGACCAACATGGCATTTGAAAGCAAGTATCTTATCCCAAGTGAGAAATACCACATCTTTACTCACATTCATATAAGAATATTGTCACTTGAGTTTCTCTTTTGATCATCACTTACTTTGTCCGTGAACCCTATAATCCTGAAGCAATGCTGAATTGCTTCGAATTGTCTTCTGTAAGACTCCTTGGAAGTTATGTCGTGCATCACCCTTCCAGCTTCATCAGCTATGTACCTAAATGAAGTGGAGCATGATCAAACAGAATGAGCACTGACTTGGAAAGTGGTACAGGCATTTCCATTTTTTGTTTGTTGTTTGTTTAAAGATGGGACCTCACTCTGTTGCCCAGCCTGAAGTGCAGTGGTGTGATCATAGCTCACTGCAGCCTTGAACTCCTGGGCTCTAGTGATCCTCCTGCCTCAGCCTCCTGAGTAGCTTGGACTACAGATGTATGCCATCACACCCAGCTAATTTTTATTTATTTATTTTTTTTGAGACAGGGTCTTGCTCTGTCACCCAGGCTGGAGCGCAGTGGCATGAACTTGGCTCACTGCAGCCTCGACCTCCCAGGCTCAAGCAGTCCTCCCACCTCAGCCTCCCGAGTAGCTAATTAAAAAAAAAAATTGTAGAGACAGAGACTCACTATGCTGCCCTGGCTGGTCTCAAACTCCAGGCTTCAAGTAATCCTCCCACTTCAGCTTGCCAAAGCACTGGGATTACAGGCATGAGCCGCCACACCCAGCCCATTTCCTTTATAGTCTAATACTGTGGTAGAATAATGATGCAAATGGCTGAAAAAAAATAAACCATGTGCAGTTGAGTTTTTGAACTTTCTAGACAATGAAAATGGTGGATACTTCCTGCCACCTCATCCTGGGCACTTTAGTTAAATAGACTGTGAGTTTCCAGTTAGGAAAACAGCTCCATTTACTTCCAAGTTTGTCAACTGCTAATTGTACATTCATCAAAAATTAACAACCAACCCCCCTGACACTTACCTAGGAGGTTTTTCCTCAGGAAGTCTGAAGTCAGAAAGCTTCTTTTGGTGATGAAGACCAGCATAAATATAGTAAAATATGTGAAAATTTTTCTCTCCCCTAAAAAAAAAAGAGACTTTAGTAATAATATATTCTGGCTTCCCCATCCCAAGTATTTTACACCATTTCCTTTCTGTACAAAAGATGATTCCATGGCAAATTTGTATTTTCAGGCAATTAAATATTATAAATCCCACTTACCGAATAGTGATAGGATTAGTATAGTAATTGTCATAATGTTGCATTATTAAACACACTTTACTACAAGCAGAAGGTTTCAGGGAATGGGACATTTACAGGAAACAGCTCGAGTTACATATGTTGAGCTCTTTCTATTGCAGCCCAAATGCCTACTGCCTTCTGCTTGTACCACATGTTGCTTCAGAGACAGTGAGGTCCAGCTTAGAGACATCAGCCAAATCCTCTACTTTACTGGAGCCCTAGACAGGAAGTGGCCTGCAAGTCTCACAGCAGGTTAGGGAGCAGAATTGGTCCAGAACTGAGGTTTTCACTCTCCCAAGCTGGTATTCTTAAAAGTACTACTCAAAATGTCATTCATTAGTCTGGTCTCCTGCCATCCACCTCTTTTAGGCTACCCTGGCCAGGGTCCTTTCAGATAGGTGCTACTCTAAGCATAGCCTGTGGACTGCTGTCAGTTTATAAAAAGAGAAGGAACTGGTAAGTACATGCCTAGACATTTTATAGCAAGTGACATTGCCATGACATCCAAGAGCATGATAATTTTTCTGATAATTAATTTTCATTGCATTTTACAAAGGTATTAGTTCAAAATGGGTTGGAGATTTTTTTTAAAAAGTGGTCCTTTAGCACAGAGTTTGAAAAGCACTGCTCCACATCCCCTTCTTTCCTCTGGAGGAGGACAGTCTCTTCTGTAGATACCCTTGGATTTTGGCAAATCTTTTCTTTGGTCAACCTAGCTTCATGGAAAGAAATCATGTCTTTCTTCTCCCCTTATCCGCCTTTGTGGCATGGCCCCCATTCTGTTCAGCCTCTCCTGGGTCTCCTCATCTTCCTTTGGTTGTTTATCCTGTCAAAGCCCTTCTGTGACATTCTTTATCCCTGCCCTGTATTCTAGATGCCTCTACTTGCCATTTCCCACTCACTTGTTCACTTAAGTGAACAAGTTAAGAGACAGGGTCTCACTCTGTTGTCCAGGCTGGAGTGCAGTGGTGAGGTCATAGCTCACTGCAACCTCAAATTTCTGGGTTCAAGCAATTCTTGCACCTCAGCCTCCAAAGTAGCCATGACTATAGGCACACATCACCATCCCCCACTAAGGTTTTTGTGTTTGTAGAGACAGAGTCTCACTATGTTGCACAGGCTGGTCTCAAACAAGCTATCTTCCTGCCTTGGCCTCCCAAAGTGCTGGGATTACAGGCGTGAGCCACTGTGCCCAGCCCTTATTTTTATTTTTTAAAAATAAATTTTATTGTGTATATTTAAGATATACAACATGTTATAGGATATATATAAATAGAAAAATGTGACTATTCAATGAATAAACATATTAATTGCCAGTCATGGTAGGCACTATACCAGGTGCCAGGGATACAGGACTAAAGGGATTCATGTTCTCTGAGTGTCATTATAAGAAGCCAAGATGGCTACAGGGAAACCAGTGAGGGGGTCCAGGTGAGAAAGCATAATAGCTTGGATAGGGTAATGGTAGTGGTGATGGAGAATAACAGTAAGCTTAAATATTATATATATTCTGGAGAAACAACCAAAAGAACATCCTAATAGACTGAATGAGGATGGTGACGGAAAGAAACCTAGAGTCTGCCTCCTAGATTTCTAGCTTGAGCATCTAGTGATGGTGGCACCCTTCACTGAGACAGGAACTGAAAGGCCTGAGATGAATGTCACTTGTTCTTTAACCTCTGTTACATGTGCAGGCTTTGGCTGGCCCATCTTAGTCTTACATTCCTTTAGTTTTTCTACAGATCCATCTAGTTCTCAATTCTTCCAAGCTTTTCCTGCCGATATCCATCCCTAGCATCACTTCAGTTTCATTTTCATCCCTTTATCTGTCAAGATTGGCTAGGCTTTGTTATGATAATAAACACCCCCAGATCTTAGTAGCTTAACTCAATAAAGGTTTAGTTCTTGCTCAGAGTACATGTCCATGGCAGGTCAGCGGTGGGGCTGTGCTCACTGCAGTCACTGATGGGCTGTGGCTGGCAGAGCAGCCCCCATCTTACACTGTGCCAGACTCTGGAGGGTTGCCATTACATGACCACTTGCCAGAACCAGTTATATGACCACACCCAGCCACACAGGAACCCTACAGTGTGCCCAGAAGGGGGTGAACCCCAACAGTTAGATCAACAGGACTGGGACAGGCCCCATCTTCTCTTCATCTCATTTAATTCTCATAACAGCCTTGTGAGGTTGACATTATTATGCCCATGTTGCATATGAGGAAAGTAAGGTATATGAATATTTACGTTAATAAGCAACATATCACATTAAGTGACCTAGAACTCTCCTCACATTATCTTTGTAAAAGACCACTTTACATTTGAACACAGAACACTATGCTTTCCATTCTGTCAGAGGTAGCTCCCTAAATTTTAAAACCACCCTAAGCTGGGGAGACAGAAGCAGGGGACCTCACAAAAATTAATCAAAAAGCCACAGGGAAGCGTAAATGACTCTGACTCTGCCTTTCATTTGTTTAATGTTCATGCCAGTCCCTACTGCGTGAGGAAACTGCAAGTACATGATAGAGGAAGACGCTTGGGTTTTCAACCCAGAACAATTCCTGTAAATTCTACTTGCACAGTATCTCTCAGACTCCTCATCTTCTCTCCATCTCCACTGCCACTGCCTTAGTCTAGGCCAGCGTTCTCTCTCACATGAATTTGGCAACAGCCTCCTAATCATGTCAACGCAATCCTTGCATCTCCCCCAATCCATTCCCCATTGAAGCTAACGTGATCATCTCAAAATGCAAGTTGGGTATGGTGACTGCCCTGCTTGAAAACGTTCAGTGGCTTCCTATTGCCCTTAGAAAAAAGTCTGAGATCCTTATCCTGGTTCCAAAGCCCTGCATGATTTGGTCTCAGTCTTATCTTTGCCACTTTTCCTCCTTACTCTGGTCCCCACCTCGTTGCCTAACTCCTGGTGATCCTGTGATCTCATATACAGGGAGCCCCTCTTTCTCCCTAGACTAGGTTATGTGTCGTTCCCTTCTCTCGTTTCACCTTAATAGCACCTACTTTGCTTTCTGGTGCTTATTACAATTGTTCTACATTTAAGTTTACTTGTTTAATGCCTGTGATCCTCCCCTACTGCTTCCTCATATACCGCATACTCTAAGCCCCGTGAATACAAGAATCTTTTTTATTTAGTTTACTGTTACAAGCCAACACAAAGCACAGCACTGGCAAACAGCAGGGATTCAATAATGCATTAATATGGAAGTGCGGAGCCATGCTCCTGAGAAACTCTGGTGTCCTACAATAATAATAATAGCTACAATTATTAATAATTATAATAATAGCTATTATTATTATATGAAGAGTTATTATTATAATAGGAAGAGTAGCTAACACTCTGATAGTATGTACCACACTAGTGGTTATATTATTATCATAGGAAGAGTAGCTAACACTGATAGGGTGTACCACACTAGGCATTCTTTTAAGTAATTTTATATAAATGAACATGTTAATCCTCACAACAAACCCATGAGGTCAGCACTAGTAGCATTTCCATTCCACAGATGAGGCACAGAGAAGGTTAGTGAAATGCCCAATGTCACACAGTGAGTATCAGAACCTGCATTTGAACCCAGATCAAAGTCTGTGCTATTGATTTCTATTACCAAATGCTTTCCCTAAAAACAGAATAATTGTTTTCTCTATCTGTCTCAATCTAAGGAAAAAATTAACATGTGAAATATTCTTGGTGTCTTTTTCTTTTTTAACAAACAAATTCAATTTTAAGGGGCCTCAGGGTTTTAAGAAATGTCTGCAATGCTGCTAAATTCTACCTGACACAACCAACTCAGGAGAAACAAGCATACCCATCCCTAAAGCACACCCACCCCAGCCCTTTGTACTCTTTCCATTAATTTCTTTTAGGTCAAAAACTACCACTGATCCTTTGCTTAAATAACTCTTTGCCCTAGGGGAGGGTAGGGGAATGTTAAGAACAAGAATGAAAACTGAACCATTAAAATTTCCAAAGTCTCCCAGTTTTTACGGCAGGGCAAAAACACAGTGATAAAGTAGTGCACCTACGCTGCCTGTTTTATAACTCTGGATTTTTCAAGGAGATATTCAGAGATTCTTGCCCCCATCACAACTCCAGTTGGTGTAAACATCATTTCCAGATATTTCCCAAAACGGCTCGAGTTGTCATTGATGGCAGTGCATGAGTTCCCAAAGGCTTCCACCAGGGAGTTGACTTGTAGAATTTTCTCTCTCAAGGTCTGATTATTGGCCTGTGTCAAACAGAGAACGGTCAAGAAGAGACGCTAGAAACATTACACCAGCAAAGTTGCCAGGCACCCATCCCTTGCCCACCAAAATCCACATTGTCTTTTTACAAAGAGCCCCATTTGGGGGACGTTAGCATCAACCACCAGCATCATTTTCTCATATGAGCAACTCCCCAGATCTGCATATGAATCGGATTTGGCTAGATTAGGACGGCAGTTTTAAAAATCCAGCCATATTTCATTTAAAATCCTTGACAGATAAAACACCTAACCAGTTTAGAAAGATTTTTAAATAGATCCCGTAACTTTTCTGGCATTTATCATAATAGTCTATAAACCTTATCTATAAAAATTCCATACATTCTTTCTTAGTCACCTAGTACACTAATTCAGAGTGTAAGTAACTACTAGACTATTTTTGAATTCATTCTTTCAATATTGATTTCACCAAGCTGAAAATTTTCATTTCCCTCAACTTTTGCTCAAAGGCTTCTATTTTACATCCTTTTAATCACTATAGTGGCTTTCCCTGATCCTGTTCCTAGTGCTTAACCATTTTTACTACTTAATGGCTGAATGTTTCTATTACATTGAAAACATGAAAATTAATTGCCGATAATCTAGTAAATTTGTGCTGGAATTATTCTCCTCCCTACGTGAAAGAAGGATAGCATGCTGACATCTTAAGAGGCCTCGCTATCAGGAGGCAAATGTAGCAAAGATGGAATGTCTTTATGTAAGCCCTAATAAAAAAAACCCAGCACTTCCATCATTTATCAAATATGCAGTTACTCTGTAGGAACTTCTCACCACAATACGTAAAGCAGATTAGTCAATACCTTTCCCAAGAAAGTCAAATGCTGAACAATCAGGTGGGCGCTTTCTGTCTTCCCAGAGCCACTCTCTCCGCTGATGACAATGCACTGGCACAGAAAATGGAGCATCAGGTGAAGAATTTATAGCACAGAAGCAACTTGCATGCTTCATATAACATCCACTACTGTACATCTTAATTTTTCACTGAGAAATAAATCTTAGGCATCTTCCTATTTCAGTACATAGAGACCTTCTTCAACCTTTTGTATAGCTACTTGTTGTTCCATTGTACAGATGTACCATAATCTGTTTAATCAGTCCAATATTGGGATATTTGAGTTTTTTCCTTGTAATTATAAACAACATTGCAATGAATAACCTTATACTTAAGTCATTATATTTTTATGCAGGTTCATCTGCAGCAGAAATTCCTAGAAATGGGGATGTTGGATCAAAAGGTAAATACATTTGTAAATTTGACACACATTACCAAATTGCTTTCCTAGGGACTATACCAATATATGAAAGTGCCTGCTCTCCTGTAGCCTCAACAACAGAATGTTAGATTGTTGACAATCTAATAGGTTAAAAAAATGGTATCTCAGTGCAACCTTATTCTGCATTTTAAAAATTATGAATGAGGCCTCCTTCCATATGCTTAAGAGGCTTTTCTTTTATGTGACCTGTCCATATTGTTTGCCCATTTTTTATTGTATTGTTGATATTTTTATCATTCATTTCTAGGAGCTCTTTATGTATAAAGGAAATTAGTGGATGTGGTATAATAAAAATTATATATTGGATCTTTGTCCCTGGTTCCTGGCACTGAGCTCCTAAAACCTTTGGAATTTCCAAGAGTGGTAGGAGTATCCTTTGTTATTCACAAGGAGCCCCTTTCAACCATACCTCAGTTTATTCCTAAGAAGGTGGTTCAAGGTGAGCCCCCTAGACAGCTTCAGACTGGTCATTAGAAAGACCAAACATGTGATTAGAGTGTGGGAACTTTCAGCCCTACCTCCCAACTTCTAGAAAGAAGAGGGGATTTAAAGATTAAGTTATACAAATTCTTGAACAATGAGATTCAGAGAGCTTCTGAGTTGGTGAACACATTGAGGTGCTGGGAGGGGGATATGTCCAGAAAAGGCATGGAAGCTCTGTGTGCCATGCCCCCTTCCTCCCCCCATACACCCTGCCCCATGTGTCTCTTCTATTTGGCTGTTCCTGAGTTATACCCTTCATAATAAACTGGTAAATGTAAGTAAAGTGTCTTTCTCAGTTCCTTGAGTCATTCCTAGCGAATTATCAAACCTAAAGAGAGTCACAAGAACCCCTGGACTGGTATTCGGCTGGGCAGATGTGTGAGAAGCCTAGGTACTCCATTTGCAGCTGGCATCTAAAGTGGGAACAGTCTTGTGGCACTAATCGCTTAATCTGTGGAGTCTGTGCTAACTCCAGGTAGTGTCAGAATTGAACTGAATTGTTGGGCACCCAGTTGGTGTTGGAGAATTGGTTCGTGCTGGAAAAAATACAACATTTGGTGTCAGAAGTGGTGTCAAAAAAGACAACACAGTGAGGCAACTTCTTGACTTAAAAACAATATATATTTCTCTCCATTTACTTCCTCCCTATGAAATCTATGGACATTTTACAAGTATCTGGGAAAGGTAAGAATTTGGAAGAGCTAAGTTTCTAAGCTACAGTGAATCCATGTATTCCATTTCATAATCTACGTTGTTATAATGTCATCTATTACTCAACAAACCCCAAAGCTGGGACCTTCCCTGATCTTAGGAAATCCACACAGTGATACCCTCAGAAAATTTGCTTGCCAAATTAGACTACTCCTATTTCAAACAGAATAAAGAAACAAAGAAAAATATACCTATTGAAAGTAAAGGAGGGATGAAAGATTAGATATATGAGCAATGTGAATTAGAAGGCTAGAAAGGTAAAATGGATGAGCCTGTGTTTAGTATTGAGTTTAAGGTTTGTTCATTCTCTACCCAATCTATCACAATTTTTCAGCAGCTAAATGGTGTGGTGCATGGTCACTGTCAACCTCTGTGCAATATTTCATACAAAAAAGACTGAATCATGAATATTCTAAGACCTGAATAGGAAAGAATTTCACTTATGCCATTCTATATGCTATTTTTATTACAATCACTGCCATGTAATCAGGTTGCGTTTGCACTGTTCTCATCATAGTCATATTAGAGACATTTTTATTATATCTTATCAGAGAAAATGAGTGCTCCTCATGTGAATGTTTTATGTTTCTTGAAAAGCATTTTCACATTCTCCCGATGCTATGGCTTTACCTATGCTCAAGTTCCACAGAGCTGCCACTTCATCTCCTGTCTCTTTGGGTCAGCACCAGCAACCAGAATGGAAAGGTTTCAGGAAGACTTAGGAGTTGATGAGGAAGACAGAACATGTCTTAACTGGGTGACTCCGTAGGAAAGGAAGGTGAGTTCTTACCTGGTCTTTGCTGAGAGTAACCATGCACTGGTAAGCAGCATCTGCTGATGCAAATATGTGGGGGGGATTGGAGGCGCGTTTCACCCCATGATAAAGTCTGGAAAACTGAAGGAAAAATAATTAAAGGAAACTCTCCCCTGGACCATCTAATACTCCACTACCTATTGCCCATGAAACAAAGAATCTGTCACTTATTAGGGTACTTGTTGCATTAGGAAGACTGTAGGGTACAGGTTCTGGAGCCTGCAGGACTGAGTTCAAATTTCACTTCTGTACTTATTGGCTTCATGAGCTAGTAAGAGGGAGTTCACTCTATGCTAAGTCTCCCTGTCGGCCAACTAGGTTTAACAACAGTACCTGTCCCACAGGGTGTGAAAAAGTGAGATAACCCAGTGTCTAACATGCAGTAAGCACGCAATAAATGTTAACTATTATTGCTATAGTTTGCTTTAAAAAGGTATCCTCAAGATGTAAAAATTCCATTTGTATTACATTACTATCTGCAGTTTGGAGTATATACATCTAGGGTAGCATAATTTTATTCTTACTTTTTCTTTCTCTTCATTTGCCCTTGTGAGTTTTAATTTCCTATTAAGGAGCAGTATGCTCTTAAAACATCCCTTACCTGTGGAGAGTATATGCTTAGATTCTGGAAGGGGTTTAAGGCAATTAAGATGTCTCCAACATATGTGTAAATTAGCAAGTCTGCATAACGTTTCTGCAACTGATGGATAATTGTATCCTAAGAAGAGGATAAATGGTATTGAGAGTAAATATTATTTCCAGTAAAGGGATAGATTCTAAAAATGACAACAAATTTATTCTTCCAAGAACATCTTTCTCTAAGCGATAAAAGTATTCCATTTAAATCATACAATGACCCTAATGATCCCAATTCATTAAAACAATGCCAATATTTGCCTTGAAAGAAAAAATAGGAATACACTGAAAGAATGAGGCCCACTTAGGACTTGCTAAAAGACACTGAGATATCCAACAAAGATTTTACTTGTTATTGTGAAAAAAACTCATCTCAACCAGTCAAAATGTTGTATTTAAAATTTTATTTAATAGGCTGTTCCTACTGATAGAGCACCGACAGAATGGTAAGTTAATTTCTCAAAGCACTGCACTTAAAACCTAGGTGGCATAAATACAGAATTAACCACTTTTTATTACACTTTAGTGATTTAGACATTGAAAGTAACAATCTCCAGAGTTAGACTCAGCATAAACAGGTCCAGTGCAATTAACAGCTCTATTAAACATGCATATTTTAAATGGGGATTATCACAGACTTCAAATTTAGAATTCAAGCTATATTAACTTCACTATTTCCCTAAATGAAGCTCTTTCTTATGAAGAACAAACAACTTCTTAAGGGTTAATTGAAATATTTTATCAAACTTTATCAAACAGAAAATATTTTCAGCTGATATAATCCATCATTAAGGCTACAATATAAAGAGCTTTATTGCAAAAATCCAAATCCTTTTCTCTTCATCATTCTAGGGGCTATCTAAATAAACACAGCACAGGATCATAGTCACAGCAACTGAATGCTCCCTGAACTTCATCCCATAGCTACACAAACAATAAAATTTTCAGATGACCTTAGGAGGACATGGTCTACAACAGAAAGTTCAGACCATTCACATGAAACAAATGTCTTCAATGAGAATTGTCTACTAAATATTTAGTACCTCATCCAGAACCTCTAGGTTGACCAAATCATCCTCAAGGCAGTATTTTTCAGCATCTTCCACATGATAAGTTCTTCTGGTATGCATCCTCTCATGCCTAGAAATTTATCAAGAGAGTTTAAGCATTAAGACAGCAAATAATGTAGCAGAAAGTGGGCAGCAAGCATGGCTCATTCACAATCTTATCACATGATATGTTCAGAGACTTCAGAGACAGGGACAGGAAGTCCAGTCCAGGTCCCCAAGCTTTTCCTGCCACTGTAGAACTATTGGGATAAAGTGATCTCCATAGTTCAAGTCTACTTCCTGCCAGAGTGAGGAGTGTTACCAAATGGGCCCACCTAATACACATACTTGCTTTTCTTAAACGCCAAAGACAGCACTTCCAGAATAAACACCTCTGACTTCTGCTCAGTGTCAGGCACATAGTTCTCACTGGGGTATAGCCATAAGTGCCTTACTTCCCTTGAGGTCCCCTTGCTCTATCTACCAGCACCACCCCCAACTTTTGTGATAGTTTTTAACCTACGTAACACTTTCAGAGATTAATATAGTAAATACCAAATAATTGATCACTGTTTATGTTTTTTCTATTTATGTGAAATCCCTTTGTGACCCTTGTCCCATCCCACTCCTCTCTCCTGAGGTGACCACTATTTGATGGGTTTCCTTCCAGTCTATCTTTAAATATTGGTCATATGCATATAGATACCCATGAGCAATATACAGGTTCTGTATGTTTAGTTATAAAAATGATATCATACTTAGGTTTTATACTGTAAGCTTACTTTTTTCATTAAACATTATGATTTTTAAACTCTATTTATCTATCTATCTACCTATCTACCTTACCCACTTACCTACCTACCTAGTTCAGTCACTTTAATCACTGGGTAGTATTATACTTTATGAATATGTACCTATTTATTTACTCAGTCCGATGGTGGGGGTTGTTTTTAAAATTTTATTTATTTATTTATTTAGTAATTTTTAGAGATGGGGTCTTGCTCTGTCACCAGGCTGAAATGCAGTGGCATAGTCATAGCTCACTGCAGCCTCAAACTCCTGGGCTCAAGCAACCCTCCCCACTCAGCCTCTCAACTAGCTGGTACTAGAAGTATGCACTATTGTGCCTGGCTAATTTTTTAAAATTATTTATTGTAGAGATGGAGTTTTGCTTTGTTGTCCAGGCTAATCTCGAACTTCTGGCTTCAAGTGATCCTGCCACCTTGGCCTCTCAAAGTGCTGGGATTACAGGCATATGCCACTGCACCCGGCCTACTCAGTCCTATGTTGATCAACATTTAGGCTGATTCCAATTTTTTTGCTACTAGTAATAATGCAACACTTAAAACTTTATACACATCTTTTTGTGTATATATGTGAGTTTTTCTCCTGGAGGGCACTGTTCACTAGGGATTTAAAAATCTTGTTTGATAATCAGTAATAATCCCCTCTGGTATACTAAAATATAGCTCTTTAAGGTTTAAAATTAATTCAAGGTCAAAGTAGGCCTTCCCGTAATTCCTTTCATAAACTCATCACTCCTCAATGCGGTTTAGGAGGAAAGCATTGGCTAGAAGAGCTCTGGACCCTAGTTTCAGAGTTGCGAGCAATGTGGTATGAGACACTCAGCAAATCCCTTAACAGCCAGTATATCAGTTTTCTTCATCTATAAATAGAATTACTCATAACTGATCTGTCTATCTCCCAGGTAGCTGTGAAAGCACATATAGTCATGGATATAAAAATGCAATAAAGTTGAAAACATGTACTAATTATTATTCTTACATCCTTGTTAACATTTGGAATCAACAATTTGCATAACTACACACATTACTCTGAATATCATTGACTAAACAAAATCATACATAAACTGTCCTACATACTGTAAATTCACTAGCCCAGAAGCATAACTTCTTGATTCTTCTCTGTCGCTTTTATGCCCATCAACATCACAGCTTATGAGGATATCACCCACCAATACAATTCTATCTAGCTAGATCCTAGAAGCTGGTGTTGACTGAAAGTTTTATGGTAAGTACCAGCTAGAAGTCATGGAATCTTGATGTACACCCCACCCTTTGGTATGCATTTCACAAAAGTAGGTAAAAAGGAAGAAGCAAACTTATCAGCTCTGCATATTGAGTCTTGAGTTTATAATGCAATATTAATGGCCAAATAAAACGGATTTCTCTCTTTCTAGCCTATTAAGTTAAATCTTACCTTTCAATCTCCATCACTGATAAATTTGAAAACAGATATTTGAAGAATGCTACTAGTCATCTCCAGTCCTAGAACCAGTTTTGCTGCTAATTCATATAAAGGTCCAAAGTAGAATGAAGCTTAATTTTTATTTAATCAAATCAAATTTATAACCTAAGCAGTTTAAAATTATTAAACAGAATTATTTATCTGTGACTTTACATATTGGTGATGGCAAAGAAAAATCAAATTGGTTTGTAATACAGATTTTTACTAAAACTCAGAGCTGCTGCCTGCCTCTAGCTAGCCATTTTGTTAAATAAAACAGCAGGAGGATACATATTTCCGATCAAAATCCCCTTCACATAAAACCTAAGAATAATTTTGCTTGAAGTTAATCAAAAAACAAAATACTGGCTGGGTGCAGTGGTTCACGTCTGTAATCCCAGCACTTTGGGAGGCCAAGGCGGGTGGATCACAAGGTCAAGAGATTAAGACCATCCTGGCCAACATGGTGAAACCCCGTCTCTACCAAAAATACAAAAATTAGCTAGGCGTGGTGGTGCACGCCTGTAGCCCCAGCTACTCAGGAGGTTGAGGCAGGAGAATTGCTTGAACCCGGGAGGCGGAGGTTGCAGTGAGCCGGGATCAAGCCACTGCATGCCAACCTGGCAACAGAGCAAGATTCCGTCTCAAAAAAAAAAAAAAAAATTGTACCACATTTTCATGAAATAATTAAATTACCATATTAAATTCAGCTAGTTTGTATCCTTCCTACATTTATATCTTATAATTGCATATTCTGCACATCATTTGACAAAGAAAATCAATAATTAAAAAATTACCTCAGATCTGGTTCTGGTCAAGATGGAGTAAGCCCTCTCCACTCCTCACTGAAGACAACTAAATACCCTTGTCAGAATGCATGGAGCAGCTATCTTAAGACTCTGAGAAGTAAATTGTAACAGGCAGACTGGGGAAGGAAGTCAGAACTCAAAATACCACTGAACCAATGGTGAGTTTTCCAGGCTTTTTTTTCCTTCAGTAACTCCTGACCTGGATTTAATGGCAGCCTGAGCTGCATACAGAAATGCCAAGCTTCACATTGGATGACATTTTTATAGCCAACTAAAAATGGAAGCACGGACCAAACCTTACTTGCAATCTCACAAATAGATGCAGTCTAGTAGAAAGTTTTAATTTTCAGTGTGAATATACACAATGCAATATCACTAGGATCAACATTGGTATCTTCTGAGCCTGAAGCAGATTGTATGCTATGCCAATCTGTCTCACAGATATAACTTCCAAGAATCATGCAGATGTTGTCTGCAAATCTGAGCTTGATTCTTGTAAAAAATCTTCCCCAATAATATTGTATTAACAAAAAATAACTTTTTAAAAATTTTAACTGCTATTAGTAGCAATGTGTGGCCTCTTTCCATGCTTACAGGCGATCAAATTCTTTAGAAATATTTGCTCCTAAAAGTGAAGTAGGCAATCTAGAAGTGGATGTAGATGCAAGACTTCTCTACTCTGATAAAGACCACTTCGTTTTCTCAACCAGAAAAAAAATATATATGTGTAGCACTATTTCTGCCTTCCACAACTAGTGTTCTTTGGAAACTGCTGCCCGCTTAACTTTCCTCCTCTGGCTGTGGGGTTTGGAGGGTCTATCATAGAGAAAAAGCATTATTTATTTCAATTTTTATCTCCTTTAAAAACATTATCCTAGACTTTGCATAAGCTTATAAAAAGTGTTACGTTGTTTTATATTTCTCTATTTTTAGTTGAAATTAATAAAAATAAACTTGGTTTAATTTTTTTCAATTTTATTGAGTTAAGTGATTTGTGTCATTAGTAACTATAGATCTTAATTTCCTTTAAATTCACATGCTCCATCTAGTGCCCTACTTGAGAATAGGACCTATTATCAATTTTTGCTGAAGAATTCCTCGTTTAATGTGAAAATTACAGATCTCCAACTAAAAGCTACTTGGATTGAGTATTCCAAAGCTCAGAGGAATGGAGACATAGATAAATGAATGGATAAACAGCAAAAAACATTCTACTAAATCAAAAGGTATGTGGTAAGGCACCGTAGTTTTAATGGCTCAGAAGACGTTTTCAAATTCCAGTAAAGTTTATATTGCTTTTCTTAGATTTCCTACTTGTTTTTATGAGTTTGTAAGTATGTTGGCTGCCAAGGCTGGCTTCTCAGACAAACAGAGTTTGTGAGTTGGAGCTTAGAGGGAAAGTCTTGGCTTGGACTGGTTCCTGGAGTTTGCTTTTGGTGTGGCAGTGGAGCGGGAGAGTGTGGAGAGCAGGACGGGCCTTAGGTTTCAGGGATCAGGTAAAGGGGAAACTGGTGCCTGAATCCATGGATCAAGTAGGGTGGGAATGAGGGCAAGTCTGTACCATCAAGTCCAAGGAAATGGGTGCAGCGTAAGAATAGAATCTGAAGAACGGGAAAGACAGAGCCAGAGGTAGAGGCTGGGAGTTCCCCTAAGACAACAGTGGGCATAGATGAGGTAGAGGATGGGGGTCTTTATTAAAATCTCTGGCCCAGCCAGTGAGTGGGAAAGGAGCTTTAGAGGGCACCAAACTGGTTCAAACACTAGAAGAATTGTTCCCATGAAATAAACTCCTAAAGTGTTGCAGCTTTCACTCTAGTTTAATCTCTATATCTGCATTATGGTTAAAACCATTTCTGTGTCATTGTTCTCTAATATCTCATCACTGGGCCTGCTAGCTTCTTTGTTTGAGCTGCTAGTCCTATGAACTATATTGACAAACATATTTTGCCCAAAAGTGACTCATTAATCAATTAGCCTCTTTCTGTCTGCCAGTTATGCCTATGGAAGTGGAGGCTTCCATGTAGGTAGGTACAAACAGAGCTGCAAGAACTTCACGTAGGTGAGACAGGATACGCTCTTCCCTTCACTTCCCAACTATGATGAAGAACAAGGAATAGAAAAAGGTGCTCTAAATCATAACTCAAACATGAGAAGGAAACAAATTCTTCTAGCTTATCAATTCAGCCTAATAATAATAACAACAAGCAATATACTCCTAAGAAGTTAATCTCTGCACTGAGAAATGCCTGCTGGCTTCTTAGAGAGTCACCCTGTGTCAGTACCATTGTGAAGGTCACCTCTGCCTCTGCTCCTCCACACCCAGGATAAGAACCCTCTCCTCTGTCCAAGAGTGGAACTGCAAAAAGTGGAGAATGACTATCACTGTTACCAGATTCCAGATGGAAAAGGAAGTAAAATTTGTTGCGGATAGAGGCAAAAAAAAAAAAAAAAGAGAGAGGGAATAAGGAAAAAGGTGCAGGCTCAAAGATGTCAGTCCTCAAGAATCTAGGACAAAAGCCTCCATGGCCATAGAGAGAACTCAGGGATCACTCCCTTATCACTACATTCAATGGATTCCATATAAGAAAGAAAACATTACTCAAAACTGAGAATAGAGTACTGTTACTACACCAAGGTCAGTGATGTTGAATATTTCTTCTAAATCTTTATTTCCATTCAATATACCCTTTGATAACAGAGCCAATGAAAGAGGGACTTTTATTTTACTGTAACTATATAATAATGGACCTCAAATGAGAGAAACAATAGCAGACCATTGAGGAATGACATTACTCTACTGAGAGTCAAATATGGACAGAGATAGCAGCTGGATACCTTTAACTACATGAGCTGTATCTTGACCCTGAACTTAAGGCTATGTCTTTCAAACAATACAATGCATAAATTTTAAAATAGGAGAATTGTTTGGGTGGAAATTATTATAGTATCTGCCCATTTTTCATCTAAGCACAGTTTTGGCCAGAATCCCAATAAATCAGCATCTTATCATTAATCATATTAAACAGTATTTGATATACCCAACTTCTCTAAGCGGCAAGAATCAGTAACACCAGCATAAAATTAATATTAACTAACTTACTCATTTGTAGATAGACAGATATAGGTATAGATAGATAGCAGATACTAATTATAGCAAGGTATAGATTTATTTCTTCTGTTAGGAAGATAAAAGGATATTTAACCTCCTGTGTGTTAAGCTTCTTCAGGACTTTATGAAGTAATCTTTCTGGAGTTACTCATTTACATAAGAACCCAATAACCCATTAGTGTATATAATATGGGGTGCTCTGTGTGTGTGTGTGTGTGTGTGTGTGTGTGTGTGCATGCATGCACATATTTGAAGGTAGAAGAGGGAGAGAGTGAACAAGGATTACTGGGGAAAACTAGCAGTTAAATAGTGAGAAATCTGTTTTTAAAGGTCATTGCTGCAGGTTGAAAAGAAATCAAAAGCTGAAGTCATTGTTTTAATCAGCCTCAGGCAAATTGCAAGGGCGACATGACAACCCATTAAACAGAGCAGAAAAAAAAAACCCCAGCAACTTAATTCTTCTACCAAGTAATACTTAGAACAGACCCTTGGCATTTAGGGTTTAACATCTGTGGTTTCAGCTAGTACAAAGCCACCTGCAGGGGCACGGCATGCTGGATCTTGTAATTTTACTGAGGTTCACGGTTGAGTTCATGGTCCTGGCAGAGACAATCGAGTCCTTTCCCCGCCTCCACTCACATTCCAGAGAGTGGTTTCACTCTTCTCCCAATAACCCTTGTAAAATGATAAAAAGTATGTTTTCAATCTACTTCTCTGAACTTTAACAGTGAGATGACATACCAGATGATACTAATGAATTCAGGGATTTGCAAAACTGGTTTGGGGAAGAAGTCGTCTTTTTGCAGTTCAAGGAAATAGGTGCTGATATAAAGGAAATGACCAAATAGTTTAAAAACACCTCCAACAGATGAAGTAACAATGTACCTTCAGCCCATTGTTCACATAGTTTTAGGGCTTCTTTAGCCCTTTAGGGCTTACTCCTTTAAAAGAGTAAGACTTGGATTAATAACTGCTCTATTGTACCTGAATCAAATACATGCACTGGCACAATTATAATTTACTGGAAAAACTTAAATTCCAATGATGTCATACATACACTATAATCAGCATCAGGTAATGGTATCTATCAAATCTCAAATAGTACAATATCACTTCTCCACAGGTGCCTCTGCTGTCCTGTATCTATATCTGTAGTGTGTGTGTGTGTGTGTGTGTGTGTGTGTGTGTATGTGTGTGTGTATGTATGCATATATATATAGAGAGAGAGAGTGAAATAGGGATGAATCACATCCTGGCTTTCCAAAAAGCACTCAGAAAAGCCTGAATGGTTAGACCCAGGAGAGGTGAGACAGGGGACTAACAAACTCAAGCTCTCCATGCACAGTACAGCTTCTGCTCTATGTGAACAAGCCCTCCGTGATTCTTAGCCTTGTTTTTGAATACTCTTGAATATGTGCCATAACTGAGATGGATCTGATCTAAGAGTTCCTCAACCTGTCAACACTTAAAAAACATTTCTTTCTATTCCACTGAAGTTGCCCACAAGCTCAGCTATCCTTAGTTCCTAATTATCTATCAAAAGTTCCTAGGATCTCAGTTCTACAATCCCTTTTCTCATCATCCCCTCACTGAATCTGCTGTTCATCTTTGTTGTAATAGCCAGTCCCAGGACTAGATCAGCCTCAAAGTCAATAAGCCAGTCTGGTGTCACTTTCTTCCCTACCCACAAAGATCCCAAGGCCACTCTTCTACTAACCTCGATTCCCTTGCTTCCTTGCCCACTCATCATGTCCACTGAAGTCAGTCTCTAGCCTGAAGAAGACCATAATGTCTGCTTTCTCTACTCCTAACTCCTTGCTGCTAAGAGTTAATTGAGATGACAGATGAGAAAGGCGGCAGTGGTGATGGTGCATTTTCTGAGAGTTTCTAGTGCCAAGTGTTGTCCTGAATGCTCTACATGCATTATCTTAGACACTGATTAACTTCACTACAATAGGATGCTATTCAGTTGCATTCTACCTGGGTTTTCTATGCTATTAAGCAATCATGATGTCGATCTTTAATTGACCCTTTATCATATTCCTCATAGTGAATATCTCAAAGATTTAACGCTTCCCTGGAGTCCACAATCCACTCCCAACTCTGAAACCTTGCTAAGTTTTTTGTTTTTTTTTTAAAGGCCATTCAACATGAATTTCCTCACAATGCCTCCTCTCCTAAGTTTTCTGAGTACTTTTATCTAACCTTTCTGTGTCTTTCCCAACTTAGAGTTTCTCTCTTTCTAAAGTCAACCTTCCTTTTAGGCCCCTGACCCACTCCCTCTTGCTTCCTCCATTCCTTTCTCTCTCTTCTGTCTTCGTTGTCTCCCTCTCTATATATATCCTTCCCCTTTACCTGTCCAAGTGTTCCCCCATCCTTTAAGAACTTGCATTCTTCCCTGCATCCTGCTCAAACTACCAACTTCTCTCTCCCCTGGGAAAAGTACTAAAGTGGACTGAACATTCCTTACCTTTGCAGGAATGGTAAGAAAGTTTTCCCTGTAGATTATAGGTTTCATTACTCTGTATCAGCTCTCAAATCCAAAAAGAGTTGCTACAGCTGGAGGGCCCAGGACTGCCTAGACCATTGAAGAACTCTCTTTTGGGCAGAAAGCTGGCAGCTTTGTGTAATATCTGGAAGTACTTGGCATTGCATTTGATAGACTATGAAGACGTGTCTTGCAATTTCTACATGATTGCATTGTGAACCAGGCCAGGGAGGCAGCCCAGTTTGGGTAGGCCCCAACACACTTCTCTGTTTCCCTAATCTCCCTCAATCAATCCATCACTAAGTCCTGACAATATCATTATTTTAATATCTTCTGCCATTTGTAATTACTATGATCTGCTCACTAGTTCCCTGGCTGCAGCCTTGCCCTGCTTCATTCTCCATACTGCAATCAGAACAACTTTCTGGAACTCTTCAATGGCTCCCTAGCACCTAAGAAACAAATTCAAGCTCCTTAGGCCCATTATGACGTGGCTCCTGTCTACCTTGTCTCTCCCTCCCACCTACCCCATGCCAAGCTCCAGCCATGTCAACTAATTGTTCACCAGATTCCCCAAGCTCTCTCTAGCCCTTGTGCCTTGCCCTTTGCTCATTGCTCTTTCTTTCCCCTCTACCCCGAATAACCCCCTTTCCTTGACTATCTTTGATTTGTTCTTCAGGGCAGTTCAAGGATCATCTACCCAGTAGCTCCAGGGCATCTTCCCCTACCATCCCAACCCCAGACTGACTTAGGTGTCTTTACCAGGTGCTCTGGGAGGTATCCCAGGCATTCCTTTATCTAGGTACTTTTCATTTTGAACTGTTCTCACCTGATTCTTGTCTCTATCACACACCAGACTATTAGCTCTTTATCAGGAACTGCATCTGATTTGCCTTTGTAGTCCCTCTGTTCAGCATAGGGCCTGACACATACACATGTATAAATGCCTCTTGAATGAATAAATTAGATATTGAATAAGAGATAAAATGGGATATTGTAAACATTCAGTACCTCAGTAGTGTTTATTTTCATGATCTTGTACAGTAAGTAAAAAGATGAATTTGCACAGATTATGGGCAAGAGGTAGTTAGTGTTAAAAAGAAATGAAAGACTCAGAATTAAATAGACCTTGTACACTACTTCTACTACTAACATTTATGGAGGTTGCATTATTCTAAGCATTTTACATGTATTGACTCACTTAACCCTCAAAATAACCCCCATTTTATAGAAGAAACTTTGGAAGAGAAAGATTAAAAACTTATCCAGTTAGTGGCTGGCCTGAGATCCAAACCTGGCAGAGCAATAGATTTTTTTCTTTGTTGTTGTTTTTTTTTTTTTTTTTTTTTTTGAGACAGGGTCTCACTCTGTTGCCCAGGCTGGAGTGCAGTGGTGCAATCACAGTTTGCTGCAGCCTCAAACTCCTGGGCTCAAGTGATCCTGCCATGTCAGGCTCCGGGGACTACAGGCATGTGCCACCATGCACGGCTAATTTTTCTTTTATTTTTTATTATTTATTTAATTTTTTTAGTAGAGATGAGGTCTTGCTATAGTGACCAGCCTGGTCTCAAACTCCTGGGCTCAAGTGATCCTCCTATCTCAGCCTCCCAACGTGCTGGGATTACACGTGTGAGCCACCACACCCTGCCAAGCCAGTGGTTTTAACCACCACATTGCACTGCCTGCCGGGTGGCCATAACTGTGCAGAAAAATGATGAGTGGGTAATTAGGCCTCAATCATCTATATACTCGCCTCAATTTTTCTGTTTTTTTTTTTTTTCTGCTTTAACTTGAAAAACCACAGCTTTAAATATATTGATTTATCAGCCTGGAATGATATTTGAGAGTTTTTCCTGGTGGGCTGAAAAACATCTATGTAGCCAGCTCCTTGCCAGTTGCTAAGAGGAAGTAATAGTACAAGAGAGGTGGCAGGTTAAGTGTCAATTACGTGCACTGTGTTTCCTTTGGAATTAATTTTCCCACATCCTAAGGAAGTGTCTGTTTAAAGTGTTGATACCTATTTGTGAGGTTGTATTTTTTTTTAATGATAATTCAAAGAAACACAAACCACTGAGTGAAACTCAAGATTACAAAGACCCTGTGAGAAGCCTTTGCCACCACATGAGGCTTCTGACATCAAAGGAGTTAACAAAGATAAAGAGAAATTAGAGAAAGGGGATGAGAGAGGCTGGTGTTACAATTTTCTATGGTAAAAGAAGAAAGGTTTTGGGTTTTTTTTTTTTTTTTTTTTTTTTAGACAGTGTCTTGCTCTGTCGCCCAGGCTGGAGTGCAGTGGCGCGATCTCAGCTCACTACAACCTCCGCCTCCCAGGTTTAAGCAATTCTCCTGCCTCAGCCTCCCGAGCAGCTGGGATTACAGGTGCCTGCCACTACGCCCAGCTAATTTTCTGTATTTTTAGTAGAGACAGGGTGTCACCATGTTGGCCAGGCTGTTCTCAAACTCCTGACCTTGTGATTCGTCCACCTCGGCCTCCCAAAGTGCTGGGATTACAGGCGTGAGCCACTGCACCTGGCCTGTTCTTTTTCTTTTCGAAAAAAAAAAGAAAAAAAGAGAGAGAGAGAGAGAGCATAGATCTGGACAGGCAAAGTCAGGCAAATATGAAAATCCAGATAGCTTGGCAAATGAAGTCTTAGAAATCATTCCACGGCAAATCCTAGAACAGGGAAACAAGGAGGAGATGCTGGATTTGACTCATACCCTTTAAATGTTGGGTTTGTTTTTTGCTTGGTTTGTATTTTCTTTTACTTCGTCTTCATTTTTGGTGGTGGTGGTGCTGTGTGTGTGTGTGTGTGTGTGTGTGTAGGTGGGTGGTAGGGGTGGTGGCTGGTGTATAGGAACCAAAACAAGGAAGAAAAGAGATTTCAGCTCCCTGGGGCTTAAACACAAGTTCCTACTGCTTCAAAAAGACCCCAAGTCACAAGAATTTCTCTGCATTTCTCTACTCTGTAGGGAGGCCATAGAAACAGAAAAGGCAGTGGAAAAAGGAAACAAGTAGGAAAAAAAACCCACTCTGAGCTATCCAAAAGGGAACCTGGTGGAGAAAAATCAGCAAAATATAGTCACCTTGATACTACGCCTCCAGCTCCAAGAGTTTTGATGCCAATGTTTGGCTTTTTGATTAGTAAACAGTTTTCTGCAGAATACATGAAAATTTCCAGAACTTGTAACTTATGATATTTTATTTTCTTCACCTCCAGTACTTCCAATGTTCTTTTAATAATAATGGACTGGAGCTTATCTACATCCTGGATGGTTTCATAAAACCAAATAACTGCTGAGCATAGGAAGCAGGTTTATTTGCATTTAATTTTTTTTAAAGAGAAATTCTGCCACCCTCTGGACAGAAATCGAAGATCTATTTCTTAGAGATTTACCAGGGAATACTGTTTAAAGCACTTGCCCCTGAAAATAAACATTTGTATAAAAATCTACCTTCTAAAAAAAAAGGATGAGGTAGGGTAGGAATCACAGTTGCTTTAGATAGCATAAGCAATACCTGAAAAATGTTACTTAAAAATACTAAATCCACTCTAAATAGTTTGAAACTAAAGAGAAAATGGTCTCAGAGCACATTAGAGAAACAGCCTTCAGTGTTTAGCTCATAATCTTTCCAAAATCACTTTACAGCCTGCATTACTGCTCTTCAGTCTACAATGGCCAAGTAAAGGTGTTTCACACAATGTCAGCCATGGTTGCTTTCATACGGTTACCTTTATTGGTAAAAAAAAAAAAAAAAAAAAAAATCCAAATTTCTGTTAAATGTAAATATATATATTTGTTGATTTTTTAACTAAAGCTAACTGAACACCAGGGCAGAGTAAGATTTCAGCCACTTGAGAGAAATTGGCTGTAAGAGCACAAATGGGCAGTTTGTTTCTGAAGTTCTCCTGCTCTCATCCACTGGGCATGGAGTACTTAATGTCATGTAAATAAAACTCTTAAAAATGCAGGAATGTAATAACTACCAGTAATAACGCTGGGCAAATCAAAACACATGACATGACATTTTTATAAACAACCACAGGGAGAAAGAAGAAAGAGAGTACAGTACCTGGTTTTAGCAACAGGATTTTGATGCTTCTGGTCTTGGAGAACCTTGGCCAGCTGTTTTTGCAGAAACAGAACTTTTCCATGTACTCCTTTAATAAATGGGTGGTCAAGGAGATGTGTGACGGAAGGTCGCCTTTCAAAATCCTTAATAAGACACCTGTTTGCAAAAACCAACAAACAATCCAAAGTACAATCTTAGACACCCTGTTCCCCTATGAATATGGGAGAGGGAGAGAAGGTAAAAGCTCATTTATAAAACCTGATCATTGGTTCATGATACACAGCTCTCTCTTTATTAATATGTACCAGAAAATAGAAAAATAGTAATTCTCTATTAGTTGAATTAATTAAAACATCAGAAATCTGTCTTCGTTTGTTTTAAGCAAAGTTGAAAACACAATTTGTACCATCAACTTGAAGTACTCAAAACACTAAAAATATAGACTGCTCAATTTTCTATCCGCATTTTCATTACAGAAAAATATTTTCAGTGGAGTCAAGTTGATTTGTATATATACTTTCTTTTAGAAATATGTAGAATTAAATACTATCACCTCAATTAAATCCTAATATATGAAATGCCCCTTGTTTACCGGTAGGGAAAAGGCATCTAGGTGTTAAAAGGAAAAAAAACTAATCATAAAGAAACCTTCACAGAAACGCTGGCGCTTGATTTCTAATGTCTTCTGAAGAACCAGAAAAACCACAGAACAGGAAGTGACTACAATATAATTCAGATGAATTGGAATAGAATTATACAAACAGGGAACAAAAAGTCCATTCGAAATGGTAAAAATTGGGTTGCATTTAAACTCTTCTGTGGTTAATTGGTTAAAATCATACCGGCATAACTACTTTCTGTTTTAGATTCAAAATCCTTTTCAAAGCAATGATTTAGTACATTTTGCTGCACCTTCTGTGTTATTCAAGATGATTTTGATACAGGGAAATTTCTAGTGAAATTGAATCTGACGAATATCCCTCCAACTGCCATCACATTTCTATTCTGCGTACCTGCCCTTGGCGAGAGGAAGAAATTTTAACATCTACCCTTTTAAGCCATTTGTCTTTAGCCCACATTGGAGGCTTAGGATAAATGGATGCCATTCTGCCCAATCCATGAAATAAACGTCTTTAGTTTTCTCAACAGTGGAATGCCAGCAACATCTAACATACAACATATTTTTAATGAAATTCACTGACAAATGGTAAAAAACTTCAGCCTCACCTTGAACACCTTTTCAAAACATTTAAGCAGAGCTCTTGAAACAATCCTCAAAAGTTAAATTTACAAAAAAGCTTTAGTTTCTGCAGTTTTCAGTTCAAAACACTTTCATATCCCTTACCTTCTAGTCCTGAAAAGATATTCGGTAAATTTCCCAGTTAGTCCATTTTATAATTGATTCAGGGGATTCCCTATCTATTGGAACTGGAGCTTTCAGCCAGAAAAGCCAACAGAACCTAAATTATCTCCATTCAGCTGCTTGCAGGACTATAAATACCACCTCTGCCTTGCCATGGGAAGAAATACATCATTTGACTTTTATAGGTTCAGGGCTTTTTGTATAATCTATTATTTTTCTGTGAAAAATAAAAAATCAGTGCATATGCTTTAAGAAGACTGTGTTGATGTCTTTACATCAGCAATCTTCCCTTGATTCCTTGTATATTCATCTCTATATGTAACTATCGAAGTTAATATGCTTAGATATTATGCAAAAATGCTAATAACCATGTTTCCTGAAAAAAGAGGGAACCCAAGAGGTAGTTATACTGTCAGTAACATAGGTGTATGGCCCAGTCCTCCTAGCATTAGGAATAGTGTATAAAAACTCCTAAGATAAACATAGCCCCTATGTCCTCTGAGAGTTCCTACTGAAGACGCACCCGGTAGTTTTGCACACCCCCAGGAACCTCAGAGGGAACGGGTAGGATGGGAGTCCAGGAACTGCTGGATCTGAAGCTAAGCCTGCTTACTGATTTTTTAATAAGTCACATTATGTCTGTTTCTCATCACCAAATAGGCATATCAGTATTGAAGTATTTCCCAAACATGGGGAGAGAAATTTCTTGTTTCCTCACATAATATTCATCCCACCCGTCCGTCACCCTCCCCACATTTTTGTTTTGGCTTTCTTCCTGTGTTAATTGTTGAAGCGTCATCTGACTACCAGGAAATGCTCATTGAAAAGAAAGAATGAACAAAAGGACCAGGGGTCCCTCAATAGCCTGTTGACTAGTGGCAACACTTCAAATTGGTAAACACAGGGGCAGAGACTGAAGGTGGAAGGAGGCAATTCACAAAAAATTCATAGCATGTGAAGGGGAAAGTGAGCTGGAGCTGCCTCTACCTTCCTCCTTAAGATACGTACCTCAGGGCAGTGTTCCAGGTGAGGCCTGAAAACAAGGTCCTTTGGGTACTTCAGTAAGTAAAGCTCCTTGAACAGGGATTGAGAAAGACTAGGAAACCCATACTCCATCCAGCCTTATGAAAAGATGCCTCCACTGGAGTCTAGGGACCGCAATTAAAGGTGGTATAGCTTGTTTCACAATGTTAGCATCCACTGGAGAAGCAAGGCTTCCAACAAGGTCGCAAGATCATTTGATATGTTAGAGAGGGTCCCTCTCTAGATTATGGAGGAATAAAAGAAATGAATGAATAATGAAGTCAGAGAATTAGACAAAGAAGAAACTAACGAGTAAATCTGTTATTTCTTGAAGATCCAAAAAATGAAGATAGTAGGCATTCTACTTTCTGGAAGCAATGATCAAGAGGATCTGTTGGCCAGGCGTGGTGGCTCATGCCCATAATCCCAAGACTTTGGGAGCCCAGATAGGAGGATTGCTTGAGCCCAGGAGTTCAAGATAAGCCTGAGCAACATAGTGAGACCTCATCTCTACTAAAAATAATTTAAAAATTAGCGGAGCACACCTGCAGTCCCAGCTACTCGGGAGGCTGAGGCAAGAGGATCACTTGAGCCCAGGAGTTTGAGATTGCAGTGAGCTATGATCTCACCACTACACTCCAGTCTGGCAACAGAGTGAGACCCTGTCTCAAAAAAACAAAAACAAAAAACAAACCAAAAAAAGTGCTTTGTTAGTTCTCCAAGTAAGAAAGAAAGACTGAAGTGGGTTGAATGTCTGCGTGATAAACCCCTATTAACTTCAGTAGGGATGGCACCAAGTTCAAGAGCCTGAAGGAGAGACCCAGAGCCAACAAATGAGATACAGGGTTTTATTAGGAGAAACTTACATACAGGGATGATGCAGTAGCCATGTGCTGGACAGAAGAACCACCACTGCATGCAAAAAGCATGCAGTTTATACAGCATTTTCACTTCACTCCCTCCTCCTAACAACCTTCACCTGGCAACCTTCATTTAACCCAAAACAAAGAGCCTCACTCCCCTGTATGCTGATGTTCCACAGGAAGGGCCCAGAGCTCAGATGTTCCTCACAGACAAGGAATTTATCTCTGGGTTGGGCATGCTCTGAACTCCAAACACATATTCAGGTGCAACTGCCATACAGGGTCATCCTCAGGGTATGCTCAAGTTAAATTATTGCTGTCGGGTGTGTCTATCATATACCATCATACCACAGGATCAGCACAACTGAACCTGAGGGTAAAGAGGAAGAAGGCTAAGCAGAGTTGTGACTCTCCAACTACATTGGAGGATTTTTAGGGAAAGGGCATGAAGAACTTGAAGGTATAGCTTTATTCTAAAATACTCCTCTATATATTTTTTCCTCATGAGGAGCAAAGAGCCAGTCTGAAATGGAACTATTATTTTACAGATAAATAGAGGAAAGTTATGCCTTAAGAGCAGATAGAAAGTCCTGCGTTACTAGATATGAGGGCATAGCATCATATCGTTTACTCAGCAAACATTTATTACACAGCACTAGAACTAGCCACAATATATAAATTAATTAAAAACTATGACCCTTTTCCTCAAGGATCTACAATCTAATTGGAAAGACAGAAGGACAAGAGAAGCACAAGAAACAGCAAAAGCCATATGTTTGCTTCTATCTTTAGGATAAGAAATAATAGCACAAAAGCATAGGGTTTCAGAGCCACAGGGACTGAGATTTTCTATTCTAGCCCCTCTTTTAAGAGGTGAGGAAATGGGATCAAGTCCTGGCAATGATGAGGTCAATTCCTCAACTCCCACAGGAGGACCCTTCCTGCTTTGTTCCGTGTTGTTAAAAATGGCAAAGGTACAACGTAAGAAACAATACTTCGGGGCCAGGGGGAAGAACTGCAGTCAGGGAAGACTTCCTGGAGCTGGTAAGAATTGAGCTAGGTAAGTCTTGGGGCAAGTTTTGGAACTAAATTGAACTAAACTGGGGGAGTAAAGGCAGAAGTCATACTGGGGAGCCAGACCGGCAATGCAAGAAGCAGACTAGACAAGCTGCAAAGCCAGTAAGTCAGGAGGCCACCAGAACACTGACTTTCACCTCCTAAGCTGCTTCTTTTGAATGCCTAACAACAGTTATTGCCTTTAGTCCCTTTACCAACTTTAACTAAGGTATAATTGTTGTTGCTTAAGACTTTGTAGTTTGGTGCCCAAAATTCTTACTGTTTAAGTTTGTCGGCTTCTAATTTCTATCCCTGGTCAGCAGAGATTTAGTGGATGAAGATGAAACTGACAGCTGGGATTCCTGAAACTCCTGATAGCCTCCATGTCCTTTCATAAAGCAAGATAGAATCCTTTAACCTGATTTGGAGAACAAACAAGTAGAACTAAAGGAGTTCTAATAAACTTATTCATTTCAGGTATTGCTTATTAAACCAGGAATTGCAAATTCCAAATGAAGACTATCTTCCCCCAGCCAGGGACTGAGCAGTTTTTACAAAAGGATGCATAAAATGTTAAACTCTGTATGGGATTGGGGGCCAGCCAACATGAGGTGAATTAGGGGAAGCACTAGACACATAAAGCATTCCATCAAAAAAAGAAGCTAGTTTCCTAGTCAAAAGAGTTTGGAAAACATTGGTGATTCTCTAAACCAAGTAAGTTTGGAGTTTCGTAATGCACACAAGCCTATTAAAGGTTCTTACAAGAGCTAGGGTAAAAAAAAGTTTAATTCTATTTGAGTCCACGTTTCCAAACTTACTTAGCCACAGAGACCTTTTTGTTTGTTTGTTTGGGCCCCACAAATGATATCCTTGGAAGTTCTGTTGTAAGCAATTAGTCGCATGATTTTAGAATGGACACCAGAGTCCTCAACTCAGTGGACTGAGGGGCCACTGTAAGAACTCTTAATAATTGCCACATCTCAGACACTCTGGAGGGCTATTGTTTCTGCAAAAGACAGTGTGTCAACCTGGGGAGATATTTTCCTGAGCTCAGTTCTTTCCAGAGTCCTTTATTCTAGAAAACACGTAGCAAGGACTAGATTTAGATAAACTACTTTTCCCCAAATCATAAGTAATTCTTTCTTTCATTCATTCCTGGATTTTTAAATCTTTTTTAAAAAATTAGGATTTAGATATGCTTTCTCTGTGCTAACAGACAAAACAACAGAATAACAATTTATTTATACCATGAGATATATGCAAGAGACTCTGGAAATAAGGCCATGATGGGTGGTTTTGAATATGATAGAAAAGTCCACCAGAAGATAAAGGAAGCAAATTTCAGCCTTGAAGGAAATCAATCCACTATCTAATTTGAAATTCTAGTACCTTCCATCATGCTTTCTTGGCTGAAGATTAATTCTCAGAATCTATTAGTGTCACCACATTAAACACAGGTTGTTGCAGCCATTTGCAGCAATCTCCCAGTCTGGCTTCTGCCAAAAACAGGCAAAAAGGAGACATTTCTTAGCAAGAAGCAAGGTCGGGCTCTCAAGCTGGTGATGTCTGTGCACTCTCTGCTCCAATAATGCTGTCGTGACACAGCTACTCTGTGCCTGTAAACTGCCATTTCATAACCAAAAAACCGGATGCCTGCAAGGGGGAGCTATTTTTCAAGAGCCTCTGACTGTTGTTTACCAATGAATAAAACACTTGATATAGAGCAGCTGAAAAGGCAAAAACTAAAAATACTAGTAAACTGGGTAAGAAAAGCATGAGGGTGAGCAATGTATTCCATACATTGGGGCAAAACTAGATCAAAACTCAGGATTTATGACTCTTCTCATTTCTTTATAAATATTCTGTCTTTTATACTTCCTGCTATTTTCTTGCAGGCCTGCTACTTGAATTGTTATGTGTTCCCATTGCTACAGAAGATCTAAACATTTTGGATCTGAGCAAGCATTTCCCTGCCGTGTGATTCACTGTGCTGCCCTGTGGTTGCTATCATCGTCAAACAGAAGGCTGACTGACAAAGAGGCCTCTAAATCAAGGGGAGAAAATCCTCCAGAGGATACACTAATTATAGGTTAAATATCAGAGCACACAGTATTCTGCCTTGGAAGAAAATTTCCATTCTGCAAGACAAGACTATGACAAACAGGCATTTTCTCAAAATGACTAATGCCTCAAAAGAAGGCAGAATGAGAAACTTGATGTTGTGTATGGTATTTCTGTGAAACATCACCCCCCTGTTTGGTGGAATATTTAACTGCATTTCAGTTTTCCTGAAGTCTGAATATCACATTTGATGCTGTTGTAAAGTCTCACTGGTGAGAACTGAAATTGCATGCTAACTTCACATTTGGGGTAGGGAAGTGGGGTCCTCCCCTGAAACAGGTAAATGAGAACTGGGAGTGCATTACTCAGTTAGGCAGGTCTATGGTTATCAATCAGAGGAGAATAGTCAGTATTTGCTAAAAGACAAAAATCCCCAAGAAGGTAGGATGGAGAGCTTTTGAACAGGAAGCTGAGTGTCCCTTTGAAATGAGTAACGGGAATAGAGTCTGTGTAAAAAGCAAGAGACCACACGGCTACTGGACGACAGGGCAGCTGCCATCTTGCCAGAGATCCTGGGGCAAGGTTTGAAAGATAAGCAAGTGAGCCTGATCTTTAGACAAAGCTGTCAGCACCAAAGGTCCACAGTGAGCTCAAGTGAATGTAGGACGGAAATGGAAAGGGAAGAACATTGCATTTCCTGAAGCCTGACACTGGGCAGGAAACTTGGGGATAAAGAACATCTACTTTTCTCACCCAGAGAAGACTCAAAGAAAGTAAAGAAGGTGACGAAAGAAAACATATAGGGTGGTGGTTTGAAGCCAAAATATCACATCTCTGAGCAAATGGGACAGAATCTACCTCTAGAGTTAAGACGTGTGCACCAGTGTGGCTGGAGAAAGTCCCTATGCAAAAACAAGGCCCAGGATCAGAGACCCCCAATAAGGCAGAGAGCTGCAATATGTAACCCTGTAATGCCTCAGGGTTGCAGCCTCAGTGAAACCTGTCAACCAGGAACCTCTTTACCCTCTATCTCTAATCCCTTGGTCAATATGAAATAGTTTGAAAAGCCCAGACTAACTGACTATGTTCTTAGGGAAGGAGATGTGGTAACAAAAATTCTAGATCCTCAAGCCCTGCTTGTCTGGGGACAAGTGGAGAGCCACAGTGAGGAGGAACAGAGGAAAGGAGACTATACTATGGACAAAAGGCAGAATCAGTCTGGCAGGAGGAAAAAGAGAGAGATGTAAAAGTGCTAAACAAATGAGATGAAGTTAGAAGGGCCAAGTGAACCAGGCCAGAGCCAAGTAGCCGGTCAAGATGGGGCACAGATTCAAGGTAAAGAGAGGTATCTCCAAGAAAAAGTCACTGAAGGCATACTGACCGAGTTGGCTGTTTTATTCTTGTTCTTGGCACCTCCTTCTTATGTTTAAACTACGCTTTCAAACTGTCCTACGGCATTTGACAAAGAATGGGGATAAGGTTGCCCTCTGCTGGACACAGTGGCAGCCAAGAAGATGTCAATTTTGGTGTCCGAGAATTAAGGCAGTCTTAAGGATTGTTAACTGGTGGCCCCAAGTCATCACCTTCTCCCTCCTCCTGGCTTTCTTTTTTCTTTGGTTGAGTTTTTATAAAAAGCACCTTGCAATTAACCAGATATTTCTCCAGGCAACTCCACCCATGTGACACAGTCAGGGCACAGATAAACACAGCCCCAGCAACTAGCTTATCAGATTGTTAGTCTATGTTCAAATGCCACCCTTTAGTTCAAAGGGCTGGAGAAGGTGTGGTCCCTGGGAGATCACACCTAAAATGGTTAGAAAAGTTATTGTGGGGAATAAATGAGTTAATTCATGTCTAGTATTTGGTATATAGCGAACACTTGATAAATGCCAGCTCCCTGGGCCAGACACTGTACTAGTTGCTGGGTATACAGTCAGTCAGTCCATTGGAGGAAGATAGCTGTGGTACACCTATTGATAATTAGCAGTATGAGTGCTACATAAGTGTCTTACTCCATTTTGCACTGCTCTATCAGATGACCTAAGACTGGGTAATTTATAAAGAACAGAAATGTACTTTCTCACAGTTCTGACGGCTGAGAATTCCAAGATCAAGCCTCCAGCAGGTTCAGTTGTCTGGTGAGGGCTGCTCTCTACTTCCAAGATGGCTCCTTCAGAGGAGAGGAATGCTGTGTCTTCACACAGTGGAAGGCCAAAAGGCAAGAAGAGACTAACTGCCTCCCCTTCAAGCCTGTTTATCCAGTACTTAATCCTTAATCCCATTCACCACGGAGAGGCTCTCATGACCTAATGACCTCTTAAAGAACCCACCTCTTAATACTATCACAAAGCCAGCACCTGAATTTTGGAGGAGACACATTCAAACCACAGCAACAAGGAAATGTTAACGTGCAAGGGCTCCTTGAGTTAGATTTTAATAATACTGGGCTCATTAGTTAGCTACTTTCTCTCAGTGTGATTCCTACCACTGAGGACAAATTTCTGTTTGATAGTAGATGCCCTGATGAGAACTTTCAAAGTTCTGAGGGGAAGGGAATTTCTGGGGTCTGGCAATTCAGCAAAAGCAAAGAACTTTGGCATTTTCAAGTTCATGCCTTTGGGTAATTTTTTTAATGTCTGGCTCATTTCTTTGACTCGAAAATCAATTTCCATTTTGACAAACAGTCATGGTCTGCTTCTTAGTCCAGGCTTAAATGCCCAGGGACACATGAATTGTATTTCTTCCTGTGATCCTACTTGCCACCCTTCCCTGAATTAAATCCACAATTCTCATTTGTATGCATTCTTCTCCCTACAAGGAGAAGGAATAGATAGTACCCAGCCATCCTCTAACAGAAATGAACAATCTGTTCCACAGTGCATGATCATTACATGCTCAGGACTATACCAGAACTGGGGTTGGGGCTAAGAGAGTGCAAATCAAACAAAAGACATTATATTCATCCACAAGAAACTTATCAGCTTCTGGGGTAATACCAAACTTACACATATGAAAGATTTAGAGAATCAGATGAGATTGATTTCACTGATTCATTCAAAAACTTACTAGGTATTTACTGTGAATGGTGCTACAGCAAATGCCTAGGGAAAACAATGCCTGGAATGAGACATTTGCTTTCATGGGATTTAGAAAGAAGTAGTAGAATAGACATGGACATAAATAATAATAATTTAAGGCTGAAAAGTATAAGCACTAGAATAGCGCAGACGAAGTAAATAATTCTAACTAGGAGCAAGAGTTTCACATGAGAGATGATCCTTGGGTCTTAAAGAACAAACGGGGTATTGACAGAAAATGCAGGCAAGAGGCATTCCAAGCGGAGGGTACAGTAGCCTTTTGAGGAAGTTCATTGGTATAAAATGCAAGGCTCATCTAGGGATATGAGTAGAACAGAACAATGCAGTTATAATAGAGATGGGGTGAGAGTCTGGCGGGAACATCTTTTCAGAACCCAGAAGGTCTTGCTGGTAAGTTCGGGCTTTCTTAGCCACATTAAACTGAGGTTCATGAACAAGGATATAACACAATTAGATATTTGCTTTAGAAAATAAAGTGGCACCACATTAGAGAGTAGATTAGAGGGAAGGAGTGAATTCATTTAGGAAGAATACAGTCTGAATTAATGAAATAGAAAGGGAAAGATGATGACTGTAGCCCTGGAACTTGAAGACAAGTCAAGAGTGTTGAAAGAAAAGAGAAGAGGTCACCAGTGGAATCTTAGGCAAACTTAAATTTAATAGATGGGCCTGTAGCTAAATGTTTGTGAACATAAAAATCTTTTATCTTCACTACCCAACTAAAATCTCTCTCAAAGGACCCTAAAGGCCTTTAAGTTGCCGATTCTGTGTTCCCTTTTTAGTTCTCATTGTATTCAACCTCTCTGTTCAAGAGGTCACTAATGACCACTATTACCCTGGTTTCTTGAAACATTCTGTTTCGTTGCCTGTAGTGATGCTACATCTCTTAGTTATTCTTTTACTTTTCTGACTACTCTCGCTCATTTATTTTCATTACCAGGTGGAATAAGATGACAAGGGCAGAGGAGATAGGGTATGCAAAGACAAGGAGAAGTGAAAATACAACTGATAGCTTTTATGTGCACAGGCTTAGAACTTGCTCCTGAACAACTACTGCCTTTGCCTAGTAGCTCAAATTTATAAATTAAGTAATATAGAGGGAATTTGCATACTACAGAGAAGGCCGTCCCTATTCTTGGAGACCCACAATCCCAAACAAGTCTGTAGATTCTGCTCAAAATGAGTGGGTGCAACTATAATGTGCATAGCTGGCATTAAGTAAAAATTTTAAATGTAAGAAAATCAGCAAAAACTACTCAATAAAATTTACAACTGATTATTGCTAATAATTCTTATAATAGTTTTAATGATATAGTTCACATACTATACAGTTCATCCATTAAAAATGTACAATTCAATGATTTTTAATATATTCACACAGTTGTGCAACCATTACCACAATCAATTTCAGAACATTTTCATCACCCCAAAAAGAAACCCTGTATCCATTAGCATTCACACCCTATACTCCCTCAACCTCCTCAGTCCCAGGCAACCACTAATCTACTTTCTGTCTCTGTAGATTTGTCTAATCTGGACATTTCATATAATATGTATGGTCTTTTGTGACTAGCTTCTTTCATTTTGCATGTTTTCAAGGTTCATTCATATCACAGCATATATTAATATTTCATTCATTTTTATTGTTAAATAATGTTTCATTATATGGACATACCACATTTTGTTGATCCATCTATCAGTTGATAGACACTTAGGTTGTTTCTACCTTTTTTTTTTTTTTTTTTTTTTTTTGAGAAGGAGTTTCACTCTCGTTGCCCAGGCTGGAGTGCAATGGTGCGATCTCGGCTCACTGCAACCTCTGCCTCCCAGGTTCAAGTGATTCTCCTGCCTCAGCCTCTGGAGTAGCTGGGATTACAGGCGCTCCCCACCACACCCGGCTACTTTTGTATTTTTAGTAGAGATGGAGTTTCTCCATGTTGGTCAGGCTGGTCTCGAACTCCCGACCTCAGGTGATCCACCCACCTTGGCCTCCCAAAGCGCTGGGATTACAGGCATGAGCCACTGTGCCCAGCCAGTTGTTTCTACTTTTAAGCTATTATGAATTATTGCTACTACGAACATTTCTGTACAAGCTTTTATGTGGACACATGTTTTCATTTCCCCTGGATTGCTGGTTATGGTAACTTTATGTTTGTCTTCTTGAGGAACTACCAGACTGTTTTCCAAAATCATAGCATCATTTTATATTCCTACCAACGTATGCAAATTTTAAAATATTCCATCTTGTTCCAGAAATAACTTAAGACATCTTAAAACAATGGGTGCTTAAATAAATAAAGGTATATGTGATAAGGAAAGATAAAAAACAATTATAAACCAAACAGAAAAATGAAGCAAAGGGGAAATTAGGGAAAAAAGATACCCTGGAATCTAATAGGAATTAGAATACCAAATAAAAGACTTTGTTAGAGGTGTCCACAAATGGGGCTCTGGGCTTTCTGTCAGACAATGTGAAAGATAAAATGTAGTCAGTTAAATACATATATATATAAAATATAATATATATAATATGTAATACACATATAAATATATAATGTATAAAATGTATGTATAATATATATTATTTATTTATTTATTTATTTATTTGAAACGGAGTCTCTCTCTGTTGCCCAGGCTGGAGTGCAAGGCACGATCTTGGCTCACTGCAACCTCTGCCTCCCAGGTTCAAGGGATTCTCCTGCCTCAGCTTCCTGAGTAGCTGGGATTACAGGTGCCCACCACAATGCCTAGCTAATTTTTGTACTTTTAGTAGAGACAGGAATTCTGTTCTATATTTCTTAAAATCCATGATATAAAAACAGACTAGGCCAGGCACAGTGTCTCACACCTGTCTGTGATCCCAGCACTTTGGGAGGCTGAGCCAGGAATATTGCTTGAGCCCAGGAGTTAGAGACAAGCCTGAACAACACAGGGAGACCCTGTCTCTACCAAAAATATTGTTTTTAAATCAAGGGGGCGTGGTGGTGCATACCTATGGTCCCAGCCACGTGGGAGGCTGAGGTGGGAGGACTGCTTGAGCCCAGGAGGTTGAGGCTGCAGTGAACCATGATTGTACCGCTGCAGTGAGCCATGATTGTACCCCTGCACTCCAGCCTGGGCCACAGGGTGAGACCTTGTCTTAAAACATTTTTTAAAAAATAAAAATAAAAATAAATAAATAAAACAGACCAGCAATTTGGAGAACTGTGATGTAATGACAGGTAACAAGACTAAAGATATAGCTTTCCAGGGTTTTCATAGAAATGGCTCCATGCAGCCAGGTGCGGTGGCTCACACTTGTAATCCCAGCACTTTGGGAGGCTGAGGTGGGTGGATCACCTGAGGTCAGGAGTTCGAGACCAGCCTGGCCAACATGGTGAAACCCCATCTCTACTAAAAATACAAAATTAGCCAGTTGTGGTGATGGATGCCTGTAATCCCAGCTACTCAGGAGGCTGAGGCAGGAGAATTGCTTGAACCCAGGAGGCAGAGGTTACAGGGAGCCGAGATCATGCCATTGTACTCCAGGCTGGGCAAAAAGAGGGAAAATCTATCTCAAAAAGAAAAGAAATGGCTCCATGCTATGTAATGAATATTATCAATCTCTAGTAAATGCAGCTATGGGTTTAATAGGGCTGTTTCTTATGACACTCTTCAATGAAGCCTGTTGGCCAGGCGCGGTGGCTCATGCCTGTAATCCCAGCACTTTGGGAGGCCGAGGTGGGCAGATCACGAGGTCAGGAGATTGAGACCATCCTGGCCAACACGGTGAAACCCCGTCTCCAGTAAAAATACAAAAAAGTCAGCCGGGCGTGGTGGCGGGCACCTGTAGTCCCAGCTACTTGGGAGGCTGAGGCAGGAGAATGGCGTGAACCCAGGAGGCAGAGCTTGCAGTGAGCCGAGATCACGCCACTGCACTCCACCTGGGCGACACAGCGAGACTCCATCTCAAAAAATAAAATAAAATAAAAATAAGTAAATAATAAATAAATAAATAAACTGATGCCTTACATCATCTAGTAAAAAAAATTCTCCCTGGGTGGCCAACACAAAGAGACAAGAGCCATCTGTCTTAATCCATTGCTAAATCTATCAGCAACTTGGTGAATTTTTATAGGGTCAGGCCCCTTGATTCCTGACACGTTGAATGTCTGGATGCTGGCATTGATTAAGGAAAGAAAAGGTGGATGCCAAGCTACCATGTGCTATTCATTGCAAAGAATGAAAAGAAGATTGCTGAAAATGTTGAGCCCATGAATCAAAAGTAACTCAAAGGAGGGAGCGATTCAATCCCAACAATGCGAGTTGGGGAAGGGCAGGAATAAGACTGGAGCATCACACAAGTGGGAGTTGGCAACAAAAGGACAGCTGACTTGCTCCCTAAATGATGACAATAATTACTCCAGCTAAAATGTCAGGCCATAATACACAGTGGGGCTAGGAGATTAGATAAAGAGGCAGGATAATGACCTAGAGCTGCAATAGTCGTACTGGCATTGTGTCTACCCACATTTTGTACCCTTCCCTTAATGTGTGTTCTTTTGGTAAAGACTAAAATTGACTAAACACTTCTCTGGCTGACTGCCAATTATGTGAACATCAAATTGGAGAAAATGAACTAAGCCAGATTTTCGTAACAACTTAACCACACTAAAAAGTCTGGAAAAAAATCTTGTCAGATAATATGTAGGTGCACACATTTTATGCAAGGTAGGATTTTGCAGTTATTGGCTGTCTTGGTTCATGTTCCTGAGGACACAAACCACTACCATGCCTGTCACCTGCCATCTCTCCTGCCCAATTTCTTAGCGAAAAAGCTTCAAAGGACAATGAACCACAAGGCCCAAATTACTGCTCCTGCTGCTTTTTTGGAGAGATGGTTTTTGCAGAGGAAGTGGCCACCCAAGGAAGCCAGGAAGTGCTGCTTCTGTGTGATTTTAGACAAGAAATGAACACTTCACCCTCCACCCCCCACCCCACCCCCAGGATGTCAATCCAGTGCCTTGTTCAAGCACTAAATTTTTGCAAGATAAAATATTTTTCTTCTTTAGGAAAGGGAATGAATAAAGACACTGACTGCCAAATAGAGTCTGGGGAGTCCTTAAAACTCCTCCATTAACAAGATGGAGAAGAACAGCTCCATCTATTACATCAAAGCCTCATCAGAGACCCTAATCCTTTCTGAAAGGAACTCAGGCAACCAAGCCTTTAATTTGCTGAATAATAGGCCATCTAATTAACCCTTGCAAAGTAAAGCACAGACGTTGCAGGCAACCAACACATGTTCCCAAGAGGTTGGGAAAGAAGGGGGAGGGGGAGACAGTTTGAAATAGTTTTGACTCCTATTGTTAGGGAACTAACTCTATGCATGGGTTTCTGAATGGTTATCTTTCTGTTTTCCTTTCTAATTTTCTCCATTCTGTCTCCCCAGGGGACCTGCTGTTTCCCCACCCTGGTATTATGGTGTGTCCTGAGCTTGAAGCCACTGTTAATTCACTGACATGCATAGATAGGTGATACAGAATGACTGTCACAAAATATACTCATAGCAGCAAATCAGTGACATCAAAGGCTCTTTTAGGACCACTTACCCACCCATCTCTGCTCTAGACAGGCCACTGTGCTCTGGGGAAAGAAAAACAAAACAGAACAAAAAAAAGGAACCAGAACTGATGACAAGGAGAAAGGGAAGAGAAGAGAAGAGAAGAGAGGGAGTAACACTAGCTCAGGCACTTCTTGGATCTCTTCTAATTCAACAGGCAATGCCTAGCATTAAACAGGGTTGTCTGATTCTTTCTGTGGGATCCTATTACTGGAAGTAGACAACTGTACATACTATGTTGCCAAGGACAGGTAACAGGTTAGATGGATCATGAATTTCATACTAGTATGCATTAATAATAAATCATAGACATATTATCCTTCCTGCTAGTTATATCAGATAATGCGATGAATGATTGAATGTGTGACACAGTGGTCAATTATCATGTGGATGATATAAATTCTATTGTGCTGAGGACATTTATCTCTTTATTGATCTGGCTTTGCTAGCAAGGATCATAAATTACTAGCCTTCCATAACCATATGATGAATACTCTAATAACAGAATGCCACCAAGTCCTGTTTTCATAATAAATTCCCTTATGATTTCAGTTAGAAAAGTAGCATGCAGAGAATTTGTTTTATTTTATTAAATACTTTATTTTTACAACAGTTTTAGGTTCACAGCAAAATTGAGAGAAAGGTACAGAGATTTCCCATATACCCCGGCCCCCCTACACGCACAGCCTCCCCACTGTCAACATCCCCCACCTGTACATTTGTTACAATTGAGGAACTCATACTGACACATCGTAATTACCCAGAGTCCATGGTTTACATTAAAGTTCACTCTCAGTGTTGTACATTCTATGGGTTTGGGCAAATTTATAATGACATGTAATCCATTCTTAGAGTATTATACAGAGTATTTTCACTGCCCGAAAAATCCTGTGGGTTCCACCTATCCTTCCCCTCCCTCCCTGCCCACAACTCCTGACAACTACTGATCTCCATACTGTCTCCATGGTTTTGCCTTTTCCAGAATGTAATTGGAATCCTACAGTATATAGACTCTTCAGATTGGTTTCTTTCACATGGTAACATGAATTTAAGATTCCTCCATATCTTTTCATGGCTTGATAGCTGATTTCTTTTTAGCAGTGAATAATGTTCCATTGTCTGGATATACCACAGTTTACTCATCCATTCACCTACTGAAGGACATCTTGGTGATTTCCAAGTTTTGGCACTTGTAAATAAAACTGTTATAAACATTCATGTGCAGATTTTTATGTGTATATAAGTTTTCAGTTCCTTTAGGTAAATATTAAAGAGGGTGATTGCTAGACCCTACGGAAAGCATATGTTTACTTTTGTAAGAAATTAGCAAACTGTCTTCCAAAGTGGCTATACCATTTGCATTCCCACCAAAAATGAAGGAGAGTTCCTTTTGCTCCACATCCTTGGCAGCATTTGGTATTGTCAGTGTTCCAGATTTTGGTCATTCCAATAGGTATGTAGTGGTATCTCATTGTTGAATCTTTTTATTTTATTGTCAAAAGTTATATGCAGTATGAAGACTATGAGGAAATCCTGTCTATCCCAAACGAGTAAACAATAGTATCCTAGAACCAGCATGCATAAGCTTACTAGACATTACTGTTACATTTTCAGGAATTCTGTGAGCTGGTTGATATCAGATTGATAGCTTGAAATTGGCTATGGTGGGAATATTTACACCACGAAAACGAGTAAACACTGAAAATCAGCCCCACTCCCACCCCTATCCGCAACCAGCCAGTTTAAACATTTACCAGCACGCCACTGCTTATGTACTGGAAATCTTGGGAAAAACTGACTGCCTGATAATTCAAAAGCATGGTCATATAGATAGAAATCTCTTTTTACCAACCTTTTCCTCCAATGCTTTTTTTCCTCATTTCCTGTCTTCTGTTAGATTGATTAAATTTTCTGTAGACCCTTTCTTCTTTTGGTTTAGAAACTAGACATTGTTTTTCTATAGTTTTAACATATTTGCTTAACTACAAATTAGTTTAACATGTTTGCTTAACTGTAAATTTTCCTGTAGTTCTATCCCCTTTCTGAGTACAAAAACCTATGCATGCCTAGGCTGGGCACAGTGGCTCACACCTGTAATCTCAGCATTTTGGGAGACCAAGGAGGGCGGGTCACCTGAGGTCAGGAGTTCGAGACCAGTCTGGCCAACATGGTGAAACCCCGTCTCTACTAAAAATACAAAAATCAGCCAGGTGTTGTGGCACGCACCTGCAACCCCGGCTACTCAGGAGGCTGAGGCAAGAGGATTGCTTGAACCTGGGAGGCGGAGGTTGCAGTGAGCCAAGATCATGCCACTGCACTCTAGCCTGGGTGACGGAGCGAGACTCCATCTCAAAAACAACAACAAAAAACCAAACAAAGAAAAACAACTTATGCATGCCTAAATCACACACTGGATGCTGTCCCTGCCCCAACTGTATGATTAGAGTTAGTTTTTACGTATTTTATCCCAAATTGTTTTCCTTCTTACAGTTAGTAGTTATCTACATTAATCCTTCAGACTATTCCATGAATTTAGTTTCATTTCAAACGAATTTATGCTTCATTCGTTGTTTTGGTGGGTTGTCTTCCTCAGCTTTAGGTTTATTCAGGTGTTTTGAAATTTCAGTTGGCAGGCTCACTGAAAGGGTGAGGAGGAAGAGGATTTTGTTTTCTCTGTCCCTCTCACTTCCCCTGTGCCCACCCTCCTATTCTAGTAATGTTATGGTTATGTCTGCTTGGCTTTCTGGGTCTCTAGCCCAGAGCCAGGTTTTAGAATGGCATTTTGTGCTGCTGTCCCATGGTCTTATTGGGCATATGGAAGAGCCTATGACTGTGGCAGCCACAGGCCTGGCTGCTTATATATCCTTCTACCATCCTCAGCCAGAAGGTGGCTAAAAGTCACAGTCCTGGGTGATGGTCAGCATCACCCCAGATGAGGGAGAATATGTGGAAGAAATTGCTACAGTTAGAGCGCAGGATCACATAACCTCTCCCCTACCCCATTCTTTTTCCCAGACGCTTTTTATCAGCCTAAATGAACCACCTCATTTACTGGCTTCAAGTAGGAGTCTCAACTCTGAATCCTATCTTGTTTGGAGCCCTGTTAGTCTTTTTACTCACAGGAGTCACCACTGCTCTTGATACCTGCAGACCTGTGACTTCAGCCCAGCTGAGCACTTCATGAGCATTTCATTCTCATCCATCACAATGAACATTCGGAATATAACTAACTAACTTCCTTCCTTCCTTCCTTCCTTCCTTCCTTCCTTCCTTCCTTCCTTCCTCCCTCCCTCCCTCCCTGCCTTCCCTTCCTTCCTGCCTTCCTTCTTCCTTCCTCCCTTTTTTCTTTTCTCCCTTCCTTCCTTCTTAATATGTTTTTGGCCTTTTCTTTATATATGTGGCCTAGCAATATCCTGTGTTTGGAAAAGTATAAACCTAAGGCATCACCTTTACAGAAAATATCTTCCACGGAAACATCTAAAGGCAAAATCCTTCAAATTCAAATTTATCCAATCATTTCTTCTGCTTACTACCATCCTAAATCATTTTTCTTTAGTAAGATCTATTAGTGGGAAGCTATTAAGCTATTAATGTATCATATTAATTGTATTCAGATATTAAGGTACGTGGCCAAAATTAACATCTGTGAGACGTGCCCCTAATCTTTTTTCCCCCTGCCAACACCTTGATTTTAACCTAATTTTATTTTACAGTGAGGAGGTAAAGTTGCATTCACAGGCCTTGAACTTTTCCACATCTCGATTTTTACCCATCATCTCTGAATAGTTCCCTAAGGCAGCCTTCAAATGGTGATGTTTCTTATAATCCAGAGTTCAGAAGTGGCTTCTCTTCAATCTTTCTGTGGAATTCTAAACCATGTGATAAAGGAGCTGGTGGTGAGAAATAAGGGAAGGCAGAGATGAAAAGGAATGGGCAGAAGCTTTTGGAGAGGAATAACCACTGAGATTGCCATGAAAGATTCATTCTGACATTCTTTTCATGTATTTAATGCAATCAAAAAAGAATCCACAGCTAACCACGTAGCTATCAATTTAACAATCCTATCATGTTTCTTCTTACAGTTAAAATTTCGGTTTTTGGGAGGTCGAGGCGGGCGGATCACTTGAGCCCACAAGTTGGAGACCAGCCTGGGCAACATGGCAAAACCCAGTCTCTACTAAAAATACAGAAAATTAGCTGGGTGTGCACTTGCCTGTAATCCCAGCTACTTGGGTGGCTGAGGGAAGAGGATTGCTTCACCCTGGGAGGTTGAGATTGCAAGGAGCCGAGATCGCGCCACTGCACTCCAGCCTGGGCAACAGAGCAAGACACTATCTCAAAGGAAAAAAAAATGTTCAGTTGTGTTCTGGGATACTGTGTGTATATTGGGAGAGGAAGGTGTATCTGACCACTTTTGCCACCCCTTATTCTCTTCCTTAGCATTATGTTTGTCGTTTGGAGAGATTGTCCAAAGATCATGAGTTCTAACATCCAACTTCTAACTAGGTCCATTATATGAGGTACATAATTTTTTTCTTTCTTTCTTTCTTTTTTTTTTTTTTTTTGAGACAGGGTCTCATTCCATCGCTCAGGCTGGAGTGCAGTGGTGCAATCTCAGCTCACTGCAATATCCACCTCCCAGATTCCAGTGATCTCCTGCCTCAGCCTCCCAAGTAGCTGGGATTACAGGTGCCCACTACCATGCCCGGCTAATTTTTGTATTTTTAGTAAAGACAGGGTTTCACCATGTTGGCCAGGCTGGTCTCAAACTCCTGACCTCAAGTGATCCACCCACCTCGGCCTCCCAAAGTGCTGAGATTACAGGCGTGAGCCACCGCGCCCGGCCATGAGGTGCATAATTTTAAGAGTATCACTTCCTCTAAAGAATTCGTGGTTCTTCAAAAGGAATGGATATTTACTGAGTTCCTGCCATGTTCTAGGAACTGTGCTAGGTATTGGGGATATGAAGCAGTAAAGATACATTCTCTGCTCTCAAGGAATTTACAGTTTGAGTGGGGAGACAGACGTAGAAACAAATAATTCCAGGATGGCTTGACATGCTCCCTCTCTCTTCATTATTATAAAGTTCTGTAAAAGGCACAACGCTGACATAAAAGCATGAAGGAAGGGGCCTCTGAGTCCTCCTGGGGAAGTCAGGGGAAGCATCACTTGTTCAATTTTTCTAGAATGTGCAAGGAGTTTGGAGGAGAGAATGGTATTACATAGAAAGGGGCAGATCCTTCATGACCTTGTGTGTTACAGAGTTTTAGTGCACCCTGTAAGCACTGGGAAGACACAGAATAATTATGAGTAGGGCATGACTTGATCAGTTTAGGGATTCAGAAAGATCACACTGACTGTTTTGTGCAGGATAATTTGTGATGAGATCCAGGGAGAGTATTATGAAAGCTGCTGCTCTAGTTGGAGCAGAGGTCTGAATCATCACCCAGAAACACTTGGCCCCTATAAGATGGAATGTTCTGGGTAGCCAGAAAAAGCCAGATAACAAAACTACTACCCCAAATTAGAAGTGGATTAGGGAAAGCACATATACTAAGCTATAGCCAGCTCTCCTACATCTAGAGCCTGTGGGCGCTTTGGCCTCATGCATCAGGAGGGCAGAAGACCATGTCCAAACACTCCATATCCAGGGAGAGGGAGAGCACCTGATATTTTAGCAGTGTGGTCATCCATGTCACCATGTGGAGAATGACATGGGGAAATGGAGGAGGTGTCTGAGTAGCCAGACTTGGGTTTTCTTCATATTTCCAGGTGAAAGAGGTACATAGGATATTGATATTCTGCCTCAAAATATACACAATATGGGCTGGGCATGGTGGCTCTCACCTGTAATCCCAGCGCTTTGGGAGGCCGAGGTAGGAGGATCACCTGAGGTCAGCAGTTCGAGACCAGCCTGGCCAACATGATGAAATTTCATCTCTACTAAAAATACAAAAAATAGCCAGGCGTAGTAGCAGGCACCTGTAATCCCAGCTACTCCAGAGGCTGAGGCAGGAGAATTGCTTGAACCCGCAAGGCAGAGGTTGCAGTGAGCCGAGATTGTGCCACTGTACTCCAGCCTGGGTGGCAGAGTGAGACTCCATCTCAAAACAACAACAACAACAACAACAACAACAACAACAACAACAACAACACAATATTATGTAGCCATAAAGAGGAATGAAATACTGATACATGGTACTGATACATGGATGAACTTTAAAAACATTATATTTTGCTTTAATTTTTTCACAGAAATAATGTCTTGCTATGTTGCCCAGGCTGGTCTCAAACTCTGGGGCTCAAATGATCCACCCATCTTGGCCTCCCAAAGTGCTACGTGTGAACCACTGCACCTGGCCAAAAATATTTTACTAAGAAAAAGGAGTCACCTATTGTATGATTCCATTTATATGAAATATCCAAAATAGGTAAATCTAGCAGATTGCTGTTTGTCAGGGGCTGGAGGGGAGAAGGAAATGAGGAGTAGCTGTTTAATGGATGTGTGGTTTGTTTGTGGCGTGATGAAAACATTCTGGAAGTAGATCAAAGTGGTGGTTGCACACACTGAATGTACTAAATACCACTGAATTGTTCACTTTAAGATGGTTAATATTTTATGTGAATTTTACCTCAAACACACATATTCACGCATGCACACTCTAGCATCATGAGCGTCAGAGCAGACATTGAAATATGTCACAGACCTGGTGTTAAATGATAGCTCTGCCAGCTGTGAGGCCTAAAGTCCATCACTTGATTTATTTTCTTTTTATTTTTTTTCGAGACAGTCTCACTCCATCACCCAGGCAGGAATGCAGTGGTGGATCTTGGCTCACTGGAACCTCAACCTCCCGGGTTCAAGCGATTCTCATGCCTCAGCCTCCCAAGTAGCTAGAATTGCAGGCACATGCCACCACACCTGGCTAACTTTTGTATTTTCAGTAGAGATGGGGTTTCACTGTGTTGGCCAGGCTGGTCTTGAACTCCTGACCTCAAGTGATCTGTCTGCCTCAGCCTCCCAAAGTGCTGGGATTACAGGTGTGAGCCACCACACCTGGCCCCCCCCATCACTTGATTTATAAGAAACTCAGCTTCCCATCTGAGTAGTGACCTACTTCATATGGCAGCAGTGAGGATTCATTGAAATCATGCAAGTAAAGTACACTTCACCATGTCAGATGCACAACATCTGACAGTAAGCTTTAAATCAATCTTACTGTTAATATTATTATCTGTACTCCTCATACAGACAACTCCAAATTTATTCAACTACTTTTATTTTAGCTCTCAGGTATTTTTAGGCTACAGCTGATTTAGTTGAACATATGCCAATTTGCTTTCCTTGGCTGAATGAATTTTGCCATGAATAAAGATTTTCACATAACAAAGAACTTGGTCATAATTAAAAAGAAATGTAAACTGCAGGTCCACAAAAGTATGAGCTACAATTACTCCAGTTCAGACCCATAGTAAATGTCACTAGGCGATCATGATGCTCTATCCTAGATGCAGTGTCAGAATCCTCCTTAACACAGCATTGCAGGGAGCTGATCAGTTGATCAGTGCTGGGATGCAAGATGGCACTAATTGGCCATCTCATTCTATAATTTGTTCCTCATGGAGAGATACCTGTTACCAAGAAATCTGAATGTACAGTATATACTTAGTTCCTGAAATCCTCTATAAAGGCCAGCAAATCATTGATGATGACAGAAATTCCCCACTTTTACTACTGTGCAGTTGGTTCAGGAGGAGGAATTTAACATAAACCCGTATGATACATATTTAAACAAAAAATAAAATGAAAGAGAGAAAAAGGAAGGTAGGGAGGGAAGAAAATACAGTATGGTTTTATGGTTTCATATTAATCCTTGACATTGTAGTGATTGTTTTATGGTGTCATATTAATACTTGACATTGTAGTGATGCTCTACAATAGGGGTGTCCAATCTTTTGCCTTCCCTGGACCAACTGGAAGAATTGTCTTCGACCACACATAAAATATACTAACACTAACAATAGCTGATGAGCTTTAAAAAAAAATCACAAAACAAAATCTCATAGTGTTTTAAGAAAGTTTACAAATTTGTGTTGGACCACATTCAAAGCTGTCCTGGGTGGCATGAGAACCATGGGCTGAGGACTGGACAAGCTTGCTCTACAATATTCAAAGGTACACTTGATCCTCACTGGTAGATGGGTGAATATTACTATCCCACAGCTTAGGAAACAAAGTCTTGGAAGATCAAATGCCTTAAGGTCCTGTAACTACCCAGTCATGGAGTGTATTAATTTCCTAGGGCTGCTGTAATAAAGTATCACAGACCAAGTGACTTAAACAACAGACATTTGTTGTCTCCAGTCTGAGGGACACACTTCCAAGATCAAGATGTCGGCAGGGCTATTCTCCCTCTGGAAGTACTAGGGAAGGATCTGTTCCAGGTCTCTCTCCTAGCTGCTGGTAGTTCTTGGCCTAAGACAGCATAACTCCAGTCTTCACATGATCTTATCTGTTTGTCTGTGTACACATTGCCCCATTTTAAAATACACCAGTCATACTAGATTGGGGCCCATCCTACTCCAGTATGGCCTCATCTTAACTAATTACATCTGTAATGGCCCCATTTGAGATATTGAGGATGAGAACATCAACATATGAATTTTGAGGGGACACAATTCGACCCATGACATGGGGGATTGAAGCCAGGGTTTCTGTATGTGTGCGTGAAGCACTGCTTGAGCCTGAAGGTTCAAGCTTTGGGACTCTTTTAACGGCAAAAATTCTCATTATTCACTAAAATGTGGGCTTTTAAATAAAACTATTATTCCAAAAAATCATTAAATAGCCCTTCATACCCTTCATACTAAAAATAAATTAGGAGATTTCCCCCTCCATTCACTAACCTGGTATGACAGCTAAATATTATGCATTTGATGACCCTAGAAAGTTCTGAATTAAAATACTAAGAAGGCAGTGGAAGCCACACATATGCCCAAAAGCACATAAGACCAACAGAATCTATGATGACTTATTATATCTAAATTTTCTGTTTTAAATTTTTAATTCATTAAAACACACCCACACATATACCCCTTTCTTCATTAGTGCCAAAGGGCTATGTCTGTTATTTTTATCCCTGCCAGAAATCATCACTGGGCTGAAAGAATGTAGTACTGGTGACATGAGACTGCATTTCCATTTTTAATTAAAATTCTAACTGACCCAGAGCCAGATTTCCTTCTGCACCAGAGCCTGTGGAAGCGCCACAGTGGAAGCAGCAGAGACTGGAAGAGCAGGCAAGAAGCTGGGAGCTTTGCACTGAACCAGGAAGACACCACAGCTCTTAGGCAAAGACCCGGAAAGGTGTCAACATGGCCACACTACTGCTCCCACCTTGTCCTTACTTTCCTCATCTCACCCCACAGGCCACAGATCAGCCCTGGGGTTCAGAGGGATCCTGACGGCTACTCGTCAAGATCCTCTCTGTTGTGATTCATCCCCCCCGGGCCCTACAGTTTCTCCTTCCTGACTCTTACATTTCTTTGGATGGCATCATTATTGTGAGTTATAGTATTCATCACTGTCATTTGATACTACTTATTTGATAATACTATTCTTATCACTAGTATTTGCTGAGCTTTCATTCTGTATCTCACTTAATTCTCTCAGTCACCCTATAAAGTAGCATGATGCAGACTGCTTCCTGTCCATACACCCTCCCCTTTACTTAGGGATAGAGCCCCAGTAGTCCACTGCTGCCCAGTCAGAGGACTGTATTTCTTAGCTTCCTTTGCAGCTAGGTGTGGCCATGTGATAAAGTTGTAGCTAATGATACGTTGTGTGAAACTGCCAGAGAGCCTTCCCGCCCCGCCCCGCCCCCCCGCCCCCCAACCGAGACGGAGTCTTTCTCTGCCACCCAGGCTGGAGTGCAGTGATGTGATCTCGGCTCACTGCAACCCCTGCTTCCTGGATTCAAGCAATTTTCCTGCCTCACCCTCCCAAGTAGCTGGGATTACAGGTACCCACCACCACACCAGGCTAATTTTTGTATTCTTAGTAGAGACGGGGTTTCACCATGTTGGCCAGGCTGGTCTTGAACCCTGGACCTTGTGATCCACCTTCCTCAGCCTCCAAAAGTGCTAGGATTACAGGCATGAGCCACCGTGCCCGGCCCAGAGAGTCTTAAAGTAAGGAGACTTGCATTTTTTTCTCTTTCTCTCTAACTAAAATAAGCATGTGAATGTCAGAACTCCAGCAGTCATCTTGGCCCATGAGGTTCCACGGAATGGAAATCGTATTTAGTGGGGCAGCCTGAGGGCAGGAGCCCAGGTGGCTGCCATGTGGCCCTGCCACACCAGCAGTACATATGTGGCCTAACCCCCAGCTGATTTCACGTGAGAGAAAAATAAAAGCCTAACTCTTTAAAGTTAGAAAAACCCACTGTTTTTGGGGTTTTCTATTACATACAGACTTGATCTTAATCCCAACTAGTTATTATTATAGAAGCATTATTATTCTCATTTTGCAGATGAGGAAATTGAGGCTCAGAAAAGTTAAGTGACTTGTTCAAGGCCAAAAATCTAATTAGCAGTGCTAGAATACAATTTGACTTTAGATCCTACGCTCTTAATCTCTCCAATATATATTTTCCAAAAAGCCCTGTTTCCATGCTGAAAACACTGGAGTCATGTTTAACTCTTCTCTCTCTGTAGTACCTGTCTCCTCCCATAGTTAGGTGCCAAGCACTGTGGATTCTGCCCCTCAGTGTCCAGACACCCATTTTCCTTCCCACTGTTCCTTCCCCATGGAGAAGCCTGTGGCTGGCTGACAGCAGAGAGAGATGCTCAACTTGGAGAAGGTGTTACCTGGGCCAGGTGGGGAAGGTTTGTTTGCAGAGCAAAGAAGTGAAGGTGAGCCTGAGTCGATTTTTTTTTTTTTTAACAAGGTCTCTCTTCATCATTCAGGCTAGAGTGCAATGGCACAATTAGCTCACTACAACCTCAAACTCCTGCGCTCAGGGGATCCTCCTGCTTCAGCCTCCTTGGTAGCTGGGACTATACAGGCACACACCACCATGCCTGGCTAATTTTTAAATTTTTTGTAGAGACAGGCTCACTTTGTTGCCCAGGCTCAAACTCCCGGTCTCAAGTGATCCTCCCACCTCAGCCCCTCAAAGTGCTAGGATTACAGTCGTAAGCCTACCACATCTGGCTTGACTCTGTCTTGACTCCTGTTGCAGCCAGTTCTTTCAGGTGGAGGGAGCTGTTGCCATTGAGAAGGGGTGGAGAGGAGTGTGTGTGTGTGTGTGCGTGTGTGTGTGTGTGTGTGTGTTAGAGGCCCGAACTGTGGAAGTCAGTGAGCTGAAGTCTAAATAAAGAGACAGTGGACAACAGATTGAAAGAGCACATTGGTGTCAAAGAAGAGAAAGTCATTGCCACTTTCAAAACACAGTTTCAGAATAGCAGCACAGACCAAATGCAAAGGGTAATAAAAATAACCTCTACTGCTGGTTGAGCGTGAACTCTGGAACAAGTTTTCTGGGGTTCAAATCCCAGCTCCACCACTTACTAGCTGTGGTCTTGGGACTCTTGGCCTCTTTTTACCTCAATTTCTATAAAATAATATTAGAACTACTTCATGGAATTATGAGGATTAAGTAAATTATACAACATGTAGAGAACAGTGCCTAGCATAAGAGTTATATATGTTAATTATTATTATTATTTGTCAAGTGCTACATATACATTATGTAATTTAATCCTCACAGCGATACTACTCTAGCCCCAATTTGACAACTGAGGACTGGCAGTCAGACAGGTTAAATATCTTTTCCAAGATTACACAGCCAGTAAGTGACACAGCTGGATACGCACACTATAGCACAGCTCTTCCACAGCTGCCTCTTCCTGGTGATGATCCAGGCGGCACTCTGGGGAGAGGCGAATGTGTGAGCCACCACCTCCAGGCACAAGCACACACAGACAATGCAGCACTCACCCTCACTTTCTATTTTTTCAATTACTGAGTCTTTTTGATTCACAGTATGAAAATCAAGTGTAATTTTTTTAAAAGAAGAAAGAAAAGCCAGTATGGAGAAAATGGTACAGATATAACTTAATGAATCCACAGCAGCTACAAAAGTCAGCTAATATAATGCGCCACAAGCACTAACATAAAATCTATGACATATGCCACAGATCTGGTTTCTCACAAGATCTAAACCCAGCATCTGTCAGGAAATAAACAGGATGTGCTGACAACAGTCTAGATTACCCACGTTACTATGCCTTTTTCTTATTTCGTATGAGGCTAAACCTTCATTTCTCTCACATTACCATGGTTCCTGAGAAGACAGGATATATTCCTAGTATATTCCAGGTATATGTGGGTACCATGTTTTAAACTTCAAGTCACACTCAGCTGCTTCCTGGTTTACACTATGAGAAAATCAGATTTTATCAGGTGACTTTATAAGTAGGGTATAAGTGAGATCAAATCAGGCCCTTGGTGTGTTTAGAAGATCTATTAGGTAGTCTAAATTAGACGCTCTTCAGGGAGATATAACCTTGAAATTCACACATAGCTTTATTTGTTCTTCTCATGAAAAACAAAATCCCAATATTTCAAAATAAGAAAGGATTTGAGTTGCATTTATAAGTATATTGATCAATATATGTTAAGTGAGGAGTGGATAATTTAGGGGGGGTTAACTTATTTTTTGTGTTAATTTTGAGCTTCTCCATGAGTTTTTATTAATTCACTAACTCCCTGTAGCTCAAGAGATGCTAATTAATTCAAGAAATCATAATAGCTAATCATTGGCTAAATAAATCTAAAATGGAGAGAGTCTGTCACTAGAGATACCACTGCTCATTTTAATTAAAATTATGAATTTGTGAAGTAATGTAAATAAAGGTTATTGTATCCTTCTACTCTAGGAAGTATTAACCCTTTGCATGGCCTCCTGAGAATCCGACAAGACGTAAATAGCCAAGAATATCTGTGGAACTTAATCACTGAGTTACAGTATTTATCACTGCAAGTGTGTTGTTCATTGACACTATAAAGCCATGTGGAATTAAGCAGCCTTGAAACACAAAATGGAGAAAGGCTGAGAGCTGAGAATTGTTGCCTTCAGGAAAATACAATCAATGTCAAGCAAACAACCACCCCAAAATGGTTAGCTTTATCAGCATTCAGGCCTACAGTGAAAGCAAATGTTCCAGATCTGAGTTTCAATTTTTAAAGAATAAACATATGCAAATGACCATTAGTCTCAGTAGTTTTAGGGCTCAGAATGATCTTATCTTGTTAACATTCAGGGCAACTGCTTATACCCATTTGAATGTCATTTAGAGGGCTAGGAAAGGCTGCTTCAACATTTGATGACTAAATGGCAGGGCTCAGCCACAATGCTCACTCTGAGAAATGAGAAATAGACACACCAGTATGCTAGATGCTGATGCAGTTCAGGAAATACTACCCCAAAATATGGCCCCTCAGCATACTGAGTATTTTAAGCAGAAGACAATTAAGAAAACCACGAAAACAGAAAGGTCCCTCTGACCTTCTCCCACCCTCTCTCTCTTGAAGATCCTCATGTGACAGGTGACCTGCCGTATAATCAGAAGGAAGAAATGTTACACAGAGAGGCTGAGAAGAATCTGAGGACTTGCTAAGTTTTCCCCAGTTTATTACCATTAGATCATATGCCTTTTTTGTTCAATCATACTTCTATACAACTGTCCATCATTCATTAAACCTAACCACAAAAGTAGTTTTCACTCGGCTTTTGAGTGAAGGCTCCTGTGTCACATAAAACTTACATTAAATAAATTTGTTCCACTTTTCTCTTGTTAATCTGTCTTTTGTTATAGGAATGTCAGCCATTAACCTCACAGTAGGTGATGAAAAGATATTACTTTTTCTCCCCTATACTACCCAAGCCAGCCACCTCAAGAAAGAACAGTTCATGTGCAGGTGACCATGTAGTTCAAGTCATCATTAAATCCAAAGCTGAGCAGCCATGATGCTATTGGTGGAATTGCCCTTGACCAAGAGAAATCCATCTTGATTGTCTCAATAATCGGCTCAAGGGCCATTGATGATGAGGTCCTAAATTTAATTCCTAATAAAACCCCTAAAGTTTTAGAGGCAAAATGAGAAAGCATAGCTCACAAATGCCTTGTGAACAATGACTTGGTAAGTATTTTTGTAGTTGATTCCAAAGACCTGAAATTAGCTTGAACTTAAAAAGAAAAGTGACATCCATTAGGACCAAGGTGAAGTTGACAAAATGAAAATTATTTTTATCTTATCAAAAGGCTACTTCTGAACGGAGCCTCCTGACAAAGCAGAAGTCTGGCTGGTACTTTAACCAGATAAACTTGTTATGCAAATAGCTTTAGTCATAGGGGAAAGGGCTGATAATGAAATCTCTACAAAGCCAACCACACATTACAGAGGTGACAAAACACATCAAGCAGGGTCCTAGCATATGGATAAAAAGCAGTGCAGAATTTATGTGAGCATTGCATTTAATTTATCATAACTAAGCTGTCAGGAATCATGCTTTGACAAACGCATAACTAATGAATATAAATGAATCGATTATCACTAACAACCAAAGCTTCAGAACCAAACAGGCTGATGCTTCTTTTAAAACCCCCAAACAGGTTTACTAATAGTATTTTAGACTTTTAGATGTTTTAAAAAATCTCTCTTACTATCTCCAAATTAAGGAGGCTGGAAATAAATCTGAAACACACTAAGCCACATCCCCAGTGCTCCTGCTTTCCTGCCTTCCTGGCCCTCCTACACGTGTATGCACGTGCACACACACACACCCCTGTGCCCTGTCTACATAGCTATAATCACTAGGCTGCAGCCAGACCAGCTTGTTCAGATCCCTGCAGCAGTCGATACGAAATCTTTTGGTGGGTAGTGACCAGCATGGACTAAAAAAGACCTAGAGTATTGAATCGACTCTGTTACGGCTCAGTAGTCACATGAGGACAAAGTATTAAAGGTCTTAAAGCCGTTAAGGAACTTTTAGTCCTATTTATTCTTTAAAGAGAAACAGTTAGATTTACTATGTCTTGGTCTACAAAGGGAACTGAAGCAATTATCTGTATAATTCAGGTTAAAGGAAACTTTTCCTAAAATTACCAGATAATCATCTTCTCCAGCCCAGTCCCTCCAATAATGAAAAGCTTATAATCTGAAGGTCTTAATCCTCCATCTTTCTTTCCCTTGACTCCTAATATGAGCAAGATAAGTATAAAAACAAACTAAGGCTCTCTTTTTAAATAGACATTTCAAACCCAGTGAATATCATTGTTTATACTGAATTAGAGATTTGAATAAATATAATGCACAGCATTTGGTCAAACTGCATTTGATAGGCTGAGTAATGGCAGCCTAGTGTCAGCAGTCTCCTCTACAGAATGAAAGGATATTAGTTGGGGCTGGGCTCAGTGGCTCACACCTGTAATCCCAGCACTTTGGGAGGCTGAGGTGGGCAGATCACTTTAGGTCAGGAGTTCGAGACCAACCCGGCCAACATGGTGAAACCCCATCTCTGCTAAAAATGTAAAAACTAGCTGGTCCTGGTGGCACACACCTGTAATTTCAGCTACTTGGGAGGCTGAGGCACAAGAATCATTTGATCCCGGGAGGCCAAGGTTGCAGTGAGCCAAGATCATGCCACTGTACTCCAGCCTGGGCAACACAGTGAGACTCTGTCTCAAAACAAACAAACAAAAAAAAGAAAGTATATTATTTGGGAATGGTGGGCAGGCTTCTATTTAAAGATATATAATATAATAATCCGTTCCCAATTTTGAGAAATATTCCCAAAAATATTGCAGAAGAATTTATGGTTGAAGAACCTAAGATGTTATGGGAAAACAGGATTGGAGGGCTGAGGTCAAGAAGGAATCTATAATCACCTATTATATAAAATTTTTCACTAATAAAAAACTGTAAAGACAACTCATTAAACAAAAAGAAGACTGATGACATATTTCCATCTTAAACTAGTAATAAACCACATAATCACTTAATTTCTAATTGCCTTCCTGACTCATTATAAACTTTCCAGACTCTCCCTCCCTTGCAATTTCAACAGGATGCTTTTTGCTTTGCTCCTGACAGTATGCATACTCAAAGGCATTGTTTTCTGTGTTTAGCCCTCCATTCTAGTATTCAAGACCTTTTGCAACTCAGAATGAGTGCATCTGAAATTCTCAGAATTGGGAAAAACATAGCAGATTTGAATTGGCATATAATAGGATTTGCCATAAGGAACTATCAGTGTTAGGGAGGAATTTCTGCATAGTTGACCCTTGAACAACATGGATTTTAACTGCACGGATGCACTTATACGTGGCTTTTCTTCCACCTCTGCTAACCCTGAGACAGCGGAACCAACCCCTCCTCTTCTTCCTCCCCCTCAGCCTATTCAACGTGAAAAAGATGAGGATGAAGACCTTTATTATGATCCACTTCCAAGTAATGAACAGTAAGCACGTTTCTCTTCCTTATGACTTTCCTAATAACATTTTCTTTTCTCTAGCTTACTTTATTGTAAGAATACAGTATATAATACATATAACACATAAAATATGTATTAATCAACCGTTTATGTTATCAGCAAGGCTTCCAGTCAACAGTAAGCTATCAGTAGTTAAGGTTTTGGAGAGTCAAAAGTTATAGGCAATTTTTGACTTCACAAGGTGGGGGGTAGTCAGCACCCCAACCTCTGCATTGTTTAAGAGTCAACTGCATTGTGTACAGTCCAATCTCTGTCATCAATTATGTACCTTTATTCTCAAATCCATCCAAGGAATACTGTGCTTAGTTTATGATTACGAACATACTCTTGAAAAAGTATACAGAAGCCAAAGTTTTGTGAGTCAAGTCACATTTTTAGAGGCATCAGGAGAGTTTGGTATGGGAAGGCATATTAGTGAATATGTAATGGATTTTTCTAGGACAACAGCTTAGACAAGGTCAATCAAGGGTATCTGTGTGCGGCAATGAAATGAAAAGGAAAAATCTTTGGATCCGGCCTTTACCAGCAAAATCACTGGAACCTTAGTTCCCAGATTTGTTTCCTTGGGGGTGGTCTGAAATGTGGTCCCAAGCTACCAGCATGTCTTCAGCCCTTTAGTTCCCTCCACTTACTCTTTTGGGTCCCAAACCTCTGGAAGTGGCTCTTCCACTGCTCTTATGTGAGCATCATCCCTCCTACAAGTATCTGTTTTTCCTCTCAACATGGCCTGACACCATCACCTTTGACTGGTGGCTGCTCCTAGTGCATTCTGCAGCCAGGACAAAAATGTCAACGTGGGGCTAAAGGGGCAACGAGATACCCTCCACCCCTGACCTTCAACTTCATGGTCATGTTCCAACACAGTCTTTCTTAGTAGGGGTCTTTGAGTTCTTTTCCACTCCCCTTTCCTGAGGAACATGGCAAAAGTCCAGGAGGGATAGGACAAGCAAACAAATTCAGGGACCCTGAACTATACTACATTTGAAATGAAAATGAAACTGAAATATAGGTTCATAGCTGTTTACACAAACCCCCTGGAGCCAAATGTATTTTGGAATTCAGAATTTTATCAAATTTTACAAAGGTAAACTGGTACATTTACTGTATATTATGTAACAGCCCCAGCAGGATCTGGGGCAGCACACTATAATCAAACAAATATATCTGCTGCCAAACACATGAATATTCACATCAAGTAAGATGAATAACAACTATAAATAGCCTCACAGTTAAGGTCATATGTTACCATCAAATCAGTTCACATAAGGTTAGGTTTTGCTGCTAAATGACTCAACTACAAAAGAACTTTTATCTTTCGGAGCTCTTTGGATTTTGGAAATACGGATAAGAGATTGTTGATCTGTATTGTGATTTATTAAGGAAGATGATCAAAAGACCCACTTTGCTTTATTGCCTGGCTTCTTTGTGAAAGCTAAGTTTGCACAGAGGCATAAATTAGAAAACTTTGTGTTGACCCTTCCCCACTTCTTATTTGTCAGCTATTTTGGTCACTTCTTTTCTCCTCCCACGACCTCTGAACACCTTGTTTCATATACTAGATCCCACAGTACTTCTTCCAAGCTCCTCTGCCTTGGTATGGTTGGTAATGCCTGGTCTAGATTCCTGTCCCCTCAATTCACCAGGCCCCTAGCTTGGGGCCCTGTAACCTCCTCCAGTAGTCTGAGTATCTTTCTCAGACTTAGGACCAGTGTGGTCCAAAAGCCCATGACCCCAGCACTGAGCCACTATTGGTTTCACTGTTGATTCTGCTCCTGTCTGAGTCCCAGCAATACTTGCCTAGTGACATAGCTCCTACCAGGTATGTCACACCATCATCTTGGCCTTCATTTTGTTCCTCATACCTTGAGCCTGGGCTGGGATACCTTACCTTGGTACCCCAAGCCTGAGATTCTACTTTGTCCCTCAATCATCTTGGAAACTGGACCCTTGTTCCCATGCCACAGATCCTAGAGCAAGCCCAACTTTCACACTGCAAAAACTCTGTTGGAGGCTGCTACCTTCTGTCTTCTCTTTGGTCCTAATGTGGGCATCAGATTTTTAGATGTTTCATCTCTCCCCATTAAACATGACAAGTTGTCAATATTTGCCCTAAGACAAAGTAGGTTCTCAGATAAATGTGACCCATATGATAAGAAGGACTTATTATAACTGAGAGTCAAATGGAACGCCTTACTTTTCACATCTTGCAAAGGCATCTTCTATCATTTACTAGAACAAACCCTGAGTCATAACGTGCTAACAGGCATAACAACCTCTAGTGTCAAGTAAATTCCACAGCCTGGATTTCTCCAATCACTGCTCAAGGCCTTGCTAGATGGGCAATTTTTAGTGGAAGAAATACTCACTGTGAAATAAAGTGGTTGAATTCTTCACACCAATTTTCTGGATGAAGTAAAGTAGGTGGAGGATTTCTGAAAAAATAACAGCAATTTTTTCTTAAAAAAGAAGAGTTTCATTAAAGGCAAAATATCAACTTGTTTTTATTGATATCATTCTAAATGGCTCTAATAAAATCTGTTTGTTCTCATATGAGAGTCATTTTTTAGTGGTAGATTATAAAGTGCCAACCCTTATTCCTGTAGTCATTCATTTTCATTGACTGAAGACCTACTATGTCCCTGGCCTTCTCAGGACCTGTGAAAGTTACAAAGATCAGGAACATTCTTTAAGAAGCAGACACCCTAATGAGGGGTGAGGCAAGCACACAAACTACTATAACAGAGCTGAGGATTATTAGTGCTATAAGAACGCTCTAAACATAGTGCTAGGGGCTTTAGTGAAAGAGACTTTTAATTGTACAGGATTTTCAGATCATTATGGTACCATTTGAATTAAATATGTGATGCATTTAAAGTGTACTCATAAATTCATAGTCACATTTTTAACTATCTCCTATGTATCAACTTCTGCAATAAGCACTGGAGAAAGTCAGACAGTCAAAACAATGTCCCAGACTCCGTGAAGTTCCTGGGTAGAGAAGGAGACAGACATATACCATACCTAATAATTGGATGTCCGAGAGAATGAGAGAATGGCAGAAAGAACTTTAGGTAAGCAGACCACCTCCTGGTGAGAGGGCAAAAAAAAAGAGGGGTGGGGATGGGGTAACAGCCCTGATTTGATTGAATACCACAAAGAGATCTGATTTCAAAACAGAAGTGACTATATTACCTTTATGATGAGACTTTTTTCTAGCAATACATGGAAATAAGGGCTTGTCGGCAACTCAAGTTCAGAAAATGAAGAAAGTGACAGTTCTGCACACATGAATTATGGCTGTAAATTTTAAAGCCATCATATGTGATCCTTGATTTTACCTTGATTCTAACTGCTTCCTAAAGCCATGGATTGCTCAGATTCAATAGGCAGAGGAATGGGAAGCAGCAAGAATTACCAGAAATAAATATACATCAGATAATGTGATCGCAATTTGCCCCTCGATATCCATTATCTTCTCATTTCTTATAGTACAATTTTTATTTCAGCATACTGCTGCCGTAATAAAGATTACAATTTCTTGAGTTCCTTACGGCTAGATGTGGTTCTGTGACCAAGTTCTAGTCAATGATATATAAATAGAAGTATTATATGGTATTTCCAGAAAGTCTCCTTAAAAGAGGGGAGACATGCCATTCTTCTCCTTCCCCCTTCTTTCTTTTTAGAGCATGGGTATGATGGCTAGAGCTTGAGCAGCCATTGTGGACATCAGATGAACTTGAAAGTGAAAACTATGAGCTGAATACGACAAAGCAAACAGATAGAAAACTGGATTCATTATGACATTGCAAAGCTGCCAGACCAGCTCTAGTCTGCTTCCCCCTAATCTTCCTTACTAAGAGAGAGAAATAAACTTCCATCTTCTTCAAGCCACTGGTACATGCAGCTGAGTCTAATCCTCAGTCAGATAACCCTTCCGAGTATTTTCCTACCATATGATTAGAACATAATATGATAAGTGATATACTAGAAGCACAAGCACCATATGTGGGTAGAATAATTAAGATGCTGCTTACTCAATCTAGGGAGTCTCAAAAGACTTTATAAAGAAGATAAACTTGAGCTGGCTCCTGAAAATTAGATTGGATTTTTCAAGATAGAGAAGGAGAGTGAAGCCATTTTAGGCTCAGAAAACAATATGTACCAAGACACAAGGATGTAAAAAAGCATAGTCAGTCCAAAAAACCTAATTTGTTGAGGCTAGACTATATATGATCTTTTGGATCTGAAGAGAGAGCAGGGGGGAAGGATAAGATGAGAAGGAAGAATGATTAGAGGAAGGAGATGATTTATCTGTTCTGCATATGAATTTAGTTACCCTTCATATCTTATAATTCAAAAACCTGTAAATTATCTGTGTATTACCCAGAAAGAATAGCAGTTAAATTTTTCCCCCCTTCTGCTGGATCAGAGACAAAGGAGGAGGCTGCCTCTTTATCTCATTCACTCCATTCAACAACATATGCCTTCATCTTTCCCTAGTACCACCATCACATAACTTCAGCTTCAGTCCTAGTTTGACTGAGCAGTTCTTACTGCCTGTGGCTATCTGAGGTTTTACATGCCCTGCCAGCTCACCTCTGTGGGCAGCTTTGGTGCTATATCTTTCAGTGAGTCCGTTATCCTAGATCATCTCTACAGCCGTATCCAGGATTTGCACTTTCCTTGATCTTCTCAGGTTTCCTGATCATTCTGTTCTAAGGTCAGTCCCACAGAGAAGAGCTGCTTAAGCAATCTACTGTCTAATAGACTTAATTCACCCCCAAAGCAGTTCACCATGACTAAGTCATTTGTAGAGAGACTGAGTAGATTTGACTGAAATGACACTAGCAGGCTCAACACTGGCCTGCCCAGCAGGGAAGGGGCATCTGTCTTCTATAAGTAGAGAGTGACCTGGCAAGGGTCCAATAAGAAATGGATGGTGAATATCCACTTTAGTATAGAGAACAATGTACCCTCCTGTTTTCAGTCTCTTTCTCAGCAGGAAATATGCACAAGGGGTATTGTTTTGTTGTTGGCCTGAGGAGAGTGGCAGCAAACCACCACTCACCCAGGTCACCACCAACCCTCTATGGCTTCACAAAAACACCACACAAGGAAACATCTTCTTTGAAGCCCAGCATCATAGCAAGTTGGTTAAGAGAACCTCATTTGATCCTGTAAATGTCCTGCCTTTCCTGGAGTTCATCCTACTTTGGTTCAGTAAAGCAAGATCTTGTGAAAGATTATTATCTGATATAATGAAAACCAAATGAATTTGAAGACTTTGCAATACTTTGTTTGGACTGGCAATATAAATTCTAATTCTCTCACAACCCAGAAAGAAGACCAGTGAAGGGAAACCATGTAGGTTATTCTTTTGTTTCATTTGTGAGTGCTCCTCTCTCTGTTGCAGCTAAAACATTACTGATCCCAGAATCCTGTTTTTCTCCCTATTCTCTTCCCATTCCATGCATTCACTGAGGGCTTACTGTATGTTGACAGCTTCCTAACATGCCTTGATTTCTTGTCTGCCTTTTAGTTGGTGCATCTGACTACTTACTAGATGGTTGCATTTTGATTTCCCAGAGACATCTTAAGGTCAACATGTTCAAAACCAAACATCTTCCTTTCTTAAGGCTGCATCCCACCAGGTTGTTGAAGTCAGAAACCTGGATTCTACATTCTCCCTTAACCCCATATCCAATTAAAGCAGGCAGAATAATGGCTCCCTCAAAGATGTCTACATTCTAATCCTCAGAACCTATTAATATGCTACTTCATATGGCAAAGGGACTTTATTTATGTAATTAAGGCAAAGGTCCTAGAGACGGGGAGGTTGTCTTGGATTACCTGGATGGGCCCAACTTAATCACATGAGTCTTTTAAAGCGGAAGAGGGAGGCAGAAAGAAAAAAGAAGAGGCAGGAGAGATTCAACGTATGAAAGGGACTTAACCCGTCATTGCTGCCTTTGAAAATGGAGGAAGTGGCCATGAGCCAAGGAATGCAGGCAGCATCTGGAAGATGGAAATGGGCCTCAGCTGATATTTAGCAAAGAAATGAGATCCTCAATTCTACAGATGCAAGGAAATGAATTCTGCTAATAACCTGAATGACCCAGAAAATAAATTTCCCCTCAGCCTTAAGAAAGGAGTACAGCCCTACTGACACCTTGATTTTAGCCCACTGAGACCCGTGGCAGACTTCTAACTTAAAGAACCATAAGATAATAAATTTGTGTTGTTTTCAGCCTCTAAGTTTGTGGTGATTTGTTATGACAGTAATAGAAAACTAATATACCAATCAAATATCAAGTCTTCTCAGTTCTACTTCCTAAATCCCTCACTCATAACCTGTCCCCTCTTTCACATCCTAGTCCAGTTACTCATCATCTCATACCCATACTACTCCAATGTCCTCCTTGTTTTTCTCCTTCCCTCTACCTCATACCCCTCTAATCCCTGTTGTACTTGGTAGCTGGAATTTCTTTATAACATACAAATATGACCTCGTTGTTTCCTTCTTCAAAATTCTTCAGCAGATGCACACTGCCAGAATGATAAAATGTTAACTCCTTTGCATGATATATACAAATGGTCTTGCCTGCCACCTACCTGTCTACTTGATTTCATCTTAAATCACTTGCTCACCAGATGCTGTAGCACTGTGCTGCACAGTACTTGTAGCTCCAAAACAGGTCCTATTCTTTCATGCCTCAGGGCCTTTGCACATGATGTACCTCCAGTTTAGAATACTCTCCCTAATTTGTCCACCTGGCAGGCTCCTACTCATGTTTCATGTGTATCTATAGTGCCCAGCACAGAAATCCTCGGTAAATTTTTTGAATGAATGCACACAAACATATACATGTTGCAGGTAGGCCAAGAAATGGTGATATGACAAAATATGACTTGGTCTTCAAAGTAGCATAAAATTAGACAAATATGGAACAGCTCTTTTGGAAATCAGCAAATTCCAACTAAATTATTCACAGCAAGCAGGTTTGAAGAATAAAGGAGTACTGACTTGATTTGGATTTGAAAATATAAGCCTCATTCCTCTACTTTTGAAGCCCAAATGTCGCCAGGTCCCTGAATATATATAACCAAAATGAGCAAATAAATCATGATTTAAACCTCATTGTAGACATTAGCTGATGTCACAACCATTATACACACATACATGGTGGGTCAGAGACAGAAGGAGATGAATACCAATAACCATCATATGTTGAGTGCTTACTACCACAAAGCTTCATGCCAAGTGCTTCACATGTAGGTCAACTAAACATTGCAATAATCCTACTAAATAGGAATTATTCCAGTTTCACAAGTGAAGAAAATGCAACTTAAAAGAAGAAATTTTCAAAAAAACATTCAGCAAAAATTGGAAGAACCAGGTTTTAAATTCAGGTATTTCTGTCTCCAATGCCCATATACCTCACTCTTCTGTATTTTATCTCGTGAAGAGTCCATTACTTTGGAAGATGAATTAAGAGAACATATATGCAAAAAAAAATGACAGAAAACCAATTAGCAAGCAATGCCTCAAGAAGGTGCAAAATGAAGCCCTCAAACATTAAAGCACACTCACCAAGGAGATGCTGAGTAAAAAATTTCTCAGTGAGGCACAGTTAATTAAGAAGGGCTTCCTGAAAGTTGTGAATTTTAAAGCAGGACCTCTGTTCACAGAGGGGACATAAATCAGCTAACTAGGGGAGGAGGGTGTTAGGGGTGAAGGGGAATAACAGAGGAAGATGGAAAGAATGAAGTATAATAACTAAGAAACAATTGTTAACATCCAGTTAAACACTTAGGAATGTGTTAAAAAAACATTCTATTTACTTACTCATAAAAGCAAGAAAGCAAGACATTTGAGTGTAATTAACTGTTCTGATAGTATTAACTACAACAACAGAGCTGCCATTCTGATTACAACTGGTAGATCCCATTAATAAAGTTGAATAGTTAGTCGTGTGTTTGTGTCTGTGTCTCTCTGTCTTGCCCCAGCTGTTCCTAAATTTGCTTTTCTCCCTAAGTCACATCTTACCTGTTCAAAATTAATTATTTTTAAAAGTTTACATTTAATTGTAATACATGATTCATCTCAGGGTAAGAAACATTCCCTGGCTGGGCATGGTGGCTCACCCCTGTAATCCCAGCACTTTGGGAGGCCAAGGCAGGCAGATCACTTGAGGTCAGGAGTTCGAGACCAGCCTGGCCAACATGGTGAAACCCCATCCATACTAAAAAAAAAAAAAAAAAAACAAAAACAAAAATTAGCCAGGTGTGGTGGCCTGCACCTGTAATCCCAGCTACTCGGGAAGCTGAGGCAGAAGAACCGCTGGAACCTGTGAGATGGAGGTTGCAGTGAGCCAAGATGGCACCACTCCACTCCAGCCTGGCGACAGAGAAAAAAAAAAATCCCCAATAGTGGAATGTAGAGAATAAAAAGCAAAATTCCTCCTCATTATACAGTCTCCTCCCCATTATCAGTATGAGTTGTATTCTTTTAGACCTTTTATTACATGAATTTGTAGTATCTGCTATAAATATTTTATATATATATATACACACACACACACACACACACACACACACTGTTTTTCTGTGTTGTAAGTAAACGTCACAATATAAATTGGACAATATATTAATTTTTTTTTTTTTTTTTTTTTGAGACAGAGTCTCGCTCAGTCGCCCAGGCTGGAGTGCAATGGAGCGATCTTGGCTCACTGCAACCTCTGCCTCTCAGGTTCAAGTGATTCTCCTGTCTCAGCTTCCCAAGTAGCTGGGATTACAGACACCAGCCATCATGCCCGGCTAAATTTTGTAGAGACAGTGTTTCACCATGTGGGCCAGGCTGGTCTTGAAATCCTAACCTCAGGTGATCTGCCTTGGCCTCCCAAAGTGCTGGGATTACAGGCATGAGCCACCGCACCCGGCCTTAATTTTTATAATTTTTATAATATAGTTGAGTGTATAATCCCAATAGAAATGGGATTATACACCACAAAAATGTCCTGGTACTTATTTTTTCCATTCAGTAATACAGCTTAAAGTTCATCCATATCACTTTCATACCTAAATGGTATTCCACAAAGTGGGTAACTATAGTTTATTTAGCCATTCATGTATTGGTGAACATTTAGGTTGTTTCTGTTTTTGTTACTATTAGAAAGAAGGCTGAAATGGCTTACATATGCCACATGTCATATGGGATTTCAAACTTTTAAAATATTTCTCAGGTGGCAAAAGCACTGACAAATGAACACTTAGTATCCTTCCAAGAAACATGAATGCAAAGAGAGAATATACTGCTGCATCTTTTGGGGGTGGCTCAGTGAGCAATTTCAGAGCAGTGGGGGCAACAGAGCTACAGCCAAGGAGGAAGCAATCAGCAAATGGTCCCACAGGATTAGGAATAGTGCTCTGTGGGCCAAAACTCCACAGAACACACTGTAAATAGTGACCTTGAGTGGTTCGATTCCAGCAGCTACAAACACTGAACCTTATTGCTGGGTTCCACTTGCAAGAATCTGCTACCTCGTTCCAGTGGTGGGTATCCCTGCGTAATAACCTCAGCATACGTGACACAGACAAAGATGTATTCAAAATATGTATATGTGGCCAGTGTGGTGGTTCATGCCTGTAATCCTAGCACTTTGAGAGGCTGAGGCGGCCAGATCACTTCAGCTCAAGAGTTCAAGATCAGCCTGGGCAACACAACAAAACCCTGTCTCTACTAAAAATACAACACTTAGCCAGGCGTGGTGGCAGGTGCCTGTAGTATCACCTACTTGGGAGGCTGAGGCAGGAGGATCGTCTGAACCTGGGAGGTCGGGGCTGCAGTGAGCCGAGATGGAGCCACTGTACTCCAGCCTGGGTGACAAAGTGAGACTGTCTTTCAAATATATATATTTATACATTATATATATACTATATATAGTATATATATATGCTAATAATTCCACTAGAGAAAACATTTGAAAAAATTACAGAAATAGTTGGAGGCATTTATAATTAGAAAATAGATGATATGAAAATGAAACAGAAATCAGTATCACAATGCTACATACTATACCATCATTAAATGTGAAAGATTCATCCAGGCTAGAAAAGATATCCATGCTAAGTGCTAAATCCACCACAAAGGCACCTCCCAATCAGGGTCAATCCCTTAAAGTAGGGAAAAGGAAGAGAAGAAGAGATGTGTAAGGAGAACATTAGATGGGGAAATGTCTGGAAGAAAGCAAAGACAAAATGCTCCTAGATCACATCTCAGCCTTAGATTACCACTGTCTAAGAAAGGGAAGCTTCTATGATTAATAACTATGATACTTTACAGTAACTGAAGGAATTACCAAAGGTAGTAAGGAGAAAAGCAAAAGCTTGTAGTAAAATTTCAAGCTTGTTGATTCTTCTTTGTTGTTGTTGAGAAGGAGTCTTGCTCTGTCACCCAGGCTGGAGTGCAGTGGCGTGATCTCAGCTCACTTCAATCTCCATCTCCTGGGTTCAAGCGATTCTCCTGCCTCAGCCTCCCAAGTAGTTGGGAATACAGGCATGTGCCATCACACCCAGCTAATTTTTGTATTTTTAGTAGAGACAGGGTTTTACCATGTGGGCCAGGATGGTCTCGATCTCCTGACCTTGTGATCTGCCCGCCTTGGCCTCCCAAAGTGCTAGGATTACAGGCGTGAGCCACCACACCCAGCCTTGTTGATTCTTTTGATTCTGATTCTTAATGACCTGTTTGGTCCTATACCTTAAATAATGCCATTTGCAATGTTAGGCTATAATCACTAAAATGTAAAGTTACTACATTGAATCACACAGTTCATAATAAACCATTCCTAACCACTATAGTCAGTAAGTGACAGGTGTTCACATCCTCTGGCTTTCCAGCCCAGCACCAATCTGCTTCAAAGGTCATCCCAGAATATGAAGATTACATGTTTCCCATATCAGGTATTATTACCCCAGGCCTGTGGGAATGACTTGCAGAGGTTTGGGGGTGTCACCAAGCTCTATTAATCCTTGACCACTACCTCAAAATGTAAGTGTTCACAAAAGGCATGAATCACATTTTCTCATTATCTCTAAAGCACATTGGGGTACCTTTCCCTCTACTGTACTCTCCTTACACAAACACAGGACGCATAAGCAATTCAGCCATGCATGAAGAGTGCAGGAGAAAGTCAAGGACAATAGAAGGTGCCATGTCAATAGAGATGATGGAGGGGACAAGTGGGTGTGTGGCTCATTGTCTGAGCCAATGTGGTCATTTACTGACATCCATTCTTTAATTTCCTCCTTCAATAAGAACTCGGCAATATCATCAATTCCAACTGTTAATGTCCAGTGTGTCAGGGAAGTAGACCTTGCCCCAGGGCTGGCTAATGACCCTTTCCCTAGGTGGTCCTTCACATATAGAGTGGAAACCACAACCCTGTTCTTTTTCACACACATTTGTAAACGCATAATTTTTTTAAAAAAATTATGATTTTAAAGAGATGTGTTTCAAATAGATCATGTTGTTCTCTAAGTGCTTTTCCATCATCAAATTCTGGACTGTTTACATGGGTTCTTTGGAAGTGTGCTCTTTGAAGGTAATCATTACAGTGTGTCTAATGAGAGATGTAGAATCACTCCTCAGTTAGATTAGTATTTTAAGAAAAAAAAAAAAAGCTTTATATGTGTGGTGGGATAAAAACCACAGTGGTATGGGGGAGGGCCGGGGTATAGTTAAAGCCAAAGGTTAAACATGCCGTGCTTATCAATCACTTTTTCTGGTGGCAAGTTATTTTAAAAGAGTTGTTTTATATGAAAATTGTTGGGGAAAGGGGAGTGGCAATAAAAACAGGACTTCTCCCTACCTGGATTCTGAACACGATGAACACAGTCAGCAGATAAGGTCCAAAATAATACCTTTATTATAGATAGAACTGATCTTGGAGAATGTAGCTTTCATCTGCAGGGAGTGGACTTTCTCAAACTGAAAGGCAGAGGTAGAGATAGACTTATCTGGCCAGTCTTGGGACTGGGCTGGACCACCACAGGTACCTCACTCAGGAACACAGCCTTTGCCCCTGAGCTTAACTATGCTGAGAGCAATCAAGCAGGCAGGCTAACTTCCAGAAGAAAGCAGAAGGGAAAGAGCAGGACCATGCACGACCAGTTCCTCCCCATACTCACCATCTGCATACATCACTTCTCATCCTCTAGCATCTATCAGTTTGGGTCCAATCAAAAGACAGAAACCACACCAGAAATTTGAACAAAGAAAATTTAATATAAAGAATGTTTAATTAGGCCAGGCGTAGTGGCTCACGCCTGTAATCCCAGCACTTTGGGAGGCTGAGGCGGGTGGATCACCTGAGGTCAGGAGTTCAAGACCAGCCTGGTCAACATGGTGAAACCCCGTCTCTACTAAAAATACAAAAATTAGCCGGACATGGTGGTGGGTGCCTGTAATCCCAGCTACTTGGGAGGCTGAAGCAGGAGAATTGCTTGAACCTGGGAGGCGGAGGTTGCAGTGAGCCAAGATTGTACCAGTGCACTCCAGCCTGGGCAACAAAGCAAGACTCCATCTCAAAAAAAAAAACCAAACAAAACAAAACAAAAAAGAATGTTTAACTTGTAACAGCGGATTAGATACTAAGGAGTAAAGAGAATTCTAAAGAATACAGATATAGCAGGTATTGGAAGCAGCTGCTACCTCTACTGAGATGGAGTACCCAAGAAGAAACAAATTTGGAAGAGCCCCTGCCCCCAAACCCAAGCCTGAGATTCCGGCCTCAGTGGAAAGGCTATCACTATGGGCCTCCGTGGTGAAGTTCTCTGAGGTGAGACAAGCCAGGGCTGGCAAGCATAAGACCAAAATTGAAATTCATTGAGAAGCCACCAGATTAGGTGCCAGAAGAATTCGCTGGAGGGTGAGCACCACAGGGTGTCCCAAATGCCACTGAGAGCCAAAGGCCACAGAAGCAATTAGGAAAAAGCACACGGAAACCTGCAAGAGCGTTCTTTCCTCCTGCAGTGGCCTTCTAGTGCCCTCTGCTGACAAAGCTTAATATCTGCCACATGGCAAAGAAGAAATGTTCACCAAGTCCACTCCAGCATCACAAAGCAGAGCAAAGGGTAGATTCAGCGCTGAAAAGTGCAGGAACGAAGTGAATTAGAAAACAGAGAGAGGCCAGGAATGTTACAACGCTCTTTAAAAAGAGACAAAAAACCAGCTTCTAAGGAATTTCAATTTGGGGCTTGCAATAGGCAACTTCAAGCTATCGTCAACTGACTGAGTCCAGTCTCCTCCGACATTAGGAGCACTTGCATATATTTGAGAGATAATGAAGAGATTATAGAAACCCTCTTCCCCTACTTAAAAAGACATGTCTTGTGATGGGCATGAAATTTCCTCATTAAGACTCATAGTTTTTCAATCCAGAAGTTCCTTATTTGAAATGGGAATGTTCTGTGAGGCATCCTTTTGTAAACCTTTATTGACCAAAACTTCCTTGGGATAAATGACAGTCAAGAATAAAAATGTAGAAAAAGGGATCCAGCAAAGGGGCCAGTGAGGGGAAAGGACCACAAATACAGATTTAATCTCTTTATGGGTTTCCGTTCCTATGATTCCAATGTTGTATGAGCTGAAAAAGTGAAGAGTCAGGTGGCATGGCACCTTTCCGACTCTTTCCTGTCGCTCTGCCTCTAGGATTTCGCCCAACATAGAAAGGTAAAGGAACCAGTGAAAGCCCATGTGATTCGAAGCTCTTTTGCCAGGATCATGGCCATAAAAGGGGAACTCCTTTTTCTTCTGGGCCCCAATTTCTCACCAACTCAGTCATGAGTGCTAAGTCAAAGATAGGGAGTCAGCCGAAGGGAGCTGATTCATGGGTCTCCCCCTGGCTCTTTTAGGTCCAGTCAGGAACCCAAGACTTTCCTATAAGCTGGACCATTTTTCTGCAGTCTAATATTTCTGAAGCCTGAGTCATTCATGATAATAATAACAACAGCTAACAATAATAAGTTATTAGATAATAATAACTCACTTCTTGAGTACTTACTATGTGAAAGCACTGTGCTAATAATGTGCTGATTTAATCCTCACATAAACCCTATGAGGAAGATAAACAAGTCTGTTTTAGAGATAAGAAAACAGAGGCTTAGAGAAGTTCAGAAGCTGGTAATGGTGCGGCCGAGCTTCAAATGCAGGCAGCCCAATTCCAAAGTCCAAAATTACAACCATCTTGCTTCTGCATTTGGGATTTATTCTTGATTAATGAGACACCACTTCTTTAGATTCTGCTAGAGCATTTTATATCATATTAATGGGGAATCCAGGCCTGATATGATAAGCCAGTTGCCCTTCTGACATCCTATCAACTTAAGCATCAACTCAAGCATATTATTCTTCAGTTCATCCTATCAACTTAAGCATTAGCATTCTTCAGATTATAAGACACTAGCAAGCAAATCCAAAGAACATTTTGTTTGAGATGCTGAATGATCAGCAATAGAGTATGAGCTGAGAATGTTTTCATCTGTTGAGTTTTACGTGTTTTCTGTCATTTAGCTCCCTCCAAAGTCACAGCTGGTAAAACCAAATGGGTCATTTTACCACAATAAGACCAACGTCACAGTTCAACAAGCACCATTTGTCCTCTAAGGCAAAGCCATGCACCTAATTACGACACACTGTTAATAAATTTGTAATAGACAAAAAGAAATTGACTACTATGGATTTTTTTTTCCTCAACAAAGCAAAACCACTTAAAGGGCAGATTGTGCATCTATTTCTTCTTTTATTGTTTCCATAAAGTTAGCATTATATTCTAGACAGAAAAAATCAGGGCAGACCTCAGATGAACAGATTGTACCATCAGATCCTACCACATTGTCTCTAATGGGGGAAATTAGCAGCTGAACATCAACACCTGTCACCATGAGCAGACCCTGGCACACACACCAGGTAGGAAGGCTGTACAGTTCCTTAGAGCAATCTGAGCCTGGGTCACCAGAGACCGTGTGCATGCCAATGCCCACAGAAGCATAGGCTGACAGGCTCCATTTAAAGTCAGGTGGATATATGAAATGCCAGAGGAGATGTAGTAGCAGTTCCTGAGGAAGACTGGTTATCAACAACAGTGAGCGCTACAAAGGCTTTATAGAGATCGTACTAACTGCAAGAATAGAATCACACACATGGGCAGAGAGGCCCCAGCAGTAACTACTGAACATTCGTCCTCTTTCAAGGGCAAAAGACACCGCAGCAGCACCCCCTCTCACACCTGGATGGCTTGGGTCATGTCTCCACTGAGCCAGAATATGGCCAATTGTTTTCACCAACCTCAAGATCAATTGCAATAATTGCTACTGAATGGATTATGCTGCGGGTCCTGGCAGTTTGTAAGGGGGCCTAACTGAGCAAGCACACATTTATTTTTCTGACATTGTAAGCATGTCTTCTCTTTAAAAGGGCTTTGGACATTTTTTCCTACCTGGTTGCCTAGCAACCTTTTGAGGGGACAGAAATAGGAAGGAGGATACTTGAGACTAATAGATAAGTGTTTATTTCGTAGATTTCTTTTTCAAAAATCAATCTGTTGTCACTTCCTGGGGTGGGAGTGGGGTGAAGGTGGAGGAGCTGTGCTATATTATAGTGCTGCTACTCTTTTTTTTTTTTTTTTTTTTTTTTGAGACGGAGTCTCGCTCTTTCACCAGGCTGGAGCACAGTGGCGTGATCTTGGCTCACTGCAACCTCCACCTCCCGGGTTCAAGCAATTCTCCTGCCTCAGCCTCCTGAGTACCTGGGATTACAGGCACGTGCCACCACGCCCAGCTAATTTTGGTATTTTTAGTAGATACGGGGTTTCACCGTGTTGGCCAGGATGGTCTCAATCTCCTGACCTCAAAATCCACCCGCCTCGGCCTCCCAGAGTGCTGGAATTACAGGTATGAGCCACTGCACCCGGCCTACTCTTCTAGCAGGAACACACAGTGCCAGCAAGTGTATTTACACAAGAATTTTCAGAAACTGGGGAAGTATATCACTGATACTGCATCTTAATTAAGATGAAAAATAAATACATCAACATTAAGTCATCAGAAACACATTGAGTATTCAGGCATGTCCCAGACATACCTGAGAAGAAACTGATCTCTCTCATTTCACCCTAGTTGTGAATGACTAGTGAATAATGCTGCATTCTTGTCTGTCTGGTCTCTTTCTTTTCACTAAATTATATTTTCCTAGAAAAAGGACCCTTTCATTAAGGTGTTCAAGTTCATTCACAAGGAACTAAGATAAGTAGTTCTTTTAACTTCCTCTGTATCTGTAGTTACTTCCCTCTTTTTATTTTTTGTATATTTAAACTTTCTCTCTTTTTTCTTGATTAGGTTAGTTAATAAATGATCTATTTTATTATTTTTGTCCTGAAAGAGCTCATGATTTATATATTGGTTCTACTATGTTTCTACATTCTGCTTCAGTAATTTCTACTTCTATTTTATTAAATCCTTTCTTATGTTTTATTTAGATTTTTAAAAATTGTAATTTCTTGGGTGGAAAGCTTAATTCATTTGCTTTCATTCTTTCTGGATCATTAATATAGGTATTCAGGGCTATGAATTTGCCTCTAATCCCTGCTTTAACTATTTTCCATTAATTCTGACATGGAGTTTTCTTGTTTGTTTCTCGATTTTTTTAGCAGATGGGGTATCATTATGTTGCCCAGGCTGGACTACAGTGGCTATTCAAAGGCATGATCATAGGGCACTACAGCCTTGAAATGCTGGACCCAAGTGATCTTACTGCCTCAGCATCCCAAGTAGTTGGGACTACAGGTGCATGACACTGCACCCAGCTTGGTTATACAGTACTTTGAAAATTATTATTTTCTATGTATTCTTCAATTTCCATTTTGATTTTTTTCACCTGACCTGTTAAAGATGGTTTTGTTTTTTCATACCTAGGTGGTAAGGACTTTTTGTTTTCTATGTTTGTTTGTTTATTTCTAGTTGTAATGCATTGTGGTCAGAGAATGTTGTCTGTACTACTTACATTTTTGAAATTTGAGAATGTCTCTGTAGACTTCATAGCAGGTATAAGCACATATATATATATAAATAATATTTACATATGACATACATAACATATATCATAAATATATAATTATATTTAAAACTAAGTGTATACAGATCAATATCTCAAACCCTGTCCTTGAAATTAGAGGATGCATCTCTTTTCAAGTGCCCATGAAACATTCACAAAAACATATACTGTTGCTTATTTTTATATCTATCTTAATTTTTAAATCTATTTCTCATAAAATGAGATAGGTTCATTAAATAACTTTTGCAACCAATGTGCATCTCCTTGTATTTTTCATAGCTTCTGCTTTATGAACGTGATGCCATAAATAAATATACTTCTTATATTTTCATTATAAAATAGCATCTGGCCAGACACAGTGTTTCATACCTGTAATCCCAACATTTTGGAAGAACTGGGGTGGGAAGATCGCTTGAGCCCAAGAGTTCAAGATCAGCTTGGGCAACACAGTGAGACCTTGTCTCCACAAAAAATAAACTAAAAATAAATTATCCGGGCATTGTGGCGCATGCTTGTAGTCCCAGCTACTTGGGGCAGGGGAGGGCTGAGAAAATGAGAAAAATATATTTAAAGAATCTTTCATATTAACCCACATCTATGCCATTTCCTGTGCTCTTTATTTCTTACTGTGGACTTCAGTTACCATTTCTATTCAACCTGAAGGACAACCTTTAGTATTTCTTGTAAGGTGGGTTGGCTAGCAACAAGTTCTCTCAACCTCTGTTTATCTGGGGTTTCCTTTATTTTAACTTCATTTTTTTTGAAGGATAATTTTGCTACATAAAAACTTCCTGGTTGACAACTTTTTCAGCACTTTGAATATGTCATCCCACTGCCTTCTGACTTCTATTTTTCAGATGAAAAGTTAGCCATTAATCATACTGACCTTCCCTTGCACATGATCAATTGATTTTTCCCTTGCTGATTTCAAGATTTTCTCTTCATCTTTCACCAGTTTAACTAGGATGTGTACAGGTCTCAATCTCTTTGTATTTATCCTACTTTGGGTTTGTTGAGATTTTCAGTTGTGTAGACTAACGTTTTCATCAAATTTGGAATGTTTGGACCTCTTATTTTTTTTTAAAAAAATTTGAACATTTATCTCACCTCCTTCTGGAAGTTCCTTTACATGTATGTTGTAATGCATTATGGTGTCTCATGGGTCTTTGTAGCTCTGTTAATTTTTCTTCAATGTCTTTTTTCCCTCTGTGTTCTTCAGGTTGGTTAATTTCTATAGATCTCTATTCAGATTCACTAATTCTTTCTTTTACCATTTCAAATCTGATGAGATTCATAATTAATTTTTTTCATTTCAACAATTATACTTTTCACCATCATTGGGGTGGGATGGAGGCAGCCTAAAATGGTGAAAAAGAACATAGCTCTGGAGCCAAGCTTTATGAATTCAAGTCTGCACACCACCATTTATTAGCTGTGTGAACTAAAACAATTTACTTGGCTTCTCTCTACAACAAATTTATAACCTAGAAAATGCAAATACTACAAGTGCCTAACTCATAGTGCAGTTTGAGAATTGAGCTACTACATAAAGTATTTAGAGTAAAGCCTGTCATAAAATAAGCATCCCAATAACCTTTTGCTATTATTACTGCTGATGTAGGAGTTTGGTCATCCTAGCAGACATGATCTGAAATTAGTTTTGTACCCTAAACCTGAGATCTGGGGTAAGAAAGATTAGCCCCACATATGTGACCTCTTCAGCCTTTCCTATTCTTTCTTCTCAAGTTCCACTATGCTTGTTCCATAGGTATATTTGGGTTTCCCTATTGTTTTGCTAAATTACACTATGGTCACACCACTAGGGCTAATACTAAGCTCACTTGGTGAGATTTCGACACATGACACAGATTTTTTTGGCCTCATCTCCAGAAGGTCTGGACCTTGATTCTCATACCTTTGGGTGTTAGTTGTCATCAAGCTCCAACCCACACTAACAACTCAGAATTACAGCACCACAGCTACTGAATTTATATACGTCTTCTCTGCATAGAGGTACCTCCTGCTCTGCTCTTGCCACCCACTATACTGGATCTCTTATATATGACTCTTACTTATTTGACCCCAAGTTTGGCCAAAATCTTCAAGACAAGGAAATTTCGCTTGAGACCACTCATATCATGGGGTACAACCCAATAACCACATCAGCATCCCAGCTTCCAGTTCTTCCCAGTCCTAGCCCTCCCCATCCTATTGGCTCATAGCCCTGAACATCTCCTTCACCATGTGCCACCAATTCCTAGTCCTGGATCTGCATTGACTACAAGGTATTAAGGACTATAATATTTAGTTAAATCAGTGTGTCAGTGGAATAATTTAGAAAGTAGTAAAAGAGAATCTCTAGTTAACCATTAACATGGTATTAAGACAAACCCTGGTGAAGTAAACAGACCAGATTTTTCAGTCCCATTTGGTCAATCTAAGGAAAGTCTAAGCAAAGATGAATATAAACTGTCCAGTGCTCTCTCTCTACTCTCCAAACTTGTATGCAACTAGTTAGTTTCCCAATGACAACTAATGATGCTTTATATTTTACAAAGCACTGTCACAAATGTATTTCATTCAATCCTCAAAATGACCCTATGACCTAGGTAAGGTGGCATGATTACTCTTATTTCACAGACGAGAAAACAAACTTGAGGAAAATAAAGGACATATCCAAGGTCACTCTATTATTTGGGTGAAAAGTAGCAGTTATAAACTAATTTTTCTTGCTTCCAACTCACTGAGTTTTTCAATGCGTCCCATGAATCAGTAGTCCCATGAGAAATCCTGTGACCAAAAATTTAGAAAATGGTGAAGATTTTATCACGATAAAAACTCTAGGAAATCCTGCAGTAAAGCATCTGGTTACCTTCGTTTTCCACAATGTTTCTCACACTTCTCTGATCATGGAACCTCCTTTTTAAGAATAAATTCCCACAGAATTTTGAAAAACACTACCCTATACTAAGCTGCCTCATGGGAAGCACAGGGAATGCCAGCTTGAGTAAGGTTAGGGCTCCTTGGAGAAATACTCTCCTCTTAGCAACCTCCAGCCTTTCACCAAACATTTCCTCCTATCTGCAAATAGAAGAGGACTCTGGTGATGGGGCAAACTAGAGTATTAGGATGAGGATAAGGGACAAATCAAAATACACAGATACACTTACTATCAGATCTGAAATCTTCCCAAAATGGCCCTAACTCCATGTTTTTCAAAACAGAGTTTACAGCCCTTTACATAGAATCATCCAGGAAATTTGGTGAACACAAAGAGTCCCAGACTATCACAGACCTAATGAAACAGAACCTCTGGGAACAGGGCCCAGGAATCTGCATTTTAACAAGTTCGCTAGGCAACTGTGACATAACTAGAATTTGGGAAACAGAGTCTTATGTAGTCAACAACAGATGTGAGATACTTTTCCAATTAAATCAAAGTCACAAACCAAAATGCAAATCGCCCAAGATGCATCCAGTGGGGGACTATTTGGTTTCTCGGTAATAACCACATCTCAATGAGACCAGCCTTCCTGGGGAAGGCTATTCCATGGTCTATCAGATCTTTTCATTAGGGAAACTTCCCTGCTATTCCATCTAAGTAGTTTTTCTTAATTTGATCCTATTACTTCCATGCTTTATACAAAGATGAGTATAGCAGTTATCCTCAATAAACAAAAATGCAATACAAATGACACTCCAGGCTCATGTTTCCATCCAATGGCCACATCTCTTTACAAAGTGAGTCAACACAGGTGTCTGCAGCCAGCTTCTATAGGTCCCAAATTTTGATTTCGATGAGCAGTGCCATCTTCAGTGTCAAATGTGTAGCCATCAGTGGCACCATTCTCGCAAACAGATGGCATGCTCACAGCACCTCAGCCACATTACAACAATTGGGACTCAGAGGACTGTTCAAGATGGAGGCACTTAAGGAATTAGAATGTGACCATAACTATCGACTGAGTTATAGATACTGTGATTTTCTGGCCTTAGGAAAAGGACCATGAATAAGATAACATTAGTCTCATGACCATCAAATGGAATAAGCCAAGGCAGCAGAAGACATTTTGTTCACACATCAGGAAGTACCTGCTGACTAGCTAGATTATTAGGAAAGGCAATAAACTGCCAAAATAGGTGGCATGGCATCCTCCATAGGTCATTAAAAACAGTAATATGATCTTCTAAGATTTCCTGCCCAGGCATAAGTGGGTAGATAAGATGACCTTTTCAGATTTTAGAATGAAGATTTTATGAGTATTCAGAAGATGCAGTGAGGGAAAATTGCTCTTAGGAACAAAAACAAATTCTTTGGAAGAGGAAATGATTCATTTAAAGACCATTTTAAGAACTTCAGCTGATTTTCCTAGAAACACCTTGGTTTCAGAGTAATTTGGAAATAATTCAGTAAATTGTTATATCTAAAATAATTAATTAGCTTTTAAAGTCAGATACTTCATTAATACACACACATATGTACATATACTTCATTAATACACACACATATATATGTGTCTATATGCATATGCATGTATGGCTGAAGTTTTGAAGATCATAACACTGTGAGATATGGGAATATGGAATACTAGGCCAATTATTTCATCTAAGAACACAATAACAATCAATAGTAATCATGCCAGTAAAAAATAATCCACTAAATCAGCTTTGGAATCATCTCTGAAATAGCCCAGACATGTGTCATTTTGAGATCACATTTGCATTGATCTGCCTAGATCCTAGGAGACAAAGAATGTGATTTTTTCCAGATATCTGTCAGGATCAGGGTTCCAGTCACAGAGATAAGCTAAGGCTAGGAGAGCCTGCAGAGTGTGGGCTCTGAAGTCAGATTGCCTGGGTTCATATTCCAGTTCTAGTGCTTACTATCTTCATCAGCCTGGGCAATTTCCTAACTCCTCTAAGCCTCAGTTGTATCATATGTAAAATGCGATAGCAATGGTACATATATTACAGAAATCAAATGAGTGTTAAATAAAATGATTCATGTAAAACATTTAACACTGTCAAACATGAAGTAAACATTCAATAGGCAATAGTTAAAATTACCCCTATTATTAAGAATTATAAGGCCGGGCACGATGGCTCACACCTGTAATCCCAGCACTTTGGGAGGCTGAGACAGGCGGGTCACCTGAGGTCAGAAGTTCAAGACCAGCCTGGCCAACTTGGTGAAAACCCACCTCTACTAAAAACACAAAAATTAGCTAGGTGTGGTGGTGCAGGCCTGTGATCCCAGCAACTCAGGAGGCTGAGGCAGGAGAATCACTTGAACCTGGAGGCGGAGGTTCAAGTAAGATTGTGCCACTGCACTCCATCCTGGGCGACAGAGCGAGACTGCCTCAAAAAAAAAAAAAAAGAATTATAAGTAAATTGTATGTCTCTTCACTGTCACTAATTCTCCAGATTATCTCTGACATGGTATGACACATTTCTGAGAAATCAGTCAATCAGTCTGCAAAATAATGCAGACTCTCAGGAATCATAAGTTAAATGCTGCTTCTAATTCCTAAAGCTTCAGTCTTTTCAGAAGCGAAAGAAATAGGGAATTGTGTGCTGATTTGTGAGAATCATAAACCAACAGAATAAAACATTAAGAACAACAGGATGCCTGTAATTTGAAGCAAAACTTGATAGTCCTAAAAATGTCAATTGGGTCCGTAATCACCCAGTACTAAGTCCATATACTTAATGAGCTCCTGCCAAGAATGACTGTTGCCAAATGAAATACATGGATACTGATGGACCAGTCTTGAGTAGCATAGTGGGCACAAAACTGAGTAATGCTGAGTAAGAAATACAACGTTGAGTAATATAGCCGTAGCGTAGTCTTCTATGTATTCTAATTCTAGAGATTCACTCCCAGCACCAGCACAAGATGCTTTTCTTCCAACACTTCCCATTCTAGAAGGACTTTCCATCTCTGCCAACTAACCCAAATCTTATTGTTTCATTAGGACTTGCCTCTCCCCATAGCCATCACAAAACATTTAGTTTAAAATACATAGTTCTTTATTTGATCATTCATTCATTCAATACAGTTTAATTGAATTTCCCACCAATAATATAAAAAACTGCTGAAAGCTGATTAGATGTATTTTTGTATATACTACCCCTTTCTTAGTGATGTTTTCTGTCCACAACAAGTTAAAGATCTAATGAAAGGTGATAAGATGAGAGCACAACCAAGGGAATTCAGAGGAGGGACAGAATGCTTTCAGTGGGATGAGCCAGCACATGGCACCCTAGTATGGCTGCAAGAGATGTTACTAGGCAGGGGTTACAGTGGGTAGCAAATCACACACACTTCATCGAGATGAATGCAGCTTGGACATTTCCTACAGAATCTAGCTCTTTTCTGTGAATTCATGCAAACTGTTGGTTGAACATATACATGAATTAATGAAACAGAGCCTATTTTGCCCTCATACAGGAAAATAGGCAAAGAAGGACCTGGCTCAAGGTGATTGAGGCCTTCTGGGGAGAGGTGCTTGGCAGAATTTGGCCACAGTATCAATTCTAAACTGCACACTAAATAAACATAATAAAAGATGTGCGCCAGGAATAGAAGGCCAGCAGGATGTTACTTTTCTGAAAATGGCATTGGCAGGGGGGCTGTAGGGAGGGAGCACAGTCCCCTTCTTTCCCCCTCTTACTTGTCAGCCTTGTGGTTCACGAAAACCCAATTGGACCCTTGTTTTCTTTCCTGGGCCAGTAATGAATGGCAGTAATTATCCATGCAGGGCTGTGTGTGAGTCATGAGGTAGCTCTGGCTCCCTTCTCCTTGCAATTTTGAGCTGTGTGTGTGTGTCTGTGTGTGTGTTTCACCCGCTACTATTGAGGGGTGGAAAATAGATTACAATTACATTCCGGCTGGCTTTTGAAGACTTGATGGACAGCTGGAGAGAAATCTTGCCTGCAGCTGCTGGGATGAGAGGGTGGCCAAGAGGTGGGCGTGGAAAGAGGAAGAGAGGCCCTGTCAGAAGAGGGGGAAACAATACTAAATGAATTCAGGATATTCTCAAAGGAGCATTTTGAAGAGCTCATGCTTGCTGACATTAAAACTGATTCTAGGGTCCAGGTGGCTGGCTGCATATCTGAATAATGTAGGTCCCTTTCAGGAACATTTTGAGGGTTCAAGTGCAGAGATGCTATCACTGGATCAGAGAGCAGCAAGATTAGACATAGACCAAGGCTGGCCCTGAAGATGGGCTCAGCTGTAGGTTTTTCCCTCTCTTCATCTGGAATCATTTTTCTAAGGTTAACCCCAACCCCTAACCTTTATTTATTTTTTTTTTTTAGTATGTATATGGGGAGATTTCATGTACTCACTGAGCACTATGTTTGGCACTTGGCCATACATGTTATCTACATGCCTCACATAATCCATATTACTCCCCTTCAAGGGAAAGGTCATAACCCTTATTTTACAGAGGGGGAAAACGAAGTTGAGAGAGGTGAAATAACTATCTCAAGGATGTTAAGTATTAAGGTGAACAACCCAGGCAGGCCAACTTCAAAGTGCCAATCAGTGCAATATTTTATTTCTTATTACAGTCAAAAAAATCACAAATTTAGAAAGCAGGAATGCCAATTACTGGGAGTATAAGAAGGGGCAATCTAATGTATTTATTACATTTGTCTAAAACAGATACCCAGTTGTCTAGGTCCTTCAAGTTCATAATGGTTAAGAAAATAAAACACCATGATTATATCACAAATGAAATATAAATAGTTCCTCTATGTGTAACTTAGAAACATTTGCAGGTATGTAGGTGAAAATCAGCACTCCATAGAAGGCACCAAGAAACTCATCAGCTTTAAGTGTAACCAGAATTCAAACAATAATTGTAGGGAAACACGCCTCCAAAATTGTACGTAGGTGTGATTTCCCTGGATACCAAACGGAAGTGATTTCAACTGGCCTCTAACCCTCAGTGAATGTGGTTAGAACAGTGGTCTGCAGAGCTACCAAGCAAAATAATCAGAAAAGTCTCCCTTATCCTTAGCTAATTGCAAAATAAGCATTTCTATTCCTTCCCACCAGCCTTCCATGCAGGATTCACTTTGATGGCATTTGCCTCTTGGTTCAGATCAAACTTAGATCACAGTTTAAGAACTGGTTTATTAACACCACCAGCAAGTCCTTTGTCAATGGGGTCAGAACCCTTGCCTAGGCAATGACATGATATCTACTCACATTTAGTCAGGGATTTCTTTGTTCAGCAATACACTAAATAGGCACAGTAATCCCCTACTAAAAGCCAGGAGCTGCACTAAATATTAGGGGAGCCATTCTCACACTCAGTGCTCATAGATAAGTAAAAGGACCATTAAGTAAACGCTGTCTGGATGAGTCAGAGAAGGATGCTCATGTCACATTTCAGCTCCTTTCTATCAATTTACCCTGCCCCAGACCAGTCTTAAAGTAGTCATATCATGAAATCACAACAAACCTGAACTGTAGTCTAGACACTTTTGTGACTGTGAGAAAAGATGAAACCTTGAAGAAATGTGCATCTTAGGACACTTGGTTCTGTGAGTGGTAGAAGAGGGTGTGCAAAGAAATAAGACATAGTCAGGAGCAAATAAAAAGTTACCCCATGCAAAAAGCAATATTGAAAAATAAGAAAAGAGTACTCACACTTTCTTATTTCAACACTTACTACAAAGCAACAGCAATCAAAGTAGTGTGATTACCGGCATAAGAAGCGACGTACAGATCAATGGGATAGAATGGAGGGTCCAGAAATAAACCCATATATTTGATTGATTTTCAACAATGTTGCCAAGACCATTCAATGGAGAAAGAATAGTCTCTTTAACAAACGGTGCTGGGAAAACTGCATATACAGACACAAAATACGAAGTTGGACCCACACATTACAACAAATGTAAAATTAACTCAAAATGGATCAACAACCTAAATATAAGAAATAAAACCATAAAACTCTCAGAAGAACGCATAGAGGTAAGTCTTCATGACCTTGGACTTGGCAATGGATTCTTAGGCATGACATACCAAAAGCACAAGCAACAAAAGAAAAAAAAATTGGATGTCATCACAATTTAAAGCTTTTATGTTTCAAAGGACATCACCAAGAAAGTAAAAAGACAACCCACAAAACAGGAAAAAATATTTGTAAATCATATATCTGATAAGGATGTAGTATCCAGAATATATTAGAAAAAATCTTAAAACTCAGCAACACAAACAGTTAAATTTTTAAGTGGTCAAAAAACATGAATAGACATTCTTCAAAGTAGGTATACAAATAGCCAAGAAGCACATGAAAACACGTTAAAACACCATTAGTCATCAGAGAAATGCAAATCAAAACCACCAGGAGTATCACTTTACACCCACTAGGATGGCTATAAAATGGAAAACAAAAAGTGTTGGAGCAAATGTGGAGAAATTTGAACTCCCATACATTGCTGGTAGGGATGTAAAATGGTGCAGTTACTGTAGAAAATGGTTTGGTGGTGGTTCTTCAAAAGGCTAAAACACAGAATCGCCCAGCATTTCCACTCCCAGATATATAGTGAAAAGAACTGAAAACAGGTATTCAAACAAGTATACACACATGCATGTTCACAGTAACACTATTCACAACAGACAAAAGGTGGAAACAGCCCTGTAAACCAAAAATAAAATTCTAAGTCCCCGCAACCATCTGAATGGACTTCCTCCTCAGTCAGGGCTCTTTTAAAATTTAACCTGAGAGACTGTTTCAGGCCATGATGGGAAGTGGGGGGTCTAACATGCATCATTATACATCTCTGGCGTTAACATTAACACAGACTTTAAGTCTGATAAATAAGAACTTGGGTCTCCACAATCCTTTATCTTAACCCAGACATTCCTTTCTGTTAATCCCAGGTCTTTAGACAGATTCAACCAGAAAATGTTTAAATTTACCTATAGCCTGGAACCTTCCGCCACCTTCAAGTTGTACTGCCTTTCTGGACCAAACCAATGTATTTCTTTTTTTTTGAGATGGAGTCTTGCTCTTGTCGCCCAGGCTGGAGTGCAGTAGCACAATCTTGGCTCTCTCCAACCCCCATCTCCAGGTTCAAGCGAGATTCTCCTGCCTCAGCCTCCCAAGTAGCTGGGATTACAGGTGCCCACCAATATGCCCAGCTAATTTTTTGTATTTTTAGTAGAGATGAGGTTTTGCCACGATGGCCAGGCTGGTCTCAAACTCCTGACCTCGGGTGATCCGCCCGCCTCGGTCTCGCAAAGTGCTGGGATCACAGGCATGAGCCACTGCGCACAGCCCAGTGTATTTCTTAAATGTATTTGTTTGATGTCTTATGCCTCCCTAAAATGTATAAAACTAAGCTGCACCCCAGTCACCTTGGGCACAGATTCTCAGGACCTCCTGAGGGCACTGTCACGGGCAATCATCACTCATGTTTGGCTCAGAATAAATCTCTTCAAATATTTTACAGAGTTTGACTCTTTTCGTCGAGAGCTCAAATGTTCATCAATGGATGAATGGATACACAAATTGTGTTTATAAATCAATGGAATATTATTCAGTCATAGCTCAGTCAGGATATAAGTACTGATGCATGCTACAATGTGCATAAGCCTTGAAAACATTATGCTAAGTGAAAAAATCCAAATACAAACGGCCAAACATTGTATAATTCCGCTTATATAAGATATCCAGAATAGGTAGAGGCATAGAGACAGAATGCAAATTGATAGTTACCAGGGTCTGGGAGAAATAGGGAATGGGGAGCAACTGCTTACTGAGTACACTGTTTCCTTTTGGGGTGATGAAAATGTTTTGGAACTAAACAGAGGTGTTGGTTGCACAACATTGTGAATATACTAAACGTCACTAAATCGTTTACTTTAAAATCGTTAATTTTATACTATGTCAATTTCACCTCAAAAAAGAAAATCCAAAAACTTCAAATTAAAAAAAAAATGTCTACAGAAAATTCATTTATTCATTTATTCAACAATAGGGAAAGGTTCAGTGCAGAACTAGCACTATGGAGCAGGCACTGGACTGAGGATAAAATAGTGAGCACACGCATGCCAGTCTAGCAGCCAAGACAGACTTCATCAAATAATCACCCTCATGAAGTGTAAATACCACAAATCAAAGTGAGAAGGTTCTAGGCTGAGAGAATCAGGGAAGATCTCCCTGAAGATGCAAAAAATATGAGCTAAGGTAGAAAAGATAAGTTAGAGTTAATAAGAGGTTAGGGAAGGTTCAGGGTAGCGGTGGGGAGAACATTCCTTCAAGGGAAACAACATGTATAAAGATCTAGTGGCAGGATAAAAAGGAAGCTAGTACCTCCTTAGCATTTGAATGATTTATCAGTAATAGTTTTGACTATTTGCAAGCAACCCACTGGTTTATTACACACAGTAATTTACGATTTGGTAGAGATACCAATTCAAATTGTGAGGCTGAGTGGCCCTAGCCAACTTAGTTGTACTATCATATTTTTGTTAGTACTGAAGGGTCTACTTAAAATTTTCACATACTTTGTGGCATTTTATGGGGGAAATTATATGCCATGGTGACATACGTTATTTAAAGGTCTCAAGAGGATCCCTTTGAGATCATCCAGTGCTCTATAGATTCAACAGGGAGAACTGGCCAGATTCACCCAAAAGACACATTTTGATTGGCCTCCCTGGCCTTAAAAATAAGATTCTGAATGCCTTTACAGAGGGCATAACCTCTTCAGTCTAACCCCAGGCCCCTCTACTTCCTATTGTTTAATTTTACACCTACATGTTTCCCTCATTTTCATTTTCTGCTTGGCCTCTGACTACATTTGAATTTGTGTCCCCCCTTCTAAAGGAACAGGCATTTTTCCATGAGTGACTGGCCTTGATGTTGTCTTTCTTGAAGGCTGGGGAGGAAAGGATCATGAGAGTCCAACAGGGAAAGGTGTGTAGGAATGTGAGAAGGAATGAGTAACTGTAATACAGAATAAAAGTGGTATTTCCAATATATCAAGAAAGAAAAGGATCCTGGGGAGAAAGATGAGAAATTAAATCAACATGAATATATGAAGCCAGCCCCATTGGACTTAAAGGCACAGAGACCCGGATATACCCAGAGTATGCCTCAGATAGTAAAGACTATCTAAGATCAAAAAGGAGGCAGCAATTATCCCTACATAAATGTCAAAATTGTTATGGGATCAGTGATTTTCACACATCCATTGACATAAATCCTGGGCAGGGATATTGTGATCAATATCCACCAGGCCCAGGGAGGTGCCTTTCTACAGAGAAAGAGAGAGATGCATGTGTCGCACTCAGCAACATGGCTACAAAAATAATTACAGGAAGCAATCATTTCTTTGATTTTTGCTTTCGGGCTTCTGCATGCCAGAGAGGCCTCCAAAGGGCACTGCCTACAGCAATTACAACATCCTTTTGCAATGTTGCTAGAACAGAACATTTACGTTTTTCTCAGAACCTGAGAGTAGTCTATTATCACAGCATGTTCTGAGACAATGGGGTTCAATAGGGCAAACAAAAGGCTGGAAATAGATCAGTACATTCAAATCATTGCCCTGGCCATTGACTCAATAAATATTTATTGAGTATTTACTATGAGCCAGAGCAGGCTAGATGTGGGGACACAAGAATGGGACTTCCCATTCTCAGTTGAGATAAATCATTCTTTACATCTGTTGCACAAAGGGTCTTGCCTTCCTATTTCTGAAGTAGGAGGCAGGGATCGACTCTAGACCAGACTGAAGACTGGCTGACATGCCCACCAAAGCCATGAGAGTTCACCCATTCCCTGACAACAACCCAGAAGCTACCACCCTTTTCTAGAAATTTCTGAATAACTTGCCTCTGAATTTGCATGTAATTAAAAGCAGATATAAATGTGACTGCCTGACTGCCCTTGAGCTGCTATTCTTGCTGCACTACCTATGGGGTGTCCCTGCTCTGCAAGAGCAATCATGAAGCTGTAATACTGCTGCCTCAATAAAGCTGTTTTCTTTCACCACCAGCTTGCCTTTGAATTTCTGCCTGGGCAAAATAAAGAAACTTCCTGGGCAGAGCCTCAATTTTGGGGCCCCCCCTGTCCTGCAACACTTCAAGGCCATATGGAAGGATAGGGAATCTACACTGAAATAGAATTTCACAGTTTAAGAGGATCACATGTACCACTGATATGCAATACATTCTCTATTATATTGATAACAGCAAGAAAGGTAGCATTGAGAATAAAACTTTTGACTCACTGAACAGAGCATTTTAATTTTCTCAGGTTAAAGACACAGTTCGTTATCTGTTTGAGAACCTGTTCTTTGGTGAAAGTACATATGATTTTTTAAGTCAATAGTCAAGAGAAAAGCAAATAATATTATGAGCAACCTAAAGTAAATGATGAATCACAGACTTTTTTTTTTTTTTTTTTTTTGAGATAAGGCCTCACTCTGTCACCTAGGCTGGATTACAGTGACATGATCATAGTTTACTGTAACCTCAAACTCCTGGGCTCAAGTGACCTTCCTGCCTTAGCCTACAAAGTAGTTAGGACTGCTGGTGTGCACGATGACACTCAGCTAATTTTTTCATTTTTTACCTCTGTAGAGACAAGGTTTTGCTATGTTGCCCAGGCTGGAAAACACAGAGATTTTGAAATAAAAGGAAAATTATATCACTTTCGGGTGAATGAGAATAAAAAGTGTTAAAAAAATGTTTTCTCCACTTCCATATGCCTGAGAACATACAAAGCTACTTGTAAAAAGAAATTAATTAAAACGTAGTTTTCTACTAGAGTCTCCAAATATGCAAAATACATGCAATGTGAACCTATGATTTTTATGCACTAAGATGACATCTCAGACCCAAGTGCAGAAGAACTTGGGCTCGTTTTTCCCTACAATAATCATCTGTCATGTTGCCGCTTCACACCCACACATGCAATGGCAGATAGGTAAACTCAGGGCCAGAACGACAGAAGTTTTCTAGTCTGACATGGGGATGCACACGCTGGCTTTGGGCTCACAGGCTCAGTGCTCCAGACAGCTGAACTCTACTTGACAAGGACATTTTGAAAACCACAAGTCAGACTAACGGTCAGTCAACAGTCACTGTGTGATAACCAATTGTTTTCAAGGATCAGGTTGTTTGAATTCTAATTTCCCCATATCATCACCCACACACACTCATATAAATTGTATATGTACATTTCTGGAGTTCATAAAACAATAAAGTCATCGCATGGTCTGACTTTAGGTTCTAAATGCTATGGAAGCATGCACAAAGTAATCATTAGAAACTGCCACATGCAAATTCTTTGACACTTTTCCCATTAAGAGGTGGGGGTCTATGCCCTCACTCCTTGAATCTGGGCAGGCTCTGTAACTGCTGTGACTAACAGTATCTTGCGGATATGTGGTGCCAGTTTGGGAATTTAGATCTTCAAAGAATGGCAGCCTCCACTTCCTATGTCTTTGAATGCCTACTCTTGGAGCCTTGAACAGATATGTGAGTCCAACTATCCCGCTGAAGAGACCACAAGCATAGGAAGCGGGATCCAGCTTAACCCAGGCTACCAGCCATTCCCACCAAAGGCACCCAGGCATATGAGTGAAACCACCATGGACCCAGTAGACTGGACTGGTTACCAGCAGATCAGCATTGGCTGACCCCAGTTCCTATCATGTAAAATAAAAGAATTACCCAGCTAAGCTCTGCCCTGATTCCTGACCCCAAAGTTATAACATGCAATAAAATGTTTATCGCTTTAACCCACTAAGGTTTGGGATAGAGCCAAGAGTGGTAATGCATACCTGTAATCCCAGCTACACAGGAGGCTGAGGGAGGAAGTCACTTGAGCCCAGGAGTTTGAGATCACCCTGGGTAATATAGTAAGACCCTGTTTCGAAAAGTAATAGATAAAAATTTATTTATTATTTATTTGTTAATGGTCCCAACTGGCCCATTAACAAAAAGGTTTGGGGTAGTCTATCATGCAGCAATAAGTACTTGGGACAAAAATTTACAGGATCTCAGGGCTAAGATTACTTGAATGATGGGCACAGGGAAAAGTGTCCTGGGAAGGCATTAATTAGCAGACAGAAGGAAGGCTGTATCTCTTTCTCCCCATCATTATTCAAGACATGATAATGCTTGAAAGAAAGGCTAGAAAACTAGAACTACAAGGGTTGGACCAAGAAAATTGCCTCTGAGATTATCACTACCATATTTTAAAATGAAAAGCCTCTGGAGGAATACGTGTGGAAAAATAGGCAGAAACATTTTGGGGGGAAAATGAGGACTTACCTTCTCAGTTAAGAAAATATACCTTAAAATAACTACAACAGTATAGTACTATTTTAATCACAGAACAGAATAAAAAGTAGAGAAGCATATCTATGTGTATGTAATGTTTTAGTGTAGGATAGATACTCCAAATCACTAGGAAAGGATGAACTATCCTACACCGTGACAGAGAATAGAGGATGTGTCCCCTGGTATTGAAACAACAGGTTATTCATATTTAAGAAGTCTAATTACATTCCTACTTGAATCAATCAGAAAAAGTTCCAGTGTAACTAGAAATCTAAATTTCTAAAAATCAAAATATTTATATTATCTAAATATAAAACTTCAATGATAAAATAAGGCATACTTTTAAAATCTTGAGACAGAAAAGAGATTCATAAGCATGAAATAGAATTCAAAAGCCATAAAGGGAAAAATTGACAGATTTAAATGTATTAAAATGTCAGATTCTTACAGAAAAAAAAAAAAAAACCTTAAACAAAATTAGAAGGCCAAAAGAAAACAGGGGGAAAAAATACCTGTGACATAACAGTCAAAGGGTTAAGAGCCATAATACATTACTAAGAAAATATAAAAGCCCCAGTAGAAAAACGGATGAAAAGGGCCGGATGCGATGACTCATGTCCGTAATCCCAGTATTTTGGGTGGCTGAGGCGGGTGGATCACTTGAGGTCAGGAGTTTGAGACCAGTCTGGCCAACATGGTGAAACCCCATCTCTACTAAAAATACAAAAGTTAGCTGGGTGTGGTGGTGTATGCCTATATAATCCCAGCTACTCGGGAGGCTGAGGCAGGAGAATCACTTGAACCTGGGAGATGAAGGTTGCAGTGAGCTGAGGTCACACCACTGCACTCCAACCTGGGTGACAGAGCGAGACTCTGTCTCAAAAAAAAAAAAAAAAGGAAGAAAAAAGAAAAAAAAATAAAGTGAAAAAATGAGCAACAATTCACTTAGATGAAGTGTACATGGCCTGAAATATATAGAATTATATTCAACTCCACCAATAATCAAAATAATGAAAACAAGATATAATTTTATACAACATATTGGAAAAATTTTTGAAGATTAGTAATACCAACTGTTGATAAAAATGTAAGAAAATGGTGTTTTCATACACTGTTGAAGGAAAATATAAATCACTATGGCCATTTTTTTAGAATAACTTGGCACTATGTGTCAATATTAAAAATAAGTACTCTTTTGAATCATAGGTTCTGTTTTTTACTATCTTACAGAATTTCTCACACCAAATACATAGATATACAAATATACACAGAATGATATTCACCAAATCTTTGTTTATAACAGCAACAAAAAAGGGAAAGAACCAAAATGCACATCTATAAGGGCATAGTTAAATATATTATGAAACTTCTATATTATTGAAAACAACACAGCCATTTTAAAAGAATAAGGTGGGTCTATGTAAGTACTAATAAGGAAAGACATCTTTAATAAAATTGCTAAGTGACTAAAAGCAAAACACAAATGTATGATCATATTTTGGTAAAAAAATCAAAGTTACAAATGAGTAATTGCATATTAATATATATTAGTACATGTGTAAGAAAAACATGTATGCATAATCACACAAATAGATACATATTCCAGAAAAGAGATGTCTGGGCAAATATAAAACGAACTGTAATCAGTAGCTCCATCTAATGGAGAGATTCACAGTATTTTATATTGAACAACCTTTTTATAACAAAGATCTATCAGTTTTATTTTAATAATAGGAAAGCAATCAAAGAATAAAGTGACATAACTAATGGGTACTAGGCTTAATACCTAAGTGATGAAATCATCTGTACAGTAAATCCTCATGACACACATTTACCTACATAACAAACCTGCACATGTACCCCTGAACTTCAAACAAAAGTTAAGAAAAATTATAAATATAATCAGCCTCATGCATAATTTTAAAAATGTAAATGAGAACGTGAAATACCATTTTTTCCACCCATAAGATGGATGGAGATTTTTTAAATGACAATATACCATAGCCAAGGGGGCAGAGATTCACTTTCATACACTGTGGGTGTGAACACAATTTAGTAAAACTTCTTTGAGCAAGAATTGGGTAAAATCTGCCAAACTTCTAAATGCCCATCTCTTTGGACAGCAAAGATGTACATACATAGACATTTATTATAATACTTTTTTTAGTAGGAGAAAACTTAAAAAAACAGTTTTCCATTCATAGACAACATAGTTGGAACATTTACTACAGTAGTAAACTATAAAGCCATAAAGGAAGAATGAAGTAGTTTTGTTGTAGCTCTAAGATATATTGTTAAGTGACTAGAAAAAAAATCCTAAACATTATATATGGTATGTGCCTTTTATGTAAAACAAAATATGGCATGTTTGTTTCAGTAGACTCAAGAATGAAAAGATAACTGCTCAATAAATGTTCAAGTAGAAAACAAAAACAAAAATCAGTGACATAAAAAGGATAATAATAGATCAAGCACCATCTTCTCTTTGTAGCTGCATCATATCACCAAAACTGCCTGCATCCTTGCCTCATAGGCAATACCTCTATGTTTTAGCTCTTTCTCCTAATATATGCTTAACACCTGAGGAATTAACACATATAAAATTGTTTTTTGCAGGACTCATTCTTTAAACCAGTGATCTCAATGCAAGAAGAAGAAATATTTTAAACCACACTTTCCTCATCCCCTCTGGATATCTTTTCCCCCACCCCTGCCATGGTATAGCAAGATTTTACTGGAACGAACTGGAATAAACTTTAATGAATATAGAAAGTCCCTCCTAACAGATGTTACAGCTTTAAGAGTTTGGAGTCAGGAAGAAGTTTGGGAACCACTGCTCTAAAGTTAGCAAGTAAGTTCCTTCAAAATCTCATGCTGAGATTGGGGCCATTGTCACTAGGTGGACAGTAATGCTTGTTTAGATTTTACAGTCCCAGCCCCAGCTGGTCATTTCAATTACAGAAAACAGAGAACTCATCCATTTAAGGCAAGTACTTCCATGCAATATTGCTGGGGTTTTTTCTATTTAGAAACTCTTAATAATCACATTAAGTAGATATTAATTGTGTACATTTATGTTTTAATTCTAAAAGAAAATGCCTTGTGGAGTAAGAGTTAAAGAAATACAAGACCACATACAAGAACCTTAGTCACAGAATTTCGACTTCAATTGTTATTACTCATTATGTCTGCTCTTTTTTAAAATCAGAAGTCATGCAGACCTCATTCTCTATGGCAGCATTATGGTTTTTAAGAACTTTGAGAGCTGCTAAAGGATGTATCTGGCTTGGTGGGAAGACTTGCTTATGCCTGCTCCCACATTTCAGTCTTGCTTCAGGGCTTTGGAGAAATATCCAAACCCCACAAACACCTATCTATTTAGAATTTTCCAATAAGGCTTTAATTTGCCTCCTGCTGCTGGCTCTAATTATCAAGCCAGTGCCTGAGAGGGAAAATCCAGCCTCCTAAAAAAAAAAAAAAAAAAAAAAAAAGCCTCCACTTTGCCTATGTGGCTGCTCTGTCGCTCGTTTCCTGTAGGCTTTCTCACCTTGCACATACTCTTACACACAAAAAGGCCATGAAATACTGGACCACGTGTCCTCACTGCCACCCTGCACATGACTGTGTATCACACAATCAGGAAACAATTTCTCATGATCACTATTATTTGTTATTGCCCATATATTATTGAAGATTTTAGTCATTAAACACCCATCTACTCCCAGCCATTGTTTTGTTTTGCTTGATGGAAGCTGGGATTCTGGCTAAGGGCATTCTCCTTAAAGGATTCTGCCTCTTTCACCTTCCAGCCATTTTAAACGTAAATTTAATGTAGTAGAAGAGTGTGAATGGAGAGAAATGTTTTAGTTACATCCCACATTATTTTGATCATGTTTTGTGCCCAGAAATGTATAAAAATAGAGTGATCTAAAACTATTATCGATACAATCTGAGGTATTATAAGTGGTTGTTTCCTGATTTCAGATAAATCATTTGATATATAAAGTAATCTAAAATGTCAACGTCCCTAAATTTGACATTTGAATATATTGCTAGGACTCAGTTACTTATGTAAGTTTAGAATACCTTCATTAGTCAACTAGGATACTTTTAACTAGGATTTCAATCACCAAAATAAAACATGGTTGAGCAGCTGGTGCAGATAACTCAGGATCCTGTGGTCATTACAGTCAAGCTGAGTGCTCACCGCACACTGACAAGTAAATGGTGTAACATTCAAAGAAATTATTCTCATTGCTGCCCAGTTAGAGTCCAATTCCCTTTCCTTTTGGAGGATATATCCTGGGCTGGGATGCCTTCTCAACAGGCAAGACACAAAGATGTAGCCTGTAAAATCTGATATGCCTACATGCTGGCACCAACCATGGTTCATCAACTAACTAACTAAACTCCCTTTGTAATTCAGCACCTCTTCCTGAGATTTTAGTCTTCATACAGAAATCTGTTTCATCTTCATGCTTAGCTAATTTTGAGATGGGGGAAAATAAAAACAAACAGACAAAAAAACCCTAAATATAAGTCTTATCAAGTAAGTCACTTAAGATGTAATGTGGTAGGTTTCAAAAAGTAGAAAAATACTCTGATGTCTGTTTCGTGAGCACTTGAAGCTGGTTGCAGACTGGATGTGCCAAGGTGAAAATAGCCAGCAGGAATTCTGAGTTGGATACTGTTGTTGTTTCCTATAATGCTTGATCGTCTACTTTTCAAAGCCCAAAAATGAAGAGAAAAGGAGAAATAGGTATTCTTGTATCTATAATACTAAGCTCCTTATTCTGCCACCTTTATCCAGGCACCAAATGCCCTCGTGCCTCATTACCAGCCTCCTAGGGAGACCAGTGCTATCCACATTACTCCCCAGAGGGACACGTGTTTGGGGTCAGAGATTCAGATAATATATGCACTATAATAAGGATTTAAAAAATCAGAAATATAAGAGGTATTGATATTAAAATAATGGAGTCATAATTTGCATATAGGCCCTCCTCTATATCAGTCCTCTAAACACACAAGCATATGAACTTGTGTTATCGAGAATTATCCAAGGCCTTTCTTACACTGCGATGCTACAATCTCATTCCAACAATGTAAACTGAATGCTTTCTAATACTTGGAAAATGCTTTCTAGGTTTTCAGATTTTATCAAAGACCCCACATAATTATTCCTGTGATATAGCAATGCATCTTTTTTTCTTACTGCCCTTGCCCACAATGAAAATATCTTTACCCTAATTTCTGACATCTAAGAATTGGGTTTATTTCCATTTATACTCAGTGTCCTGAGAACAAAGGGGAAAATAATGAAAGCTAGACTGCTCGATTTCTAATTCTGGCCCTGCCATTTGCCAGTTACAAAATCTCAGCCAAGTTACTTATTCTTTCTGGACCTCAGATTCCCTTTCTGAAAAGTGGGGATACTAATAATACTCTACCAGGGTTTTGGAAAATATTAAAGGTACATAGTGACATATGAAGTACTCAGGCCAGTGCCTGGCTTATAGCAAGTATTCAATAAATATTGGCTCTTTTCATTTCTTCTAAAAAAAAAAAGAAATTTCATTTTTAGAAAAGAAATTTATTGTAAAATTCTGTCAAGGATCATGACAGCAGTGAAGGTGACTATGATATCAGACAAGCCAGTGGCAATGTCCAGGGAGCAAGGATGGCCCTAAAAAAGAGGATGTAAGTCTGCCTCACTGGATTCATTCATTTAATCAATCAATCAGGCACTTATTTACCACTCTGTCTCTCTATTTCAGGAACTGTGCCAGGCCTATGACCGCAGAGATTATTAAGACACTATCCTTCCCTCCTTCTGTGAGCTCATATCCTAGTAGGGGAAGCAATAGATAAATGAAAAATAGTAGTGTTGTTCCAAAGCATAAGAAATATCATAATACGGTCATGCACCACTTAAAGATAGGCATACATTCTGAGAAATGCATCATTAGGCAATTCTGTCCTTGTGTGAACATCATAGAATATACTTACACAAACCTAGCCTACCACACACCTAGGCTATATCATATAGCCTATTCCTCCTAGCCTATGGCCCTGTAAAGCATGTTACTCTACTGAATATTATAGGCAATTTTAACACAATAGTATTTATGTATCTAAACATAGAAAAGGTACAGTAGAAATATGGTATTATAAGCTTAAGGGACCACTGTCATATATGTGGTCTATCATTAACCAAAACATCATTATATGGTGTATGATTATAGATATAAATCCTAAATAGAGCCCAGTGCAGCCTCTCCAAAACTCCATCCATCCAAAACTCCCATGCCAGGGTATCTATGCTTGAAACTCTTTTTTTTTTTTTTTTTTTTTTGAGACAGAGTCTTGCTCTGTCACCGAGGCTGGAGTGCAGAGCAGTGGCGTGATCTTGGCTCACTGCAACCTCTGCCTCCCAGGTTCAAGCAATTCTCTGCCTCAGCCTCCTGAGTAGCTGGGATTACAGGTGCCCGCCAGCACACCAGGCTAATTTTTGTATTTTTAGTAGAGACAAGGTTTCACCATCTTGGCCAGGCTGGTTGTGGACTCCTGACCTCATGATCCACCCACCTCGGCCTCCCAAAGTGTTGAGATTACAGGCATGAGCCACTGCACCCAGCCTGAAATTCAACTTTTAAAGTTCTAGTCCTTCAGTTTAAGAATTGTTCTGAGAGAAAAACCACATTATTCTCACTTCCTGCCAGCTAGAACCAATCCTACCGGGGGTGTGATCTCACTGGTCTCTAGGGAGGGCTCTCTCCTCAAACTCTCCTCCCCATTCCTGCCATAAGGCCTGAGTTCACCATCTGAGATGCTTTCAACTGGATCATTTTTTAGCCAGCTGGGATCTGATTGGGAAATTTTAAAAAATTACCTTGAGAATAATTCTAATTCTCTAGAAGAAAATTTCCAGAGAACAGGCCCTGGAATATTTATGTCATATATTTATACCACATATATAAAAATATACACATATATAAGTCTTCATTAAAATCCTGTCAACCCTCTAAATAGTATTTCCAGAATATGATTATCATCATTATTATTTCCTAGCCTAATCATTTTTCATTCATGTATTTGTCTTTGGTCTCATGATGGCACCTGTGATAGACCAGAATTCCCTAATTGCTAATGGTACATTTGCAGCTATTCCTATAGTATCGCTGCTGTACTAATCATGAACAGCGATTAAATATACTCCAAGCAATTTTAACATTCATCAGACTGATAATGGCAAGAAACAAATTGGAGCCTTTCAGTGTTTTACTAAATGTGCTCTCTAATTCCTTATTACTCTATATATTTCTGGAAACTATTTCTATACACAAACCAAGCTGAAAAGAAAAGTGCTCTTTGCTGCAAAAATAAAAGAACCAGTTTAAGCTGCTTGCCACCCTGGGGATAATCGCAATCACATTAAAATGCAGCTCAATGGCTCATCTTTCTTCTTTCCCCTCTATCAGTCAGTAAATTAATTCCTTTATAGATATGAACATCAATATTCTATTTTTATAAAATGTGCCTTTTTTCAATTACTTCCTGGGAAAAGCAGAGTTACTATGGCAATCTCTGAATTTTGCACTCTGCAGCTTTAGACTACCACTGTTTTTTAAATGGGGAGCTATAATTTAGCTCAACTCTTTTTACAAGGTATACAAATACCCACACATCCTTAACTGTCTGTGGGTGCATGTCATTGGGGGAGGGGGTGGTCATTGGGAGCGGGTATGTTTTGTTTTTCAGGCCTATAAAATATGGAAGGGGAATTGGGGGAAAAAATCTTTTTCTAAGGTGAGATCTTACATCCCAGCACCTAGTGGCATACCTCAGTCACAACAGATGTTAAATAAAAGTTTATTGAAGATCAAAAAATTGTACATCTTCTTGTGAATTTCTCACATGGTTCTTACCTATTCATAACCTTATTCAATATGTGAAGGAGATTGATATGGTTCGGATCTGTGTACCCACCCAAATCTCATGCTGAAATGTAATACCCAATGTTGGAGGTGGGGCCTGATGGGAGGCGATTGGATCATGGGTGTGGTTTGTCATGGCTTAACACCAACCTCCTTTGATGCTGTCATTGCAAGAGTAAGTTCTCATGACATGTGGTTGTTTAAAAGTGTGTAGACCTCCCCACTCTCTCTTTTGTCCCCACTCTGGCTATATAAGACATGTCTCCTTTCTGTTCACCTTCCACCATGATTGTAAGTTTTTTGAAGCCTCCTCAGAAGCAGAAGCTGCTATGCTTCCTTTACAGCCTGTGGAACTGCAAGCTAATTAAACCTCTCTTCTTTATAAATTGCCTAGTTTCAGGTATTTTTTTATAGCAATGTGAGAACAGACTAATACAGAGGTCAGCTGGTAAAAAGGTTTTGCTCTCCTTTGGGCAATAAAGAGTGGGCTTATGACCCAGAAAGACCCCCATACCTCCCATTGCAAGATTCTGCTCAGTTCTGTATCCTCTTCCTAATCTCACACAATGTTATTTTGTAGTCTCCAATGCCTGGTTAACAAGAACCTTCTATTGACTGAATTGACATGGAGACGTCTAAATAATTCCTGTTGATAAGTCTGTTTGAATACCCCTCTTGTGGTGTACCATGTGAGTGTAGCTGTACCACTAACCACCAATGGTTATACAGACAGAATAGCAACTTGTATTTCACCTCCAGCTTCTACACAGATAGCTGTTTCACAATTTATTTCACATTGGATAAGCTTCTTGTCTCCATTACTGTCTCTTTCAGCTAAGCCTTAGGTTGGAAAGACAAAAGCAGCTCTCTCAGCCCATGATCCATCACTCTGCTCATCAGGGTGGGAACTTTAGGGCCAAAGTTGTACATGGAAAGATGTAGGGCCTGTCTCTCACTGGGAAAGATCTTCCACCTTTGAAAGCCCTATTACAAGTGTTCTTAAACTGAAGGCTAAGATGAGCGTAAGAGCATCTGTAACTCTCAAATTAGTAGGCAATATTTTATCCATTTTTCTAGGGAGAAAGTTATATGATTTTCAGTAGGCTGCTACAAGTTTAGGACCCCTGAAAAAGGTGCACTCTACTGGCTTAGCAGGTCCAGAGTGGGCTTCAGGTAGAGAAGACTTGGAGAAGATAGCCAGCACTTTATGGAATAACATATTCAACATACCAAGAGAAAATAATTCTCAACATGGAATTCTATACCCAGCTAAGTTATTTTCCAACAGTAAATATGTCTTATAATAAAGAAGAAATAAAGATATTTTTACAAAGGCAAAGACTTAGAGAGTTGATTACTCAAAGACTCTGAAAGAACTATTTAAGGTTGTACTTTGATCCTAAATGAAACAATATTATACAAAAAACTATATGGAACAAAGACAGTTGGCTCAACATGGATACATCTATTTTAAATGATAATAGTAATGACTAATTTGGGAGCAGGGGATGTTAAAAATAAGATATAAATAGAATACATGGATGAATTGAGAGATTTCTAGAGTTAAAGCTTTTTAAGTCCCATATATTCTTTAGCAAATAGGTAAAGATAGAGATTCTTTTTACCTCGTTAAATCAATATAGTATATTAAAAATTTAAGGGAATCTACTAAAATAATATAAATCAAATATATAGTTTCAAAATGATAGATGGGGAAAAAGAGAAACAATAAAGAAAATCAATACAATAGAATATACACAAAAAGAAAAGGATCATAAATAGAAAATAAAATTAAATGGTATAAATGAATCCAAAAATATCAGAAATAATGAGTATAAACAGAATAAACTAGCCCATTAGAAAGTCTCAGGATAATTTTTTTTTAAATCCAAATATATGTCATTTACAAGATACACTTGAAGCATAATGGCTCATCAACTTTGAAAGGAGGGAGATTTAATAAGATATAAGACAAATACTAACAAAAATTTAGTTATAGTAAAACTAAAATAAGACTGTATAATGACAAAGGTAACCATTCATCAGTAATAATAGTTCTGTACTTTTAAAATTTGAAAGAATTACAAGGAGAAATGAATTAATTAACAATCAGCATGGTGAGAATTATGTTTAATACACTTTATTTTTTAGAGTAATTTTAGTTTTTCAGAAAAATTGAGCAGAAGGTACAGCAATTTCTCATATATCCCCTACCTTGTATGTGCATAGCCTTCCCCCATTCTCAATATCTTCCACCAGAGTGGTACAACTGAACCTACATTGACACATCACTATCACTCAAAGTCCATAGTTTATCTTAAAGTTCAATCTTGGTGTTGTACATTCTATGGGTTTAGACAAATTTATAATGACATATATTTACCACTATAGTATTATACAGGGTAGTTTCACTGAGTATGAGAATTTTTAATAAGTTTAATTTGATGGTGATATGTTGAACCTTGCCACTCACAATTAAAGGGTACACATTCCTTCCAAGCATACATTAATTCAAAAATTGAACATGAACTGGATCACAAATTTTTAATAAATAATATAAAATTGAATTCACACAAATCACAGTATATAACCACAGTAAAATAAAATTAGAAATCAATCTTCAAAAATATAGCAAGCTATTTGTTTGAAACTTATATTTTTGAGTCAAAGAAAACTACAAAAATAGAAACTAGGAACTAATTAGAACTAACTTAAAATGAAAATAAACATATCCAAATTAGTTTTTAGAATAAATTTTATAATATATTATTTTATCTATATATTATGAGGGGAAAAACCAAAAATTGGGCTGTCTGCAACTCAAGATTGGTGGTAGAGAAACAGCAAGATAAGCCCAAAGAAAACAGTATATGGAGAATTTTGTTTTTAAGAACAGAAATTAAATAGAATAGAAACAAAGAAAGAATAAAGTTGATTGAGCCAAAAACTGTTTGTTTAAAAAGATCAGTAGATTCTGTTCTAGGTAAGACGAAACAGATAAACTGTGCCTTGTCTCTCCTATTGAATGAAGCTACAAAATTTGAACAGAATGCATGGAGCAGTTATTTGAGGATTCTGAGAAGTAAATAGGAGCAGGTGAACAGGGAAAAAAAAGAAATGAAATTCTAAGAATCACCCAACCAGTGGTGAATTTATCATTTTTTCCCCTCCATATCCCTTAGCCTGGTCTCAAGGCATCCTGAAACCAAGAAGTGGATATTGACATGGGCAGAGAAAAGCTCATGCAGAATACCTCTAGTTTGGGCTCTAGAAGTATAAAAAAAAGGCTTCTTTGGTACAGTAGCAACTGTCAGCTAAAACTCTAAAGAAAGGGAAATTTCCTTTCAATCAGGGGAGCCGTGGTCTCAAAAGGTGAGGTGAATCCCTACTGCTTCTCTTTCTCTATCCTCCAGCCACTTGGTCTCAGACACAATTGCAGTCATAAAAAGTGTGTAGCAAAGCAGACCAAATAAATCTTAGATTTTTGGCTGGAAGACTGAAAAGGGGAATTGCAGGAAGCCAGACAGTACCACGGAGATTGCAGACAGAGAAGAGGTTGAGAAAGCAATTCCATAAAAATTTATAATCTGACAGAGTATTACCACCAAAAAATATCTGTGAAAACATTGGAAGCATTCTCTTAAAGTGGGAAGTGAGGCAGATGCCCATTGTCACCACTTTATTTGACATAATATAAGAAATAAGCAGTAGAACTAATTAGAATAAACATTAGAACAAGCAAAAATATCACTTATACAGTAACAAAAAATAAGTATCCAAAAATAAATCTTTTCTAATGTGCCAAACTTTTATGGAAAAAGTATAAAACTTAACTGGAAGAGTTCCAGTTTTCAAATGGCAGTGCAGAAACAATCTAGCTTCATTTCCCCCCATAGAAAACCAAAACCAAATATACAGTGCCAAGATTTTCACCAGCAACAACCCAGAAGTCAAATATGAGGATGAGATGCATCCTGGGGCCACAGAGAGGTGAAAAAACTCCAAGTCAACAGTGAAAGAATTGGACTTCCAAATCCTTGAGGCCTCTCCCCCTCATGGTGCCCTGCAACGAGTGTGTGGAAAATCTTTCCCCAACTCACAATTTCTACACTGGAAAAATGTGAGATTGAGGTGGTAAATCAGCTTTCCCACCAGCTTGGATTCCCTGGCAGGAGTTCTGTACTTGCCTCTACCCACTGGAAGCATCATACTGCCTGCAAAGACAAAGGTGGGAGGCAGGACTACCATACTTATTCTTAGAAACTGTACTGTAACTTGGCTAAAGAAGATGCCAAATCAGAGTGGCTGTTCAGCAGCATCACATTGTAGAAGGTACAATTCAGAGGTCTTTTGAACATGAACCCCTACCCAGCCTTCCCACACTGCTTGGATAATCCCTTTGGTATCTCCACATTTGAAACAGGCAGGGCTCAGATCATTTACTAGAGCTGACGCGGACCTGGACTTAAGGTACCACCTAGAGGCAAAAAGGAAACCGCAACCTTGTGATAAAGATATACTAAGCAAATATATCTAATAAAAACCAAAACAAGCTGGACAGAGAAAACTGGAATAAATAGCTAGTCCTTCAAAGACATAGACATTTACCCATAAGAAACAACAGCAAACAGACCCATTACCTCCCCAAAAAGACAAAGCAAAAATCCAGTGACTGACCTAATGAGACAGCCATTTGTAAGCTCTCTGACCAGGAATTCAAAATTGCAGTTTTAAGGAAATGCAGTGATCTCCAAGGTAACACAGAAAAGTAATTCAGAAATTTATCAGAGAAATTTAACAAAGATATTAAAATAATTTTAGAAATCAAATAGAAACCTTGGAAATGAGAAATACATTTGCTGAAATGAACTCATTAGAGACTCTCAATAGCAGAATGGACCAAGCAGAGAAAAAAAATCAGTGAGCTTGAAGATTATTTGAAAATACACAGTCAGAGAAAAAAGAAGAGTGAAAAGGAAAGAAAACCAACTACAAGATGCAGAAAATTATCTCAAAAGACCAAATCTAAGAATTATTGATGTACAAGAGGGAACTGAGTAGGAGCAAGGGGTAGAAAGCTTATTCAAAGAAGTAACAGAAAATTTTCCAAAATGAGAGAAAGGTACAAATATCCAGGTACAGGAAGGTCAAAGAACACCAAACAGATTCAACCCAAAAAAGACTAATCCAAAGCATATAATAATCAAAATCTTAAAGGTCAAGGACAAAGTGAAGATCCTAAATGCAGCAAGAGATAAGAAGGAAATAAGATATAAAGGATCTCCAATTTGTCTGGCAACAGGCTTTTCAACGGAAACAATACAGGCCAGGAAGGGATAAAATGGCATTTTCAAAGTGCTTTAAGAAAATAAAAAAAAAAAAACCTGTCATCCAAGATTACTATGCCCAGCAAAATTATCCTTTGAATATGAAATAGAGATAAAATCTTTCCCAGGCAAATAAAAGCTGAGAGAATTCACCACCACACATATTTTACAAGAAATTATAAAGGGAGTTATTCTATCTAAAAGAAGAAAAACACTACCATGCAAAAAGAAAAATCTTCAGGGTATAAAAACCACTGGTAAAAGTAATTGCATGGACAAACCCAGAATATTCTATTACCGTAAATTTTGGTGTGCAATCCACTCATAACTCTAGTATGAAGCCAAAAAGACAAATCTATCAAAAACAATAATAGTTACAGCAACCTGTTGAGAGACAAGTAATATAAAACTATGTAAATTGAAACAACTAAAAGTCAAAATTTGGGGGGATGCAGTTAAAGCGTAGATTGTCTTGTGGTCCTTTAACTTTGGTTTTTTGTTTGTTTCTTTCTTTTTTTCAAATGGAGTCTCACTGTTGTTGGCCCAGGCTGGAGTGCAATGGTGTGATCTCGGCTCACTGCAGCTTCTGCCTCCCAGGTTCCAGCAATTCTCCTGCCTCAGCCTCCCGAGTAGCTGAGATTACAGGTGCCCATCACCATGCCTGGCTAATTTTTGTATTTTTAGTAGAGACGGGGTTTCACCATGTTGGCCAGGCTGGTCTTGAACTCCTGACTCAGGTGATCCACCCACCTCAGCCTCCCAAAGTGCTGGGATTACAGGCATGAGCCACCATACCTGGCCACCTTTGTTTGTTTCTATTATTTTATTTGTGATCCAAAATAACTTTTCTTCTCTTTAAAGTAACCTGTTATATCTACAAGTTCTTTTTTTTTTTTTGTAAGCCTCATGGTGACCACAGCATGAATGCCTATAATAGATTCACTAAGAATAAAAAGCAAAAGAGTAAAACATACTATCAGTGAAAATAACCACAAAGGAAGACAGGAAGAAAGGAAGAGAGGAGTCTCAAAACAACCATAAAACAGGCAACAAAATGGCAATAATAAGTCTTTACTTATCAATAATAACACTGAATGTAAAAAGTCTGAATTTTCCAACTAAAAGTTAGAGAATGGCTGAAGGGACAGAAACAAGATCCAATTATATGCTGCCTTGAAGAAACCTACTTCACATATAAAGATACACATAGACTGAAAATGAAGGGGTAGAAAAATGTATCCCATGCAGCTGGAAGCTAAAAAGAAAGCAGAAATAGCTATACTTATTTCAGATAAAATAGACTACAAATCTAAGATTGTAAAAAGAAACAAAGAAGGTAACTACATAATGATAAAAGGGTCAATTCAGCAAGAGAATATAACAATTGTAAGTATATATGCACCCAACAATGGAGCTCTCAAGTATATAAAGGAAAAATTAACAGATCTAAAGGGAGAGACAGATTGCAGTACAATAATGGTAGGGAACTTTAGCACCCCATTCTCAGTAATGTAAAGATCATCCAGAGAGAAAATCAACAAAGAAAAAGTAGAGTTAAACTCCACACTAAATCTAATAGGCCCAACTGCTGCAAAATACATATTCTTTTTATCAGCACACAGGACATTTTCCAGAATGAATCACAGTTTAGGCCACAAAACAACTCTGAACAAATTCAAAAAATATAAATTACATCAGGTATATTTTCTGATCACAATGGATCACAATGGAATACAACTAGAAATCAGTAACAGGAGGAACTTTGGAAAACACACAAACACATACAAATTAAACAATGTGTTCCTGAATGACCAATGGGTCAATGAAATTAAGAAGGAAATTTTAAAATTTCTTGAAACACACAAAAATGGAAATACATCATACCCAAATCTATGGGATATGGTAACAGCAACACTAAGAGGGAAATGTATAGCAGTAAATGCCTATAATCGAAAGGAGTAGAAAGACTTCAAATAAACAACCTAATGACACCCCTCAAGGAACTAGAAAGAATGAACCAAACCCCAAATTAGTAAAAGGAAAGAAATAATAAAGATCAGAGCAAAAATAAATGAAATTGAGACTAAAAAACCACAAAACATCAAGGAAATGAAAAGTTTGTTTTTGAAAAGATAAAAAAATTGACAAACCTTTAGCTAGACTAAGAAAAAAGAGAGAATACCCAAATAAATAAAGTCAGAAATGAAAAAAAGACATTAAAACTGAGACCTCACAAATACAGAGTCATCAGAGATGGTTATGAACAACTACATGCCAACGAATTGGAAAACCTGGAAGAATGGATAAACTCCCGGAATCATAGAACCTATCAAAATTGAACCATGAAGAAATAGAAAACCTCACAAAACCAATAATTGTTAATGAGAAGAAGGCTGTAATAAAGATTCCCATCAAAGAAAAGTCCAGCACCTGATGGTTTCACTGATAAATTCTACCAAACATTTAAAGAATAACCAGTAAAAATCTTACTCAAATTCTTTGTCTTCAAAAAAATTGAAGACAAGGGAGTACTTCCCAACTATTCTACAAGGACAGCATCACCTTGATACCAAAAACAGACAAGGACACAACAAACAACAAAAATGACAGGCTGATATCACTGATGAACATATGTACAAAAATGCTCAACAGAATACTAGCAAACCAAATTCAACAACACATTAAAAAGGTCACTCACTATGATCAAGTGGGATTCACCCCAGAAATGCAAAGATGGCTCAACATAGTCAAATTAATAAATGTAATACAACACACGAACAGAATTGAGAACAAAAACCAACTGATTGTTTCAATAGATGCTGAAAAACATTTGATAAAATTCAACATTGCTTTATATAAAAACCCTCATCAAAATGAGTATGGAAGGAACATACCTCAACATGATAAAGGCTATGTATGACAAACCCACAATTAACATTGTACTAAAAAGCTTTCAGCTTTTCCTCTAAGGAATGGAACAAGACAAGGATGCCCACTTTCACTTCTCTTATTCAATACAACACTGGAAGTCCCTGCCAGAACAATTAGGAAAGAATGAAAAAAAGGGCATCTAAAGCAGAAAGGAAGAAGTCAAATTAGCTTTGTTTGTAGACCACATGATTTCATATCTAGAAAAACCTAAAGATTCCACCAAAAAAACTGTTATATCTAATAAACAAATTCAGTAAAGTTGCAGGATACAAAATCAACATACAAAAATCAGCAGCATTTATATATGCCAAGAGCAAACAAAAAAATCAAGAAAGCAATCCCATTTATAATAGCTACAAAAAATATGAAATACCTAGGAATCAATCTAACTAAAGAAGTGAAAGATCTATACAATGAAAACTATAAAACTTGGATGAAAGAAATCGAAGAGGATACCAAAAAAATGGAAAGATACTCCCTGCTCATGGATTGGAATAATTAATATTGTCAAAATGACAACACTACTCAAAGCAATTTACAGATTCAATGAAGTCCCTATTAGAATACCAATGACATTCTTCACAGAAATAGAAAAAAAAACCTAAAATTTATGTGAAACCACAAAAGACCCCAAAAAGACAAATCAGTCCTGAGCAAAAAGAGCGAAGCTGGAGGCACCACACTCTCTGACTTCAAAATTTACTACAAATCTATAGCAACCAAAACAGTATGGTACTGGCATAAAAATGGACACATAGACAAATGGAACAGAATAGAGAACCCAAATATAAATCAATGTATTTACAATCAGCTCATCTTTGACAAAGGTACCAAGAACATACAATGGGGAAAGGACGGTCTTTTCAAATGGTGCAGGGAAAACAGGATAACTATATGCAGAAGAATGAAACTAGACCCCAGTCTCTCTCCATAAACAAAAGTCAAATCAAAATGGATTAAATAATTAAATCTGAGACTTGAAACAATGAAACTACTAGAAGAAAACATTGGGAAAATTGCTCTAGGACATTAATCTGGGCAAAGTTTTTTTTATGTAAGACATCATAAGCACAGGCAACCAAAGCAAAAATAAACAAATGGGATTATATCAAGCTAAAAATCTTCTGCAAATCAAAGGAAATTGAAGAAACAACCCACATAATAGGAGAAAATATTTGTAAACTATTCATCTGAAAAAGAATTAATAACCAGAATATATAAGGAGCTCAAACAAATCAATAGCAAAAAACCAAATACTACAATTTAAAAATGGAGAAAACATATGAAGAGACACTTCTCAAAATAAGACATACAAACGGCCAACAAGCATATGAAAACATGCTCAACATCAGTAATCAACAGGGAAATGCAAATCAAAACCACAATGATATATCACCTCATCTCAGTTAAAATAGCTTACATGAAAAAAAAAAAAAGGCAATAACAGATGTAGGTGAGGATGTGAAGAAAAGAGAACCCTGATACCCTGTTGGTGGGAATGCAAATTAGTACAGCCACTATGGAGACCAGTATGGAGGTTCCTCAAAAAACTAAAAGTAGAACTACCATATGATCCAGCTATTCCACTACTGGGTATATATCCAAAGGAAAGGAAATCAGTATATAAAAGAGATACATGCACCCCCATCTTTATTGCATCACTATTCACAATAGCCAAACTATGGAATCAAGCTAAGTGCTCATCAATGGATGAATTGGTAAAGAAAATGTGGTAGACATACACAATGGAATATTATTCAGCCATAAACAGAATGAAATCCTGTCACTGGCAGCAACATGGATAGAACTGGAGGCCATTGTGTTAAATGAAAAAAGCCATGCACAGAAAGACAAATACCTCATGTTTTCATTCATATGTGGGAGCTCAAAAAAGTGGATCTCATAAAGACAGAGAGTAAATTAATGGTTACCAGAGGCCAGGAAGGGTAGCAGGGAGGGAGGGATGAAGAGGAAAAAAGAAATATAAATGTAGTTATTACCACTGAACTCTATACTTAAAAATGGTAAAGATGATACATTTTATGTTTATTTTTTACCCAATAAAAAAATAAAATGAAAAAATACAAACAAAAACAACTTAACTGGAGGACAGAAAAGAAGACCTAAGTTAAAGAAGGTCTATGCCATTTTGACACATGGGAAGACTAATACCTCAAAAAAGTTGATTCTTCCTGAATTACTCTTTATGCAATTCCAGATAACTCCCAGTAAGACGGAACTTGACATACTGTTCCTAAATTTTATATAAAAAAATTAAAAGCCAAAATTAGTCATAATAATTTTTGAGAAGGAAGGGGAAAAGGAGAAAGAATATAGCAACCATGACTAGATATAATCCAGGAAAGCCTCTAAATAGATATAAATGGGAAACTTCCTACATCATGTGGTACAGGTACAGATGGAAACCAACTGCCCCAGTACTCCCAGCAAGCAAGACCCCAAGATCAGTGTAGAATTACTGACATATATTCATGCCCCCAGCTTTAGGTTAATCAGATGTAGAAGGCATCTTACTCTGTTAGGACTACCAAGAACTGTGAACATCAGATATAGTTCAATGAGATAAAACAGAGCAACAGAGAAACCTATCCATTTCCTTTACACTGCTTTGGCTGCTTGGAAGTTCTGCTTACCCATCCTCAAACCTGGACCACACTTCATGATGTGGCTTATTAAAAGGGGTCTGCTTTATAATATCAAAAATTATTATCAAAGCACAATAATTCAAATTGTGTGGTATTCACACAAGGATTGTCAAACAGATCAATGGAACAAAACAAAGAGACCAGAAATAGATCCACACATAGGTGGGATCTAGATATATGGTAGACATGACATGATAAATCAGTTGGTAAAACACTAATCAGTAAATGATATTGGAACAATTGGCTTTTCATGTAAGAAAGACTTAGGTTTCTCCCTCATATTATGTATAAAAACCTAAAATTCCAGATAATTAAAGACCTTAAGTGAGAAAAGCAAACCTTTAAAACTTGTAAAAAAAAAAAATACAACATTATGACTTTCACATAAATAATGATTTCTATAACATGAAAAGCATACCCAAAAATAAAAAGATCGAGAAATTTGACTTAAACTTAAAAGTTTTTGCACAATAATAAATACCATAAAGTCAAAAGATAGGTCACAGCTGAGCACGGTGGCTCACGCCTATAATCCCAGCACTTTGAGAGGACAAGGGAGGCGGATTACCTAAGGTCAGGAGTTTGAGACCAGCCTGGCCAACATATGGTGAAACACCATCTCTACTAAAAAAATACAAAAATTAGCTGGGCATAGTGGCACACGCCTGTAGTCCCAGCTACTTGGGAAGCTGAGGCAGGAGAATCACTTGAACCTGGGAGGCGGAGGTGCCGAGATTGTGCCACTGCACTCCAGCCTGGGCAACAGAGCAAGACTCTGTCTCCCAAAAAAAAAAAAGGTCACAGAATGACAGAAGATATTTGCAACACATAAAATATAAAATGTTAGTATCCTGAATATATAAGATGTACCTATAAATTAATAAAGACAAAAAAACCCTTTGGAATGCGAGTTGTTAATATCTGATTAAGCTGACATCAAAATTCTACTTCTGGAAATGTCCTCCAGAGAAATCTTCACCCTTGTCCACAAGAAGACAAGTAGAGTATTATTTGTATTGTAATAACAATGTAGATGCCCACCCATCAGTAAGAACATAGCTATTAATAGATAAAGTATGATATAGTCCAATAACAGAATGCTATGTAGCAGGTAAACTGAATAAACTAGATCTGCATGCATCAACATGGATAAGTTTTCAAAACATGATGTTTAGCAACTCAAAAGCAAGATGCAATTGGATATGTACAGTATGAGACAGTTTATATAACATTTTAAAACAATCAAACTATACTCTATATTATAAATATATGCATATGCAATGAAAGTTTTTTAAAATGCATAAGAAAAATACACACCAATTTTATTGTGATGTGTCACAATAGGAAAGGAGAGAGACAAGTAGGATAGATAGTGGTGTTACCCTTATTACATTTGATTTATGAAGAAAAAGGAATTTAAGCAAATGTGCAAATTCCTTTTTCTCAAAACATTATTTTGAATATGTGGGAGGTCATATTATTTTTTAAGCTTTTTGGTATGTTTTAAATATTTAAACATAAAAACAAAATCAAATTTAACAATGTAGGCCACTCTCCTCAGGAAATACATTCTTTTATATTTTCCAAATTTTTCATTCGCTCCCTTTCCTTTTCTCCCTATTTTCCCCATCATTCACCAAAATGCTTTGTAGGCCTTAACTCCTGAAAAAATTTCCAGAGTCCTCACTCTGCCTGCCTCTCCCCTCTCTGCACCCCTGCTGGATGTACACACGCCTCTATTATCTTAGCTATCATACTGACATGTATTGAGCTGAACCATGAGAGATTGCTGCTTTTGGTAGGTCAAAACATTTGAATATAGGGAATGTCATACAGTTTAACTGATAATGATATTTACATATCTGTCTTTGCTATCAGACTCTGGAACCCTTGAAAGTCCATGTTTGATTCACTGCCCTATCCAAGGATTGGTGCATATAGGGTGCTCATTTGGACATTTAAATTAAATTGGTCCCATAATGAGAGGCATTTCCTCTGCACCTGTCTTTCAGTTTCTTCCCCCCAGCTTTAAAAGGATAGACATCTGACACAAACGTTTTCCAGCCTAGATCAGAAAGGAACTGTAGAGTAGTCATTGTTTTGGTATTTGTTCCATGGAGTTCTACTTATGGAAAGGACTAGAAGTAGCATATATGCGTGAAGAATTCATAAGAGCTGCTCAGCTATGGGACCAAGGGATTCTTGGAAAACTGAGAAGCCAATGTATTGTTACAATAATGCACAGTGATGTACATGTATGCATCTTTGCATTCACTCATCCACCTATTCACTCATTCAGAATCAGTATGCAACTTATCCAAATGTATCAAGAATAACCCAGGAATCCAAATATAATGTGCTACTTTCAACCAGAAAGTGCCAATATAAACTGCCAATTTCAACCAGAGGTACTACCGCTCACCTCTAGCCTTCTGATATTTAACCCACACAATTAACTGACCAGAATCTTCCAATCTAGGAAGAGACGATTATGATTGTTATTAGTGGCTTGTAGCTTTACGCAGCTGGTTTCAGGAATTAGCCAGTCTGTATGGGGTTTACAAAGGACCAAAAGACCAAAAAGGTATGTCCCATAACCACAGTTAAGAGCAAAAGGAGATATTCTAACAGGAAAGAGCATCATAAAATTTAAACACTATAGGGGAGAGGTTCAAGATGGCTGACCAGAGGCACAGGACACAAACTTCTGCAAAAAGAACAAAAATAGCAAGTAGATAGTCACACTTTAAATAGGACATATAAGTAAAGAAGTGACAGGAAACACCTGAGGCAATGAAGGAGAAGCAGGCAAGTGACAGCCCAGCTGGGATCCCCTGAGAGCCTTGATAGGTTCCCCAGTGTGGGAAATGGATAAGAGGGATCTCCAGCAGTCCACATTCTCACCTCAGGCTCCTATAACCCTAGCCACAGGAGAGTCCCTTGACTCTCCTTGAGACTGAAGTAGAGAGCTCCCAGAGTCTATACAATATCATTGCCCTAGAGAAGGAGCTCACACTGGGTCCCACAGATTCCTAAAGTTCCAGGCAGTGGCAGCACAGCACGATTTTGAGAGCCCAGCCCCACCAAACTGCATCCTAGCCCAGGGCACAACAGCCTCTGCATCTCTGCCTCTTGGGAGCACACCACTGGCATCCCCCGAGTCCACCCAGAGGACTGCAATGGTGAAATGCTACTTGGATTCACTGGAAAAACAGAGTCCCCAGAACTCTAGCCCACACAGTGATCTGCATGCTGGGGAAAGGGGAGCCAAAGTATGTACTCCTCAGAGCCTCAAACCTGCCTGCCTGAGGTGGCTATCACCGATAGCAACCCTGACCCCTCAACAGCTCTGTGTTTGCATGCACTTTAAGAATAGGCTTTTCCCACCCACTGCACTGCTACTGCACCCACTCTAGCACACTACCCAAGGCCTGGGGATTGGAAGCATTAATATTGTTTAAATGATCATGCTAATCAAAGTAATCTACAGAGTCAATGCATCCCTATTAAAATATGATGACATTTTTCACAGAATTAGAAAAAAAAAACCCTAAAATTTATGTGAAACCAAAAAAGAGGCTGAAAAGCCAAAGAAATCCTAGGCAAAATGAACAAAGCTAGGGGCTTCACACTGCCTGACTTTAAAATATACTACAAGGCTATAGCAACAATGAGAGCATGGTATTGGTATAAAAACAAACATGTAGATCAATGGAACAGAATAAAGATAAACCCAAAGTAAACCCACATATTTACAGCCAACTGATGTTTGACAAAGGTGCTAAGAACATTCAGTGAGAAAGGTCACCTTTTTCAATAAGTAGTGCTGGGAAAATTGGATATCTATATGCAGAAGAACGAAACTAGAACCCTATCTCTCAACATACACAAAAATCAAATCAAAATGGATTAAAGACTTAAATTTAAGACCCCAAACTATAAAACTACTAGAAGAAAACATAGGTGAAACACTCCAGGACACTGGTCTAGGCAAAGATTTTATGGCTAAAACCCTCAAAGCACAGGCAAAATTGACAACAAAAGTAGACAAATGGGAAGATATTAACTAAAAAGCTGCATGGCAAAGGAAATAATCAGCAGAGTGAAGATACAACATGTTGAATGGGAGAAAATATTTGCAAAATATTCATCTGACAAGGGGCTAATATCCAGAATACACAAGGAACTCAAACAACAACAAAAAATTCCATTAAAAAGTGGGCATAGAGGTATTTGTAGTAGTTTCTGATGGTTATTTTTATTTCTGTGGGGTCAGTGGTAACATTCCCGTCATCATTTCTAATTGTGTTTATTTGGATCTTCTCTCTTTTCTTATTAGTCTAGCTAGTGGCCTATCTTATTAATTTTTTTAAAAAACCAACTCCTGGATTCATTGATCTTTTGAATGCTTTTTTGTGTGTCTCAATTTCCTTCAGTTCAGCTTCTGCTAGCTTTGGGGTTGACTTGTTCTTGCTTCTCTAATTATTTCAGTTGTGACATTAGGTTGTTAATATGAGGTCTTTTTAACTTTTTGACGTGGGCATTTAGTGCTATTAATTTCTCCCTTAACGGCCTTAGCTGTGTCCCAGAGACTCTGGTATGTTGCATCTTTGTTCTCGGTAGTTTCAAAAAACTTGATTTCTCCCTTAATTTCATTATTTACCCAAAAGTCATTCAGGAATATAAACATGATTTTGAGCAATTTGCTTAGTCTTGAATCCTATTTTTATTGCACTGTGGTCCAAGAGTGTGTTTGGTGTGATTTTGGTTCTTTTGCATTTGCTGAGGATTGTTTTATGTCCAATTATGTGGTCAATATTAGAGTACATGCCATTAGACAATGAGAAGAATATATATTGTTGTTTTTGGGAGGAGAATTCTGACAACAGCCAACCTGAGAGCCAAATGAGAAAAACAATCCCATTCACAATTGCCACAAAAAGAATAAAATACCTGGGAATACAGTTAACCAGGGAAGTGAAAGATCTCTACAGTGAGAATTACAAAACACTGCTCAAAGAAATCAGAGAAGACACAAATAAATGGAAAAACATCCCATGCTCATGGATAGAAAGAATCAATATGATTAAAATGGCCATACTGCTCAAAGCAATTTATATAATCAATGCTATTCCTATCAAATTACAAATGACATTCTTCACGGAACTAGGAAAAAGTATTTAAAAATTCATATGGTACTAAAAAAGAGCCCAAATAATCAAGGCACTCCTAAGCAAAAAGAACAAAACTGGAGGCATCATATTACTAAACTTTAAACTATACTACAGGGCTACAGTAACCAAAACAGCATAGTACTGATACAAAAACAGGTACACAGACCAATGGAACAGAATGGAGAGCCCAGAAATAAGGCCGCACACCTATGACCATCTGATCTTTGACAAAGCCGACAAAACCAAGCAATGGGGAAAAGATTCCCTATCCAATAAATGGTGCTGGGATAACTGATTAGCCAAATGCAGAAGACTGAAGCTGGACCCCTTCCTTACACCATATACAAAATTCAATTCAAGATAGATTACAGACTTAAATGTAAAACCCAACTATAAAAACCCCAGAAGACAACCTAGGCAATACCATCCTGGACACAGAAACAAGCAAAAATTTCATGACAAAATTTCATGGCAAAATTGCCACAAAAGCAAAAATTGACAAGTGGGATCTAATTAAACTTAAGAGCTTCCGCGTGGCAAAAGAAACTATCAGCAGAGTAAGCATACAACCTAGAGAATGGGAGAAAATATTTGCAAACTACACATTTAACCAAGGTCAATATGTAGCATCTATAAGAAATTTAAACAAATTTATAAGAGAAAAACAACCCCACTAAAAAGTGGACAAAGGACATAAACAGACACTTTTCAAAATAAGACATATGTGCAGCCAATAATCATATGAAAAAAAGCTCAACATCACTGATCATTAAAGAAATGCAAATCAAAACCACAATGTGATACCATCTCTCACCAGTCAGAATGTCTATTATTAAAAAGTCAAATAACAGATGCTGGCAAGGTTGTGGAGAAAACAAAACACTTATACACTGTTGGTGGGAGTGTAAATTATTTCAATGATTGTGGAAAGCAGTATGGTTATTCCTTAAATAGCTAAAAGCAGAACTACCATTCAACCCAACAATCCATTACTGGATATATACCCAAAGAAATATAAATCATTCTACCATAAAGACATATGCACACAAATGTTTACTGCAGCTCTATTCACAATAGCAAAGACATGGAATCAACCTAACTGTCAATCAGTGGTAGACTGGATAAAGAAAACATGGTATATATACACCACAGAATACTATGCAGCCATAAAAAGTAATGAGATCATGTCTTTTGCAGGAACATGGATGGAGCTGGAGGCCATTATTCTAGCAAACTAACACAGGAACAGGAAACCAAATACTGCATGTTCTCGCTTATAAAGTGGGAACTAAATGATAAGAACTTATGAACACAAAGAATAAAACAACAGACACTGAGGCCTACTTGAGGGTGGAGGGTGGGAGGAGGGAGAGAAGCAGAAAAGATAACTATTGGGTACTGGGCTTAATACCTGGGTGATGAGATAAATCTGTACAACAAACCCCCATGACACAAGTTTACCTATGTAACAAACCTTCACATGTACCCCTGAACCTAAAAGTTTTTTTTTTTAAGTGGACAAAGGATAAAGACAGACATTTCTCAAAAAAAGACATACCAAGAGGTAATATGAAAAAATGCTCAACATCACTAATTATCAGGGAAATGCAAATCAAAACCACAATGAGATCGCTTCTTACCCCAATTAGAATAGCTATTATCAAAAAGACAAAAAATAACAAATGTGCTGGCAAGGACGCAGATAAAAGGGAACTTTCATACACTATTGATGGGAATGTAAATTAGAACAGCCATTAGGGAAAATAGTAAAGAGATTTCTCAGAAAACCTAAAAATAGAACTACTGTACAATCCAGCAATCCCACTGCTGAGTATTTACCCAAAGGAAAGGGAATCAATATATAAAAGGGATACATGCACCCCCATGTTTCTATTCACAATAGCAAAGATAAAAAATCAACCTAAATGTCTGTCAACAGATGAATGAATAAAGAATATGTGATATATTTACCCAATGGAATTACACAATGGAATATTATTCTGCCTTAAAAAAAGAATAAAATCCTGTCACTTGCAGTAGCAAGGATGTAACTGAAGGTCATTACATTAAGTAAAATAACCTAGAAACTGAAAGACAAATATCGCATGTACTCATTCCAATGTGGGAACTAAAAAAATTGAATTCATGAAGGTAGAGAGTAGAAGAATAGTTATCAGAGGCTGGGAACAATGTGGGTATATGTGGCGGGGGTTAGGGGGATAAGGAAGAGAGGTTGGTTAATGGGTAGAAACATACAGTTAGGTAAAAGGGATAAGTTCTGATGTTTGGTAGTGGAGTAGGGTTACTAAATTTAGTGACAATTTATTGTACATTTCAAAATAGCTAGAAATGAGGACTCGAATGTTCTCAAAACATAAAATTATAAGGCACATGAGGACAGATATCCTAAATACCTTGACTTGATCACTAGACATTCTATGCATAAAACATCACATGAACATCAATATATGCACAAATATTCTGTATCAGTAAAAAGAAAAAATTTATGCACTAGAATGAACTCTTTTTAGTATCTACAATATTTGGAATTATATTTAATAGCTTCAAAAACTTGCAGCTGTTGCCAAAAATAGATGTGTGCTATTAGAATTCTAAAGAGCTCTTTTATAAGGGAAATAGAATGAACTGTAGAAAGAATTCTGAATATAATCCTTTCCTATATCCTTGCTGTATATAAGACTACGACATTCTTAAAATTTCAAGCAGGGAGACCTGCTCTGGTTACCTTGGTGATAAACTGGGGATAAAAATTACACATAATTGCTACTGATGTCACTATTGCCATATTGTTTCCAAGGCTACAGATTGTCTCCAAATAATCATAATGCTTTGTGCACTGGAAGCCCACTCTGTAGCAAAAAGCTTAGTACTGCAGTTATTCTTTCTAATTCTGTCTAATAAACTATCCACAGTCTCTCAGGGATTTTGAATATTACAGCAATACACAGGCATTGAAAATGTCTCTATCTTAACCTATTCCAGGCACACACATAATTTTTAAAAGCTGATATATAGAAAAGTTAATTTCTATCAGAAATATTCAGATATATCAGAAAATGTCCTTCTAAAATACATATCCCCTTAAATGCTACAGGGGAAAAGCGAATTGCAGAAATGCATATGTATGTATTTTACATGGAAAATATCTGAAAGATGTGCAGCAAACTGGTGACAGTGGTACTGAGGGGTAGGATTTCAGCAGATTTCATTCTCTGTAAGACATTTATTTGTGTAATTTTTTTTTTTGGTCGGCATATATTACTTTTATAATCAGATGAAATAGTACAGGTAAAAACAAATTCCTAGTCCTCAGCAGTGCTATCCTTAAATTACCAGACTAAAAGAAATGGTTTCCTAAATTGAATGAATAGATGAAGCCATTTATAAAGGATGCATTTCCCTCTGACCTGCTTTCATTTGTTAAAGCAGTGCCCAGTGAGTTCTTTGTGCAATCACACTCAGCAACAACACAGTTACCCTTATATAAGTCACATTATGCAGAAATCAAGACTCTCTTTGAAAACCAGTAATAGATGTATTTTGATTTAATGACTCATTGTGCCAGCCATAGATGTTGACTGCTCAAGAGATTGCCACAAGACAGCTGTGGTCAGTGAAAAACACCATGACGTTTTAGTTCCTTGGGAAATCCTATTTAAAGCACAATATGCTCTAACAACACACTAGCAATTATGTGATTAACAATAACAATCACTAGTACAGATTATGTGAGCCCCCAAACCTACTGCTAAACCTGGACTTCTAGGTGCTGCTGAAGCCCTGCATTTCTGGCACTCATTTGACCAACAGCAAACAGAGCAGGGGCCTCCTTCTCAGCCTTCCCCAGGTGCTGCATGCCTGCTTCTGGATGACACCAGTTCCCAGCACTGACCTTGTCAGCATGACATTTTCCACTAGAGCAAAACAGAATTCACTGTATCTAAGCTGCCTTGCCTGCCTGACCAGCTGGTTTTGAATAATAACAATTTACCTTTAGAGCCCATTTATTATATAATCCATAAAATGGCCCATATCTTGGGGAGGGGAACAATCCTTGCCTTTTAGACTATATAGAAACCAGAAATGAGAATGATGATCCACATAAATACATTATAAAGCAAAAAAACAGTTGCTTTATATTATAGGGTCCTGATTCTTTTTCTGCTGCTGAAATTTATGTTGGAAATTGCTGCTACAAAAGGAAATGGAGATCAAAGAATTAAATTTACAAGAAAGGTAACTGATTATATTAGGCAGGCATTAAATTATTTACCTGTGAAGGACCAAATACAAAATATTCCTGCCTGCCTTTTTGATGGTCATCACTTTAGGCTCTCATATCAATTTCATGATTTATTTCTGTGTTTCTAATAATTGGCCAGATGTTCCTAATTTACAATCTATTAATAATTATAGCAGCAAACTGTACAATTAAGATGGCAGGACGGTTAGGCTACAGGGTTTGTATACTATATAAAATACAGGGTTTGTATGCTATATAAAATATTTCCTCATCTTACCAAAGTAGATTTTAGAAGCTCTTGGATAACCATAAGCATATGGGTTCTACAACAGAAAATTATTTAGTGCATCATGAGGCCAGAGATAATATAGCTTGGATTTTATGAATAAGTAGCCTAAAAATAACAGACGACCAATTTGTTTCACTCAAACGTTCTCTAAGTGGCCATTTATTTGCCATTTCAACGGGCTATACTAGGAATAATTCACTTAGGACTTGGACCCACACCAGGTTCCACATTGCCCCCTCCTGACTTGGGTGAAAGTGGGTATAGGTGGGAAACTGATACGAGCTCTTTGCATGATTTCATTTGTCTAAAGTGACCATTGCTATTCTAGGAGTAAAATTTATAAGTAATCTACGAATGATTGCTTCCAGGAGGTGACACTAGCTGTCATGGAAAAGTACAGAAGTATTCTTCCAATGTCCTCAGCCATCGCAGACAGGAGAGCAGCTTGAATTTAGTAAAGTTTACAAAATTCTGCTTTTAAAAAACATAACTGATGGAGAATATTTAAAGGTCCACAACCACTATAACTATATGCAGAATCACTAAGAGTTGCTTGTTTTTATTTTGTTTTTTTCTGTGTGAACAAAATATAAACACTATCGTTTAAGGTAAAAATGTATTCCTTTACCTTCACAGAATGCCAAGTAACTGGTTTAAATCCAGGTATTTTTTTTAATGCACAGATTTTACTGGTTTTTATGGTACAATGCATCTTCTGCAAAGCATAAAACTATTCCTTAATAAAGAAACGTATCTTAGAAGTCAAAACAAAAGGCAGAAAAATCTTTCATGCTCTGACAATGAGTCTTCCTCACAAGTACTGGAGACTTATTTTTAAAGTAAGCTAGTACTCAGCATAACTATGAATAAAAAGTTCAAGAGGCCCTAGATTCATCTCTCAAAAATAAAATAAAATGAATGCAACCACAGTGTTTTTAGGACATAGTACACATGAAAAATGTCATAGTAACAGTAACAATTCCATTAGATCAAGTTCCAAAGCAAAGGTATGGGAAAGAAATAGCAACTCTGGAAACTGTGGATGAAATTTGATGTCTGACTATTCTAAGACATCGGGAAGTCTTGAAATAAAGAAACATGTTCACTTTTCTTAAACTAGAATTTCTCAAATACATTTGGGAATGCAACCTTCATAAATTGTCATTGTTATTATTGTTTTCAATTGGCGTGTTTAAATATCCTATGAAGCAATGTTTAAGTCTGAGAGATGCCTGCTCAGGAGAGTATAATCAATATTGTTTAAAGCTTTCAAATCAAATAGTTAGTAGTTAGGCAACAACATTAAATGGGGGCCTAGCAGAAGCTGGAGCTCAGAAATATGGACTTATTTCTTTCTGAACATAATATTTTGCTTTTATCAGTACTCAGAACTGGAAAGTAGAGAAATAGTACTTTCTATTTTGGCAACATTTTGAATAATGTCAAGCAAGTCAAAAAGCAATATCATGTTCCATAATCAACATTTCTATTATCTGGATCCTATGGTCACAGGAAAAAAGAAAAAGAATTGGGTAAAATGATGCAAAAAAAATTAAAGATTTTTAATTAGGAAATTAATGTGTTGTAGAGAAAATATTATTTTACTTTGCGTTTTTTTCTTTTTTATTGATTCTTTTTTAGGTTAAGTTTATTAAGTTAAAATTTACATACAGTAAAAGTCACCTTTTTCGATGTAGAGTTCTGTGCATTTTGATAAGCGTATAGAGTCATGTAATTATCACTAGAATCAAGATATAGAACATTTCCATCACTCCAAATAGTAGCTTCATGCCTCTGTAGTCAGTTCCCTCTCTTCCTCACACAACCCTATGCCTTTCAGGTTTTGACTCTACAGAATAATTTTCTGGGTGCCCTGCAGCATCTTTAGTGCCTACTGTTAGTTCACTCATCCAATATTTACCGAGCCTACTAAAAGTAGCCACTTTGCTATGTGGAACTGAGAACACAGTGAGTAGAATCCTTGTGCTAATCAAAGCTTTCCCGGTTGCACTGAAAAGAAACCTGCTTCAAAAAGCTTGAGTTAAAGGAGTTTTATTTAAGGATGTAAAGGGATAAAGCATTCCAATGAATCTGAGAACCCAAAATTACATTCAGACAGGCCTCAAGTAAAAAAGCTAGGAACAGAAAAGAAAAAAGGCTGGAAATTTGGATTAATCCCTGGATATTATTGTCTCACCTACGTCTAACGTCAGCTTGGTCTCTGTCTTTCTCTCTCTCAGTGTCTCTCTCTCTCTCATTCTCTCTCCCTCCCTCTGTCTAAAGCCATCTTGGTCTTTCTCTCAGTCTTGATCTCTCTCTCTCTCTCTCTCTCTCGTAGTTTGCTTTGCCTATGCATCTGATATATGTCTAATATGGCCAGACCAGCCCAAACTCTTTCCAACTTTTCAGCTCATACACACATCACCGATTAAATGACTCTCTATGTCTCAGTTAAAATTTCCAAGAAAGGAAATCTGATTGGCCCAGCTCCACATCTATGGCTTCCCCAGGTGCCCCCCCACCACCATTTAAAGTGGGGTCTCCAGGCCTCTCATTAATAGCCAGGGGCTAGGGAATTGCAGTCCTTTTGAGCCTGAAAATGTCTTATTCCAGGAATAAAGCAATTGTCACAAAAAAATATGTATTAGACCAACTTTATGTGATAATTACACATAAGTCCAATCCTGCTTGACGGGTTTGAGGAAGGTTTCACCGAGGAAGTGACATATGAGCTGAGTTTTGAAGGATGGTCACCATGTAGATAGTGGCAGGTCCAAGGGGAATATGGAAGATGAAGTACGTGAGAGGAAGGAAGAAATGAGCATCCCAGGCAGATGATACAGTATGTGTTAAACATAAAGAACAATGAAAGACTATGTCTTCTTCAGAGACTTAATTTGATACGGCTGGAGAGCAGGATTCTTTAGGCAGAGTCAAGAGAAAATAAGCAGGAACTAGAGTTTGAAAGACCTTCTAGGCTGTAACAAGAGATTTGAACTTCATCCTTTGGGCAGCTGTGGGCCATCCAGGGGTGTGAGGCAAGAGGAGGATTCTAGACTTATTGGGATAATATACAGCAAGGACCCAGGGTCTCAGCATTCTGAGATCCCTAGTTTCGCCTCCAGTTCCCAAGACAGAAATGCAGGTGGGTTGCTCCAGGCTAAATCACTTTTAATTATCAGTTGAGGCTTGGACCTCAAACCCCCACATGGTCACTGGGTGAGATGGGCCAGACTATAGATCGCTCAGAGCATCCTTTTGGCCTTGGCTCCGGGCTGAGTAGTCTCTTTGGATTCTTCCTGGAGATCCACTTTTGAATCTTGGCTCTCTTGATCTTAAGTCTCAAATGGCAAATACAGTTGATCCTAAGGGAAACACATATACACTACCCCACCCTAACCCATCTAAAAGAAAAAGGAGAAAGAGCAATTGACCCAATACTCCTTCCCATAATGGTTACTGTCTTAGTCTGTTTTGTGCTGCTGTAACAGAATCCAGACATTGGTATCCACAAGCTAATACATTTTCTGTTCATTATACCAGAATAGTATTATGAGATGTACAAGATTGAGATGTACAAAACTGAAGGCTTAAGGATCTTGCTACATCATCCCATGGCAAAGGGGCAAAGAAAGGGCAAAAGAAAAACAGAAGAGGGCCAAACTTGTCCTTTTATGAAGAACTCACTCTTACAATAATAGCATTACTACAGTCACTCCACCCTCATGGTCCAATCACCTCTCATTATGCCCCACCTCCCAACACTGTTGACACGGGGGATTAAGTTCTCAACACATGGTTTTTGGGAGACACTCTCAAACCATGGTAGTTACCACTCCCACCTCTACCTGCCCTGTCACTACTGTGGTCTACTGCATTCATTGCCTTGGTCTACTCCTTGTGGGTGAGTAAACTGAAGGAGGAAAACTTGGGCTCCCTTTAGAGTGTTGAGTATTCCACTGGTGATGAGACAAAAATCAAAGGCCAACTGATGTGGAGAATGGATTGGACAGGTTAACTCTGGAAGTAGGGAGACCAGCTGGGGACTGCTCCAATGGTCCAAACTGATGAGGGTTACACCAAGGCAGTAACAGAAGGGTTGGAAAGGAGCCATCCCAGGATTCTCAAGTTTGAGTGAGCCTCAGAAGCACCCACAGGGCTTGTTAAAACACAGATCACTGGTCCCCACTCCGAGTTTCTGATTCAGTCAGTCTAGGCTAGGGCCTGTGAATTTGCATTTCTAACATGTTCCCAAGTGATGCTGATGCTATTGGTTCAGAGACCAAGCTTTGAGAATCATTGGAATAGCCCATTTCCATGGGCCAAGTTAAAAAAAAAAAAAGTTTCCCTTCTGTCACTATTTAGAAAGAGGGACATCACTGGGTTAGAAGCAGTAAGATGAAATGTAGAAATATAACAGTCCCTCACCAGTCAGCTGGCATCTGCAAGTTTACTAGATACAAAGAGCTATTTTCACGTTATTATATACCGAAACCTGAATACAAATAGGCCACTAAAACCTACTAGACCCCACCTCAAATTCTGAGACTACATTCAGAGTAACTTAAAAACAAAAGTCATTTTGGGAACATTTCTGAAGCCCACTATAGTATCAGTCAGTGCTGGGCATAAAGGAAGAATTCAGTAAATTTGGCTTGTTTGTGGTTAAAATTCTTATTATAACAATTAGCAATTTTCAGAATTCCTTAATAAGACCAGACAAGTAGCACTGATATATGACTTCACAAGATAGCACAGTTTGAGGAGCTTCAGAGTTCATTGCATGTTAAAATCACCAGTTACAATGACTCTCAGCCATTAGGCCACGTTGTACTCTATGCACTGGGCCAGATTCCACACTTAGGCAAAGGCAGCTGATGGAGGAGGTTAAAAGCATCAAATATCAAAGTATCAACTTTGGTAGGCCACCTCCCTTCATAATTGAGACACTTCTGTTGGAGAGTTGAAAATATATTCTAGACAGATGACATGTTAACAGAGTCATTTCATGGTTCACCATTCTCTCAGTGTGATTTATTTATATCTGTAGGCACCAGAGGCCCCTATTCAAGAGATGTATGAGCTACCTATAAGATTCCATTTTGTTGAAGGAAATGTGTGTATTATTTAAAAACAAAATAACATTTATTTTAAGATTATGCTGCTTTCCAGTTAAAGGCTAAATGTTCACCACTTTAACATTCCCTGTGCCCCACCCATTTCTTCACTCCATTAACAAATACTAAAATAATACCTGAAGGGAAAAGGAAGAAGTCTTTCTCATTTCTGAACTCCTGGAAACCAGGTTACAAAACCTGCATGTGACTTCCAAAGTTGCTACTTAGTAGCAATCTTTACCGGCTCCAATTTCTATATCTGGCAAACAAATATAACTGCCTTTCAAGGTCTGAGAATTAACTTAGATAATAAATGTGGATATGCTTATAAATGGTGAAGTGTTACCCAACTCCACGGTTGTAGAACTGGCTGTAGTGGTTGTTGGAATAAAATGCTTTTCTTCCTTTATCTCATATTCACCATCCAAATTCAACTACAAAAGGCTTATGAAACACACAGTGAAAAGGGCCAAATGTTTAAGTTCATGCAATGGCTAGCCATCGGTTGTAGCTCCCTTGTTGAGTACTCTTCTTCCCTGGGGTCACACCCTAACCCTCTCAAACCCTGCTACGTCCTCTCCTAAACTACCATTCCAACAGCCTTGCCACAGTTGGAGGAAACATAGAAAATGGCTCTAGCAGTGACTGTCAGGCAATGGAGGGCTTCTATACAGGGCAGGGCAGCAAGGACAGGAGACTAAACTGCATGTTGGTGGATACTACAGTTTCAAACAACATGAAGTTAAAGCCAAGGACTAGAAAAATCTAATCCAAAATCTGACAGAACAGGCTCAGAGAAAAGTAAACAAATACATCAGATCTAAGCCAGCTGCGTCCAGAGTCTGAGAGATGAGCAAATTCAAAGTAAAGCTTTGAATTCTATTGTTCTAAACCCTATCATTTTTTAAAATCTCTGGTTCTTGATTCAGGATTCATCCTATCACGATCAGTCTTTCTCATCCAAACTCTAGTACTATTTTTCTTACAACTACTGAGCACACTTACTAGTTCTGAGGGTGGAGCAGAATGGGTTTGCATTCTTCCTGTTAGTTTTTGTAATTTCCCTTTTTAACACAAGTAATATATAAATATATCCTCAGTGTAAAATATTTAAATAATACAGTAGCATAGAAAAAGTAAAATAACTCCCCTTCTCAGAGGAAAGCACTGTTAACCATTTGATGTATATCCTTGGAGCCTTCTTCCATGAGTTTATGACCATTCGAATATGCAAAGATTTATTATAACTAGGACTATATTGTGCATAATAATCTGCAACTTGATATTTTTCCTTTAACACTGTTTTGGAACAGTTGTTCTCAACATGTGGACCCCAGACCAGCAGCATCATTATCTCTTAATACTTGTTTAGAAATACAAATTATTCCTGCCCTGCTCCTTACCGAACCTACTGAATCAGAAACTCTGGGAAGCCCAGCAATCTGTGTTTTAATAAGGCTTGCAGATGACTCTGATGCACACTAAAGTTTGAGGACCTCTGGTTTTGAAATCTTTGCATGTCAGGACATACAGCTCTACCACATTCTTTTTAACAGATGCATTTTATTCCATAGAATTTATATATGTCCTAATTGTTTGGCCATTTCCCTACTTTTGGTAAGTTTTTCCTAATATTAAGAGAAAATGCTGCAATGAACATTCTGGTATATTACCTCAATGAACTTATGTGGCATGCCTATAGATGGATTCTTAAAAGCCAAGTGTGCCAAGTGTATTTTTATTCAAATTTTGATAGTGCCAAATTGTCCTCTAAAAGCCTCTATCAATACTTCCATTGAAAGTGCTAGTGCTTGTTTCCCCACACTCTTACCAACACTTATTATCAGTCTTTCCCAGTTTTGCTACTCTGATAGGTGGGGTAAAAAATGGAAGCATAAAATCACATGCCATTGGGAAAGGAGGGATTTAGGTTCTGAAGTGGTAAGGTGAGAACCACATATTGTATAGTCAAAATTTCCTTTGAGGATCTTTTAGAAATATGCCACTTTGGTGACCAATACACTCACTCCAAATATGGAGAACCCAGTCAGATTGTTTTCCTAGGCTACCTCTGGAGCCTAGGAAAAAATGTTTAAAATGTTTGGGGGCATTGTCATATGAAAAGTACATATCTTTAAATGCCGGGCTCACACTCTGTATGGCAGGAACCCCTTAGATTAAGAGGCAGCCTGTAAGGTGTACAACCACCTGAGCGAAAGCAGATTCACAGCTGGCATCTTACCTTCACTCGGGCAGAACTGCCCCACCTCAATCCCTACAATGAGCTGGATTCAGGAAACAGAAGTGCACCTATCACGCACTTCTGTTACCTGAATCATGCAATGTCCCATTGTTTTATTTCACATTATCTTGATTTATATGTATAGTGGTTTGACCAGGTTAAGTTCTTTTTCATGTTTTGAATGGCCATTTGTATTTTTCTTCTGTGGAATGCTAATTTCTATCCTTTGTCTTCTTTTCGTGTGGCCGATCTTTTTCTTATTTGAAGAAGTTATTTACATATTATGTATATTAATTTTTATCTGTTATATGTGTTGTAAATATTTTCTTTCCATCTGTGTGTTGCTAGTTTGGTACCCCTTTATTTATCACATTATTTATCAGTTTTATGTGTTTTTCCAACTAGATAACTATAGGACTAAAGGGCAGTAAATATGACTTGCATTTTAAAGTTTATTTCCTCATCCCTTCTAGCCCCCAAGTTTGTAGTAGAGGTATATGTAGGCAAAAATGTTCAATGAAGTGAATAAATGACTATCTAGAAAAGCACATAATCTTATGCACATAAAGCTATATTATTCAATATTTAATATTTTGACCAGTTTTCACTAGTATTCTTTCTTTAAATCACTCTGGCCTATAGATTTTACAATTGGATTCTCTAGGTCAAACCATTCCTTCTTTTTAGTTCATCTTTTATTCTGCCCACACTACCTTGGCCCCTTTGCTAGATCTAATCATTCTGCCATTTTCTCACCCATTATGGCTTGTTTTCATCATAGTCAACAGGATCCTACTTTAGTGGAGTTTGCCCTTTTCTCCAGAAATCACTTCCAAATTCTCTTTTATATATCCTTTGTCATCCAGGTGTGATGCATAAAGGCCACCTCCATTCCTTTAGTTTCTTTCTTTTACTGCAAACTCTGCCTCCTGGGTTCAAGTGATTCTCCTGCCTCAGCCTCCCAAGTAGCTGGGATTACAGGTGCCTGCCACCACACTCAGCTAATTTTTTTGTATTTTTAGTAGAGACGGGGTTTCACCATGTTCGCCAGGCTGGTCTCGAACTCCTGACCTCAGGTAATCCACCCGCCTCGGCCTCCCAAAGTGCTGGGATTACAGGCATGAGCCATCACACCTGGACTTTCTATAGTTTCTTTATCCATTTTTTCCCTCTAACATGGATTCTGTCCAACCCTAAGCTCTTTTACAACTATGTGCCCAAATGCCAGATTTTCTGAGCACTAATATCTTACTCTGGGTCTCCAGGCCAATTCTTCAAATTCCATCATCTATGTCCTCGAAAATAAATATTAGCACAGATTACTATATTTGCAATTTTGTTCCTATCAGATATCAAGAGGAAGAAAGTTTCTACAAGATAAACTAACTGTTCATGACAGGAAAAGTGGAAATTGTCTTGACCAGTTGACATGAGCCTTTGGAATGAATAACCCTACAGAGCTCAAGACCAGCTAAGGGACCTTACCCCCACATCTTGGGTGAATAATGATATTTATCTTGTCTCTATGGTAAAAACAGATACAAAACTGTATATACAGCATAATTCTATTTTTATGGAAGAATAATACGTTATGTGTGAGTAGCAGAAACCAACTAGTCTGCCAAACCAATTCTCTTTCCTTCTGCACACAAAACTAGATTATATTCCCAGCATTATAATTAGGTATGACCATGTGACTAAGTATTGGCCAATGGAATGTGGGCATAAGGAATGGAAGCCACTCTTGTGCAGTCCTCCATATTCTTTCTACCTGTGTCTGCCAACCCAATGCTGAGCATCCAGCAGAGGACTAAGGGGCCCTACAAGATGACGGGTCTGCTTGTTAAATATGGCAGAGCCTCTGTCAGGCTGGGTTCCCCAAAGACTGTGAGGGGCAGAACCCAATTCCCACCCTACCCCCAGCTGCTGTTTGAGTTTTCTGTGAACAAAAAATAAACTTTCATCTGTTGAGCCACTGAGAACAGGAAGATGTCTAGCTAGCTTTCCTGGCTCTAATACAGAAATATATCCCTAGAAAAATGTCTGAGAAAATGTGTATCAAGATGTTAATCAGATAGTGGGGTTTGTTTCCTTCATTTGGCTTATTTATGTATTCTAATTACCTGTAAACTTTTTTAAGGTTTTCAAAACAATAAAATCTATATACCAGTTTCCCTTCTGGAAAACTGCAAGTTTGGTCATTTTCAGCTGATATTCCCTAAGAGGGGCAGAGGATGCCAAGTGTTGTCATTCCTCCATTATCCACTGTTTCACTCTATTGCCATCAGAAGAAACCTATTAGAAATGACATGGGGCTGTTTACAGCTTTTATTGACTTTCAATAAACTTTTGACCCCACAGATGAGAATCTGTCATGAACTAAGAGGTATGAACTCACTATAGACCCCTAGGTATTGTGACACTTACATAAGAACCTGGAACTTCCTTCTCTCATTTGTGTCAGAGTCCTTGTACTTCTCTGCTTGACAGAAAAAAGCATAATAAGCACATTTCTATATGCAGAGCACAGGACTCTTTGACACAAACTGTTAAGAAATAGATCAGCCATTGAAAGAATGACCTTAAGAATATTCTAAAACCAGTTATAATTTCTAGTAGATATCCTACAAAAATGTAATTAGCCCATAACCAGCAACAAAATACCTTGATCAGTTACCTAGAAATGCATTTGTTTAACTTAGCATACCAAGAAATGACATACAGCTAGTTTAAAAATTAATGTTTTGTTGAGTTTAGAACTGTTTAGTTTTATGGCCAAGGTAGGCACTCAATCCATTACTCTAAAAAATCCAAAAATTAATCTTGTATTAGCCCAAGCCACCAGGGAGCTATATACATGAGGCTGCATTGTTTTATTAATTTTGACTGAATTTTTCTTTATAATCATTATGTCAATCTACACTGAAAAATTATTATTGGATTTACCATAAAAATCATAATTATGATTACCCATCCTGAGTATTCTGCTTGTGTTTAATTCTCTGAATACTGTAAATAGTGTAACTGACTATATTTTCCTTTTTGCCTTGACAGCTAGGGAACTCAGAAGTAAGTGTGCCATCCACAAGTGAACAGAAAAGTATGGTATGCATTTTGTTTACCAGCCTCCCCTTGGCTTAATCTTCTTTTTCCTATTTTTTTCTATTTTATTTTATGTTGTATTCATACAAAATTCCTCTGTCATGTGTTTTCATCTTGTTGCATACTCTGTGCTTTTGTAAATGGTTTTAAATACTTTTTAGAATGAGCCAAGTAATAGAGGGATGTACACATAACTAGAGAAAAGGAGAAAAATCAAAAATACAGGACTGGAAGGTAAAAGGAGACTCTCAGTAGGACCACAAATTTTCTTCAAGCAATAAAATCTGGTATTACCTGGACTGTAATGCAACCAGGGACTAACATTCCTTTACTTCCATTATCTCTGCCTATCTTGATGCTCCTGGTTTTGATATCCCTCTGACCTGACAACAACTTTGTGTCTTGGCCCATGCCTGCCACATGCCCTGACCTAGCCTGACCTTGCCTGTGCCCTGTCTCTGTATCACTCAAATCTTGGCATGGGAATTGGGTACCTGGCAGTGTTCCTAATAACTCTGATTAGTTGATTCTGGCCCCAGCCATGCTATAATTACTCTCAAATTCACATATAATGTAGGTTTTTATCACAATTACTTTCCAAGTTATATAAAAGAGTGCTTTCTTTTAGAACCTTTCTGAAATGCATAAACCTTTTCAGAGTTTGGAACCTCCAGCTATGTAATTTATAAGCTAAGAATTCATGGTGCTCTGAAATTAAGGCCAAGACTTAAAAATCTAGAGGAGCTACACATTCTTTAAAAGTCTGTCTCCAACTAGAGGAAGACTTTGGGAGGTGAGGGCAAGACAGCCCTCTGTCAGGAGGTAAGAACAGTTTCAGTAAAGAGATGGGGTGCCATTATAAGCCAACAGCTTTCTGGCTTATAATCACAGCATTCTAAATATGAATTCTGTAAAATATTTAAAAGGCTTTTTAAAACTCTGCCCTCAACAATTATCTCCTCTCACATATCTTCATTTTCTATCTCTCCACTTGCCCCTTTGGCTTAACCTGATTTTCCCACATGACAGCAGGATTTCCCTTTTCACTGACAAGCTGCACTCACTACCCTCAAATCCACCTACAACTTAACTTTTGCCACTAGCTTTTTGCTCCTTACTTTGCTACTGCCATCCTCCAAAACTAAGCCATCACCCAAAGTCTCTCAAATGTCAAATCCAACAAATATCCTCTTTCCAATTTTCATTGTATTTATCCTTTAAGAGCATAAGACAGTAGTAATAATAGTAGCTATTATTTATTGAGCAACTACTATATATCAGGGTATTTTGCCATACCATCTCTTTCCCTCATAGCACCCAATAACACTGATACTATGTCAGCTAGAAGAGTTCACATAACTCATCCGAAATCGCACAACCAGCACGTGGCAGATTGAATGTCTGCATGGTGGATTAAGGATGACTGTAAATTCTTTGTCCCTCCTCCTTTGAAGAAGTGTAGTCCTCTCCTTAAAACTGGGCTGGCCCTGTGATTTGTCCTGACCAGTAGAATGTGGCAAAAGTGATGGGTGTAACTTCCAAGACTGAGCCTTACAAGATCTGCAGCTCTGCTTTCCTGTACTGGGAGAGGACCCTCTTGGATGATGACTGCCACGTAGGAAATCCAACTACCCTGAGACCACCATACTGTGAAAAAGCCAGGTAAAGAAAGGAGGCCATGTAACAGAGCACTGGGGCATTTAAATGAATGTGGGGAAAAGAGAGAGAGATCAGACTGTTACTGTGTCTATGTAGAAAGAAGTAGACATAAGAGACTCCATTTTGTTCTGTACTAAGAAAAATTCTCTAACCCTAGCCCCAGCCCTGTGCTCGCAGAGACATGTGCTGTGTTGACTCAAGGTTTAGTGGATTTAGGGCTATGCAGGATGTGCTTTGTTAAACAAGTGCTTGAAGGCAGTATGCTTGTTAAAAGTCATCACCACTCTCTAATCTCAAGTACCCAGGGACACAATAGGAAGGCCACAGGGATCTCTGCCTAGGAAAGCCAGGTATTGTCCAAGGTTTCCCCCACATGTGATAGCCTGAGATATGGCCTCGTGGGAAGGGAAAGACCTGACCATCCCCCAGCCCAACACCGGTAAAGGGTCTGTGCTGAGGAGGATTAGTAAAAGAGGAAGGCCTCTTTGCAGTTGAGATAAGAGGAAGGCATCGTCTCCTACTCGTCCCTGAGCAATGGAATGTCTCGGTGTAAAACCCGATTGTATGTTCTATTTACTGAGATAGGAGAAAATCACCTTAAGGCTGGAGGTGAGACATGCTGGCAGAAATACTGCTCTTTAATGCACTGAGATGTTTATGTATGTGCACACCAAAGCACAGCACCTTTTCTTAACCTTGTTTATGACACAGAGACATATGTTCACATGTTTTCCTGCTGACCCTCTCCCCACTATTACCCTATTGTCCTGCCACATACCCCTCTCCGAGATGGTAGAGATAATGATCAATAAATACTGAGGGAATTCAGAGACTGGTGCCGGTGCCGGTCCCCTGGGCCCACTTTTCTTTCTCTATACTTTGCCTCTGTGTCTCTTTCTTTTCTCAGTCTGTCATCCCACCTGACAAGAAACACCCACAGGTGTGGAGGGGCAGGCCAGCCCTTCAAATGAAGACTTCTAAGACCTTCCAACCCAGCCCAATTGCCTGCTGAATGTAGCAGCCAAGTTGATGACTCCAATTGACACTCACTATGTGGAGGAGAAAAACCATCTAGCCAAGCCCTGCCTGCATTTCTAACCTACCAACTCATGATAAACCACAAATTGTTATTTAAGCTGCTAAGTGTTAGGGTTGTTTGTTACACAGCAATAAATAACCAAAGTCTGGTTCTAAGATCTCCTGCTGCTTAGCCCCTCCAATTTTTTACCATCTCCTAACTTCTACCAAACCAATTTATTCTTCAAGTCATTTAATGATGCAATGATCAAATGATCATTGGTAACATCAAAATCATGTTTTAATTTTAAATTTAAAAGCATTTTGAGTAGATTAAGTATGCATTAAATGTGGTGCTAGGTGCTACAACAGATACAAAAATTCAGAAATTTATAGTCCTAGACCTCAAAAGGCTCTTACATCCTGGGAGAGAGATAACCAAATACACAAATGGCCCTAAATACACACAAAGGAGTGAGCAAAGATGATGCTAGAGTAGCAACCTGAACAGGGAAGAGCACAGGCCCAGGGTTCTGACTGGGACCCCCAGATTTAGAGGGTGGCTTCCACACATTGTCCATGGATGCACATCTACCCAAATGTGGACAAGGATCAGCTTTGATTTCTTCCTGGCCCTCAGAACCTGTCACACAACCAGTCACCAACTCCACATGGCCAGCTCTTACTTCATTGTCCCATCCTCTGCCCTGTGCTGATATGCTTGTTACAAGCTTGTTATAGCCTCCTCACATTTCACCTTGCCTCCTCCCTCCTATTTTCCCCAACTCATCCTTACTGTCTCTAGAAGGATCTTTCTAAAACACAAGTAAATTTCTTGTCACTGTTCTCAAAGTAGCTGATGGCTTCCAGTTCCCCAGAGTCCCACCCAATGGCTCTGCATGGCTACCAAGATGCTCAGCATTCTGTTCTCAAGGTAACCATCTAGCCCCGTCTCTCACCCCAGCAACTCCAGACCTGGACCCACTTTTGCACAGCTATTCCTTTGCTAATGCTCTCACTAACGTCCTGAAGGATCACTTTGGCCCCATTCCCCATCCTTTTGAAAATTCTGCCCCTTGTAGGTTCAGCTTCAATGAGATACAAGGCCTCCCTGGATCTCCTTGGTCAAAATTAATCATTTTCCCCTTTACGTTTCCAAAGCCCTTTCTTTATACCTTCATTCCATTCTGTCTGATGTGTACACTTAGTCACAATATGGAGTTTCAAACAGACTGCGAACTCTCAAGGGCAGAAGCTCTGCCTGACTGATCACTACATCTCCCCAGCTTTGAGTAGTCCTTCATACATTGTAGATGCATATATACACACACACACACACATACATATCTTCTATTGATGCTATCCTATATTCTATTTCCAATCTTCCTAAACATTTATATATTTGAACTTTGATTAAGCCTGCCTAGTCTATGTCATTCTTAGACATTTGTACCATCAGCCAAAAAGATGCAGATTAAACGCTGACAGGATCAAATCATCCTACATAGCATGAAACAATGCGAAACAATGCTAAACACAGCATCATGCCACAACCAGGCATTTTCCCCTAAAACTTTTCATACTGTGTACACTTCATGATGAAAGATCACATTATATGTGGCCATTTAGCACACATATCATGGGATTATGCATGTGTACTGGCAGTCTCCCTACTTAAAACACACATGTACTGATGACCATTGAAACTCACTCTGTTGCCCAGGCTAGAATGCAGTGGCAAAATCATAGCTCACTGCAGCCTCAATCTGGTGACGGGATCAATTCTCCCTCCTCAACCTCCCAAGTAGCTAAGACAACAGGTGCTCGCCACCATGTCCAGGTTTTGTTTTGTTTTGTTTTGTTTTGTTTTGTTTTGTTTTTGGTAGAGACAGGGTCTAGCTATGTTGCCTAGGCTAGTCTTGAAAAAATGTATTCTTGGCTGGGCGTGGTAGCTCACATCTGTAATCCCAGCACTTTGGGAGGCTGAGGTGGGTGGGATCACTTGAGGCCAGGAGTTTGAGACCAGCCTGAACAACATGGAGAAACCCCGTCTCTACTAAAAAATACAAAATTAGCTGGGCGTGGTGGTGCATGCCTGTAATCCCAGCTACTTGGGAGGCTGAGGCAGGAGAATTGCTTGAACCCGGAAGGCGGAGTTTGCGGTGAGCCAAGATCGTGTCATTGCACTCCAGCCTGGGCAACAAGGGTGAAACTCCGTCTCAAAACAAAAACAAAAACAAAAAAAAACGAAAGAAAAGAAAAAATGTATCCTTTATTTTCCTCTCCAGGTACCATCCCATTTTTCTGCGTCACTTTAAAGCATGCTTCTCATAAGAGTGTCTATGCTCACTATCTCAAATGACTGTTTTTGTTTCCCCTCTCTTCTTACTATGAAATATATCACACATAACCCAACACTAGTATAATTACCCACTAGAGTCAAGAAATAGGCTATTGCCAGCACCCCAGGTCCCATTCCAATTTGGTTTTTATCCCCATAGCTCCATCAAAACAGCTCTTTTTCTCAACTGAATTCTTTTTTAGAAAATGTCAACTTTCATGTTAGATTGACAGAGTGAATGTGCAGGTTTGTTACATAAGTATAGTGTGTGATGCTTCAGTTTGGGATACAATTGGTCCCATCACCCAAGTAGTGAGCACAGTACCCAATAGGTGGTTTTTCAACCCTTCTTCTCCTCTCCCAACTCCAGTAGTCCCCAGTGTCTACTGTTCCAATCTTTATGTCTGTGTGTACCCAATGTTTAGCTGCCACTTTTAAGTGAGAACATATGGCATTTAGTTTTCTGTTTCTGCACTAATTCACTTAGGATAATAGCATCCAGCTGCATCCATGCTGCTTCAAAGAACATGATTTTATCCCTTTTTATGGCTGCATAGTATTCCATGATATATATGTACCACATTTTCTTTATCCAATCCACCACTGATGGGCACCTATGTCTTTGCTATTGTGAATGGTGCTGCAATTAACATACATGCACATGTGTCTTTTTGGTAGAATGATTTCTTTTCCTTTGGGCATATGCCCAGTAATGGGATTGCTGGGTTGAATGGTCGTTCTTCTTTTAGTTCTTTGAGAAATCTCAAAACTGCTTTCCACTGCTTAACTAATTTACATTCCCATCAATAGTGTATGAGCATTCCCTTTTCTCTGCAGCCTCACCAACATGTTATTTTTTGACTTTTTAATAATAGCCATTCTGACTAATGTGAGATATTTCATTGTTGTTTTGATTTGCATTTGTCTGATGATTAGTGGTGTTGAGCTTTTTTTTTTTTTCATGTTTGTTGGCTGCTTGTGTGTCTTCTTCTGAGATGTATCTATCTCTTCATGTCCTTTGCCCACTTTTTAATGGGATTATATGTTTTTTGCTTGTTAGATTATTTAAGTTCCTTACACATTCTGGATATTTGACCTTTGTGGATGCATAGTTGGTGAATATATTCTCCCATTCTGTAAGTTATCCATTTATTGATATTTTATTTTGCTATGCAAAAGCTTAATGTGTCCCACTTATCAATTTGTGTTTAATTATGTCCCACTTGTCAATTTGTGTTTTCATTGCAACTACTTTTGAGGACTTTGTCATAAATTCTTTGCCAAGGCCAATGTCCATAATAGCATTTCCTAGGCTTCCAGTTGGATTTTTATAGTTTTAGGTCCTAAGTTTTTAATCCATCCTGAGTTAATTTTTGTATATGGTAATAGGTAGGAGTCTAGCTTCATTCTTCTGCAAAAGGATAGCCAGTTATCCAAGCACGATTTATTGAAAAGGGAGTCCTTTCCCCATTGCTTATTTGTGTTGACTTTGTTGAAGATTAGATGGTTATAGTGGCTTTATTTCTGGGTAATCTATTCTGTTCCATTGGTGTATGTGACTGTTTTTATACCAGTACCATGCTTTTTGGCTACTGTAACCTTGCAGTATAGTTTGAAGTTGAGTGACGTGATGCCCCTGGCTGTGTTCTTTTTGCTTAGGATTGCTTCAGCTATTTGGGCTCTTTTTTTGTTCCATGTAAATGTTAGAATAGTTTTTTATAATTCTATGAAAAATGACATCGGTAGTTTCATAGGAATAGTGTTGAATCTTTAGATTGCTAAGGGACAGAATGGCCTTTTTAACAATATTGATTTTTCCAGTCCATGAGCATGGAATGTTTTTCCATTTGTTTGTGTCATCTATGATTTCTTTCAGCAGTGTTTCATTTTTAGTTATCCTCGTAGAGATCTTTCACCCCCTTGGTTAGATGAATTCCTAGGTTGTGTGTGTGTATTGTAAATTGGACAGTGTTCTTGATTTGGCTCTCAGTTTGAACAAGACTGGTGTATAGAAATACTACTGATTTTTGTACAATAATTTTATATCCTGAAGCTTTACTGAAGTCATTTATCAGTTCTAGGAGCCTTTTAGGTGGAGTCTTTAAGGTTTAAGGTTTTCTAGGTATCAAATCATATCATCAGTGAAGAGAGATAATTTGTCTTTTGCTTTTCCTATATGGATGCCTTTTATTTCGTTTTCTCCTCTGACTGCTCTGGCTAGAACTTCCAATACTATGACATATAGGAGTAGTGAACGTGGGCATCATTGTCTTGTTCCAGTTCTTAAGGGAAATGCTTCCAGCTTTTTCCCATTCAGTATCATGTTGGCTGCGGGTTTGTCATAGATGACTCATTATTTTCAGGATATTCCTTTGATGCCTAGTTTTTTGAGGATTTTTGTCTTAACTGAATATCGGATTTTATCAGAAGCTTTTTCTATATCTATTGAGATGATCATATGATTTTTTCTTTTAATTCTGTTTATGTGGTGAATCACATTTATTGATTTGCTTATGTTGAACCCACCTTGCATCTCAGGAAGAAAGCCTACCTGATTGTAATGAATTAACTTTCTGAAGTTCTGCCAGATTCAGTTTGCCAGTATTTTGTTGAGGATTTTTGTATCTATATTCATCAGGGATACTGGCCTGACGTTTTCTTTTTTCACTGTCTCATTGCCAGATTTTGGTATCAGAATGATGCTGGCTTCACAGAATAAGTTAGGGAGGAGTCTGTCCTCCTTGACTTTTGTGGATAATTTCAGTAGGATTGGTACCAGCTCTTTGTCTGTCTGGTAGAATTCAGCTGGGAATCCATCTAGTCCATGGCTTTTTAGGTTGCCAGGTTTTTAAAATTTTTAATTAGTGATTCAATTTCAGAACTTGTTATTGATCTGTTTAGGGTTTCAATTAATTTCTGATTCAATTTTGGGAGGTTGTACATTTCCAGGAATTTATCCATTTCCTCTAGATTTTCTAGTTTGTGTGCATGAAGGTGTTCATAAGTTTCTGAAGACCTTTGGTATTTCTGTGGGATTGGTTGTAATGTTACCTCTGCCACTTCTGATTGTGTTTATTTGGGTCTTCTCTCTTTTCTTTAACTTAGTCAGTGGTCTATTGATCTTGTTTATCTTTTCAAATAACCAACGTTTGGTTTCATTGATCCTTTGTATTTTGGAGCCTCTATTTTGTTCTGTTCTGCTCTTAGTTATTTCTTATCTTCTGCTAGCTCTGGGGTTCGTTCTTGTTTTTCTAGTTCCTCTAGGTGTGATGTTAGATTGTTAATTCGAGATCTTTCTAACTTCTTGACATAGGTGTTTAGCACTATAAACTTCCCTCTTAACGCTGGTTTTGCTGCAACCCAGAAATTTTGGTATGTTGCATCTCTGTTACCATTTATTTTAAATAATTTTTTGATTTCTGCCTTAATTTTGTTATTTACCCAAAAGTCATTCAGGAGCAAGTTGTTTAGTTTCCATGCAATTGTGTGGTTTTGAGAGATCTTCTTGGTATTGATTTCAATTTTTATTCCACTGTGGTCCAAGAGTATGGTTGGTATTATTTCAATTTTTTTGAATTTATCGAGACTTGTCTTACAGCTGAGAATGCAGTTGATCAGAGTATGTTCTGTATGGAGATGAGAAGAATGTATATTCTGTGATTGTGGGGTGGAATATTCTGTAGACATCTATTAGGTCCAATTGGTCAAGTGTCAAATTTAAGTCCAGAATTTCTTAGTTTTTTGCCTTGATGATCTAACACTGTCAGTGGGGTGTTGAAGTCCCCCACTATTATTGTGTCTAAGTCTTTTCATACATTTAGAAGTACTTATTTTATAAATCTGGGTGCTCCAACATTGAGTGCATATATATTTAGGATAGTTAATTATTTCTGAAGAATTGAATCTTTTATCATTATGTAATGTCCTTCTTTGTCCTTTTTTACTATTCTTGGTTTAAAGTCTGTTTTATCTAATATAAGAACGATGACCCCTGTTCTTTTTTATTTTTCATTTGCATGATAGCTCTTCATTTCTTTACTTTGGGTCTATGGGTGCCATTACAGGGGAGATAGGTCTCTTGAAGTCAGCAGACAGTTGGGTCTTGTTTTATTATTCAACTTGCCACTCTGTGCCTTTTAAGTGGGGCATTTAGACCATTAACATTCAAGGTTAATATTGTTATGTGAGGTTTTCATCCTGTCATGATGTTATTAGCTGGTTGCTAATAACAACCAGCCAATATGGTTGCTTTGTAGTCTCAATTGTGTAGTTGCTTTATAGAGTCTGTGGGCTATGTCCTTAACAGTATTTTTGTGGTAGCAGGCTAGTGGAAATCAATTTCCTTCATGATTACCTACCTGGAAAAAAATTTATTTCTCCTTTGCTTATGAATCTTGATTTGGTGGGATATGAAATTCTTGGTTAGAATTTCTTTTCTTTGAAAAATGGTGAAAATATGCCCCCATTCTCTTCTGGCTTGTAAGATATCTGTTGAGAAGTCCACTGTTAGCATAATGGGGTTCCCTTTGTAAGTGATCTGATTCTTTTCTTAAGCTACCTTTAAGATTTTTCTTTCACACTGACCTTGAAAAGTCTGATTACTATGCATCTTAGGGATAGCTATCTTATATAGTATCTCACAGGGGTTCTCTGAATTTTTTGAATTTGCATATTAACCTTTCTTGTGAAATTGGGGAAATTTTTGTGGACTATATCCTCAAATATGTTAGCCAAATTGCTAACTCTGTCTCCTTCTCTCACAGGAATGCCAATGAGTCATAGGTTTGGTCTCTTTAGAGAATCTATTTCTCAAAGGCTTTGTTCATTTTTTTTAAGTCATTTTTCTTTATTTTTGTCTAACTGGGTTGATTCAAACGGCTAGTATTCAAGCTCTGAAATTCTCAGCTTGGTCTAATCTGTTGTTCAGGCTTCCACTGTATTTTGAAATTCCTGTAGTGAATTTTTCAATTCCAGAAGTTCAGTTTGATTCTTTCTTAAAGTGGCTATGTCATCTTCCAACTCTTGTATTAACAACTGGCTTTCTTGGATTGAATTTCAACTTTCTCTTGAATCTTGTTGAGCCTTCTTGCCATCCAGATTCCTAATTCTATGTCTGTCATTTCAGACATTTCAATTTGGTGAGGATCTATTGCTGGGGAGCTAGTACAATACTTTATAGGTAAGGAAACACTCTGATTTCTTGAATTGCCGGAGCTGTTTGGCTGATTGCTTCTCATCTCAGGGGCCTGGTGTTTTTCTTTTTGACTTTGCTGTTGCTTGAATGGGGTTCTGGGGGTTTTTTTCCCTTCAGGGTTTGACTGCGGTGTGTGCTGTATACAGTCAATTAGCTTCGTTTCTGGTGCTTTCAGAGGGCCAGTGCTCTGTATGGGTTCCTTGGTTGTAGCTAATTTCCTGTATTGAGTTTCACAGGTGTTGGGTGCTGAAGGAACTTATTTTTGTATAATTCAGGCTGCAATCCAGTAGACAGTGCTTAAGAGTAAGGGCCAGCAGATAGGCTCTTAGTTATGTACCTTTTTTGTACTTCAGTGTGTGCACAGCAGTGTTCTGGGCAGGGAGGGATGGTGAGGGAAGGGGGTAGGTGCACAAGAGGTGACTCCCTTACCAAGTCCACTCCTGGGTTTTGAGGGAGCCTCCTATAATCACTGACATTGCACCTGTGTTTCCTCACCCCAGTAGGGACCCTGGCGGGCTCTACTCCCACCTGTCTTAGCAGCGGCTCAAGCCAAAGGTTAGGTCACAAGGAGACCCACTCATTCTCTGAGGTTGACAGAGTCAGAGCAGGTGATGGAGTATGTGTGCAGGCGTTCTGGTGATGCAATGAGTCAAGGGCGTAGGATCCCCAGGCAGAGCAGTAGTGCCATGGGTGTGCAGCTGGTGTGGCACCTGTGGCCTGGGGCTTTTATCCCAGCAGAGGACTATGGCGTCTGCCCAGCTCTCTCTTCCCAAACCAGATCTCCCTCCAGTGTCTGCCCCAGGAGCAGGCCCACTCAACTAGTTTTGTCCTAAACCTTCTGCACCCAGATTGCTGCACGATGCCAGGTGTTCAGGGATATGGGGCTCCCTCAGGTAGAAGCTGTGGCTAGCCAACAGGCTACACCCTTCCCAGACTGGTCTTGCACAGGGTGGGATACCCAGTTCCCATGCTGGCACATGAACCTGTGCCTCACTCCTCTCTGTGTTCTGAGAGTGAGGCCTCCTCTCTCACTCAAGCTCTGGCCACAGATCTCAGCTCAATATCCCTGGGTGGTGTTCTTACACCCTGGGAAGTTGGGAAAAGGCCTGTGGCTTTGTCCTCTGACCCCTCTGGGTCAAGCACCAGCTGTGCTGGGGGTGGTGCTGAACTGCTCCCAGTCCACTAGCAAAACATGCAGGTAGGACAGTGGTGGCTCTGTTTTGCGCACCCTCTTGTGGGAGCAGCCAGGCAGGAGGCCTTGGGAGGGGCCAGCAGACACTGGGAGCATGCAGATCAGATGCGCCCCAGTCCCGCAGGAAAGGCAGCTCTGCTCTCTCTCAGGTTGGCAGTCAGTGAGGGCTGTGGTCATTCAGAGTAAGATGGAGAGCCTTTGCAGGTGGGCGTCTATGGTGTTTTGCTGCAGCTGCCCCATGAGTGTAACCTGCTGGGCGCCACGCAGGTTCTAGCTCTACCTCTGCCTACTCTACAGGCAGCTCCTCCTGCCCATCTAAATGTCTATAGGGATCATGGGATCTTTTCTAGCTAGGATCCCAGAGGTTTGTGGCAGGAGTGTAGTGCCACAGAGTTCCTTCATTCACCCCTTCCTGGGAACCTTTTCAGTACCAGGAGCTGGTCCTGGTGCTCAGTGACTCCATGTGGGCTTCCCAGCTTCCTCCCTCTTCAATCTTGGTGTCTGCATCACCTCTCTTATCAACTTTCAGTGTTTTTTCTCAAAAGATCTGTTCAAAGTGTGATGATTTACTGCATATTTTGTTTTCTCTCAGTGGGAGAGGCACTTCCTGGCTACACCTAATCAGCCGTCTTATCACTGCCCGCCCCCCTCTCCCCAGAACAGCTCTTCACAGCATCACCAGTTTTCTCCGAGTTGTCATATCCAATGGTGAAATCTCAATCTTCACCTTGCTTGTGAAGACTCAGGAGCATTTGATACAGTTGATCATTTACTCTCTTAGCTCTTTCTTCCTTGGCTTCTGGAATACTACCCTCTTATTCTTCTCTTATCTCAATGGCTACTCCTTCTCAAACTCCTTTCCTGGTTTTTCTTCATCTTTCTTATCTATAAATGTGGGAGTAGCCCTCAGGAGCTCTTGTCTTCTTTACACACACCCACTGCCCAGGTAAATTCTACTCATCCCATGACATTAAATTTCTAGACTCTGATGACTCCTGCATTTACTTCTCCAGTCTAGGTGTCTCCACTGAACTCCAGACTTCTATCAACTGCATACTCAATGTCACCACTCAGATGATAAATTTGCATCTCAAACTTAGTGTCTGAAAAGGAACTCTTGATCCGGCTGCATACTCCTACCAAGTTAGCTCCTTGCACAACCGTCTCCAACTTGGAAAATGGAAACTCCTGTTTTGCAGTTGCTCGAGTCAAAAATCTTGAGATTTTCACTAAGTTCTCTCTCCCTCTCATACCCTACATCAAATCCATAAGCAATCCTGTCAGCACCACCTCCAAATTATATCCATAATCCAACTATGTCTCACTACCTCCACCTTGGTCCAAGCTGCCATTCTCCCTTACTTAAATTATGACAAGAGCCTCTTACCTTGAGTCTCTGCTTCTACTCTTACCACCTCCTTCCCTAATATTCCATTTTCCACATAGTATGCAGAAGATCCCTTTAAAACAGAAGCTAATTCATGTTACTTTTCCACTCCAAACCCTAATGGCTTCCTATCTCATTCACAGAAATATTCAAAATCACTACAATAACTCATAAGGCACTACACGATCTGTCCCAGGGCATCATCATCTACCACTCTCCACTGTTCTCATGTGCTCCAGCTGCCTTGGTCTCCTTGCTATTCCTAAAATGTCCCCACCATGTTCCCACCTCATTCCCACCTCAGGACCTTTGCACTTATGTTTCCTCTAAATGTGGCTTGCTCCCTTATTCCTTTGAGACATTTTTCTTCATCTTATCAGAGAAGCCTTCTCTCAGCACATTATATAACAAACCCCACCACAACTGTCACTCTGTATTCTCTTTATCTCACTTTATTTTTCTTCATACAGGCACATATTGTCACCTAGCATATTATTTATTTTTACTTGTTTATTATTTCTTTCCCCCTCTAGAATGTAAGCTCCATGAGGACAGGGACTGTTTTGTTTATTGCCATGCCTGATACAGTTCCTGACCATAGTAAATACTCAAAACATATTTAATAAATGATTGAATAAACTAGTTCCAAGCATCAACTTATAGTCCATGTGTAAGTAGGCCACTACTCATACACATGCTCTTAGAGAATTAAAATAATTTTAATTAAATGTCTTGTATTTTGCCAAACTCATTTGGCAAACATTTTTCCCCTAAGGTCATTCTTTCCTTACTTACAATTTTGTGCCAGGTGCATTGACTTTTTAAAATCCCTTTCCAGTTGGAGAGCATATTATTACCAATCCAATGAACTATTTCCTTGTAGATATACATATTTAGTAACAGTTGGGTTTTTCCTTTTTAATAGACACTGAAGTGATAACATGTGAACTGTGGAAAGGAAGGGAGTGAAGGCTGGAGCCAGCAGGAAGACTGTGATCTTCAGGTAAGTGCATTATCATCAAGGCAAAGATGCAACATATTTTCCATTTGTTCCTTTGAAGTCATTGGAAGAATGGTGAACTATGCCAGATCAAGGCAGATCACCAAGCCTAATGATGAGAGAGGTAAGCCAACTTCCCCATATTTACTTCTCCTGGCCTCAAAGTTGAACTTAGGAGTAAGAATGTATGAGATCCAGCCATGGATCTAACTAACCATCTCTCTAACTAGCCATATCACCTAGGAAAACTCACTCCCAGTCTCTGGGCTTTCTCCTCTGCTTATGGTTGTACTGGATTATATCATTGGTTTTAGCTGCTTTTGGATCCTAGACCCTTTCCAGAGCAATGGACCATAGTTTCCTAGAACTGCTGTAACAAAGTACCACAAACCAGCTGGCTTAGAAAAACAGAAATTTATTGTCTTACAATTCCAGAAACTAGCAGTCCAAAGTCAAGGCTTCAGCAAGACCACTCACCTTCTAAAACCTATAAGGGAAGGATCCTTCCTTGCCTCTTTCAGCTTCTGGTAGCCCAGGCGTTCCTGGACCTCTATGTGTCTGTCTCTGTGTCTAAATTAACTCCTTTCCATAAAGACACCAGTCATATCGAATTAGGGTCCACCCTGATGACTTCATTCAGCTTGATTACTTCTGTAAAGACCCTATTTCCAAATAAGGTCAAATTCTGAGACACTGGGGATTAGGACTTCAATGTATCTTTTCTGAGAAACACGATTCAACCTATAAAAACCATTTTCCTAAAAATGGTGCATTTTGCAATCAATCTTGATTGAATGCAGATCCCTTCAAGCTTGCCCTCTGCCACTTATTTGTTTTTATTAACTGTGTGTCCTTGAGCCAATCACAACACTGAGTCCTGAATCCTCTGAACTCTAACATAAAGAAAAAAAACAACCCTACCTATCAGAGTTGCAGTAAAGAATCAAAGAAACTGTATAAGACAGTAAATGTAAATCGTGAAGGGACAAACAATTGTAAAAAAGCTATGTACAGTTGACACGGACAGGAGGCAGGGAAATACTGGGTAGAAGAGGGCGGTTCCCTGGCAAAGGCCCCACCCTCAAGCCCGAATACCCGTGGCCCTAAGTGAAAACAGGCATTCCTGTTTTTGTACCCCAAAAAGTTGCTTTTTGGCCCACCACACCCCCTCAACTGTACCCATATAAACCTCAAACCCCAGGCTCCAGAAGAAGAAGCACAGACAAGCAGACGAATGGCAGAACGGCATGAGAAGATAAGGAGAGTCTGAACATCAGAAATTTGGCTCGGGACAGTGGGAGAGTCGGCCGCTAGACAGCCAAACTCCAGGGGAATATCATCTTCCCACTCCATCCCCTGTCCAGCTCCTCATCCATCCTGCTGAGAGCCACCTCCACCACCCAATAAAACCCCGCATTCAACATTTTTCAAGTCTGTGTGTGACCCAGTTCTTCCGGGACACTGGACAAGAACTCTGGATACAGAAGGCTGTCACACTGGCCCTCTACCCTTGCAAAAAGGCAGAGGATCTACTGAGCTGGTTAACACTTAAGCCATCCATGGATGGCAAACCTAAAGGAACGCACTGTAACACATGCCCACTTGGGCTCCAGCACCTGTCCATCTGCATGCCCCCCTTCCTGTAATGGGTTTGAGTAGCAGCAGCAACCGGACAGAAAAGCCACACCCCTGTCACATCCTGCGATGGGGGTCAGGGAATGCTCCCATTTCACAGTGGCTGAACTGGGGCCCAAAGCTACTGGTTTAAGACAGTGGCCTCCAAACTTTTTTGACTGCACACTTCATCAGTAACAAATGTTGAGCCTATGGTCCAGTAACTATTTCCTTTCTTATCAATTGTGTACAAGTGCTACTAAATTTTAAAATGAATAAGATGAAATAAATAACATGTTTTAACAGTACCCCCAAAATATTTTGTAGTTGAATTGTAGTGGTTTATCTTTCTGATCTAAATGCTGAATAATCTTGATGGTGTCATGCTAATAACTTCATGCATAAAACACACTTATGAAGAGGGCTCATCGTCAGTAATAGTGGATATAAATCCATACTTCCAATAGTCTTCATGGTAATTTTGAATTTTTTAATGATTTCTTGGCAGATCTGATTAGCCTGTCATTGTTCTAAACCTCAAGTGGCTGATGAAGAGCTTGTCATAGGAGGAGAATTGCCAGCATTTCAGCCATTTTTTTCTGTTGCTCACTTTTGCTTGTATTAGTAGAATTAGATTCAGTCTGAGGTTTCTTTACAGAAATCTTTTAAAGTCACTTGTCCATTTGGTGAAGGTCTCTTTAGTTGAAACTCAAGGACGTTTGCCATATAACCACTAATGAGGCACCTTTAAATGAAAATGCTTTCCAGAATTCTAGAACTGAACCCACAAGTGGAGCTTCCTCAGCCTTTTTGCTGTGGAGCTGCCTCATGATTCATCTGTAAACCCAATCAGACAGGACTGTCCAACATTTGGACTGAACAAAGGCAGCAGTGATCATCTTTATACTTAGTAATAGGAAAGCATAATTTGTTTCTTGTTTTTCTTGTTTTTTGATTTGAAATACTTAGGAACAGAAGTTCTAATATTTTCTGTCTGCACTCCAAGGGATTGGTTCAGATGCTCCTGCATTGGAGACCACAGGAATAGTCAGTAACTCTCCCTTATTTCTCTTCTCCCTCAAGCAAATGTTGATATGAATAAGAACATCTGTTACTAAACTGCTGAGGCCAAAAGGGTTAGGTTTGGGGCAGAGGAAATGTGGAGGAAGGTGGGCAGGGTGGTGTGGGTTTGTTTTCTCTCTAGCTCCTTGGACTAATTAAAAGAATAAGGATAAAAATAGAAAGGCCCGTTTATATAGAGGGAGTTGATGTTACTCTGTTGAGAGAGGAGAGCCAAAATGGTGAGGCTCTGGCCACAAGCAGAGTTGCTCAGGGACCTAAGTGGCAGAGAATGGCTCAGAGCTCAGGATAGGGGCTACTTCCCTTCCTCTGAGTGGAAACCAGTGCTTTGGCACCCAGGACTGGAGGCTTTGGGAGTTACCAGAATGAGTAGCCTGCAAAGGCCTGGATGTTCTGATGGTAGATAAGCAGGCAGTAAACGTGGCCAAAGAAGAACTAGATGGAAGAGAAATAACAAGGCAGAGGCCACACAATAATGATAGCTCAAAATGGCTATGAGTACATAAGGAGCACGCTCTTGAAGGTTTCTAAAAATTCTTGGGCAATACTTTGGGAGGCATTGTAAGCAGAATAAAGATGTCCATGTCCTAATACCCAGAACCTGTGAATATGTTAGGTTATATGGCAAGGGAGGATTAAGTTTATATGCAGGTATGGTTACCAATCAGCTGACAAAATAGAAAGATTATCCTGGATTACCTTGGTGGGTCCAGTATAATCAAAAGGGTCTTTAAATTGGGGGAGAGGGAGGTAGAAGATACAGTGTCAGAGTGGTGCAATGTGAGAAAGACTAAAGCAGCCATTGGTGGCTTTTAAGATAGAAGGGAGCCACAAGTCAAGAAATCCAGGCAACTTCTAGAAGCTGGAAAAGGCAAGAAAACAGATTCTCCCCTAGAGCCTCCAGAAAGGGACACAGCCCTATGACACCTTGATTTTGGCCCAGGGAGACCCATTTCAGACTTCTGACTTTCAGAACTAAAGGATAATAAATCTGTGCTGTTTTATACTACTAAATGTATGGTGATTTTTTACTGCAGTTTCTTAAAACTAACACAAGAGGTATGCAGCTCAGATCTTGCTAGTATGGGACTGAGCCTGAAGACATCAGAACCACATAAATATAAAGCAGTATTATCAGGCAGATAGGATCCCTGTGACTTGGAGGCCTAGGTTTGACTAATTTTAAACCCCTCCTCAGCCCTTCAAGTGGGAGACTTCCTATCCCTTCACTCTTCCGGAAGGAAGGAGGAAAGAAAGAGATATTTTCATCAGAGATAAGTGTGGACTGTAGGAGTAAGGGCAGCCAGGAGGGGTCTTGCCAATCAAGACTGATGAGTAATGCAGCATGAACACAAGAGCTTCCAGTCCAAACAACAGGTGGCACAGAAAGAGGGGGAGCTGGGAACCATGAATCCAGAGAGCAAGCCAAATTTGCCACCAAGAATGTGAGGCCAAAGGAAGCAAAAGCTGAAGGTTCAGATGTAGAGGAAGCAAGAAGAAAGGAGGGTTCAGGAGGGGACTCCCCACACAGTGCTCCTCACCATTCTTTGTGCTATGGTCTGAATGTTTATGTCCCCTCAAAATTCACAGGTTGAAATCTAATCACCAGTGTGATTGTTGTAGGAAATGGGGTCTCTGGAGGAAATTGGGTCACGAGGACGGACTTCTCATGAATGGGATTAATACCTTCATAAAAGAGGCCTAAGAGAGACCTCCTCATGCTTTCCCCCATGTGAAGACACAGCAAGAAGCTACCATCTATGAACCAGAAAGTGAGCCCTCATCAGACACCAAATCTGATGACATCTTGATCTTGGACTTCCCAGCTTCCAGGACTGTGAGAAACAAGTTTCTATTGTCTGTAAGCTACCCAGTCTAAGTCAGCTATTTTGTTATAGCAGCTTGAATGAACTAAGACACCCTAAATAGGCCAGTTGCTTGGCATGGAGATAAAGAACGAAACCTTGATGAGGCCTGGTAGAAGTCAATGCCCATTCCCCATGACCAGGATGAAGCATGATGTCAGGATGCTGCCTGCCCTCTGTGCAGGTTTTAAGCCCCTTTGAGACATAAGAAGCAGATGGTGCTGCTCTTTGGATCATATTCCACAGGTGCTTGACCCTTGCCCAGATGGACACCTGAATCTTCTTGGAAATCCTAACTTCAGAGGACCTGTGCCAGATAGGCCACAACAGCTACCTCTCAATGTCCCCAAGTACTACTGTGTTCTGAGATGGAAAGATTGACCGTTAAAAGGCATGTCTTTATTCTGTACTTCATTCTGGAAGTACTGAGTCTGGAAAGAACTCAGAGAAGAAACGTAGAGCTCCCTTCTCCACCCTGAGCACTGCAGAAGAGTCTGGATAGAAAAGGAAGTTCTTGGCTCAGCTCTCTGGAGCAAGGGAGAGGAAGAATCTCTCATGTACCCACTTCCTATCTAGAAGCAGACTGAGACCTGCCAAGCATGTTATGTAAGATTGTCTTGACTTCTACAGAAATGCCACTTAGGGGTTGAAGAATGGAAGGCTGGCCAATCTAACTCCTATACCCACCCCTAGGACTCTCCTAGGAAGAATACCTCCCTCCCTCCCCGCTTTGTCCCATCCCTAACCATGCCCTAGGCAGACCTCCAGGATGCTACTAGGAGCAATGGACTCCAAACTAGATAGTCACTGTACTAGTTTCCTAGGGCTGCCATAAGAAAGCACCACAAACCAGGTGGCTTTAAACAATAGAAATTTATGCTTTCACAGTTCTGGAAGCTAGAAATCCAAAATCAAGGTGTTGGTAGGGCCATGCTCCCTCTGAAGCCTCTGGGGGAGGATCCTTCCTTGCCTCTTCTAGTGTAGCCTTCTTCCTGTGTGTCTGTCTTTATATGATGTTCGTGTGTGTGTGTGTGTGTGTGTGTGTGTGTGTGTGTGTGTGTGTGGGTCCATGTCCAAATTTTCCTCTTCTTATAAGGATACCAGTCACATTGGGTTAAGGATCAACTCTGCTCCAGTATAACCTCATCTTAAGTGAGCTAATTATGTCCACATGACGCTATTTGCAAATAAAGTAGTGGAGGTTAAAACTTCAACATATCTGTTTGTAGGGGGCACACCACAGTTCAACCCATAACATCACCACTGGCTATTCTGCTAGAATCCTTTTTTCTACTTTTACATTCTTCATAATGTGCAACACACTTCCATTGATATCATCTCTCATTTCTCAATTATCAACCATGGGGTGGGAATTGGGAAGGTAGGAGCAAGAATTTCCAGAGGGAGACTCTGTAGTTTTAAAATATCAACAAAAAAACAAACAAGGGTCTGATAGTTGTTTCAGGGAAGGGTTTTACTCAACCCCTTCAGAATCATCTAGGGAACTTGTAAATATAAAATAATATGCATGTTATCCCAAAATTATATTTGTAAAATTAATTGTATTTGTATATAAATGCTGAACTTGACCCAAACCAATTAAATTGAAATTCCTGGGGAATGGTACCCAGGCACTGGTATCTTTTTATTATTTATTTATTTATTTATTTATTTTATTATATTTTAAGTTCTAGGGTACATGTGCACAACGTGCAGGTTTGTTAGGTTTGTTACATACCTATACATGAGGCACTGGTATCTTTTTAAAGCTCCCAGGATATTCTTATCTATAGCAAGGACTGAGGACCCTGTCCTGGGTGAGACTTGCTGCTGCAGTGAGTGGCCCCAGCCCTGCAGTTAGTAGCTATTCTCATTCCTGTCTATTGAGAAGCCACAGAATATAGACAGGATACTTAAGAAAACTTTACATAAGCCCTGTTATCTGAGTGCAGAACATTGTTGCTCAAGAATGGTAGCCATTTATTCCCCTCTGAAAGGTGAAATGATGGAATAGTAACAGAGCAGGAGCAGAACCGGAACCCAGCCATCTGAATCCCGGTTTGAAATGTCAGCTTCAGGTTTAGAGTTCTGCCAGGGTAAGACTCCCTTATGGCAGTTTTGGTCTGGTACTCAGAAGGAAGACATCATTCCATCTGGCTAGGACAGAGCCACCGTGGGGGATGCTGGTAGTGGGTGCTCTATCAAACCTCATGTTTCATGCAAGATGGTCTTACTGTTTGATCCCCCCATTGGGCTTACAGCTACAAATAATTCATTTTTCACCGTGGGCTATTAAAGTCACGGCTCTTTCAGCCTATACAGTTCACCAGGGTTTCCAAGGGTTCTATTTGCTAGTTAGAGACCCCCATTGCCTTTAACGACTAAGACATTGTGGGATTCCAAGCCTGTCATCCAGCACACCAACCACCCCTTCCTTGAATGTGACAGAAAGGCTGCCAATGTCCTCCAATTCATTAAATATTTTTAAATGTTCAGTTGGCAGGACGGTCAGCAGAGTCCTGCCTCAGGCCCCCAGAACTTCTCGCAGTCAGTGTGTTCATACCAACACGATTATCCCCCAGCCAGTGTATTCATACTGACACAATTTTACCCCAGCCAGTGTGTTCATATTGACACAATTATCCAGTGTCCCTCAACACAATCTTTCCCGGGTTGTGATTCCATCGCTACCACCATTCTCCAGTCTATGTTTTTCCATCTTAGCCACTAAGATATCACAACAGATTTTACTTAAGGCCAAAGATACACATATATTATGTCTAAAATAGTCCCCATTCATACCAGTCTCACAATAACACCAAATAAGGAAATTGTCTGACATGGCTTGTTTACAATGAACCCATGCTAATTCCTAGTGATCACAGCTTTCTAAGAATTCACACACTATTCAAGGAGAAAATGAAAAAAATTTTAGTAATTATCCCAAGGCGAAAGTCAAGCTCACCAGATAGTAGTCTGCAGGCTCTGCCCTCTTCCCTTATTTGAAGAATTGAAGCACATTCTCCCTTTTCCACTCCTCTAATACTGTTTCTGTTCTCCAGAATTCTAAGAGCACTGATAGTGGGGCAGCAGTCTCACTAGTATATTCCCTCAGCACCTGGAATATCACTCCTCCCCAAAGAAACCTGAACTTATCTGCAACAACCAGGTGCTCTCCTTACAATCCCCTGACCTGGCTTCAGTTTTCTGTCTCCTTTTGCCAATGTTTTGAGCCTTTCCAGGTTGGGCTGGAAAAAAAAATATTATCTGTGGTAGAGGAAATAGCAAAATGGGACTCAATTTTGAATCAATGACCCTAAGTTTAGAACTCTTGCTATTGTCCCTTTATCTGCAGACAAAAAAATTTCTAGAACCCTGGAGAAGATTGAACCTACTAAGGGGGCTAAAAGGACCCTATAGAAGGAGGCAGCCAAGACCAGTCATACAACTCATCAACCGAGCACAAAACCACCACAAAAACTGATAGAACTGATAGCAAAGGAAAAGTACCATGGCCCTAGTTTTCTTCAGAGGATGACAGCATCACCACTCATTGTAGATATCATGGCAGTGGAGACTAAGGCCAGCCCTGCTTCCTCATGTGCAGTTCCTGTCACAGCATTCATGTATGTGTGTGAGGGTGAGGTGTATGTGACCATATCTCTTAAGAGTGTGTCTATTTACAAAGGAGTTGTGACAATGGATACTAATGGCAGAGTCCTTCACATAGATGCAATGTAAGTAGTAGGGACTTGAGAAATCAGCCTTCATTCTTTCTTAATTCCTCATACAATCATCAATCAATCAATTAGCTGAACTTTCAAATGACTGATCTCATGGGTGGCTCTTTTTGAAGAGAAGCTTTCAATTCTTCAGCTACAAGGGAAAGAAAATTCCTTACAGTATAAATATGCCCTTGAGATATTTTCCTTGGTAGCATCCAGCATGAATTGAATGCTTACTATGAAATATTCTGACCACTTTACATTCTTTAACTCCCACAATAGCTCTATGAGGTCGACATTATTCATATCCTCATTTTATAAGGGAGGACACTGACACACACAGACATGAAGTAACTTGGTCAAGTTCACACTGGTGAACTTGAAGGTGATGGAGCTGCTAGTTGAACCCATGTAGATTGACTGTAGAACACTGTAATAACTTGAGAGCAAAACTGGTCCAATTTTCTATTCCTTCCTCTATCTGTGCTTAGAACCCTGTCACCAATATGAGAAGTATCTCAGGCTAGCCTGCTGGAAGATAAGAAACAACATGGACCGGAGCCAAGTCATCCTAGCCAAGGCTATCCTAGACCAACCAACACAGCCACATTCTCAGCTGATCACGGATGCATGAGCAAGCCCAGCCAAGATCTGCAGAACCACCCAGAGAACCCATAGACTCATGAAAAATCATAAATGTTTGTTGTTTAAGCAACTAAGTTTGGGGATGGTTTGTTACATACTAGTAGTTAACTGATACAAACAACCATGCTGGACCACTATACTATATTTTCCTTCTAATGATACTGGCTTCACTTGACTCTAGGATCCTCCAGGAATGGACAGCTCCAGCTGTGAAGAACCTTCCTTTAGACTATCACCTCATTGCTCTTCATCCCTGTCTTACCCCTGCCCCTACCATTACGCCAACCCATAAAGGCAGTTATAATTATTCCTCACCTTTATTCCTTAGTTTTTTCTGGAGTAGAGAGGAAACCAGGGTGCCTCAACTCTAGCACAATTTTGAGCTCTGTTTCCTTGCCTACTTCTTTGCCCATCTCTCCATCATTTAGGAGCTGGGTTGGAATTAGCCACAGTCAGTTGTGCCAAAATAATAAACCAGGGTAATGAGAAGAAGGCACAGATAGCGCTGGGAATCAACCCCTCGCACCTTTGGCCTGTCTCTCAGGGTGAGCTTCTTACTCAGTAGTGGTGGGGACCCAAAGTCCCTGAAGGCATGCTCCTGCTTTGTCACCTGATCCCCAAATGAAACCTTGCAAAGCTAAATTCTCCCTGCCTGCCAGGACTCAGGCAGGGGGCAGTAAGCAGTACCTACATAGGACTGAATGGCCCCAGCTGCTCAACTCGAATTTAAAAATAATTTGGAAATGTGTTCCACAGAGTGAAAGCCTTCTGGGGCATTTCTGCCAGATGCCTCCAGCTACTGGGTTCCCACGGAAAGGGAGTGTCAAGTCCTGGGCCCAGAAGATATTCTGGGGATCTGGAACAGGGTACATACTGAAGGCAATCCATTAAAAATGGGATTAGAAATCTCTCAAAGAAAGAAAAAGATACATAAAACATAACTGTTTTTCTATTGGAATATTTTAAAACTTTTTTTTTTGCTATTAGGCACTCAATAAATGCTAAATGATGCTAATTCTTCTAGCACTTCTTGCTTTATGAGTGAAGCTTGGATTGTGAGGATTCATTGCTCAAAAGGCCAATAGCTAAGTGACCTGGGTTGGTGAAGAGAAACCAACACTCCCCAGGGCAAATCCAGCCTCACTGTGCCATTAAACACTCACCACCCCTCACTCATTACACTTCAACAATAGTTTAGTTTTAATTTCTTTCCTTTATATTTCACAGCCCTAAAGGAAAATGTCCTGTGACAATTCTGTAATAGTGAGACAATTACTGGTGACTCAGGGCTCCCTGCTGCCTCTGCATCTCACAGCGGAGGAGCAGGCAGGGACTACTGCTTCCCATATAGGAACAATTTGGTTTGTGAATTAGGAAAGTCAGGATCAAAAGGAATCTTAAAAAAAAAAAATGCCTATGTAAGATAAAAATTTAGCCCAAGGATCCTATTTCAGGATGAGAGTCGATTGTAGGCACTGAGTCCCTGAGGAAGCTCTTCAAATAGACACACAAATATTTCAAGCAGTGACTTGCCCATCTGAGCCCCACTACCCACAGCATCCAGGCAGTCCACAAGGATCCAGACCCTGGGTTCCCGAAAATCTGATTTCTCCTTTTTGTTATCCAAACTCTCTCCGTTTCACCTTTACCGATAAATGAGGAGGAGGCAGTAAACTGATGTGCTCCTTGACAGCAAAAACTCTGTCATCTCTGCAACTCAAGCACCCAACCCAAGCCTGAGTCTGGACGAACAAAGTTTAAGGTGTCCTAGGGTAGAGGACAAGGGCATTCCCAAGTTCCCAGTGGATTGTGCTCCAAAGCTCTTTTGTAAACTGGTAGTTTCGAACTTGGAAAGCATTTTCTTTTTCCATAAGTATAAAGCTCTAGAGGAAGCCTAAGTCCTTAGACTAGGTCATACAGCTCTATTTAGCCACAAAAATCTAATAATGCATCCAAAGTAGAGAACTTCAGCTATTCGATTGCTTCCTCCTAAATAACCATTGAAAATACTGCTTTCATGAGAAAATGTGTTCCAACTTAGCATGCCAGAAACAGATTTCCATTTTCCTCAAGACCAAGAATGTGCTTTTCCTACTAAAAAAAAAAAAAACAAATAAATAAAAGGGAAGAGAAAAAATAAGAGAAAGGCAAAGGGAGAGAAGGTGTTGGCTATACTAGATATAGCCCTGACACGGGAGATACAGCTTTGCAAGGAAGGTGAGATAAGACAGAAACTTCTGGGTGAGAATAAGATATCCTGAAGTATTTTTCTACTTTTATATAACATGTATTCCACAATTCTTTAGTTTAAAAACTTGCCTTAAGTGTTCTAAATTAGGAACTAAAAAGCAGTTGCTTTAAGGGGAGTTTGGAGAAGGGAGAGATTTCTGGTTTGCGGGTCATAAATCAATGAGCCAGAGACAGCCTATGTTCACCTAAGACAACACTCTTGATTTCTGTTCTTCCGTTTCTTGGCTGATTCAGTCATGATGCTAATAATATTCTAACTTTCAGGTTGATAATGTCAGCTTAAAATTGGTAGGAGGAAAGATATTGGACTGTAAGCTTGTTAAAGGGCAGGACCACTTTCTATTCATTTCCATATACCCCAGTCCCCTCAGTGCTCAACATATATAATTCATCAACACATAATATAATTTAAGGAAGGGCTTTAACTTTTCAATGTAGTAGCAAAACATGTGGGCTTTAGAGTCAAACTTCTCAGATTCAAATCATTTTTCCTCCCTGAAAAGGAGGGAAGCAAGCCTGCCTAACATCCTTGAGTTTTCTCATCTGGAAAAAATAGTGGTAACAGTAACTTACTTCACAGAGTTGCTGTGGGGATTAAATGCATTTCTGTTTCTAAAACACAGAACACTGCACCTGCCCCATAGTTAGCACTTGACAGATCTTAGCAGCTATTATTTCTCCATGATCATTGAGCTAATTGTCTTGTATCTTGCCCCCAAATTAGTTTCTCAGGGAATGTGGTAAACATAAAAGTTGGTTGGTATAAAGGGTTAAATTGTGAACCCCAAAAGATATGTCTACTCAGAACCTGAGAATGTGACCTCATTTGGAATAAGAATTTCTGCAGATGTAATTAAGGCAAGGATCCCCAGATGAAATTATCCTGAATTAGGATAAGCCCTAAGTCTATGTCCTTATATGAGACCAGAAAAGAAGACCCAAAGACATGGGAAAGGCGGCCAAGTGAAAACGAAGCCAGAGATTGGAATCATACTGCCACAAGCCAAGGAAAAGCTGGAGCCACCAGAAGCTGGCAGAGGCAAAGACAGATTCTTCCCTAGAGTCTTCAAATGGAGTGTGGCCCTGCTGACCCACTGATGTGGGGCTTCTGACCTCCAGAACTGTGAGAGAATAAATGTCTGTTGCTTTAATCCACCAAGTTTGTGGTCATTTGCTGTAGCAGCCCTAAGAAACAAATACAGCTGGGTCCAGGTGACTTTGGAACAACCTAGATTTAGTGAGGGAAACAAGCCGAAATGCAAATTGGTGATGATCATGAGCTGTCCTTTTTTTGAATTGTGTACTGCAGGGAAATTCTCTTTAGGAAGGGATAATTACCAGCTTCAGGGACTGGAATGTTCAGGCCAGCCTGTGCTGTCCACTTCCAGCCAAAGACATTTCTGCTGAGAATCCTGAAAACATTCTGCATTTTTCCACAAGGAATAAACTGGAACTATTCAATGTGTGATGAGACAATGGACACAGTCAGCTCCTACCTGGCCCCAAATAAATGGGCAGATGATGCAGCTGTCAGTGACTGACCAGTGAACACACCCACACGGATGCCCACAGCCTTCCTCACTCCCCTCTATGGAAGTCAAGGGGGTCATTAGCCAAAGACTCAAAGCTAAGGAAAGATACCTGCTTGTCAAGAGACCAACATAATTGTATATTTCCACTAACTTTATTGATTCTTGCAATTATATCTATGAAACGGATCTCTTTTTAAGGGAAAAATATATCCAGGTCATCTTCAAGATCCTTTTAAGCCTTTGGAATTTTAAAGAAGTCCTCAGTAAAGAGTCACAAGAGACAGTTGAATCCACTGATGTTGAGAGAAATGATTTTCACTCATTTGCTCCCTTATAACTCCTGGGGAAAAATAGCAGCAGACAGAGCAGTGACAGTCAGAGAGGGGTGACTTTTTTGGAGCAAAGGCGTTAGACGAGATGACACATGCTGACAAGTTCAGCAAATAGTGGATGCTCTGCCAATCAGCAGGTAATTTCTGTGTGTTTGCAAAGTGGGAAAGATTGTGAGTCACGCAGTATTTCAAAGCAGGTCACGATGACCCTGTGTGTGATCTTCCAATGTGAAGGTCAAGAGAAAGGAGAAGGTGGATAAAGGAAGAAAAGGGAAAAGCAAGGAGACCCCTGTACAGGCCAATCAACCACATCAAGGCAAGTTGCTTCCTATTTCCTGACAATACCCAGGGAACCTTCCTAATTACCTGTTTTATTGACATCTGAAGCTCACAGGTAACCAGCACTTCATTAACTCATAAATCTTTTTTTAACTTGTGAAAGTCACTTCTTCCCTGACTCCGTCAAGGTTTTATTTTCTTCCATTACTGGGTAATTTACTCAATTTATTTCCAGTAAAGAAAGGGTTGCCGGGAAAAGGTCAGTGAGGAAAGCCAGAGGAAGAAGCCATACGCAGTATTCTGGATCCCAGCATACCCTGAAAAGGATTTCATTGTTTCACTGACAAGAATTCCAAAACACTGAAAATAGTCACATTCAAATAGAAAAAAAATTAATTCTGAAGCCAAATGGATTCAAAGGATTTTTGTCATTATTTTTCATTTGCTTTTCTCCACTGAGGGGGCGGAGAGAGAGAGAGAGAGAGAGAGAAAGAGAGACAGACAGACAGACAGGCACTGAACTGAGATCGATTCCAATGAAACACACAGGTAAATAATTTGAATGCCTTTTTAAAATACATAAATGCTTAATTTCTGTACTTTTCATCAAAGAGCTTTTCTGGGGAAAGGATACATTTTTAGCACTAGAAATTAAGTAGTACTCACACGGGATGCACACATTTGGTGAATCCATAACCCTTCAAAGAGAACTGTGCAATTCTAATTGACAGAGCAATTTTAAAGTAAATAACTTGGTGAATATAAACCCAACATATTTTTCCTGGTTTGGGGAAGAAAAAAGCTGTACAATGTATGTAAATATGCTAAGATTTAAAATAAAATAAAATAAAACCTCTTGTCATTCTTGTCCAAGAATGTCACGTCAGCCATTAAGGTTGTGACAATGGCAAGTGTTGAACACACATGAGCACACATAATCACACTGAGAATCTGCTGACTGATTATTGCTGACATTGCCTAGTTCAATCTGATTCATCATTTGCACAGGAACCAAGAGACATTAAAAGGGCAGGAGGTTACACTCGGGGGAGAGAAACAAAGCCTTAAACTAAGTTGGGATAAGGATCCTTTTCTAACAATTGCCCAATTCTTGGGATCCACTCTGTCCCGAGGCAGGCAGTAGAGACTTAGTTACTCGTATTCCACATCTGGAGATCTGGAGGCTTCTCCCAAGATGGAAGAGATGAGTGGTGAGAGAATATGAGATTATTAGAAGAAGCTTGGCTGGGCACAGAAGCAAGATAAGTGGAGTCAATAGAGTGGAAGGGTCTATTTAAACACATACCCCCCTCCCCCCCCCGCCAAAAACACACACTCTTTGCTGCCTCACATTTATCACCTTAAGAAATTTTTGAACACCTGGTCTATATACAAATACATAACAAGAAAGGAAAAAAATATAGATGATCTCTTATCAAAAGTACATATTATTTTGCTAAAGAGAAGCTACACCTTAATCCTGATATTCAGGAAATTATGTTGCCACATTAAATAAATGGTGAGGGGTAAACCATTTGTAAAAAAAATCAAAGCACACACACAAATCATTCCAGACACCATTTCCCATTTTCTGACTTATTACTATACACAATGCAGCTTTTAGCTCCTGCATTCTTATATCCTTTTGAATGTTCACCAGACTATTAATTTAAAAAGCCAGGTGCTTCGTCTGCTCCTCTAATCGCTGTGACCTGTTTTTGTGATTCGAAAAAGGCAAAAAGACTAACTCTGGCTTGGGTGGGAATCATTTTTGGAATAGTGGTTGGTGGTTGTTCACATCTGGATTAGGTATAAAATGATAACATTATGATGATGAACACCAGAGAGCCTCATCTGCATATAAATAGACCTAATCAGAAATGCAAATTGCAATCAGGAGAAATTTTTAAAGGCTCTGATAGCTGTGTGATTGTGCAGATAAGGAAAGGTCAACACTTGTATTGTTAAGGCAGTTAAATGGCTCCCAGCCTGCCCAGAGCCTTCCTTTGAAAGAGACATATGGAAGGTACAAATTATCTCTCAATCTGCACCCTGGTTGGGAAGGAGTCCCTGGATAGCTTCATATTCCATAACTAGAGCCGTGAGCTGGCCATACATCAGCCCGATTCCAATGAAAGGCAACCCAACCTCTTGTACAAACCACTAATGAATACACAGAATAGAAAGTATACTTGCATTTAAATGCTCTCCAAACAGACCTCTTTCCGCACAATTTTCCACTGAGACAGAAATTAAGGGATGGAGAGTAAGATATAGCGCTGATGTAACATTTTCTGATACATTTCAATGCTAGTCTGAGTGAATACAGCAATATGATATACATATGTTTTCACTGAATACTAGAGAAAGTATGTAATTAAAAAGAAAACACTAGCATTTAGACAGATTACTTAATCCACAATTCCATTCGTAGTCTTATCGTGCAAAGTACAAGAAATGAGTGTCTCAGAAAAAGCTGAGTGCTAAAAATATGCAATTGTTCCAACATGGTCTTATTATTCCTTGGGGTATGTTATCTTTCAGGAACATCCTCTTCTCTATCCCCCCCCCCAACCCCCCTTGCTTTTTCAAAGAAAATATATTTCACAATCAGGCTGTGTCAGGTTTGGAGAGAAATTGCTTGCAAACTATTTATTATCCCTCTAACTAGACGCTTTCACAAAGAACTAATGAGTCAAGAGCGCCATCTTGTGTCTTACCTTGGAATCTTAAAGAGTGTTTTCACAGGATGCATGTCAAAGAGGGGAGGGTCTCCATCCCCCAGTTCAATAGCTGTGATCCCCAAGGACCAGACGTCACAGCGAGCGTCATAGGAAGAGTCATACTGCTGCTCACAGGCAATGACCTATTAGACAAAAGCAGGACATGACACATCAACCCTACTGCCACATCAGATGTCCTAAAAAGGCCCTGGGCTGATCTTAGCCCCCTTCTCAGTTTTCTTGGCCACGATGATATTGAATTCCAGTAATAAGATGTGTGTATTCTAGGCCTTATTTGTGTGTAACCAATTTATTATCTTATACGTTCATTAGCTTTTAAAAATGTGTCAGTTTTGTTTTTAAAAAGCATGCATTGAACCGTCTAAGTAACAAGAACAGTGCAAGGGGAGGAAGCGGATGTATACCACACCATCCCAACCCTGCTATTCTTTAAGGAAAGGCTTTGTCTACATCCTTCACCTCATTACCAGCTACTGAATTCAATAACAAGCAACAATTGTTCTCAAAGATGCTTGTGTACTTTGAGATGCATGAAATCCCCGAGAGTATAACCAACTAAGCAGAGAGATGTTGGAAGACTCACATGGTTAACATAAAGTAGAAATGACCCCACTCCACCCTTCCCTTTTTCTAAGAGCATCTTTCCCCTCCTCAAACTCCAACAATGGTGTGCATCACAGAAACAACTGCCATTCCAGTTACTTGGCCTGACTAGGTACAAGAGCAGCAGAACTAGAAAATGACCCTGGGCTTGTCATTGGGTTGAGGAGTCTGTAATCCTGTGGAGGAATGTTTTTATCAACTTTTTGAGTCAGGCAAGAACATCTCCTACACTCAGACTCTGATGACTATCACAATGGCGATAGGAGAAGTCAGGAGTGAGCCAGAGGATGTGGAGGACCAGGAACTCCTATTTGACCTAAAATCTGCCACCAGGGTGACCCATGGCCATGGCCAGGTGGGAGACTTCAATGTCTGATGATCCAAAACATCAGGGAGGGGGCAACACCTATAATGGTGAGCACAGGAAGACCAGAGTAATAGAGACACCCTCTTAGGCCATTATAATGTCTTTAGTTTTTTTCATTCCAAATGAAATGAGACTACTGACTGCGGTGAGCAGAGGAGTGACAGATCTAGCTTATGTTTTAGCAAGATCACTCTGGCTACTGTGCAGAGGATAGATTATGAGGAGAAGAAACAAAACCAGTTAAATATGTTACTGCAGGGATCCAGATGAGAGATTGTGAGATGGCGAGAAATAATCAGATTCTAGGTATAATTTTGAATGTACAGCCAACTGGATTTGTTGAACAGGGCTTAGAAGAAAGGAGAGCTAAGGAACACTCCAAAGTTTTTGACATGAGCAACCACCAGAATAGAATTGGTATTTACTAAGATGAGGAAGACAGTAGGAGGGGCAGGTTTGGGGTGAAGAGTGGAGGTCCATTTAGGATATATTAAGCCTCAGATGCCTGGGACACTTCTAAATGGAGAAGAGTATTTTAGCCTGGTGAGACTCATACTGGACTTCTGATCTAGAGAATCGTAAGATAACTGCTATGGTCTGAACATGTCTCCCAAAATTCATGTGTTAGAAATTTAATCCCCGATGCAACCAATGGAAGGTGGATCCTTTTGGGAGGTGGTTAGGTCATGAGAATTCTGCCCTTGTGAATGGATTAATGCTACCATGAAAAGGGCTTGCAGGACTGGGTTTGCTCCCTTCTGCCTTCTGCCATGTGAGGACGCAGTATGAAGGCCCACACCAGATGCCAGCACTTTGACCTTAGGCTTCCCAGCCTCTAGAACTGTGAGAAAATAAATTTCTGTTCTTTTTAAATTACCCAGTCTCAGATAATCTGTTATAGCAGCATGAAACAGATTAAGACTAAGAAACAGGTGTTTTAAGCCACTAAGTTTGTGGTATTGTTATGGCAGTCATAGAAAACTAGTATTCCTGCTCTCTTCCAGACACAGTGCATTGGACTTGTAAGACCTGGCAAAATGTGCCAACTGTGCAAAATGTGCTCTAAACTCTGTGTTCTTGTTCTCATAATTGCCCTGTACTCTTCTCTTCTGAGCTGGAGAACATTTTCTATATATCCACATCCTTGGCCTGGCCCCAGCCCCATCTTCTGAATAGAATATCCTGTCATACTTTTAACACATTATTTTCAAATGTACATTCAAACTGAAGTTCAAACAATTCCAATTTCAGAACCAAAGGCCATTTCATTGCCCCCAAAGACCTCCCTTTCCTCACCCCAATCAGGTGAGAACCTACATTATTTTTAAAGATCCCTAGAGAAGGCTATTCAACACCTTTCCTTTCAGAAATGACACTTTCGAAAGTGTAAGACAAACATAATTTTAGACCTATCAATCAACAAATAGTTCACTGTTATTCATGACACTGTGATAGGGCCTGTGAGGGAGAGAGAAATAAGACTCTGTCCTTCCCCAATAGGAGCTATGGCCAATCAAAATATAAGGTGAACCTATCATAATTAAATGACAAACCATGACAACTATAAATGCCCTAAGACAATGTGTACTAATACGTCCAATAAAGGATATGGGCTCTAAATGCTTAAGATTTTAGAAGGAGACCACTGCTGGCTAAGCAAGACAATAAAAAGTATCTAGTACCCATAGTCTACAACTTTTGCGGAGAAATTCAAATCAGCTTCTAGCCAACTTGGATGGGACACAAAAGGCAATTCTAAGAATATATCTAAATGTGAAAATGGAGATATTCTAACATTTCTCAAGTGTTGTCCTAAAATATTCAAAACTTGTATCTGGTTTCAACTTCTCTTTACAGACAAACATTATCTTCGGCTCATTCTGATTAATAGAAAATCATATCTTGGCCTAATTCTTCTCTTCAGTGCATCACGTAACAAAGAAATTATTTAAGTTCAGCCTTCCAAGGAAGTTTATTGAAAATTATGCTAATAAAATAATTCACAAATAATTATTGAGTACTCATTAGTCTGGCATGATAGTAGGCCCTGGGAAGAGAAAGTCAAATACACACTGAACTTAATCTTCATAATAATTTGGCAAAGTAGGTGCTATTATCACTTATGCAGGTGTGGAAACTGAGGATAGCATGGTTAAACAGCTTACCTGGCATCACATAGCTAGTAATTGTCAGGGCCAGAATTTGAACCCAGGCAGGGAGAAGGATAACTAAATGAATCATTGCCATATAAGTGCTACCTATAATAAAAGTTACAGTTGGTTAAAATTGTTAAAATTATCAGCTTCTGCACTCATATTTTGACTACACTCAGGTGTTCTGAGGTTTTGTCATTTCAACTCCACCTTCTTCGGGGGTCTCTCGTTCAGGATTGCTCCTTACCAGGAGGAAACAGCCCTTTCTGCAGGTGACACATACGATGAGAGTTAAAGAAGCACTCTTAAGAGGATGCAGGGCAACTGAAGGTCAACATCCTGGAATGGGATTCCCTATCAATCCAATACCAAAGTCTGAAGCTATTTCTTTAAGAGAAAACACTACTATCATTCTCTTTAGCTCAACATTCTCCTTGTCTCTAGGTTAAATAGAGCTGAGTTAAGGATGCTTGGATGGTCGAATGGTCTTTCTTCCCTTGTCCCCAGGAGAAGGTGACCTCAAAAAGAACTCTCTGAATCAGTTGTTAGGATGCTCCATTAAGAAAGGAGAGTGACGATGGCAAGTAAGTGCACATCTTTGGGACCAGGTTTTCCAGGTTCTGTAAGTCACATTAAAGGAGTGGAGAGAAATGAGACGGTGTTGACAAAGGTCCAGGATCCCAAATGCACACCCTTTCACATCTGAAAACAAATCACTTATATTCTCAGGACCTCTCTCTATCTATAAAGTGGTAAGGTGGAAATAAATAACCTATACCATCCCTTCTAGCTCTAATATTCTACGACTTTGCGACTTCCAAGTAAGTGATCTTTGGGTAGTATCTCAAACTGAGAGGCTAACACTGCCATACAAATTAGCTAGAGTGAACAGTACATTATTCTGAGGTGTGAACAGGATGGCTGGAACTTTGAGGGGATTTTGTTGCCAATGTTTTGTAGAAGGTCTTAAGGTCTATGAAAATATGCTGGTTGCTGTAATAATGCCTCTGTTAAGGAAGATGAGCTTCAGCGACAGAGCAATTGTTTGGAAGCTGGTTAATGGAGCATGTCCAGGTTCCTACCTTGAAATGCAAACTTACGGCTCTTCTGGTACAGTTAGACTACACTGCTGCTTATTTTAGGAAGAAGAAAAACACTAATGCTGGATTACTAGCAATATCTATGCACTGGCAGCTTTAGTGCCCAAGGCCAATAGCTATTTTACCTAGCAGTGGGCTTGAGACTCCCAAATGTTGGTCATTACCACCTTAGCTGCCAAAAACTTTTCTTTCTGGAGAAGATTGAGAACAAGAAACAAGTTTTCACTAATGGCTTAGCTTGACAGGTCTTTGGAGCAAAGGCTAGTCATTATCTGTCTTCAATTGTTGAGGCAATTCTCTTTAGCCTTCTTCAGGCTAAGGAGTTCACAGATCCAGACTCCTTAAATCTACCCCCAGTCACTCCCTCCTACCCCACAGAGGGAACACCTCCCCTCTCCTGCATGAATCTATGGGATGAAACCACATCCACAACTGCTTGGCACATATCATCCCCTTGTCTGTCCTTGAGCAGGGTCAGCTGCGTTCTGTTGAAGATGGCTGTTCCTTTCCTTAGCCACCAGCCAGAAAATGGCAGAGAAAAACAACTGTCAGCAGCTCTTGGGTCACGAAGAGACTTTCACCTCTGACTAACGCTAGAAAATCCCAGAGCCTGGCATTTTTGTTTTGGTTTTGCCACCCTCTCACTGGGTGACTTTGACAAAATATTTCATCTCCCTGTACCTCTTCTTTGCAAGCAAACCAAGCAATCCATTTTTCATGGGCCTCATCCGAAGCACTGCTTATGAAAATGCTGGTTATTCAGCTTTTACTATGGCACTAAAATGTTAATAGTAGATATCACCGGATCACTGACATATGGGTAATAATTATTTTATCTACTTACTTCTTTAAGATCTTTTGTGTTTTCTAAAATGTCTATAGAGAGCATGGATTATTTCTATATTAAAAAGAAGCAAATTTTATGTTTTTTTGTCTTGAAAGTATAAATAAATATTGAAAAGTTTGCCTTCATTTTCAAGGGCATGTTTCTTTCTTCTGGAGTATTTGTTGACTGCTGGGATTCTTTATCAAGAAGTTGGCAGGTTAAAGGTTGTGTCTTGATTATATAACTAGGTCCCTGGCTGGATGTGGTGGCTCACGCCTGTAATCCCAGCACTTTGGGAGGCCAAGGTAGGCAGATCACGAGGTCAGGAGTTAGAGACCAGCCTGACCAACATGGTGAAACCCCGTCTCTACTAAAAAAAAAAAAAAAAAAAAAAAAAATTAGCCAGGCGTGGTGGCACATGCCTGTGATCCCCGCTACTCTGGAGGCTGAGGCAAGAGAATTGCTTGAACCTGGGAGGCGGAGGTGGCAGTGAGCCAAGATCACTCCACTGCACTCCAGCCTGGGTAACAGAGCAAGACTCTGTCTCGAAAAAAAAAAAAAAAAAAAAAAAAAAAAAAAAAAAAAACTAGGTCCCCATGAGATTAATACCAGAAGAATGAAGCATAATTATTCATGTAGTATAATCGATAAATGTTATTGAACATAAGGCTTTCTAAAATAGAACGTCTCTGGAATCAGAAGCTGTAGTTACAGTATAACTATTCCAGTGGCAGATTTTTTTTAATCAGTTTTACAAATGAAATTCCCTTCCCAACTATATCCCTTTCTACCGTAAGCACAGGGCATGAGTAGAGTACTTTCACTTTCTCGGGCCATCATGATCCATGACTAGGACTTATTGATAAAGTTACCAAGATAGGAGTGAGTTCCACCCTCTCTCGCACAAAGACTTGGTGTATAAGAACCTGAGCTTACAGCTTCTCATCTCAAGATCTTCATTATCCAGAAAGATCATCTGTATTATACTATATGTGAAAGGGATAAAAACAGTCAATATATGAGCTTCTAGATTCAGAAAACCTAGTTTCTCTAACAAGATAGTTAAACCATTTATCAAATTTTATGTCAGAGAGCTGCTGGGCTGAAATTTCTTCCAATAATGTAATTTTAAGCAATGTTTTCAAGCAAATAGTATTATAGTATTTTTGCTGTCATAAGAAATAATTTATCAAACTTAAACAACAGGTATTATTCAGACTACTTAATTTTTCCACTAATATTTTTAAATGTCATTAAAAATGTAATTAGGTTTGCCTTCTATGTTCTGATTACTCACCTTACTAGAATCATTCATGCAATCCAAAATTATAACCAAAGGTCAGGATTAAAATTTCACTCAAGTACACAGGCAAAATGCTGTTATCTCAAGAGCTAAATTCAGCTAAATAAGAGGCAAGGCAAACAGACCTAAAGCTATTAATCCTTGGCTGACCTTGAGCCCAAAAATGCAGGCAATAGACTGGCAAATAAGATGGGCTGAGAGGTAGGAAGGCAAATAGGATTCTTAATTTTGCTTACCCAATTCATGCAGCATAATTGATAAATGTTATTGATCATAAAGATTTCTAAGTCAGAACTTCTCTGGAATCAGAAATTGTGGTTACAGTATAAATATTCCAGTGGCAAATATTTTTATCACTTTTACAAATGAACATCTTAAAGTGTTATAAGCTGAGATACTGAATAAACGAATGAAGTTTCTTACCTAAGATGATACATAATTTCAAGAGAGGATACATTTGAGATTCGTTCTTTTTTTTTTTTTTTTTTTTTGTAAAGGGAATATGGACTAGATGAACTGAAACTGAAGTATTTGGCAGGGGGATGGTCTTTCATAAAACTAAAACTAGGGCTAAGATTGAATCCATGTTTTGTACACTATGAAATTGTCAGAAATAATTTAAATTAGACTGTTCTTATGAACTTCAGGAAGGTCTCTAATTATAATGCGATGTTCTATGGGTCTCTTTTTTCCCAGGATTATAAGTTTCAGCTTAAGTCTACAGAGAAATAAAGCCAGGTTCAAATTAAAAACACTCAAAGCACGCTTACACTACACCAGCTTCCCACCATAGCTAGTGGAGGGTAGAAGGGGAACTCACTCTGGGTTTGAGGTCAGCCCACACACTGATTTTTGCACCTAAATTCCCTGAAGCCCTGGGAACAGATCATTTATTCTTACTTGTGTGTTAAGTCCCGTTCTCAGACTCAGGACCAATATCTACAGAACTCCTAGCATGTCCAAATTTCGTATGTGTCCTTGGTACTCAAAAAGTGAAGGAGCACATTTGCTTGGAGACCCAGTGCAATCCCACTGTCCTTGCCTGTTCCAGAGCTTCCTCATACAGAGATGGACAATGAAAGGACCTTTAAGATTCACTCATTCAACCCCCTTCTTTTACAGAAGAGAAAACTGAGGGCCTGAGGGGAGAGTCAGTTGATTTGTCTGAAATCACACAGTTGGTTCATGACCAAAGCAGGAGCAAACTCCATGGTTACCTACCACCTTCCTGAGTGAGGCATCTCTTGGGAATCCTTATAATTATGGAGAATGCTGAGCCACTTCCAAATAGAGTCCATATTCAGAGAGCCGCAGTCACAGTAACGTCTACGCTATGAACCCATAGGCACAGCATGCAAGCATTAAGCAGATGGATTTCCTGCTGCCTCTCACTTCCCTGTCCCTTCACTCTCCCTTGCTGCCCCTTTCTTTTGCCAGTTAGTGCTCCATTTCCATCATAGTATGTTAAGGACAAGGAGAACCTCTACAATTCAGTCCATTTTACAGCTTGTCAGGTCACGTATTATTACACCAAGTCAGGAAACAGATTCAGAAAGTTAAGAGATATATGCGCTCAAGGCCACAGCTAGTAGGGGATAGAACTGAAGGATGAGCACCCAATCAGAAACTATTGAGGAAAAAAATGTTTTTCTCCTTCATGACACATCTGAAAAACAGGAAGGGAAGCAAATCAATCAGAGTATCTGAAAGTTCCCACTTGGACATACCCCTTCATCGGCAAGTATCTGTGGTTTCTGTCCTCACCCAGGCTGACAGCACCATGCAAATAAGGATGTCCTTGAGAATGTCATATGTTCCTGTTAGAGAGTGATTCTGTTTAGCTCTCTAAAATTAAAAAAGGTACAGGAGGCCGGGCACTGTGGCTCATGCCTGTCATCTCAGCACTTTGAGAGGCCAAAACAGGTGGATCACTTGAGCCCAGGAGTTCAAGACCAGCCTGGGCAACATGATGAACCCTGTCTCTACTAAAAATACAAAAATTAGCTGGGCGTGGTGGCACATGCCTATAATCCCAGCTACTAGAGAGGCTAAGGCACAAGAATCGCTTGAGACCTGGAGGTGGAGGTCGCAGTGAGCCAAAATCACACCACCACACTCCAGCCTGGATGACAGAGCAAGACCCTGTACCCCCCCACTTCCCCTCACAAAAAAGTATGAGAAATACCCGGGACATAATAGAGCACAAGAAACACTAGTCCATCTGCCTCTACTTGTTCCTATTTCATCCTACTCAAGGCTCCTCTGAGGTCCCATCCCTCATGCTGACTGCTCTCCTCCATTTGCTCTCATGGTGGCTCAGTGGCCATCAGGTAAGGAAGCAAACGTAGAGTTTGGCTTGGGTGGGAATTCTCTTTCATTGGCTGAGACTGTACCCAGAACAGGGCAGTGGAGGCACTGACTGGAGGTCAGTCATGGGTAATTTGGGACCCAGAGCTCAGGAAGAGCTGAGGCCAACTGGGACATTCCTTCAGCAAACACTTCTGTTCCTGCAGTAACAGAATCAGTTTTTCCTCTTTTCCTCTTTGGTGGATGAAGAGAAGGGGCAACAGCAGATGCTTTGACCCTTCTCACCTCCCCGGAGAGGAGTGAGGACAGCCTTAAAAATTCCAAATGCTCCTGGTAGTTGTTCCTTTGACATTTCTGGCTTAGCACTTCTCACTCAGCACTCGGAGCGGATGTGAGGCCTCTGCTCTGGGCCTCACATGCTTCTGCACATCTAGGATCTAAAGCCCTCAGATAGGGTCTTATATTTAGACCCACCAGGAAGAGGGTAATAACATATCACCACCTCCTCCAGAATCAGCCCCCCGCCTCCACACTGACATATGACATATGACTCAACCTCCCCACAGAGCTCCAGCTGAGAGGGAACTATCGCTGGAGCTGAGGTGAAAACCTGGGGCTGCATCCAGTCATTTCCACCCCTTGCACCTTGGGCCGTTTGCCTGCTGGAACACTGAGCGTCTGGGTTGTGCCTCAGGGCCTTAGAAGACAGAACCACTCTGCAAATGTAGGCAGGCCAGGGCCAGCCTCAGAACCAGAGAAGGAATCTGTTTCTTTGAGCCTGACACACAATGCCTGGGGTGAACCAGGCAACAGCAAAAGGTTACGGAATCTCAGAGATGAATGTTTCTGGAGAAGGTAGGCAGGTCTTTCAGCCAATGATCTGAAGTTCTAAACCTCTCATTTAACTCTCCTGAGCTCCCAAAGCCTGCATTCCTCACAGTGATATGACCGGCAGACAGGGCCCCATGAATCTCCAGTCTTTTAACAGAGCCAGGTAAAATGGAACCTAGCAGCCATGGCATCATCATTAGTTCACTCTTACTGGGAACTTGGTGAGATCCCACCCTCATTGCTTGTGGAACATCAGAGCCATGGAATATGAGAACTGAAAGTGGGTCTTCCCTCTAAAAACAGTAAATGTTCCCTGTAAAATAGACAGGACCTTAAAAGGCAAAGACTACCTAAGCCAATTTCTTCTTTTTTACAGATGAGAACAGGCTAAGCAGAGGTAGGCATAGGGGCAACATATGCCACCACTGTTAGAAGCCCCTATTGTGTCTGGCACTGCCCTGAACAGTTGCAGTACATTATCTTATTTTATCTTTTGAGGCAGGTTTTTTTCTCCCCATTTTACCTCTTTTAACTTCTCCCCATTTTACTAGTCAGAAATATTAAGTAACTTGCCTGAGGTTACTGGTTATATGGGTAGCAGGTATCTATGATTTGCTCCCAAATCTATCTGACTCTAAAATTTGTGCTTTTTTACTCAAACTGAAGCCATATTAAAATAACTGAACCACAATCATTTTTTAGAAAATGAGTGGCAGAGCCAAGAGTAAAATGTAAATCTCCTAAATTCAATTCTAAAGAACTTAATTTTTTCCATATCCTTCTCTTGGGCATTAATTACACTGGCTTTTAGCATCAGATTGAAATATTACATTTTCCTTCATATATTAGGAAGGATAATTCTCATCTAAGTTGAGAATTGGGGGAAAAAACAATTCATGACTTATCTGGTACACTGGTTGTCACAATTAAATAATTTGCTGTGGTATAGTGGTTAAAAGTAAGGACTTTGGAGACAAATATCTGGGTTCAAATTCTGGTGGCATCACCTAATAACTTGTCCAAGGACAAGAATAGTTACTTTCTGTGACTCATCTACTTCATCTAAAACATTGGACTAGCAATAGCACCCCCTTTTTGGTAGTGTTGTAAGATTTATAAATGAGTTAATACACACAACTCACTTAGCACCTAACACATAGTAAGCACTCGCTAAACGCTAGCTCTTATTTGGGAACCAAACCCATTAGCTAGAGCTTAGGAAACAAAATGGTAATAATAACAATAATAATAATTCAACTCTATAGTGTTGTATGTCTTTCTCAGCCCTTTGACACAAAATATCTCATTTGTCATCTCTAGCCCTGGCAATGCCAAAGGAAATAGCATTATCGTATCATTTACTAGGAATGGCATAATTAACAAAGGCAAGAGTGGCTGCAAAAAGCTTGCGATATTTCCGCATTAGTGTAAGCTAGTTGTTATGGCAACCGTCCCTTGTCAACGACCCTTTGCCAGGCAGAGAGAGACCCATTTTTGGAGCCGTCACAGCACATCTGTTTCTCTGCTCAGCTGATTAGCTCTTGTTTGCAACAATGAGCAGATGGAAGTAAAGAGGGGGAAAATTTTCTAAAAAGAAGCAAATGTTTATTTTATCCACAAGTCTGTTTTCCAGTACAGAAACAGACCGTTAGCTGTTTTAGGAAGATGCTGCATATACTAGATCCTTAATGCATGGCGGAATTGCAAAGTGTAGTCAACCTATAAATTATAGGTGATAGGTCCTTCATGTGCATCTTTCAAAATGATGTCTCACACTCCAATTTCAGAGTATACTTCCACTATATCTCTGCGTGTCTTTGTTATATGAGCTGTTGTCTCAGTTAGCTGGTACACATTTTCCACAATGAATATCCCATATGAACACACTGTAAAGTGAGAGTACAAGTATCCTTTCCCTGCCTTGGTTTCTTCATCTGCAAAATGGGACTTGCATTCCCATGCTCTCTGAAAAGCCAAACAGCTTCAATATTTACTAGGTATGTGAATTTGGGCTCGATTCCTCCTATAGCTCTTTAAGCCTCACTTTCCTCAGTGATCAAATGGAGAAAATAACATCCACTATTGAGAGCTGTTGTGAAAATGAAATAAAATATTTTAAAAGCCCCTATCATAGTCCCTGGTATAGAGTCAGTCCTCAGTAAGTGAAAGTTTCCTTCCCACTATGCCTCTGCTTAGCAAGTGCAATGTTCAAAATATCTGACAATCAGGTGGCATGTGGCACTGGCCATCCCTGCTTGTCAAACAGACCTTTCCCCCCATAGTTACTGGATCATCAGGTCAGAAATGTCCCAGGGTAAAAGACAGGGCACCTCTGGTGGCTGAGGAGCACTCAAGGGGCTCTGGATGGCGGCCATTTACCATCCAGAATGAATACAGTTTAATATCTTAACAACCAGCCTGGCCACACAGTGTACATCAGCTAAATATAAGCCATTATTTTCAAAGTCTACTGGTGTCCTCAATAAAAACGATAATGACAACATTGGTTCTTTCTCTTGGGTTTCAGTCACTTACCAACACTGAGTTTAATTCTTTGCTATATGTGATGGTAGAAAAAGTTTTTTAGGTATCAACTACCCCTAACCCCCTGCCATTACCATTAATCAACATAAACTAGGCTTGTATACCTTTTGCTATAGGCCAGGATATTACCTGGCATGTGTTTGATATAAAAATTGGTTGAGCAATATTAACAGCGGACACGGGTTATATTGGAAATCCCTTAGTTGAATGAGTCACAAAATATGGATTCCAGTCACCATTACCCACCTACCCACTCTGTGTCTATGGACATTTGGCCTGACAGAGCCTTAGATTCTTTATCTACAACATCAATGTAATCATGCCCGAGTTGCACTCTCATAGGTAGATGACAGTGTTTTTAAAATACTATTTGTAAAAATTCTATGCAAATGTGGGATACTATTATTCATATTACTTACTATAAGAAATTGGCTGTCAGGAGACAGTGGAGGAGAAAAGAGATAATAAACATGGCTAATAGGAAGACTGTTGTTTTTGTGAGTTTTTTTAAGTGCATAAAATGCAGGCTAAAGTTATAGGTCAGGAGACCAGAGAGGCTTAATCAGGTAAAGAGAAGGTTCAAGGAAGTGACTATGAGCTGGCCAAACATCTCGGGAGATAATAATAATTTTAAAAATGCTTTGCCTGAGAGTAGGTAGGAGAGAACAAAAGTCTGGGGGTGTTGGGCGCCCACACAGGAAGGCAATTTGGTATGCTTTGTACATTCAGAAAGAACCACGTTTGCCTCAAACACCAAAGGCTGAGAGAGTGCAGACAGTCTATGTGTGTGGTGTGTGTGGAGTAGGGGAGGTGGTTGTGTATGTGTGTGTAAACAGGCAAAGCTGAGCCTTCTCACTATGCTAGCATCTATAACCTGCAGCCCTGCAGGTTCTAAATAGTTGACTAATTACCTTGGAAACTTGAATGATTTAATACAAAGGAAGGGTGCTAAATATTAGTATTTGGGAGCTTGTTGTTGGTTGAACTGTGTCCTCCAAAAAAAAGATACATTTAAGTCCTAGCCCCCAGAATCTCAGAACGTGAACTTATTTGGAAATAGGGTCACTGTATACACAATTAGTTGAACTCAGATGAGGTCATACCGGAGTAGGGTGGGCCTCTAATCCGACAGGACTGGTGTTCTTATAAGAAGACATGGACATGTGGAGACACACAGAGAAAATACCACGGCACTACAAAGGCAGAGACTGGAGTTACGCAGCTGCAAGCCAGGGAACACCAAAGATCACCAGCAAACCTCCAGTAGCTGGGAAGAGACAAAGCAAGATCCCTCCCCTAGAGGCTTCAGAGGAAGCCTGCTGGCGTCTTGGTTTCAGATTTCTAGCCTCCAGAAGTGTGAGATAATATATTTCTGTTGTTTATAGCTACCCAGTTTGTACTACTTGATTACAGCAGACCGAGGAAATAAATATAGGGTGGACAAGTCTTCAACCCCAAGACAGGAGGAAAACCCACTTTAACTTCTGGCTGTTTGGTTGCACCATGAGTGCCTTCACCTGTGGCTATTGGCATGTTGGAGCCACTACTGCCCCTCAGATATTCACAGGCACTGTTGTCATAACTGCCCTAAAGTCAGTCCCAGAACAATGAAGCCATGCAGCTTGCAGCAGTCATAGCCAGGGAGATTTAAAAATCGGAAGTTTTCATGACTCTATTATTATGAGCTGCTAAATCAACAAACTCCGGAACAAGCTACCTCTGATCTTATTACACGAGAAACTTAATTATCTATTGTTCAAGTTATTTTGCTCATGATAATCTCCTAAATAGTCTCCATGTGAAATTTTTCTCTCTCTCTTAAGATAATCTTTCCTGTAGTCACATACAGTGTGTTTAGTTTATAAAAAATTGTTCTGATCTTAAGCCAGGCATGTTGGGGCATGCCTGTAGTCCCAGCTACTCGGGAAGCTGAAGCAGAAGGAATGCTTGAGCTTAGGAGTTGGAGACCAGCCTGGGCAACATGGTAAGACCCCATCTTTTAAAAAAAAATTCTACTGATCTTGACTTTTAGATTAACCCTTTTATTATGCCAAGCAATTTATTTCCCCAGTAGTATTGTTTCAAAGTTCTAATACACTAAGGGCATCCCACAGAACTCTTCTCCTACACTGCTGAGTTGATACTACTCTGCCAGTATCTTTCAACTTTAGTAGTGTCCAAATGAGGTAGTAAGAGAAAATGAGTAGAGAGTGTTGACAATATGATAGTCATTTCATGCTGCAGCTTTGAGGTGCCCCAGTGAACTGTGTGTCTTGACTGCTCATCAACATTTGATTGTACTGTGGTCACATTCCATTAGCTACCTGGTTTGTAGAATAGCTACCTGAATTCAATATTACACTTACTCAAGCTTGTGGAATAAAAATGGAAATAAAAAAGGGAAAAAACAATTTGGTTCAATTCCTCAAAAATAAAATAGGATCAAGGATCTCTCAGCTGCATTTTAAAAATAAAGCACAAGTCATCTGCAATGCTCTTATTCCACTGGCATTGGTATTGCATGCATTGTTGTATTTAATCTAAAGACCACTTATTCATACAAGCAGAAGTGAAAGCATATCAGGATCAATATACCACACAGGCCATCATATGAAGACAGTGTTAATTTGAACCATTACTGATTATACTTTCAAGGACTGTTCTTGACCCAAAGCATTGCTCAGATGGACAATATAAATGCTTGTTGAATTGAATTGAAAAATGGAAGGTTGTTCTTGTGGACATTCCTATGGAGGATTATGGCGCAAAAAGACTTTGTTGGAAAAAATGCTTCTCCATTTAGAAAATAAAAATGTGAGAATAGTGCAGGCCTGATTCCCAAGAGCTACAGCCTGGGTCCCAGAGCATACTGGACACAATCACACATCCTGAGAGAATCCTGCACTTAAAACAGTCAGACATTCACTCCTGCAACGTGCTGTCAAGGTGTCCATACCTTAAACTGCTTACTTTTCAATTGATCCACTGCAACAGGCAGGATGCAGTGCTGGCTTTTCCCAGCTAACAGGGGAACCACTTCCAGGGAATCTGAGCAAAAAGCTCACCATAAACTGTCCCCTACAGAAACACTCCATTTTTTTTTATTTATTTTTTTTTTTTTGAGACGGAATCTGGCTCTGTCGCCCAGGCTGGAGTGCAGTGTTGCAATCTTGGCTCACTGCAAGCTCTGCCTCCCAGGTTCACGCCACTCTCCTGCCTCAGCCTCCCGAGTAGCTGGGACTACAGGCCCCTGCCATCCTGCCAGGCTAATTTTTGTATTTTTAGTAGAGATGGGGTTTCATCACCGTGTTAGCCAGGATGGTCTCGATCTCCTGACCTTGTGATTCGCCTGCCTCCGCCTTCCAAAGTGCTGGGATTACAGGCGTGAGCCACCGCTCCCGGTCAACACTCCACATATTTTATTCAACCCAGTTAAAGTTGGAAAGTCAGAAACACCTCTTTTTTTATTGTTTTGTTTCGTTTTTGAGACGGAGTCTCACTCTGTCACCCAGGCTGGAGTGCAGTGGCACAATCTCGGCTCACTGCAAGCTCCGCCTTCCGGGTTCACGCCATTCTTCTTGCTCAGCCTCCTGAGTAGCTGGGACTACAGGCACCCGCCACCATGCCCAGCTAATTTTTTGTATTTTTAGTAGAGACGGGGTTTCACTGTGTTAGCCAGGATGGTCTCGATCTCCTGACCTCGTGATCTGCCCACCTTGGCCTCCCAAAGTGCTGGGATTACAGGTGTGAGCCACCACACCCGGACACAAACACCTCTTAATAAATGTACAAAGCCATTTATACATAAATGTACAAAGCCAAGAAAATGCTTCTCTTAATTATATTTTGTGATTTTGAAAATACCAATTTGCTCTAGATTAGAACAGGAATACCATCTTCTGTGTTATGCCACCCCAAATATTAGTTGAGTGACCTTAGTTATGCTTTCCTTTCAGAACAGATCTAAATCTACAGACAAATTTGCTAATATCAATAGTTGTGAAGCCGTCCTCAAACTGTCCTCCAAGTGCATCTTATCCCTTTGGCTTTCTTACAGATGCATTCATTCATTCAACAGATTTTTTTTTTTTTTTTTTTTTTTTTTTTTGAGAGACAGAGTCTAACTCTGTCACCCAGGCTGAAGTGCAGTGGTGGCATCTCTGCTCACTGCAACCTCTGCCTCCCGGGTTCAAACAATTCTCCTGCCTCAGCCTCCAGAGTAGCTGGAATTACAGGTGTGTACCACCACACACAGCTAATTTTTGTATTTTTAGTAGAGACGGGGTTTTGCCATGTTGGACAGGCTGGTCTCAAACTCCTGATCTCAAATGATCTGCCTGCGTCGGCCTCCCAAAGTGCTGGGATTACAGGCATGAGCCACGGCTCCTGACCCAACAGATATTTTTTTTGAGCATGTACTCTGTATCAAGCACTATATTAAGAGCTTAGGCATCCCAAGTCCCTGCCAGACCTGAGTCCAGCTGGGAGACCTGCCTGCCAACAACTACAATGCAGTGGTGATACTGTATTAAGGGAGGGTGTAAGGACATGGTGGAAACTTAGGGAAAGGAGCCTCAATGTGGGCAAGGGATTAGGGAATGTTTCCCAGCGGAGCTAGCATTTGAGACTTGTCAATTAAGGAGGAATTTTCCAGAGGCCTGGGGGCCATTCCAGATGATATAATAGTACACCAAGGGTTTAAAGGAAAGACACATCAGTAGGGATTTGGAGAGTCACCTGTTGTTCACTACTGTTGGGGCATTAAGAACAAGTAAATTGGGGGAAGTAATCTGAAACAAGGCTGGATAGATAGGGGCTGGAATATTAAGAGCTTTATTCAAAATTCAAAGAAGTTTTGACTTTATCCTGCAGTGCTTTTCAAAGTGGGATTCACAAAGTCGCTAGATAACTTTTTATGTTTTTGGTTTTGTTTCAGTGATAATTGTATTAATAATAATAATAATGGGAGAAGGAGGAGTAAAAACATAGTCTAGATCATCTGGATGACCATTTGTCACACAGTGTTCATATTATGTTTACTATTAAGTTGGCACCAAGCCAACACAGATGTAACAGTTGGAGATCAAAAGAGGTGCTGTTTGAACAAACAGATTATGCTAGCTGAAATGGAATAAAGTAGTAGGAGAACTGAGTAGCCACATGGTACATGGTTGTAGGTGTGCCAGACTGAAAATAACCCATACTATTGTGTCCTGAAACATAAGCACACTGCAAAGGACAATGGAGAGTCACAAAACAGTATCATTTGTCTCATAAAAGTAAAGCTGCTTACTTGAATGTTACTAGCATTGTATAATAGCTTTTTTCATAATACATTTTTTTCTTTTGGTTTTATACTTCTGCAAATAAAAACGACAAAGAGTTTATACCTAGTTTTATGTTTTGTAAAATCTATTTAAGAAATATTTAAGATTTAGGTAAACACTGGAAATTGCAGCATTTTTCTTTTTCTTTAAAATGGGCCTATCCATTACCCAGTATGAAAGAAAGAGCCATAGATGATGGGAGGTGGCGGGGGAGGGGGGTCACTGAAGAAATTTAAGCAGAGATTAGTGTGAACCACTTACTTTGTTAGGAGACCACTTTGGCAGTCACACAGAGGAAATACCATCATGCAGAGATGGAAAGACATCTAAGGAGGTGACCATCTGAGTCCTTTTATTAAAAGAACCCATTTGTTTAATCCAGAAAGCTGCTCTCAGGCAAAGGTCAGCATACTGTGGAATTAAACGACCTGAAAAACTAAACTGCACTGGTGTTTCAGAGCATGCCTCATCTAGCTGGAAGGTTCCCCAAACTTCTACATGCGTCATTTTCCGGAGAGTTCTGTGTTGATGCCAAACCTAAATTAGGAATAAATCCCATGTTTCACTACAGAGAGCCGACAAAGTACACAAGATAAGTTGCTATGTATCTTGTAACAAAAAAACAACCAGGGCCACCGCATATAGTTCTGTAGGCCAGTTGGCGCTGAAATCTGGCTCTTCACAAAGCCATATACCTCTGGGGCTGCATCTATCCAGGGAAGTTGACTTTTTCTAATTTATACAAGGGCTGATGAATTTGCCAAGCCATGGCCCTTGGAGGGGGCTGCATCTTCTGGAGGGACACTTTCTTCTAATTGCATGAAGGTGCCCTATGGGATAGCTATAACTTAATCTTGCTTTTCTGAGGTTACATCTCACCAGCATTGCTGACCAAACTAGTACTCTTAAAGTTCAATGAGGATAATGGACTTTCTTCTCCCTAAAAATTCTGGAAAGCATATGACTTACCCATAAAAAGGCATAGTACCAAGACATTCAACAAGTGCAAAGAAAGAACTAGGTATTTCCAGCTTACCTCAGGGGCCATCCAGAATGGGGTACCAACAGATGTGTTTCTCCGCAGACGTGTACTGGTGAGTTGAGCTGAAACACCTATAAGGAAAGAGTATCAGAATTCAAAAGTGAGCAAAGTATGATGCTAGACCAGCGATCGGCAGACTTTTTCCACAAAGGCCAAATAAGTACTTTAGGCTTTGTGGGCCTATGGTCTTTGTCACAACTACTCAGCTCTGCTGCAATAGTACAAAAGCAGCCATAGTAAACACATAAATGAATGAATGTGGCTGCATTCCAATAAAACTTTATTTATAGATGCTGAAATTTGAATTTCATGTAATTTTCACATCACAAAATATTTTGGGTTTTTTTTTCCCAATCATTTAAAAATGTAAAAACCATTCCTAGCTCATAGGCCATATGAAAATAGGAGGTAGGTCATATTTGGCCCACTAGCTGTAGTTGCCAAACTACAACTCTGGAGCATTTATCACTCTATTTAAATCATTAGGATTTTTTTTTTCCCTAATGGACATCCCTGTCTATATCACTGCAAAAATCAAAAGAAAAATATCAACAACTAGGATCAATCCAAAATATCATCCTATTATATTTCCAAATTATTTCACATGACTTCTTTCTTAATAAGGGGCTTCATTTTATGGAGAAAGAAGATCAGCTGCACTATCTGTAACAGAGCATCAGTGTAGACATAAAAAGATTTCAGTGCCTTATCTTGCCTAGAAGCCTGGAAACCTGGCAAGAAAGCTGTGTTTGTCAAATGGAAAAAGAAAATGACTAATAACATTATCTGGGGCTCAATGTTGAGGACCTGAATTCTAATGTAACTCCAATGTCCTTTAACCAGCTGTCTTCTTCGTATCACGAGAGCGTAAAGGTCCACAGGATTAAAAATCAATGTTTTCCATCCCAATTATGCTTTTTACTAATTATGTGATTGCTTCACTTTTGAGCCTCAGTTTTTTCATCTTTAAACTAGGGATAATCACAACAGTCACACCTAACATGGAGGGTTCTTCTTAAGACCAAATAGGAGAACAAATGTGAAAATGCTTTATAAATTGCAAAGCATTTTACACACGTAAGGTATTCTTTTATACCACACAGAAGTCTCACGTAGCCCTTAAGAGAATGACAAGGGTTGCCACTAATGTCATTGATGACAAAAACTTAGAAACTGAACACTATGTGTTCTTAGCAAAGGACACACCTTTGAAACATGAGCATAGATTTGCCAAGGATCTGTGGGTTTATTGGGGGATGACTGTTGTGTTCACTGCGGACATTCTCTTTATTAGAGAGCCAAGAAGCTCTTTAAAGTCTATTTGACCTAGATAATTTCCCATTTTACCAAGTCCTCCACCACAATTTTGGTAAAAACAACTATACCTTTCTGGTTTTAATTTCTAGACATTTCTTTTGCAGCCACTGAAAGTTCAGGAACCTTCTAATGGAAAGATTAGGAACATTTACTCTATGTCAAATCGCAAAGCTGCTGAGTGAATACATCAGTATCAATTCCCACCCCATCCTCATCCTTTCAGTCTGTTTCCCCTCACAACATATTTAAAGTCCCCAGAATCACGTGCAAAAGCAATTCAAATGTCATACACACAGCATATTATTGGAGTTATATCATTCCTTATAAAGAGGAGCATAAGACTTAAACAAAATGCTCCCTCTGCTATTTTTCTTTGCTTGTGTTTCAGTAAAAATAGACTAGTACGTCTAAAGCAACCTCATTTATTTTTAAGTAATTTCTTCTGAGCAAGTGATAAACTGATACATGTTTACACTGAACTCTTTCTTAGCAATAAGACAATAAATATTCTTTTAAAAATCATCAATCTTGTTTATTATAATGACATTGACAACACGTTTAAAGTATTCCGCTAAATGTTTTCTCATTATTTGTAACAATGACTCTGAAGTACTATTGTTGAACTCGTTTAGAAGACTAAACCTTCAATAAACTTAAAAAAAAACCAAATGGTTTGTTGTTTTGTTAATATCAACATATGATATTACAAGGAGATATTTAATAGTTCTCTGGCCTTAGGTGATATTGCCCTGCATTTCCTCTCACACTTCCATTTCCCGTTAATGTTTCCAGTTCAACCAGCCTCACATGTAGCAGCAATAAACACAATTTAAAAGGATGTTAGCTCCCAGGACCAGAGGACTATTTTACCTTCTGCTCACTGGGAATAAGTATGCCTAAGGCTAGTGAAAGTCATTTGAAAGACCAAACTGCTTTCTCTTTTCATATGCAAAAGAAGAAATGACAAAATGTAAATTATAGACAATTGCCCTGAGATGTGAAATTCTTAGCAGAAAACCAAAAAGTTTTTCCATCAAGTTCTTCTTTTGAAACACTTTTATTTTCAATCTTTATAAAATTGCTTCTAAAGCTGAAACTAGATTAGCAAACAGCATCTCCTAGGGTGATCCATCTGGAGCCCCCACCCCCTCCCGCTTGTGTTTGACTGGAAAAGTCCCTCAGCCTATGGTGTAGCAGAGAAGCCCCAGTCTTCTGAGATTGCAATAAATTGTCCCCTTTGGCTAAACTGCACACATCAAGAAAACAAACGACAAGCAGTCATTACCAAAGTCAACGAGCTTAACTCCTCCTTCTGTTGTCAGAAGAATGTTATTCCCCTTCACATCACGGTGGATGATTCGGTTGTTGTGCAAATGCTGAAGGCCCTGCATGGCATCCCACCACCACCAAACAACAGGAAAGAGAAAGGGGAAATTTACATGCTTATTTTAAAGCAATTACCCTACTATTGAAAAGTCTCATGAAAGTCTACATTTGGCTACACCTTCCTGCTGTTAACAATCCTTGCATATCATAGGGCAGTTTCCCCATTGTTAATACGCAATAAGGACCCAAGCAATGAACAAACCATCCCATTTGCTGTCATACCCCGTTTGATAGATGTTCTTACCAAGAGGGCCCCGTACAAGATGTATGAGATCATTGCTTCATCCAACCGCTGGCCACATCTGAGTAGACCTTTGACAAGCTCAGTGACTGAGCCCCCATTACACAGCTGCAAGAAGAGGTGCCAGACACAGGGAGAGCAGGAGACCACATGTAAAAAAGAAAAGAAAAAGAAATTAAGAAAAGCCGACTGATACTGATTCAATGTAGTAAATTTGCAGATTACAAAACTCCAGCTTGGAATACTCAGACTTCACATTTCCATTACCCAGTCTAATCTAATTCTTTGCGTATGTATTTTTTATTCGAGGTGATGATTTATGAGTGAAAGTGCATGTTCAAAATGCTAACTTTTTAATTGCCAAATATAAAATAAAAATAAAATATAAAGCACAATTAGAAATTTTTTACAAAGAAAATTTTTGGAAAGAAAAAGCATATAAATAATAATGGCAACTTACTGGATATTTTTCACTTTATATGAATATTGTCTATGTTTTAAATGTGCATTTTGAGGATAAGGAAAAACCGGGAGAGGCAAGATGGATGCCCTTGATACCTGAGAGAGAATAAATTTCAGTGATTTCTCCAGTGCTAGTACGTATCAGAAGCCCAACCAGCAGTTCTTCCTAGAACTGCCATTGCAGATAAAGTTTATGGAGTGAAGTTGCATCATAAGTGCATTTATTAACTTTTTAATGTTCAATTTTAGGCTCTCAGCAACTTTATGCTCTTCTCTCTTTTTTGTCTGTAATTAAAAACACTAATTTTATTTTGCATATTTGTTCTTTGTCATATATTGTATCTTACTGAAGTTTGAGTACATAAAGCAGTTATACTGAGAGAAGAGAGACAGACGCTCTCATATTGTTTTATATTGTTTTATACTCAGAAAAGAAAAGCAAAACAAAAGGCAGGTAGCCTGGTGCCTAGGAACCAGACCCGAAACCAGGCCTGGGCCTGCCTGACCTAAGCCTGGTAGTTAAAGATTGACCCCTGACCTAACCGGATATGTTATCTATAGATTCCAGATATTGTATAGAAAAGATACTGTGAAACTTCCCGGTCTGTTCTGTTTCACTCTGACCACCAGTGCATGCAGCCCCTGTCACGTACCCCCTGCTTGGTCAATCGATCACGACTCTCTCACGCGGACCCCCTTAGAGTTGTGAGCCCTTAAAAGGGACAGGAATTGCTCACTCAGAGAGCTCGGCTCTTGAGACAGGAGTCTTGCCCGATGCTCCCGGCGGAATAAACCACTTCCTTCTTTAACTCGGTGTCTGAGGAGTTTTGTCTGCGGCTTGTCCTGCTACAATACTTTTTCATCAACTTAAGGATTTCCAAAGATGACTCTTACTAATTGCAGAAGTCAATGTGCAGGTTTGGGTTTGCTACAAGCCATCCTAAATCAAGGGTTCTTAATTGTTTTGAGCAGAGCACGGAAATACCCTGAAATTGTAGGCAGCATGCTGTATATGCATCTTGCAGTTTACTGGGGAGAAAATGCAGAGCTTTCACCAGATTCTAAAAGCTACTGAGATAGCCAAACGCCTAGGCAGATAAAAAGGGGTCCCCAAAGAATCTCTGACCTGCCCCACAAGTGTTTACATCAGATGCTTTGTGCAGATTAGGCAACAATTGTGCCCTAGGCTTGTATGGGCATCCCCACAGCAGACTGGAGCCAGACACGAGCACTGGGGGGAAACGGGTGGAGCCACGGGGGAATTTACGCCTTATGCAGGGAAGTAGCCTGCTCTCTTTAGCTCATGTGGTGACCTGGGAATCAATTGGTGAGGTGGAGGGCCTGTTAGCAGGACTCCATCTTACTTTGCTGAGTTCTTTCTTTTTTTCCTTTTCTCCCAATAAATTCCGCTCCTCACCCTTTTATGTGTCTACCAATCTAATCTTTCCTGGTCAAGTGACAAAAACCCCGTTTTGGTGGAACTAAGGAGAAAGTTCTGCAACATTTTTGGCATCCAGACGTAGGGCTTAAGGAAAGGTGAGTGACACGCAAACCAAAAAGTCTTTTTCCTTTGGCTTCTAAGCCTTTTTGTCCTCGGACTTCTTCTGAGGGTAGAGAAATTATGCCCCCCCATATTAAAATGTCATTCCTGGGGGTCAGGAATGTCGGCTGGATGGGCAAACTGGTGGCTCCCCAGCTCCCAAGTTTCTCTCCCTGTTGGAGAAACTCACTGGCATAAAAATAAGAGATTCTTCCCCCAGACTTTTTTTTTTTTGAGAGGGAGTTTCACTCTTTTTGCCCAGGCTGGAGTGCAGTGGCGCCATCTCGGCTCACCGCAAACTGCGCCCCCCGGGTCCAAGCGATTCTCCTGCCTCAGCCTCCCGAGTAGCTGGGATTACAGGTATGCGCCACCACACCCAGCTAATTTTGTATTTTTAGTAGAGACAGGGTTTCTCCATGTTGGTCAGGCTGGTCTTGAACTCCCGACCTCAGGTGATCTGCCCGCCTCGGCCTCCCAAGGTGCTGGGATTGCAGGCCTGAGCCACAGAACCCAGCTGGGTTTTTTTTTTTTTTTTTTTTAAGAAAACATTTTACCAGGCTAGGACCCCAACTATCAGGGTTTATATTTTCTGTAAAGTTTTAATTATGAAAAAGGATTTGTGAGGTTGGTCTTAAGCTGTAGCCAATCTGGTGTGCTTTGCATGACTTCCTGTATGGCCAACAGCAAACTTTTCTGCAGGCCTCCATCTTGTTTTATGTGCTTGGGATTGTGACCTGTAACCATGTGGCGATGCTTTTTTTTTTTTTTTTTCATTTCACAATGATGCCTAGGTTCAATCCTGGCTTAGGAAATGAGTACTTTCCAGTTAATATCTGTGTGACTTCTGCCATTTGCTGATTCTCTTCCCCACCATGAACAACGTTTAGCCTTTTTCTTACATCTTCCTTTCTCTGGGTTACCTTTAAAGGTTCTAAATTTTGTAAGAATTGCTTACCCTTATCCCCTTCAAAAATACCGCATACGCTCACAGTGAAATCATAACCTTAAGTGAGGCTTGTTGGTTTCACCTGCGAGGTTAACTTTAGTAAAGTTTGAAAGCCAGAAATACTAGCTGCTTGGCATGGCTAAAATCGGGTAATAAGGGAGTTAAAAGGATTTTCTTAGAGAGTGCTCAGTTTAATTAAAAGTGGATGTCCAAGTTATGGTTTATTTAAAAGGCCTTTATGCTTTTTCCTCTTTGGGTATCTTGCTTTGCTGGAAAAAGGCTTTTCCTCAGTTGACTAAATTATTTTTCTCCATTTGGCTTGCCACTCTCAGTGCATGCATGGCAGGCCCTAAGATAACTCCTGGGGCCATGGGACTCCTTGGGAAAAACAGACAAGGCACCACTCCGTTTTGGGAAGAAACCTGTTTTTCTCATGGAACCCCAGGAATTAAAAGTGGATAGATCCCTCTCAAACTCTGATTTTGCCTCCCAGTCATGCCTGTTTATTAGGCCTTAAAAGCTGCATGTTTTCCTAGCCCTGTCTCTTAAAGGGCCCCACCCAGAGGCCAATAATCCAAATAGGAGATAGGCAAATGAAAATCTTATGGCTGCTGGTTTTCTTCTGCCTGTCTGTGTAGTTACATATGTGTTGTGTGTGTGATGTCTATAAAAAAGCTCTAATTAATTGGTCTAATGGAAGACAAGTGCTTGGATCAAATTTTTTTTAAAGGGAAGATTAAAGCTGTGGTACGTTTTAGTTCATGTGACTTTAATCTTTGAGAAATAAAAACAGCCTTAAAGATTATTGGTAAAATGCAGATGTTGTCAAATATACACAGGTGAACTAAATTATGCAGGTCAGATACTAGGTTTGCTAAATGTTTTAAGGTTATCAACTGCCTTTTTGGTTTTTAAGAACTTTTCAACTTGCCAGCTTGACAATTAGTAAGGCCTGGGGACATAGGGAATTAACCACACCCTTAATTATGTTGGAAGGAGTCAAACCTTGCCTGAACCTAGCACATAATTAAAACAACTTACCAGGTTTTACATTAAACTTAAAATTGCTAGGGGTTACCATTATAACATGTAATTGAAACTACTGGAAATAGATTTACACGCAAGGTATGTAGGAACAGTAAGATGTGTTTTTAGTAAAAGATTACAAGAAGGCATGGAAATGTAAATTCTTGCCTAGGTTTAAAGGACTGTTTTGAATTAGATAAAATAAAGCTGACAGTTTAAACAAATGATGGAAGGACTGTAAAAATTAATATTGCAAAAATTCAGTGTGTGAACAGATTGACTAAATTCAAGAGGGTATTATATAGTTTTTTTGTAAATTGAGCATTGAAATAAAAGCACAACAAGGTACTCTTAAGGCACTAATCTTCTCTTTAGCAAAATTTGTAAAGGGTTATAAAAGGTTTTTGCTTTTTTAAATTTCTGAGTCATCGTTTGGCAAAATAAATAACTTATGGTAATCTGGAATTCTATTTCAGTGTTTTAAACCACTAACATATTTAATAGGCTTCCCAAAATCAAACTTCAGTTTCAAAATTGCCTTTCCTGACACCTAGCTTTTGGATGCTACAGAGGGCCCTGGAGTATCCAAAAGAGAGGTAAAAGGGATCATTTGACATGTTTAGTTACATGGAATTGCCAAAATGGTGTTCAATATTATTTAGGTTATATTTTGATGAATAATATTAATATATGTTCCAAAATTGTATGGGATTTTTAAAATTCTAATGTCTAATGTATATGCTATCATCATAATTAAGGTTGTTATGTTATTGTAAACCAAACTTCTTTGAGAAGAAGAGAGATAACCAAACTTCTTTGTCAATTGTGTTTCTAACTGTAAATACCCTGGGCAATTTTTTTATTCCCAACAATTGTTGTCTTGTTTTGGTCCTTTTCAAAAGATAGTTTATAATAAACCAGACTCTGACAGGTGCCACAGGACTCTTGACAGGTGCTCTCAAATACAGGTTTCTGATAACTTTGGAGATTGTGACATTGGAAAAAAGGAAAAATGTACAGGACTCATAAAGAGCTGAAATGTTCATGAATATCAAACAAGAGTTAACTAAATGGACTGAACTCATAGAAAACTGAAGCTATCTTGTTGACTTTTGCTTGGAATATTGCTGATCCTTGTTTTTCAGAGTCAAGGAAACTTATTTTGAACTATTTATGGCCTTTAATGATTAAGGTATACTCCTGTGAACAAAATTTGGAGCATATATGTCCCTCTCTGCCTGGCTTCCCCAGAATTTGGAAACTAGTTGTGAGTATTCTTAACTTACAGCAATGTAGTTGTTTGCATCAGTGCCATAAGAATCCATTTTCTTTTGCAGTATGATGCAATTGGAGAAACTGTTTTACCAAGGCTTTGACTGGAAGGGTATGCTTCCCTTTAAGGAGTCAAGCTTGACTTGCAGAGCTGATAAAAGCACCTTGGGAAAACTGGCCTCATACCCTTATCTATGCAGTACCTGTATAGGGTTCCTGAGCAGTGGTAAGTAAAAAATGTTACTTTATGACAGGACCAGGAGCTCTAAGTTTATCTTGGGACCTTAAAAGGAGAGGATCACCCAACTCACAGGTATTTGAGGATACAAACCCATGGCTGTGCTCAGCTTTAAAAGGTCTTATCCGAAGTTCCTTGAGGAACAGAGTTCCATCAAAGCCAATCTAAAAGCCCTATGTAGAAACAATTATTCTTGCTGCACTTTATGCAAATAATCAGGTCAAGTGTAAGACTAAAGTCTATTTTGCCAGCAACTCAGTCCTGATTTTTTTTTTAACAAAAAAATGAGGACTGGAGATAGAGAAATTATGTTTCAAAACTTACCATACATTTGTCATTAAATTCTAGACTCATTAGTTGTTTTTAAGTTTTTGCCTACACTTTAGACTAACCCTGCTTGTTCTTGTGAACCAACCAGGAATCTCCAGCTGCAGCTTAGAAAGAATAAAAGGGATAGGTGATGTAAAAACCTGGATCAAAATTCTAGTTCTGAGCAATTATCCTGCAAATCCTGCCAGGTGATGGGAATAAATAGGATATAAATAGGGTGCCCATCACCCAGAGTTTTCTTCTTGGGAAAGTAAGACCAAGGGAGCTAACCAAAGCCAAGCCCCATGCACCTACATCTTAGCAAGCATAACTATAGCCACCAGTTATCTGGGCATGTCACAAGACATCCTTTTCTCTCCCTTGTTGGAGGAGGACTCAATTCCACAGCTTCACCTTAGCATTTGGCTTATGATAAGGAGTCCATGCAGCACCCCTTCTCCGAGGCACATTTTTGTCCCAAACTCAATTCCAAGCTTCAGGTCAAAGCCCTAGGAAAGAAAACTGGATTTGAGGGATCCAGAGGTAGATGATAATGGAAGTTAAAAGGCATAGCACAGGTGAGCACGACTGGTTTCCTGCCAATTAAGCCAAGCTTGCCATTTCATGGATAAAGGTCATGATACTACCCATGGCATAAATGAGGTCTAGGGAATTCAAAGGCTACTGACAGCAGGGGAGATAGGGCATACGTGGGTAAGAGTGGATACTCCCACCCCCAGATTCCCTTTTAACAAGGGTGAAAGCTGCTTTGACTCCATGGGCAGTACCCTGTCGCAGTCACTGGAACTTGGGGATACAAGGATGGAGGAAAAGAAAGAGGAATGGCTCACTTTCTCTCCCTCACGTACCCCAGGTATTTGCTAGGAAGAGAAGGGAACCAGGGATGCCTTGCTCTCGTCTTTCTAGATGAGTAGCCATTCATCTTCAGTCTGTACCCCTTTTGAGTGCATCCTGAACCCCTGGGATGCACTTTAGACTAATCCTTTGAGAGAAAAAAAAAAGCCTTTTTTTTTTTTTTCTTTCTCTTCCTCTCTTCACTGATAGGTAATTGTCTCTCTGTGCTATGGGACACTCCCCTCAGATGCATCCTCCAAACTAGGAAGAGTTAATTTCCCAAACCTTAGACTGGTTGCCTTACGATTGCGCTCAGGGGAAGGGAACCCAAAAGCCTGACACGATGGCAGAAAGGTAAAAGTTTTTTACCAGTTGGGCTTTTGGCCTCCCTCTTCCTGTGCAAACATAAAAGGCCTCAAGACTTTTGAGCTATCCTTACCCCCTGCCCCCATTTTGTTTTAATACATGTTTTCTAATAACCCAGTTTGTCTCTTTCTCACCTTCATGACATCAAACTCCAAATGGTCATGCAACTGGAGCCTCAGATGATGGCCCCTTTGGCCAGCAACCCTTAGATAGGCCTCTGAGGGAGATCTGACTGTTTTCCCCTAACTGGAGTTAGGGGAGCTTAAGAGGACAAGATTAGAATGAAGATGCTCCCTCTGGGAGGGGGCTGTCTGTGTAAGCGGGTAATGATAATAGAAATTTCAGTTTCTTATGATCCTCTTCCCATTTGGAAATCTAAGAGGAGACCTCTTGATAACCAGGGGTGTCTGTGTCAAGTGAAATGAAAGTATGGCATGGTGAGGTAGACCACACTTGAGATTACAATAACAGTTTTCTACAATCTGCTCACAACTTGTAAGACACTCAGAACTTCATGCTCTATTTGGGGACAGGGATAAGGTTAGAGTTTAAATAAGGACAAAGGACATGAGGACCTCATGATAGGAGGGAGTGTCAGAGACCAGGAACATCAAAGATACCAAAGGGAGAAAATACAGTTTTATTATCACAAGGACTTTGTGGTTACAATACAGTTCAGAAGCCTCTGCCCTCACTACCATGGCATTATGGAAGCATCTACTTGTACCCAGATCCAGATGCCACCCAGGGAAAAGGGAGAGGGAAGACGGAGAGAAGAGTCCCTAAAAAATTGAGTACTTACCCAAATGACTAAGCCTTGAACTGGACAGTGAAAATTGGATATAAATACTGGAATATGCCACTCCACAAAGTTACTCAACTGGACTTAAGTTTAACAAAATGGGTTAGAATCAGTTGCCTCCTTTAGTCAGGCTGGGGGCTCAAGAACCCAGTTTAGTTCAGTTATTGAGAAGAAAGGCACCTCTTTGTTATCAATAGTTTATGATTGTCTGGTTTATTACCTATTACTCAATCATGAATATGACACAATCTCTAGCCTCAAAGAGGTCACTGCCCAGTAATGGACATACGAGTAATTATAGTGTGGAATGTGGAAGCAGAGCTGTGCCTAAGGAAGTGTGGTGGCACCAAAGAAGGAAGGGTGAACTCTGCCGAGGGAGGGCAAAGAGGGGACAGTCTAGGAATACTTCCCAGAGGATGTAACATTTACAATGAGTTTGAAGGACAAATGGGTTTTGGGCAGGTGGACATGAAGGGAAAGAAGATTCTGTGAAAAGGAACATGGGGACATCTTGTGCAAAGGTAGGGGGCATGAAAGAATGAGGGGGAATGTGCATGTGAGTGTACATGTGTGTGATGAGTTCTAAATACTCTACTACTGTTGGGACAAAGGGTGCCAGAATCCTGGGGCAGGGAGATGGAGGAGGAAGGCCAATGACAGGGAATGACAGGTATGCCCTGCTAAGGAGTATGGGCTTTATTATAATATACTATGTATACTACCCATATAATATATACCCATATACTACCCATATAATATATACCTGTATACTACGCGTATAATATTCTATGTATATTATAATACCATGATATATCACTAGATAAAAAAGGGAAACTATTAACAGATTTTAGGCAGGAGGTCTCAATGTCCAGATTGGCATTCTAGAAAAATGACTTGGTCAGCAGATGGAGGATGGACAGAAGACAACACTAGGAGCTGGAGTATCCATTGGAAGATATTGAGGTAAACAAGAGAGGCAGGGTCAAAAAGTCATGAGGATAAAAGGGAGGGAGAGATTTGGGAGACTTTTTTTGAGATAGAAATGACAGGAATTTCTGACCAGCCACATGTGAAAGGCGAAGAAGAGACAGAGTCTAGGGAAACTGTGAGAATTAGGAAAATATCAATAGTCTTTGCTCCTCTAAAGGAAAGGCAGTAATAGGGATGCAAAGCACGACAGAACCTTCATCAGGACCACTCCCCACCCTGGCTCACATCTCAGGGAGGCACAGGCTTTCTTGCATTGCAAGCATGCTATTAAAATTCTACTGAGAGAAATTTTAAATTAAATGCTGGGTGATGATCCCAGAAAATGCAACCCTGGAATTTTCCCCTGACACCTCATTTTGGTCTCGCTCCCTGCCCTACTTTAAGTGTGGCCATTTTTGCAACAAAGGCCTCTTCAGCAATATTTTATATAGGTAGCCAACTTATAAACTTTATTTGTAACTCTAGAACTTATGAAGGGATTAAGAGTAGCTATTTGTCAGCAGGATCAAAACTCAGCTATGGATTTAAAAACAACAAAGGAATCTTACCCAGCCAGTGCTTTTTGTTCACTAAATGTCAGAGTATAAGAGCTGTCTGACTTCCCAGAACTCACAGAAACATATAATTAAACTGCTCAGGACACTTTTAAAGGAAGCTGTCCTGTGAAGTTGATAAGCCCACCAGCAAGGTTTTCAAGGGCAGCCTATGGGTTATAGAAAAAAGACTGGGCACTTGGATATAAAAAAAGAAATCAGGTGTACACTGACAATTGTCTAATCAGAATAAATGTTCAGTGAAATGGGTTGAACATTTTAAAAGCATAACAAAGAATTATATTTAAATGCACCAAGTAAAATAATCCCTTTAGAATTGTAAGAAGGCAACCAAGCCTCCCACCCCAGCCCTGAGGGTTGACACATCAGCCCTTTATTCCCGCCCACTCTGCCAGCCACCAGATTCAAATACAGAAGTGTGTTTTCATTCCTGCAGTTCCTCCCTACGCCTTCAGCATTCAGGAAATGTGGTAGCTGAATGCATCTAGAATTTAATGAGCATTTTGCTCCAAACCAAGAAAAATAGAAAAATCATTTACATTCCACATCTATTTTCCAAAACGTCATTGAATATTGATTCAATCACAATATGTGCATTTGCTAAGACAGCCATCATTTCAAGCAATAAAATGTTCCTTGCTCAATAAGCCATCAACTTTCTTCCACATTATTAAAGAATGGCCCATGCAACACAATCACCAGACCTAGGCTCCAACATTCAAGTAGATTCTATACTAGCTTGCTGCTTTGACATAGTCAGTTTGCAGAATTAAGAGGAATTTCTTTTTGGTGCCCCTTTGTTCAGTAGACTTTGTCTTTTAAGGGTGTTGGGTTCTACAGATAACATAAAGGAAAAGTCAAAGATAGTCAAAATTACTTCAGAAAATCCCTTAGGAAGTATCATGTTGGACACTGTCCACCTCTCAGTAATTCCAGAACAGCACATTTTTTCCTCTGGTGTTGGACGAATCATGTTTATTTTAATGAAAGCCAGCTAAAGTCACTGGCTTGCCACAAGACCAGTGAAAACTATGTCACCTGAAACCCTAGAGTTTCTATCAGACTGGAGAGATGCTCATACAATGAGAGGGAAGTGGGCCCTGAGAGTGACCTCCCATCTCATTCTCTTCCTGGGGCACATCCTTATTGAATAGAGCCAAGAGTGGGCAGAATCATTCCCAGGCCTCAGCCTCTTAACTCTCTCTCTTTTGTTGAACACATATAGTATATGTTTGTGGGATGTAATGCTGTTCCATTTCAAAGTCCTTCCCTTCTCCAGTCTCAGTTTTCTGTGCCTTCATCCTGGCTCCCAGCATTCCAATATCTCTCACTCTAGAACCCACTGAGTCAGTGTTCAATGCTGCAGTACTTTCTAACCACTTCTGGTCAATCAAAATCCACCAGTCCCACATTTGAGTCCATCAGAGTATGACTAAGACCCTGATTTGTTAACCTGATAAACTTAATTCATGCCACAGTATCAACAAAATGGTTTGATGTATAACACTTCCAGTGATATTCAGGTCTAGATTATACTTTCTAGGGCCTTGGATAAAAGCAAAACCTGGACAAAGGTCCATCGGTCTGTCTCTCTGTCTGCTGTCTCTCTTTCTCCCTCCCTCCCTCCCCCGCCGCCCCCTTTTGCTTTGGTTCTACATATTAGATACTGAACTTATACCGAGATCTCTGAAGGGAAAAAAAAGATGTAAAACTAATTCTCATACATGGTTTAAAGGACAAAGTTGTTTGTTTTACTTTCCAGCCTCATTTACCAGTACTCCAAACCATTTCTTTTAAGTAGAACACTTGATTCATGCAGAAATTAAGTTTTTACCTGCCAAAGATTTTACACTAAAAGGAAAAAGAAAATATAGTTCATGCCTTAGCTACCACATGTTAGGTATTTTTTCTGAGTATCATGTTTTTCTTAAAGGTCTAATTTATTAATATGTATATCATTTAGGTGAAAGACGGACTTATAGATTTTTAAAAATTTAATATTCACTTAAAATGCATTCACAGATTTTTCAAAACACTATTATGTATGTGTATTTCTCTCCATATCTTTCTAATATAGTAGGTGTCTATCATGAAAGAGAGCTTTTGTTTGCTTTCTACTAACAATTAGTAATGAATTTCAGAAAATGACATTTTTATTTGCTTTTGTTTTCAAAGTTGTCATGATTTAAGGGGATTATTAATAACATTTTTCTATCCTCTAGAATTGCTCTGTGGAACAGCTTCTCACTCGTCCTTTCATCAAGTCAGGCAAATAAAGAGCAAAGGCAACATAAATTTACTCTTAATATACAAGATGAGGAGAACAGTATTAAACAGATCATAGTTTTTTTGTGTGAGTCCCCTAAAGCATGCCTTAAAAAGCTGCAGAGAGAACAAAATAGGGTACTATGTGGACCGTCGTTGTCATCCAGCTCTGTGTGTGTGGTCAGGAAGTGCTACGATCCCAGTGAGAGACTTCACATCTGTGTTTCCATGACCCAATGGATAACATCAGAGGAGCAGCTGCACATGGTGAAAGAAAATGTGCTGAAATGTGCTTTTCCTTCCAGTTCTGCCATGCAACCAATTATGTGACCATAGGCATGTTACTCACCTCTGTGGGCCTCTGTCCCTCATCTGAAGGCTAGGGGACTGAATAGAGAGGCTTCTGCCAGTATTAGGAGTCTAGGAATTCCTGTGTTTCCCTAAGACTATTGGAGGCACTGAATGCACATGACCATCTAGCAGCCTGGTTTAGACTGCCCATCCTGGGACAGAAAAGACTGAGGACATCCAGCATCTCATATCACCCACTTTGGCACGGACCAAAACAACCAGCAAAAGTCATAAATGACAGCATATTGTATTGCAGAGGTATGAATAATTCAGTGTCTCAGGGCAGCCTCATTATCATGGTCACCCTGAAAAAGCTAGAAACAGTTGGCAAGGGAGCACCTGCGCAAGGCTCAGCTCATAGTTCTGGGCTCTTTCTCATCTTTCAAGGCCATGTGCTACTTCCTGGCTGCTTTGGCCATACCTGAGTTGCCATACCTGAGGGTCACTCCTCATCAGGAAGGATGTTCATTCACCAGGTGGCCTCGGGTATAAGCAGCCCACCTGCCTGCCTGGTTGCATGGAGGGAAGGCTCCTTTTTAGGCCCTTGAAAATTCCTGAAAGTTTCAGTTCTGTATGTCTGATGTGAGCCTTTTTTAGTCAGGAGTTAAAAATGAGCAGAAACTGAGGTTCCTTGGTCACTGTACTTCCATTACTAAGTTACAACGAGGTTTAAAACACAGAGATCTTACAGAGCTGAAGACAAATATAATCAGAGACCCCAGGAACAGTACTTTATCATTTCCAAATAGCATTGTTAAAGAGCTTCACTGGCAAGATAAAATCCTAATATTCTTGGGGTGGGGGTGGGGGAGTTAATAAAACCCCAAAGAAGTGTGTTATATGACTTAACCAGTCAACTAAAGGAACAAAGATAATTAGAAAACCAAAATCCCTTACATCTTTATATTCTGAGGAAGGCAACTGATGTGACAGAAATAAATTCAAACCAGTTTCCCTGCAGATTATCCCATTTGAATATAACAAAAGAATTCCCCAAACACGGTTGCCATGGCAGCCAGTACGTATTGTCCCCGGCTCAGGCCCTCCCAGAGCCAGAAACATGTGGACAAGAGGTACCAGACAGTGAAGTGAGGGCTGGTTTCTCCCCTGGTGCTTCTCTCTTAAGGCTTCCACTTGTGTCCACACTGTGCTGGGTCACCTACGTGACCTCAGACATGGAGACATGAGCTGGTTCAGAGGGTCAGAGCCCAGAATAAGATAGTGTAGGCCTAGTGAGAATGTGGCGGTAGACCTGTCCTAATATATTAATTCATATACTGTCATTATTTTCCTTGTCATTTTAGCCTCATAGGGAATCGTATTTGTTCGGAATTGACTCTTTTGCACCCAGATGCACACATTCATTCCCATTAATAACTGAAAACTGACTCTGAGAATTGTGTATGGAAGGTTTGTTGGAGAAAAAAATGCAGGACTATAGTGGATACAGTGTTGTTCCCTTCAGATTCCCTCTTCACAGTGGATGCTGCTAGAAACAGGAACAGCTCCCAGCCCTCAGCTGCACCTCTCACCCAAGTTGGCATCCACTTCAGAGAACTGACTCCCCCAAAGTCACGCTCCTTCGCAGGGATGGCATGCAGGCAATGATTGGCTGATGTGGAGATGTAATTCAGGACAACATTCCAAAAACTGCCCAGCTCTCCATTTCCCAGAGGACCAGCTTAGGTCTCTGTTATGACCATATTGCTGTTCAGTGTCTCCCTTGCCTGATCCTGCCTTCTTCACTTTTTTCTAGGTCTACCTCTGCTAAGAACTCTGCAACAAACTTTCCATACACAATTCTCAGAGTCAGTTTTCAGGAAACCCAATCTAAAATGAGGACTAATGAACATGAGTGGGCAAATCCAAACTTGGCAAGCCAAGTAAACCTTGGGTTAACAATTTTGGAAAATGAGTTGCAATCAATTCAAACATGTTTACAATTAAATGTTAGGGAAGAAAATTAATGTTTTCAATTATATTCCTATATTCACCCTGTACTAGAATAAAAGATGATTAAACCTCCGAAGCAGAGAAACAAAAATATTTTTAGCAGAAGGCCTACCTGTAAGAACTGTGGAGGAGAATGTCACATCTGGTGAGGTACCTGTGACATGCAGGAGGGACCTACTCCTCAGATGTGTACCTTAAAACACCCTCTAGGTAATAAAGCATCTGTTGGCCTCTGGCACTCTGTTCAAATCACTGGTTACCCAATGGGAGCCTCTTACCTCCAGGACCAGCCACAGCTGTCCCCCTACACAGTGATCCGCTTTGTAAAACATCCCATAAAACTTTACAACATTGGGATGATTAGGAAGGAACTGCAGAATGTTGTATTCTGCCTCAATTTCTTCATCCATATCCTAAACAGGGTAGAAAAATGCAAGCTGGATTAAATCTAATGTGTAAGGAAGGGTACAGATATGACATCATGCTCAAGTACTTAGTAAAACATATGTACTATGCATTTTCAATCTCATTACCATATCTTCAAAATATCTAACAATGGACATTCAGGTATCAATCTACACCTTCTAGTATTACATTATTACATTCTATTTATTACAACCTACACCTTCTATTATTACATAATTATATCAATAATGTTTATGATATTCTTTTTTCTTTAATAATACTATCACAAATATCTTTTTTATTGAAAAGTGTCTGAATTTTCAAAGCAGTTATGGAGAACTTGCTTGAAGGGACCTATCACAGGATAGGACATGTAAAACCTCACTGTGCAAAACAGCATACAGCATTATAACCTCGGTGCTCTAAAATAAGATGTCAGCGTAAGATGATTGAATATCACAAGTCTGGGTCACTTTGTAACTTACAGAAAGACCAGGTAGTAAAATATATTACTCTTTCCAAGAGAATAACTTTTGAAGATCCCAGTGGTCCCAAACCAACACAACAGTAAAATGGACAAGAAACAAAAGTCAAGGGAAGCTTTAACTCCAAGTGGAGTCCCTTCATTCAGAGAAGCTGACAAATCATGACCCATTTTGAGATTTCATACCAGGTTTCATGAAAATTAAACCTAAAATCAAGAAAAGAAGTTGAAAACTCAGTGTGCATAAAACACCAAATTCTGTTTACAATTTACAACTGTTACTTACACTGACTGGATCCAGAATTTTCACTGCAGCCAGGCTCCCATCTCTCTTGTTAGTTACCTTGTAGACTTTGCCATAGGTGCCTTTACCAATGGTCTCTATAATTTCCCAGGTGTCTGTGGGATCTGGAAGCGATTCAAGTCCAAGCATCTTAGGATTATAGTGAAATAATCCATACAGATGTTTCCTGGTTGGGGGAAAAATTTGTTATGTGCAACAGATCACAGAACTGGGGGCAGTGGACTTTTGAAACAAAAAGATTTTTATTTCTTAACCAGCAACCTCATGTTACTTTTTATTTTCTTCCTCTATTGTAAATAAATTTTTTGAAAAAGAACTTGAACCCTCCTTAAGAAATGGTAATAAAAGATAGAGTGGAGGAGTAACATGGCTCTGAAACATCCTAAAAACATGATTCTAAAAATGGAAATTATGTACACACCACAGGAGAGAGTAAAACAGCCAAAGAGGATGTTCTGGTCATGATTGGACAGTTGTCTTGATAGGCTGCTGAATGGTGGCTGCTGCCAGGGAAAGTGGCTGAAAACTGTAAGTCTAACATCTTTGTCCCTAGGTTATGGTAACCTTCATGAGGGCTCCCTGATAGACTCTGGGAGCTAATCCCCAACATCAGTGTACAACCAGGCATTTGACTCATATTTCTTCTTTTTTATCCTCACTCTGTGTTAGATAACTTGAGTGAAAAGAAGTAAATTTAAAGCACCCACACTCATATTGTCAGAAATTCACCTTCCCAATCTACTTCTTGCTTACTGAAATATAGTGAGTCCCACAATATGGCTGATGTTCCAGCCCAAACAGCTGTAGTTATGCAAAACTACTGAACTGCTGAATGGTAGAAGGAAAATCAATAGTCAGAAGAATACAAATGACTTTCTTCTTCTAGTCCAACTCTTGTTCCTTCCTCCTGAAGGAGGAAAACAGAAAGAATATCAACATGCAGAAACTGAGATGAACAAAACCACTCATCACTACAAAGCTCTGTGATCTTTCTCATCTTGTCCCTGAAAAGAAACTGCCCATTGGCATGAAGCTATGTCTGCCCAAGTGTAAACAGAGTCACATAAAAGAAGAGAGAAATACACATTAACTAGCTGGGCGGACTGCCCTTAAGCAGCCAGTGAAAGGCCTGGAGGGAAAATGAAGAATAGTGTAAAGTGGGCCTTGACGTTAGCAATGAAAGGAATCAAAAATGAAATTTCACATGGTGCCCTTAAAACTGATGTGTTTAGTGAAGAAGGGGAAAAAAAAAAAAACCCAAAGGAGAAAGGTGCTCCTGATAAATTTCTGATCATTCACCCATATCTTTTCAGAGGCCCTAGGAGCTTATTTCCCACATTAGGTCAAAAGCAATAGATAGGCTCAATTCTTCAGGGTTGCAGTGAGCACTAAACATGCTCAGTCTGACGTGTGGCTGATTCGCCCATGTCTTACTGCACATTCCTTGCTGCTTTGCCCATCACCTCTTAAGATTAATCAGAAATGATACTTTTTTCAAGGTGATTGTACACCATCTACCCTTCTTTCAATAACAGGTCATAAATTAGCCAAAATTACCATAAAATGTTATTTATGCATTCAGTAAATAGTTAATAAATTCCAATCCCATTCAAGCTACACTAGATTCTACAAGAAATATGAGGAGGAAGAAGAAACTGAGCTCTGCTCTGGAGGTTCCGAATTTGTTTCAAAAATTTTTATGACTTCTGGGGTGAGATGGCAAAGTGAAGTCAAGTATCTCCTTTCCCTAAAACTGAATGAATGAACAACACTAAAATGGAAACTTGAAATCCAGCAAACAAATCAAAATATACTAGCAATAATCAAACAAAAGAAGGGATATAACTTCACACCATAATTTTTGTAGAGTAGCATTCAGTGAAAATGAGAGAAGATCCCAAGAATCACTGCTCAAGCAGTTCACTCTCTTCTCCCAGAGTGTGATGGGATTTGCCAAATGGTGAAGGAACAAAATATTGAAAAATCTCAGCAACACTCCCTGTAACTGCCTGATGGGTTCTTCCTGCCTACTGCACTAACAAAATCAATTCATGGCATTGCAGTAAAGAAAGTTTGAAATGAGGCTGGCCACACCATGTGGGAGATGGAGTTATTACTCAAATCAATCTCCTTGAAAGCTTGAAGGTTAGGGGTTTTTCAAAGGCAGTTTGAAGGAACGGGTGGGAGTGGCGAGGCACTGGGCACTTGCTGCTGATTGGTTGGGTCAGAAATAAAATCACAGGGAGTTGAAGCTGTCCTCTTGCTCTGAGTTGCTGCTGGGTGGGGCCACAGGAGGAGTTGGCAATCCAGGTGGAGCCAGGTGTCAGACATGTTTAAAAAAAAAAAAAAACCTGAAAAGATATCTCAAAAGACCAATCCTAGGTTCAAAAATAGTGATGTTATCTGCAGGAGTAATTGGGGAAGTTGCATATCTTGTGACCTCCAAAACAATGGCTACCAATCAGGTATGTCTACACCTTAGCAGAATTCAGGCTCCTCTCCTTCTCCTAGCCTGGTGCTCTCTCATTAGCTTTGCAAAGGCAGCTGAGTTTTGGGAAAGGGCTATTATCATTTAAACTATAAACTAAATGTCTCCTAAAGTTAACCCAGGAATAACTGAAGGCAGCTTGAAGGCTAACAGCACTAGAGGGGTTAGCTAGATCAAATCTTCCCCACTGCCATAATTTTCTCACTGATATAATTTTTGCAAAGGCAGTTTCATCTTTATTTAGAGAAAAATGGACAGAGAAGGAAAGACAGCAGCAGAAAATGAGTCTAGGTTCATTCACTTATACATTCAGTAAGAATTTATTAAGAACTTTTTACATGTATTACTCAACACTAGGCTTTTTTGAGACAGGCTCTCACTCTGTCACCCAGGCTGTAGTGCAGTGGTGTGATCACCACCCACTGTAGCCTCAACCTCCTGGGCTCAAGCAATCATATCTCAGCCTCCCAAGTATTAATAGATGGGACCACAAGCATGTGCTACCACACCCAGCTAATTTTTTTGGTGGGGTGGAGAGTAAAGACAGGGTCTTGCCGTGTTGCCCACGCTAGTCTCAAACTCCTGGGCTAAAGTGATCCTCCTGACTCAGCTTCCCAAAGTGCTGGGATTACAGACATGAGCCACCACACCTGGCCAATACTAGGCTCTTAAAAGGAAGTAGGAGAAATAATCAGGCTCTATTCTAAAATGAGGAACATTTCCAAAGCTATGCTGTAGGAGTTGCCTCCTATCAGGTGGAATGACCCTAATATGCACATTAAATGACATTTCAGAAAGAAGAGTAAAGCTCATATCCATCAATTGTGGCTGCCCCTAACACTCAGAAACCCACAAATCTGAGGGAAAAATGAACAACTCTCAGAAAAACAAATATTTCTGTTCAAATTACTGAACATCAAGGTAGAGAAACAAATTTTTAGGTATATGTGTGATGGTTAATATTGAGTGTCAACTTGTTTGGATTAAAAGATCCAAATTATTGTTCCTGGTGAAATGGCAGAGTTCCCTGACCCCTCTCATAGGACATGCTGCAGGGGTGTGGCTTGACTGTTTGGCTGTGTGTCTGCTCAAACTCCTTATGGGAGGGGGAGCACATAGACAGGCAGGTGCAGGATCTGGGGTGAGCGCCTTGGGGGCTCCAGACTCGTGCTAGCATCTAGAGGTGGGTACCTAAAACTCCCAAAGCCCAAGTGGGCATGTGTTACAGTGCATTCTTTTAGATTTGCTGTCCACAGACGGCTTAAGTGTTAACAAGCTCAGTGCCCTCGGTACCCAGGTCCTTGTCCAGTGTCCAGGAAGAATCAGGTCACACAGACTTGAGGATGGTGAATGCGGGGATTTTACTGAGTGGTGGAGGTGGCTCTCAGTGGGATGGATGGGGATGGGGTGGGAAGATGATCTTCCCCTGAAGCTTGGCTGTCCAGTGGCAGATCTCTTCTCCAACCACCCCAAGCTGAATTCCTCTTGGCATTCAGATGCTCCTTCTCTTCTCTCTGCTGTGCCGTTCTGCCGTTCTTCTGTTCTTCTCATCTTCTGTGGAGCCTGGGGTTTGAGGTTTACATGGGTACAGGACAGGACGGTGTGGCATGCCAAAAGCCAACTTTTGGGCATGAAAACAGAATGCCTCTTCCCACTGGGGCCATGGGTTTCCATGCCTGTGGGTGGGGTCTTTGCCAGGTGACTGCCCTCTTCTACCTAGTGTTTCCCTGTCTCCTGCCCATATCACTGGAGGTGTCTGTGAGGGTGTTGCAAAAGGAGATTAACATTTGAGTTAGTGGACTGGGAGAGGCAGACCCACACTCAATCTAGGTGGGACCATCTAATCAGTTGCCAGAGCAGCTAGGATAAAGCAAGCAGAAGAACGCGGAAGGGCTAGACTTGCTGAGTCTTCTGGACTTCATCTTTCTGTTGTGCTGGATGCTTCCTGCCCTCAAACATCAGACTCCAAGTTCTTCAGCTTTTGGACTCTTGGACTTAGACCAGTAGTTTGCCAGGGACTCTCAGGCCTTTGGCCACAGACAGAAGGCTGCACTGTCAGCTTCCCTACTTTTGAGGTTTTGGGACTTGGACTGATCTACCACTGACTTCCTTGCTCCTCAACTTGCAGATGGCCTTACCTTGTCATCATGTGAGTCAATTCTCCTTAATAAGCTCCCTTTCATGTATACGTATATCCTATTAGTTCTGTCCCTCTAGAGAACCCTGACTAATACAATAGGATGCACACACACACACAAAACCAAAACCAAATAAAAGCAAATAAAACAAAAGCTCAGGTTTCTCTCCAGTTAACATTCAAAACCAGAAAAATATGTAAACCATGTATATGAACAAAGCTCTTTTTTTTTTTCTTGAGACAGGGTCTTCCTCTGTTGTCTAGGCTGGAGTGCAGTGACACAATCATGGCTCACTGCAGCCTCAACCTCCCAGGCTCAAGCAATCCTCCCACCTCAGCCTCTGGAGTAGATGGGACCACAGGTGCACACTACCACACCTGGCTAAATATTTTTATTTTTTGTAAAGACAGGATCTTCCTAACAGCCCAGGCTGGTCTTGAACTCCTGGGCTCAAGTGATCCTCCCACCCTGGCCTCTCAAAGTGATGCGATGACAGGCATGAGCCACCACGTCCAGAATGTACAAAGTTTCGAAGGGAAAAAAAGTATGAGCAAATATTTTTATATTTAACCAAACTGTTGTTGAAGTATAAAGACAACAACAGACACTTTCAGACATGCAACAGCTTGAGTCCTTCCTGAAAAAGTCACATGATTCCAAAATCCAGCTAACCAAGAGATAAATGTGAAGCCCTAGTAAAAAGTCTGATAAGAAGAACTGAACCCATTTATACTTAGAAATAAAGCTAATCAACAGTGTGAAGTATGTTTACAAAAGGGAAATGTTATACATTTCAAAAATAAAAGTAAATAATCAAATTAAACAGAGAGAAAAATAAGGGTGAAATTTCCTCATTTTTCTTTATTTTTTAGATGCTAAATTAAGAAACTGAGATTTAAATATCCTCTTTAAAATTAAGGTAACCAAGCAAAAAGACAATATTAATAAGGAGAAAATATGTATGTTAATTTTCTCACTAATTTCAGTAAGTAGGCAATAGATAATTGATAAATTGCTAAATGGATGCTAAAACCACTATAAAGTTATCAAATCTCTAAAAGACCTAAAAATAGACTATAAGTCTTTGACATAACAACAAAAAAAGCACACTTACTCATATGAACACACATACAAACATCAAACAACAAAAAGACAATCTGTGGAGTAAGAGAGGACGAGTGGAGGTGGTGGTGAGGGGCACATTAAAAACAGAGGTAAATATCTGTTGTATCAATTAAGATTCTTTAATAAGGTCAAAACATAGAAAAAACAGATCTATAGATATCCACATCTAAAACAAACTGTTCAAGAGTCTATAACTCAGAAACTTTAAAAGTAAAAAAAAGAAGTCAAAGATAAACCAGGTAAATGATAACAAAACCAAAAAGAATTATAATATTAATATCAGAAAAGAGTAAAGTTAAAAACTATCAAAGAACATAAAGGGTTATTTTACATTCAACAATAGTAATTGAGCAATTACTAGGCACCAGATACTATTCTATATACTGTTAGAATGGGCAGACTTTAAATCAATAATAAGCTTATAAAAGTCATAAATCCTTCAGTATCAAAAACAATGTGTCAAAATTCATAAAAGCATAAACTTATAGAAGAAATAAACAAAACACAATAATAGTAAAAGACATTGTCAGCTATGACAGAACAAGGTGACAATAAGAAATATATGATACAATAAAAAGATTAACCTATTAGATGCACATCAGTAAGTGCATATTTAACATAAAACTTATTTTCAAGCACTAATGGGATATTTTAATTTTAAAAATAAGGAATACATTAAGCCACAAAGTAAAGCCTCAATACATTCCAAGAAAATGAAATTTGAAAAATCTTCCCTGACCACACTACAATAAAACTAAATATTAATAATAGAAAGAAGAAACCTAGCCACCTGAGAATATTAAAACTCTTTTGGGTCTTGATATAAAACAAAAAGCTAAAACTGAAATTACAGAGTATATAAAAATAAAAATGTTGAAGATACTATCAAGCAAAAAACTTAAGAAGCTGGGCTGAAAAACAAAATGTTATAGAATTAAACATTTTACCAAGCAAATTATAATTAAAAAGAAATTTTTTAAATATTCTATTCAAAAAGGTAGAAATAGATAAATAAAATAAGCATAAGGAAAGTAGAAGAAAAAATAAAAGCAGAAATTGATGAGTTAGAAAACAGAAAAACAGTAGAATATATAATTAAATTAAAGATGTTGTTCTCTGGGGACAAAACAATAAAATAGATAAAATAGATTAATCAAGAAAAAGAGGAAAACACAAATAAAAATAGAAAAGAAAAAGATGCATAAAAAATTCAAAAATTATATGACTACTTTGAAAATCGCTAAATAAATATTTTTTGTAATTATAAATAATTATAAAATGAATGCTTTCTTAGATAAATACAAATAACAAAAATTGAACCCAAAAGAAATAGAAAACTTAAGTAGACATATAATGGAAGAAATTCAGAATAATAAAAAAAAAGAGCTAGCCCTCAAAAAGCCACAGGCTCAGATGGTTTTAACAATAAATTCTTCCAGACCTTCAAAGAACAGATAATTCCAATGCTATTTATGTTTTCCAGGTCATGAAGAAAGAAAAAGATAATTCCAATGCTATTTATGTTTTCCAGGTCATGAAGAAAAAAACTTCAAATCACTTAGAGTAAAATTACAAAATATTCCTACAAAAACATGATAAAAGTAGCACAGAAAAATAAAACTGCAATCAACCTCACTTCAGAATACCTGTATAAAAATACTAAATTAAAAATCAGCCAATAGGAGAATCTCGAGTTAGAGGCAGAGCAATATGACCAAACAGAAGCTTCCACTGATAGTCCTCCCTATAGGAACACCAAACTGAAAAACTATCCACACAAAAAAGCACCTTCATAAGAACCTAAAATCAGATGAGTGATCACAATATCTGGTTTTAACTTCATATTACTGAAAGAGACACTGAAGAGGGTAGGACAGACAATCTTGAATTGCTGATGCCACCCTTCCCCCAATCTCCCAGCCACAGCCATGTGGCACAGAGATAATCTGTGCACTTGCGGGAGGGAGAGCACAGTGACTGGGGAACTTTGCATTGGAACTCAGTACTGCCCTGTCACAGTGGAAAGTAACACCAGGCAGAACTCAGCCAGCACCCATGGAGGAAGCATTTAGAACAACCTAGCTGGGGGAAAATTGCACCTCCTAGTGATAGGAACTTGAGTTCTGGCAAGCCTCACCACTGTGAACTAAATTGCTCTGGGGTTCTAAAGAAATCTGAAAGGTAGTCTAGGCCACAAAGACTACAATTCCTGGGCAAGTCCTGACGCTGTGCTGGGCTCAAAGCCAGTGGACTTGATGGGTATGCAACCTAGTAACACATCAGCCAGAGCCAAGGGAGTATTTGTGCCACCCCTCTTCCAACCCCAGGCAGTGCAGCGCCTGGGGTTGAAAGAGACTCTTTCCTTCTGCTTGAGGAGAGGAGAGGGAAGAGTAAAGAGGACTTTGTCTTGCAGCTTGGATACCAGCTCAGCCACGGTAGGACAGGGTACCAGGAAGAGTCCTGAGGCCCTATCTCCTCTATGACATTTCTAGACACACCCTGGGCCAGAAGGAAACCTGCTGCCTTAAAGGGAAGGACCCAGTCCTGACAGGATTCATCACTTGCTAATAAGAGCACTTGGGCCCTGAATATTCAGCGGTGGTACCCAGGCAGTATTTGCAGCGGGCCTTGGGTAAGATTCAAAGACATGCTGGCCTCAGGTGTGACCTACCTAACTGTGGTAGCAATGGGGAGGGACTCCTGCTTGAGAAAAGGAGAGAAAAGAGTAAAGGACACTTTGTCTTGCAGCTTAGGCAGCAGCTCAGCCACAGTAGGGTAGAGCTCCAAGTGGGCTCTTAGGGTCCTCAGTTCTAGGCCTTGGCTCTTGGATGGCATTTCTGGACCTGTCCTGGGCCAGGGGTTGGGAAAGCCTACTACCCTGAAGGGAGAGTCCCAGGCCTGGCAGCATTCATCATAAGCTGACTGAAGAGCATTTGGGCCTTGAATGAACATTGGCTGTAGTCAGGCAGTTCTTGCTACGGCCTGGGTGGTGGCCACAGGGAGACTCCTCTGCTATGCAAAGGGGAGGGAAGAGTGGGAAGGACTTTGTCTTGTGGCTTGGGTGCCAGCTCAGCCTCAGTATAATAGAGCACCAGGTACATCCCTAAGGTTTCTGACTCAGGCCCTGGCTTCCAGACATCATCACTGAGCCCATGTAGGACCAGGGGGATCTTGCTGCCCTACAGGGGAGGGACACAAGCCTAGCTGGCTTCATCGCCTGCTGACTGCAGAGCCCTAGGGCCTTGAGTAAATGTAGGCAGTAGCCAGGCAGTGGTTACTGCAGGCCTTGGACAAGAGCCAGTACTGTGCTGGCTTCAGGTCTGACTCCACATAGTCCCAATGGTGGTGGCCATAGGGGTACTTCTGTCACCCCTCTCCCAGTTCTAGGCAGCTCAGGAAAGAGAGAGAGAGAGACTCTGTTTGTTTGGGAGAAAGTAAGGAAAGAGAACAGGAATCTCTACCTGGCAATCCAGAGAATTCCTCCAGATCTTATCTAAGACCACCATGGTGGTACCTATATGAGTCTGCAAGAACCACAGTGTTACTGGGCTTGGGGTGTCCCCTGATGCAGATATTGCTGCTGTGACCAAAAATTTAGATCACAACACTCATGTCCCTTTGAATACCTGGAAAGCCTTCCTAAAAAGACAAGTACAAACAAGCCCAGACTGTGAAGAACACAATAAATACCTAACTCTTTAATGCCTAGCCACAAAGAAACATCCACAAATGTCAAGACCATCCAGGAAAACATGACCTAACCAAACAAACTAAATAAGGTACCAGGGACCAATCCTGGGGAGACAGAAATATCTGACCTTTCAGGCAGAGAATTCAAAATAGCTGCTTTGAGGAAACTCAACAAAATTGAAGATAACACAGAGAAGGAATTCAGAATCCTATCAGATAAATTTAATAGAGATTGAAATAATTTAAAACAATCAAGCAGACATTCTGGCATGGAAAAATTCAACTGACATGCTAAAGAATGCATCAGAGTCTCAACAGCAGAATTGATCAAGCAGAAGAAAGAATTAGTGAGCTTGAAGACAGGCTATTTGAAAATATAAAGTCAGAGTAGACAAAAGAAAAATGAAAAATAAAAAAAAAGAACTCACACTTATAAGATCTAGAAAGTAGCCTCAAAAGGGCAAATCTAAGAGTTAATGGCCTTAAAGAGAAGGTAGAAAGAGAGAAAGGGGTAGAATGTTTATTCAAAGGGATGATAACAGAGAACCTCCTAAACCTAGAGAAAGATATCAATATTCAAGTACAAGAAGATTATAGAACACCAAGCTGATTTAACCCAAAGAAAACCACCTTAAGACATTTAGTAATCAAACTGCAAAAGGTGAAAAATAAAGAAAAGATCCTACAAGCAGCAGGAGAAATGAAACAAATTGCATACAAAGAGCTCCAGTCATCTGGCAGCAGACTCCTCAGTGACATGGCATATTTAAATTGCTGAAGGAAAAAAACTTTTATCCTAGAGTGGTATATCCATCCAAAATATCCTTCAAACAGGAGGGAAAAATAAAGACTTTCCCAGACAAACAAAAGCTGAGGGATTTGATCAGCACCAGACCTGACCTCCAATAAATGCTAAAGGGAGTTCTTCAATCTGAAAAAAAGGATGTCAAAAAGCAAGAATAAATTATTTGAAGGTACAAAACTCACTGGCAATAGTAAGCACACAGAAAAACACAGAATATTATAACACTAATTGTGGTGTGTAAACTATACATATCTAGAAAGACTAAAAGATGAACTGATCAAAAGTAATAACTACAGCAACTTTTCAAGACATAGACAGTACAATAAGATATGAACAGCCAAAAAAGCAGGGAGATGAAGTTAAAGTGTAGAGTTCTCATTAATTTCTCTTTGCTTGTTTGCTTATGAAATCACTGTTATCATTAGTTTATTAATAAAATAATGGATTATAAGCTATTATTTGCAAGCCTCATGGTAACTGCAAATCAAAAAACATAACAGATACACAACAAATAAAAAGCAAGTAATCAAAACATACCTAGAGAAAATCACCTTCACTAAAAAGAAACAAAGGAAAGAAAGAAGAGATAACCACAAACACAATCAGAAAATATAACAAATGACAAAATGGCAGAATTAAGTCCTTATCAATAATATTGAATATAAATGAACTAAACTCTCCAATCAAAAGACAGAATGGCTAAATAGATTTTTTTAATGACCTAATGATCTGCTGCCTACAAGAAACCTACTTCACTTATCAAGGCACACACGGACTGAATATAAACTACTTTGGGCTTCTATTTGGATGGAAAAAAAAATTCTATGCAAATGGAAGCCAAAAAAGAGCAGAGGTAGCTATACTTACATTAGACAAAATAGATTTCAAGATAAAAACTATACAAAGAGACAAAGAAGGTCATTATATAATGACAAAGGGGTTAATTCAGGAAGACAATATAACAAATGTAAATATATGCACCTAACACTGAAGCACTCTGATATGTAAATTTTAGAGCTAAAGAGAGGCTCCAATAAATTAATAGCTAGAGACTTCAACACCTCACTTTAAGCATCGAACAGATCATCCAGACAGAAAATCAACAAAGAAACATTAGACTTTATCTGCATTACAGACCAAATGGACCTATTAGATAGTTACAGAACATTTCATACAATGGCTGCAGAATACACATTTTCACCAGCACATATATCACTCCCAAGGATAGATCATATGTTATGCCACCAAATTAGTCTTAAAAAATTCAAAAGAATTGAAATTATATCAAGTATCTTCTCCAACCATGATGGATTAAAACTAGAAATCAGTAACAATAGGAATTTTGGAAACTGTACAAACACATGGAAATTAAACAATATGTTCCTGAATGACCAGTGGGTCAATGAAGAAATTAAGAAGGAAACTTAAAAGTGTATTGTATCAAATGATAATAGAAACACTACATACCAAAACCTACGCGATACAGTGAAAGCAGTGCTAAGAGGAATGGTTATAGCTATAAGTGCCTACATCCAAAAAAGTAGAAAAACTTCAAATAAACAACTTAATGATGCATGTTAAAGAACTAGAAAAGTGGCTGGGCACAGTGGCTCACACCTGTAATCCCAGCACTTTGGGATGAAGCAGGCAGGTCACTTGAGGTCAAGAGTTTGAGACCAGCCTGGCCAACATGGTGAAACCTCATCTCTACTAGAATACAGAAATTAGCCAGGTATGCTGGCACACACCTGTAATCCCAGCTACTCAGGAGGCTGAGGCAGGAGAATCGCTTGAACCCAGGAGGCAGAGGTTACAGTGAGTCAAGACTGTGTCACTGCACTACAGGCTGGGAAACAGAGCAAGACTCCATCTGAAAAAAAAAAAAAAGAACTAGAAAAGCAAGAGCAAACCAAAACCAAAATTACTAGAAGAAAAGAAATAATAAAGATCAGAGCAGAAAGAAATAAAATTGAAATGAAGAAAACAACACCAAAGTCAAGGAAACAAAGAGTTTGTTTTTTGAAAAGATAAATAAAATTGACAAACCTTTAGCCAGACTTAAAAAAAAAAAAGACAACTCAAATAAATATAATCAGAGATGAAAAGGAGACATTACAACTGATACCACAGAAATCCAAATGATCATTAGTGGCTACCATGAGTAACTATATATCAATAAATTGGAAAAATCTAGAATAAATGGGTAAGTTCCTAGACATATACAACCTACCAAGATTGAACCATGAAGAAATCCAAAACCTAAATAGACCAGTAACAAGTAATGAGATCAAAGCCATAAAAATGTCTCCCAACAAAGAAAATCCTGGAACCTGATGGCTTCACTGCTGAATTTTACTAAACATTTAAAGAAGAACTAATGCCAATCCTACTCAATCTATTCTGAAAAATAGAGGAGGAGGGAATACTTTCAAACTCATTTTATGAGGCTGGTATTAGCCTGATACCAAAACCTGGCAAAGGCACATCAAAAAAAGGAAACTACAGGCTAATATTCCTGATGAACATAGAAGTAAAAGTCTTCAACAAAATACTAGCAAACCAAGTTCAACAATACATTAAAAAGATTATTCATCCTGACCAAGTGGGATTTATCCCAGGAATGCAAGGATGGTTCAACATATGCAAATCAATCGATGTGATACATCATATCAACAGAATGAAGGACAAAAATCATATGATCATTTCAGTTCATGCTGAAAAAGCATTTGATAAAACTCAACATCGCTTCATGATAAAAACCCTAAAAAAAACTGGGTATAGAAGGAACATACCTCAATACAATAAAAGTTGCATATGACAGACCCACATACTGAATGAGGAAACATTGAAAGCCTTTCCACTAATATCTGGAATATGACAAGGATGCCCACTTTCACCACTGTTACTCAACATAGTCCTGGAAGTCCTTGCTAAAGCAATCAGACAAGAGAGAGAAATAAAAGGCATCCAAATTGGAAAGGAAGAAGTCAAATTAGCCTTGTTTGTAGATGGTATGATCTTATATTTGGAAAAACCAAAACACTATTAAAAAACTACTAGAACTGATAAATTCAGTAAAGTTTCAGGATACAAAATCAACATACAAAAATTGGTAGCATTTCTATATTCCAATAGCAAACAACTGGAAAAAGAAATCAAGAAAGTAATCCCATTTGCAATAGCTGCAAATAAAATACCTAGGAATTAACCCAAAAAGATGAAAGATCTCTACAACGAAAACTATAAAACACTGATGAAAGAAATTGAACGGGACACACATGAAAAGGGAAAGATATTCTATGTTCATAGTTTGAAAGAATCAATATTGTTAAAATGTCCATACTACCCAAAGCAATCTACAGATTCAATGCATTCCCTATCAAAATACCAATGTCATTCTTCACATAAATAGAAAAAACATCATAAAATGTATATGGAGCCACAGAAGACCCAGAATAGCCAAAGCTATCCTGAGCAAAACAAACAAAACTAGAAGAATCACTTTACCTAACTTCAAATTATACTACAGAGCTATAGTAACCAAAACAGCATGGCACTGGCATAAAAACAGATATATAGACCAATAGGACAGAATAGAGAACACAGAAACAAATCAATGCATTCACAGTGAACTCTTATTTGACAAAGCTGCCACAAACATACATTGAGGAAAGGACAGGCTCCTCAATAAATGGTGCTGGGAAAATTGGTTATCCATATGCAAATGAATGAAATAAAATCTAAATGGATTAAAGACTTAAGTCTAAGACCTCAAACTATGAAACTACTCAAAGAAAACAATGGAGAAACTCTCCAGGACGTTGGTCTGGGCAATGATTTCTTGAGTGATACCCTACAGGCACAGGCAGCCACAGCAAACGTGGACAAATGGGATTACATCAAGTTTAAAAGCTTCTGAACAGCAAAGGAAACAATAAACAAAGTGAGGAGACAACCCACAGAATGAGAGAAAATATTTGCAAACTATCCATCTGACAAGTTATTAATAATGAGAATATATAAGGAGATCAAACAACTCTATAAGAAAAATCTAATAATCTGATTTTAAAATGAACAAATGATCTAAATAGATATTTCTCAAAAATGGCAAATAGGTTTATGAAAAGGTGCTCAAAATCAATAATCAGAGAAATGTAAATCAAAATTACAATCAGATATCACCTCACCCCAGTTAAAATGGCTTTTAACCAAAAAAACTAAGCAATAACAAATGGCTGGTGAGAATGTGGAGAAAAGTAGACTCTTGTACACTGTTGGTGGGAATATAAATTAACACAATCACTATGGAGAACAGTATGGAGGTTCTTCAAAAAACTAAAAATAAAAATACCATATGATTCAGCAATCCCACTGCTAGGTACACCCCAAAGGAAAGGTTATCAGTATACTGAAGAACTATCTGCACTCCCATGTTTATTGTGGCACTATTCACAATAGCCAAGATTTGCAAGCAACCTAAGTGTTCATCAACAGATAAATGGAAAAATAAAATCAGGTTTATGTATACAATGGAATATTATTCAGCCATAAAAAGAATGAGATCCTGTCATTTGCAACAACATGGATGGAACTGGAGGTAATTATGTTAGGTGAAATAAGCCAGGCACAAAAAGACAAACTTTGCATGTTCTCACTTACTTGTGAAAGCTAAATATTAAAACAATTGAACTCATGGAGACAGAGCAGAAGGATAGTTACCAGAGGCTGGGAAGGGTAGTGGTGGTGGGGAGTAGGGATGGTTAATGGGTACAAAAAAATAGAATGAATATAATCTAGTATTTGATAGCACAAAGGGATGACTACAATCAACACTAATTTATTGTACATTTAAAAATAACTAAAAGTATAATTAGATTGTTTGTAATACAAAGAAATGATAAATACTTGAGGTGATGGATACCCCATTTACCCTGATGTGATTATTATGCATTATATGCCTGTATCAAAATCTCATGTACCCCAGAAATATATACATCTATTATGTACCCACAAAAACTAAAAATTAAAAATAAACAAACATAAAACCACAGAAAAAAAAATCAGCTATTAGAATTTAGCAAAGATAATGCAACATTAGGGAATATATTACTATGATTTTCCCATTAATATATCAAAGTATAAAACACCATTAAAAATGGAAATCCAAAATGAATCTGGTAAGTTTTAATATCTGTTTTAATTTTTAGAACATTAGAAAAATTCAAATGGGTTAATTCCTTTCTAGCATTTAAACAGCACAGAAACATATCTCTCAAACCAAAAGTCAACATCTTAGTTAATAATGGATTTCTACAACCATTGCTAATAAAAATCAAGAAAAAAGACAAGTATCTCTCACAAACACTATATAATTTTGCATTGTTTTTGAAGTATTAGCCACTGCGATTAGACAAAAAAAAATAGAAATAAACCCTAGGAAGATGGTGAATATAAAATAAATAGTGGAATAATTTATTCCTGGAAAATCAAAGTTTAACAATGAAAAAAATTAAGTTGATTCATTGAGGAGCTGAGTATAAAATTAGTATATAGAAATCAAGCAATTTCAAAATATATTTTTCTATATGTTAAAAGTAATCAGCCAGAAAGAAAATAGCATTTTAGTAGGAATTAAAGAGAGTAAAATGCCCAAAGCTAAACCTAATGAGAACAGAGCAGAATGTATAAAAGTAAAATCTTAAAATCAATGGATTAAATGAAAAGAGACCAAAAAAATGCAAAACCATATACCTTATGCTTGGATAGAAAACCTTACTGTGAAGATGTCAATTCTTCCTAAATTTAGTCTGAAAGTAAATACTTTTTTTTTTTTTTTGAGACAGAGTCTCACTCTGTGGCCCAGGTTGGAGTGCAATGGCGTGATCTCAGCTCACTGCAACCTCTGCCTCCCAGGTTCAAGCAATTTTCTTGCCTGAGCCTCCCAAGTAACTGGGATTAACAGGTGCATGCCACCACGCCCAGCTAATTTTTTTGTATTTTAGTAGAGACGGGGTTGCACCGTGTTGCCCAGGCTGGTCTTGAACTCCTGAGCTCAGGCAATCCACCCGCCTTGGCCTCCCAAAGTCCTAGATTACAGGCATGAGCCATAGCGCCCAGCCGCTTTGTTTTTTTTTAAGAATTTGACAAAATGATATTAAACTTCATTAGAAAATTAAACACATGAGGGCTGGTCACAGTGGCTCACACCTGTAATCCCAGCACTTTGGGAGGCCAAAGCAGACAGATCACTTGAGGTCAGGAGTTTGACCAGCCAGGCCAACATGGTGAAACCTCGTCTCTACTAAAAACAGAAAACTTAGCCGGGCGTGGTGCAGGTGCCTGTAATCCCAGCTACTCAGGAGGCTGAGGCAGGAGAATAACTTAAACCTGGGAGGCGTAGGTTGCAGACAGCTGAGATCACGCCACTGCACTCCACCTTGGGCAATGGAGTGAAACTCAGTCTCAAAAAAAAAAAAAAAGAAAGAAACAGAAAAAGAAAAACACATAACATGAAAATTTTTAAAAAGAATAATTAGTGAACATAATTTGACCAGACACTAAAACATGTTATACTGCTAGAGTAATTAAAACATTATGCCACAGGGGTAGAAATAAGTAGTCAGATCATTAGACTAGAAACCAAAAGTAGACTCAAATACACAAAGAAATAGGGTTTATGATAAAAATCACATTTCAAATCAATAGGCAAAAGATGGACTAAATAATACTGTTCAATAAATTATGCTGGCTTAACTTGCTGGCTGTTCAGAAAAAAAGTTAAGCCAGATTGCTACCTCATTCCTTTCTCCAAAATAGAGTATGGTGGCTCAAAATTTTTTAAAAAAAATATAGCTAAATACATTATAGTCTTGGTGTAGGCAAGAAATATTTTCAAGTAGAATAGAAAACTCACAAGCCCTAAGAAAAAAATTGATAAACATAATTGCATACAAGTAAAAAAGTCTCTACAACCAAAAGAATTGTTGTAAGTACTTTTTTCCAAAAAATAAATAGAAAAGAAGGTTTGCATCAGGAGCTAATTTTCTATCAAGAGTATATACAATAAAAAAGAAAAAGACTCAAAAAATTCAAATGTATAAAAGATGCTAAATCTCACTAGTAAATTTTAAATGGCAAATCAAAATAATGAGATACCATTTGTCTCCTATCACACTGTCAAGATTTTTAGACGTTTGATAATGGTGTTAAGAGAAATAAGCACTCTGAGACAACATGAGCGAAAGCGTAAACAATCTTTGTGAGGAATTATTAGTCAAAATCTACCAAATGCCCATACCCTTTGTCTCTGTAATTCTACTGGTAGGCATTTACTTTACATATATAATCAAAAAAAGCACACTTAGATTTATATTAACAGAACATAAAAGAAAAACCATCATCTCGATCGATGCAGAAAAAGCTTTCGCAAAAAATTCAACATTTATTCAAAATTTAAAAACAACAACAAAAATCTCTCAACAGACTAGAAAGTGAAAGGAACTTCTTCATCTGATACAGGAATCTAGGAAAAACCTGAAGTTAACACCACACTTAATGGTGAAAAACCGAATGCTTTCACCTTACGATCAGAAGCCAAGGATGTCTGCTCTCATCATTTATATTGAATACTGTGGTGAAGCCAGAATAATAAGTCAAGAAAAAGAAAATTTAAAAATCCAGATTAGAGAGGAAGAAGTAAAATGGGCTTAATTTGAAGATTACATGATTATCTATTTAAAAAACTGATGGAATTTATAAAAACATTACTAGAACTAATTAGTGAGTTTATCAGAATTACAGGATACAAACAAGGTCAATATTTTAAATTCAATTATATTTCTACATACTGGAAAGGAAAACTTTTCAACAGTGCTAAAACAATTGTAGAGCAATATGCAAAAAGAAAAAAAGAATCTTTATCCTTACACCACATATAAAAATTAACTTTAATCATTAAACAGATGTAAGAGCTAAAACTCTATTAAACTTGAAGTAGATAGACATACAAGATTGTTCACTATAGTATTATTTTCAGTAGAAAACCAGATACAACCTAGAGGCCCATCATCATGGAGAGATTATCTAATAAATCATAATAGTTACATAAAATTAAATACAATGTAGCCACAGGTAACCACCAAAAAGAAAAAAGGTAAATTTTGTGCCAATTAATATGGAAAGTGCCAAATATACAATTAAGATTTGTTTTAAAAGTGTTGAATAGTGTATAGAGAGGACAATTTTTGTGTAAATACAAAGAATATTTGCATTTCTAGTCATTTTATGTGTATATTTGTGTGTATGTATCTATGTATGTGTATATCCTTATATACATTTTTCCAGAAGGCTACACAGGAAACTCTTAAACTTTAGGGAGAGGTAGTAAAAATCAGAGAGTTTGGAAAAGAGAAATTTATATGCTTTTTAAAATTATTACACATTTTTAGTCATGTTTTTTGCTAGTGCATATGTTATTCTACTTTTTAAAATAAATATTTTTTAAAAAAAATATAAGAGATCTCTACAGAGGAGACTATTATGACCCAAATGTGTGCTGAAGTCAGAGGAGAGCAGAAACCATATGAAATGGAGGCTCATCCTGAGAAGAAAAAGAAAACAGAGAAATAAGAAACTGAAAGGACCATGCTTGAGAGAGTTAGACAAAGAGGATTAGTGAGTGGGTTCACTGTGAATTCTACATCTTGGCCCTCTGAGGCCTGCTAAGTTTTGCTGTCTGTCCTTGTAACCCACGAAATTTCCTACTGCATTCTTCCAAGCAGCCCCTCTTTTCATGAGCTGATTTGAGTTTCTCGTGAGCTAGTTTTTGTTCCTTAACAACCCCAAATTGGTCTAGTCTGATCCCTTGTTGAATACCCTGAATTAGTCCCTAACGGAGGTACAGCCTTACCTTGTTGAAAGTAAAGCACTCTGCAGCATGCACCCTGTGAATGTCTGCAGTTAGTCAAGCCTAGCGAGCATGATTTAAATAGAAACTTGCCCAGCAACATTTTATACTCATTAGAAAATTCATGATGAAGATTTCCATTGCTCAGTATGCTATTCAGAATATTTTTTCTAGATGTTATAGTATGGTATATATGAATCACAAATCATAGAATGCTTTCAAATCTAGAGAATAGATTTTAGAAAGAAGAAATCGGAAACCTGAACTGTGAAATGTCAGAGGAAATCTGTACAAATATTAAATATAACACCCAGAGATACACAGAATAAGGAAACACATACCACACAAGCGTGAGCAAATTAGAGAATAATTCCAAACCAATACATAAGCAAGTGCATAGTAGTTGTGTTAGTCCATTTTCTGCTGCTATAACAGAATACCACAGACTGCATCATTTATAAACAATAGAAGTTTATTTGGCTCATGGTTCTGGAGGCTGGGAAGTCCAAGATCAAGGGGCCACATCTGGTGAGGGCCTTCTTGCTGCATCATAACATGGTGGAAGGTCTCACATAGTGAGACAGGGCAAGAGAGTGAGAGCTCAAGAGAGAGAAAAGGAGACTGAACCTATCCTTTTACTAGGAGCCGTCTCCCACAATAACAGCATTAATCCATTCATAAGGGCAGAGCCCTCATGACCTAGTCACCTCTTAAAGGTCCCATTTCTTCTCACAATGGCAATTAAATTTCAACATGATCTTTGGAGAGGACATTCAAACCATAACCATGGTAAAGACGTAAGAGTAGGAACTGGCTTCTTCACAAACCACCTATCTGGATACTGCTAGATAGGGCCTGTTCAAGTATAGCTCAAATGTCTTCTCTTCTAGGAGGCCTTTCCTAATTTTCCCACTAGAACTGACCTTTATGGTTCCACTGATTATGTACTCTTTTCCTTTCTTTAAATTTTATTTTATTTTAAGTTCCAGGTTACATGTGCAGGACGTGCAGGTTTGTTACACAGATAAACATGTGCTATGGTGGGTTGGCTGCACCTATTAAGCCCCCCATGCATTAGCCATTTATCCTGATGCTCCAGGGGAGAGACTCAGGACTGGCATTTGACAGAGCTTGGTAGAGGAATCCAATGATCTCTAGGTTGATCTCTAAGTTCCTTCTCTAATGTTCTATGGATTTTAAACCTTGAATATACAAAATTATTGAGAGGAAGAAAAGAATCATGGCATAATGGAATTTATCTACTATTGTTTACATTGTCATGTTACCAAATTAACAAATCTGTCATGATATTGCAGTCACTAAGGAACAATACATACCCACAGTTCTTACAAATGATTAACTAAATGATCAGATTTTTCATTTCCCCACCAAAGCATGAGGAAATTTATCTTAGCTTTAGCTGCCTGAAACCTCTCTTGAGTGAAAAACATTAAAAACATCTGCAAATTACTGATGACTAATGCCCTTCAATTTGGCCTCAAGCTGAGAAATTCTGTGCAGAAATAAAGTGGTTTATAATCCCACAGGTCCATTCTATTATAAACTGCAGGTGGCAAATCAAGTGACTATGAACTATGCCGTGTGTGTGTGTGGTGTGTGTCTGTGTAAAAAGCAATACTCAAGAGGCTGTTTATCCTACTCCTTCAAGAGAAATTTAACCACCCAGACAAAAGGCAGATGCTAACTGAGAGGACCCAGGAATCTGGGTGATGTCAGACAGAGGCCCAAAGCCAGAGTGGCTGTCATCCCCCTCCACTGCCCACCAGCCAGGGCAGCTGCATCTGCCCTTTGCAGAAAAGCAATCTAAAGCAAGCACAGAAGAAAGCTGGAAGGAAAATAACTGCAACTCACATCGATGACCTATTTTCTGAGTCCGGCTTATGAGAGATTGGATTCTCATTCCTCCAAAAACCAGCAGAACACTTCAGGCCCAGAAAATGGTGTCTTTGTTGACTAGAATGTATGACACATCATTACCAAAGGACTTTCTTTCGATCTAGGTTCCAAGAGGTGTTAGCCTCAGATGACTATTGTGGGAGGAGCTGATAAATCCACCAAATCCTTGGTGACTTTGCTTCACTATTAGGCAAGATTAAGATGATGCTAATTGGTAGTGAGCCTGATCTATTTAGTGTCTCCTACCAGGACACAGAGCAGAATCAAAACCATTCTCACAGATCCCGTTTGCATGTCATTTAACAGTTCCAATGTGATATTCCCCCAACCTTTTAAAATTCCTTCATTCCAAATGCTGCACAATCAAAACTAATCATCTTTTTGTGAGCAAAGGGCATAGTCAAAGCATGTAGTCAGGGTCACTTTTCTGAACTGCAGATAAACCCAGGGGAAACACCATGAGTTTCTGATCTGAATTACCAAGAAATGAAACAGTGACTATTCAACAGTGACTATTCATTCAGTAGCATGCCCTGGGCTATATACAGAACAGTAGGTTAAGAGGAGGCAGGGTGTGGGGGGGTGGTGCTGGGCATGGTGGATCACGCCTGTAATCCCAGTACTTTGGGAGGCCAAGGCTCGTGGATCACCTGAGGTCAGGAGTTCGAGACCAGCCTGGCCAACATGGGGAAACCCCATCTCTACTAAAAATACAAAAATTAGCAGGGTATGGTGGTGTGCACCTGTAATCCCAGCTACCGGGGATGCTGAGGCACGAGAATTGTTTGAACCTGGGAAACGGAGGTTGCAGTGAGTAGAGATTCTGCCACTGCACTCCAGGCTGGGCAACAAAGTAAGACTCCATCTCAAAAAAAAAAAAAAAGAGGAGAGAGGGGAAGTGAGAAACAGGAGGGTAGGGTCCCCAGAAAGCTTCTTTTCTGGCCAGCTAACATGACACATAGGCCCATGTGAAATAGTTGAAGACTGTGCAATAACACTGGATAAGCTATATCCATCAATTCTGAGGAGAAGTCAGTTCAACCCAGGACCAAGACTTGAGTGGGAATGCTTCCTGAAGCAGATAAATCTAGGTACAGTTTTGAATGAAGAAGTGAAAAGGATTAGTGTAGATGAGGCAGGAGAGAAACCCAGAGCCAAGAAACAGCACACAGAGAATGCAAATATGAAGAAGGTGATTTAAAGGACAGCGATCTTACTCCCACTAGTCAATAATGGCCTTTGTGTTTCCATTTACTGTCATAAGAATCTTAAGAATGGGGATAATGTGTTCTATCTTCCTATATTTCCTACAGTATTTGCACATAATAATTGCTCATATTATAGCTAGTAGAATCATGGATTCCTACAGTTGGACTGAACTTATCATCCCATCTGCTTGCAGAATAAATAAATTAATAAATAAATGAACAGGTTATTAAAATTAACAGGTTGTTAAAAAGATCGGCCTGGTTCCAGTAGAAGAATTATAAAAATAATCAAGAGATGAAGTTGAATTTGTATACAAGAGTCAGTTGAAGGCAGAGCTTTCAGGCAGCCTGGGGGCTGGAATTTTTCCTCAAAGGTGACAGGGTGCCACACCAGGCTTTTAAACAGTAGAGTAACATAGGAAATTTTCTTTGAGAAAGAGTGTCTTGGCAGATTTTTGCAGGAAAAGGCAAATCAGAAGGCCAGCAGGATTCCATTGCAACAAGGAGTTAAAGGCTATACAGTCTGGAAGGCGACCGACAGCCTGCCCAGGCCCAAGGGAAAAAAAATACCAGATGCCCCAGCAGAGGAGGACTGGCTAGACTGTCTTTACCAGGGATTTGCCCCAGGCCCTTTCAGCCACTGGGCCCCAGTAATTTATCCTAATTTCCTTCCCCACAGCCCCGCCTCTCCACCTCAACCCTGACAGTACTTATTAGCTCAAAATGGACCATCTGAAGGAAGGGACAACCTCTTGCGAACGAACCGAGGGCCTGGTCTGCTCCAGATAAGTGTTTCCTCTAAGAAAGAAATTATAATGCATTCCTAGTGTGAGTGCAGCAGCAATAGCCTGACAGCCATTTGCATAATTTCTCTTCTGTAACAGACTTCAAAAATAACAATAGGCAAACTAGATAGAATCTATTAATTTTAAATTTGCTTGAGCTGCTATCTTTAATGAAGCTAAAGTACCATGAAGATTTTAAATCTATTAATTATGTGGTATATTATTTGTTCTCTCCAACGAGACATTTTGGGGAATGGACATTTAATTTGTGTTACTATAGAATCACCATCTTATTCTGGATGTCCACTTGGTTTGAATGTACTGATAAGGTTGGAAGGTAGCGTGTCTAGAAAGTTCATCCAAGAGTAGCAGAAAAATGCTAATTAATGTCAAGAATAAAATATACGCACACACATCAAGTCAGGAATGACTCAAGAACGCAGAAGTGACCAGCCTGGGCACCATAGCAAAACTCTGTCTCTACAAAAAATAAATAAATTAGCAAGGCATGTTGGCACATGCCTGTAGTCCCAGCTACTTGGGAGGCTGAGGTGGGAGGATCATTTGGGCCCTGGAGTTCAAGTCTGCAGTGAGCTATGATCACACAACTGCACTCTCGCCTGGGGGACAAAGTGAGACCCCACCTCAAAAATAAAAATTTAAGAACCCGGAAGCAAAAGAATCTCATAGATGACTTTTGCAAGTGCTAAAACCACTACACAGCAACAGGAGGACAGGAACCATGCCTATCAGGTCCACCATTATATCTCCCATGCCTAACATAGGGCCTGGCATGTGGCTATATAATGTTGAAAGAAATGACCTACTAGATGGATGAATGAATGGGATTTCTTTACATAACAAAGGCAATTAAAATACCTAAGAAATATATGCATAAGATTTATTTTTCCAAAGAACTAAAAGAGCAATAATTTCATGATCATGTTCATTCATAAGCATACGTGCCCACATGTGTGCACGGGCAAACACGCACACCCTTCAAGTAAAAACACCTTAAGAAGGAACTACATTGAAAAGAAAGGACTTTAAGTCTTAAATTATTTATTATAGCAGAAACATTTCAAACTAGCAAAGCATTTAATAACACTGTAAAATGAATTACCACAAGTAAACCTCTTAGTTTTCTTCACCCATTTATGGAGTGCCAGACACTACACTTGATGGCTGACAAATTGCAAAGAAGGAAAAAAAGAAAATACCTAACTTTTGAGTGTCTTCTGGATAATTTTTCCAAAGAACATCCTACTAAATTATACTCTAAACAGGCCAGACGCGATGGCTCATGCCTGTAATCCCAGCACTTTGGGAGGCCCAGGTGAGTGAATCACCTAAGATCAGGAGTTGGAGACCAGACTGACCAATATGGTGAAACCCCATCTCTACTAAAAATACAAAAATTAGCTGGGCGTGGTGGCGGGTGCCTGTAAGCCCAGCTACTCAGGAGGCAGAGGCAGGAGAATCGCTTGAACACAGAAGGTAGAGGTTGCAGTGAGCTGAGATGGTGCCACTGCACTCCAACTTGGGTGACAGAGCAGGACTCCGTCTCAAAAAAAAAAAAAAAAAAAGTTTTACTCTAAACAGATGAATTTTTGGCAGCACCAAATAATCCATTTTCTGCTCCATTTTAATATCCACATTTTCATTTCATGGGTTTTATCCCTCAATTCCAAATGACATTCTAAGTCAAATAAGAACTTAACCAAAGTCATCAGCTAATACTTAAAAAAAAAATAAATCCTAATGGTAAAAGGAGAATCTCTGGGTATTAAGTCTGCCCTGAAAAACAGGGCAAACAATGTGTCCAGTTTCAGATTTTAAAAATTTGTGGATCTGGAGTTCGCCTGCTTTATCACACACACACACTGGGCACACACAGAGATCACCTGTGTGTGATCTGCTTTATCACACACACACACACACACACACACGGTACACACAGAGATCCCTGGGGATTGTTCCTGCACTTCCATATTTCTCTCTCCATAAAGCTCAATCTTCCTTCATCCTGAATACGGTGAAACTACTATGATCTTCCATACTACTTCCCTAATCATATTTTGGAAAATGTCATGTGGAAATCTTTTTGGTATTAGTATTTTCAAATCAATCCTTCCAACATACCCTGTAATCAAAGCACAGTGTGATTCATTCTGTCAACATCCAGTGGCTTTGGGAGGCCAAGGTGGGAGGATTGCTTGAGCCCAGAAGTTCAAGACCAGCCTGGGCAATATAGTGAGACCCCATCTCTACAAAAGTAAAAGATTAAAAAAATTATCCAGGCATGATGGTGTGCAACTGTAGTCCCAGCGACTTGGGAGGCTGAAGTGGAAGGATGGCTTGAGTCCAGGAGTTCGAGCATGCAGTGAGCTATGATCTTGCCACTGCACTCCAGCCTGGACAACAGAGTGAGATACTGTTTCTACAAAAAACAAACAAAAACATTCCATGGTGCCTATGGTGTGGCAGGTCCTGGTGACATAAAGTAGCCTCCTTATCCCTATGGGGCTCAGAGCATGAGTGTTACAGAAGGGAAGTGCAAGGTGCTATAGGAGCCCATGACAAAGGAAATCAGGCCTCTGAGGTGATTCTCCAACTTGGTTGCACATTGGAATCACCTGAAGAGATTTACAAATATGGATTCCTGGTCCCACCTCTCCCTGGAAATTCTGGAGTATGGCTCTGAGCACCAGCAGTTTTTAAGCTTCCCAAAGAAGCAAAAAAGTTTGTGAATCATTGCTCTAGGGGGGTGGTTCTCGAACTTTTGTATTCATCAGAATCTTCTGGAGGGCTTGGTAAAACAGACTGCTGGACTCCACATCCAGAATTTCTGACCCTGGTGGTGGAGAAGAGCCACAGAATATGCATCTCTAACAAGTTCCCAGGTGATGCTGGACCACCCTTTGAGAAACACTGCTCCAGAAAGCCAGCTGAGGAAGTGAGCTGAAGGGACAGCGGACGGGGGAATGTTTTCGGCAGAGGGAAGCACTGTGTGAAGGCCCAAAGTGGAGATAGCACCGCGGCAAGCAAATATTCCTGGAACCAAAAGATCTGAGGCATGGCCAGAGGTTAGGGAGCAAGGAGGGTCATGCAGGGTAAGGCCAGTGATAGGTGGACACAAATCCTGGTCCTGCCATCTGTGATTCTGACTGAGAAAAAAATGACTCCACGAAGCAAAAGAGGCTGCTCCTCTTCACAAGAATTGGCCACAGCAGTATTGTCCAATCAGTAGGGTTCTTAACTCTCAGATTATGAAAAATCCAGGCTGGCTTATTATTAAAAAGTAATAACACTCTTTGCAGGGTTAACATTTTATAGCTTTCATGACACTTTTGCAAGTGTTATCTCATCCAATTCTTAAAGAAATCCTGGAATGCAAGAAGGTCTGGTGCTCCTGCCTTCATTTTGCCAGGTCTAGAACCCCATTATCAGCCTTCTGGTCTGGTCATCTTCTACTGTAGCTCATTACCCTCCAGCGTTTACTTCTACCCACAAATGGAAAAGTCCAGTCCTCTAGAAAATTCTTGTCCAAGTGCTGAGAAAAATACAGGAGAAACCAGCTCTCCACATAGGTGGTAACATACACACCTGCCCATAGCATTTACACATGTGTCACCAGAGACTGTTCCAGAAGGCCCTGGCTATGTTTAGACAACTATTTGACTCTCCAGAAATTCAATCCAAAAGCCAGGCATGGTGGCTCATGCCTGTAATCCCAATACCTTGGGAGGCCAAGAGAGGAGGATTGCTTAATGTCAGGAGTTCAAGACCAGCCTTAGCAACACAGGGAGAACTACCCTGCCAATCTCTACAAATTTAAAAATTAGCTCATGTGGTGGCATATGCTTGTAGTCCGAGATACTCAGGAGGCTAAAGCGGGAGAATCCCTTGAACCCAGAAGGCTGTAGTGGGCTATGATCTCACCACTGCACTCCAGCCTGGATGACAGGGAGACCCTGTCTCAAAAAAAAAAAAAAAAAAAATTCAGTCAGTGTAAAGTTGATTTGGAAGAGAACTCAGGTGTTTGTTTTCACATTCTTAGACACTAGTCCTGAAATTTGGGTAGCTGCCGTGAGGGGGAAGTAATGTCTGGGTTTGGTTCTACCGTAAGCCAACAGGCTAGGCAAACTATGGATAACTTAGAGACCATACAAGTATAATAAACAATTCAGGAATTTTTTTTCTGTCAAAATTAACACTCTTCAGAAAATATTGGCTACTATTTTAATTTTTACCTTCTTTTTAAATTCAAGAATGTGTTGTGTCTTTTTCTGTGATTATAAAGTAGTACATGTTTGTAGGTGAGATGTTGGAAAATACAGGATACAAATCAAATAAAATCACCCCAATCCTACCCAAAAACTAATCACTTTCAACATTTTGTTGTCTTTCCTTCAGACTTAAAAAAAAAAATGCATGTGGGTAGGTGCAAGAGTGTCTATGGGTGGGTGTGCATTTTTTTTTAACCAGTGTTGACTACCTATTGTTTGATATTTGGCATTTTTAAAAATATTACATCATTTTTAGTAGGTTTTAACATCATTTAACTATAATTGTGATTCTTAAAAGGGGATATCTCCACTCTCAGGATATCAGAATCACCAAGGAGGCATTTTAAAAATTATACCTTCCTTCCAAAGCTACAATCCTCCTCCATCCACCCTCACATTAAGATTTCTTGGTGGGCTAGGGCTTGTACAGACATATGAGAACTGCTAGTCTGCAAGAGGTATTACTGACCATTCCTTTTTCCCTTACATGGGCACGCCAAATTAGTTAACTGATGTCCCATAAGCATTTTGTTGTTTCCAATTTTTCCTTATTTATGAGCTACTGCAGTCAACATCTTAGCATTCATATATACATACGTAATGGTTTTAAGTTAAAGTCCTGGGTATAGACTTGCTAGACAAAAGATTTAAATATTTTTAAGGCTTATGAATAACTTTTGGGGAAAGATGTAGCATAGACTAGAGAATGATCAAAATATATAAAAACTATTGACTATATTAAGAATATTTCTTATAATGAACGAACGGTTTTCAATCACTGGTTCTCCTAGGTAAAAGACAACCATGACCTTTCTCTTTGTTACTTAGATGTCAAACATCCAGGTTCCAGGCACATGCGGTCCCCAAGGAAACTCTCCCATCAATCTGCATTGCAGCTTCAGAGACGCTATGCTATGCCGGCTCAGGAAACCAATTAATTAGCCTTCTTAATTTTCCTAAGTACCTCTGGCACTCTCTAACTGCCTATCCAGTCCCTTCAAGGGGAAGCCTCCAGCTTCCTTTTCTTTCTGAGACAGGATAGAAAGGCTAAACACGACGATACGCACGTCTGCACACCCAGGCCCACACCTGTTACTTTTCAACTGGGAAAGGTTTCCTTGGCAACCATCTGCACCACTGCCCCAACAACTTCTGCTCAGTAAGCCCTGATATTAGCAGAAATAAGACTTCTTTATCAGGATCCCTGTTTTACTAATCCCCCCCGACCCCGGACTATTTCTCCATGCAGGCAGGGATGGTGGCTGTCTATTTACCATCCACTGCTGATCTCCTAGTTCTTGACAATACTTTTCAAAACATGTTTGCTAGATAAATAGATAAGATTTAGCAACCTCCCTTTTATATGCAAGACTTGTGAAATTCATAAGCACTTTGGATATTTAAAAACAAACTTGACAAAACAAAACAGTTTGCAAACAGCCATATGGTGATTTCCTCACAACGGTTGTTAAGAATGAAAATATCCTAGTTCCTCTGATTTCATTAGAAGAATCAACAATGCACCATTAGAAGCAATTTTAAGAACTGAATGTAGAGTAGATGTGCTATTTCCACAAGTAGATGACAAAGTGGTGACTGAGTTGCTGAGTACAGTCAGAGAGGTTATGCCTGCCCAAATTTACCTAGCCAAGGACAGATGCAGAAGCTGTAATCTAGCTCACGCTCTGTTCACCAACACATGTGCTCTAGTGTGGGGCTTCATCCGCCCAGAGAAAAGGGCAATTTTTTCTAATGATCACAAAGGCATATTTGCTCACCAAGTTGTACAGCTTTTTGCAATTCACGCAATGGCACTTAGACAAGTCCTCTGTGTTTTGTTTACTCATATTCCTCAACCAAATGTAGCAAAGTTTTAAAATATGCCAATATGCTCCATCAGCAAACATTAAATAGATTGAGTACATTGTTAGTTGATAATTATATTAAGACTACTATGAGGGGGAAAAGTCCCAGGATGATTTGGGAACAGATAACATTTTAGCAATGGAAGAGAATTCAGAGAACATGTCCTTAAGAAAAAGAGGCTCAAAGAGCTCATCTAGATTACCAGACTCTTAAAATAGCACTCTTAGGCCAAATCAGATATAAATTTAATTTTGCATTTAATCTAGGCCCTAAACTGCCCCTCACACACCCTGCAGGACCTACTTTTAGGTCCCTGGCTAAGCAATTCTAATGATAAACGAGCAGCTTTGCAATTTGATTGAGACTGAATTCTGACTGGGTCGTGTTATACTGCATGGATGATTTTCCATATCTTTTAGCATCAAGATTTTTTCCCCAAGTTTCAAAATTAAACTGATAAAAAAGAAATAAATCAACCTTTTATAAGATCTAATAGCTGTCAGTGTTTTTCTCTGGTAGGAGTTCTAATTCCTTTTTTGAAAAAAAGATTAATCATCGAAGCAACTTATAGTATAAGATTAAAATTTATCATTTATATTATAAAATTTATATTACTTGCCACTTCTATCAACTCTAAAGGGGTAATTTTCTGTATTGAATTATTTATAATCTCTTGTAATCAGATACCTGGTAAACTTTTAAACATTTATGTATTCACCTAATTCAAAGATGGCAAGTGAACTAATACTGAAAATGGAAAATCTGTCTGTCAGAACGTAAGGCCCTGTAGAATTTATGATATGTCTATTTACCTACATACTAATGTATACCCCTACACATTTACCTTATTGCTGCATAATTATACCTGATTATTATTAAATGAATGAATAAATGTAATAAATACTATAAATTAAGATGGCATGTCAGATAATGTCCACAATAGTGGAGAAAGTAGCAAATTTCCACATTATTTGGGTCTCTATGAATTTTAATGCATTGTTATTGTTATGTTAAATTATTACCATTTCTCTACAAAAGCCTTGACAATGTTGGATTTCTCTTACAGTACTAAGACTCATAATACAAGCACATTTTAATTTGGTATTGACCATAAGGATTCCTAATCAAGATACAAGCTATGAAAAGAGAGAATTAAATTTGCTTCTTTGAAATTCCAAAAGAAGATGCTTTCTGTCTTAGTTAACTGCTATTCCTCTGTACTTGTTTCCTATTGCTGCTGTAAGTTAACACAAATTTCATAGCTTGAAACAACACAAATTTATTACCTTACAGTTCTGAATTGGACATCTGAAACAGGTCTTACTGTACTAAATTCAAGTTGTCAGCAGGGCTGCATTCCTTCTGGAGGATTTAGTGGAGAACCTGTTTCTTTGACTTTTCCACTTTGTAGAGGCTGCCCCTTCTCCACCTTCAAAGCCAGCAGTATAGCATCTTCAAACTTCTCCCTGACCTTGACCCCTGACCCTCCTGCTTCCCTCTTTCACTTATAAGGCCCCTTGTGATTACCTAGAGCCTACCCAGATAATCCAGAGTAACTTCCCCAACTCAAGATCCTTAATTTAATCACATCTATAAAGTCTTTTTTGCCACGTAAGGTAACACAGATTCCAGGGATTAGGACATAGACATCTTTCAAGGCCGTTATTCTCCCAACCAACCTTCTGAAACTGGCGTTTAGCATTGTGTAGTATCCTGAAGAGGTAGCATATGAGGGGTGGATGGAACACATTTGGGGAGTGAGGGAGACAGTGTTTGAATCCTGGCTTTGGCCACTTTCTAGCTATGTGACCTTAGCCAATAGACTCAAACCCCCTGAGCCTCAGTTTTGTCACCTCTAAAGCAGGGCCAGAATGCCTACTTCATTTTGTTGTTGTAAGGGTTAAAGGGGAGAACAAACATAAATCCACAGTAGGTGTTGAATAAATGTGAGTCAGTTTCCTTCACTTGCCCATTAAATGGGTACTGTAGCATTAATGCCAACTACATACTGATTTTCACGATATTGACATGAGGTTAAACACTATTGAATTCAGTGAAAAGAGAATTTCTCTGACCCAGAATGTTCAAGACAGACAGTAGACTGGTGGCCTTTCTTTGTCAGCCAACACCATTGAACATTAGCAGGGCTGCTTCAGTAGCTTAAACGGCAACCTGATTCAAGACAACAGAAAGGATTTCTCTTTATCTCTGATTCTCAGTTACCTCTCAGGTGAGATACTTATAGCCAGGAGCTGCCAAATCATGTCTGAAGTCTAAAGAAAATGACACGTTATGGTGGAATGCATATTAAAGGACAATGCCAAGTTTCTAACTCCAAATAACTGTTAAATTCTTTAAAAATTTGAAGTTATAGATATGTAATATATGTTGACAAAATTGAAGAAAAAAATACAGATAATTATTCAAATGTCATCAATTGGGAAGTCATGGAAATAGCATGAGATTTGGAGTTAGATGATTATGATAGCAGGAGACCCATACCAGTCCCTGCTGTGTGACCTCAGGTGGTCACCTTTCTGGGCTTCAGCTGTAAACTTACAGAGTTACTACAGGGATTAAATAAGATTATAAATGTGAAAGCACTACATCAGTATAGGATAATATTATTTCTTCCTCATTCAACAAACATGTATTTTATCTTTACTCTGTGGTAGATGTTGAAATTAAAAGAGAATAAAGAACAAATAAGACAATGTTTCTTAGCCTCAAGGAACTCTCAAGCTAATAGGGAAAGGGACAGAAACATACCGTATTTATAAAATATCTCTGTGTTATTTTTTAGTTAAAGCATACTTTACTGAGAGTGAAATGTTCAGATCTTACATATACCATTCAATTTAATTTTGCCGAATGCATATGAAGAGGCAAAATATTTTCACCACTCCAGAAAAGTCCCCTGTTCCCATTCCCAGGCAATTCCCACTTCCCTCAGAAGAAACCACTGATCAGAGTTCTATCACCACAGGTTAATTTTACCAGTTTCAAAATTCCATAAGTGGAATTATGTGGCATGCAGGGGTTTTTTGTTTTTGTTTTAATTGAGACAAGGTCTCATCTGTGTCGCCCAGGCTGGAGTACAGTGGCGCAATCACGGCTCACTGAAGCCTGAACTTCATTCAGCATATCTTGATATGGATCCATGTTGTTATATTTAGAGTAGTTATTTTGTGGTTGTTGTTTGTTTTGCTAAGTAGTATTCCTTTTATGGATCTGTCACAGCTTATCTATTCTCCTGGTCATGGACATCTGAGTTGTTTCCACTTTGGGTCTATTATGAACGGAGCTACTATGAACAGTCTTGCACAAAGTATTTTTGTGTGTGTGTGGGCAAATGTTTTCTTTCTCTTGCATATAATACCTAGGAATAGAATTGATGTAATACCTAGGAATAGAATTGATGGGTCATAAGATCTCCTTTCATTTTAAATTTAAACTTTATGCTCTTTTCCATAAGTTTGAAATTTTATAATTTAACGTAATTTCAGAATGTTTAAGTTATTTTTAAAAACTATTTTGTATTGTGAAAGCAAATTCTATTTGAGATGGAAATAGCCCCAAGACCATTTTTTTCTTTTACATTGCAAGTAAAATTCCCTTTTCAAGGATAAAAATAGGTGGCAGAGTTGGGAGAAAAATCTGTAAAACAAAGCCATTTGGAGAAAGTCGTAGTGGTTCCTGGAAAACACATTGTTCACCTGACTACCATATCCAGCAGCTAACGAACTCTCCTGTTCAAAAGCGCTTTCTCAGGCTTCTTCATTCGCAGTAACATCTCCATTATACAAGATCTCTTTTTGATATTAACCTTGTCTGTCTTGCTCCCTTTATAACCCCATTGCCTAGTAGTACAGTATCTGGCACATAAGAGGCACTCAGCAAAATTTTGATGAACAAATGAAGGAAGGAACAGTGGGTTAGGCAAAACAAGGAGCAGGAACTAAACAGTACCTGAGCTGTTTTACTCTCTTGGTTTTGCCATTAAGTAGCAATTACGGTTCAGATCTCAAATCACATTCTCCGACATTCTGAACAGGGATAGAGATATAAACATCACCATGGTGACTCTTTTCCAGTCATCTATGCCTACCACGATGTCCCAGGCCACCCTTAGATTCCAATTATTCTCCTTAGGAGCATGCAGAGCACTAGTTGAGGATCACTGCGGCAATGAGCCCTTGTGTTTGAGGGGAGTATGTTGTGTCCCTCAAATTCAGAAGCCCTGCTCTAAACTCATCATTGTGTGGCCTGTAAAGGGAGAGTATAAGGAACACCACTGCACCAGTGTCTTTATGCACAACAATGGTTCCCACCATTTCCAGAGAAAGACTCATTTTTCAAAGCCAAAAAATGTATGCTTTTTTTTTTTTTTTACCCCACCTCTTACCATAACAGAGGCTTACTTTCACTATCTGGTATTGAAAAACATATAGCACAAGCTACTGTGAATTTAGTAGCACTTTAAAATGAACTTCTGTTTCATTCTCTACAGACACTAGAACATGGGCTATGTCTGTTTTATTTCATTCATAACTCATTGTGGAGGGATTCATGGATGTGTTTCTCGTTTGACATATTGCCATGGCTTGGGCACTGAGTTCCATGGGTGGGAAGTGCAGGAATCAATTTCTCCACCGTAAGAGAAAAGTGAAGAGGTGGACACAGGAAACTCTGAACCAGAGTTCACTATGAATCACTATGACCAGAGTTCCTTATGAATCACAAAGATCATTATGAATGGAGAAATGGAGCTCTCTGATTGTCCAGGTCTAAGTCAAATCCTCCTCCTATGAGATAAGGGCAGGGGCTGCCCTGCTCAAGCCATATGGAATGGGCTCCTCATATAAAATAGGACTTCTACTCCTAGTCAAAAGGAAAGGAGATGATTTTATACAAGTAGTTCATTAAGACTTGTATCATGACCAGGTACGGTGGCTCACACCTGTCATCCCAGCACTTTGGGAGGCCAAGGCAGGTGGATCACTTGAGGTCAGGAGTTCGAGACCAGCCTGGCCAACATGGTGAAACCCCATCTCTACTAAAAATACAAAAAGTTAGCCAGGTGTGGTGGCATGCACCTGTAATCCCAGCTACTTGGGGGCCTGAGGCAGGAGGATCGCTTGAGCCCAGGAGGCAGAGGTTGCAGTAAGCCAAAGATTGCACCACCGCACTCCAGCCTGGGCAACAGAGCAAGACTCTGTCTCAAAAAAAAAAAAAAAAAAAAGTAAAAGACTCGTAGGATGTTTGCAGAGAGAGTAAAACAATAAAACAGCATTCAGAAGCACAGAACACATTTTGAGGAGTTTGGATTTCCATACCTGATCCCCAAAGCCAGGAAAGCCCTGCTGCCACTTGCCAAGGCATATATGAACTCTGAATATCCTGAGCCTGATGTTGTGTATACCAGGCACAAAGCAAAACTAAGCAAGGATGATTTTGTTAAAACTGTAACCTTTTAAATATTGTACAGATTGCTTTAACTAGAGAAGATATCTATCACTTACGAGGAGTTAAATGTAAAAACAAAACGGGTTCAGTTAGTGCATTTAGATACAATGTACAGACCAGTGCTACCCTGGAGAGGCAGAGGGAAGAGGGGAAAGAAGCCAACAGAGCATTTTGTAGAATTTTTTTGTATTCTCACCACTGCAGGAATGAGGAGAGTTAGGAACACAAAGTGTGATCAAGTAGAACAAAGTCTCCAGGAAAGGTTAAGCTAACTAGGTGAACTCCTCTCTGTTTTCCTGGCAATAAGGCAGCACTTTATAATGATATTTTAATGAGGAAAAAATACAGAAACAAAGAAAATGATGTTTAGTATACAGACAACATCTAGCTTTAGCAATTAAAAAGTACATATATATACACACACACATATATACATATATATACACATATATACATATATATACACACATATATATATACATATATACATATATAATTATTTTTTCTTTTCTAAAAAATATCTTTCCAGAGGAGGCCTAACTCCTAGGCAGTGTGCCCCAAATCAGCCAAAAAGTAAATATATTTTATAACTCTTTTAAAATGTCACATCTTCCCCTTATGACCTTATTTTTGTTCCATAGCTTAAAACTTTTGTCAATCCTGCTTAGGCCTCCCCTCAAGGAGGAACTGATGAGCCCAGTGATTCTCAACCCTGACTGTACATTGGAATCACCACAGAAGCTTTCACAATCACAAGGCCTGGCTTCACCCTCAGCAATTCTTATTTAATTGGGCCAGAGCGGGGCCCAGGCACCCGTCCACAATGGCTGTTTTTATTGATAGCAACAATAGTATTCTGATTTTACAGAAATAATTTTAGACAAGTAGTTCATTAAGACTTGCAGCATGTTTACTATTATTTACTATGCAGTTAGCAGGCCAGATGCTTACAGCCGGGAGCTACCACTGTACATGAATAGATTAGAGAAACACATTCAGCATCGTACATTTTATGCTATTAGCACAACCTGAAAGACAGCACATAATTGGTGGCACGTTAAAAATTCTGTACAATGAAGTCTGCTGCTGTCATTGAGACGCCAGGGTGGGGAATAAGGGTGATCCAGTGCAACTGATGTACTTTCATAAACAGAGGAGAATTAAGCGTCCACTGGACCTTTTCCAGGTTAAATCTATCATAGGGCAGTAGGAGAGCAATGGGCTGGAAGTCAGGAGACTTGGGTTCCAGTTCTGACTACCAGCCAAGTCATCTCAAGGAAGTCACTTGAATTACTGTTAGTTTCTAAGCTCCGTCAGGGAGAGGGATGATGACTGGGTTGACTTTTGTTTTAACTGGATTAATTTTGAAGGACAAATAAAAAGCTCAAAATTAGCATAGAACATGAAGAGCATTCCAGACAGAGGGAATTCTAGGTGGCAAAAGAAAGCAGTTTAAAATGGCATGGCATGCTTGGGGAACCTTAAGTATTTTAGAATAGCTGGAGCATAAATACCAAGGAGAAGCAGAGGCAGTCGTGTGGGACAGAGACCTGACTGTGAGATCACGTGTGCCATGCTGGGAAGCTTCAGCTGTATTCAGCATAGGCAACTGGAGAGTCATCAAAGAGTTTCATCATAAAGAGCTCAATCAGGCCAGGCATGGTGGCTCATGCCTGTAATCCCAGCACTTTGGGAGGCTGAGGTGGACGGATCACTCGAGGTCAGGACTTCGAGATCAGACTGGCCAACATGGTGAAACGCCACCTCTACTAAAAATATAAAAATTACCCAGGTGTGGTGGTAGGCACCTGTAATCCCAGCTACTTGGCAGGCCGAGGCACAAGAATCACTTGAACCTGGGAGGCGGAAGTTGCAGTGAGCCGAGATCATGTCATTGCACTCTAGCCTGGGTGACTGAGCGAATTTGCCTCAAAAGAAAAAAAAAAAAAAAAGAGCTCAATCAGACAACCACATACGAGGTTTAGAAAGACCATTCTGGCATCACAGGGAAAAGGGGAGTGGTGGGCTGAAAGTGAAGGAAATGGGATAATGCCAACATGGCAGCAAAAATTCTAATTAGGAGGCTACGGCAGACGCTTCACCACTCTGTGGCCCAATGTCCTCATTATAAAATGACAAGTGTATTAGTCAGAAACTGTGTATAAGTGACAAAAACATGTCTCAAACCAGCTTTTTTTTTTTTCCCAAAAGTGGTTTCTTGACTCATATTTCAGACATGTCCAGGGCTATACTGACTTCAGGCATCGCTCACAGGATTTCATCAGAGCTCTCTCTCTCTCTCACTCTCTCCATCTTTCTAACAGGCTCTCTCCACCTGAGAAACAAGGTGGCCACAGCAACCCAAGGTTGCTAATCCATAAAGTTAGTCCCCTCCACTGGAAGAACAGCACAAAAAGAAGTGTCCCAAGGAAAACTCCAACTGATCTGGCTTTGGTCATGTGTCTAGCCCTGAACCAATCACTGCGAATTGGGAAATGGAGCTCTCTGATTGGCCAGGCCGGAGTCACTGCCTACTCCTGTGAGATGTGAGCAGTGTCTGCCCCAGTCAAGCCACAAGGACTCCCCATGGGAAATGGGACTCCTGCGCCTTCCTCTCCCAGAGGAAAGGAGAAAGGATGTTGAGTGGGCAAAAACAACATTGGTCCACTACAGAAGATGGGGTGAAAGGGCTTTAGGATCCACATACTATAAGCCATGTTTTCACCAGAAGCTCATTCAAATTTCTCCATCAGGCAAGACTCCAAGAGCCTCAAGCCCCAGTCCAGGAGGGGAGTTGAGATATTTCTCACTATTGGCTTAACTTATTGGCTAAAGTTTGTTCTTTTGAGCTAAGACTGTACACACGCACATGCACACGCACACACACACACAGAGAGAGATCAAGAATGAACAGAAGCAAATGACTTCTTTAATTCTTGTATAATTCAGCTTTACACTAAAAAGAAAGTGAAGAAGTGGGGAAGAAAGGAAAGGAGGATAAATTCCAGTGAAGCAAGTGCCCTTTTTCTAAAGAAAAAACACTAGGGCTCAGAAACTCTGTTAAATTGTTTTTATTGTGAAACTGGAAAAGGTTCCAAAGAGAGCAACCCGGATGATTAAAGTCATAAATACGTTCTGAGAAAAGCTCAAGAATCTAGGATTTTTCACTACAAAGAAAAGATTAAGAAGACTGAATAAATGACATGCACCAGTAAGGTACTTGGTTCGTATCTGCAATATTAGAGAGTTGTGCTAGACATAAAGAATAGCTGTACTTCTTTCCTCCTCTCCTCCCACTCTGCCTTTTGATTGAAAAGATGTGGGGGTATCTCAAAATGACAAAAACCTACTCGTGAAGGGATATTGAAAGTTAAAATAATTACTATAGTAGGGCGAGAAAAGAAAGAGAGAAGCCGACAGATTCTCAGGATAGGTATTAGATTACTGGTTCCATACAACGTGAAGGAGAACTAAATGATGCTGAGGTTTCTTGTGCTTCAGTCTAATCTTAAAATTAAATTAGGTGATAATGTATATTCTTCTCACTTGACTTTTAGCCGTATTTCAAAAACCACCCTCCCCATACCTTAAAATATACAAATGTAAAAAAGAATTAGTCAAACAATATTATATTTACACATCACTTAACACTTCAAGAAAACAATAAAGTGGTGTCACTCTAACATCTTTGGCTTCAAAGTACCATATAGGATAAATGCATTTCTAATTAAAGACTTCCAAACTTTCAAAATGAAACAAAAATTTGCAAAATGAAACCAAGAAACCAAGTAACACTTAATTTTGTTATATTTAGCCTCATGTCAGCTATTTTTGTTTTAAAGTGGTTTATGATTCAATTGGCAAATGTTTAGGGAACATATCTCATGTGCAAAATATTATCCTAGACACGGTGGAGAAAACAAAGAGGCAAAAGGAAAAGTCTCTATTGGCATGAAGCTTATAATTAAGTTGTGTAGACAAAGCATAAGTATTGTTACAAGTTAAATAAAAATGTATAAGAATGCATTATGGGCCAGGCACTGTGGCTCACACCTGTAATCCCAGCACTTTGGGAGGCCGAGGTGGGTGGATCACCTGAGGTCAGGAGTTGGAGACCAGCCTGACCAACATGGTGAAACCCCATCTCTACTAAAAATACAAAATTAGCTGAGCAGGCTGACGCATGCCTGTAGTCCCAGCTACTTGGGAGGCTGAGGCAGGAGAATCGCTTGAACCCAGGAGGCGGAGGTTGCAGTGAACCAAGATCACATCATTGCACTTCAGCCTGGGCAACAAGAGCAAAACTCCATGTCAAAAAAAAAAAAAAAAAGCGATATAACAAATATCATGTGGCAGGTTGCAATTAAGTACAAAATAAGTGCAAGAAACTCCCAGTCTCAAGCAGGGGTTATCACTGTGGGCTGGGGAGACTGCCTGGAGGAGGAAGTCCTGAAGGGGTCCTGCAAGCTGACTGAGAGTCACAGGAGAGGGCTGCGCAGCTGAGAAGCAGGAATGTGAGGCTCAAATCGAGAATCTAGAAAGCAAACAAGAGAACCAGCATAGGGGCTCTCCAGGAGGCAGTGGGATCAGCCTGGGTGGATGTTTTGGCACAACCCTGGACTTCAGTTCTTTGGGGTTTAGAAGTTTCTTAAGAGAATCTCAAATAAAATTGTCATTTTGGGACCAGCGGTCTGGTTGCAATTGGTTTATTTGTATATACTGCTTACTGTGTTCCAGATGCAGTTCCAAGTGCTTTTTAAAGATTAACTCAATTCATCCTCATGACACCCCTTTGAGGTAGGTATTAGGAAGCTAATGCACAGAGTGGTTACAGTAACTTGCCTATGGCCACACCATTAATAAGGGATGGAACCAGTATTTGCAGCCAGCAGTCAGGCTCCCAGGTCTGTCCTGCTCAGCACCATGTTATACCCTACAAAGAAGACCAGGGCAGAATGTGCCTCCTGGAAGCAGGTCAGGAGTCCCCACCCAGGGCTTGAGAACTGAGTCAGGGTGATGGTGGAAGGAGGGGAGAAGGACACTGGAGGAATAAGGAATAGGAATACATAATATAATGACTGGTTAGATATGAGTGGGGGAGGACAGCAAGGGAGAGGGGATAGGGAGTGGGGCTAGGGGTGATAAGAAAGGAAAATTCAAAGGGACTTGGAATTTTTTATTTTTATGCTTCCCCTGGTGAGGAGCAGGTCTACTCAGGGATAATGAGTCCAAATTTTGACCCAAAAAGTATGAGCTCCTTGAAGTCAGACAAATCTCAGTTTGAATCTGGCTGTGTGGCTTTGGGAAAGTTTCACAATCTCTCTGTGCCTCTTCTCCATCTCTAATGGGAACAATTCCAATAGCTGAGGTGATGTAAATCAAGAGTCTGGCACAGTGTCTGACAGGAGAAAGCCTTCCATTCAATGTCTTGAAGCCACTGGAGGTGTGGAACCCAGAGCTTGGACATGAGTTCATGGCTAGACAATTTGGATTTGGGGATGGAGAGAAGGCAGAGCTTGAAATAATCAAGAAAACAGCAATGTGACTGCCACTGTGCTGGGCTCTTCGCATGCTTTATTTTATATAATTCTCACAACAACCCAACAAGGCCATTTAAAGATGAGAAAACTGGCTTAGGAAGGATGAGTAAGAGGCAGCTTTTCCAGCCTGGGTCTGCCTAACTCTGAAGGCCTCAATTCTCACAGCTCATTGCCTCCCCAGCTGGTGTTATGAGAGGTGAGATCACCAAGAGATCGCCAGAGACTATCAGGGTTGGGGAAGACGGATGGAGACTGAATGGGAAAAGAGACCGAGAGGGATTATGGGAGTGTCTTTCCCTCCCCAGCTTCTCGTAGTCATGGATACCGTCTGCAAACTGTGGGTATAAGCTGGCAAACAGTGGTTTTTTTTTAAAACACCCAAATGTCAAAAGAGGAGTTTGGCAAAGTGGCTTTGTGCATACCACCTACACCACATGGGGAATCTCCAGTCATCTCCAGATGAGGAGCTGTCTCACCTCCACCACCCAGGAAAAGCCCAGACCTGTGCCCCAGACAGCCACCTGGGGTCTGCTTTCTCTCTCTCCTGCCAATCCTATTTCCAAGGGTGGACTGGATCCCTGGTGGTCCTCTCTTTAAAGGACTTGACTCAACACAGCATTGTTCTGCACCTAAAATCTGCATCCCACCCTCCCAGAGATGTGCTCCCAGCCTGCCCCCTTCAATACGAACACAGGCCTAGAATTGGAGTAGAATTTTCCAATCCCTCTTGGTCTGGGTGTTCTGACCTGCTGGTCATTGAGCTTTTCCTGAGAAGGAGCCACCACTTCTTGCCCCAGGGTTTCCTTGCCTCCTGCAGCCCAGTAAGCCTCCATGCTTATATTCCCTGCCTATCTTGCAGGCTATTTTAATTCCTTCTGGAAAATATTTCTGATGGAGTGGTTAGTGGAGATCCTAGCCAAGGAAGGCAGAGTTTCAAAGAAAGAGTGGTCGATAGTATTAAAGTCTGCAAGACAACCGAGGACCGTGAAAAGGCCATTTGAGTTAAGCTGGTAAAGGCTAATGGTGGCTTTCAAATATGCAAAGGAGGCAGAAGCCACATTGTAAGGGTTACAGAGGATCTGTAAACCACTTTCCCCTCAAAACTTGTCAACAACAAGAAACAAAAAATAAGATGATGGAGAATGGGCCCCAAGTGAAAGTTTTCCTTAAGTTATTAAAAATCCAGGGGTTATTTTCCAGCAGAGGATAAAGAAATAGAATATAGAACCAAAGTCTAAGGTGTAACAAAATTTCCCCCTTGTTGTTGAAATATTTATATCTATTTGTCATCATGGATTAACTTTATTTTCCAAAAGTTTTAATGAGCAAGTAAAGTATATATGAATACAGGTATCTTTTCACTTGGCTTTTGAAAATGATGCCCATAAAAGTTAATGTATGCAAATCATTTAAAAATTATAAGCCTTGTATGACTCTCTGACCTCCTTTGATTAAATTCGACTGGCATAAAAACAAGTAATTGAAGTATTAAGAATCAATTAACAGTGAGCTGGCTGATTGTCATTACACCTTTAATTAGCAGTATTGGTTTCAGTATCACAGTGCTATGGTTAGCAGCTATACATGAATGGATTGTGCAGCCACCAGCTGACATTTTGAGAACCTTGATACATCATCACTTTTTCCTGCTACTAATTAAGATTTATATCTTCCACTGTATTAATACTGCAAAGGCCTTTGTGATGGAGGCAGGATTTTTCCACTGCCTTTGTTTCTGTGGGTCTCATCGATTACAATGTACATTGCCTGGGATCACAGACTTGTAAACACCATCCCAGTGACTCAGTTCAAACAGGGTCTTCTGCTGATTCATTCAACAAACACTTACTAAAGAACAACCACATGCAAATCACTGTGCTAAATGTTAGGGCAAAGGAGGAGGAAGAGAGGAATCCAATGATGAATAAGGTATTCACTCTATATTTAAGAAGCTCATAGTTTCAGGAGGAGATACACATAGTACTTCACTGTGATACAGTAGGATGTAAATTATAATAGGATAGAAATAATGTGAATGGGAGCACAGAAGACAGAGAAGTTAGTTCCGACTTCCAACAAGTTACTTTTTTTGTTTATTGCCACAAAGATTCAAGGGCTCACTCTCAGTCCATACAACTGGGAAGGAGAATTTTATCAGGTCATTCCATGAGCAGTCCATGGACATTTATGAAAAAGGCGACTCACCCATCTCCAGGCCATGATTCCCACTCACTGCTGAGGTGGGCACTGCCTGTCTACAGCTCAGGCTCGGCTTTCCATTCTCTTGTCAGAGGGTCAGTGCTTGTGCCTCTCAGGGCATAATTTCTCTCTTCTTCCCAAAGCAACTCAATGCCAACAGTTAGAATGAACTCAACGCTCATTTAATTATGTGGGTTCTCCTATGATTAGATAAACATGCATAAGAATGACTTTGAAAGCATTTTTATAAGCTCCTTTCCAGGCCATGCTCTAAGAGATTTTATTTAAACTGATACTCTAGGTTATTTTGATGCTAGAGGTCTCCAGACCACATTTTGAGAACCAGCACTCTAGCTTTACAGCTAAGGAAGCTGAAACCAGACAGGTAAATTATCCTAGTACCTAGTTAGTATATAATAACAGCAAACATTTATATAGCACTTACAATGAGCTAGGTATGGTTCCAGATGTTTTACACATGCAGTAGGAATTCATTTAATCTTCACAACAACTCTACAATGTAGATATGCTTATCATCTCTTTTTATAGATAAGGAAACTGATGCACAAAGAGGTGAACTAAGTTGCTCATGGTCAACAATAAGAAAATATCAGACTTGCCCCTTGAATCTAGACTGCCTGAATCAAGAGTCCACCATCACCACTATCTCAGAGGGGCAAATGTGGGTCTGAACCCAGGTCGTCGGATGTCCATACTGGGTGCTCTCTATCACACGTGCTGCTTTGAAGGCTGTGAGTCTCAAATAAAAAGCTGGAGTTCTTCTGTTGGCCACTGAGAGACCCAGTGATTTTTCTTTCCAGGAAGAGCTGGCTTGTTTCTGAGACTTTTCCGTACCACTTCTTTGCCTCTGCAAAATTCTGTACTTTTCTTTGCTTAGGGCATCTTGAGAACCAGAGCAGCTCAACTTCAGAACTATAGTTAAGCTAAGCTTTAACTGACACATTCTTTGAGCAATTAAACTGATGCATTCTGTTAGCAATTCCAGAGGAGGACAGGAAAGAAAAAGATACATACTCATATTTAAGTGTGTGCTGAAGATTAGAACGCCTGAAATTATACTTCCAACTTTGCCTCATTGTTAAACTTTTCTTTTTTTTTCTGCTTGAACTGACTGAGAGACCCAACTTCTCATGGAAAAGCTTGGGAAAGTCAGAAGTTCCAGTCATTAAGAAGAAAGTGTGGAAAGTCTGGTTGACAGAAACAAGCTCAAAAGCAGAAGTGCCTGACTACAAATTCAAGTGCACTCGTCTGCATGAGAGAATAACCTTCATGAGACATTTCTCTTTATGACTGTGCTGTTTCGAATCTCTGGCTGGCTGTAACAATAATTAAGCAAAGTTTTTTATTTCTGAGTCCCTTCATTTAAAAAAAAAAAACAATGAAAAAAACTCTCCATGGTCCCTTTAGTGAGCTCTTCCTTGCTGCTTTGTTACTTGGTACTGATAGCTAAAGGTTCTTATTCCAGCTGGTTCTGCAGCTCTGACTCAACTGCCAACTTCCTGACTTTCAGAAATCTCATTTCCAGATCCCTGCTGTTTTTCTGCGTGATGCTGATTGCTGGCTCTGGTTCCCAGGAGGCGCCCAAGATCGGATTAACTGCCAGCTTCCTGACGCACAGCCTTGTTATCAGCGCCTACATCCTTGTTCAGCAAAGTGCTTCTCCACCAACTTAATGTTCTTTTCACCACCCCATTTCTGCACGATGTAGTCACAGTAAGACACAGAGTGTGCAGTCCCGATCCCAGTGCTACACAATAAAGATCCAGAGCTCACTTTTGTTGCACTCATGTTCTCGCCAACTGCTGGTCACTAGACTATCAGGAACAATAAGCACAATTTTGGAAAGGGTGATGCCTTGGGATTTTATTGCTGCACTACACTAGGACAAGGAAAGCAATTGTACTGTGCAGTGTTGCCCAGCATTTGAGAACTCTTTGTTGTTTTTGCCACATTCAAGGCTTTTTGTAGGTATCCTTTATCAGGTTTAAGAATTACAGATTACAGGCATGAGCCACAGCTAGGCACAATGGCTCATGCCTGTAATCCCAGCACTTTGGGAGGCTGAGGCAGGAAACTTGCTTGAGCCCAGGAGTGCAAGACCTCCCTGGTCAACATGGCAAGGCCTCATCTCTATAAAAAATTTTTTAAAAAATTAGTTGCTGGGCATGGTGGCATACACCTATGGTTCCAGCTACTTGGGAGGTGGAGGTGAAAGGATTGGTTGAGCCCAGGAGGTCAAGACTGCAGTGAGCCATGTTTATGCCACTGCACTCTAGCCTGGGCAACAGAGTAAGACCCTGTCTCAAAAATAATTAAATAATAATAATTTCCCTTCTATCCCTAGTTTGCTGTGAGTTTTTTTTTTCATGAGTGAATGTTGAATTTTTTAAATGCTTTCTCTGCATCAATTGATATAATCATGTGCTTTTTCTTTTGACTATTAATAGGGTGAATTGCATTGATTGATTTTCACAGACTGAACTATTTTTGCATTCTCAGGATAAACTCCACTTGGTTGCGGCATAGTATTCTTTTTTTATATTGCTGGATTGTTGTGCTAATAATTTGTTGGGGGGTTTTGTGTCTATGGTCATGAGGATATTGACCTGCAGTTTCCTTGTCTTGTTACTGCCTTCGTCTAGTTTTGCTTTCAGTGTAATGCTAGCCTCATAAAATGAGTTGGGAAGTATTTCTTTCTCTTCTATTTCCTGAAAGAAATTGTTGAGGATTGATTTCTTTTTTAAATATTTGATAGACTTACTGAAACTCTAGTTTTTAAAGATTTTTTATTATGGATTCAATTACTTTTGATAATTATAAGATTATTCAGATTATCTATTTTGTCTTGGGTTAGTTTTGGTAACTTCTGGTTTTCTGAGGACCTAGTCTGTTTCATCTACATTGACAAATGTGTGTGAATAAGAAACTTATGCTTCAGTCCTGCAGCCACAAGGAAATAAATTCTGCCAACAACCTGAGGAAGTTTGGAATCAGATTCTGCACTTCCCCCCACCATCATCCACCCCCAAGCTTCTGATGAGGCCACAGCTTCATCCAAGACCCTGAGGGTTAAAACTTGGTGAGGCCCTGAAGTAAAGTAACCAACTAAGCCATACCCAGGCTTCTGACCCCTGAGATAATAAATATGTGTTGTTTTAAGCCACTACTTGTAGTAATCTGTTACACAGCATTTAAGCCACTACCTGTAGTAACCTGTTATATAGCATTTAAACCACTACTTGTAGTAATCGGTTACAAAGCATAAAAAAAAAAAAATTGACACAGTACAATCTTTTCCTGTCCTCTACCTGTATAACTATGATTGAAGTGAATTTCTTGTAGACAGCATATAGTTGGTGTATTTAGACCATTTACATTTAATATAATTATTGATCAGTTTGGATTTAGTTCTACCATCTTATTTGTTTTGTTTGTTTCTAAGTTGGATCCTTTTTAAAAATCTATTTGACCATCTCTGCTTTTAATTAGTATTAACTGGAATTAGTTTCCTTTTCCCTGCCTTCTTTTGGGTTATTTAAGCATTTTTTATTATTCTATTTAATGTATTTGTTTTCTTACTATATCTCTGTATAGTTTTTTTTCAGTGCTTGCTGTAGTGATTACAACTTAAGCAATATTCCACTTGAAGCAGAAAAACACAAGCACACTATGAAACAATAAGTATGTGCTAATATTATGAAATGAAAAAAGATATAGTGGAATGAAATGGAATGACATGGAATGGAAGAAAAAGGAGCCTGTGGCCTATTGTTTCGACTCAATCCAGAAATGTCAAAGTATCAAATGCTCAAAAATAAATTTTCTCTTGTAGTACTAGACTGATAAATATTAAATTCTTTCCTAGACCATGTATCTCAAGTAATTAGACTGGTTTTATGTCATTTGGGCCAGATTTGATATAATTGAGAAATCTTTTTTTTTTAATTTTTATTTTCCCTTCCTGTCTAGACTCCCACACCCTGCTTAGAGGTGGAGCCTGTGTTCTGTTTTAGGAAGTCACCCCAGTCCACTGCTGGGAATCCCAGCCAAGCCATCTTTCATGGTTGGTTAGGCACTGTGTCTAGCAGACTGTACACACCCACCACTGGAAGTCCCTCCAAGAGAAAGAGTTAGGTTAAGATGGCAGTTCAGACCCTCAGTCTGGTAGGTACATTGGGGCAAGCGTGAACCAGCCTTGCAGCTCCACAGGGCCCTAAAGCAGATACCAGTCCATTCCCCATCATTTCTGTTCCACCAGTAGACCTCTCTACTCATCCTCTCTTCTTCACCTTCTGAGTAAGGCGGGGTGGTAGCCATGAGTGCCAGGCTTCTCTTCCCTCCCTGCATTAACTGTGTTCAACATTGTCCCAAGGATTTCCCCCTCAGCCACTGGGCCCTTAGCACTGTCCTCAGTGGTAAAGTGGATTTCTTCAGATTCCAACATGGAATTTCCCCACACGGTCACCAAAACAGCAGAGGGTGGTGAGAGGTGACTGAACAGAGAGGCGCCATATGTGCAGCCAGGGAGGTAACTGCACAGTCTTCCTCCTCAGCCAGACACAGGAAGCACCTAGAGAGTGCCATTTGGAATTGCTTCAAAGTCCTGTAATGAAGATGACCTTTATAAAGTCTATTTAAGATACACCTTAAAGGCAGAAGAGAGCGCAGAGAAACATGAGCATGTTCTCTCACTGTTCTGTGAGATGATTCTGACAACTCTGAGCCTATATGCTTAGGAAGGTTGTGTTCCAGTTACTCTTATATTGTTTCCTCCTTCCCATTGACTTACATATAAGTGACAAAAGGAATGAATTAATTACCTAAGTAAAATGAAGAATGTTTAATTTTCTTCCCCCAGGCCTAAAAAAGTCAAAGAGGACATGTGTACAGTTGTAGTACAACATTTACAGAATCCAAGGGACACAAACAATTACTTAGTACTGCAAAGATTAAACCTCAGATGGCAAGATGGGGTTGCATGATCCTTCACAGACAGTCCCATCTGCCTGTCAATGGTTAGGCCATACACCTGGACTGGTGTGCCTCCCTCTCTCCCTTCCTTCCTCCATAAATACTTAACAATTCACTCCATACCTGGCACTATGTTAGGTACTGGGATATTTGTGACTCTGTAAGCATTAGACAACACTAATTATCCATCTGAAGCTGTTCTTTCTTTGCATAGGAACATGCTTGTAGCATATGTGGTTAGACTGATTTCTCAGCCTCTGTTGCAGTTCCATGTGGCTATATGTCAACATTCTCCTCCATGGAAAGTGAGAAGTAATGTGTGCCATTTATGCCAAAGCTTTCAAGAAGTAGCTATGAGGGGATGGCGAAGCCCCAAGAGGGCAAGGAAGTAGGTCCCTGAATGTCTTTGTGGAAAAAAGCCAGTCACTGATCAGGAACACCTGCCTTAACTATTATACACATACATTTCTATTATGTTAGAGCCATTACACATCTTGAAGACTTTTTAGAAAGAAAAGAAAAAGCAGTTAAGCTATTCTAACTCTTCTTTTTTTTTTTTTTTTTTTGGAGACAAAGTCTTGCTGTGTCACCCAGGCTGGAATGCAGTGGTGCGATCTCGGCTCAATGCAACCTCCACTTCCTGGGTTCAAGCAATTCTCCTGCCTCAGCCTCCCGAGTAGCTGGGACTAGCACTGCCACGCCCAGCTAATTGTTAGTATTTTAGTAGAGATGGGGTTTCACTGTGTTGCCCAGGCTGGTCTTGAACTCCTGAGCTCAGGCAATCCACCTGCCTCGGCCTCCCAAAGTCCTGGGATTACAGGCATGAGCCACCCCACCTGGCCTATTCTAACTCTTTAATTAAAAAATTATTATCTTGAAGTAGAAAACAACTGTTTGGAAAATGTGCATATATGAGAATTGGCTTAATGTTTTGGCACCAGAGAAAGCAAAGACTCAGATAGGGCAGGATGGGAAGCTGGAGATTCCTCTTATTCCATGGGCAAAATATTTGGTAAAATTGTCCTCTCTGTTAACTTGCATATTAACTTAATATCTACCAGGCCTGTAGCTCTTGGGGCAGGAGTCAGCAAACTATGACTCATGGCCAGTTTAGCTTGTTGTCTGTTTTTGTAAATAAAGTTTTACTGGAACACAGCCATGCCCATTCATTCACACATTGTCTATGGCTGCTTATGTACAAGAGAAGCATTGAGTAGTTGCAAGAGAAACCACATGGCCCTCAAAGCTTAAAATATTTACTACCTAGCCCTTTAAGAAGTTTGTCAACCCCTGATATAGGCAGTGGTGGGATCTAGGTGATGATGGAGCTAAGAAATGAAAGGAGCCACCCAGTAACCAGGACCTGTACTGTTAAAATGAACAAGAAATTAACTTCTAGAGTATTTCAATTATTAACTACTTTGGAATTTATTTCAGCAGGTTAGCCTGCCCTACTGTGGCTGATTGATGGCAGGCATGGCCTCAAATCCTCACCCCTCCTTGGGTCTTTTTCCTATGTAACTTTGCAGTGCCTTCCCATTGCAGAAGGGCCTTTCTGTCCCAACTCTCGACTTTAGGTTTTGCCATGTGATTTACTGTGATCACTGGAATAATAGCAAATATAACATAAGCGATGACTTGAAAAAGCACTTGCACACTCTTGCTTTTTCCCTCTTGTTCCTCTGACATTGCCATGAGAACAAGCCCAGGCCAACCTGCTGGAGGATGAGACACATGGAACAGAATGCCCAGCCACCGCCCTCAGACATGTGAGAGAGCCCAACCCAGATCAGCAGAGCCATCCATTCAACCTATAAATTCATAGGGAAAAATAAGTGCTTATTGCTATAGGCCACTGAGATTTTATGGTTGTTACACGAAGCATCATTGTGGTAATAAATAACCGTATATCTACTAACACATAATAGATATGTGTTACTCATTCTTATTTATAAGCTGAGGTGCTTATCTTATATAAAACCTTTCCAAAATCTTATGAGGTAGTTATCATATTTCCATTGTACATAGAAAGAAAAAGGTTCAAAAAGGTGAAGTGACTTGACCAAGTTGCCCCAGCTGAAAAATGTCCAAGCTGGGGCTTTAGCTTTGTCTTCACAAATCCAAAGGGTTTTGCCACAGAATTAAAGCAGTCTATCTAATATGCTACTCAAGTATCACACATTTAAATGCACACATGAGCCAGGCAAGTTGTATCAACTGTGAAAGAGACCACTGTCATTGTCAGAGAGCTGTCAGGGAAGGGTACAGATCACCAGAACTGGAAAGGCGTGCCCCTTCTTGAGGGGCTGCCACAATTCAACTCGGGCCAACTGCTGCCACACAGAGACGGGGCCCAGGTTGCCACATTGCTTGGTTTTTCAAGAGAAGTAAGAAATCCAGAATTTATGTAAATTGTTCTATTTTTAAATGTTAGCTCTGTTTTTAAAAATACAGTGCAAACCAAGTGAAATACATGTGCAATATTTGGCCCACGACTGCCAGCATGTGGCCTCTGCCTTATATTTGCACAACACTTTACAGTTTGACAAGCAGTTTTACATCTATTATGTCCTTTCTCCCTTATAAAAGCCCTGTCAAAGCTAGGCACAGGTGTGTGCACCTGCAGTCCCAGCTACTTGGGAGGCTGAGGCATGAGGATCACTAGAGCCTAGGAGTTTGAGACTAGCCTGGGCAATATAGTGAGGCCCTGCCTCTGGACAAAAAAAAAAAAAGCCCTACAAAGACAGAAAAAATAGAGGTTATTATTAAAACTTTTAGAGATGTGGAAACTGAGGCTCATAGAAAGTAAGTAACTTGCCCAAGTTCACATAGCCAATTAATAAGAGTCAAGGCTAGCATTCCCAGGCCTTAGAGTTTCTGTACTTTTTCCTTTTTCTTTTGTTTTTCTTCTTACAATATAATATAATTCAATCTTATTCCTTTTTCACATAATGGTTGAAAGTTTTTCTGTGTCTGAGGTAAGAGCAATAGCAGGTGGCAGTGGAGGCTCCATTATTTCAGAAAGTGATGGTCTAGTCAAATCGCCAAGTCTCTGCACTGTGGGCAGATCTTTATTTAAATTAGGAAACTGATTATAGTCATTCCTCCAAATAGTTTACTTTCTCTGATTATTTTGCTTCCTCTTTAAGTGAACCATATCTACTTATTTAATTTATAAAAATCTGCCTGCCCATCAAATAGCCTTAGGCTATGAAAACAAAGAAAACTCATAATTAAAGTATTAACAGAGCTTTAAAAGCTAGCAGAAATGATAAAAAAACATAGGCATTACATCTATAAATTAAGCATAAAATTACATTAAGAAATAATTTCCTCCTGGCATCCAATCAAGGTAGCTCAGCAGACTGCAAAGACAATATAACATGTAGCAAACCATCTAATAAATAAATGGCCCTCATCAAAACAAGCATGTAATTTCTGCACAGGAAGCAGTACTGTTTTTACTTAGTTAACTTCTCTTTAATCATTTAAGCAAATTTATATTTGAATGAGGAAAGCCAGAGAGCGTGCAGGAGGCAGGGAAGATGAGTAGATGTCTTTTCACAGCTCACGGCTGGCTCAGAGTGTCCACAAACGTTTTCAAAAGTCAGGGCATTCCTGGAGTCATCTGTCGCTATTCTGGGGCTCTAGTTTTTCAAATGAACTCAAGAGGCTGAAGCGAAGGAGACAGTAAGCACAGAGGGATGGTAGCAGGGACATGCAGGGTCACCCATCCATACCAGGAAGGTATCTATCTTTAGGAGAAAGGCCATTCACAATGATACTTCCACTAATGCTAATGAGATATAGACACGACAGCTTATAGACTTACAACAGTCCATGGATTGCCCACATAGAAGAGAAAACACAATTCAGTTGGCACTGAATGTAAAATGTGCTTGAGGAATTCCCTTATTGAAATTTCAGCCTTTTTTTCATATTATTTTGACATTAAAAAATATACTTTGGGGGCCTCTCTCTAAAAAAAATTCAGGGCTTTTTTTTTAGGACCAAAATTAATAAAAATTACTCTCTCAAAATACTGCTGTCATCCTGCCAAGTAAATAAAGTGACTACTCAACCAGAAATTGCACCTTGAGTCCTTAGTCATCACCAATCCAAATTCTGTTAGCTATTACCATTGCTTTGCTTTTTTTTTTTTTCTAAGCAAGTCACTCAGCACAAAATATTCTAGAAACATCAGAGTGATACAATATAGTCCTGAGGAGACATGGCAACTAGACAAGTGATTTTTGGGGGAAAAATATGGGTGTGGATTCTCCACCACTAAGGTCCCGGAGTGTGCTGCTTTAGAGATGGGATTCCTGGAAAGATTCCTTTAGCAGAGTTTCAAATTCACCCATCAAAGCAATAGCTGAGATGAATGTCCTGTTGGAAGCAGCTTAGCATTTTACTAACTAGTTCAACTTTTGTAGTCTTCACACCAGACATTTATAGGTGATTGCTTTCAGGGAGGTAGAAAGCTGCGTACAGGGCACATTGCTGAGCCTGGCGTCTGGCTCATCTGTGCCAGTTGGCTGAACACCCAGATTATGTAGAATGGGGAGACAGTAAGGTCAGGCTCCTCCTTCCACAAGTAGGTTTGGGCACCAGAGAAATCCATTAATATTTCTCCTTGAAAGAAACAGGCTTGTTAAACGCAGAGAAAATGGAGCTGCCCCCACATCCCACACTTGCTTTTATGTATATTTTTAGCAAGTGACCGAAGACCAGTATTTAGGATTCCCACAGAGGACTGACTTTCTTGGTTAAAAAACATCTGCCAGATTTGTTTTTCATGGAGACAGCCACTTCCCAACCCCTGTAATATTCTTTCTGGTAAAAGATTACTGGGGTTAAAAATGAGAGTTTTATTAAATCCTGCCTGTGTCCAGTCAAGCCTTTTAGTTCTACACCACTATCCTTTTCACTTTATTCAAGTAGAGCGAATCTTCAATAGCAATCATTTGAAAACCAAACAGCTGTCTCCTCCAAAATTGCTTTTTTCTTTTCATCATATATCCTTCCCTAATTATTAATGCCACAAACACATATCAAAGTCCACTCTGTGAAGTGGTTCTCCCAGGCCTGAGGACATCACTGAAGAAGACACTGTCCCCACACTGTCCCCAGCTGATGTTAGTCAAGGGAGGAGACTCTTGCACAAACTGTTTTCACATTTGACTACTACCTTCATCCTATGTAGATAACTCAGCATCCTACTTCTCATTTTTATTAAAAATGTCCGAGTATGAAAGATATAGTCACTGAAAAAATTAAAAAGTATTGACATATATGAAGGAAATGAGTAAAGTCATGTGTAATCCTGTCATTCAGAGATATTTGTTAAAATGTTGGTGGGTTGTGGGGGAGACTCTTTCCAGAATGTTTTAAAGGTATGTATATACCCAATTATATCTACTATTTTGTAAAGTTTATAGGTGGAGACAAGTGTAAGAGAGAACAAAGAGAGGGAGAGAAACAGAAAAAGAGGAGTGACTAAAGCAAAGAGACAGAGGCAGAGCGGGGAGAGAGACAAGGAGGAAGGGCAATGGCAAGCTGGCAGGGTCCTTAAATCAATTTAGGTCTCCTTCCTCGCCAGGATGATCAGCCAGTCGCAGGGTCACGGGCCCGCCAATTAAAAAACCTTTTATCCTACTGTCCTTTCCAAGCACACTGCATCAATAAGCTAATCCAACCCTGCAGTTACCTCCTGCCCACAAGCCCAAGGCCACTGAAAATTACAGGAGACCAATTCATAAAAAATGCACTGCTGTTTCCTGACTAGTGGTTTAAAAACATTCTTTTTCAAATTTTTAAATAATTATTTATTTAGCGTTACTTTATGCTTATACCTCAATATCTGATTACCTTGTCAAGTCATCTTCTGTTTTGGCAAAAAAAAAAAAAAAAAAAAGCCTGTTCACAACCTGGCAAAAGATTCTGGCTGAGCCCAAGGTCACCACCATAGAGAAGCAGATTGAGAATATTCAAATCTACTAGCCCAAGTGTATTTTTGATTAAAAAATACAACCAAGCCATGTGTCAGAGCCAAGATACCTAAATGCATGGCCTTGTCCAGGCAAAACTGTAAGTGAATTTGTTTTGGACTTCATATGTGGGGGTTTTGATGTTAAGTAGACAATAGCTATGTTCTCATTCTGGTTAGAATAAGAGAGCAAAGTCTTAGGCAATCCTTATCAAGGAGTCCCCTGCCTGCGCTGATAACCACCCGGAAAGCATTCTTCATGTTTCCATCCGAGGACTTGACCACACCAAGTATTTACTCCCAAAGCAGCCAGTGAAACCCTCAAGAGATCTGTCTGGAGATCATCTGGGGAAGTGGGGAAGAGGACAGCAAAAGCATTAGGTTCATTGTCTTCTGCTTGGGAACAGCCACTCCTGGCAAACAGCAGTGACCACTCCAGGGGATGCCCAGCAGCAATGGGAGCCAGCACCACTCCCACCTCTCACAAAGCCCATTGCCACCGAAGAAAATGTGCTCATCTCAACCTCATTTTTGCCTCCTTGTGAGAGTCTTCCAACAGCTAGCCTTTCTGCTAGGCATTAGCAAGGATGAACACAATGAGCTCGTGATTGCGTCTGGGAACACACTACATTCTGTAGTTGTTTAAAAATCATGAAATAACTCTCAGCCACGACCAACAGTGTCTGTCAGTGGACTGTGTAAGGCACTGGGAGGGCAAGCAATTTTCTCTAAATGCTTCCTGATGACCCATTCTCCGGATCTCCCTTATCTCCTGCCATCTGAAGACAGACTGCCAGCAAAGGCACTCCCTGGCCAGCTTCAGGGCCGGCAGAACGGCATAAATCAGTTTTAGAGCAGTGGTTACAATGAGGGTAAGGAAAGCTACATGCATCTGTCCTCTCTCCACTATCCTAAACCTTGTCATCTTATCATCTGATAACACTGGCATGGCCTTCCAACAGCTTCCCTCTGCCCCGCAGAGGGGCGGCCTTGGAGACCGGGAAGGAGGGAGGCCTGCCCAGCCTGTGGTGGGCAGAAATGGGAATCAGACCACCCACCTACCTACCTAGTGCTTGGAACTCTGAAGCTTTCCCTCCAAAAATGTCACAGGACTGGTAAAAGTTTTGGACTATAGGGGGAAAAACCAGGTAGGTAAGTTCACCGAAGCCCTGAGCAAGAGCCCTTAGGGGTCTGGGTCTGAGCAACTCTGCAGCCCACCTGCTTCCAAAGTGACCCGCTCAGCAACGATCTGTCCGGGGCTCCATCTGCATTGCGGCTCCCTCATGGTCTGGGCTACTCTGGGAGAGGAAGGTGTCACACAGCTAAGGGGAAGGGAACCAGCCCCACTCCTTGAGCTGCATGACTCCCCACGGGAAAGCAGGTGAGGCCCATCACGGGAGCACAGCAGGCAGTTTACCCGAACGTGCAGGCGGAGGGGTACGCAGCAGTTTTCAATCATAGTTTAAGTCAAATTTACTGAAACCTTACTAATTTGAACTCTTCTGATGCCGCAGCTGACATAATCACGATCACATGATTCGCAGCTGTAATGTTCTTAAAAAGGAAGCTGCTTCTTCAGGATGATACCAATTAATGCAGGACAGAAAGAACAGCCAGGTCTAGTTCTCCAAGGGGGAATGAGTGGCTTTGGAAATTCTTCCTCTTACCTTGTTTTGTCCTCTTCGGCACCTTCGCTGCTCACATCCAATGCTGCTGCAACGACAAGCAAAAAAACAGAATCATAACAGCCACCTGACACCCGAGGCCCTGCCGCCAGCCTGCTGGGGCCGCCTGAGGTACCAGGGTCCAGGCATTATTTTTCACTCCCTGTGCTCCTGGCAGAGGAGGAAGGGCCTTACCTGCCATTGTTCCACCTGACCGAAGATGAGACTAAACCAGGGGAAATCCTGCTCCCAAGAAAAAGGACTGGGAGAGATGAATAATTAATAATGCCCCAGAACTTGAAGCGGAACGGAAGGTAAGTGTGAGGCCTGGGGTGAATAAAAGAAACACTCAACAGGAAAGGCCACATTTTACCCCTAAGGAAGCTCAGAAAGGGGAGGTTCACGTTCATGTGCTGGGAATTGAGTCTCTCTTTCCAAATGTTAGTTTTGGACTGAGAAAAACCGGGCCGTGGGTTCCAAAAAATCCCAAGGGGACACTTGCTGTTGGGGAAAATGCCCGCTTTGGAGACTAGCCACCCTGGTGCGAGCACCCGGCTTGCCATGCATGCAAGTCGATTCTGAGGTGTCCGTGTTCTTCCCTTTCCTCTGGGTTCTATTCCTAGGAAACTCTTCTTCTTTTCGAAATCGTTTACTGTTGTAAGCACGATAACTCAACTAATACCATTCACTGACTCTTATCCATGTATCCTTTTCTCCACAAATATTTGCGAAGCCTCTCTCTATACCATCTGTGCTAAGATACTAGAACTGAGAAGAAATGTGAGACCCAGAATGTCTCCAGGCTGCCTTGGAGGCCTGTAGTGCTGAATGCCCATGTTTGTGGCCTCCGCATGGCCATCTCCAACCCAGGCCTCTCCCGTGGAGTCAAAACTCACATACCCGACAGCCCACTCATGATCTCCCTCAGACACCTCATGATGTCCAGCAGGCATCTAAATGTAACGGGTCCAAAACCAGGCCCCAAACCTGCTGTTCACAGCCTTGTCTGTGGCAACTCTGTGCTTCCTGTGGCTCAGGATTTTCTTGGGATCATTGATGCTTTCTGCATTAGTCAGAGTCTGTTTGAGAACTAGAAATCACACCATTATTCTCACAGAGTTTAATATAAATAATTGTTAACCAGGTATTAGAGGTCTGAAAGGCAAAAGGGGGCCCCGAGGCAGCACAGAGGTTGTAACTGTAGGAAGCAGCCTCCGCCTGGCGGGCTGGGGGAACAGAAGAGCTGGGCTCATCAAAAGCCTGCAGTCTCGAGGAGGGACGCACAGAGTTAGACCACTGAGGAGGGCACGAGGGCCAGTGGGTGCTGGTACCTCAGAGGGGCCCAGTGAGGCCGCTCCGGGAGTGTGAGGAAAAGCTAGAATTTGGAACTAGCTCCTGTGGTAGTGTTGCTGACAGGGACAGGAAGTCAACACAGCGGAACACGTCTCTTCTCTCTCCCCAGCCTTGTATCTCCCTCTAGCTCTGCTGAACATGGAGCTGGGGCTGGGAAAAATGAAGACTGGTTTGCAGAAACACTGGGTGAGAAGCATAAACTTAAGAACCAGCACTGCCCACGTCTTTGGCTACAGAGGCTCCACACACCTTTCTAAAAACTTTTTCTCTCATGCCCCACCTCCAACCTGCCAACAAATCCTCTGAGTTCTATCTGTAACATATTTTCAGGATTCTACTTATTCTCCCCACTCTGCTGCCACCACTGTGATCTAAACAGCAGGCCTCACTTGGATCACTGCAGTGGCCTCCTCAGGGGTGTCCTTGGCTTCCCTGAGAGTCAGTTCTCCATCCAGAAGCCAACAAGATTGCGTTCATTAATGAGGACTGCTGAAACAAATTACCACAAACTTGAGGGATTAAAACAACGGAAATGTATTCTTTTACAGTTCTGGAGGCCGGAAGTCTGTGATTAAGGTTTTGGCAGGGTTGGTTTCCTCTAGAGGCTGTAGGGGGAAGGTCTAGATGTTCCACACCTCTCTCCTAGCTGCTGGTGGGTGCTGGCAAGCCTTGGAGTCTTTGGTTCTTAGACGCATCGCTCAGGCGCCAGCCTGTGTTTTCCCATTACCTTCTTCTCTGCAGCTGTGTTCACTCCTTATCTCCCAGCAGTCACTGGGTTTAGGGCTTACCCTGAATCTAGTATGATCTCATCTTGAGATCCCTAACTTAATTACATCTGCAAAGACCGTATTTCCAAATAAGGTCACATTCACAGGTACTAGGATATATCTAGTCTTAGACATGGACATATCTAGATTTGGACATATCTTTTAGGGCTTGGTCTTCAACCCCCTGCAGTGATGCTGTTAAAACACAAATCACATCACATCACCCCTCTGCTCAAAATCTTCCAAAGAGTCCCAGCTCATCCTGAGTCCAAACTACACTGCTCCCGAATCTGTCACTTCCCCTTTCTGATTTCCCCTCCTTCTGCTCTCATGTTTCTCACACCCGTGAAACTACTCTGGTCCTCAACACTCCACACACAGGCCAGCCTCGGCCTTTGCACACACTGTCTCTCTACCTGAAACACTGTCCCACTAGTTACTCCCGTGGCCCACTGCCTTGGATTCTTCAGATCTTTTCTCAAAAGTTATCCACTCAGTGAGGCTGCCCCAGACCACGTTGTATACAACTTCCATCCTCATTTCCTACTTTTTTTCTCACCATAGCATTCAACAATATAACATACTATACATGATTTTTATTAATTTTCTTTCTCCTGTCAGTAAAATCTATGCTCAATAAGGACAAGGATTTTTTGCCAGTCTCATTCACTGCTATACCTGAAGCACTTAGAATAGTACCTGGCACCTATAGGCCCTCAAAAATTGTACTTTAAAATGCAGCATATACAATTGGAATCACACAAAGTAGAATATACTAGCATTCCTGTGTTGGTAAGGCACAATACTACAGCAGCATTAAAAACAGCAAGTGCTGCTGTAGATGAAAACATATGCTTTTACATCACAGCAAATCCTAATTTAGTGTATTTGACTCACCTTATCCTGATGACATCTGATGATACCAAAGTAGAATGCATGATTGCCACCAATGGAGTTAGTTTAAAATTTTCCTCAGATATAAATAAAACCCAACTTTGATCAACAGTGATAAAAGAAAAGCTGAATTATTTCTATTCTCTTGGTTGAAAATAATGTTACAAAACTTTTATAAAGAAAAGAAAGAGTATTCAGTAAAGATTTTAGGGAAGAAGTACTTTAAAGATGTATCAGAAGGCTAATAAGATATGTTATTTTTCTGGATAGTTTTACTTTTGCAGCATCTGTCAGCCTTTTTCTTTTTGAAACAGTCTCACTCTGTCACCCAGGCTGGAGTGCAGTAGCAGGATCTCGGCTCTCTGCAACCTCTGCCTCCTGGGTTCAAGCAATTCTCCTGCCTCAGCCTCCCAAGTAGCTGGGACTACAGGCACAGGCTGCCAGGCCCGGCTAGTTTTTTGTATTTTAGTAGAGATGGGGGTTTCACCATGTTGCCCAGGCTGGTCTCGAACTCCTGAGATCAGGAAATCTGCCCACCTCAGCCTCCCAAAGAGCTGGGATTACAGGCGTGAGCTACCGTGCCCTGCCCCCTGTCAGGTTTTTATGACTTTTCATTAACTACTTTGCTGAGGTATAACTGACATAGAACAAACTGCATGCATTTGGAGGGCACAATTTGATGTTTTGACATTTCTATAAACCCATGAAATTCTCACACTCATACATCATTATCAAGATAGTGAATATAGCCATCACTCTCAAAACTTTCTGTGGGACCCTTTATAACCTATTGTAACCCTTCCCCACCTGCTTCTTGATAGGCTGTGGCTTTATTTTCATTTAGTTTAAAATACTTTCTAATTTTCCTTTTGATTTCTTCTTTGACCCATGTAGAGATATGTTCTTTAGTTTCCAAAAATTTAGAGGTTTTCCAGAAGTCTCTCTTTTGTTGTTTTCTTATTTAAATCCATTATAGTCAGAGTACATTCATTATGTGACTTGAATCTTTTAAAATTTACTGAGAACTGTTTTATGCTGCAGAATATGATTTATCTTGGTAAATGGACTGTGAAGAGAATATGTATTCTGCTGTTATTAGGTGGAGTGGTCTCTTAATGTCAGTTAGATCAAGTTAGTTGATACTATTGATCAAGTCTTCTGTATTTTTATTTTCCTATTTTTTCTACTTATCCTATTAAGTTAGGGATTTTGAAATCTCTGGCTATAATTGGAGTTTGTCTATTTCTCCTTGCAGTTATATTGGTTTTCACTTTGCATCTTTTAAAGCATTGTTATTTAGTGCATAAACATTTAGGATTTTTATGTTCTCTCAAAGAACTCACTGGCTTCATCTTTAAGAAATGACTTTTTTGTCAGTACATAATAATTGTACATATTTATGGGGTATATATATTTTGATACATGTACATAATGTATAATGATCAAATAAGGTAATTAAGATGTACATCACCTTAAACATTTATTATTCCTTTGTGTTGGGGATATTTAAAATCTCGTAGTTATTTCAAAATATACAATAAATTATTGTTAACTATAGTCATCCTACCATGCTATCAAACACTGGAACTTACTCCTTCTATTTACCTGTATTTTTGTATCCATTAGCCAACCTGTCTTCATTCCCCTCCCCCTTTGCAGCCTCTGGTAACCACCATTCTTTCTCCATGAGATCAACTTTTTTAGCTCCCATATATGGGTGAGAACATGTAATATTTGCCTTTCTGTGCCTGGCTTACTTCACTTAACATAATGACCTCAGGTTCTATCCATGTTGCTGCAAATGACAATATTTCATTCTTTTTTATAGCTGAATAATATTCCATTGTATATATTATACTACACTTTCTTCATTCATACGTAGGTTGATTCCATATCTTGGCTATTGTGAATACTGCTACAATAAACATGGACATGCAGATATCTCTTCAATGTACTGATTTTCTTTTTTTAACCCAGTTGTGAGATTGCTTTCTATCTAGCCAGCAGTGGGATTGCTGGATGATGTGGGAGATGTATTTTCCGTTTTTTGAGGAACTTCAATATTGTTTTCCAAGTGGCAGTACTAATTTACATTCCCACCAGCAGGATACTAGCATTTCTCTTTCACAACATCCTCACCGGTGTCTATTATTTTTTGTCTTTTTGATAATAGCTATTTTAACTGGAGTGAGATGATATCTCATTGTGGTTTTTATTTTCATTTCCCTGATGATTGATGTTGAGCATTTTTTCATATGCCTGTTGGCCATCGATATGTCTTCTTTTGAGAAACGTATATTCAGATCATTTGTCCATTTTGAAATTGAATTGTTTTTCTGATATTGGGTTGAGTCCCTTATATTTTGTAGTTACTAACCCCTTGTTGGATGGATAGTTTGCAAATATTTTCTCCCATTCTACAGGTTGTCTCTTCACTCTGTAGATTATTCGCTGTGCTGCATGGATGGTATTTAGCTTGACATAATACCATTTGTCTTTTTTGGCCTTTGTTGCCTATACTTTTGAGGTCTTACCCAAAAAATCTTTGCTCAGATCAATGTCCTGGATCATTTCCCCAGTGTTTTCTTCTAGTAGTTTCATAGTTAAGGTCTTACATTTAAGTATTTAATCCACCTTCATTTGATTTTTATATATAGTGAGAGATAAGAGTCTACTTTCATTTTTCAGCATATAGATATTCAATTTTCCCAGCGCCATTTATTGAAGAGGTTTTCATTTCCCTACTAAATGTTCTTGGCACCTTTGTCAAAAATCAGTTGGCTGTAAATATGTGGATTTATTTCTGGGTTCTCTAATCTGTTCAATTGGTCTATGTGCCTATTTTTATGCCAGTGCCATGTTCTTTGGATTACTATAACTTTGTAGTACATTTTGATATCAGGAAGTGTGACTCCTTCAGCCTTGTTCATTTTGCTAGGATTGCTTTGGCTATTTGAGATCTTTTGTAATTCCATATGAATTTTAAGATTGTTTTTCTATTTATGTGAAGAATGTCATTGGTATTTTGATAGGGATTGCATTGAATGTGTACATCGCTTTTGGTAGTGTAATAATTTTTCACAATTTTAGTTTTTCCAATCCATGAACGTGGGATGCTTTTCTATTTTTTTGTTACCTCTTCAATTCTTTCATAAGTGTTTGATAGTTTTCTTTGTAGTGAGATTTTACCTCCCTGGTTGAATTTATTCCTAGGTATTTTTTTTGTAGATATTGTAAATGAGATTACTTTCTGGATTTATTTTTCCTCAGGTTCATTGTTGGTCTATAGAAATGCTGCTGATTTTTGTACATTGATTTTTTTTATCCTGAAACTTTACCAAATTTGTTTATCAGTTCTAAGAGTATTTTGTGAAGCTTTTAGGGTTTTCTAGATATAAAATAATGTCATCTGCAAATAGGGATATTTTTACTCTCTCCTTTTTTATTTAGATGCCCATTATTTCTTTTCCTTGCCTAATTGCTCTGGCTAGGACTTCCAATTCTACGTTGAATAAGAGTGGCGAGAGTGGGCATTTTTGTCTTGTTTCGGTTCTTAGAGAAAAAGCTAAAAGCTTTTCACTATAATGTTACCTGTGGGTTTGTCATATATGGCCTTCATTGTGTTGAGATACACTCCTTCTATACCTGTTTATTGGGAATTTTTATTATCAAAATATCTTGAATGTTACTTAATGCATTGTCTGCATCTATTGAAATTATCATATGGCTTTGTCCTTCATTCTGTTGATGTGATGTATCATGTTTATTGATTCACAAATGTTGAACCATCCTCACCTCCCTGGGATAAATCCCACTTGGTCATGATGAACGACCATGTTAATGTACTGCTGGATTCAGTTTGCTAGTGTTTTGTTGCATCTATGTTCATTAGGGATATTGGCCTATGATTTTCTCTTTTTTTGTTGTGTACTTGTCTGTTTTTGTATCAGTGTAGTGTTAGCCTCATAGAATGAGTTTGAAAGAATTTCCTCCTCTTCAATTTTCTGGAAGAGTTTGAGAAGAATTGGTATTACTTCTGCTTTAAAAGTTTGATAGAATTCATCAATGAAACCATGAGGTCCTGGGCTTTTCTTTGATTGGAGACCTTTTATTACTAATTCAACCTTGTTTCTTGTAATTGGTCTGTTTAGGCCTTCTATTTCATCTTGGTTCAATCTTAGTAGGTTGTATGTTTCCTGGAATTCATCTATTTCTATTAGGTTTTCCAATTTTCTGGCATATAGTTGTTTGTAATAGTTTCTAATGATCCTTTGTATTTCTGTGGTATCAGTTGTAAATATGTTTCTGTTTTTATTTATTTGAATCTTTTCTCTTTTTTCTTGGTTAGTCTAGCTAATGGTTTATTTCTATGTTTTTAAAAAGCAACTTTTCATTTTATTAATATTTTGTATTTTTGTCTCAATTTTTTAAAATTATACTTTAAGTTCTAGGGTACATGTGCACAATGTGCAGGTTTGTTACATAGGTATACACGTGCCATGGTGGTTTGCTGCATCCATCAACTCGTCATTTACATTAGGTATTTCTTCTAATACTATCCCTCCTCCTGCTCCCCCCACCACCCCCCACAGGCCCCAGTGTGTGATGTTTCCCCCGCCCTGTGTCCAGGTGTTCTCATTGTTGAATTCTCACCTATAAGTGAGAACACGTGGGGTTTGGTTTACTGTCCTGGTGATAGTTTTCTGAGAATGGTAGTTTCCAGCTTCATCCAAGTCCCTACAAAGGACATGAACTCATCCTTTCTTATGGCTGCATACTATTCCATGGTGTATATGTACCACATCTTCTTAATCCAGTCTATCATTGGTGGACATTTGGGTTGGTTCCAAGTCTTTGCTATTGTGAATAGTGGCATAATAAACATACATGTGCATGTGTCTTTATAGTAGAATGATTTATAATCCTTTGTGTATATACCCAGTAATGGGATTGCTGGGTCAAATGGTATTTCTAGTTCTAGATCCTTGAGGAATCGCCACACTGTCTTCCACAATGGTTGAACTAATTTACCTCCCACCAACAGTGTAAAAGCATTTCAATTTTTAAAAATTTATACTCTGATCTTTATTCTTTCTTTCCTTCTACTTATTTGGGGTTTGGTTTGTTCTTGCTTTTCTAGTTCCTTGAGATGCATCATGAAGTTGCTTATTTGAAATTATTCTACTTTTTTGATGTAGGCATTTATTACTATAAACTTCCCTCTTCATACTGCTTTTGCTGTATCCCATAGGTTGTTATGTTGTATTTCTATTTTCATTTAAGAAATTTTTAAATTTCCTTCTTAATTTCTTCATTTACCCCTTGGTCATTCAGAAACATGTTAATTTCCATGTATTTGTACAGTTTCAAAAGTTCCTCTTGTTATTGATTTCTAATTTTATTCCATTGTGGTCAGAAAATATACTGGATATAATTTAAATTCTTTTAAATTTGCTGTCCCATAAGTCTTATAGGCTTTGTTCTCTATTTTTATTCTTATTTCATTTTTTGTTTTTTTTTGTTTTTTTCTCTAGCTGGGCAATTCCAAACAATCTGTCTTCAAGTTCAGGGACACTTTCTTCTGCTTGATCAAGTCTGCTGCAGAACCTCTTGATTGTATTTTTTATTTTATTTATTGAATTTTTCAGCTATAAAATTTCTGTTTTGGCTTTTGTATGTTATCTATTTCTTTGTTGAATTTCTTGTTCATAACATAAATTGTTTTCATGATTTCATTGCCTTTCCAATTGTCTATCTGTATTTTCTTGTATCCCATTTGAGTTTCCTTAAGATCATCATTTTGAAAATCGTTTCCAGCAATTTGTCAATTTTTTTTTATTGGGGTCTGTTACTAAAGATTTATTATGTTCCTTTGTAGTGTCATAATTCTTTGTTTTTTCATGTTTCTTATGTCTCTGCATTGAAGTCTGTGCATCTGGTGGAATTGCCTCTTCCAATCTATCTAGAGTGGCTTTCATAGAGAAAGACTTTCACCTACAGTTGAATCTTAGTGGGTTGGTTAGGAAGGGTGTGGAGACTCTGTTTCTAGGTAAGTGCAGTAGTGTAGTCTCCATGCGGCTTGTCTTCTGCAGTGTCTAATTTACCATTAATTCCTTCTAACGGACTTTTATAGAAAAGAAATGAGAGTTTTCATCTCTAGAGATTCAATTTGATTTTTTAAAATATCTTTCATGTCTCTATTTACTATTATAAACATATGTAATGCAGTCATTAAAAAAACTGTTTTTATGTCTTTACCTATCAATTCTAACATCTATATGAGTTCTGGGTCAATTTCGATTGGTTTTCTCATTATTATAAGTCATATTTTCCCTCTGCTTTATATACCTGGTAATTTATTAGATGCCAGTCATTTTGAGTTCTTAAGATTTTTTTTCTCCTTTGGATTTGTGTGTTGTGTGTTTTTTTTTTAAATTATACTTTAAGTTCTGGGGTACATGTGCAGAACATGCAGTTTTGTTATGTAGGTATACATGTGCCATGGTGGTTTGCTGCACCCATCAACCCATCACCTACATTAGGTATTTCTCTTAATGTTATCCCTCCCCTGTCCCCCTACACCCCCCTTACAGGCCCCAGTGTGTGATGTTCCCCTCCCTGTGTCCATGTGTTCTCATTGTTCAGCTCCCACTTATGAGTGAGAATATGCAGTGTTTGGTTTTCTGTTCTTGTGTTAGTTTACTGAGAATGATGGTTTCCAGCTTCATCCACGTCCCTGTAAAGGACATGAATTCATCCTTTTTTATGGCTGCATAGTATTCCATGGTGTATATGTGCCACATTATCTTTATCCAGTTTATCATTGATGGACATTTGGGTTGGTTCCAACTCTTTGCTATTGTGAATAGTGCTGCAATAAACATATGTGTGCATGTGTCTTTATGGTGGAATGATTTATAATCCTTTGGGTATATACCCAGTAATGGGATTGCTGGGTCAAATCGTATTTCTAGTCTAGATCCTTGAGGAATCATCATACTGTCTTCCACAATGGTTGAACTAATTTACACTCCCACCAACAGTGTAAAAGTGTTTCTATTTCTCCACATCCTCTCCAGCATCTATTGTTTCCTGACTTTTTAGTGATTGCCATTCTAACTGGTGTGAGATGGTATCTCATTGTGGTTTAATTTGCATTTCTCTAATGACAAGTGATGATGAGCTTTTTTTCATGTGCTTTTTGGCTGCATAAATGTCTTCTTTTGAGAAGTGTCTGTTCATATCCTTTGCCCACTTTTTAATGGGGTCATTTGTTTTTTTCTTGTAAATTTGTTTAATTCTTTGTAGATTCTGGATATTAGCCCTTTGTCAGATGCATAGATTGCAAAAATTTTCTCCCATTCTGTAGGTTGCCTATTCACTCTGATGATAGTTTCTTTTGCTGTGCAGAAGCTCTAGTTTAATTAGATCCCTTTTGTCAATTTTGGCTTTTGTTGTCATTGCTTCTGGAGTTTTAGACATGAAGTCTTTGCCCATGCCTATGTCCTGAATGGAATTGCCTAGGATTTCTTCTAGGATTTTTATGGTTTTAGGTCTTATGTTTAAGTCTTTAATCCATCTTGAGTTAATTTTTGTATAAGGTGTAAGGAAGGGGTCCAGTTTCAGTTTTCTGCATATGGCTAGCCAGTTTTCCCAGCACCATTTATTAAATAGGGAATCCTTTCCCCATTTCTTGTTTTTGTCAGATTTGTCAAAGATCAGGTGATTGTAGATGTGTGGTGTTATTTCTGAGGCCTCTGTTCTGTTCCATTGGTCTATATATCTGTTTTGGTACTAGTACCATGCTGTTTCGGTTACTGTAGCCTTGTAGTATAGTTTGAAGTCAGGTAGCGTGATGCCTCCAGCTTTGTTCTTTTTGCTTAGGATTGTCTTAGCTATACAGGCCCTTTCTTTGGTTCCACATGAAGTTTAAAGTAGTTTTTTTCCATTCTGTGAAGAAAGTCAATAGTAGCTTGATGGAGATACCATCGAAACTATAAATTACTTTGGGCAGTATGGCCATTTTCACGATATTCTTCCTATCCATGAGCATGGAATGTTCTTCCATTTATTTGTGTCCTCTCTTATTTCATTGAGCAGTGGTTTGTAGTTCTCCTTGAAAAGGTCCTTCACATCCCATGTAAATTGTATTCCTATGTATTTTATTCTCTTTGTAGCAATTGTGAGTGGGAGTTCACTCATGATTTGGCTCTCTGTCTGTTATTGGTGTATAGGAATGCCTGTGATTTTTGCACATTGATTTTGTATCCTGAGACTTTACTGAAGTTGCTTATCAGCTTAAGGAGAATTTGGGCTGAGACAGTGGGGTTTTCTAAATATACAATCATGTCATCTGCAGAGACAATTTGACTTCCTCCTTTCCTAATTGAGTACCCTTTATTTCTTTCTCTTGCCTGATTGCCCTAGCCAGAATTTCCAATACTATGTTGAATAGAAGTGGTGAGAGAGGGCATCCTTGTCTTGTACCAGTTTTCAAAGGGAATGCTTCCAGTTTTTGCCCATTCAGTATGATATTGGCTGTGGGTTTGTCATAAATAGTTCTTATTATTTTGAGATATGTTCCATCAATACCTAGTTTATTGAGAGTTTTTAGCATGAAGGGCTGTTGAATTTTGCAAAGGCCTTTTCTGCATCTATTGAGATAATCATGTGGTTTTTATCATTGGTTCTGTTTATGTGATGGATTATGTTTCTTGATTTGCAAATGTTGAACCAGCCTTGCATCCCAGAGATGAAGCTGACTTGATTGTGGCGGATAAGCTTTTTGATGTGCTGCTGGATTTGATTTGCCAGTATTTTATTGAGGATTTTTGCATCAGTGTTCCTCAGGAATATTGGCCTGAAAGTTTCTTTTTTTCTTGTGTCTTTGCCAGGTTTTGGTATCAGGATGATGCTGGGTTCATAAAATGATGTAGGGAGGATTCCCTCTTTTTCTATTGTTTGGAATAGTTTCAGAAGGAATGGTACCATTTCCTCTTTGTACCTCTGGTAGAATTCAGCTGTGAATCTGTCTGGTCCTGGACTTTTTTTTGGTTGGTAGGCTATTAATTACTGCCTCAATTTCAGAACTTGTTATTGATCTATTCAGGGATTTGACTTCTTCCTGGTTTAGACTTGGGTGGGTGTATGTGTCCAGGAATTTATCCATTTCTTCTAGATTTTCTAGTTTATTTGCATAGAGGTATTTATAGTATTCTCTGATGGTAGTTTGTTTTTCTGTGGGATCAGTGGTGATATCCCCTTTATCATTTTTTATCATGTCTATCTGAGTGTTCTCTCTTTTCTTCTTTCTTAGTCTGGCTAGTGGTCTATCTATTTTGTTGATCTTTTCAAAAAACCAGCTCCTGGATTCATTGATTTTTTTTTTTTTTTGAAGGTTTTTCGTGTCACTATCTCCTTTAGTTCTGCTCTGATCTTAGTTATTTCTTGTCCTCTGCTAGCTTTTGAATTTGTTTGCTCTTGCTTCTCTAGTTCTCTTAATTTTGATGTTAGGGTGTCAATTTTAGATCTTTCCTGCTTTCTCTTGTGGACATTTAGTGCTATAAATTTCCCTCTAACCACTGCTTTAAATGTGTCCCAGAGATTCTGGTACATTGTGTCTTTGTTCTCATTGGCTTCAAAGAACATCTTCATTTCTGCCTTCATTTCGTTATTTACCCAGTAGTTATTCAGGAGCAGGTTTTTTCAGTTTCCATGTAGTTGTGTGGTTTTGAGTGAGTTTCTTAATCCTGAGTTCTAGTTTGATTGCACTGTGGTCTGAGAGACTGTTCGTTATGATTTCCATTTTTTGCATTTGCTGAGGAGTGGTTTGCTTCCAATCATGTGGTCAATTTTAGAATAAGTGTGATGAGGTGCTGGGAAGAATGTATATTCTGTTGATTTGGGGTGGAGAGTTCTGTAGATATCTATTAGGTCCACTTGGTCCAGAGCTGAGTTCAAGTCCTGAATATTCTTGTTAATTTTCTGTCTTGTTGATCTGTCTAATATTGACAGTGGGGTGTTAAAGTCTCCCACTATTATTTTGTGGGAGTCTAAGTCTCTTTGTAGGTCTCTAAGAACTTGCTTTATGAATCTGGGTTCTCCTGTATTGGGTGCATATATATTTGATAGTTAGCTCTTCTTGTTGAATTGATCCCTTTACCATTGTGTAATGGCCTTCTTTGTCTCTTTTGATCTTTGTTGGTTTAAAGTCTGTTTTATCAGAAACTAAGATTGCAACCCCTGCTTTTTTTTTTTTTTTTTTTTTTTGGCTTTCCTTGTGCTTGGTAAATTTTCCTCCATCCCTTTATTTTGAGCCTATGTGTGTCTTTGCACGTGAGATGGGTCTCCTGAATACAGCACACCAATGGGTCTTCACTCTTTATCTGATTTGCCAGTCTTTGTCATTTTATTGGGGCATTTAGCCCATTTACATTTAAGGTTAATATTGTTATGTGTGAAGTTGATCCTGTCATTATGATGCTAGCTGGTTATTTTGCCCATTAGTTGATGCAGTTTCTTCACAGTGTTGATGGTCTTTACAATTTGGCATGTTTTTGCAGTGGTTGGTACCAGTTGTTCCTTTCCATGTTTAGTGCTTCCTTCAGGAGCTTTTGTAAGGCAGGCCTTGTGGTGACAAAATCTCTCAGCATTTGCTTGTCTGTAAAGGATTCTATTTCTCCTTCACTTATGAAGCTTAGTTTGGCTGGATATGAAATTCTGGGTTGAAAATTCTTTTCTTTAAGAATGTTGAATACTGACCCCCACTCTCTTCTGGCTTGTAGGGTTTCTGCAGAGACATCTGCTGTTAGTCTGATGGGCTTGCCTTTGTGGGTAACCCAACCTTTCTCTCTGGCTGTCCTTAACATTTTCTCCTTCATTTCAACCTTGGTGAATCTGATGATTATGTGTCTTGGGGTTGCTCTTCTCAAGGAGTATCTTTGTGGTGGTCTCTGTATTTCCTGAATTTGAATGTTGGCCTGTCTTGCTAGGTTGGGGAAGTTCTCCTGGATAATATCCTGCAGAGTGTTTTCCAACTTGGTTCCATTCTCCCCGTCACTTTCAGGTACACCAATTGAACGTAGATTTGGTCTTTTCACAGAGTCTCATATTTTTTGGAGGTTTTGTTTGTTCCTTTTCATTCTTTTTTCTCTAATCTTGTCTTCTCACTTTATTTTGTTAAGTTGATCTTTAATCTCTGATATCCTTCCTTCTGCTTGACCGATTCAGCTATTGATACTTGTATATCCTTCACAAAGTTCTTGTGCTGTGTTTTTCAAGCTTCATCAGGTCATTTATGTTCTTCTCTAAACTGGTTATTCTAGTTAGCAATTCATCTAACCTTTTTCGAAGGCTCTTACCTTCCTTGAATTGGGTTAGAAGGTGCTCCTTTAGCTCGGAGGAGTTTGTTATTACCCACCTTCTGAAGCCTACTTCTGTCAATTCATCAAACTCATTCTCCATCCAGTTTTGTTTCCTTGCTGGCGAGGAGTTGTGATCCTTTGGAGGAGAAGAGGCATTCTGGTTTTTGGAATTTTCAGCCTTTTTCTGCTGGTTTCTCCCCATCTTTGTGGATTTACCTACCTTTGGTCTTTGATGTTGGTGACCTTCGGATGGGGTCTCTGAGTGGATGTCCTTTTTGTTGATGTTGATGCTAGTCCTTTCTCTTTTAGTTTTCCTTCTAACAGTTAGGTCCCTCTGCTGCAGGTCTGCTGGAGTTTGTTGGAGGTCCACTCCAGACCCTATATGCCTGGGTATCACCAGCATAGGCTGAAGAACAGCAAAGATTGCTGCCTATTCCTTCCTCTGGAAGCTTTGTCCCAGAGGGGCAGCCGCCAGATGACAGCCAGAGCTCTCCTGTAGGAGGTGTTTGTCAGCCCCTACTGGGAGGTGTCTCCCCGTCAGGATACACGGGGAGACAGTCTGACCCTTATTAGAGCTCGAACACTGTGCTGGGAGATCCACTGATCTCTTCAGGGCCATCAGGTAGGAACATTTAAGTCTGTTGAAGCTGCACCCACAGCCTCCCCTTTCCCCAGGTGCTCTGTCTCAGGGAGATGGGGGTTATATCTCTAAGTCCCTGACTGGTGCTGCTGCCTTTTTTTCAGAGATAGCCTGCCCAGAGAGGAGGAATCTAGAGAGGTAGTCTGGCCACAGCAGCCTTGCTGAGCTGTGGTGGGCTCCGCCCAGTTCAAACTTCCTGGTGGCTTTGTTTACACTATGAGGGTAAAACTGCGTACTCAGGCCTCAGCATTGGCAGATGCCCCTCTCCCCACCAAGCTCAAGCATCCCAGGTCAACCTCAGACTGCTTTGCTGGCAGCGAGAATTTCAAGCTGGTGGATCTTAGCTTGCTGGGCTCCGTGAGGGTGGGACTCGCCGAGCCAGACCACTTGGCTCCCTGGCTTCAGCCCCCTTTCCAGGGGAGTGAATGGTTCTGTTTCGCTGGCATTCCAGGCACCACTGGGTATGGGAAAACAAAAAAAATCTCCTGCAGCTAGCTTGGTGTCTGCCCAAACAGCCACCCAGTTTTGTGCTTGAAACCCAGGGCCCTGGTGGCATAGGCACCAGAGGGAATCTCCTAGTCTGCGGGTTGTGAAGACTGGGAAAAGTGCAGTATCTGGGCCAGAGTGCACCATTCCTCATGCACAGTCTCACAGCTTCCTTTGGGTTGGAGAGAGAATTCCCTGACCCTTTGCATTTCCTGGGTAAGGCGATGCCCCACCCTGCTTCGGCTCGCCCTCCATGGGCTGCACTCACTGTCCAACCAGTCCCAATGAGATGAATCAGGTACCTCAATTGGAAATGCAGAAATCACTCGCCTTCTGCGTCAGTCTCACTGGGAGCTGCAGACCAGAGCTATTCCTACTCAGCCATCTTCCAAGATTTTTTTTTAACGTGAGGGAAGACCATGGTTTTTTCTAGAGCTAACTACTTCCCACCACAGAGACTATACATTTCTGAGTATTCTACCTAATGCTTTGAGAATTCTGATGGTTTCCAATATGGCTGGTAGAAAGAAATACTATTCTTGGCCCTGTACAAACACTAGATATCCTTTTGGGTGATTCTTCCTTTGGCCCTGTGTAGTTTTCTCATACACATGCAGTGATTAGTACTCTGCCAATACACAAGGGCAGCCCTCTGCAGATCTCTGGAATTCCTTCTCTGTGGAGCTCTTTCCTCCCCAGCAGTCCATCTATGAACTCTAGCTGCTTTGGACTTCACAGACTCTCAGTTCAGCCTGTTCAATTCAAGGAGTACACCAGGTTCCATTTGGAATTTTCTTCTTTGCTCTACAGCCTGGAAATGCTCAATAAAGTAAGAGTAATTATAATATTTATTTGTTTCTTATTTCTTTGTGATCACTGTCCTTTGTAACTTGATAACCACTGTCTTGAAAAATCACTGGATTATATATTCTTTTCACTTTTTTGGATGTTGTTTTTGGCTGTTTCAGGTAAGCTGTAAACGTGGTCTGTTATTCCATCTTAACCAAAAGTGGAAACCTCTATTAGCAATTTCAAATTTATAATGTGTTATGATTTCTATTCCCATTCTTAATATTCACTTTTCTACTTAATTTTCATTTGTAATTTTGTGTTCTTTTTCTTGAAGAGGGCCCTCAACCTTGGGTCCTTTACTCAAGCTCTTGAGATGAACCACCTGGTTAGAATTCTGTCTCCACCACTTGATAGCTTGTGACCATGAGGAGCCTCAGTACCTCAGTTTCTTCATCTATAAAATCAGAATGATAATAGGAATTACCTCATGGTATTGAACGTCAAGTGAACTATTACATCTAAACTACTTAGAAAAAAACCTGGAACATAGAAACCATTCAAGAATAGTAACTGACATTTACTATTCTTGAGCATCATTAATGTATAGGTGGTACTATAAATTATGGGATCATTTACAGAGAGTGTGAAGGCTTAGGATGGAACCCCACATACATGATGAGAGCAGAGTGTAGACCACAAAGAAAATAGAGCAATGACCAGAAAGCAGGAACAAGAATAATATGGTGTCCTGGAAAACAAAGTAGGCAAACATCCAAAGGAGAGGTTAAACATCAGAATGAGGACTTAAAAATGACCCCTGAATTAGGCAATAAAACAGTCATGACTGATGCTGTGAAATGGGGGTATAAACAGGCTACATCACATATGTTAATGAGTATTAATTGAGATAATTCATGCTAATTCCTTAGCACAGGACTTGGGACATACGAAGTGTTAAAAATATAAGATATCTTAATTGTTATTGTTAAATATGTTTGCCTTTTGTGTCACTGGGCCCAGCCCTTGTCTTACCATAGTATATCAATATTAGGGCAGATACAGAGTCTCTTCTGGTCCCACTGTCTCTATTTGCTTTGTCTCACCACCCATACCCCAAAGTATGTCACTAGAAATCCTTCTGTCAAGCAAACACAAGCACGTTCATGCATGCACACATACACACACACCACATACTACACACATGCGACACACACACATCAAAGTCTGTCCTGCAGGATCCTTTTTTTTTCCAAGGGCAGTCATTTCCCCCTACTCTGACACTCCCAGTCTATCTTATTAAAATAGTATAGATGTCATGAACAACTACTACTTCCTGTGGATTCAAAGGCCAAGGCCAATCCTGGGTCACATGGCCGCATTCTTTCCGTGCTAGGAGAGATACTTGGGCCCCTCTGGCTTCTGTAGGGAGAAGTACAGCCCATCTTTCCACCAGGATTTCTTCCAAGTAACAAGGGAGATTCTTAGCAGCCAAAGACTAGTGGCTGCTATACCCTACAGCCACCCAGTTCCAGGGGTTTAGGATGTAACCAAATCAAAAATAAAAATTTTGACAGCCTTGGAATTTAGACAAAACACCTTGAGTTATATTTCCAAATTCTCTTTTTAATTTGGGGAGGCACCAAATCCATTTGGTCACTTGTTTATAAGCCCGTATAGATTCCAGGTGAAACATTTGGTCCTTGTGGTTCTGATTCACTGCTGTGTGAATCATATTAATGCTATTTGCATTAATAGCAAGGAAGGTCTATGTTGAGCCCCAAATTACCCCTTTCAAGATGGGAAGTATAATTTGTACCAAGGGTCAACTGATTAAAACCCCAAACACACCTGTGTTCACACTGAAAACCTGCTACCCAGGCTTGTTTGAACTTCATGCTGTGAGTCATTCTAGATGACTAAGTCTCCAAGTACTTGAAAATTCAATCATGTATACACAAAACTTAAAAATTTTAGTGATTTAAGACAAAAATCTTTCTAAACAAATACATTTCAACTTCCTTAAAGTGAACATAATTTTACCTCCTCTTAGAGACTTGGGGTCATCAATGAAAATATCAATAAGTGGCCCAGTCTAGATTAGGTGTAAGAGTCTAAGGGTTATTTAACCCCACACTAAATGGGCCCAGGCTGTTGGTTTTGAGTTCTGGGGACTATTTCAGTTTTTCTGTCTCCCCTCTTGTTGGCACTTGTCATTTCCTGCTGTTATCAGTTTATCTGTCTGTAGTAGCTTCTCCCACATTTAATTATTTGCTGCTTTTTATATTTAAGAGCTTAGAAAACTTATTAGAATTATGTGTAAAGTTAGTGTAAATGGGTTCCAAATGGAGATTTTACATGTGAATAAATTAAAGTTACTCTGAGGCTTTTTCTGAAAATAGGTTGGGTATAAATAAATAAAACAAGTGAAACATTTTGTGACATCGATTTTGGCCTCTTTGGTGATTTGCTGGCTTGTTTTGTCATTCCTGGCCATGTCCTACACTGGTGGGCAGTAGGAACCTCACAAGGGGACTAGGCTTCAGGTGTGCTTCACTCGCTCCAAAACGTCATGGGTATCAGCTGGGTTGGAAATGGAACCAGTCACTTGGACTAGCAATTCTTGAAATACCTCAGGGAAAGACTTGCCAATGACTGTGGCAGGAGGCAGAAGAGCCAGGGGAGGAGGGGGAGGGAGGGGCAGAAGAAGGCACCCTCACAATTTCCTTACTCCTTATAGAGAATTACTAAAAGAATGAGGTCTTCCCCATCCCTGAGGGAACTCTGCTCCATAAGTTTGGCTGTGAGTGGGGTCCCTGCCCTCCAGGAGACCTCGGGCTACTAGACACCACACTTCCATCCTGCAGAAATGGCTTCCAGACAGGGCTTCTTCCTGTGCTGCCTCTCCCTGCAGCGCACCATCCAGTCACTGGATTTTTCTGTACCAGGAGAAACCCCCAGCCCAACATTTCAGTATCATCCTGGGGCACATTTTCAATGGGTGAGTGAGGTGCCAACCATTTAATTCCTTATACAGCAGAAATCTCAACTGTCCCCAGAAGCCTGCACACTGGCTCAGGAAGAGCCCTGCTGCTTCTGTTCCCCCAAAGTCTCCTGGCGTAAGACTGCAGAGGCACCCAACCATTCCTTGCACTGGGACATTGCTCAGGCAAATGGCCCTCCTCAGGCTGTGAGGGGCCCTCTGGGGAGACAGGTGCTCTTGTCCTGGAACACACACTCACATCCTAAACCTCTGTCCCCAGGTAGGCTGGCCTGTGAGCTTCTTTCCAGCCTTTTACAGCCTCTGGGCATTTCACACTTACCTGACCTATTTTTATAAGCTCAAGACAGAGGGCATAGAAAAGTGTTGAATCACTCTGGGGTCTGTGGTGTGCTGGTTCTAAAGCTCAATGTCAAAGTGAAATTCCACCTTTTAGTGGATTCTAATGAATGTCAGCTCATGTTTCTTTATTTTTCTTTTCCTAGAGTGAAAGGAAAGAAAGGTTTTTTTCTTTCAGAAGAGTCTAGATTCTATATTTACAAAGATCTTAAGGGCTATATATTTCCTCAATGACAGGAAAAGTAAAGATTTTCCCTATTCACCCTATGAGGACAGAAGTTTTCTCTTTTATTATTAGGGCATTGTCTTCCCACTTCATCTCCAGCTCAGTGTCCTGGGTCTTTAGGCACATAGTAGCTACTAAAGAAATATTCATTGGTTGAATGAATGAAAGAACAAATGGATGGATGGATGGACGGACGGATGGACAGATGGATGGGTGGGCGGGTGGATGGATGGATGGACAGACGGATAGGTGGATGGGTGGATGGATGGATGGATGGACAGATGGACAGAATTGTTGCCTTCTAGGACACCTTCCCAACTTGGCAGAAACCCCTCATCATGCTCTGTGGTAGCTCTTCCTCAGGGACCTGCCTATCAAAGAGACATATTTTAAGCCTATTTGGGGTTCATACAATAGAATTTAATAATGAAGACTCCTTTATTTGATTCTTTGCTATCCTTTGCAGAGGAGCTGGATGAAAACCTGGCTGCCTGGGTCCTGGGTAGAATTTCTCAGTGAATGGTTGCATGGTTGTGTGCTTCCAGCACAGCTCAATTCTGTCAGGCCCCTTGGCATCTGCTTTGTTCTGGAATGGCTGTGCACAGTTTGGGGTCTGGACAGCAGTTCAAATGGCCCTTCTGGGGCTCTGAAGCAATTAAAGTCGGGGCCTGTTTTTCTTTGTCATGAGGGTGTTGGATTTTTTGGTCTTTTTAAAAGCCTTGGCAGCCACTGGCTTTGCTCTAAAGGGTATTGTTCCTCAGATGTTCTGGGTTACCACTGCCCACTGACAACCCTGCAGAGAAAAGTGCCCAGGCTGCTGGCCCCACAGAGTGTGGGAAGCCAGGGGCTCAGTTTCACAGAACAAGGCCAAGTCTCACTAGTATGACTCAGTGACTCTAAGTCCCTGACCTCCCAGCCCTTCGAGTCTGTTTCTCCCTTTCCTGGAGCTGAGCCAGGATTCTGAAGACAGTTTCCTCCTCTTGATGGGACCCCCTCATTAACATGTCTTCTTTTTCTCTTTTTCTCTGCTCCAGTTCCATCTGCAGCTTCCTAATCACAGCATTAGCAACCTCAGATCTGATCCTCCTCCTGATACAGTGCGTCCAAGAGAGTGCTTCAAGCCAAGAGAAGATGGGTTTGTGGTAGTGAGAAATGAAGGAGCCCTCCTAGGATGGGAAGAGACCACATCTGGAATGCACAGTGCTTGGCATGGGAAAGGTACGCTCACAATCGTCATGGTTAGGGTATCCGCATAATCTTAAAGTGATCCCCACATATTATTAGTTTCTTATTAGTTGTGAGGGAGAAAAAAACCAAAATGGTAATGAGACCAAGTAGAAACCGTGTAACACTTTTTGACCAGGTGATCAAAATTAACCTCATTTCTGCAGTACAGACGACATTGTGTGGCTCTTGATGTGACACCCTGGATAGGACAGTATTCAGGTTGAAATTATGTAATCTGACCATAAGGAAACATGAGACAAACACACAATGAGGAACATGCAATTCAAACAAAAATGGTGCGTGGTGCTTGCTTTGGCAGCAGATATGTGAAAATTGAAATGACATAGAGAAGATTAGCATAGCCCTGCACGAAGATGACACAAATTTGTGAGGAACAAAAAAGGGTATTGGTGGTGGGTAATGGTGGAGTGGGGTCAGATGGGGGAATCAACATTGTGAAAGCCAGATTAAAGGAGGCTAAAGAGAAATGACAACAAAATGCCATACCTGACCCTAGACTGAAACCTGTACTGGAGATGGGGAAATGCCATAAAGGACATTGATAAGTTAATTAATAAAAGTGACATATGGTGACACACTAGATAAAGTACTTTGCCAAGTGCCAGGTCCGACCTGCAGACCCTGGCTGAACGATGGATGAAAGAATACACTCAGACACAAGTATCCAGTGAAAGAGCGGGCTAGGAGACCTGGCCGTTTACAGACCCTGAGGAGGGTGCTGTAAAGAGTCAGCAGCCGTGGCCCTGACCCACTGGTGCTGCAGGCATTTATTCAGTACAGATTCAATGACAAAGGCCTGAGTCAACACACTTGTGGGTCATCCCCCCACCCCCCAACCCCCAACTCAGAGAGAGCAGTCCTGTGTGCAGATGATTAAAGGCCAGGTTCCGAGGCCTAAGTAAACTAACTTATCTAGAGCAGTTTCTTTACATCCCCTTGTTATCTAACCTAAGCTTTCAGGCACCGGATTAGAGAATCTGGCTGCCTTCAGCCAAATCCTTTCCCAAAGCTTTTATAAAACCTCCCAGCCTTTCAAGAAGGTTTGCATCTTTCTACAATTTTTCCCACCACCCTGACCGATCTCCTACATCTCCCCCTTTTTCTGTTTTTTGCATCAGGTTTTGTTGATTGAAGAGTACAGATTTGTGCAGAAACAGGTTTGTCAGGCGTGGTGGTCATTGCTCATATTCTGGCTTTGCATCCTAGAATTAGTAAATAACATAAGCAAACATGAGTATAATTAGCAACGTTCTTTTCCAATGAAGGAGTGGCCCCCAGGAACGGGGGTCTATCCAGGAGAGATGATCTCGCACACCCTTCCATATGGCTGTTTGTTGGGCATGTAGATCTATGGCATTTAGGGATTCTAGAATTTTAGTTTTAAGTTGCTTTATGTCTGCTGTTAAATTGTCATGAAAGGTTCTCCAGAGGTGGTTTCACCTCATCCCAACTATGTATTGATTGATTCCAAGGTAGAGAAGTGACACAGATATCCTTATGCTCCCAGTCACAGTTTAATTGCTGTCAGAATACCAGTGCATCTTGTCACTCCCCCACATCTTCCAAGGCAGCCTCGAGGGCTTGCATACATGCAAGAATCTTTTGATCTATACCCTGCTGTAAGAGAAGTTCATTAGACACATTTCTGCCAAATTATCTATAAAAGTAGCTGTTTGTATTGATTCAGTAATAGATGCTACAGCCACGCTAGCGTTGCTAGGATGACTATGGCTGAGACTATAAAGGCTATACGTGTAACTATGAATCTTTTGTGTCTGAACTGGGACAGGGCACGTTCTAAGTTGGCAAGGGTAGAGGAACTTTGCCAATCATATATTAAATTGACTGGTAGAAAAGCCTCAGATTATCTCCTCAATACCATGATGCTGGTAATATTTAAATTAGATATATTATAATTAGAGATATAGAGGCAAACCAAGCCTGTCCCTGCACTCGGGTCACAAATGTGGAGTTTTGGAGTGTAATAGAAATATTGGTTCCCATAAGGGAAAACATATGCATGGGTAGTGCAAGTCAAGCACTGATCAGTGTGATTATGAAAAAACATCATAGTATAATTGTGACTGGAATTATGATATGTCCCATGCCGGGTGTTAAGGGGGGTGCTAAGATGTCCCAGGCACCATAAAGTGTCTTGAGGTGGTATGGACTCTACTTGAGGTCTGGGATGTCACATCTTCCTATCAGCCCAAATTATAGGGGAACGGGAAGTGGCTTCGAAACTGTCATTGATGCCATGATAGACGCGGACATCAGTATGATCGCCCTGCAAATGGCTGTGGCGGCTCCAGTCTAAGATGTTATAATTGCCTAACTAGAAGCTATGGGCTTGTCCCCCATGACAGACCTCCCAGCTAAAGTGGAATCCATTACTTTCCAGGCTTTGTTGTTTAGCACTGGGAGGAATGTTTGGGAAAGTAGCATTGATTGCATTGCCCGGTTTAAGGCTACCTGCAGCTAAGAATGTTAAGGCATTTCCTTTGCCATGATGTAGCCATAATTGTATTTGGGGCAGGTACACAGTAAGGGTAAGGGTTAGAACTTTTGTAACTACACACAGTGGCAGGATAGTGGAGTGATATGTAGTGTTACCAGGCACCTTAGTTCAATGTGTGCTATTAATGAGGGACCCCACTGGGGGTAAATCTGTCCCTCCCAGCCAAGCAGTTATGGTTTTAGAGGGTGGAAAGGGGGTGTCTGCCCAGGTGACAGGGCAAAGAAAGGCAGATCTAAGATATGAGTCCAACAGAGTATAGCAGGTACAGGTTGCAGACAAAGCAAGAGCATAAAAAGGATCAATATCCTACATGAGTTGCAGTGTACAACAGAGAGCATAGCAAGGAACACATTATCTGGAGTGAATGGTGTCTGTGTCCGGAGCAGGATTCATTCAGCCTCCTAAGTTGTCTTCTTCAGCATCCCCCAGGTAATGTCTGAGGCTTTAGTTATCCAAGGAAGCCACATCATCTGGGGCTGTGGGTCCTGTAGGGTCATTTTCTTCATTTCTGGTACCGGGCTGGGTCCTAGCCATGCCATGGTATGGTTTGATGCATTGTGCTGGAATCCAAAGAGGACCTGAGGGGGTGTGAACACAAGCATATCCTCTTCCCTACATTAACAATTCACTTGGACCACACCGTACATTACTGTTTACATCTTTCCATAAAACAGCAGGTTTTATGTCTTGAGAGGTTTTAGCAAAGTGCTTTTCTACAGCTGATTGAAATTTATCATTTAAATTTTAAAAATTAAGGGTAAATAAGGCTTGTGCCAATAGTATTGCAGGGCCCTTACTCATATTCCTCCTATTTTGTTTTCTGAGCATATTTTTAAGGGTGGAGTGGGTACGTTCTATGGCCTGTATTTAGGGTTATACGGGATGCCTTTGGAATGTTGGATGTTCTGCGTGTGACAAAATTGTTGAAATTGTGAGCTGGCATAAGCCGGACCATTATCAGTTTTAATTTTTGTGGGCTGCCCCATAAATGCAAAAGTTAAAAGAAGATGTTTAATGACATAATGGGTGGACTCTCCAGGAAAGGCATAAGTGCTAATTAAGTGAGGATTGGTATCAACGGATACATGTACATATCTAAGTTTTCCAAATTCACAGATGTGTGTAACGTCTGTTTGCCGTAACTGATAAGGTTCTAGTCCTGTAGGGTTAACACCTGTGGAAGGAGGGGATGTGACTGAGCTGGCAATCTGGGCATTGCAGGATAATTTATTTAGTCTCTGGGTAAGTTGAAATTGTTTAGATAAGTTTCTCCAGTTTTGGTGGAAAAATTGATGCAATTGGGTGGCTTGGTCAAGCAGTGATGTCATAACTGATAGGTCTGCTTGATCATTGCCATATGCCAATGGACCAGGCAGTGAGCTGTAGGCTTGAATATGTGTGATTAAAAATAGGATGTGTATGTTGTTCTAGCAAATGCTGAAGTTGGAGAAAGAGTGCACACAGGATGGGCTCCAATGTGGACTTAATGAGGGCTGTCTCAAGATTCTGCAATAAACAAACGGAGTAAACAGACTCACTAACAATATTGACGGGCTGAGCGGAAAAAGTTTCCAAGGCCAGTATTAAAGTTCCAACCTCAGCTCTCTGAGTGCTAGTAAATCCAGACCAAGTGAGGGAATTATGCAGAATCCACCAAACAGCCGCTTTTCCATGTTTACCAGAGCCATCAGTAAACAGTGTTAAAGTGTTAGATATGGGGGATTGAACTATTTTAGTAGGCAAAACCACAGAAGTGTGAGATAAGAATTGAAGGAGTTTGTCAGCAGGTAAGGCATGCTCTATTTGGCCTGTGTAATCAGAGAGTGCTATTTGCACGTCCATAGATAAAGGCAATACTGCTTTGAATTGCTTTTTACTTAAAGGAATCCTGATGATATCAGGGTCATAACCTAGCAACTGATTGCATCATCTGAAGCCTGAATAGATGACTTTACTGATGAACTGGATATAGGGAAAGAGTGTTTTAGTCCCAGTATACGAGCAAAAAACCCTTTCTAGGAAGCACAGCCCTGGGGTCATCTGTCCTATTAACCCTGTAGAGGAGTGTTTAGTGGAAACAAACAATTGAACTGAGTACCATGGATCTATGCGATCTAGTTGCCTCTGAGAAATAGCTTGCTCTATCTCTTCAATTTCCCTTTGTGCCGCAGGAGTTAAATACCTAGGAGAGTCTAGGGCAGCATTGCATTTTAAGATAGAAAACAGGTTCTGTAACTTATCAGTAGTTATGCCTAAGGTGGGGTGAAAGCAGTTAATATCACCTAGTAATTTCTGATAATCATTTAAGGTGTATAAGTTGCTTTTTGAGGTCTTACTGACCAAGAAGTTAGTATGTATCCAAGATATTTCCAAGGAGAAGACATCTATACTTTTTCATGTGCTATGATTAAACCTCTTAACTGTGTATTCTTTATGACAGAGGCATGTAAATTTACAAGTACTGGCTCTGTTGGGGCTACTAGTAAAATATCATCCATAAAATGAATAACCTTGCAATTAGGAAATTTTTTTCTACTGGGGAGCAAAGCCTGATTTACATGATACTGACACTTAGTAGGACTGTTTAGCATCCTTTGAGGAAGCACTTTCCAATGAAATCAGCAAGTTGGCCTTTCATTATTGATAGCTGGTATTGTAAACACAAATTTTCTGTCCTGCTTTGCAAGGGGAATAGTATAAAAGCAGTCTTTTAAGTCAATAATGATTATAGGCCAATCTCGAGGAATCTCCACAGGGGAGGGGAGCCCCTGCTGAAGGTGCCCCATGGGTTGCAAATGAGCATTGATGGCATGTAAGTCATGCAAAAGTCTCCATTTACCAGACTTTTTGGGAATAACAAAAATGGGCGAATTCCAAGGGCTGTTTGATGGTTCTATATGGCCGGTTTTTAATTGCTCCTTAACTAATTCATAGGCTCTTTGTAATTTCTGTCCCTTTAAAGGCCACTGTTGTACCCAAATTGGATCTTGAGAGAGCCATGTCAGGGGTACTGGAGGGATAATAACAGTGGCCATTATTAGAAAAGGGACTGCAGAGTGACCCCCCGCATTGGGCTAATAGATCTCATCCTCAAAGATTAACAGGGATGGGCATAATTAGAGGTTGTATAACTGCCTTTCTTCCCTCTGAATCGCAACAGGTTAGGGGGCACATGCTCTGCTTAGCTGTGTATGCTTCCCTGATGCCGACAATTTTTTGTTTGTGACCCAATTTTTTGAGTGACCCAAGGCCAAGTTTCTGGCCAGTTTTCATCACTAATGATTGAAATGTCCACCCCTGTGTCCAATAAGCCAGTAAAATTTTTATTTCCAATTTTAAGCTAATCATGGGTCTCTGATCAGTGATTAATTGATTCCAATATTCTCCTATGGCTCCTGTACTTCCATAACTTCCCTTTCCCCTTTCCTTTCTGTGGGCGTTGGGAACCCAGTATGGTGAAAGCAGTAACTGTTCTATCTTTGATCTGGGGGAAGAATATGCAGACCTTTACATTCCATCGTAAGTAATATCTGACCTTGATAATTACTATCAATTACCCCATTGAGCACATTAATTCCTCTATTGGATAGGCGCGATCGCTCTGGGACTAATCCCACTGTTCCCAGAGGCAGTGGGCCCCAGATCCCAGTTGCAACCCTTTTAGGGTCTTCTCCTTCTTTTAGCACTAATTCGTTGGGGCAGAGTAAGCCCAGTCCTGCACTTCCAGCGGTGGCTGCTCTGAGAGAGAGGACTGTGGGCTTTCCATCTGACCGAGGAAAGCCACTGGCATTGCCCCAGTGTGAAGTGGGGCCTGGGGCCAGCCCCCTCATGAAGTTTCCCACCTGGTTACTTATAGGGTTGCCGTTTTTATCAAATTTGGACCTGCATTGATTTGCCCATTGTTTCCCCTTTTTACATCGGGGAAATATAGAAGGGGGTTCTTTTCCTGAGTTAGCTTGGTCTCTATTATTGAGGCATTCTCTCTTCATATGACCTGGCTCTCCACATAGAAAACAATTTGGGTTTCTCTCCCTTTTCACTTTAGGAGGCCTTAATACCGTAGCCAATATTTTGGCTTTGTGTGTTTCAGTCCCCACCAGTTGACATGCTCATATAAATTCTCCAACTGTGGCTGCCTCTCCTCTGAGTGCCTGCATTTCTTGCAGGCAATCCACATTAGCATTTTTGTAAGCCAATTGCAACAGTAAGATATCAGCAGCCTGGGCATGACTAATTTGTCTCTTAATTGTCTGGGTTAACCAATTGATAAACTCAACAAATGGCTCCTGAGGCCCTTGTCAAACATTTATAAAAGATCCCTGTTGAACTCCGCTTTTGGGAATTCAGTCCCAAGCCCTGAGAGTGCACAAAAACACTTGTGCATAGACCTGGGGATCAAAAGTTAGTTGTTGTTGTACATTGGCATGGGGGCCCCACCCCTGGAGCATAGCAGCTGTTATGTCTTGCCCGGCAACCTGGTTCTGGTTGGCTTACTGTTGACACAACTCATCATATTCTGCTCTCCAGAGGATGTATTGGCTGGGCTCCAAAGTCGTTTTAGCTAGCACTGACCAGTCCATGGGGTCATACAGAAGTTGTCTGCCATGGCTTCAATCATTCCTTTCATAAATGGGCTAGCAGCTCCATTTTATTTAATGCTTTTTCATAGCTCTTTGTAAGCGTTAAAAGAAATGGGTTCATGTACCTGATTGCCTTGTCGATCTTGCATTACTGGGCAGGCTAAGAGCTTCCCTTCTAATGCCGCTTGCCTAACGCAGGGTCCCATAGCTGTAGCATATCCCTTGTCTTTTTTCCAATTTATTGGAGGACGGGGCTTAGGCAAAACCTCCGTTTCCTCTTTGTTATTTTGGCCCGGTGGTAGCAGGGCTGAGGGATAAGGAGGCAGTAAAGTAGGTGACTGTTCCTCCTCCCTTCCCTTTTTAGGCTCTTCTGTGTAAAGCGGAACCAGAGCCACCCTAATTAAAGCCTATAACATTAGAGATGTTACTGGGACCCGTTGCCCTTGCGCATGATGTTGTTTAAGATTTCTCCCCACTTGTTCCCAGAGCACTATGTCTAGAATACCTTCTTCTAGGAACCATGGGTTATGGGAAACAACAGTTTGCATTAGGTCCCTTAATTGAGCCTGCAAAACCGAGGCTCCACTAGCTTTAAGCAGCTGTTTCAATACTTTAATATACTGTTGCTGTTGAGCCGATAACTGTTGTCCCGTGATGAAACTCTAGCCTGAACAATTTCCTTGAACTTGGAAATCCCAAGCAGGCACCAATGACTTACTGACTGCACAGTCTCTTCACCTTCGTTTTCAAGGGTTCCGTCGTGATCTGTTGTGGTGTTCCTCACACGGGGCACCACCTGCCGGGTCCAACCCACAGACCCTGGCCAAGTGATGGATGAAAGAATGCACTCAGACACAGGTATCCAGTGAAAGAGTGGGCTAGGGGACCGGGCCATTTACAGACCCCAAGGAGGATGCTGTAAAGAGTCAGCAGCAGCGGCCCTGACCCACTGGCACTGCAGGCATTTATTCAGTACAGATTCAATGACAAAGGCCTGAGTCAACACACTTGTGGGTCACCCCCACCCCAGAGAGAGCAGTCCTGTGCACGGATGATTAAAGGCCAGGTTCCAAGGCCTAAGTAAACTAACTTATCTAGCTCAGTTTCTTTACAGCCCCTTGTTATCTAACCTAAGCTTTCAGGCACCGGATAAGAGAATCTGGCTGCCTTCAGCCAAATCCTTTCCCAAAGCTTTTGTAAAACCTCCCGGCCTTCCAAAAAGGTTTGCATCTTTCTACAATTTTTCCACCACTCTGATTGATCTCCTACAGCCAAGTATTATGGTTATGTATTAGAACATCCCTGTTCTTAGGAAATACACACTGGAATATTTAGGGGTAAAGGGCCGTGAGATATGTAACTTACCTTCAAGTGACTCAGAAAATTATATATATGTATGTCAAGCAGGGGAGAAACATGCAAATAATAAAGCAAGTGGAGTACAAACATGACGAAATAGATGCTCTTTGTACTATTTTTGTTTTTGCAACTTTCTGTTTTTTTGAAATTATTTTCAAATACAAATTTCAAAAATATAACTGCACTTATTCTGATCCTTACATATTCTTAGAGTCTGAACCTTCTGAACCAGGGCAAAGATGATATGAGGCCATATCTCGGTGAAACCCCTCACGTTTGCAAAGTGTCATGAGAGGGAATGCATTTTGAACTTACCTGTAATTCTGGAGCAAATGCTCCATGACAGCGGCCACTCTGTGGGCCCTGGGCTTCCACTGGAGGAAGACATGAATGGGCTAAGGAGGGCTGAAGGCAGAGTGGGGCATGAAGCTAGGCAAGTCTAACCCATGGCTCCATTTTGCCCAATGCCAGGCTTAGTGCAAGGGCTTTAGAGAGAGCAAACCCCAGCCATGACCGCCTCCCAAGTCCAATTCAGAAAATAAACAGTGCCCAGCTGTTGGGACTGACAGAGCAACAAAAACTCAAATCGACTTCAAACTCTATTTTTTTGAGCAAAAATCAGAGATGCCATATAGCATAGAGATTGAATGTGGCTTGGGAGACCTGTGGATGTGGGTCTAAATTCTGACCCTGCCTCTACCAGCTGTGGCACCTGGGACAAGTTACTTTGTCTCCTGAGCCTCAGTTTCCTCCTCTGTGGAGAGATAATTTCCAAAGATTATGATGAAGGTTGAGGGAAGCAGTGTATATGAAGTGCTTAGAGTGTATGAGATTCAGGCACGGTAAGCGTTCAGCCATTGGTAGCTGTTACTATAAAGATGGTGTCTCCTGTCCCTGACTCTGTGGATGCAGACAGATGCAGTTATAAAGACTCCTGAGTCCAAGCGCAGGGCTGTCAGGGGGGTGTGGTCCTGGAAGCAGGACTTCTGAAGGCAAAGAGGGTTCTTCAGCGGGAGAAGGCCTAACAAGAGAGCCACTTAGACCAGACAGTGTTTGCTCTGGGGAGCTTCTCCAGACGACAGCCACAATCTGCTCGGGCCTTTGTCCACCATTTAATAAGACACAACACATATGCGCACAGGCTTTATTTGATAAAAAGCTGGGTATATTGGGCAATTTACCATGAAAGCCAAATCTCTGCTGTAAGAATTTACCAATTCTTTCTCTTAAGTCAAACTTGTCCAGCCCCCAACAAATACTTTAAAAAGTAAAAAATGGGCCAGGTACGGTGGCTCACACTTGTATTCCAACACTTTGGGAGGCCAAGGCGGGCGAATCACGAGGTCAGGATAGAGACCATCCTGGCTAACACAGTGAAACCCATCTCTACTAAAAATACAAAAAATTAGCTGGGTGTGGTGGCGGGCGCCTGTAGTCCCAGGTACTCGGGAGACTGAGGCAGGAGAATGGCGTGAACCCGGGAGGCAGAGCTTGCAGTGAGCCGAGATCGCGCCACTGCACTCCAGCCTGGGCGACAGAGCAAGACTCTGTCTCAGAAAAAAAAAAAAAAAAAGTAAAAAATTCCTTTAAGTAATTAACTCTCCTCTAAGAAATCTGGAAAGTAGGAAGAAACCAGAGTCTCCCTGGAGAGCAGCGCCTGTCTTTTTGCAGCATGACCATCACCTGCCTGGCTCAATCACTCACCTTTTTGGAATTGCCTGGTGACCTCTCTACTTCCAAAGACACTTAACCCGAGCCACATGAGGATTCTGGGGTGGGCCCTAAATGCTTATTGCCTGCACATCATTTGCTTATTAGGTTCTCTGTGTTCCTAATATTCTTTGTTTTCCCATCGCCCTCTACCTACTCGCAGCATCTGAATCAGGGTGGCCACTGTCAATACAGTGCACCAAGGGTGGTTCTTCATCCAGTTCTTTAATTTGTTAAAGAGAAGTCTCCTCACACAGTGCCTCCACTCATTCACGACACAGACATTTACTGATGCCCATTTGTGTGCCAGATACTGGTCTAGACACTAAAATGTGGGGAGGGATGAGCCATCGTCCCTCCCCAGCAGGAGCTCAGCATCCAGCGAGACACATGAACAAAGACAGGAGAGGCAGGTAGAGTCGCAGCTTACAGGCCTACACCGGTGCTTCCCAGCCCACCTCCTGTGCCACAGTAACTGAGAAACTAATTTAAAACGCAGCATCCAGGCCCCAAACACCAGAACTACCAAATCAGAATCTCTGGGTGTAAGACCTTGAAATCTGCATTTTAACAATGGTGTCTAAAATACTCCCAAGTTTAGTACTCACAGATCTGTCCTACACCCCACTGAAGCTTTAGCCACATCTGTGCCTTTAGTCACATCTGTACATTTTTGTGCAGTAGCACAGGCTCATTGGGGGTCTATTTCTATGTGGCTCCTAGGGGCCCATAGGACTGAAGGAGGCATCAATAATGGGGCAGAACCCATGAAAACTCTTGAAGAAACAGAAGGGCTGTGGCTTTGGGAACTCAGGATGAAGGGACTTCACCCCACCCCAGCATTGTGACTTCTGGGAGACCTTGGGGTGCAGCATGGGAACAGTGGCAGCAGTCATTGCCTACTGGAATGGAGGAGCAGGAGCAGAGGACATTATGTGGACAAGATGGAGTGAATAGAGCCACACTCTGGCATTAGAGAGGAGCAGAGAGGAAGTAGCCAAGAGGTCAGTGTTTCTGATCTAGCATGGCTTTGCTGCTTCCAGGGACCTCTTGATGCATTCATGGAACTTGCAGGGGTTGGGGAGGTGGGTGAGCTATTCACACCAAAGCTGCCGGTGTCTCAAGTTGTCTGCATGGAGAGAAATGTTTCTGAAGCATACAGCACCATTGCTGCTGCAGGCTTCATGTGCATGAGTTTGACTATAGCCGTGTTCTCCAGGAAACTGTCATGGGCCAACATGCTATGTGCATATATCCTAGATGGGCCACTGGTCTATCAAACCTAGTGAGACAAGTCCAGCTCTCAGGTGAGCACAGGTCGGCTCTGCTACACTGGTTTCAACTTTGTTCTCATCATATGCACTTGGCTAATGGATTCTGTCCCTTGAGAGATCACAGTTAAACTAGACCATCCTGCAGATCTCTTGATACCCAGCCTCAAACACCCCTAACTCGATGTTGCTTTCTTCCTAAGCTCCACATTGGGTTGTGGAAATGATATTCGCTTTAACCCATTGAATCCCAGCTCTGCCACTAACTCGTTGTGTGACTTTGGGAAAGTTGTTTACCTTCTTTGAGCTTCAGTTGCCCCATCTATTAAATAATAATGTATATTTCACAGTATTGCTTTATAAATATCAGCCCCTTTCCATTTCTCTATAGTTCAGTGTCATAAGTAATAGGCCCATGTTTTGACATTTGAAAAGACATATTTATAGTCAGCCACTTTGTTCATAACTTCATATATTAATTTTAGTTTGAACATTTCATTAATGGAAAATACTTCAGATATAGCAGAAAATTCTCCAGAGATATTTTTCAATGGGTGGTAGGTTTTAAAGTATCTCTGTCTTTTGGAATGGATGGCAGACAATTAGCCTGCCTTTTGCCTGAGAAATCAGACTAATTACTGGTGAGGCTTCGCTAATGGGGTCCTTTGTGAACTCTCTCCCTAAATGAGAAATCTGTAACTTTTCACAAAAATGCAATCTCATTTGTGCTGCTGATTCCTAATATTTTGAAATAAATGCATGGCCTCTGGGCTTTTGTAGTCAAATAGCCCAAATCAAACCAAGCTGCTCTGCTAGGAGAAAAGTATTTTGTGTGAATCTCCTGGAAGAAACTTTTAGAACCAGTTTGGAGTTAACATAAGCAAAGACTGGCTGTAGCCTGCTATGGGGCAAGATTCATGGAACTTGCAGGGTTTGGGGAGGTGGGTGAGCTATTCACACCAAGTGGGCCTGGGCTTAGAGTGCGGGTTTACCCTGTTTGGGCTGAATTGGCTTGTTCAGGTGCTTGAACAATAAATTCTGGCATGTTTCAGAGCTCTGTTTATAAGAAGCTGGCAATTTTCCTGACCCCAAGTTGACTGCCACCCATAGACACAGGATCAGGGTTCTTTCTGTATCTAAGGCAGAGGAGACAAAAGGTCAGGAAAACCATTATCTGCCCTGCATCAACTTGAAATAAGGATAAAAGTCTGTGGAGGGTAAAAGGAGTTTGAGGCATGGGACATCCTAATAATGACAGGGTCATCCACCAGCAGGAGGCCATTCAAAGAGAGCTTGAAACAGACTGATACACATGGGAATGCTGATAGGAGGAGAGGAATGGGCAACCCAGGGCTTGGCAGAAATCTGGAGGAATCCAAAAACAACCCAGAGCTGAGCTGTAACCCATCAGGTCAGCTGGAGGGAGCTGCTCCGGTAGAATCTCCAGTGGCTGTAAAGGGGATGTCTGAAATGTTCTACTTAATAGTCTTTCCTTCAAATTTCCTTCTTAACAAGGTCTTTCACAACCACAACTCTTGAGTTATGGGGTCAAAATGGAACTTGGAGATGCTAGGTGCCTTTAGATTCCTTTTGTAATATTAAATGACATTAAATTGCTTTCTAGCTGACCCTAAGCTCTTCCCCTATTTTATTTTCACCAGCTCCACTAGTTCTTCCTGAAACTTTGAGAAGGGATGGTGGTCTGCCCCATAAAGGTTTGGGATATTCTGGGTCCCCAGTCTGAACTGATGGTGGAATGGAAAGAATCCTTCATTTTTACTTAATAAAGATATCATTCAATTAAAGAAAAGATTTGGTAGAAAACTTTAGGAAGATAAGAGACAGAGATGGTTTTAGGACATACAGATAATAAAGTTGTAAGGGGAGCTTTTGGCAAAAGTAGGAGCCCATAAACCTCTCCTGTACCTGGCCTAGAACACCTTGATCTAAAACCTCTTTTTAAATCCTTTAGCATCTCCATCTCCCATTTCATTTTTAGCATGTGTACCATCCCTGTAGAAAATAAGCTTAGGCAGAGGTCTCCATCACCACATGTAAGACTAAATAGGTCATTAAAGGCCTAAGCCTAGGCAGAGAAAGAAAACCTTTTATTTCTCAATAACCGCGATTCTCAAACTGTAGTGTGCATAAGGACCACCAGGAAAATATGTTAAAGTGTATAGAGAGTTATTCCCAGGATGTGGTTCATCCTCCTCCTCCTCCAGGATAGCACTCTGTGAGTCTTAAGTTGCTCACAACAGCTGCTGCCTCTTTTTAAAGATCACAAAGGAGCAAGATTTCCATATCCTCCCATGCAAAGCCATTTGTGTTTAATTGCCCTTCCATTAAGAAGTTCTTCCTTAAGTATTTCATCAATTCTCTCATTGCAAGACTCATCAACTCTTGCTCTATTCTCTGTGGATATTGAAAAACAAGAAGTTAGTGTGTAATTTCTAACCCTTCATTGAATCGCAGAGTGTAAAAGCCAAAGGAAACTGCAGATATTATCTGGCACTACTCCCATATTCTACCTACATGGATGCTTGCCCAAAGATATGCATGAATTCAGTGGGTTTTAGTTTCCAGTGCCTGCAAAACATCTGAGGGAAGCGTCTGAGACACAGTTAGCTAAGCTGATCTTCCTCCGGTACTGTCCATAGAATTTAAAAATTCGATGTGGCTTTAATTTGGGGGTGGAAATGGGTGCATCCTCCCTTCTCTGTTCTGGAATATTCATGTGCACTCCTTCACCATTCCTCCAAAGGGATGTGCTTTCCATTCCTGCAATCATTTTACTTTATCAAATGAAATTACAAGATACTTACTTAAATTTGAATTTCAGATAAAGAACTAATAATTTTTGCAGTATTTGAAACATACTTTTACTAAAAAAAAGTTATTTATCTGAAATTCAAATTTAACAGGGGGTCTATATTTAATCTGGCAATCCTCATTCCAAACATTCTTGAAGTTTTTCAATTAAAACACAACACAGAACTCTTCACATCTTTGGCAATTCTTCATACTCACTAAGGGTACTCCCACCTCATGGTCTTTATACTTGAAGTTCCCTCTGCTAGAATGTTCTTCCCCAAAATACCTGCATGGCTTGATCCCTCACTTCGGGTCAGTACTCATATTTTTACTTATTAAAGATGTGTTCCTTGGCCATCTTATAGAAGCCCCACTATTACTTTTCAACTTCTTATACTGATTTATTTTTCTCTCAACACTTATTTCTACCTGGCAAAGTGTATTTTTAACTATTTGTATAGTTTATATACCTTCTCTTAAAGTAGAATAAAAACTGCATGACACAGGCACTTGGCTTTACTCATTGCTATATTTCTAGTATGTAGGCATGTAATAGGGCCATGTATTAGTTATCTAAGGCTGCATTAAAAAGTACCCCAAAATGTAGTGCTTAAACACTAGTCATTTATTATCTCTTACTGTTTCTGTGATCAGGATTTCAGGAGTTGCTTGGCTAGGTAGTTCTGGCCAAAGGTCTCTCATGAAGTTTCAGTTGGATATTGGCTGGGGTTACACACATCTGAAGACTTATTTGGAGCTGGAGGATCCCCTTCCAAGGTGGCTCATTCATATGGCTGGAAGATGTTGTTGGACGTTGGCAGAAGCATTTCTTTTTTTTTTTTCCAAGTCAGCCTCTTCACAAGGCTGCCATGACGCTTGTGTGATGTAGTCGTCAAAGTCACAGAGTTGGGAGGATTGCTTGAGGCCAGGAGTTCAAGACCAGCCTGGGCAACAAAGGGAGACCCCATCTCTACAAATATACACGCGTGCGCACACACACACACACACACACAGAAACAAAGTCACACATTGTTGCTTCCTCCATAATGTACTGATCACATAGGCCAGCACTGATTTAATGTGGAAAGGCACCCGTATTAATTTTCGACTGCTGCATAACAAATTACCACAAAGTTAGCAGCTGAAAACCATACAAGTCTGTTATCTTACTGTTCTGTAAGTGAGAAATCTGGGCAGAACTTAGTAGGTTCTTTGTTTAGGATCTCACAAGTCTGAAAACAGAAACAAATACTCGTTAACAGAAAACAAATACTAAAAATATAGACCTAAATCTAAATATATTAATAATTACATGAATGTACATGGTCTAAATACATGTTAAAAGATAGAGATTATCAGAATGATTTTTTTAAAGTTCCAACTATAATATCTTCAAAAAACGTATTTTAAATATGATGATATAGGTAAGTTTAAAGTAAAGGATGGAGAAATATATACCAGGAACACACTTTTTTTAAGCTGAGTGGCTATATTAATAACAAAGTAGACTTCAGAGCAAAGAAAATTACCAGGTATAAAGAAGGGCATTCTATAATGATACAATGGTCATTTCACCAAGAAGACAGAACAATCTTAAATGTGTGTGTGCCTAACAACAGAGCTTCGAACATGAAGAAAAGCTAATAGAACTGAAAGGAGAAACACATAAATTACAGTTAGAGTTCGAGATTTCATACTCCTTGCTCAGTAATGAATAGAACTAGTACATAGAAAATCTGCAAGATTATGAGAACTGAACACCATCAGCCAACTGTATCTAACTGAAAATTTTGGAATATTCCACCCAACAATGGCAGAATTCTTTTCAAGTACACATAGAACATTTACCAAGATGGACCATATTCCATGTCATAAAATAAACTTTAACAAATTTGAAAGAATTGGAATTATACAATATATGTTCTCTGACCATAATGGAATTAAATCAGAAATCATCAACTGAAAGAGAACAGAAAGATATCCAAACACTAAATACTAATTTCAGAAGAAAAAAAAAAAATTCAAACCAATAATCTAAGCTTCTTCCTAAAGAAAGTAGAAAAAGAATAGTAAGACAAACTCAGAGGAAGAAGGAGGGAAATAATAAAAGCAGAAATCAATGAAATTGAAAGCAGAAAAGCAATAGGGAAAATAAATGAAATCAAAAGCTAGTTATGTGAAAATAATAAAATTGACAAATATCTTGGAAGACTGAAAAGAAAATAGAAGAAAGACATAAATTCTATCAGGAATGAAAAAGAATATTATTAGAGATTTCATATGCATTAATAGGATAATAGGATAAGGTGAATACTATGAACAATTTAATGCTTATAGACTAAAAAATTAGATAAACTGGACCAACTCCTCAAAAACCTCAAACTACTAAAACTCACTGTAAATGAAACAAACAACCTACATAGTCCTAAAATTGTAAATAAATTAAATCTGTGGTTCAAAATCTTCTGAACAAGAAATTAAGCGGCCCAAATTACTCCACTGGCAAATTCCACCTAACCTTTAAAGAAGAAATAATACTAATTCTATACAATGTCTTTCAGAAAACATCTCATTTTATGAGGCCAGCACTACCCTGATACTAAAACTTGACAAAGACAATACAAGGAAACTATAGACCAATATCCTTCATCAACATAGATGCAAAATTCCTCAATGAAATCTTAGTTAATTGAATGCATTATAAATAAATAATAATAGTACACTAACATCAACTAGGATTTATCCTAGGAATATAAGACTGGTTTCAATAATAAATGCACAATTCACAATAGCAAAGACATGGAATCAACCCAAATGCCCATCAATGATAGACTGGATAAAGAAAATGTGGTACATATACACCATGAAATACTATGCAGCCATAAAAAGGAATGAGATCATGTTCTTTGTAGGGACATAGATGGAGCCAGAAGCCATTACCCTCAGGAACAGAAAACCAAACACCACATGTTCTCAGTTATAAGTGGGAGCTGAACAATGAGAACACATGGACACAGGAAGGGGAACAACACACACTGTGGCCTGTCAGGGGCTGGGGGGAGGGAGAGCATCAGGATAAATAGCTAATGCACGTGAGGCTTAATACCTAGGTGATGGGTTGATAGGTGCAGCAAACAACGATGGCAAACGTTTACCTATGTAACAAGCCTGCACGTACTGCGTGTGTATCCTGGAACTTAAAATGTAAAACAACAAACAAGCAATCCTTTTATAACTTCCATGGGGAGGGGGAGAAGTCAATAAATGTAATCTACCCTATACATGGTGTAAAGATTGTACCAACTGTCACAAAAAAAGAATTTGACAAATTCAACATCTCTTCATAACTGAAACTAGCAGCAAACTAAAAAATAGAAGTAAACTTCCTTAACCTGTGAAAGGACAACTAAAAAAAAAATACGGCTAACATTATACTTAGTGGTTAAAGACTGGGTAATTTTTTCTGAAGATTAGGACCAAGGGAAGGATCTGCTGTTATCTCTCTTATCCCTGACTGCATATCCTAATCAGTGCAATAAGGCAAGAAAAAGTAATAAAAGTCATACAAATTAGAAAGGAAAAAAAACTGTTTCTATTCACAGATGACATAATTATCCACATGGAAGATCCTAAAAAAGCTACCACAAAAAAAAAAAAAAGAAAAAACATCTCCTAGAACTGATAAGTGAGTTTGATAAGGTCGCAACATATCAGGCCAACACACAAAAATCACTTGATTTTTAAATACTAGCAATAAACCGTTGGAAACGAAGATTTTTTTAAGAAAACACTATTTATAAAATGAAATCTCAAATATAGGTCTAATATTCAACTTTAGATTTTTTAAAATTTCTATAGTACTAAGGCATTAAAAAATTCTAAACAAAAGTTCAAAAACAGACAAAACTAAGCTATGGTGTTGGAAGACAGTAATTGCACCTGGAAAGGAAAAAGGGTGTAGCATCTGGGTGAGGTCATGGAGGGCCTCTGGCATCTCTGCTGTGTTCTATTTTTGACTTGGTGATGATATGTTTACTTTGTGATAACTCACTAAAGTAAACAATTATGAATTATGTACTTTTCTGAAAATTTGTTCCACACCAAAAAATTTAATAATAATAAACATAAAAAGAAAATAGAGTGCTATTATGTCTTGAAACATTTGTAAACTGCATTTTGAAATTGCAGTTTGCATTTGGCATTAACCAGTTGAACACTAGCAGAATGACCTGAAAAATGTGTTGATTTAACTGTATCTAATTAGCAGTCATTTACAAATATCTTTAGATCTCTATAAATCTTCTTGTTTTATAAAATTTGCATCAGCTTCACCCATATTTTACTCACCACTGTTACCTATCACTGACAGTAACTATTAACACTATGACTACACTAGTGGTCCTTAAAAACATGGAGTATACTTTTATTTAGGGAGTGCTGGTCTTAGGGTCAGAGAGCTAGGATAATCATCCCCTATTTGCACAAGGTCTGTCTATGGTTTGGTTTTGTTTTTTTCTTCCAGTGTCCCCAATTTTTCTCTTCCTGTCCTCCTCTTGCCCCCAAACATAGGTTCCTAGAGAATGTTCCTGAAACTATCCTTGGATGTCAATTGTATTCTTTAAACTTATATAGAGTTTTTTAATGTGTATACATTTTAGTATACGTAAATGGCTTGGGCTATAGATCTTATTCCTTTTTCTTTTTTCACCCAGCGTCATGTTCTTGAACAATTATCTCTGTTACCATGTGCACATCTGACAGCCGCAGAGTTTCCTCAGCATGTATCTACTACTCAAAAAAAAATACGTCTTTTCCTTTTGTGCTGAATAACAAAAAACACTGCGGAGAATATTCTCTCACCCATCTCCTGTGTAAAAAAAAGTATCTCTGGAATATATATCTAGGATTGGGATAGCTGGGTCATAAAGTATTCATATTTATCTTTGCCAAGTGCTGCCAGCAAGGAAATCCTAATGCTTTCTGGAATAGTATCTCATTATGCTTTTAGCCTGTATTTCCCTGTTAGTGAGGATGAGCATTTCTTTCATCCACATAATAATAATACAGATTTCTGGTTATGTGAATTACTTATTTATATTATTTTCTCATTTTGCTACCAGGTTTCCAGGTACTTTTAACTAATTTAAACAAGTCACCCCAAAAGGACAAACTAATAAACAATTGATAAATTTGATACCAAAACTAAACATTTCTCCCCCAGGAACAACACTATAGGCAAAATTCAAATAAAACAGATAACCCAGTGAGGAAGATATTTGCAGTAACCAACATCAAGTCGGGGAGGAGGTCCTGTTCTACCTTATTTAATCTTCCCAGTGACCCCAGAAATCAGTGCCATTATAATCCTCATTTTCTAGACAAGAAAACTGAGACCAGAGAGGCTAAATCACTTACCTAAGATCAAAGACCTACTTTGAAGATGGACAACAGATTTACTCGCAGATGTATCTGATCTAAAAGTCTATGCCCATATACACCTACTATGTACCCACAAAAATTTTCTTAAATGAGAATAAAGTTGTATGATTAAAAAAAGTCTATGCTCATCACAATTGCTTCCATTTCCTTCTAGCAGATTGAGAACATCCATCCTCCACTTCCCACCTTCTATTGTATCTTTTGTTTCCTTTCCCCTTCATCAAAGTCTGTATTTCTCAATAATATCAATGTCTCTAATGCTGGGACATTTATAGTTTTTACTCTGCTAGCCATCTGTGGTTCATACTGTAATTGTATCATTACTTGGTTTTTTATTTTACAGGTAAATTAATGTTTCACCAACTATAATATCACCTCATTGAGTACCCGGACTTTTGACTTCTTTGTATTGCTGGAAACAACCGACATAGGGCCTTAAACATGAGGCCCTCAATAAATACACGTTGCTTTAAAACAAATAAATACATAAAACACTTCTATATCCCTCTATCCCACTTCCTGCCATCAATTTCCACAGAAAACAGAAATGCCTGATAGTTCTTTTAGGTACACTGCCTGTTTGCATTTGATCTTTGTTGTATTCGTGGCTAATTTAAACAGTTACAGCTGAAAGATCTGAAAGAAATAGCGCCATGTTGGGTCAGACCATTCACTGATTGAATCATCTGAGGCAGTTATTTCTGTTACTGTTGTAGTTTTCTTATTGGTGAAATGTAGAAGATTGTATGCCTTGGGGGTTTTTTGGACAGAATAACATAAGAACATAGAACTTAAGTAAATACAGTCTATGGGCGAGTAAATAAAAATAAAAGTTCACCTGGTTTTCTTTTTTTTTTTTTTTGAGATGGAGTTTCGCTCTTGTTGCCCAGGCTGGGGTGCAGTGGCACGATCTCTGCTAACTGCAACCTCCACCTCCCGGGTTCAAGTGATTCTCCTGCCTCAGCCTCCCATTACAGACATGCACCATCACGCCCGGCTAATATTGTATTTTTAGTAGAGATGGGGTTTCTCCATGTTGGTCAGGCTGGTCTCGAACTCCCAACCTCAGGTGATCCAACTGCCTGGGACCCCCAAAGTTCTGGGATTACAGGCGTGAGCCACCTCGCCAAGCCCATCTGGTCATTGTTCAGTCCCCTGACTAATGAATCTCTGACCTATAAATCTTTATGTGTGGCCATATGTAGGTACATTTTTTTCCTACTGTATATCTATCTTTCTTTCCAAATGATGACATAAGTATAGCGGTGGGGGCCAGAGTAGTATTAGAATTGGAAGTAAGCCAGTGAAATCTAGAAACAAGCAGAACTGAAACCAAGAAAAATAAACCTTCAAGGCTGATGGTTAAACACAATTAGAGGATATTGAGAAAGGCCTCAAATATGCTGTCAACGAGCAGGTCAAAAACAGAGATGGAATGGACAGAACTACCTGTCTTTTTTTTTTTTTCTTTTTTAGCTTTTTATTTTGAAATAATTATAGATTTGCAGAAGTTTGCAAACAAAGACAGTACAGAGAGGTCTCAATATCCTTCACCCAATGTTTACATCATACATAATCATAGTACAATATAAACACTAGGAAACTGACATGGGTAGTGTGAACAGTTCTATGTCATTTTATCACATGGGGTTCTGTGTAACCATTCATTACTGCAGTCAAACAAGATTCTTTCAGTCACCACAAAGATCTCCCTCTTGCTACCATTTATGGTACAGAGTTTGCTTTTAAGGAGGATAACAGTAAGTAGAGGGCAAGTTCAAAGCCCAGTCTAGGAGCACATACAGAGAGTAGTGGGTGTGGGGAAAGTCAGTGGAGGAAGGTTGTTCCTGAACTGTCTCTAAACCAGACTCTCCAGTGTGTCAGGAACTTTGGGGATCTCTCACTGTTATATATTGTAATTATATATTATTATATATAATACATATAATTATATATTATATGTTATCATAGAAAATTACAGAGAAAGTAATTTCTTTGAAGCAACGGTTCCTTTAAATAACTAAGAACATTAAGGAGAAATTGCTTGACTATAACACCCATTCCAGGCAAGCAACCAATCTGTGTAGATCTGGGTCTCCAAGATGATGGGATCATCTCTACATAATCATCCACCGTAGATCTCTCCTTTGGAAAAACTAAAGTGAGGGGCACTGATCTGAAGTATTGTAAAGGTCACTGAAAGACTCATAAACTTAAAAAACCCAAATGTCATATAAGAAAAGAGAAGCCTAGAGGTAAATTTACATAATTATGATTCTCTTAAAGTATCCATATAATATAACTAGTTTGGATAACTTAGAAAATTTAACGGCAAATGGCTGGCAAAAGAACTATAATCTATTTTTTAAAGGAAACTAGCTAGAGTATATGGGCCAATATTAACAATGAAATAAAATCAAAAGAAAATATTTGACCTCAGACAGGAATTCTCAAATATTTTAGGCCAAAAACCTTTCATTTTATTTCATCTAAATTTTCTTATTAACCTTTGGTACTTGCTTATATATATTTTACTTACAATTGTTATATTCCTTTGAGACAAAATATTTTACTTAACTTTGACCTTTGCTTCTTTATATCTAACTAAAGCCTGTAATCCCTGGAGTTTTTATTTTAATGATTAGTTTTCCTTAGAACACTTTAAGAGAAGAAATACAAAGTGATTTATTATACATTTTAAAAATCATATTTATTAAAAATTTGTTGCAGAGAAAAACATTTATTTTAGTAAAAAAGTTTAATTACATAGAAAACAAAATGCGAATATATAATAAGGGAAAAGGGATTAGATAATAACAATAAACACTTCCAATTAGAAAATTAGAAAATTAGTCTGGGTGTGGTAGCTTACACCTGTAATCCCAGCACTTTGGGAGGCCAAGGTGGGCTGATCACTTGAGGCCAGGAGTTTGAGACCAGCCTGGCCAACTTGATGAAATCCCATCTCTACTAAAAATACAAAAATTGGCTGGGTGTGATGGTATGCACATGTAATCCCAGCTAGTCAGGAGGCTGAGGCAGGAGAATCACTTGAACCTGGGAGGTGGAGGTTGCAGTGAGCTGAGATTGTGCCACTGCACTCCAGCCTATGTAACAGAGCAGGAGCAAGACTGTCTCAAAAAAAAAAAAAAAAGAAAGAAAGAAAGAAAATTAAACACAGCAGTCACTGATTCATAGCAATTTTGAAATGTGGCTGGGAAGATACTCTGAAGTCCCTCTAGAGGTGGGTATGTAATATTTCTCGATTAGGTCCAGATTCTGCTCCTTGGGAAGAGCTCCTTTGTCCATTGTTCTTAGTAGCTTGTGGCTCCAGGCTCTGGGAATATATTCCCTTCCCATTATACTCTTGGTCCGCATCTGGAGTGGGCATTTGAGAATATGCCTCCTTGAGAGTTGTGCAGTTCTCTCAGCTTCTTTCCCATATATGGCTGGTAGTACAAAGTCATTTCAAGTCCTAAAGAGTCACAGACTTTTAATATCTAGATTTATGGTTTAACAACACAAACCTCCTAAAAACATACACTTTTTATATATTGGAGTCCAATCAGTTCCACGTTTCAAAAGCTACATCAACAGCTCCTTTCTAGACATTCTTCTTAGATTTGCTCTATTCATTGCTTTCTAGTTTCCATGACTCTCTTTCAACTTATTTTCGGATAAATTGAATTTATCAGGACTTCAGTGAGACAGTCACACTTTTAGTCTCTTTTCCTTAAACCATTTTGTCTAATTGAAAGGATGTACTGCTACGCACCCTTAGTTGGACCTTGATTCTGAGACAAACACTTTCACAGAAGCTTTTCAGAGGTTTTAACCATGGCGTCAAGACCATAATCTCATTTAATCTTTGCCACAAGGCTGAGTTTAATCTTTGTTGCTCAAAGCTCTCTCAGGTTTATCTGTCAGTGGTTATGGTTAAGAGCAGTTGTGTTTTCCAATTCTTAAATCCCCCAAATTTCTAGACTATATTATTTTTTATTTCTGCTACAAAATGGCCATTTACATATCTATGAGTTTATCTCTTCCACGTAATACCCTGTGTAATGCAAACACTGCCAGGCAACACATTCTGTTTTCCAGTTCTTTCCCTTATAGTCACAAATTCATTTGGTGTGTTATTATCTTATAATTTACTGCACACAACAGCTCAACAAATACTTTGCTCCTGGATAACATGGATCTCCCCTTCATCCTTCATTATCACCTATCATCAACTTTTAAATCATTAATACATATATTAATAACTTTTTGCTACAAAAGCATCCTGTTCCTCCTAGCAATTTCTATCCATATGCATAATCCAAGTTACGTTTCAACAACTCCAAGAATCTCATCACGTTAAAACACTGGGTTTACTTTTGCTCATGTTTATTTTGCTCATCCTGCCAGATTGGCTTGTTCTCAAACTGAGACCTAGGCTGACAACTGGAACATCGCAAATTGTCATTACAGTGGGAAAAAGAACAGAATGATCAGTCACTGGCTTTGAAAAATTCCGCAGGTAGCACATTATCACTTCCAGTCACATGACATTAGCCAAAGCAAGTTATGTGGCTATACACAATTTCAAGGGGTAGGGAATTATAATCCTAACATGGACCCGAAAAGGAACTAGAAATATTTGGTGGGCAACATTAATGACCATGACATCCTCCAGTATCTTTATTGTTTTGCTTTTTGTACTTAGGGCTACCATCTAACTGGAACAGATTTTTGTATGGTGTGATGAGATCCAGTATAGATTGTATCATGTATTGAAAAGCTCATCCTCTTTCCACTGCTGTGCAGTACTTCCCTTGTTATAAATCAGTGTTCATATATGCACAGCTCTCTTTCTGGGCTCTTGACTCTTTTCCTTTGGTCTGCTTATCTACCCTTGCACAAACTGCATATTATCTTCCTCAAATTTTTTTTTTTTTTTAGATTCAGGGGTAGATGTGCAGGTTTGTTACACGAGTATATTGCATGATGCTGAGGTAGGCTTCTAATAATCCCCTCACCCAAGTAGTGAACATATTATAGTACCTGATAGGTAGTTTTTTGTTGTTGTTGTTTTGTTTTGTTTTGTTTTGTTTTAGACAGGGTCTTACTGTTGCCTAGGCTGGAGTGGTGCGGTGGCATGATCATGGGTCACTGCAGCCTCAAACTCCTGGGCTGAAGTGATCCTCCGACCTCAGCCTCCCGAGTAGTTGGGACTACAGACGCGTGCCACTATGCCCAGCCTGATAGGTAGTTTTTCAACTTTTTCTTTTCTTAAGAGTTAGGGTCTTACTATGTTGCCCACGCTGGACTTGAACTCCTGGGCTCAAGCAAGCCTTCCGCTTCAGTTTCCCAAGTAGCGGGGACTACAGTCTCACACCACCACCCAAGTAGCTGGGACTACAGGCATGTGCCATCACACCTGGCTTGCACATTATCTTCACTGCTATTGAAAAGACCGGATAACAGAGTGAATCTCCCCACCTTGCTCTTGCCCTGGCTTAACCTTGATGTCTATATATATATATATATATATATATATATATATATATATATATATATATATTTTATTTTATTTTATTTTTTTTTTTTTTTTTTTTTTCCTGAGATGGAGTCTTGCTCTATCTCCCAGGCTGGAGTGCAATGGAGTGATCTCAGCTCACTGCAACCTCTGCCTCCCAGTTTCAAGTGATTCTCCTGCCTCTGCCTCCCAAGTAGCTGGGATTACAGGCATGCACCACCATGCCTGGCTAGTTTTTGTACTGTTAGTAGAGACAGGGTTTCACCACGTTGGCCAGGCTGGTCTTGAACTCCTGACCTCGTGATCCTCCCGCCTTCATCTCCCAAAGTGCTGGGATTACAGGTGTGAGCCACAGCGCCTAGCCGATGCTACATTTCTATATAAAATTTAGATTCATCCTTGAATTTTGTATCTTTGAATTTTTACTGCATTGGCACTGATTATAGATACATTTAAAGAAGACTATCTTTACAATGAGTCTACCAATTTTTATCATGTACATGTTTAATTAGGTTCTCTTTGATTCTTATTGATATCTTATTGTTTTATCTAAAGAAGTCTTACAAATCTTTTATTGCTCAGAAATTTGATACTTGTATGCTTTTAGATAGTAACTTTTACATTTTTTTTGATAGAAATTACTTATCAAATTATTAGAAATTATTTCCAGTAACCCATTGACGTTAATTGGAATAGTACACCTCTGGATCTGAATTTTCTGTGTACATATATCAGGTGTACACAATCATATCATCACTGAAAAATGAGTTTTATTTATTCCATCATTATACTTTTTATTCCTTTGCTTGTCTTATTGAACTAAATAGGACATCTTACCTTGTTCCCAATCTCAAAGGTAAGCTTTCAATCTTTCACCATTCGATATATGACCTATAGCTAGTTTTTTGGTAGCTAATTTTTATCAAAGTAATTTAAAATATAACAGTAATTGTTTTATATGTGTCTCTTGTAAACAGCCTGTGTTGGTTTTCTATTTAGTCTGACAATCTTTGTCTTTTAACCAGGAATTCAGATCATATGCAATTTAATGTAATTACTGTATCAACTTAAATACCACCCTCTTATTGTACTTTTATTTCTCTTCACTGGCTACATTTCTTTTTCACTTATTATTTTAGATTGCTTTTTATTATTGCATTATCCACTCCCACATTAGTTTGGAAGTTTTACCCTCTTTATACTCTATCTGAAAAATTTTCAAAAAACCTACCCTAGAAATCAACTTTCCAAGGTATAATATTACTCTTCTTCTTTCATTAACATGTATGAAGCATGTCCATATATCAGGTGAAGTAAAATGCAATGGGGCTAAGAAGGTGAGTAGCGCAGTCTCTCTTCCTGAAGAACTTAAGTCTAAGTCAACCTCTTCATTTTTCTTTTGAAGCATCTCCAGATCTCCCATGTTCAGACCACTACTTCTTTTCTTTCTGCAAATACCATATATTTACAAATAAATTCAATATTTTATGAGTTTATTGTAGAGATTGTCAGCTATTATATCAGTCTTTTTGAAATATTTTTTGGTTTGGGTTTGTCATTTCAAAGGATCCAGCTGTTCTGGATCTTTACAAGTATCTTTTTACACATTACAGCTATCCTCACCACAAGCTTCAAGTGAACTATTATCTCCATTATACAGAGGAGAAAACTGATTTCAGTGAGATTTTCCCAGGAACACACAGCCATTAAGGGGTGGACTGGATTTGAACCCAGACCTATACCCATCTCTAATGACTATATATTTTTCCCACCTTGTCACAGAATTTGTCAAAAGGTAGGCTAAATAACTGTAATATGCATTGCTACTTTGAGTGCGTATGATTGTCACTTTATTTTTTGAGGTACAATTACATACTACAAAACGTATTCTTTAAAGTGCATAACTGACTGGTGTTTATCACATTCACAACGTTGTGCAACCATGATCACTTTTTAATTCCAGAATGTTTTCAACTCACCACAAAGAAACTCTGTCCCTATTAGCAGTTATTCTGTATTTCCCTTCCCCCAGCCCCCGGCAACCACGAATCTACTTTCTGTCTGTATAAAGATGCCTGTCCTGGATATGTCATATAAATGGCCTTTTTTGTAGCCTTTGTGTCTGGCTTCTTTCACTCAGCATGTTTTTAAGGTCTGTCCATGTTGTAACATGTATCAGTACTTCATTCCTTTTATGGTTGAATAATATTCCACCATGCAGATATACCACCCTTTGCTTATTCATTGGTTGGCAGACATTTTTCACTATTATGAATAATGCTGTGTAAACATTTGTGTGCAAGTTTTTGTGTGAACATATTTTTTCATTCTCTTGGGTAAACAGCCAAGAGTGGAATTGCTGGGTCATGTGGCAATTTTGTTTAACTTTTTGAGGGAACACAGCATCCTTTCACATACCTACCAGCAATGTAGGAGAGTCTAATTTCTCTACATCCTCCTCAACACTTACTGTTCACGTTTTTCATTAAAGCCATCCTAGTGGGTGTGAAGTGGTATTCCATGGTGGTTTTGATTTCCATTTCCGTCATGATGAATGATGTTGAAATCTTTTCATGTGCTTATTTGCCTTCTGTATTATCTTCCTTAGATCAAAGTATTCAAGTCCTTGGCCTATTGTTTAAGTGGGTTGTCCTTTTATTGTTGATAGGAGTTCTTTATTTTGGACATTAAGGCTTAGCAAATATATGATTTGAAAATATTTTCTCCCATTCTGTGGGTTGTTTTTTCATTTTCTTGATAGTGTCCTTTGAAGCACAAAAGTTTCAAATTTTGGTGAAGTCAAATTTTTCCTTTTGAAGGGTGGGGAATTGCTTGTGTTTTGTAGATTAGTGGTTCCCAAACTTTTTGGTGCCAGGGCCTGGTTTTGTGGTAAACAGTTTTTTCAGACTGGGGGGTTGGAGCGAGGGCATGGTTTCTGGATAATGCAAGCAATTACATTTATTGTGTACTTTATTTCTATTATTACATTCTAATATATCATGAAATAATTATTCAACTCACCATAATGTGGAATCAGTGGAAGCCCTGAGCTTGTTTTCCTGCAACTAGATAGCCCCATCTGGGGGTGATGGGAAACAGTGACAGATCATCAGGCATTAGATTCTCATAAGCAGCAAGCAACCTAAATCCCTCGCATGCTAGTTCACAATAGGGTTCACACTCCTATGAGAATCTGCTGCCACCACTGATCTGACAGGAAGCGGAGATCAGGCAGTAATGGGTGCCATGGGGAGTGGCTGTAAATACAGATGAAGTTTTGTTCACAGCCACTCACCTCCTGCTGTGCAGCCTGGTTCCTAACAGGCCTTGGACGGGTATGGGTCCGTGGCCCAGAGGTTAGGGACTCCCTGCTTTAGATGTTATATCTAGGAAATGATGGCCTAATCTAAGGCAACAAGGACTTAAAACTATGTCCTAAGTATAATATTAACCTTCACCATTTTCTGAGATAATGCAAGGACTTTGGAACATCTATCCCCGTCTTATTATATTTCTGTTAAACACCAACATACATACATACTGAAATCCCATATAATGCAGTATCATAATCATTTTATGCAGAAAGTGTTCATTTAGTTATACTATACATATATTCACAATTTTTATTTTCTTGCCAAAATTTAATCTTCCAGCAGGGCTTATTTTCCTTCTGCCCAAAAACTCTTTTTGTGTTTTCCTTCTTTAGTGTGGTTATGCTGCTGTTACATTCTCTCCATTTTTATTTTAATGTCTTTATTTTGCTATCATTTTTGAAGAGTATTTGTTGTGTAGAGGATCTTCAGTTAAGAGTTATTTTCTTTCCACATTTTGAGGATATTTTTCTATTGCTCTGTTTCCAATGTTACTGTTAAGAAGACAGAAGCCTTTTGAGGTAATCCATCCTTTTTCCACTGAGCAGTTTTTAAGATACTTTTTATTCATTGCAGTTTCACTATTATTTCTCTGGGTATGGATTATTTTCCATTTATCCTATTTGTGATCTTTTGAACTTCCTGAATTTATGGTTCAATGTCATTCATCACTTCTGAAAAATTCTCAGCCATTATCTCTTCTAATATTGTCTCTGCCATATTCTCTCTCCTCTCCCTTCCTGAGGCTCCAATTACAAGTGCGTTTGGTGTTTTCACAGGGTGCTTTATGTCTTTTACCTCTTACTCCTTTTTCATCTTTTAGTCTCTGTGCTCTATTCTATATGCCTCCTTCTAATTTATAACCCAGTTTACCAAGTCTTTCTTTAGCTGTATTTCATCTGATAAACAGCTCCATTTAGTTATTTTTGGTTATCTTTTCAGGACTAGAATCTCTAAAATTTTTTCAAATAAAAAATTACATGAGTCAAGTAATTATAACAACTGGAGTCCCTGTGATCTGTTTTTATTATTTTTCTATTGATTCTGGCTTTTGTGTATTGTCTCATCATGTTTGTTTACCTGAAACACTTTCAGAAATAGTTTGAGAATTAGGATGATGTCATCAGTCTCCAGAGAGGATATTTTTTTCCAGGCACTGGAGAGTAATAGCAGTCTGTGACCAAGATTTGATTTTGTTTTAGAGCTGGAGTACAATTAATACCTCCACTTCAACAGTCTAGTTGAAGTTTCCTCCAGTCTACTTGTGGTTAAATGAAGCCAATCTTTTAGTAGATTTTCACTGGAAAGACTGACATAGGCATACTTTAAACTATTTTTCTATGATCTGATACTTGAAGGACAGCATGACCTTACATAAAATCATTGGCTTACACTTTCTTTCCTTGAGGTGTTCTTGAAAATTCTGCCCAATTTTGCCTTGCTCTTGCTTGTGAAAAGTCTAATACCCAGTCTAATTCTCTCTGTAAGTCTTGGGAACTTGTCTTTATAGTTAAATAGTTTTTCTAGGGTATGTCTTGAACTTTACTATTGATGATCAATTTTCCTGGTACTCTGTGGGCTCTCTCAATATGAACTCAGGTCTTTTTATTTGAGGAAAGCTTTCTTAGGTTATTGGTCTTTTCTAAAAAAACTTCCCATTTTAAAATAAATTTTAGATATACAGAAGAGTTGCATGAATAATGCACAGAGTGCCTGTATATCCTTGACTCTGCTTCCCCTAATATAACAATTCACAGAAACATAGGACAATCATCAAAATCAGAAATTAGCTAAATACTATTAACTAAACAACAGACCTTATTTGGATTTTGCGTTTTCTCACTATGATCTATTTTTGGTGTCAGGATTTTGTCCAAGATTTCACATTGCATTTAGTTACATCTCCTCAGTCCCCTACAGTCTGTAACAATTCTTTGATTTTTCCTCTTCTTTCACTTTGACACTTTCAAAGAGTACTGGTAAGTTATTTTGTAGAATGTCCTTCAGTTGACTTTTTCCTATGTTTTTACATGATTATAATGAAGTTATGCAACATTTGCAGTTATACTGCAGTAATGATACTATATAACTTCTCAGTGAATCATATTTAGGGGTTTATTAAATCTTTACTGGTAATAATGAACTTTAATCACTTATCTATCAGGTTTCTCTTCTGTAAAGCTACAATCTTTCCCTTTGTAATTCATATGTACCTGGAGGGATGTACCACGAAACAATGCAAACCTGGTTCTTCAACTTTGGCCCATTCATTTGGCATTTTTTCTTCAGTAAGATGGGCCCCTAATGATCCCTCCTCCCCCCAGTATTTAGACTCTTGTGTAACCTCTTACATGGTCTTGGAGTTGGCATGTTTGGCAGAAATAATATGCCACTTCTAAGATTAGGTGATAAAAGACACCAAGGCTTTCCTTGTAGGCATGCTTTCTTATGTGTTCTGTGTCTCCCTCTCTTGGGTCACTTCTTCTGTGGAAAATCAGCTGCTGTTGTTAGCAGCACTGTGGAGAGGCCCACATGGCGAGAAACTGAAGTCTCTGGCCAACAGACATATGAGTGAGTTTAGAAACAGATTCTCCAACCCCGATCAAGCCTCTGATGACTGCTGCCGTGGCTAACACCTTAATTTAGTCTTGTAAAAGACTCTGGGCCAGAATCACCCAGCTAAGCTGCTCCTGGATTCCTGATCCACAGAAACTGTGATGTAATGTGTACTGTTTCATGGTATTATGTTTTATAGTAATCTGAAACACAGCAATAGACAACTAATACAGTCTGAATCACTTACTCTGCCACTACTGGAAGCAACAGTGTCTATGTTCATTTAATCACATCAGCTATTGTTTCCATTGCACAGATAAGAAACCAAAGTGTGGCAGATATTGAATTAGCCACCAAAAAGCCACTCACAATCCTTTTTGCCTTTGGATTCCTCTAGCACAGCAGCTCGCAAGCTAAAACTCCCCCCCCCCCCAAAACGGCCCCTCCAGAGTTCCTCGCGTTTTGTAGCGGCCACCTACCATTACTGACTAATGAGATGTATGTACAAGTGCACCAGGAAAGGGCTTCTCTTGTTGAGCACAGGATAAAGGCTTAGGAAAAGGCTTTTGGCCCATGTGCTTTTATCCTGCCTGGAAAATGAGGTGAGCTACTATCTCGCTTTCATCCTCATAGCAGCCTGGATATTAGCAGCCATCTTGCAGCCATGAGGATAAAACCTATAATCTAATGGTATGGAAAAGGAAAACAAGAGAAGCTGAGATCCATATTGATTCCCTTGAGCCGCAGCCCCTTCCTCGTATGTCTGCCTCAGCCTTTCTTTTGCCTGAAACTAATAAACTCCTTACTTCTTTAGGCCATTTCTTAGTCAGGTTTTCTGTGGCTTGAAACAGGACACATTCCTAATTGATATACTCATGTAAGGAGAAGTAACTCAAATGGTAAACAATACCATCGGACTAAACACAACATCTAATTAGAAGTAGGTTCTGGTGCAAACACGTCCAGGTGTCCTGCAGAAGTCCTGACCATGCCAGGGAGAGTAAGGAAATGTGTGTTCTACTCCTCCACTTTATTGTCAAATTTTCTACTTTGTAACCTCCAAAAGCCATGTTCTGGCTTCTACCCCAACCACGTCACCAAAACTATCCTCATCAAGGATATCAACTGCCTCCTTTGTCACAAAATCCAATGAATACATTTTGGCTCTTAACCTCTCCACAGAACTTGACACTTGTTGACTGGTTCCTTTTTTAAAAAAAAAACATCATTCCTTCTAGGATTTCACATTCCAAATTTTCCCCTTCCTATCTGCGTCTCTCATAAATCTTGTCCTTAGGCTAACCATCTTCTGCTTGTCCTCTAAATGAAGATAGTATTTAAGGGTATTACCATAGGCCCTTTTCTCTCTGGATGAGATCCATTCCCATGGCTTCAGTTACAATTTGTTGATGATGATTCCCCTGAGCATCTACCCTTCAAACCCATCAATTATCACATCCCCATTTGGATGACTCACAAAAGCCTCACTTTCAACTGGTCAAAATCTGTACATATCACGTTCAACTTTATACCTGGATAAAGTTGATTCTAGCTCATGAAATAACACAACCAACCATCAGGCCGGAACATAAGTGGTTTCTGTCACTGCCCTAGTATACATCATACACCAGCTTCATCTCTCCTCTGGCTACTGAGTTACCCTCCTGAATGGTTTTTCCAAATGTTCCTGTTCCCCTCCTCTCATTCTCTTGGCCTACGGCCTGCTTTTGTGAATTAAGTCTTATTGGAACACAGCCATGCCCATTCACACACACACATACACATCCATATGCATGTGTGTGTGTGTGTGTGTGTGTGTGTACATCTAGGATGCTTCTGTATTATACTGGCAGAGATTAACAGTTGTGACAGAAACCATCTGGCCCTTTATAGAAAAGGTTTGCTGACTGCTGCTCTAAACTGAGGCAATAACCAAAATAGAAAAGGTTTGCTGACCTCTGCTCTAAACTGAGGCAATAACCAAAACAGAGGCCACAAAGCCCAACATCCGTAACACTACTCAAGAAGCCATGATCTGATTCCTGCCTATTGTTCCTGCACCAGCTCTTACCACATGCTCTTCTGCTTTCTATGCTTCAACCATACTGTACTTCCTTTAGTTTCCTGAGTGCAACCCTGCTTATTCTTATTTCAGGGTCTATGTGCTGCACTCTTTAGAATGCCCTCCCCCATTCCCTCCTTCACTTAGCTCACTTTTTCAGGCAGGTCTCGGCTTAAACATCATTTCTTCCATGTAACCTGTGAACTTCCCAAACTAAACGAGTCTACTGATTCCTATAGACTAACTTGCTGATAACATCCTATTGAACTGTAATCACATAATCAGTGTTGTTTTCCACCAGACTGTAGGCAGACACTGACCCTTTGTCTTGTTCAACGTGGGATTCCTATAACTTACTTTAGTATCTGGCACACCTTAGGCACTCAATATTCTTGGCCGTCCCTTATGTTACTGCATTCTGTCAACTCTCTTCAGATACTGTCCACATCTCTCTGTCCCGACCACAACTCCCCTACTTGAGCCAACTATCATGTTTTATCTGGAGTCTTTCAACAGATGCCTGGCAGGTTTCTCCACTCTAGTGGATTTTTCTCCAGAGTGCAGCCAGGTTGACTTTTCTAATGCAAATCTGATGTCACTCTACTATCTAAAGCCCTAAAATGCCTTCCCATTGCTCTCTAAAAAAGTCTAAAACCCTCAGCATGGCTTACAAAACTCTTTGTAATTTAGATTTTACCTCTCAAAAGCACCTATGCTTACAGTCAAAATGATTCCCTTCCACATCCACAAGTGCTCTCTCAACTCTTTGCAAACAATATTCTCTATGCCTGCCTGAATCACTACTCTCCACACTTGTTTCATCCAGATATCACCTACACAATATTTGGGAATCATCATCTCTCCCCACTGGAAGCCTCCTCATACACCCAAGTCTGGTTTAGAGGGTCCATCTATAGCACCTTCTCCTCTACTTCTCTTCTCCTCCAAACACACATACCATTTGTAACACTAATCATACAGAAAGCGAGGTGAGAGAAGGGACTATCTGACTTCTTTTCCACTGTATTTCCAGTATTTATCATAGTGTTTGGTACACAGGAGGAGTGCAATAAATATTTACTAAATAAACGAATTTAAATGCTTCAACATTGCAGCAATTTTGCATAAGTTCAAAAGAAAACTTTGAAAGAGTTCATTGTCTTACTAAATCTTATTGTCTTCCAATCCTACGCCCCTACAAATCCAACATGAACCCCACACTCATTTCAACCAGCACCCCTAATTCTCTTAACTTACATTGCATCCTTTACATTTTGTATCTGTGTCTCCAAACCCCAGTTAATTTAGCAGTCTAATTTCTATCCTTCAGGTCCTAAGCTGCTAAACTCAGGGGCTCCACAAAGTTACAGAATCTTTCTAACTGGCTCCATTAAACTTAGGTTTTCTAACCCCACTTGGCTGTCAATATAACTTCAGTGGTGCTTCCCCTTATTTCTGGCCTATTCTCTCTCCTAGCATATGTCTAAGCTTTTGCCATTTATCTCAAGCCCCCAGATATGCTAGGCCTGTTCACTCTCGGTACATGATCCTGCTCCTTTGTCACCAAGAGAAGAGGGAATCAGACACAAATCCTCTTATTTTGCTCTAGACTTTCTTTCCTTTTCTCTTGTATCTTTTCCCCTCAACCTGAAGCTTTTATCTGTGCTCTTGACCCCACTCCTTCTGGTCTGCTCTTGGGCTCTACCTCACTGATTTTGGTACTGTCACATCTTACATTAATTTAACTTGCACAAAGGCAGCTCTACACAAGGTTCCATTGTGTGTTTTCACTGTGTTGCATCAGCTGAAGTCACATTCATTCCACTACATGTACTGTACACTAAGATGGCAGGTCATAGCTCTTCCATACCTGATATGCCTAATTAATAGGGAGCTTGAAGTGTCATAAATAGAGAAGTGATCATGTTGCTGTTTTGCCCCCTCCAGCTCATCCCTGTTGAACTAAGCAGTGCTTGATATCATCTAGCCAGATCATAAGGCAGAGGAAAGAACTATGTGCTGTGAATGGGACTCAGACACAGTCATAAGTCATCTGCTCTCCCACAATCATCAATCATCAGGCATCCTCACCAACGAATTCATCTTCTCTCGGTGATTTGATTCTAGTGGTTAAAACCATGCTTTGTGTCTCCCCCAACCCCAAATATGATCTCAAATATAAGCCATCAACAGCCATTTGAGAGTCAGCAATTAGAATCCTGGAGATAATAGAGAGAGTCTTAGACCACATCTCTTCCCATATTGCTGTTTCCTCTAAGCCTTCAGTGCTTTTAGTCAGCATCTTTTTCTAAGTCACAGAAATCAGTAAATATCGGAATACATAAAACAGAGAAAGGTCTGAAGAGAAATGGACTGCTAGCTGATAAATGGCTGGTGAGCTTCAGGATGGAGAGGTAGGGGTGAGGACTGTCAATTCAAACAAGAATGCAAACCACTCAAAATCAACATTCTCATAAAGCACTAAACATTTCTGAAGTCTGGCTGGGAACTTTCAGAAAAGAACAGAGACCACAATTCCTCAGATCTACATACCCATTTCCTTCTCCCCCTACCAAACACACACACTTAGCAAAGAGTGTGCATTGATTATGAGACAAGGACTGAAGAAGCAAGAACTCACTCTGCAAATAAAAGAAAAAAAGCAAAGCAAACCCTTTACACTTACTCCACCCTAAAGCAACTACTAATTATGTTATGCTTTGATCTTTTCAGCCATGTTCACTCACATATATTACTATCAGTATCTTTGGGGGAAAAAAAAACATGTAAGCAGTAAACATTTTAAGGACCTTTCACAAACCAAATGACAGCAGGTTTTTATTAACATATCTTACAATGTTGATTATTCCTAGTTTTGTAATTTCTGCTTAATTATAAAGATCAATTTAGCTTCTACAGTAATGTACTGTATTTAAATGATCATTCATACAAGATATCACACCAGTACATTTTTTTGAATAATATACACACATCACTCTAACTTGGACCTGTTATTTTTAAAAGTGGGTTTATAAATGGGACTTATAAAAGTTATGGGGAAAAATTAAAGTTCTAGTTTAGCAGCATGCATGTATGTATTCAAGTACAATTTTCAACCAAGTGCTTTTTTAAAATTTACTGGTGACTAATTCACCAATATCAAAATAAACACTATCAAACACCCAAATTTTAAAGTTAAGGCTAATATTTTCACTTCACATCCATATGCACAACCATAAAACATTCCATTTTAAATAAGTAGTAATCAAAGTCTGAATACATTATACCATGTATATATAGCATCGGAGTTTCAAACTGTAGAATTATTCAAGTTCATGAATCCTGTAACAGTATTTACTAGAGATGTCAATTAGCATTTTGCTCTTCAACCACACTTACAAATGGTCTGGTATTCATAATGATCAATGCAAAAAGTATGACAGGCTGAACTTATGATACAGTATTTAAAAAAGTAGCAATGTGTTGGAAAGGACAGCTATTTAGTCGAACAGAATCATTGACTCTTACAGAAAGTTATCTTAATATTTTGGAAATGTATATAAAAATAGCAAGCTATTTCCATGTATTTTATTGTAGAACTATAGGTAATCTTTTGACTTTCTGAATACATTTGAATATGTACTGCTCTGCTTTCCATATTTTAATGCAAGGCCATCATTTAATGTCCATTTTTATACTCTTGTAATGTCATGTCATTACAAAAATTTTTTAGAACATGGATCTGACATTATTTTTATATTTTATCATTAGATTTGTTTAGTTTATTTTTATATGTAAAAATGTAATTTTATATAACAAGCCATGGAAGTCCAAAGTACCAGGGATTGCTTGATAGCACTATATATTAAATAATCATTCAATTACTCAATCATTTAGGAAAAAAAATCTTTGTAGCAATATGTCACATGCTTTTCAGTAATCTTCCTTCTCATAGAGTGGGTTTTAGCTCAATCATTCCCATTTTTACTGATTTTTAAACCCTGCAAACATAAATTGTTTTTCACAGCAGTTTCTAAGAAGAAGGCAGAAGCATGGCTCATTCATGAGGGTCATCACCACTGCGCCTTTTTTTTTCCTTTTAGGAAACCGAGCAGAAATAGTAGTGATTACACTGCACAAATACAATATAGCTGAACCTCTTGAGCTGAAAGGAAGTTCCAAAATTTATGGTTCATTTCTGGGGAAGTCTGAGCATTTCTAATACAATCATATAAACAAAACCTTGTTTGGTAATAAAAGGTGGGCATGCACGGAATCAACATCTGCCCAGTGTATGTTCTTAAACCTCTTGATTTTATAGTAAGATTTGTTATTACCTCTAGTAATTCGTCCAACTGAAATGGCAAATTTTGATTTTTAAGGACCCCCCAACCACACATATGCCCCCCAAAATGTACTGTATTATATTAACAGCAGCTATCTACTTATTTTACAGCTATTTCAATTATTTACCTGGGGAGAAGATTTATGAAATTCCTGAGAATGAATTCAGTTTTCAGCAAAGCCTTAAACTTTTAACAGATTCCTCACAATAAGAAAAAATTTTAAAGTTCTACTATTAGACCAACTTTTACTATACAGTATTTCACATAAATCATGTTTTACATTTTTTTCTAATTACATACAGAAAAATTCTCAAATCAACACAAGAATGGCAGAGGAAAAAAGATGCATTATGCTTGGCAGATGCAAATTAAAACACACAGACAGAAAGAAGCAGTAAAATGTCAAATAAATCACACCCACTCTAAGTATCAATGAATAGCTGATATGCATTGTTGGGAGAATCATTTCTGAATGAGTTTGTGAACAAGTTGTGCTTCTTATTAATTGTGCACTTAAAAAATGACCACTAAAGAATAATTTAACTTGTTATTAATGTTCTCCAGATATTAAAAAAAAAAAAAATACCATTAACGTGATTACCAAGCACCTAATTTTGGAAAGGCTTCATAATGTATGTTTTCTTTTTCTCCCTCAGCAAAAGTGTTAATCCCCCAAATTAAGTTAAAGCTTATTGTTGAAAAATAAATTCGTAGCGAAAATGATGATACGATGCAATGCTGAGGTGGAGAGTCACAGCCCATTGTAATGTGGACCCCATCTTTTATTGATGTGATCAAAAGTATGAGAAATCCACTGTTGCTCAAGAACTTTGTATCTTTCCTTACAAATGTAGAGAGGTTTGCCTCGCCTAGAACAAAAAGAAAAAAAAAGTATTAACATCATGCAAGGAAGATTTCACATGCATTTCTTTCTTCTTTTTTTTCTGAGACAGTCTCTCGCAGTGCAACCTCCGCCTCCTGGGTTCAAGCAATTCTCCTGTCTCAGCCTCTCGAGTAGCTGGGATTACAGGTGCTCACCACCATGCCTGCCTCCTTTTTTATTTTTTTATTTTTTATTTACTTATTTCTTTTTTGAGACGGAATCTCACTCTGTCACCCAGGCTGGAGTGCAGTGGCACGATCTTGGCTCACTGCAAGCTCCGCCTCCCGAGTTCATGCCATTGTCCTGCCTCAGCCTCTCGAGTAGCTGGGACTATAGGGGCCCACCACCACACCTGGCTAATTTTTTGTATTTTTAGTAGAGACGGGGTTTCACCATATTGGCCAGCCTGGTCTCGAACTCCTGACCTCAAGTGATCCACCCACCTCGGCCTCCCAAAGTGCTGGGATTACAGGCGTGAGCCACCACACGTACCACATTTCTTTTTTTACTAGATTCTTTTTTGAGACAGTCTTTCTCTGTTGCCCAGGTTGGTGTGCAGTGGCACGATCACAGCTCACTGCAGCCGCCACCTGCTGGGCTCAAGCGATCCTTCCACCTCCTCCCGAGTTGCTGGGACCACAGGTGTATGACCACCACACCTGGCTTATTTATTTTTATTTTTTTGTAGAGATGAGGTCTCACTATGTTGTCCAGGCTGGTCTCAAACTCCTGGGCTCAAGCAATCCTGCTTCAGCCTCCCAAAGTGCTGAGATTACAGGTGTGAGCCACTGGGCCTGGCCAACGGATTCTTTGTGGCAAAAACCTCACATGGTAATTTGGTGTATTTCATGTTTCCTCAACATATTGATAGGGACAATAGCTCAAAAACTAGAAATAGCTCTAAATTAATGACTGTCAGAATTTCTTAATATTAAAAAAATTGTAATTACAAAGCCAGGAATAGCATATTGGTTTTCACTGACCAAATTTCAATAAAACACCTGGATATATCCATGAACATCTAACCTAAGATCCCGGTCTTCCTCTCCATGAGCATCCAAATACACGGAACCCCAGAGGCAGAAGCGGTGACCTCGAATGATGATAATTACCGATGCATTGATCAAAAGGAAAATACCTGTTCCTGCACCACAGTTCTGAGAGTGCTAAAAAATTAAAAATATATTAATGAACTTCATAATCAAATAGGCTTTATAATAAAATCAAGAATATCTTAATGCCTTCTAAATAATACAGTGATTTTAAAATAGTAAGATTTCATTTAAGTTAAACTTATAACTCCATTCCTAACACTTTATTATTAATACATTAGGAGGTATCTGGGTAAGGAATATCTAGTAAAGCAATTAAGAGCCAACCTAATTCAGAGTCTAGTATCTTCAACAGCACAGATGACTTCTGTTTCACAGCACATTCCAAAGTACATACCATTAAAGGGATAGTAGATGAAAGGAGAACTAGAATTGTACTTAAGGAAGGATTTACTCACTTAAAGCCTCAAAGACTTTCTTTTTTTACTCTTCTACTGGATTAAAAAACACACACAATCCCTATATGTATTATATACTTAATTCAAAGAGTAGTTAATATGAAGAGATGGCTTGACCATATTTTGTGATATGAGATCTGTGTTTTCATAAATTTTGTATTATCTACTATTGCTTACCAGTACACATTCACAGTAACTTTGTTGCTTGCAGCAAAGTCCTTTCAGGCATACAAAAGTACCACACACAAGGCAAACAGCAGGATCTTTAGGAACCTTGGTGCAGACACTACAGGTTTTTCTGTGGTAGTACTGAAAAATGGTGTTATAATTCTCAGGCAACTGTAGTAGGTGTGGTAATTTCCATTTTGATTCTTGGATAAGCAAGGCCTAAAACATTATCCAAAAATATTCATTAGTTTTATGTATTTAAGTCACTAACACGATATATTTTTTAAATGTATTTTTACAGAAAGAAAAATCTGCCTCCAAGAATGTGGCTTATTTTCTTTATTAACACTCCTCTCATTTCCATTTTATACATGACTAAAATAGTAGTTCAACAGTTACCATTATCTAATGTATTATAGTTTCCAATTACAGTATGATTTAATTTTTTAGATTAAGCACCTTAAAACATTTAAACTTGTTATTACTTTAAAAGAAAAACACCATCTCTAAGCATGCAGGGAAAATACATCTAATTGTATTTGACTTTAAACATGCATAGTGCAAAGGTTTTTAAAAGTTACGTATTTTTTAAAACCAAGTTTTGATCATTCTCAAACAATTCTTTAGCTTTTTCTTTAGGGCAGATCATGGTTATAACTCATTTTTTCTACTTTAATACTTTATAATGTAGAATTGCTTTCCTAGAGTATGTACAATTCACTGCACCTCAAGCTGTTAAGATCTTTTATATCCATAAGTGCTGGGCTACAATTCTTTTCATAAATGTCTTGCTATAAGAATAAAAAAATTGTCAAATTAGTTAAATTTCCCTGAAGGGTATGCTTTATTAACTATTTGCAGCTGTATAAAAATACTGGCAGCAGCACTAAATTTTTCTAGATGCTACTCCATTCACACTTAAAAAAGATAAAATGTAGAGTGAGTCTATTATCTTAAGAAACTGTAAGTAATAGTCAATTTAAATGGAGATCATCTCACATTACCTACATGCAGCCATAATCCACCTAAATCAGTGGAGTAACTAAGCTAGCTTGTTCCTCATCAACAAGTTCATGGATTAAGTGTCCATGGAAGCAATGATAAGAACAGTATACAATACATCATTTGCCAATACTCAGCACCCAACCCTGGACTCCAAGGATGGCACATTCTGTAATGAGTTGATTACAGTGGAACCCTTCCATTAAAGGGAAGGGATAACAATTTGTCCTCACTGAACTTGACACTTATTATAGGTTAGGCTGCATGTTATCCAGTAGCCCATAGCACATTACCTCCAATAATTTCCCTCATGAAGAGAGATGTAAGGCAACAGGTGGATGTCCATGGAATTCACTGATCTTAACATATATTCAATCATCTGAAAAAAGCTGTGGTATTTTAACTCATGAACTACAAAACTGATTTTTTCAGTGCCACAAAAATTATGAAATTCATGAAATTTACAAACTTTTAGATGGCACCAGCTGGAAGAAATCACCTACAGAATGTGTATGCTCTAAACAGCAACCAGTATATATGGGTGACCTTTTTCACAATTGGAATGCATATGTATGGGAAACAAGAGGTGGAAAGTATTTAACAGCTGTAACACCTCTCATGATTACACCTAAAATTCGGTCTTGCCTTTCCTGTTGCGGCCTGTGTGGAGTTCACTCGTGGGTCTCTGAGACCCAAAAATTGAGAGCATTTTCGCACCCCAGGGGCTGCGCCTGTGCCATGCCACAGATCAAATATATTGAATTACACTGTAAATGCCATGGATATCATTTGGATTACCATGAGAAAAAGGGAAAGAAGGAAAGTTGAGAGGCTTATGAACATTCAAAGAAGTCAAAGAAAATGATTGGTCTGAAGGCTAAGCTTTATCTTAAACAGCACCATGCTGAGAAAATACAAATGAAAAAGACCATCAAGATGCATGAAAAGAGAAACACCAAACAAAAGAAAGACTCCACAGGGAGCAGTACCTGCCTATCTGCTGGACAGAGAGGGAATCCTCAAGCTAACGTACTTCCCAGTATGATTAAGCCGAAATGAAAAGAGAAAGCAGGAAAATGGAAAGTCCCTCTGTCTAAATGTAACTTGCCCAGGGAGACACAGAAGTGTTAAGAGTTATTTGAACAGGGCCAGGTGCAATGGCTCATGCCTGTAATCCCAGAACTTTGGGAGGCCAAGGTAGGCAGATCATTTGAGGTCAGGAGTTCAAGACCAGCCTGGGCAACATGGTGAAACCCTGTCTTTACTAAAAATACAAAAATTAGCTGGGCATCGTGGCAGGCGCCTGTAATCCTAGCTACTCAGGAGGCTGAGGCAGGAAAATCACTTGAACCCAGGAGGTAGAGGTTGCAGTAAGCCAAGATCGCTCTACTGCATTCAAGCCTGGGCAACAGAGTGAGACTCTGTCTCAAAGTTATTCCAACAGGAAAGAGAAAGACGAAGGCATGGAAGAGGCTGGTTACTAAAGTCTGCTTTGTTGGAGATGGCTTTATAAGAAAACTACTTATCTATGGAAGATTCATCAGGCCAATGGGCTTGCGTTTCAAGAAAGCCCATGTAACACATCCTGAACTGAAAGCTACCTTTTGCCTAACAATACTTGGTGTAAAGAAGAGTCCCTCATTCCCAATGTATATAACTTTGGATGTTATTACCAAAGGTACTGTTACTGAGGTGAATGTGAGTTGGGCCTTGTGACACAAGGAGGCAAGGTTATTTGGGGAAAATAGGCTGTGGTTACCAACAATCCTGAAAATGCTGGATGTATAAATGCAGTCTTACTGGTCTGACAGCACTTTCATAGATATTTATTGAAGACTACACACCAACTGAAAAAATTGCCATTACTGTGATGTTTCTGAATACTACCAAACAGCCTTACATGTCTGCAATCAAGAGATTTATTAAATCGTAAACATTAAAATGGAAAAAAAAATGCGGTCTTAAATTTCTGCTTCACTGCTATTCTGGACTCTTCTGCGGATTTACAAGCTATGTACTTGTCTATCCTCTAGTACAGTTTATAACATCACAAGGGTGGCTTATCGCATTGCCTGGAGGGATTGACCATGACTATCAAGAAGAATAAAAATATTGCCATACAATTGATAGAGCAATATTTTGGAACTTAAAAACCCCTACCACCACCCCTACCATAGACCAAGCTTGAAAGGCAGAAATTTAACACAGAATGATTACAGCCTTATAGAAACAAAGACAGGACCAATCGCCAGAAGCTCAGCCCTCTCAGAATAAAGTTTGGTATCACATCCTTGCTCAAACAAATCCAATCATCAGTTGAGGTGTGCTGGATCACAGATGGTAAAAGAAGAAAGTCATATATATTTGACTGTATATTAGCTGCAGCTTTATGACTACTTGCAAATCTTGCTTACTGTATCATATATCTTTGCAACATTTTCATTCTCTTACTATTGAATTCAGGGTGAGCAGGTACTAATTAAAATTTTCCAGACCATCTGGGTGTGAGTACAAATGAGAGGAACAATGGACATCTCTCAGAGCTACTGGATGCAGAGAGGCCTGATGATGTAAGGACTATATGTGACATCAGGTTGCTTATTTGGGAAAGTCACAGATGCATTTGCAGTCATAAGTAAAATGGTTACATCATTTTCAACAGCAGACATGAAACTGTGAATGAGAAGAAGGGTGTGTATGAGCCAGGCAGGTAAGATGTGAAAGTAGTCGGCCACCAGTTTGTTTTTTAAATCCTCCTAGCATCCTTTGCTGCTTTCTTATATTAATAACATTATAAGTTCTTTTGGAAAATAACCCCTTTTCTTGCTCCGTACAGTTCTGATGGGGCTGTCCCCAACACAAGATCCTGCCCCACCACTGGGGTATACGTATTACAACAGTTAGGCCAACCAGGTTCTCTCTCCCAGGAATCTGAACCTTGAGCATGCAAATTAAAGGAAGGAAAATGGTTGAAGCTTAGTTATCTGGTGGCAGCACTTCAGAGAAAACAGAGCAGAGATCTTTGTGGTTTCTCTTCTTCCCAAGCGATGACAGTTAAGCTCTTCAATTCTGCAGGTTACCAAGTATGCTTCCAATGAATCCTGTTGTTTTTTTTTTTTCTGTCATAGTTTGCTTTGGTTTTCCTTATTTTAAATCAGTTGTTGTTCCCAAACAATCTTAACTGATAAAAAAATTCAGAAGTAGTAATTCACAGACAGTTTTTCAAGGGTAGTACTGTTGGACTATACAGCTCCTGTCACCATTTACCCTGCTAAGTCTCTCTATACAGATTTAACATTCCTGAGAAAGAGAATCTGGTTGACCTAGGGTCAGGATCAGGGTTAGGAACACAAGAGTGGAGCAGGGACACAAGGGGGAATACAGGTCAAATGGTGGTGTACTTACATAACTGGCAAAAATTCTGCGTTAGCATAAATTAATAAATTAATCAAATGTCTACTACACTGCCTCTACAATAATTATCACCTAATTATATGAAAAGATTAAATATTTTTAAATGATAAATTCTTATTTTCCATCAGCATACATACAATAATCATTCATCTAAAATGTAGGCTTGATTTTAACCTACGGCTCGTATGAAGACAGACAAACTCTGGGTGTGCTCATCACTTTTTTCCCTGCCTTGGTTCTACAATTATACCCATCTCTTACTCCATGTCATCCTGCATAGGTTTTCAGACATCAAAGTATGATGTCAAATTATTGCTATATGCTCTGTGAATAAAGAAATTACTAGACAGGAAGATATTTGTATATGTAATATGCAAGATTCAATTAACTTGAATTTCCCTTTCCTTTTTTTTTTTAAAAAAAGGGTATAAAATGAGATAGATAGCATCTTTTTAAGGATTTCAGCAAAAAATGGAAAAGAACAAAAGCAGAGACATTTATAACTTATGCTCATCTTTTATTATTCACTCCAATGTTTTAAAAATGAAACCTAGTCTGACACATCCATCTGAAATATTAATTTTTTATTGTCCCTTTGATGTTCAAAATTAAAATTCTCATTTTCCCTGAAACTTGGCTCCCCTTTAATACGTTCTATTTCTGCCAAAGACACCACCCCACAACTTAATTGTTCTACAAATATATATTAGGTGACTAGTATATATGAGGCACTTTCTAGAAAGCGGGGATAAATAAGAAACAATTTCTGCTTCGTGGAGCCCGCATTCAGATACATTAAAGAAACAAATGTAATGAACATGGCAACTGTTAGAGACAGTCACAAAAGTACAGCCTTACAGAACAACAGAAAAAAAAGGGATTAGGATGTAAGGAAGATGGACTATCAGACAAATCTTCATGGAGGAAGTCACATTTATCTTAGCAAAGGTAAATGTTACTTAGCAAACAGTGATTATTAATTCAACAGAAGGGTAGGAAGGTTGCTTTAGTAACAGCAATAAGTAATGTTCTAGAAGTTTAAAAATGTATAGCATACTTATGAAACATTCTTTTGTGATTTGAGCAAGGTAATGGCAGAGGAAGGCTATACGATGAGATGGAAAGGCAAGCAAGATGGTGAAGATCCTTGAGTGCCATGCAAGGAGTCCGTACCTTCTTCCATAGGCAATGGGGCATCAGCAATGTGTTTAAGCAGCCGCATGTTCCTACTGTAGCTGTATATACTAGACACTACTCTCCTAATGATTGGCATTCAAGATCTTAAAGTCATGTACATCTGGTCACCAAGTCCTATATTTTTCTCAAATGTCTCTTACATTAGTTACTTTCCAAGTTTTACAATCAGAAAAAGAGTCTAGATTTTTTTCACCACCTAAATATTTTCTGGCTTCCCTTTATCCTTACTTTAATTTATCCACTAAAAAGACACCAGAATTACTCCCCAAAATACTACTTTCATCACATTATTCAATTTTTAAAAACTGTAGTTCTAGAATTCTGAGCCTCCAACCATGGCATACACAGCCACTCACTGCTGTTCCCACTCTACTTATCTTCAATACAAACCCTTTAACTAGCTGAGCTGGTAGCATAGGCCCAACAAATTTTAAAGTTAAAGACATGATCTTTTAGATTTGCTAGTCCAATTTGTTTTAAAAATATAAGCCAGTTCTTCAAACAAAAATGTAAATTCCTTGTCTACCTTAAAATTCCTTTGTATCTACCAAGTCTAATCCTATGATTACTTAAGGTATTCAATAAAAATCTGCTGACCCCAAACAAACTAAAAGTATTGACTAATGCCTTACCTTTGTTAGCTGAAATATTTCTTCCATTATAAATACAATCTACATAAGTAAACAATTTTTTCAATTTAATCAAGTTTTATAATTGCTGTCAAAAACAGATGACCTAAAATTTAACAGTCTTCATTATTCTCTTACCTATTAGCATATCACCACTGTGACAAGCTAGTACAACTCTTTTAACATACCTTTCCTTGTTCTGCATGTCTTTCAGTAAATGATTTTATCTCAAAACACCACTGAGTTATAATATCAAATGCTGGAACTGGCCAATCCAGACAGGAGGCACTGATGAATGGATGTTCTGTTTGGTAAAACGTTGGCAGAAGTCCCAGGCAGCTGGCAAGAACTGAAAATTCTTCTTCTTCCTTTTAGACATGAAATAGGAAATTCTGAAAATATTTCATCAAGAACATTTCCTATTACATAAAAGGTCACCCTCATCAATTACTTTGAGACAATAAGAAAACTTTCTTAACTGAGTCAACTGAAAAAAAGTGAAGGGAGTAGGAGAAACAAGAGAGAAAACGGTTCCTAGCTGTTATATCTAAATATCCCCAAAATACATCTCTTTGAAATATAACTCCTAAATGTCATCTGCTTCTTTTATACATTTATTTTTTAAATAGAGTTGTTATATATCTAATGGTTCTATAGAACCTAGCTACTCTATGAAAGCAAATGTTAATTTGGGGCAAAGAGAAAGTTATTTCTGGTTTAAAACATTTAGGTTGTCAGTGTGGATAAGGAACAATAATAAAAATATGGAATTCACGGAGAGTACTAAATAATGTGCCTAGACTTTGAATGAGTGTGAAACAAAATCAGTTTTAAAAAGGGGGGTGGAATTGTTAGGAGCCAGGTAATCCAAAGCTCTATTTGCTAATAAAAGTACCAGAGATATCAGTGACCAAGAATTCATATCTTAAAAGTTGATATTTAAAGAAGCTTATTAGTCTTAGAAACACAGAAATATATTCCCCAATCCCTCTTTAACCAAAAGACCACATAAGAAGCTAATGTGTCTACTCTCCCTTGTCCACAGAATCAATTCCTATTATCCTCCAAATTCCAGCTCACTAGGGAAGCCTTCCCTGACAGACACCATTTAATGAAACCTCAGACCACTCAGCTCCATTCAGATATAATTAGTCCTTCAAACCTTGTAAACACTTTTATTCTTGCATTTATGTTCCTATTACTTTTTTTTATTTTATTATTATTATGCTTTAAGTTTTAGGGTACATGTGCACAATGTGCAGGTTAGTTACATATGTATACATGTGCCATGCTGATGTGCTGTACCCATTAACTCGTCATTTAGCATTAGGTATATCTCCTAATGCTATCCCTCCCCACTCCCCCCACCACACAACAGTCCCCAGAGTGTGATGTTCCCCTTCCTGTGTCCATGTGTTCTCATTGTTCAATTCCCACCTACGAGTGAGAATATGCGGTGTTTGGTTTTTTGTTCTTGCGATAGTTTACTGAGAATGATGATTTCCAATTTCATCCATGTCCCTACAAAGGACATGAACTCATCCTTTTTTATGGCTGCATAGTATTCCATGGCATATATGTGCCACATTTTCTTAATCCAGTCTATCATTGTTGGACATTTGGGTTGGTTCCAAGTCTTTGCTATTGTGAATAGTGCCGCAATAAACATACGTGTGCATGTGTCTTTATAGCAGCATGATTTAAAGTCCTTTGGGTATATACCCAGGAATGGGATGGCTGGGTCAAATGGTATTTCTAGTTCTAGATCCCTGAGGAATCACCACACTGACTTCCACAATGGTTGAACTAGTTTACAGTCCCACCAACAGTGTAAAAGTGTTCCTATTTCTCCACATCCTCTCCAGCACCTGTTGTTTCCTGACTTTTTAATGATTGCTTTAAAATCAAATTTGCCTTCTCCATAAAACTGTGAGTTCTCTGGAAGTAGGAACTCTGTCCTCCTAATGCTGGCACATAGCAGACGTTCAACAAATGTCTGCAAAACTAATTATGCACATTAAGTACAAAATTCTGAAATATGCTACAAAGAAGAAATGCAGATGAAAAAGAAAAATTATATGCAGGCTGAGAAACATGTTAATTTTCAAATATCTAGAAATTTACAAATCTTCCATTTATATAGTTTAACAAAGAAGGAATTTTTAAAAACTTTACTGAGCTATAAATCCACATACCATAACATTCAACCATTTTATGTATAGTTTAATGAATTTTGGTAAATGTATAGTCATGCACCCACCATCACAATACAGTTTTAGAATAATTCCATCACGCCCTAAAATTTGCTTATGTTCCTATGCAGTCAATCCTGGCCCCTACTCTTTGGACCCAAACAGCCACTGATATTTCTACTATTAAAATCATACAGGATGTAATCTTTTGTACCTGGCCTCTTTCACTTATTTTGAGACTCATTCATGTTATACCACATTTTGTTCATGCATTCACATGTTGATGGTTGTTTCCAGATTTTGACTATGAATTTGGCTATTATGAACATTCATTTAGAAGTCTAAATGTAGACATATGTTTTCATTTCTTCCAGTTGATACTTAGCAGAACTGCTGGGTTGTATAGTAAGCATATGCTTAATATTTTTAAAAACTGCCAAACTTTTTCCAAATTGACTATACCGTTTTGCATTCCTATCAGTAATGAATAAGACTTCTAGGACTTCAAATCCTCGCCAACACTTGGTATTATCACTTGTGATATTAATTGGTACTTCTCTAATGAACAAGGATGTTGAGTATCTTTTCATCTACTTGTTGGCCATTCATATATATTCTCTTAAGAAGTATCTATTCAAGTGTTTTGCCCACTTTTGTGTTGGGTTTTTGTTTTCTTACACTTGAGTTAAAAGAATTTTTGACACATTCTGGATACAAGTCAAGTCTTCTTTCACACAGCTAGAAAAAAATTTTAGGTATAAGCCACATACCATAAATGTTACTCTTTTAATATATACAATTCAGTGGTTCTCAGTATATTCATGAAATTGTGCAAGCCTTGCCAGTATCAAATTCCAAAATATTTTCATCACCCCTATTGTAATTTGAATTATGTTATTAATTTCATTTTCAGATTGCTCACTGCTAGTGTACAGAAATACAGTGAAATTTTTGTACATCTATCTGTATCCTACAACCTTGCTGAACTTATTAGCTCTAATAGGTTTCTTTGGAGATTCCTTATGGTGTTCTAGAGGTAAGGTCATTTTATTTGCAAACGAACTGTTTTACCTCTTCCTTTCCAATCTGGATGTCTTTTTTTCTTTTTCTTGCCTACCTGCCTTGCTAGAAAATTTAGTACAATGCTGAAAAGTGGTGAGAGCAGGCATCCTTGTCTTGTTCCAATCTTGTTCTTGTCTTTCACTATTAAGCATGATGTTAGCTAATAGTTTTTGATATGCTCTTTATCAGGCTGAGAAAATTCCCTTCTATTCCTAGCTTTGTGAGTGTTTTTACCATGAAAGTACATTAGATTTTGTTAAATGCTTTTCTTTGACAAATGAAATGATCATATGGTTTCCCCTCCCATTTATTCAATTAATATGTGAACTAAATTAATTGACTTTTGTTGTCAAACCAACTATGCATTCCGGGATAAACCCATTTGGTCATGCCCATGTTCAATGCAGCATTAGTTACAATAGCAAAGATATTAATCAACCTAAGTGTGCATTGATGGATGAGTGAATAAAGAAATAGCCCTCTGTATTCAGGAGTTCCATATCCATGTACTCAACCAGCCATACATCAAAAATATTTTTTTAAAAAATAACAATAAAATACAAATAATATAATAACTATTCATATAGCATTTATATTAGGTATTATAAGTAATCTAAGGTGGAGATGATTTAAAATATACGGGAGGGTGTGCATATGTTATAAGCAAATACTACACTATTTTATGTAAGGGACTTGAACATCTAAGGCTCTTAGTATCTGGAGGGGGAACAAATCCCCTACAGATAGCGATGGATGACTGTATACACATGAAATATTATTCAACCTAAGAAAAGAAGGAAATGCTGTCAATTTGTCACAACATGAATGAATCTGAAGGACATTATGTTAAATGAAATAAGCCAGTCACAGAGAGACAAATACTGCATGATCTCACACTGGAATCTTAAAAAGTAGAAGCAGAGTAGAACGGTGGTTGCCAGGGTCTGGGAGAAATGGGGAGATGTTGGCCAAAGGGTACAAACTCTGTTATAAGATGAATAAGTTCTGGAGAGGTAATGTACAGCATGATGATTATATTTAATAATACTGTATTGTATACTTGAAATTTGCTAACAGAGTAGGTCTTAAATGTTATCAGAAAACAGATAACTATGTGAGATTATGGATATGTTAATTAGCCTGATTGTGGTCATCATATACAATGTATACATATATATCAAAACATTACATATTGTATACTATATATATAATTTTTACTTGTCCTTAATATTTATAACTCAAATATTTCTTGTACCTCAATAAAGCTAAAAGAAAAATACCCATTTGGTTATAGTGTATTATCCTTTCTATTGCTAATATTTTGTGAAGGCTTTTGCTTCTATGTTCATGAGAGACATGGGTTTGTAGTTTTTTTCATAATGCCTCGTTCAACTATCAGGATAAAACTGGCCTTATAAATTGAGTTCAGAAGTGTTCCTTCTTCCTTTATTTTCTGAAATAGGTTCAGGAGTATTGGTACAATTTCTTTTTTAAATGTCTCAGAGTTTACCACAATGTTATCTTTGTTGGTATAAAGTTCTTGATATTTCTTTTCTGGATGCATAACAATTATATAAGTTTGATAACTAAATTAATTCTTGATTGATATACATACATTCAGATTTTCTATTTCTTCTTGAGTCAGTTTTAGTAATTTGTATCTTTCAAGAAATTTAACCATTTTATCTAAGTTGTCAAACTTGTTGGCAAATGTTACCTATATATTCTCTTATGGCTCAATATGGATGTCTTCTCTTTCATTCCTGATACTGGTAATTTGTACCACCTCTCCCTTTTTTTTCTTATCAATCAGCTCTCTTCCAGCTCAGCTGAGCTCCTGTCATCTGGGTTTTACTGATCTTTGTAAAGAACCAGATTTTGGACTCATTCATTTTCTCTACTGTTTTCACTATTACAACTTCACTGATTTCTGTTCTGATTTTTATTATGTCTTTTCTTTTACTTGCTTCAGGTCTAATTTGCTCTATTTCTAGCTTCATATGGTAGAAACTTAGATAATGATTTAGATCTTTCTTCTTTTTAATTTTTATGCGTTCATTTTTTAATTTTTTTGAGACAGGGTCTCGCTCTGTCGCCGAGACTGGAGTGTAGTGGCACAATCTCGGCTCACTGCAACTTCTGCCTCCAAAGTTCAAGTGATTCTCCTGCCTCAGCCTCCTGAGTAGCTAGGACTACAGGTGCACACCACCATGCCCAGCTAATTTCTGTATTTTAGTAGAGACGGGGTTTTACCATATTGGCCAGGCTGGTCTCAAACTCCTGACCTCGTGATCTGCCCGCCTTGGCCTCCCAAAGTGCTGGGATTACAGACGAAAGCCACTGTGCCTGGCCCTTCTTTTTTCAAATAAAGTATTTGAAGTGATAAATACGCCTCTAAGAACTGCTTTAGCTGGATCCCACAATTTCAGTATATTGTGTTTACATTTTCACTCAGTTAAAAATATTTTCTAGGCTGGGTGAGGTGGCTCATGCCTGTAATCCTAGCACTTTGGGAGGCCAAGGTGGGTGGATCACTTGAGGTCAGGAGTTCAAGACCATCCTGCCCAAAGTGATGAAACCCCATCTCTACTAAAAATAAAAAAAAATAGCCAGGCATGGTGTTGGGCACCTGTAATCCCAGCTATTCAGGAGGCTGAGGGAGAAGAATTGCTTGAACCCAGGTGCAGAGGTTGCAGTCAGCTGAGATCACACCACTGCCCTCGAGCCTGGGCAACAGAGGGAAACTGTCTCAAAAAAAAAAAAAAAAAATTATTTCCTTGTGATTTCTGCTTTGATCCACAAATTACTTAGAATTATGATGCTTATCACAGATTTGATGATTTTCTATCTGTTATTAATTTCTAATTTAATTCTGTGTAGTCAAAAAACACACTTTATAACTCACTTCTTTGAAAATTGATACTTTACGGCTTGACACATGGTTTATTCTAATGAACGATATTCCATGTGTAGTTGTATATATATAATATATATTCTGCTGTTTGTTGGAGAAGTTATAGATGTAGTTATGTCATAATGGTGTTGTTCAGGTCTCTTTTATCCTAGTTGATTTGCTCTCTACTTGTTATTGATTGCTAAGAAGGCACACTGAAGTCTCCAAATATAATGTAGATTTGTCTGTTTCTTCCTTCAATTCTGTCATTTGTTTATATAATTTGGGGCACTGTTATTTTGTGCATATATGTTTACAATTATTATATCTTCTTGCTCTATTGAGAGAGGGAATTTATTTTACATGTAATGCACAAAATAACTTGGGAAGATGGGAACTGCCAATGGTAGAAAAATAGCAACATTTTTCCAGCTTATGATAGGAAACTCAAAAAATGTTTTGTGTGGCAAGGAACAGCATAGCCTGGGTCCAGATGTTAACAGTGTAGGGTCAGGGTTCAAACTAAATGTTTTCAAATTCTGCCTGCTTTACTTACGAGGTGTGAATCTTGAGCAAGTTACTTCATCTCTGTGCGCCTGCTTCCTTGTCTGGAAAATGAGGATAATAGCTACCTCTCAGTTATAATGAAGTTTATTATTATTATTATTATTTTTTTAGAGACGGAGTCTCGCTCTGTCGCCCAGGCTGGAGTGCGGTGGCGCGATCTCGGCTCACTGCAAGCTCTGCCTCCTGGGTTCACGCCATTCTCCTGCCTCAGCCTCCCAAGTAGCTGGGACTACAGGCACCGCCACCATGCCTGGCTAATTTTTGTATTTTTAGTAGAGGCGGGGTTTCACTGTGTTAGCCAGGATGGTCTCGATCTCCTGACCTTGTGATCGCCCACCTCAGCCTCCCAAAGTGCTGGGATTACAGGCATGAGCCATTGCACCCAGCCTATAATGAAGTTTAAATGAATTAAAATGCAAAGCACTTAAACAGTGCTTAGCATGTAGTCAATGTGTAGTAAATGCTAGCTATCATTATTTTTTCATGGGAAAATTATTTTGACAGAAGAAGAAAAAAAGGAGATATATTAATGTTCTTCAAGTTTTATGGAGGTGGGGGGGGCTAGATAATCATGAGCCCCTCAGAGAATCTTATAACTATTTTCTTCCAATAAAAATGCACATACACAAACTACTTTACAAACAATGCTATGGAACTTAAAAGTTATGTGAAGCTGCTCTATTTAGAATTCCGGAGTTAGAGAATAAATGAGACAGATTCATTTAAGAAGAGAGAAAAGATAAGGGAACTATATAGGTTACTATCATTAGTCCTAACATGGTGGTAGAAATAGTGCTAGACTAAGATATTTAACTAAATTAGGAAGTCTAATAGATTACTGTGGAGAACAAGCTTGCTGTGTTAGAACATCTACTAGTTACCATTCTTGATTATTTCCTATGCTTAACAAAATGTTTGATTAAAAAATGTAGCTTGATTAAAGCTACATTATTTTAATGATTAAAAATAAGCTTGAGAATCTCCAGACTATTAGAAAGAATAACTGAATTTAGCAGGACAGCTAAATGTCTAAGATTAATGTTCAAAAATTCCATTAAGTTTCTACATTTTAGCGACACATAGAAAACATAACTCTTAAATGATTCTATTTATAATAAAAGCAAAAAAAAAAGGCACGGGATACGTAGAAGCATTTTTTTTGCGGGGGGTGGGGTAGGGCACTACCTATCACTTCCACGGCTCAAAATAGTACTGGATGTGCACTAAGACAACAGAGAAATAAAGACTTAAAATGGGACATATAGTATTTTCAGATTATATGATCATAATTATATAGAATACCTAAAATAATAAAAAGGCAAATTATTAGAATAAAAAACTTTGCAAGTGGCCAGTCAGAAAACTATATAAAAATCAATGGTATTTGTACATGCCAGTAAAAATTAATCAGATAATGTAACAGAAGATATCACTTAAATAGAAATCACAACCATAAAGCCTCTAGAATTAATTAGCTTTATAAAAAAAAATGCTCCAGACTTGGACGATTAAAAAATTCTATTAAAAGTGTTGTAATCCAAGCACTTTGGGAGCTGAGGGGGGTGGATCACTTGAGGCCAGGAATTCGAGACCAGCCCACCTGACCAACATGGTGAAACCCTGTCTCCACTAAAAATACAAAAAAACTAGTCGGATGCGGTGGTGTGCACCTGTAATCCCAGCTACTTGGGAGGCTGAGGCACAAGAATTGCTTGAACCCAGGAGGTGGAGGTTGAAGTGAGCTGAGATCGTGCCACTGCACTCCAGCCTGGGCAACAGAGTGAGACTGTCTTCCCCCACCCCCCCCAAAAAAAGTATTAAAACACCTGACTAAATGAATGTATAAACCATGTTCAATGTCTTAAAACTATAAATTGAAGATAATTCCAAACTAAAATCTTGTAGGATTTGGGAAGTAACTTGACAGATTAAAAAATGTATATAAGAATAAAAGCTTGGCTGGGTGTGGTGGCTCACGCCTGTAATCCCAGCACTTTAGGAGGCCAAGGCGGGCAGATCGCCTGAGGTCCAGAGTTCGAGACCGGCCTGGCCAACATGGTGAAGCCCTGTCTCTACTAAAAATACAAAAATTAGCTGGGTGTGGTGGTGGATGCCTGTAATCCCAGCTACTTGGAAGGCTGAGGTAGGAGAATTGCTTGAACCCAGGAGATGGAGGTTGCAGTGAGCCGAGACCACGCCACTGCACTCCAGCCTGGGCGACAAAGCGAGTCTCTGTCTCAAAAAAATAAAAAAGAATAAAAGCTCATATATAGCAAAAAAAAAAAAAAAATTAGAAAAAGCAAAAAGACTTCAAGAATAAATTGGACATTCACACTATCAGATATAATGTCTACAATAAAACCACAGTAATTAAAACAAACTGCTGCTAGTACAGAAACAAATAGCTTAATAGTATATAATAATCCAGAAATTTGAAAACTTGATACCATGAAAAATCAGTCCAAAAAAGTTACATTATTTCATAAATAATTTGTACACCGTGCTGGAAAAACTGTCTTATCAAATAGAGAAAAAATTAGAGCTTTACCTTATACCACACCACAAAATAAACTCCAGACTGAATTAAAAATCTAAATGTGAAGATAAAACTATGAAAATAATAGAAGAAAATACAAAATAAATTTATAATTTTAGGCTGGAAAAGGATTTTTTTTAATTTTTAATTTTTGTGGGTACATAGTAGGTGTGTATATTTCTGGGGTATATGATGGAAAAGAATTTTTAAAATAAGATTCTAAAAGTACAAGTCATAAAGAAAAAGGTAATCGTTCTAACAACATTAAACTGAAAAATTTCTATTCCACAAAGGACACTATGGCTAAACAAAGCCAGTGAAAAGATATCTACTATGCTTAAAAACAGAATGAAGATAATCACAGAAACTCAATTTTTAAAAATGGCCAGACTAGGAACAGAAAGTATACAGAGGGAAATTTAACTGGCTAAGTATATGAATATATGAAATTGCATTTATAATTAGAGAAATGCAAATTAAATTAACCATAAGCATATGCTCTGTACTCAACTGACTGCCAAACATTACACACTGGCTAAGAAGAACTGCTGGCAAGTATATGGGGGAAAACAAGAATCCTCTTGCACTGCAAATGGGAATATAAGCCTTGAGCAGCCATTCAGAAAAACAAATAGGTAGAATGTGTCCTATGGCTCCAACAATCCCACAGCTGGTACACAGCCCAGAGAAACTTTATATTAAAGAAATCTTTATATTACAATATACAAGATATTAGGTTCATAGCAACAGTTAATTTTTTTCCAGGGAAGCAAAGAGTTGGAGGCAGCCTGGATGTTCATCAGTGAAAAATAAATCGATGTGGGAAAAATATATTGGAAGATGACAGCATGAATATGCTGGACAAAAAGATGATTTATGTTCCTGGTAGGACAGTGTGAGACAGGATTTATGTCCCAAACAAGACAGCATGAGATTTCATCATGCTACTCAGAATGGTGTGCAATTTAAAACTTACGAATAGTTTTTTATGGAATTTTTCATTTAATATTTTCAGATTGCAGTATACCATGGGTAACAAAAGCCACAGCAAAATCGCAGATAAGGGGGTACTACTGTATACACAAACAAAGTAAGATTACACAGATGACAGAAACTAAATAAAAGGAGAACAAATTTCTATCTAAAGCTCTGATCTCACTTTTCTCACTTCAGTTGAACAGGTCCGCCTAAAGGGTCCAACTATCCCTCAATCTGAATATACACAAAGTACTTTCATTCCATCCCCTGTGCATCTGCCCTGTATTTCCTCCTTCTATTAAGTTTTCCCTAAAAGTTCATGTCTCTCGGTCTCAAGAAACAAGTATAGTATGATTCTTCCTTTTCTCTTGATTCTCACACATTCAACTAGTTGTCAAATCCTATTTTATCTCTGAAATCTCTAATCGCTCTCCAGCCTCTTCTATTCCCAGTATGTCCTTTCCTAACTGGTCTATTCTGTTCCCATCTGTCTGTTCTTCACAATCTGTCTTATACTAGAATGAGGTTTTATCCTGAAACACAATTTGAATCATATCATATTTTTGTCTAACATCTTTCAATGGTCCAAATTCCCTCATATGAAATTCAAGATCCATTACAACTATATTTTAATCTCTTTCTTCACTATGTCACACTGTTCCTTTCTATTGCAACATATTGAATGTATTTCTTTCTTGGTCTAAATATGTGTGGTATTCCACTACAGGCATCACTGTACACTCAAACACCAGACCAACTTTCAACGCCCAGCTCAAGAACTTCTGTTCTGCCTCCACATACTTTCCAACTTATGGGCAAAAAATACTCTCTCATAAAAACAAATGACAAAATAAGCCATAAGGTAACAAGAACAGAGAGAACCACAGCCAATGGCCTTTAAATGTGAAAAAAGTACAGGTGGTAAAAGAAGTTGATTTTGTTTGGTTACTCTTCTCCATGCTTGAGGATGCCCATATGCCAGAAAGAAACACACTTTTTTAAAATATAAAATTTAAAAACTGTGAAAGAAAATATCTAATGAATGATTATCCTAAGAATTTGTTCAACATCTTATAACTCTAAAAAGAATGTTTTGGTGACAAATATGCAGCATATGTCTTGAAGCACTTGATAAAAACGAAAGAATTCAAAACTATTTAATGTAACGGTGAATTACTTAAGAAAAAGGGAACACAAAACTGCTTAATTCTGATGTACTTCAGGATTCAAAGGCCATAAATATGATAAATGTTTAATTTCCACATCAAATTCCCTAGAACTGAATGGCAGATAAGTCAGGATCACATTCCTATAAGCACAGTTTGGGTTTACTTACCTTCTGGTTTCCTACCCTGTCACTTTCTTGCCCACTCATATCAATCCACAGTTTTATGAAATAGATTAAACCAGTGATAATTCATTCACCCATTTTAATACAACTGGCTACAAACTGAATACTGCTATAAATGCTGTCATATCTTCAACCAACCGGTTTTCTGACCAACATAACTTTTAAAAGAATATTAAAAGCAGATGATGTTAGGGATACAAATGTCAATAAGACTGAATCCTATGGTCCTATTCATCAAGTACTGGGAATGTATCATCATTGATCTAATCCAAAGCTGCTCAAATATCCAATATTAGTAATATTATCATAAAAATGGGTGGATGTTAACAAATACAACAAAAATAGTAAATATCCTAAATATTTATTCCTTTAAGCTAGATTAACATATAGTCATATGACAGTTACATATGTACTACACTACATACCAGTATATTTAAAACAAAATAGCTTATTATAAAAACAAGGCTTGGCTAGTGCGGTGGCTCATGCCTGTAATTCCAGCATTTTGGGAGGCCGAGGCAGGTAGATCACCTGAGGTCAGGAGTTTGAGACCAGCCTGGCCAATGTGGTGAAACCCTGTCTCTACTACAAATACAAAAATTAGCTGGGCCTGGTGGTGTGTGCCTGTAATCCCAGTTACTAGAGGGGCTGAGGGAGGAGGATTGCTTGAACCTGGCAGGCGGAGGTTGCAGTAAGCCGAGATTGTGCCACTGCACTCCAGTCTGGGCAACAGAGAGAGACTCCATCTGAAAAAAAAAAAGCTCCCTCTTACATATCCCAAATTATCTACCTGGCAGCTAGGTAAATCTTCCCCAAAAAGGTGGTGCTGAAGAAGGCTGGTGATTCTGAGAAAAGGTAAGCAGAAGTCCTGTAAGCATTTTTCCATGGATTCAGGAGACCAAGAAATAGGGTTAACCTAAAGTTAAAAAAGAAAATTTGAACAAGTCAGTCTACAATAAAGAGTTTTTAAAAATTACATTCATAATGGCAAGAAAATGTAAATTTTTTACTAAATAACCGCTACATCTGATTTTTGCAAAAACATACCATTGCACATTCCTGAGTTCCTTCTTCATGGTATAACTTTCCTTTAAATAGTTCACTTATCACAAAGCTCAGTAATACTTCGTAAGACTTTTCTGCATCACATGTACTCTGAAAAAATTAAAATATTGGTTACACTGGTCACTGAAAATTATAAAAAATTTACATTGGAAATAATTTTTAATGAGTAGAGTAAAACTGTGATTATATTATTTTTCAAGCATATGAGCTTCAATTCTTCAAAATTTGGGTAAAACTGTACACCTCTGGATTCACAATGAAACTGGGTAGTTGGTCAAAGCTATTCCAACACTTCTTTAAAAGACAGCATATAAATTACATAATTATATGTAAATAAACATATGTAAATCATGTTTTTTGACCAAGTAATTCCCACCCCTGGGAATTCTTTCCAGGGATATAATCCAAAAGAAAAAAAATAGCTATATGTACAAGACATCCAGTACAGCACTATTACAGCAAGAAACTAGAAATGACCAGCAAGACTGAGGGAGTTACCTAAAAAATGGAATACCAACTTAAAAAACATTTTCTAAGCAGCGAATGTGGCAAATTTAAGCTGTACAAAAAATATTTACAATGTGAAAAGAGCCAAATTTAAAAAATATATAGCCATTATAGTGGTATAATATATGCATATAACATATGCATACAATAGAAAAAATATAGACCACAAATTTTTTTCATTTACAATTTCCCTCAAATGTCTTTGAGGATTTATTAAAATAATACACTATAAAAATAAAATAGGACAATATATTTATTACAGAATATGCAGATAATGACATTAAGTAACAGTCTACAAGTTGATCTTAGTGTCCTACTTCCATTTTTATCAGAAAGAAAAAATAATGGCTTTTTATGAATTCAAATTTATGTCAATAAGATCTTTATACATAAAGAAATGCAGTTCTTTTTATATTCACTGAAATATAAAGTGTAACATGCAAATTACCATAAAATGTAAATTGGGATAAAGTCAGAACTGCTATGATGTCCTTTATTCTACTTATTAACTATACTTTTAAAATCCTAAAATATAGGAAGGGATAAACACCACAGAATGTAAGTTTAACCTAAACTTTTAAGGCACTGATAGTTTGGATCAGAGAATTTATTATTGGATGATATTTGGTCTTTCTATAGTTCCTCATTGTTTCGTTCATGTTACTGTGCTCTTTCCAACTAGACTGTAAATTCCAAAATATCATGAACTATGCTTTTTATTTCCCATGTATCCCTCTGCATAACAAAAATCTGAGCAAGAAATACCTGCTAATTAACTGATGAAATTTATTTTGGTAATACTGAAGTTTTGGAGTATTGGACCTTGGAACTTGCTTGGGTGTGCCTCTTCTGATAATCACTTCTTTGCATTATCTTTAAATTGCTCCTGTGCTTTCCGCCATATTCACTCAGCCATGTAGTATTATGTCCTGATTCTAAACTATAAAAATGACTCTGACTCTGCGGTGGTTCTCCTTATATCATGTGACTTGCCCCATCCTTACCTAATTAATCACCAGTATGATTACTTGTTAAATATTAATAACCTATAGATTACATATAATTCACAAGAATCAATATCTTGCTAAATATCAAAACAGCAATGTATCATGTTTTTAAAATTGATTTAAGTAAATTATCTCTTAAATAGGCAGAGTTCACCTAAACTCAAAACACTACCATAGATTTGTAGAAAACTCAAACTACCACAGATTTGCTATTTATTAAATCAATGTGGCATAGTTAAGTTTCTCTAAATGTACAATTCAGTCTAAAAGCTTCCTAAATTCAATATACTTTTCTGAGTAAAAGATTCAAAGAGTACAACAGAAGAGTATTTCTGTTCAGATCAGCTAAGTAAGTCACTGAGTGATAACTTGACTTTTAAGTCATTATTAACAAATACAATTTTGAGCACTTTTTTACACATGGCAAATTTTATATCATATCAGAAAGTTAAATATAATGTAATGTTCACTGCTTTGTATTGAGACTTCTTCACAATACAAAGTATTAAGAAAAATATTTTATATAGGCAATCTTTGAATAAACGAAAAAGTAGGCTCTTGAAGCTTAAGAAGGATGATTTCTGAGAACATGGATGAAAGACCTAAAATCGAGATAAGAAGAATCCTAAGGGGGAGGTGGCAAAAGTATGTGGGTTAAATTTAAAAAAGGATCAAGGGTCGAGAGATGCAAGAGAGTCTGTGCTGGGTAGAATACTTTGTCTAAATTAGAGTATTTCTTAAAGTTTTTGATTTCAATATGTTTTGGATGCTATGATACCACACCCCAGCAAACAAAACAACAAAACCTATCCAAGGATCCCAGACTAAGAAATTCTAGTAGGCTGGGCATGGTGGTTCACGCCTGTAATCCCAGCACTTTGGGAGGCCAAGGTGGGAGGATTGCTTGAGGCCTGGAGTTCAAGACCAGCCTGGGCAACACAGCAAGACTTCCTCCCCACAAAAAATGGGAAAGTTAGCCAGGTGTGGTGGTGTGTGCCTGTAGTCCTAGCTACTTCAGAGGCTGAGGTGGGAGGATCAATTGAGCCCAGGAGTTTGAGGTTGCAGTGAGCTGTGATCATGCCACTGCACTCCAACGTGGGCGATAGAGTGAGACCCTGTCAAAAAAAAAAAAGAAGAAAAGATAAGAAAAGAAAGAAAGGAAAAGGAAGGAAGGAAAGAAAAAGAAAAAGAAAAAAGAAAAGAAATTCTAGTATAAAGACTCTTAGCAGAAATTCCATTGACCAAAAAAGTACGAGTTACACTAACTGGAATGATGACTTTTTCAGAACTAAATCTCATTATCAAATTAACACCCCTTCAAAAAATATATAATACCGATATTTTTACTACCATAGGCCAGATGAGATCTGGCAAAAATACGTTTTCATTACAATTAGTATGCCAAACATAAGCAATTAAAGAGATGAAGCGAATAAGTGAAATTCAATGAAGAAAGGAAGAAAGGAAGGAAAGGGGTGAGAGAAGACGTAAAGAAGGAAGTGAAAAAAATAAGAGTAATCAATGATGCAGAAATCTAAGTAGTTACAGAGGTCACAGTGGTATATTTCATCACTCATAAATATGGTTGTCTCCCAGTTTCCATGATGGATGGGTTCCAGGAACCACCCCTTGGAAACCAAAATCCATAGATCCTCAAGTTCCTAACATAAAATAGTGTATTACAGTATAGTTGTTGGTATTACAGGCATTTACAAACTGCTATGTATCTAAATGTTTATGTCTATTATAGAAAAAGCTAATAACATGTAGTAAATCAACCTACAGACTATCGTAATTTTTAATTTTCTTTCACTAAAGAAAATTATATATTTATATAGCTATAAACTAATACACTAATATATATTTATATGGCTATAAGCCAATATACTTCTAATTAATGTTCTGATAAGAATGTCTCATATAAAGTATTTTAAGTGTTTTTTAAAAATAACTAACAATTACGAGGTTCAGAAAAAAACTGGACCAGTTACCTAAATTACATCATGTTCCTCCCTTCATAGATTTACAATTGTAAATAGTTAGACCCAAATTTTATCAGCAAATTTCTTAAATGTGTTATTTTTCATGATTAGACAGTTTACTAAGGAAACATATTTAAATAATGACACAGCACAGAAACCTAATATACCTGATTTGAATACTATCTGAACACTAACAATCCAAATATCAGATTACATTGCAGTCAGAAAAATTAAAAGAATATTTAGGAAAAATAGGCCAGGCAAGGTGGCTCATGCCTGTAATCCCAGCACTTTGGGAGGCCAAGGCAGGTGGATTACCTTGAGTCCAGGAATTCAAGACCAGCCTGGGCAACATGGTAAAACCCCAGCTCTACTAAAAATACAAAAAATCAGCCGTGTGTGGTGGCATAAGCCTGTAGCCCCAACTACTCGTCAGGGCTGAGGTGGGAGGATCCCTTGGGCCCAGGAGGTTGAGGCTGCAGTGAGCCCTGATCATACCATTGCACTACAGCCTGGGTGACAATGAGACCCTGTCTCAAAAAAAAAAAAAAAAAGAAAAAACTAAAGATAATTACAAAAAGAAAAACTGTCCAAGAATTAACCAGCAACAAGGGGAAGAAAATCTTTCAAGAAAGACAGAAATTAATTTTGAGAATTTAGAATAACAGAATTGAAATAGAAGTGCCCTTATAAATCATATGGTCCAAACCTTTCATTTACCTTTGAGAAAGCTGAGGCTTAGACAGTTATGTTTTGACTAAAAAAGTAACATCTCTACTTAGTAGCAGGAGATTGGCCTTGTACTTGGGTTTGATGGCCAACTGACACATAATAAATAATTATTCTTAACCCATAATTAAGACACAGTGAACTCTGTGATGATATGATATTAAATGTACACATAATTGTGATATGAGAGTAAACTGATGATAACAGTGAAGGTTATATTGAATACATTTCATGTATTTATAATTGGTTCTCTCTCCTTTGATACAAGTAGATATGATTTCAACAAAAAAAGTTTTAATGACATTTAAAAACCCCTTAAGACTCTGTGAGCCAATCGAAAGGTTCAATTTACACTATACCTATTATTTTTCCTACCAACTTCTACAAATAAACACTGAAGCAATTTTCTTCTTTTATCTATCTCTAAGCTGAACCACTCAGTTCTTCGGTTCTATAACTCTATAGTATCTCATTTGTTCTCAAGCTACTGAAAGTATTTACATTTAGCATAATTTTTCTAAATAGTTTGCATAATTTAGCTTAAACTGAGTTCCTTTGAGTTTCCTAAGAACTTGTATATATTCTAACAAGAAAAAAGGTAATATTTCAAGACGCATAATTAAGAAAAGGCTAGGACTGACCGGGCGCGGTGGCTCATGCCTGTAATCCCAGCACTTTGGGAGGCTCAGGTGGGCGGATCACAAGGTCAGGAGTTCAAGACCAGCCTGGCCAACATGGTGAAACCCTGTCTCTACTAAAAATACAAAAATTAGCCGGGCATGGTGGCAGGCGCCTATAGTCCCAGCTACTCAGAAGGCTGAGGCAGGAGAATTGCTTGAACCCAGGAGGCAGAGGTTGCAGTGAGCCGAGATTGTACCACTGCACTCCAGCCTAGGTGACAGACAGAGAGTCTGCCACAAAAAAAAAAAAAAAGAAAAGGCTAGGATTTTAAATTTAGAAGTGGTGCATCAAAAGCTATCTTTGGATTGTGATTGGGGATAGGGACAAAAAGAAAAAGTGGCGAATAAAATAGATAAGTCTGCAGATATTTTATCATGTGCTCACTGTGTTAGCACAATTTTTATAACTTCTCTAAGTTTAAGGCTTGCAGAAAAAGCAAAACAAAACTGCTCAAATATAAAGGGATAAAAGGATGAGGTTTAGAGACAGATATAGAAGTCCTCATTGTTTAGTGAAAACATTTTAAACATTTTTTAGCCTGTAGGTGCTCAATTTACAATTAAAATACCAATAACTCATTTTGTAACACCTACTCTTATTCACTCAATATCCCCAGCTTAAATGACTTCACCTACCTGCTAAATGACAAATTTAGAAAGAGCCTAACCTTTTTGAGAGCTCCCGCGTGTTTCCAGGCTGACCTATCTTCTTCGCTGCATTTAACTGAGAGTGCTGCAAGAGCCTGTGTGTACAGTAGGGTAAAAAGTACCTTCACAATGCAGGTAAAGTGGTCTGCAAGAGAAAAAAAATCATTATTTCTTTGGAATCTAGATATTTTGTACTCAACATAGTTTTACAAATATATGCCTTTCCTTGCATATGTAATTGGTTTTTGTTTTCAACACTTAATAGTTTTTTTGTTTGTTTTTGAGACGAGGTCTCAGTCTGTCACCCAGGCAGTGTGGTGCCTGGAGTGCAGTGGCGTGATCACAGTTTACTGAAGCCTCGACCTCCCAAGCTCAAGCGATCCTCTCATCTCAGCCTGTAATCTGCCCCGCCCAACAGTAGCTGGGACTACAGGCATGTGCCACTACGCCTGATTAGCTTTTTATTTTTTGTAGAGATGGGGCCTCCCTATGTTGCCCAGGCTAGTCTCAAATTCCTTGGGCTCAAGCAATCCTCCCACTGCAGCCTCCCAAAGAGCTGGGGTTAGAGACATGAGAGTCTGAAATTATAATGTACTATTATATTTGCTGCCCAACAGATCTGAAATTATGAAAGCAAAATTCCTCTATTCATCCAAAGAACATATAAATGAGAAGTACTCAGCATAGTGGAAAGGGTGCTCTCTTTCAGAAGACCAGAGTGCTAATGCCATTTAACCTTGGAATAGCTGTGGAACCCTGGCAAATGCCCTTCCTGGGCTTCACATGCTCAATAACAACGTTTGGGAGTCTCAATGTTTAAAACCAACACATCATCTACCCCTATATGATACACATCTTAATAAGGATAGTATTATATGGAATATGATATAAATCTTACAAAGTTAAAAAAAATCTTGATGTTTAGGTTACTAATTTGGCTTCAGAATTTAATGAAAACTATAGCAATAAGCCTGGGCAACACAGACCCCCTCTCTACAAAAATTTTTAAAAATAGCTGGGTGTGGCCAGGGGCGGTGGCTCACGCCTGTAATCCCAGCACTTTGGGAGGCTGAGGTGGGCGGATCACAAGGTCAGGAGTTTGAGACCAGACTGGCCAACATAGTGAAACCCTGTCTCTACTAAAAAATACAAAAAATAAGCCAGGCATGGTGGCGGGTGCCTGTAATATCAGCTACTTGGGAGGCTGAGGCAGGAGAATCGCTTGAACCCGGGAGGCGGAGGTTGCAGTGAGCCAAGATTGTGGCATTGCACTCCAGCCCAGGCAACAGTGTGAGACTCTGTCTCCAAAAAAAAAAAAAGCTGGGTGTGGTGACAAGCATCTGTCATCCTAGCTACTTGGGAGGCAGAGGATCACTTGAGCTCAGAAGGGAAGGCTATAGTAATCCAAGATCACTCCACTTAACTCCAGCCTGGGCAATGGAGTGAGAGCCTGTCTCAAATAAAGATAAAAATAAAAATAAAAAACATAGCAATATGAAATAGTAGTAACAATACGTAAAGTGCCTGGTAGCTTCTGGCACATATTAGGTACTTAATAAATGGAAGCTTTAATATTGATAATTAACATTTATATTTACCTAATAACTTAGCAATTTTCTTCAAGTGTCTCATTCAATCCTCAAAACAGTCTCAACTGGATAACTGAGCTTCAGAAAGATGTGCTTGTGATATCAAAGCTAATAAGCACCCAGGTCTGAACTTGAATCCATATAGATCATTTTTCTTCAGGTTCAGTGTTCCTTCTATTATATTATACTCCTCCCCTAGTAAATGGATACTACCATTTAATCAGTTGCTGGAGTCAGAAACTTGCAGATATTCTTGACAATTTCCCCATTAAAATAATCACCAAGTCCTGTTAATTCTACTTTTTAAATATTTCTCGTCAGTTTCAACACCCTAGACTAGACTTCCATCCTTTCTTGCCTAGACCTATAATCCCAGCTAAAGTGGCTGTGTTGGGGGTCCCCAAGACCACTGCCAAGTTTGATGATTCACTAGGAGGACTTGAAAGACTGAGTACAGAGTCATACTCATAGCTGTTATGACTTATGACTGCAAAAGGATAAAAGTTAAAATCAGCAAAGGGAAAAAAGGCACATTGGGTGAAGTGGAAACTTCCAGAGTCTTCTTCCAGTAGAACCACACAGGATGTGCTAAACTCCCCCAGCAACAACCAGCTGTGATGGCATGTAGGAAATGGATACCAGGGTATCTCATTAGAGACTCAGTGCCCAAGGTTTTTACTGGGGTCATGCAGGTACTCTCTTCCTAGTACATACCAAAATTCCAGACTCTCAAGAGGAAAGCAGGTACATTCGGCATAAACCATACTCTTTGTACAAACAATTTAGGCATAGTGTGCCACTCTTATCAATTCTGGGAATGGTGGGACCCCTCCTGAAATCCAAGTTCCCAGATGCTAGTCAAGGCCTAACCTTGCAAGCAGGCCTTTCAAAGGACAGCAGTCAGGCCTTCTATGTTAATTCTTTCCAGCACAGTAGTTTATCTGTATCACCTCTCAGCCCCCTGCAATCTACTTTCCTTATTCCAGCCAGAATGATCTTTTATTTTTCCTCCAGCTTTACTGAGGTATAATTGACAAAAATTATATTATTGAAGGTAGACAATGTAGTTTTGATATAAGCATACACTGTGAAATGATGGTCACATCAAGTTAACTAACATATTCATCATCCCATATGGTTACATGTGTCTGTGTGTATGTGTGTGCACTGAGAATACTTAAGATCTCTTTGCTTAGTGCATTTTAAGTATACAAGAGAATATTACAGCTATAGTCACCATGTTGTATATTAGATCTCCAGAACTTATTCATCTTATAACTGAAAGTACACACCCGTTGACCAACATCTCCCCATTTTCCCCACCTCCCTGTCCCATGTGAACCACCCTCCTACTCTCTATTTTGACTTGTTTAGATTCCACATATAAGTGAGATCATGCAGTATTTCTCTTTTTGTGGCTTATTTCATTTAGCATAATGTCCTATGGGTTCATCCATGCTGTCGCAAATGGCAAGATTTCCTTCTTTTTTAAGGCTAAATAACGTCCCAGTGTACTTATATGCCACATTATCTTTATTCATCCATTGACAGACACTTAGGTGGTTTCCATATCTTGGCTATTGTGATTAAAGCCATAATGAACATGGGAGTGGAGTGCAGATGTCTCTTTGAGATACTGATTTTACTTCCTTAGGATGTACACCCAGAAGTGGGACTACTGGATGATACAGTAGTTCTATTTTAGTTTTTTGAGGAACCTCCATACAGTTTCAGGATGCCCAGAACTAAGGAAAAACAATGAGTCAACAATCAGAATGAGTCATATTAGAGAAATATTTAGATGACAGAAATTATAGGATTTCGTGGACCTTTGGAGGTAGAGGGTGATGGTGGTATCTCATAGACGGTAGCAGCATTGACTAAAATGTAAAACAGAGGATGAGAGCAGGCTTGGATAGGTAGAAAATTAACATTATATATACTGAGTTTGAGGCATGTCTAAAAATTCAAGTCTGGAACTCACTGGGGAGTTGTAGTCTAAAGCTAGAGATTTGGGAATCATCAGATAATAGGTATAGTTAAAGCTATGGGAAAAAAGATAAAATTGTGAAGGAAGAGGACAGTAAATAAAGAACAATTCATTTAAAAAGAGCCTGAAAATGAGTAGGAAATGAGACAGTAGAAGAACTAGGAAAGGATGGTGCCGTCAAAGTCAAGAAAAATATTCCATCATTTAATGAAATATTTTAATAAGTGACAGACATTACAGAATTTGTCTATTAAGTACAAACAAAAACATCCTAACCAGAAAGTCATTTATATTGTGTAGAAACACCACTGACATATAGCTTCTTCTTAAACTATACATACATATATTTTTTCTTTTACTAAAAAGAAGTGATGTGGCCGGGCGCGGTGGCTCACGCCTGTAATCCCAGCACTTTGGGGGCCAAGGTGTGTGAATCACCTGAGGTCAGGAGTTTGAGACCAGCCTGGCCAACATGGTGAAACCTCGTCTCAACTAAAAATACAAAAAATTAGTCGGGCGTGGTGGCGGGTGCCTGTAATCCCAGCTACTTGGAAGGCTGAGGCAGGAAAATCACTTGAACCCAAGAGATGGCGTTTGCAGTGAGCTGATAATGGTGCCATTGCACTCCAGCCTGGGCAACAAGAGTGAAATTCTGTCTCAAAAATGATAATAATAAAATAAATAAAATAGAAGTAATGTACTAAAAGAAATGATAGCCACTATAGTTTTAGCTTTTCATTGTAGAAAAGTACTAATTTCTGGTTTTAGTCCATTTGTCTGTCTTGATTATCATCATTTAAAAAAATACAGTCAGCTCTTTGTACCTGTGGGTTCCTCATCCATGGATTCAACCAATCATGGATCAAAAGTATTTGGAAAAAAAAAATAGATGGTTGTGTCTGTACTGAACATGTACAGACTTTTGCCCTTCTCATTATGCCCTAAAAAATACAGTATAACAACTATTTATATAACATTTATATTGTACTAAGTAATCTAGAGATGATTTAAAGTATATGAGAAGATATGTGTAGGTTATATGCAAATACTACACCATTTTATGTAAGGGACTTGAGTATCTGTGGATTTTGGAATTGGCAGGGGGTCGTGGAACCAATCTCCCATGGATACCAATGGATGATTAACTGGCAATTTAAAGTCAAGGCTTAAGTTCTCATATTCACTTGTTCATTTAACAGATGTTTATTTATTGAATGCTTGCCATGTGTAACACCAACATCTTTTAGGGACCTACAAGAAACAAGGAATCTCTCACATGAGGTTTATATTAGGTCAACAGGCTGCTAACTACCAACATTAAAACAGAAAACAAAGTCCTTCAAATACAATTATCAACATTTAAAAAGAAGAAAAAAGGATTGGACATCTAATCTAAGTCAATGTGTTTAAAAACTACAATAACAACAAAAAAAAACTATCAAAATACCTGAGGATGAACAAAGGAAGATCAATAGTTACTTGAAATGCCTTAGAAGCAAACTACCTGTAGTTTCTTTTAAGACAAGGTAGAGTATATCTAAAGTAACAAAATCCCTAGGGGAAGAGCACACAGGTAAACAGGACATGATCTGAAGAAGGTATCAGACATTTTATTCTGTTCCTATCACCATGATAATTTTTTGTAAAAATACTATTCCACTGCTTCCATAAAGCACTTTGCATATACCACATGCAGATGTCAAATCTTCTCAGTCTTACCTTTTATGATTTGGAGTTACTAACTACATGTGCTCTGACCCTCTCCAAAAAGTCTAGTCTACAAGAAAAATCAATTTGTGATGTTCTTTTCTGCGTGAAAAACTCAAGTCTATTTTCTCTCTGATGAGTGAAGAATCCAAACGGTTTAAAAAGACTTCATTTCCTTAGTCAACATAGAACCAAGAAAAGATACCAAGTCTGTCTAACAACTAATAGGGTAGTAAATCCTGGTCCTTTGGGTATACTTCAGGCAATTGAATTTTGGGTCCAATAAACTGCCAACATTCTCAAAAAACATTATATAGAAGTGATCACAATATAAGTGTTAAAGATTCAAATGAAAGTAATAGCTTTCTTGAATTTTAAAATGGAAAATAAGCAATTTACCATAAAATAAGAGTATTGTGTTTTTAACACATCCACTGTATCCCCAAAGCATTTACTGAACATATGATGTACCAAGTGGGCATTAGGATAGATAGTGCTGCTAGTCTTGGAGGAACTGACAGTCTGGAGAGGGCGACAGTAAAGAAAATCAGACAAGTCAGACAAGTATCAAAACAGAATCACGGAGAAGTTATTATGGCAATGAGAAGAAGGATATCCAATAGAAAGGCTTCTAGAAAGGGCAACACAAGGTAAAGGACCATCATGAGTTATTAAGTAAAGAATGGATAAACGGCAAACACTTAAAGATGCTCACAATTCTCCTATCTTAAAAACAAAAAATAACCCCTTTGAAATAGTAATCCCCCCCTTATCCTCAGGAGATACACTCCAAGACCCCAGGGGATGTCTGAAACTGCGGATAGTTCTGAATCCTACATTTGCAGTACTATGTAACAAGATGGGTTTGAACTGTGCAGGTCTACTCATACAAGGATTTTCTTCCACTTTTGCCACCCCTGAGACAGCAAGATCAACCCTTCCTCTTCTTCAGCCTATTCAACATGAAGATGACAAGGATGAATACTTTTATGATGATCCACTTCCACTTAATGAATAGTAAATATATTTTCTCTCTTATAATTTTCTTAATAATGTTTTCTTTTCTCTAGCCTTACATTGTGAGAATAAAGTACGTAATACATATAACATACAAATTATGTGTTAATTGACAGTGTTATTGGTAAGGCTTCTGGTCAACAATAGGCTATTAGTAGTTAAGTTTTTGGGAAATCAAAAAATATGTGCAGTGGATTCAACTGCACGGTGGAGTGGGGTGGGAAGTGGAGAAGTAAAGGGGGACCACACCCTTAGCCTCTGTGTTGTTCAAGGGTCAACTGTACATACATACCTATGATAAAGATTAATTTATAAATTAGACACGATAAGACATTAACAATAATATAGAACAATTATAATAAAAATTATCAAAATGTGATCTCTCAAAATTATTTCCTGTACTATGGCCATAACTTTTACTATTTAAGGTGTGATTGTGAAACTAGCACAAATTTGTTTTTCCTTCTTCATAATTTCATGGATAGAAGACTCATTCTTACCAAAGATCTTAGTAACCTCAGCATACAATTTTTTTCCTTTCCTTTTTAAGTAAGGAATTTTCACCTTTTCACTTAAAAGAAAAAACTTTAGTTTCTCTTTGGTGTATCCAAATTGCCAGTGTCAACTTAAGAAACACAAGGTTTACAAATTTGGAAACGAGGGCTTTATTTCTCATAAAAGGTTGCATCCTGCAGGCTAGCCATCAGCAAGCTGGGAATCACAGCCTCTAGCATAAGCCAAGAGTAAGTCCTTTTGTTCTTGCGATAGTTTACTGAGAATGATGGTTTCCAATTTCATCCATGTCCCTACAAAGGATATGAACTCATCATTTTTTATGGCTGCATAGTATTCCATGGTGTATATGTGCCACATTTTCTTAATCCAGTCTATCATTGTTGGACATTTGGGTTGGTTCCAAGTCTTTGCTATTGTGAATAATGCCGCAATAAACATACGTGTGCATGTGTCTTTATAGCAGCATGATTTATAGTCATTTGGGTATATACCCAGTAATGGGATGGCTGGGTCAAATGGTATTTCTAGTTCTAGATCCCTGAGGAATCGCCACACTGACTTCCACAATGGTTGAACTAGTTTACAGTCCCACCAACAGTGTAAAAGTGTTCCTATTTCTCCACATCCTCTCCAGCACCTGTTGTTTCCTGACTTTTTAATGATTGCCATTCTAACTGGTGTGAGATGATATCTCATAGTGGTTTTGATTTGCATTTCTCTGATGGCCAGTGATGATGAGCATTTTTTCATGTGTTTTTTGGCTGCGTAAATGTCTTCTTTTGAGAAGTGCCTGTTCATGTCCTTCGCCCACTTTTTGATGGGGTTGTTTGTTTTTTTCTTGTAAATTTGTTTGAGTTCACTGTAGATTCTGGATATTAGCCCTTTGTCAGATGAGTAGGTTGCGAAAATTTTCTCCCATTTTGTAGGTTGCCTATTCACTCTGATGGTAGTTTCTTTTGCTGTGCAGAAGCTCTTTAGTTTAATTAGATCCCATTTGTCAATTTTGGCTTTTGTTGCCATTGCTTTTGGTGTTTTGGACATGAAGTCCTTGCCCACGCCTATGTCCTGAATGGTAATGCCTAGGTTTTCTTCTAGGGTTTTTATGGTTTTAGGTCTAACGTTTAAATCTTTAATCCATCTTGAATTGATTTTTGTATAAGGTGTAAGGAAGGGATCCAGTTTCAGCTTTCTACATATGGCTAGCCAGTTTTCCCAGCACCATTTATTAAATAGGGAATCCTTTCCCCATTGCTTGTTTTTCTCAGGTTTGTCAAAGATCAGATAGTTGTAGGTAAGCGGCGTTATTTCTGAGGGCTCTGTTCTGTTCCATTGATCTATATTTCTGTTTTGGTACCAGTACCATGCTGTTTTGGTTACTGTAGCCTTGTAGTATAGTTTGAAGTCAGGTAGTGTGATGCCTCCAGCTTTGTTCTTTTGGCTTAGGATTGACTTGGCGATGCGGGCTCTCTTTTGGTTCCATATGAACTTTAAAGTAGTTTTTTCCAATTCTGTGAAGAAAGTCATTGGTAGCTTGATGGGGATGGCATTGAATCTGTAAATTACCTTGGGCAGTATGGCCATTTTCACGATATTGATTCTTCCTACCCATGAGCAAGGAATGTTCTTCCATTTGTTTGTATCCTCTTTTATTTCCTTGAGCAGTGGTTTGTAGTTCTCCTTGAAGAGGTGCTTCACATCCCTTGTAAGCACCGCATATTCTCACTCATAGGTGGGAATTAACAATGAGATCACATGGACACAGGAAGGGGAATATCATACTCTGGGGACTGTGGTGGGGAGGGGGGAGGGATAGCATTGGGAGATATACCTAATGCTAGATGACGAGTTGGTGGGTGCAGCGCACCAGCATGGCACATGTATACATATGTAACTAACCTGCACAATGTGCACATGTACCCTAAAACTTAAAGTATAATAAAAAAAAAAAGAAAGACCTTTAAAAAAAAAAAAAAAAAGAGTAAGTCCTTTGAGGAAGGTCAGGAATTTATGCTAAATAGGGTGGCTAAGTGTACACGTTCAATAAGCTATAGGAAGAGTCATGAGTATTTATCAAAGCAGAAACACGCACATGCGCAATTTAACTTCATGCCTCTTCATGGGTTACGTGTTCAAAAAAACAGCATGATGCCAGAGTGAGGTTTTGACCCTCTGACACTAGAAGGTAGAGTAGAAGACACAAAAACCCTCACTGAACTTCCTCCATGAATCGGCCAAAACTAGTCCAGAGATGCTGGTCAGCTTTGGGGAAGGGGTGTATTGTAAAATTGCAAAGAGGGAGAGGGGAGTTCAGTTGCAACCCCAGATGATTGGCTAAATGTGATTAAAGAATGATCCTCACAATGATCCTAAAGAATATCGTTCACACCTCAGTGTGCCCCTCCCTTATCAACCTTTAACCTGAATTATTTTCTAAGGAGTAAGCAGAAACCAGCTCTAGAAAACAAGAAACAAAAGATCATTCTTTAATAACATCTGTTCAGTTGAGGAGCTTAAGATTTTATTTTTATTTCTCGCCACCATCGCTAGTCTTGTGCTTTGGGGCCATTATTAAGTAAAATAAGAGTTACTTGAACACAAGCACTGTGATACCACGACAGTTGTTCTGATGGCCCAGATGGCCACTAAATGACTAATGGGTGGGTAGCATCTACAGTGTGGATATACTGGACAAAGGGATGACTTCATTTCCCAGGGAGAAAGGGACAAGACAGCATGAGATTTCAGTGTACTACTCAGAATGGCATGCAACTTAAAATGTATAAATTATTTATTTCTGGAATTTTCCATTTACTCTTTTTGGACCAAAGTTGACCACTGGTAACAAAAACCACAGAAAGCGCAACCATGGGTAAGGGGGGACTACTGTACATCACGTATGGCTTCTGTTCTCCTCCTCCATTCTCTCTTGAAAGATCTCTCTGTTCACTGTCTCAATTCTCTCACTTCCTTCTCATTTCTCATCCCACTGTAATCTGCTGATTCTACAAAATATATTTGTATATGGCCAGGAATCCCCAGGATAATATATAAGTAATTAAATTTTAGAGGTCAAAATCCTTTTGAAAATCTGGTAAAAGCTGTGAAACTACTCAGAAAAAAATGCACATACATGTACAATTTTTTTCCTTACCATTTTAGGATTTCTTAAAGCCTATTAATGAACTCTGGAACCACATACTATAAAGCCTTGGTCTTAGGCCAGCACAGTGGCTCATGCCTGTAATTCCAGCACCTTGGGAGGCCAAGGCAGGTGGATTCCTTGAGCCTAGAGTTCGAGACCAGCCTGGGCAACAAAGTGAGACCCCCCCCCCCCCCGCCACCGTCTCTACAAAAAATAAAATTAGCCAAATGTGGTGGTGTGCACCTGTGGTCCCAACTACATGGGGAGTCTGAGGCAGGAGGATTGCTTGAGCCCAGGAGGTCAAGGCTGCAGTGAGTTATGACTGTACCACTGTACTCCAGCCTGGGCAACAGAACAAGACTGTCTCCCCAAAAAATAAAAAAAATAAAGCTTTGGTCTGAAGAGGCTATCAAAGACTGTTGGGGTTATATCAATAGGATACAAGCCAACCCGAAGTATTTAAACAGTTATTATTTTACTATGGGACTGAAGGACACTAAATATATTAAAATCCAAGAATTCATAATACTGGGAAAAAAGCAATCATCTTTGGAGAATGCTAAAAAAAAAAAGTCATTTTTCTGAAAACTGGTACAAAATCAAGCATTTAACCTGCCTTTCCTATATCAACTTTACCAATGTGTAAACAAATAGGAAAAATAGGAAAAAATTTTAGTTTTATGAATTCCACTTAAGAAATGAAATAATTAAGGAATAAATCTAAAGAATAATCAATAGCTTCTACTGTCACATAAAGAGGAACAACTGGAAATTATATCTCCTGATAAAAAAGTATTTAACATTATCCATGAAGTATTTTTGTAAAAAGAAATAAGAAACTGATTCCATCTAAAACTATCTGCCAGTCTGTAGGACACACACAGGGACAGAAGATCATGTTATTAAATGATATTGTTAGGGGTACAATTAGCAAAATAGAGACTATGGTAAGTTCTAAAGGGAAAAAGACTCAGATTCTTCAACAAATAAAATGCAAGGAGGTAGGAGGAGGGAGGTAACCCACAGATTTAAAAGAAATATAACAACCAAATCCAATGTATGGATCTTTTTTGGATCCTAAGCCAAATAAACCAAATATTAAAAAATCATTTACAGGCCGGGCGCAGTGGCTCACACTTGTAGTCTCAGCAGTTTAGGAGGCCGAGGCAGGTGGATCACAACAAGGTCAGGAGATTCAGACCAGTCTGGCCAACATGGTGAAACCCTGTCTCTACTAAAAATACAAAAATTAGCCAGGTGTGGTAGCAGGCACCTGTAATCCTAGCTACTTGGGAAGCTGAGGCAGGGGAATCGCTTGAACCCAGGAGGCAGAGGTTGCAGTGAGCTGAGATCGTGCCACTGCATTCCAGCCCAGGCGACAGAGAGAAACTGTCTCAAAAAAAAAAAAAAAAAAAAATTTACAAGAAGCAACTATGGAATTTGAACACTGATGGGATATTTACTGATATTTAGGCATAATTGTTCATTTTTAATTGTGTTCACGATTTTTAAAAATTATTTTAAGAATCCTTATCTTTTAGAGATACATACTGAAGACTATAGAGATAAAATGATAAGTGGTCTGGAATTCGCTTCAAAATAACCACAGGTGGGAGGGAGGAGGGAATAAGTGAGGGTATAAATGAAACAAGACTGGCCATGAGTTGATATGGGGGTTCATGAAACTCTGCTCTTTACTGTTATGTATGCTTGTAAATAAATAGTTTTTTAAGCCCTTGGTTTATAACAAAGCAAAACTGAGATATTTTCTTTCTTCAAGTCAATGGAAAATAATAAGCAGGATTCAAGCTCTCTTTTTTGGGCCCTGCTTATGGGATCTTGGAAGCAGGGATATTCTATAATCACTGGTCCCAAATGCTCTATAGAATCTTGGGAGTCTGTATTCTATACAGCATGGTTAAGAACAGATTTGTGAAGCTCCTTAAGAACAGCAACATGATCCAAACCTGGGTAACTGACCCTCCCTGATACAGTCTGATTGTCTCCCCACCCAAATCTCATCTTGAATTTTAACTCCCATAATTCCCTCGTGTTGTGGGAGGGACCCAGTGGGAGATAACTGAATCATGGGGGTGGTTCCCGCATCCTGTTCTCATGGTAGTGAATAAGTCTCATGAGATCTAATGGTTTCATGCAGGGAAACCCCTTTCACTTGGCTATCATTCTCTTCTCTTGTCTGCTACCATGTAAGACGTGCCTTTTGCCTTCTGCCATGATTGTGAGACCTCCCAGCCATATGGAACTGTGAGTCCATTAAACCTCTTTCTTTTTTAAATTGGCCAGTCTCAGATATGTCTTTATTATCAGCATGAAAATGAACTAATACACTCCCTATAAAGGATGATGATTTTATGTCTTAAACCCTGGAGGCTCAAAAATAAGAAAGAATTTTAGCCTGAGAGATAATAATTGTAAATTTTGTGTGAATCATCTAAGGAGATAATAATTGTAAATTTTGTGTGAATCATCTAAGAGGGCTTCTTAAAAAAGAAGGTGAAGTTCCTCTCTTAACTCTCATCCTGCTGCCTTAAACTAGACTGTGATGGCTAGAACTCTTAGCAGCTACCTTGGCACAGGGAGATGAGAGCCATACCATAAAGAATCTGGTGCTGTGAAGTAGAAGTGTCCAGCCTGCCTACTTTCACACTTCTTTCTACATGAAAGAAAAACAAGCAGTATCTTATTCAAGCTACTGTGTTAATTTGGTTTCTTCTTTATATTATATAGCCAAATCTGATCCTAAGTTATAAATCTTCTTTCCCCTTGTACATAAAGAACTAAATATGAATACCTGAAAACAGTGATGTCAGAAGTTACTTCTGAGTTTATTCTTTAGAGGCCAGTGATGTGATGGGTATTATGAAACATAAGATGCAAGGACATAAGAGATCAAAGAAAAAAACTTGTCTTTAATATATTTAATTTGAGCTTCTGATGAGATAATTGGCATAAAAAGGTCTTTCAACCTGAAAACAATGCTAAGCATTAAAAGATTTAAGAGGTATATAGCTAGGTTTCTGCATCCATCTATTTTTCAGATAAAACCATGGGAAGCATTTAACATTCTAGTAGGTCTAAACAGTAAAATTTCCTTCCTCTGCTTTTCTCTTCTAATAACAAACAATAACTTAAACAGTTACACAAATACATATTCTTACAATAAAAATAGTTTATAATAACACTGTCCCAATAAAGACCACTATTAAGTCTTACATCAAAAGGGAGTGGAGAAGAAAAATTTACATTAATAACTCTTTATCTCCCCAACTCTCCACCTCCCCTCAAAAAAACCCTCTGTGGAAAATATAATTAAGCTCTGAACTTCCTAGGAATTAAAGGCCTCTATCCAGTTCTCAAAGTGTGAAAGACTAAAAAAATTAATAAGGAATGGCATTTTTTTCTCTGACCCTAAATTCTAAGAGGAATTCATCACCACAATGACAGCTAGCAAAATATTACATCATGTGTTCGACAGCAGTATAATCTAATATCAAGATAATCCAATCTTGAATTATTGTAAAATTTTAAGAAATAATATAAAGCACAAGTTTTAAAAGCAATTCTAACTACAGGTAAATTTAATGACTGCTAAATACCTAGCTATTTGGCTCCCCAAGGGTGAAGTACATGTTTTGGTCATCTTTGTGTGTCCAGCACTTGGCAAAGAAGCATAGCAACCTGGTACACAGTAGGAACTTATTAAGTATTTCTTGAACTGAATCAAGCAATGAATTTATTAAATTTGCTTACTAAATTTGTCCAAGAAACTCTTCTTTAATGATATTACTTTAAGGCATGATTATTAACAATATTATACATTTTTACATTGATGATTTCCTGAATTTATTCTATTTATTTAACCATTACTAAGATCAATTTTCTTGACTCACTTTATGATACAGTTTTTAAACTCTGTTTCTACTGAATTAAATTCAGTAAGTTTGGTTAATTTCATGTATTGCATCCTCTTTCAGCATGAACTTCGTCTTCTGTTGAAAGCCAGTGCCAACAGTAACTTCTGACAACGAGGGTGATGCACCAGCTACAGCTCTCAGACACTGACACAACAGGTCCTTTACTCTTAACTAAAATATTTTTCTCTTTAGATTAAATATTGATTAATATAGATTAAATAGTGACATAGAGACAATCTTCTCTATGTCAAGTTTCCTTCTCTTTTACCTTTTCAGGTTTATGTAATAACTCATCTTATAAGTAAAAGGTATATTTAACACATTTAAATATTTTGAAGACACAAATAAAGTAATTTTTAAAATATTTCAAAATGTAATACTACTAATATAATTAGAAGAGCACAATCAGGAGTAAACCAGCATGATCCAAGGCAACTGTTTCCCTAGATTAAGAAAAACTAACCAAAGTGACACAAAAAGCCTAAAGAATTTGAAACTAATTTTACAAAGAGATTAATTTTAATGAGACTACTTAACAGGTTTTTAAACTCTATAAACACAAATGATTAAATTAGCAGACACAGTCTAACCCCCCAAAAAAGTAACATTCAAAAAAATCTGAAGTTTTGCAGTTAAATATATAATTACCTGAAGAAGTTAAACAGAATTACCATATGATCCAGCAATTCCACTTCTAGCTATACATCCCCCACAAAAAAAAAAGTGTTCAAAAAAAAATTTTTTTTTTTTTTTTTTTTTTTTTTTTTGAGGCAGAGTGTCATTCTGTCACCCAGGCTAGAGTGCAGTGGCACAATCTCAGCTCACTGCAACCTCCACCTCGTGGGCTCAAGTGGTTCTCATGCCTCAGCCTCCCAAGTAGCTGGGGTTACAGGTGCATGCCACCATGACAGGCTAATGTTTGTATTTTTAGTAGAGACGGGGTTTCACCATGTTGGCCAGGCTGGTCATGAGCTCCTGGTCTCAAGTGATCCATCACACTTGGCCTCAAACAAAAACTTCTATATGAATGTTCATGGCAGCACTATTCACAATAGCCAAAAGGTGGTAATAACCCAAATGTCCATCAACTGACAAGTGGATAAACCATGTTGTATATCCATACAATGGAATACTACCAAGCCATTGAGATAAATGAAGTAATAATACATGCCATAACATGGATAAACCTTGAAAACATGCTAAGTGAAGGAAGCCAGACACAAAATGCAACGTAATGTATAATATCATTAATACGAAATATCCAGTATAGGCAAATCCATGAAGACAGGAAATCAGATTAGTGGTTTCCAGGGGTTGGGAGAAGGAGAAAATAAGAAAATGACTGCTTAATAGGCACAGAGTTTCCTTTGGGGCTGATGAAAATGTCCTGGAACTAACTAATGGTGATGAATGGTGATGATCACACAATACTGTGACAGTACTAAATGGCACTTCAGTTGTATACTTTAAATTGTTTAAATGGTAAGTTTTATTTTATGTGAATTTCATGATTAAAAAATATTAATTGAAGCACACAGTGCTAGTATATTATGCTTATCAATGATATTGTTTTACTTTTTACAGAATGTCATAATTTGCATGAAATATCATAATTTGCCTATGTATTTTTAAATGATTATTTCACACCCTTAGGTAAAAGGATTTATCAAAGATCAAGCTGGAGTTTGTATAAACAATGTCTTCCCCAGGAACAAGACTTTTATACACCCATAGATGTTCATTCTACTGTAACTTGTAATAGTTAAACAAAATAAAAAACTAGTTTTCTAAAACAGAAGATGTTAATTATCTGATTGAATATTTTAAATGTTGTCTTCAAGTGAAAGCTACAAAGACCAAGGAGCAATAATTAAAATGTTGCTAATATAATACTGATGCTGTTAATATAATAATGTTATGATATTAACACTAACTTAAAATGATGAGACTATTTTTAATAACTCTACAATTACTACTATATCAAAATATGTATGCATATAGAGTAAAGGCACTAAGGCTGAGAGTTTGCTCTATTTTTCGAATTTTCATTTGTATCATCACTTCAATTTTTTAAACCATTTTCAGAATGTTTTCCCATGTCTTTACCTCTTAGTGACTAAAAAGCTGAACAGACCCACAAGAATTTTAAAAAACACTTTTTCATTGTCATTTTTTAGATATGATTACTATTTGCTAATAATAGAAAAAACAATGTCTGTTATTACCACAAAAAGTATCCATCATACTTACTGCTGTGTTTACTTCTCTTTCTCTTTTTGAGACAGCATCTCACTATATTAATAGCCCAGGCTGGTCTTGAGCTCCTGTGCTCAAGCAATCCACCCACCTCAGCCTCCCAAAGTGCTGGGATTACAAGCATGAGCCACCACACCCAGCCTGTCTCTATAATCTCTAGAATATTCAAAATACATAGTATATAATCAAAGAATCTGAATTATAAAGACATACCTTTGCGTAAGGGTTGTGGCATCATTAAGATCTGGATGAGCAAAAGGGATGTTACATCATGATAAAGAATTGGAACCTCAGGCTGTCGTTCTTCATATCCCAGCCTAAAAGAAAAATGTAGTCACTTTACATAGTATTGTATATCTTCTCTTTCTAATTTATTTTATATGTCACATATATCTCTATGGAACAGAAATAAAAACTTTAATACACAAAGAAGAAATCTAAAAAAAAACCTTAGGAGTCATATTTTTTGCAAAAAAATTATATTTTAGACTCATATTCTCTTGACTCTAACATGAAGAAAATGTATAGAAAATGTGTTGTGTTATCAAAGTGAACAATTAGGATACATTAACTTGATTATGAGTCTTTCTGATCTTAGATTACAGAAATTAAAGTATTAAATAGAGAATGAAAGAATTAGTTTCACTACAAATGGAGTGGCTTATAGGATACTTATCACAAACTTAGCAGTAATGAATAAGTAAGTTTTCACATCTTTAAAAAGAGATAGGCAGAGTTCCCAAATCAATTCCTGTTGAAAAGGTATGGTTAACTGCTCTTATTAAAATGTTTCAGCCGAGCACAGTGGCTCATGCCTGTAATCCCAGCACTTTGCGAGGCTGAGGCAGGCGGATCACTTGAGCTCAGAAGTTTGAGACCAGATTGACAACATGGTGAAAATCCGCCACTACAAAAAATATAAAAAATTAGCAGGGCTTAGTGGTGTGTGGGAGGATTCCTTGAACCCAGGAGGTCAAGGCTGCAGCGGGCTGTGATTGTGCTGCTGCACTCCAGCCTGGGTGAAAAAGTGAGACTCTGTCTCAAAATTAATAATAAAATAAAATGTTTCAACTTTATAACTAACAAAATTCAAATAAAATCTTTAACATTTGCAAAGTTTCAAAAAGAGATAACCAAAGCAGAACTTAAAATACACTATAAAAGGGCCAGATGTGGTGTCTCATGCCTGTAATCCCAACAGGCATGGGAGGCTGAGGTGGGAGGATCACTTGAAATCAGGAGTTCAAGATCCAACTGGGCAACACAGTGAGACCCTGTCTCTACAAAAAATAAATTTTAAAAAGTACACTATAAAAGACAAAGTAGTAAACCTTAGGAATGTGCAGTACTATGAAAAACATAGACTATATTATAAAGCAGAGCTTATTCTTAAAGAATTTTTTAAATGCCTTTAGCAGGTTAATTTTTTGACTACATGTTTAATTTTTAATGACAGAGAAGAAAAGTAAATCTTAAGCTCCAGAAGTGGCTAAATTCTGAAGCTACACTTTAGACTTGGGATGAACAAAATTCTTCAACTCTTTTATTAGGCTCGATCATTCAGCAAATATTTACTGATTACTTACTACAGGTCAGGCACTAAACACACTGGTGAGTAAATCAATCAACCCCTGCCGCTGAGAAACTTTTAGCTGACAGAGGAAGACAGCTCTCTGAATTTCTCCATTTTCTACAAATATTCCTTAGTATACTTGTTTTCCTCTCCAAGGATAACCCTTCATTGATGCTATGAATCCTGATACGGTCTTTCAAGTTTATCTAGCCTCTCTGCAAGGCCAAGGTTTAAAAAAAAAAAAAAGTGTAGGGGTCACACCATTTCTATTATTCAAATTCCCCACAGAAATAGTTTCACATGATCAACAATGATCTCCTAATTACAAAATTTAGTGGACATTTTAAATCCTTATCTTACAGACCCTTGACTTGACTTTAGATACAGCTGAACATTCTGCCTGGAAAATTTTCTTGGCTTTTGTGAAACATTGTCCCAAGTTACCTTCTATCTCTCTGATTACTCCACTTTAGTCTTCTTCACAGGTTCATCTTCCTCTGACTAACAAACTGTTATTCCTCAAGATTCCAATTCTCCCTTTCTTTTCTAAGGACTCTTTTTGAAAGACCTTCTAATCCATGATTTCAATTGCCAGCTATACACTGATGACTGTATGTCCAGCAATGACTCTCTCGAACTCTCTATCTGAATATCCATTACTTCCGCTTGTATATCTAACAGGCAGGCAGCTCAACAGGCCTGAAAGTGAACCCATAATCTTTCTCTCTATACGCACACTCCCACCCCAGTCACAACCATTCTATTACGCTGGTGCCAAAGTAATTGCTGTTTCTGCCACTAAAAGCAATGCACCAACCTAATACTTTCCCCTCTATAATCTAAGTTCTGATGTGGCTTATTTCTTATATCCTCCTGCATTTATACAATGCCTGAAACATAACAATGCCTAAAACATGATAGTCCTCCAATAAAAGCATAATGAATAAATAAGCTAGGAACTTGAGGACATCCCAAAGCCATCTTCTCTCACTCACCCCGTATTTAATTGGCACTAAGTCCTAATGACTCTATCTCTACTTCCTCTTTGCCATCCCTATGGCCACTGCCTTTAAGTATTCAATCTCCTCCAATTTTATGTTCCTCTAATTCATCCTCTATATCTTTAGTGCCTGGAAGAAGTTTCCACAGGAATGATATCTTGCTTATCATTATATCCCAGTGCCTGGATTAAAACAGTTAATAAAACTAGCTGGATAAACAAATGAAATATTCATGGGAAAAGGGATGGATGAATGAACAAATAAACAAGTGGTACATAATTTTAGATTCTCAAACTGCTACATTAAATTTAACAGGTGTTTAAAAGATTCTCACTTAAAATTAGAAGAAAGTTTATGGATCCATTTAAGCTAGCCCAATTTCACTCTTATGCAAAGCTGTACTTTATTGCACAAAAATCAAAAAGGCTTGAGAACTTCTTGCATGATAACCTATAGACCAACAAATTGCAGAGCTTTTAGGTATAGAAAAGCAATCCCAAATAAAAAAATTAAATACAGTTTAATAAAATAGGGGTAGTATATGCAACTGAAAAACTTAAAGTGCTTAACAGAATACTAGAATCTTATTTTACATTATATGCTAACAGCTATTTTCTACAATACAAGCAATCTTTCTCAAAATGAGAGGTGGATTCCTTTATGCTATTATTAATTTGCTTATTATTGTATGTGACCTTCCAATATTATTTAAAATCAGTCCAAATTGCCGTATGCAAGAATTATATACTACTAAGAATGCATAATTAACAAATGTTTCAAAACTGAAACATAATATGCATACAACAGAATAAAACAAAAAATGAATTAAAAGAATGGGGAATATTTCTAGTTGAGGAAACTGCATATTATAAAGATAACTACTTTCCCAGATTAATTTATGAGTTTAAAATAATTATAATCAAAATTACAAGTTAGGCCAGATGCAGTGGCTCACGCCTGTAAACCCAACACTTAGGGAGGCCAAGGTGGGTGGATCACCTGAGGTCAGGAGTTTGAGACCAGCCTGACCAATATGGTGAAACCCTGTCTCTACTAAAAATACAAAAATTAGCCTGGCATGGTGGCGTGCACCTGTGGTCCCAGCTATTTGGGAGGCTGAGTCAGAAGAATTGCTTGAACCCAGGAGGTGGAAGTTGCAGTGAGCCAAGATCACACCACTGCATTCCAGCCTGGGTAACAGAGCAAGACTCTGTCTCAAAAAAAAAAAAATTATAAGTGAGGGGAAGGGCTTAGCAAATGTTCTCAAAACCTTCTGGAGAATAAGTGAGAACAGCAAAAAAAAACTGGGAGTCAGAGTTTGGGGAAGAGAAATGAGAGGAACCTAACTCAACCCGATAACTAGACATAATAAATCACCTCAACAATAAACCATCATGGTATTGTCAGAGAAACAGGCTTGGAGCTCAATAGAACAAAGAAGAAAGCTCCTAATCAGGCCTATAATGTAGGAACACTTAGTATTTAATAACTAGGATATAAAATCACTAAAAATACTACTTGGTTATTTGCAAATAAGTTTTAGATCTTCACCTAACACTACAGGTGAGAATGAATTCCAAGTATGTTATATAGTTTTAAAAATTATCCCATGAGAAAACTCTAAAGTGAAAATATAGGTAGATATTGCAAATCCTAAGACTGGATTACACATTGTAATACTAGTTATAAAAGTATACATCAGCTCTTGGAAGACATGGGCATTCTAAGTATGAAAGTAATAGGAAAAAATAAGAAATATAAGGTCTGATTGATCTGGCTACATGAAAATTTAAAACTTCAATGGGTCAAGAAAAGTAATTACAAAAGTAGAAGGCAAACATATTTTGAAAAACACTTATAAACAACTATGACAAAATAAGATTTAATATTTTAAACCATGGAGAATCATTCATATAATTTTAAACAATAAGATGCCAACAGAAAATGGACAGAGGTCCTGAATATATCATTCACAAAGAATGTACACAAATAGCTAATAAATATAAAAATACTTAACTTTGCTAGAAATCAAATAGATTTCCATTACTTTAGGATCCCATTTTTAATCACTCATATTAGCCAAAAAATGTTTAAGTGATAATACTTTTTTTGGTAAGTTTTTTCCCCAATAATAATCAGAAAAAATCCTGGCAGTTATTGGCTGATAAGATAAAAATAGCCATTCTAAGGACAGAGAGAGAAATGGATCTTTCCTAGCATATCACTGGCCCATAACTGGAACGAATGAATGGATTGATGCACCCCTCTGTAGAAAAGAGAATCAAAGATTTCAACTACAGGGTTTAATATGATCATTGTGATAACTATATTTTAAAATGCTTAATATTTTAAAATACATAATTATTCTCACTAAGATCAGGAACTAGGCAAAGATGTCCCCAATCCCCACTTCTTTTCAACATCATACTGGAAGTACTAGCTAATGCCTCAAGATAAGAAAAGGAAATAAAAGTTATACAGATTGGGAGAGAAGAAATAAAACTGTCTTTCTTTGTTTACAGATTACATGGTCGTCTATGTAGAAAATCTGAACAAACTGACCAAAAAACTCCTGGAACTGATAAGTGATTGTAACAAGGCTACAGGACACAAGATTAATATACAGAAGTCAATCACTTTCATATATACTGGCAAGGAACAATTGGAATTTGAAAATAAACACACAGTATCATTTAAATTAGCAACCCCCCCCCAAATAAAATACTTAGGTATAAATCTAGCAAAAAAATATGCAAAGATCTATTTAAGGAAAATGACAAAACTCTGATAAATGGAATCAAACGACTACATAAATGGAGAGAGATAGTCCATGTTCATGAGTAGGAAGACTCAATATTGTCAAGATGTCAGTTCTTTGCTACTTGACCTAGAGATTCAATGCAATCTCAATCAAAATCCCAGCAAGTTATTTTGTAGATATTGACAAACTGATTTTAAAATTTATATAGAGCGGCAAAACAGCTGGAATAGCTAACACAAAATCGAAGAAGAACAAAATTAGATGACTGACACTACCTGACTTCAAGACTTATCATAAAGCTACAGTAATCAAGACAATATGGTACTGGCAAAAGAGCACACAAATAAGATCAATGGAACAGAACAGAGAGCCCAGAAATAGATTCACATAATTATAGTCAACTGACTTTAACAAAGGAGTAAAGGCAATACAGTGGAAAAAACACAGTCTTTTCAACAAATGGTGCTAGAACAACTGGACATTCACATGCACAAAAATGAATTTAGACAAAGACCTATGCCCTTCACAAAAATTAACTAAAAATGGATTACAGACCTAAATGTAAAACACAAAACAATAAAATTCTTATAGGAGAAAACCTAGATAACCTTGGGTATGGCAATGACTTTTTAGATATAACACCAAGAGCATAATTCATGAAATAAATAACTGATAAGCTGAACTTCATTAAAATTAAAATCTTCTATTTGGCAAAAGACAATGTCAAGATAATGAGAAGACAAGCCACAGTCCTGGAGAAAATATTTGCAAAAGACACATCTGATAAAGGACTGATATGTAAAATACTCGTACAAATATAAAGTGCTCTTAAAACTAATAGGAAAAAAACCCAATTAAAAAATGGTACCACAGCATTAACAGATACCTCACCAAAGAAGATATACAGATGCTTAATAAGCATATGAAAAGATGCTCCAGACCGTATGTCATCAGAGAAATGCAAATTAAAACAATGAGATACCACTACATTCCTATTAGAATGGCCAAAATCTAGAACACTGATAATACCAAATGTTGACAAAGATGTGGAGTAACAAGAACTCTCATTCATTGCTGGTGGGAATGCAAAATGATACTGATATTTTGGAAAACAGTTTGGTGGTTTCTCACAAAACTAAACATGCTATTACTATATGATCCAGTAATCATGCTCCTTAGTATTTACCCAAAAAAGCTGAAAACTTATATACGCAAAAACCTGCACACAGATGTTTAGAGCAGCTTTATTCATAATTGCCAAAACTTCGAAGCAACCAAATGTCCTTCAATAGGTGATGAATAAATTAATTGTGGTACAGACAATGGATTGTTATTTCTATTATATAGAAATGAGCTATCAAGCCATGAGAAGACATTGTGGAAACTTAAATACATATTACCAAATGAAAGAATCCAATGTGAAAAGCTACATATTGTATGATTCTAACTATATGACATTCCGGAAAAGGTAAAATTATGGGGAGAGTAAAAAGATCAGTGGTTGCCAGGGGTTGTACTGAGGAGGGATGAATAGGTAGAGCACAGAGGGTTTTTTTAGGACAGTGAAACTACTTTGTATGATACTACAACGGTGGCCAAATGTCATTGCACATTTGCCTAAACCTACAGAATGTTCAACAGCAAGAGTGAACCCTAATGTAACTACAGACTTTGGGTGATTATAGTATGTCAATACAGGCTCATCAGCTGTAACAAATGTACCACACTGGTGGTGGATATTGATAATGGGAAAGGCTATGTATCTGTTACAGTGGGGAGTATATGGGAAATCTGTGTATCTTCCTCTTAATTTTGCTGTGAATCTAAAATTGCTCTAAAAAAAAAAAAACCAAAGTCTTTAAAAAATAATTGTTTCTATCTCTTATCTATCTCTTAAAGTTTTAGATAGTCTTTTAAATCCAGATTATAAAAATTAATGCCACTGTTGATTCTATGGATAAGAGGAAATGGGTGGAAGAGTTAATAGGAATATAGTTTTTCCATTTTTAAAAATAAAAATTATCAGCACAATGAAAATTAGAAGGAAAAAAATAATTTTCATAGGATTATAGAAAAAAGTATATATGAAAAACCTACATCCTCAGATACAGAATTTTATATTGGAAGAGTGTTGAGGTGAGGAACTAGAAAGATATTTCAATTTTAAAAATAATGAAATATAGATGACATATTATAATCAACTCTTAAATTACAACTTAATGAATAAACGAACCATAAAAATGAGAGCAAATATTGGCGGGGGGTGGGTGTGGAAAAACTAATCAAATTTTCCGGAAATTCCTAAGATCTAGTACTAGGAAAAGAAGCATACAATGATAGTTAAAACTTAGGCTCTGGAATCAGAGAGATTTGGATTAAAATCTCAGCTCCGTTCCTCAACAGCTATGTGTGCCTAAAGATCATGTTAACTGACTTTTCTAAAACTTGGGTTCCTCATATATAAAAACTGGGATAAAACAGTACCTAGTACATAGAGTTATTATTGACGATTAAATGAGATTATATATGCAAAGCACCAAAATGCCTAGCATGAAGTACTATATAAGTGTTCACAGCATTTACTACTATCCTAATGTCCATTAATTATTAGGGCTTGAAAAGAAAAAAATCCAGAAATCAGTATTACAGAAAGCATAATATCTATGTCTGTACTTTAAGCTTTTTAATTAGTCAATACTAGGCTTAGAAACTTTTTGTTTGCTGAACACCTTTTAGACTTAAAGAGCTGTGTATTCGAATACTCTGTATACCATCTTTGTCCTTAAGTATGCTAGCTAGAAAGGAAAATTACTAGTTACTACTAAGGATAATGACTTTCCTTAGCAACAACACACAAAATACTCAGTTTGCTAATTTAGTTTATAAACACAAAATACACACACAAAGTTTTGTTTTTGTTGTTTTTATGAAGAGTAGCAAGATATATACATAGTCTCAAAGTATCTCCCTATAAGATACTTAGTAATTATGAAGGGTAAAATAATCACTTTACAGTGCAGAAACTTGGCACATACTGCCTTGGCTAAATGATCAGAGTTATGATCATAAGTAACAAGATAAATCAACAGCATGTGCCTCCTCATACTATGCACTAAAAAGGAACACATTAGTCTGTGGCATTTCTGCCAAAAGGTTATAACCTGAATCTAATCACTAGGAAATACTGGACAAAAACAAATTAAAGGACATGCTACAAAATAACTGGCCTGAACTCAAAAAAAAAAAAAAAAAAAAAAGTGAATGTCATCAAGCACAAAGAAAAACTCAGGCTTAATTTCAGATTAAAGGAAATTAAAGAGACATGGCAACTAAACGCAAGCATAATCTTTTTGTTGTTGTTGTTACACAGTACTTTACTGCAACAACTGGCAAAATCTGAATAGGTCTACATATGGTAGAGGCCAATATTATTAATAATTATTTCTCATGTGAATATCCAATTAACCCAGCACCATTTATTATAAAGACTATGATTCCCCCAGTGTTCCTTTGTGTTATTTCTGCTATAAATCCAAATATCCAGATATGTTGTCACTGTTTTTGGTTTTGTTTTTAACAAGCACATACAAATTTATTTTCTCTCCCTGCCCTTTTTTACACAAATGATGGCATAAAGTACATATTTTCTGTTCCTAGATATTTTCTTGACATTGTCTCTGGGTGTTGTTGATATTTCAAGATCAGTAAACAAAGAATTTCACTTTTTTTTCCAAATTTATCAGAAATGTTTTCAAAGAACTTAAAACAGAACTATCCTATGACCCAGCATCCCATTACTGGGTATCTATCCAGAAGAAAATAAATCGTTCTACCAAAAAGACACATGTACTTCCATGTACATCACAGCACTATTCACAACAGCAAAGACATGGAATAAACCTAGGTCCCCATCAACAGTGGATTGGATAAAGAAAATGTAGTACCTATATACCATGGACTACTATGCAGCTATAAAGAGAATGAAATTATGTCCTTTGTCACAACATGGATGCAGCTGGAGGCCATGATCCTAAGCGAATTAATGCAGGAACAGAAAACCAAACACTGCACGTTCTCACTTATAAGTGAGAGCTAAACATTAGGTACTCACGGACAAAAGATGGGAACAACAGGCACTGAGGACTACTAGAAGAGGGAAGGAGGGGAGCAAGGGTTGAAAAACTATTGGGTACTATGCTCACTACACCTGGATGATAAAAACAATCACACCCCAAACCTCAGCATCTTGCAATATAATCATGTACAAACCTGCACATGTACCCTCTGAATCTAAAATAAAAGTTGAAATTATTTTAAAAAATAGAAATCTAAACATAAAAATTAAAACCACAGAAATACTAGAAGAAAACATGGATGAATGCTTTTTAACTAGGGAGTAGAGGAAGGCCTGTTTAACTGTGACTCAAAATTCAGAATAAATGAAAAGATTAATATGACTATATTAAAAAAACTTTGACAAAAAAATCATACATGAAGTAAAAAGACATTTGACAATCTGGTGAAATGTATTGCAACTTATAACAAAAAGGACTAATACCCATAATACATAAACATATCTTAAAAATGAAGAGAAAGCTGGGTGCAGTGGTGCGCACTGGTAATCCTAGCAACACGGGAGAGGCTGAGGTGGGAGGATTGCTTGAGCCCAGGAGTTTGAGTCCAGCCTGGGCAAAACAGGGAGATGTGGTCTTTAAAACAACAAATAATAAAAATAAAGAGGAAGGCTAGGCACAGTGGCTCACACTTGTAACCTCAGTACTTTGGGGAGGCCCAGATGGGAGGATCATTTGAAGCCAGGAGTTTGAGACCAGCCTGGGCAGCAAAGTGAGATCCCATCTCCACAAAAAATAATAATAAGGAAAAGACCAATGATCCAATTTTTTGAAATAGTCAACAGATTAGAGACTTCATAAAAAGAAATGCAAATGGATGGGAATGAAAGATTGATGTCTATGAATTTATTTTGTTATATAGTTTTTACTTCAGAAAAATATAAATTTTATACAATAAAATATAAGTCAAGGGGGAAAAAAGCAGTCTTTAAATATTGAGGAAAAAAACTGAAATGAGCTGAACTATAAATCAAGTTGATGGCATAATCACATGGGAAAAGTTACTTTATGTGATTTAAAAACACAGTTTTTGACTATACAACCCTAGAAGTACATATTCTAATGACAAAGATAATTTATGGTTAGTAGTAATATTGGTATTTTAAAAACATAATCGAGGCTATACTTTAGTTATACAAATAATTATGTTAATATTATTAGGAATCAAGACTTTAAGAGAAAAAAGATACAAGTAACAAAAAAGAAATAAAATGAAAACTGTGCAATCTTATGTTGATTAGAAATACCAGTAAGAACACAGGATCTTTTTTTTCCTTTAAAAAAATATTTCCTAACTCTGTCCACTGAAATGGCCTATAAACAATGATAACCTATTAGCTATGTATGCCCTCTAGCACCCAGACTGTGGTCTCTAAATACCATTTGCCATTAAAAGGAACTAAATGGAGAAATGGCTGATTCCAAGTATAGAATAGAAAATGTACAAAACGAACCCGGGCCAACTTGTACCAGAAAGCGAGGATATGATGAAAGACTACTTGGCTCATGTCAAAAGTACAAAAGTCAGTTTGGAAAGATTCTCACTAAAGTAAAAGGGAACAATTTGTATCAAAAAGAAGAAAGATTGAAATGGAGTGAAACACATCAAATATATATAAAATCCATGAGATCATAAAATACACGAAAGACCAAACTTATTGGTCACTGTTGGAAGTTAATAGGGCATCCATTCCTTACTTTGAAAATTTATAAATCAGAAAAGTATCAAGTATTCATCCTGCCAAACTGTATTTCAGGGTCAACAAATAGTTGATATGGTAAAGTTCTTTATAAAAACATTCCATCTAATCAGAAGAAAGCATTTTTTTAAATCACCATTTTGCAGCACCTAATGAAATAATGGATTTTAGCAAGAATTATCAGGGGTCCTTAAAACCATTAGGTGAAAGACTGATGGGCACTTTACAATGCAGGAATCAGACTAAAGCTACTTGAATCCACTAACTGTAACATAAATAGACAACCAGTCATTACATGCCTCCACTTGACTATTTCATCTGCATAAAAATCAGTGGGATTCTTTAAAAGATTTTCTCACATGGTGGGAATTTGTATGCAATTTTTACAGACAGCATAATGGTAAACTGTCTTCAATTCTTATGATATATTTCTGTGCTTCATAAAGAAAATGTGAAAAAATCACATATATTGAAATTTCAATTCCATTTTTATATTTAACACCTGTTTTTCATAAAGAGTTTTAATTGATCTTAGTCTTTCAATTATACTTACTGTGGATTCATCTCTTCTAACTGGGTGAGCTTTCTCCAGGGATTATACTCAGAGTCAATGCTATAAAGCCGCATGTGCAAGGCTAATACATGAAACAGCTGATCTGAAAAAATTGAAGAAAAGGTAATTAGAAAGTTCACACATTTGTTCCAGAACAAAATTCAGATAAAATTTCTAGTTATTTCATAAGGAAATCTGTTTCCTATCCTGACAATTAAAATTCACCAAGTTTAAGTCCCAATTACTTCACACTCTCTTTTATGGTAACCTCTGAAATACATATCCAAATAATCTGTGCTAGAATCTGGACTGTCCTTAGACTCAATCTTAATACAGGAATGGTTTTCCTCATCTCCTATCACAGACATACTTGTCCTTGACTTTACGCTGCAGCCTTGCCAGTTTGTACTTCTCACCATTGTGGTCTCCTCCTAACCAAACTTTACTATTATCTTCAATCCTCTACCCTGGGTAATATGAACATCCTAATAACTCACTGTTAGGTGAAGTTCTTTCTTTGCCTAGTATGTCCCTCTAAACCTCATTTAGACTGAAGAGTGAATTCATCATCTTTGGATTCTACATAAAGAAAAAGTAACTGAAATAGAGTATTATTTGTTACAATTCCAACTATTTAAATTTATTCTACCTGAATTATAACAATAATCTACCAATCTCGGCTTTCAACAAAATTCTGCTCATGACATTTAGAAGAAAATATCATGTTTAAAATTATTCTGGGAAAAAAAAAAACCCTAAGTATTGCTTTTGTATCTGATGCACCCCTTCTTTTTTTGTTATAAATGACAATAATTAAATTATTCTGCCACACAGAATAATTATTTAATTATTATTCTGCCACACATAGTAATTTAATTATGACAATAATTAAATTATTCTGCCACACATACATATTTGGAAATCAAAAGTCATATTTTAGAAAATCAGATATGATACTTCTTAACATATGATTAAAATTAATTCTTAAATCTAGGAAAAAAGTTAACTGAATGACACAAACCTATTATTGTTACTTATTTTCTAATTAAAACTAGACCAGATTTTGTTGCTCTGAGCCAGCAGACCTAGAAATTAACTACATTTTATGTTAATTTACTCAAGATCCATCAATATAAATGGGGTAGTATGGAGTGTGCATGTGTGTTTATGTGTACATGCGTGTATGTGTATAGTATTTTGGGAAGCTGTTATAAAACATATGAGAGCTGTAATTTGAGTAAAATAAATGTTCTACTCTATGGGGCAGGATAAAGGAAATATATTTTTCTAAGTTTCAATCTGATCTCTCTATAACAGAGGAATCTAAATACCTTACCCTGTTTCATCTCCTATTTATAAGTCAATGTGTAGCCTACATCTTCCTTAAATTTCTTCATTCTATTACTGACTTAGTTACTTATTATGTGCCAGGCATTATGTTACATTGATTGATAATCTCAATTAATTTTCACAAAAATTCTACTAGGCGGGTAATATTATTAACCCTCACTTTTGAGGCAAGTTAAGTTTCCCAAATTTCCAGTTTTTATGGTAGCCTGGTTTCATAGATGATACTGAGAACAAGGGAAGTTTTAGCAGAGGAAAAACATGACTAAAGATTGGTAAATTTTCTTTTATTTCAATTCAATTATACATATGAGACTACTAAGCATATAATTTATACTTTTAATGAGTGTTTTAATGACTAAAACCTAAAAGTGTTTAAAAAACTAAATTCTTCTCACAGAAAAATATTAAGATTATCTCAAGCTGCACGGTGAGGAGTTCTGCATTCTTTTTATATAGGTATTAACTTGATCAAAGGGCTCATTTTAATATCTCCTACCAAGATGAAGGTGGATCATCTTAGTTTCCCTAATTTAATCAAAAGCATAGAAGCTGCAATTGTACTAACCTGTTTTGCATTGAAACCACAGCCAGCACAGAAAATAATGTTACATTCACCTATTTTCCTAATCCCTATCATAATTTAAGAATTTCAAAATGTTAGTAGAAAAGTTTTTCATCATTTCCTCATTCTATAGATAAGAAAATAGGTCCAGAGAAAGGAAGTACCATTACTATATAATAGACCAGAAAGATGATATTATATCATCTTTAAATGATATTTAAATGATATAATATCATCTTTCTGGTCTATTATATAGTAATAATAGTTATAGAATAAATCTATAGTATGTTTGTAAGTTGGGCTTACATACAGGCAGATACATATATGGTTTGTACAAATATGAAATAAATTTAATATTGCCAGCTCACTCTTAATAGTTATTCTAAAAGCTAAGAATAGGATTCAAGATTTGCCACCTCTTAGTTATTTCTACCACTCCACTTTTTGGGGGTTTTATGATTAAAATAAAAGTACAGGATTCCTTCTCTCTCTGTCTCAGGGAACTGACCAAATAACCATTTTAACAACTTCAATTTGTTAATAAAATTCATTATTTATTGTTATTTATTCATTGTTTTGAAAATTTAGTCTTATCAGTAAGACTGAACTCTAATATTCATTTAGCAGCAAAAATACGTCTTATACCAGATGAATATTAAAGATGTAGGATGAAGAGAATCTATAATCATAATCAAAAGTTAAAAAATGTATTAACTACCAACTGCATGCATGACATATAAAAAGTTGGAAAATAATTATATCACGAAAGCATATTAAAATTTTGAGTAACAATAACAAAAAAGAATAACTCCTTTCCTAGTATAACACATTTTAAAATTCTAAAGTTTGGTCCACATATATAAAAAGATTTGGAAAAGAGAAATACCTTTAAATTCATTTATAAGCGTGCTGTGATTTCAATCTATGTATAGGAAGCACCACTGTCTGGGAGGAGCCAGGAAGTCCTGGCTTCAATCCAAGTCTGTACTAGCCATGTGTCTTTAAACAAATTACCTAACCTTAGTTTTACAGTCCATAAAATAAATATAATGTCATCTTTCTGGTCTATTATATAGTAATAATAGTTATAATCATAGAATAAATCTATAGTGTGTTTGTAAGTTGGGCTTACATACAGGCAGATACATATATGGTTTGTACAAATATGAAATAAATTTAATATTTATAAACTTTACAACTAAAACTAGATATTACAACTAAAATTAGAGATTATTATACATTGGAAACATAAGATCTCCACATAAAACCATCACTCTACAAACACATATTAACATATATTCTTAACTCTCTTCTCTCTTCTTTCCTTCATTTTTGGTACCACTCTCTCCTGGCTTTCCTCTGGTTCCTTCTCAGTTACTTTCATGTGCCCTTCTTCTGCTAATGAACCCTAAAAGGTGACATTTCTCATTAAAAAAAAGGAAAAGGCATCCTTTATTAGTCCTCTTTCCCTCTCATTCTGCACACACTACTTTACCCAAGCCCACTTCTACCTCTAAGTTCACAATTCACAAGGCTCTCTGGTACTTCAGATGTTCAACAGGCACCTCAAAATCAATACACCCAGACTAACTTGATTATACAGCCCAGCCCAGCTCCAATGTTAATTTCCTTTTAAAATTCCTATTTGAGTGAATGACACTCTTACTTGAGTGAATTTCCTTTTATAATTGCTATTTGAGTGAATGACACCACTACCCATGCAAACAACCAAGGAAAAACTCGGGAGTCATCTCCTACAGCCTTGCCCTCCACCAGTCCCATTGGTTCTGCCTCTTATGATCCATCCTATTCTGGACCACTCTGCCACTACACTGTTTTCCACCTAAATTGCTCAACAGAATGCTCACTCAGCAGTATGCCTTTTGGTTCACCCCTTCCAATCCATCTAATCAATGAATCTATTCACAATATCTCATAATTGATTGCTGAACCACTGAAGGAACAGGCATAGAAAGCCCTTTACGAGCTAGTCCATTTTCTTTTTCAGGTTTATTTCTTAACCTTCCTTCTTTTCTTTCCAAGTATTCCCCAACGTGTCATGTCGTCTCATGTCTTTGCAAGCTGTTCTCTCAGCCTAGAATAGTATCATTTTGTCCTTCAGGCCAACTCAGTTCATCTTTCAAGAGCCAGTTCATGTGCTGCTCTGTAAGGTTCTCTCTCATACCTCAGAAAGATCAGATTATCCCCTTACTTTATGCATTCTCCATACCTTGTGCTATCTATTTCAATTTTAGCATCTCTTACACAGTCTTGTAATTATTTTTCATGTTTTCCTCTCTCATTGGATGGTCAGATCTCCCTGAAGAAGACAATTGTGTCTTTACATTTTTGTACCTCCTAGGCTAGCACAACTGCTTGACATATAATAGGATTTTTAAAAGTAGGCTGAGCATTATATATCTACAATTCTATGAAAAAATCATAAATATAAGCATAAAATTCATGATGGTTTTCTACTTTTCCCTTTCTGTTGCAATGACACATTGGTTCAGTTACCAAGAAGCAGGCCAATTAATCAGCCCTACTTTCACTTCCCCAAAAGAGACTGACCCCCCAACTCTAACTACTAAAGCAGTGCTTGACCTATTTGCTCCTACCATCTTCTTCCCATGCTGGTTCCCATGCGACAACTCACCTGGGATAAATTCTATTTTCTGCAAAATCTAATCAAATTCTTTACAACTGTGACAAGTCTAAAGTATTATAATGTGCTTCATCACAAGACAGACACATCATTACTGAAACTGAGAAAACAACACTGAAAGACCAGTTTGTCCTTAGGAAAATCTAAGACTTAATTATAAGCACTCCTAGCTAGAACCAAAAAGTAAGGTTTAAGAAATCCCTCTACCTTTATCAACATTAAGGTAAGACTATTTTACATAAAAACTCTATAAAATAAAAATATAACTCCAAATTTATTATATGAGTTTCACATGTATGTGTATGAATACCAAACACACACACACACGCACACAGATACCATTATGCCAATTTTTATGACCTCAGGAATATCCACTTAAAGAAACTAAATCCAAAGTTACCATATGTTGAAATCTTTCAAAAATGCTTTTGAAACAGATGTTCCAGTACCATCCTGGAAACTGTGTATCTCTGTCAGTTATTTCTTTTCTTTTTTTTTTTTGAGATGGAGTCTCGCACTGTCGCCCAAGATGGAGGACAATGGTGCAATCTCAGCTCACTGCAAACTCCAGCTCCCGGGTTCAAGCAATTCTCCTGCCTCAGCCTCCCGAGTAGCTGGGATTACAGGCTCCCACCACCGCACCAGGCTAACTTTTTGTATTTTTAGTAGAGACGGGGTTTCACGGTGTTACCCAGGATGGTCTCGATCTCCTGACCAAGTAATCTGCCCACCTCAGCCCTCTGTCAGTTATTTCTAAACATGCAAGAAATCTAAAACTGGTAGGTTATTTCTTACTATACTCATACTGATCATTAAGATATAAAGACATTAAAGAGTTATCCCAAAGACTTTCTGCCAGGCGCGGTGGCTCATGCCTGTAATCCCAGCACTTTGGGAGGCCAAGGTGGGTGGATCATGAGGTCAGGAGATCGAGACCAACATGGTGAAACCTCTTCTCTACTAAAAAATACAAAAATTAGGCCAGGCACAATGGCTTATGCCTGTAATCCCAGCACTTTGGGAGGCCAAGGCGGGTGGATCACGAGTTCAGGAGTTCAAGACGGTGAAACCCCATCTCTACTAAAAATACAAAAATTAGCCAGGTGTAGTGGCAGGTGCCTGTAATCCCAGCTACTCGGGAGGCTGAGGCAGGAGAATCGCTTGAATCCGGGAGACAGAGGTTGCAGTGAGCTAAGACCGTACCACTGGACTCCAGCCTGGGTAACAAAGCAAGACTCCGTCTCAAAAAAACAAAACAAAACAAAACAAAAACAAAAATTAGCTGGGTGTGGTGGTGGGTGCCTGTAATCCCAGCTACTTTGGAGGCTGAGGCAGGAGAATTGCTTGAACCCAGGAGACAGAGGTTGCTGTGAGCCGACATGTTACCACTGCACTCCAGCCTGGGCAACAGAGTGAGACTCCATCTCAAAAAAAAAAAAATTTTTCATAAATTGGTTCTATCTTAAATCATACCACTGTTAAAATGCACCTAAGGTAAACTTAACTGGGTCTGTATTCAAGACTTCAGTCTTATCAGTCTAGTCATCAATGGTTAAATCACTGTCAATGGAAAAAACCTCAGCCAGGCAAGGTGACACATACCTGTAGTCCCAGCTACTCAGAAGGCTGAGATGGGAGGATTATTTGAGCCCAGGAGTTTGAGGCCAGCGTGGGTAACAAAGCAAGACCCTGCCACTTAAAAAAAAAAAAAAAAAAAAAACTCAAGTAGCCAAATGACTCTCTGAAATATCATGGGGGTGGGGAAAAAAATCTCCCTTTCTCTGCAACTGAATAATCAAAGTGAGGAAATGGTTCTGACCTACTTATCCTAAGGTGAATGTAATAGGTGTGAGTATACACCTCTCACATCAAAGCCAGCTTCCACTGGTTCCTCTGTATGTCCCTGAGAAATCAGCCATGAAGAGATGGGAAAGAGCTCTTTAAATGAGGTCTGGGAACAGGTCCAAGAAGAAGGGAACATCTGTAGATCTGGTTCCCAAGAGACAGAAGGTTGATGCCATGGATGACGGGAGCTGACTCATCTCTCCCTATCCCATTCCTAAGCACTCCAGGCAAGGCAGGGTAGAGAATCAAGTGGCAGTTATGGTAGAATTTTAAAGAGTTAAAAGACAAGTTTAATAATTATTATTATATATAATAACATATTATGTAAGATACTTTAGCTCATATATCTAATACTATTTGATCATTACATTAACTATGATGGATATATCAGGTAGTCAGTATAAGTACCATCATCCTCACTTCCACAATGAGGTAAAAAGTTAGGTTAGGTTCCCAAAGTCCAACAGATAACAAATACACTAGAATCCATGCCTTCAAACTCCAACCCAGTGTTCCTTCCAGCACTATATGCTAGGTTTTCACCAGTCAACAAGGACACGTGGGATTTTGGGAATAGAGTGGGGAAGTGTTGCTTCCTTTGGAGAGGTTTTTTCTGCCATGTGAGGAAGGGAAGACAGTGAAGAAAAAGGCTGTCTTGAGTACTTTCATACTTTCCATGTTGTGTTCTTCTCCTGCCTCCCGGAGTTCCTATGTCTCCACTCCCAGGCACACTATGCCATAATTCTCTGGTTACCTCAAGTATCCACAAGTATTATTATTAGCTTCATCAAATTGTTCACCTTCTACTTTAAGATTTCAGTGACTAGAAGCCTCCCCTTTTCCCTTTCCAACAGAGCTTGGGATGATAAGAGGCAGGGAGAGGACAATTCTGCTTCTGCATATAGGTAGTCCTAGGAAGAGAGGTCAGTTCTTAGGACTCCTAACTTCCTCTTTACTAAAGAGGCACATTCCATGAATCCAGGTCTTATTTAAGCACCTTGTTTAAAATGGGGGTAGAGTTTGTCCCATCTAACTGCAGAAGAAAGAAGCTGCCTCGCCCTAAGCCAAGTAAGATCCAAAGACCCCTATGTCCTGATAGTGAAAATTACTATCTATGGTACTTAGTTCTTGAATGCCCAAATTATAAATACAGAAAGGCCTGGCTACTTAAGTCACAAATCATGGCACTTTCAGAAAGGCCTTAAAGAAAATTTAAAGCCACTCCTCTAACTTAAATTTTCATGCCACATTCTTAAACCTCTCCAAATTAACAATGTATTTTGTTCTCAAAAGATAAACTTTATCATGGGGATAAATCTCATTCTGTCCTCCTAATCTCATCTCTGAAGAGGTCAAAAGAAAGTCTGTCAAGTCCCTTAAAAAAAACTGCAATGGACTGAATGTTTATGTCCCACCAAAATTCATATGTTGAAGTCCTAACCCCAAGGTTAGTATAAGGAGGTGGGGCCTTTGAGAAGTGATTAGGTCACGAGGAAGCCCTCATGAATGGGATTAGTGCTCTTATAAAAGAGATTCCAGAGAGATCTCTTGCCCCTTCCACCACGTGAGGTTACAGTGAGAAGACAGCTATGTATGAGGAAGCAAGCAGGTCCTCACCAGACACCAAATCTGCTGGAGCCTTGATCTTAGACTTCCCAGCCTCCAGATCTGTGAGAAATACATTTCTGTTGTATATAAGCCACCCAGTCTACGGTATATTGTTATAGACTAAGACAAAAATTGAGCTAAAAAGTGTTATCTTGCTCCTTCTCCTTATCCACACACCCCCCAATTTGACAATTATAGTGTTGAAATAGAAATATTAATGTTGAGATTTACAATCTATAGAAACTAGAATATATATTATAAAATTGAATTCTTACAACAATCCTCTGATTGGGTATTAATGAGGAACATAATTTCACTCTCTAGTTTACACTATGCTGCCTTTTAATATCACCATCCTTTAAAAGGCTTACCAAACTCCTCACCTATCTCAAACAGTACTCCTTATCTCTGAAAGTGTTCAAGCAGAGTGCAAACGATTGGAATAGTAGGTACAAGATGCCTGAGCTAGATAACATTTAGACTAGGAGATTTCCTAAGTAACTTTTAGCTCAAAGATTCTGATTCTATTTATCATGTGATTTCACTGACAGCCTCTAATTTTATTTATGCACTATTTAAAATGAAGAGCAAAATAAAATATAAAACAAAATACCAAAATCTTCTGAATTTGTAAGATGTATCAAAAGAAAAGAACAACAAAAACTCCAAGCTTTGATTTATTCTATAGTGTATGACTGTAGATAAAGTATAATTCTAAAAGTTCCTAGAGTATAACTCCTAGTCCAGCTATTTGCCTTTTGTGCTTAATGTCAATGATGTTAATTAACAGTGGGGAAAAGCTCCAGATTTGAGCTTTGCATGTAACAGTTAACAACCACGAACATCTGTCAGGACACAGAGCATCCAGCCTAGTACACTAATTTTATAGATGAGGAAACTGAAGCCAAAAACATAAAATGTCTTGCCTAAGCACATGCTTATGATCCTAGTTTGCTGTTGTCTATTCCACCACATATGTATCTTTCATGTTGGCCCTAAATACATACCAACTTGCTCTTCAGAACATAAAACATTCCCAAATACCACAAAATCACCTTTTAGCCATCAAATCTGATCAATAACTAGTCTCAGGAGACAATTTACACATTTTTGTATTAATTTATACCTTTTGACCATTATAATAATTTGATGGCCAAATTTTCCTTTTTATGGTAACAAAAAAAATTGAACAAAATTGTGGTTCAATCTGCTTGCAGAAATTGGTATTTTTAAATTTGAAAAAGGCCTTCGTAAGCCATCAGTGTCAGAATTTTACTACTAAGTGTGAAAGAATAAGGCCAGACTACTTAAAAGTAATTTTAGCCGAGGCATAGTGGTTCATGCCTATAATCCCAGCACTTTGGGAGGCCAAGGTGGGAGGATTGCTTGACGCCAAAAACTTGAGACCAGCCTGGTCAACATAGTGAGACCCCATCTCTACAAAGAAATGTATTAAAAAATTAGTTGGGCCTGATGGTGTGTGTCTGCTGTCCTAGCTACTCGGGAGGCTGAGGTGGGAGGAATGCTTGAGCCCAGGAGTTCGAGGCTGCAGTGAACTATGATTGTGCCACTACACTCCAGCTGAGTGACAAAGGGAGACCCTGTCTCTCAACAATAAAAGGGTAATTTTGTAAAAACTCATTATTTGTTTAACATCTTTATGCTGCCTAACTGTAGGGAGAAATTAATGTCAAAATAATTTTCTATAATTTTTTTTGAGACAGAATCTTGCTTTGTCACCCAGTCTGTAGTGCAATGGCACAATCATGCCTCACTCCAGCCTCCACCTTCTGGGCTTAAGCGATCCTCCCACCTCCATCTCCTGCGTAGCTGGGACCACAGGCACATGCCACCACACCCAGCTAATTTTATTTTTCTTTTTAGAGATGAGGTTCTCCCTATGTTGCCCAGGCTGTTAACAACTTTTGGACTCAAGTGATCCTCCCAACCTCAGCTTCCCAAAATGCTAGGATCACATGAGTGAGCCACCGCACCTGGCTAATTTTCTGTAATTTTAAATTCACCAAAAATTCACTCTTTGAGCAAGTAGAACTATTTTAAGTTGCCTGCACAGATCTAAGCTGGGTTGCTTGCTATGAAAAGCAAATCTGGTAGAAATTATTTACTGCAGTGACTATGCATAATTTCTTGATCAGATCATAGATTACATCAAAATTAAGTCAGAACTTCCCAAATGAAAATGTCAAGGCAAGAGTTTGCCTTATCCTCTCTTGACTAACATTTCATTTTTAATCTTTCTATAAAATCATGGAATCCATTTGAGACATGAACTGTGGTTTCTTAGTTAAACGACAGTAATAAGCAGACAAATTCTCAGACCCAAAGACAGGAAAAGACGTTTAGCTACAAATGAAATAATTTTTTATATTATGCTCCAATATTAATAATTTATCAAATGGCATTGCCAGTGGTTTCAACAATTTCTACTTGAGAAATACACTGAGAATATCATGCCAAAAATGTGCTGAAAGCATGTGAACTTCACTAGAATTTATAGAGTGTCATATTTACTTTCAAATCACTTTAATGAAGAAATTAATACAGTAAGCTTAATATTTTTAATAAAAAGTTATGCCTTTAATTTTTACATCTGCTTTTTCCAACATATGTTGCTAACCAAGTTGGTGGTACTTACTGTATATACGAATTTGTAACAAAAACTCTAAACCTCACTTATCTTTCAAAGTCTTGTTCAAATGCCTTGTCCACCAAAAGCTTCACTGATTCCAGCAGATAGATATGATCACAAACCTCTAAATTCCCTAGAAGTTCTAGGAAATTCACTGCTGGAATCAGTGAAGTTTTTGGTGGACATGGCATTGGAACAAGTCTCATCTGCTGAATACAAGTCCAGCAGATGAGAACCAGTCTCTAGAACCAGTATCATGTGCTGAATACATGGTCCTAAATGCCTGATCTTCCCTGGTGGGTAAGGAGGAGGGCTAGAGCTCTGACCCAGGAATCAGCAGCTATGCTATATGTGAGAACTAACGCACATGGCTCATAGCAAGAGCAAGGGGAACCAGCCAGCAAACTGGCAAGGAATAAAGAAGAGCTAACTGGTATCCAGGGCAGAAGGACTCAGGACTTGCAAAAATGTCTGAAAAGATGGCTCAAAACAAAAACAAAAACAAACAAACAAAAAAGGATTCACGGTGAAAGGCTGACAAAAGAAAATAGACAAGATAAATAGGAGAGTTAGCACAGAAGGGCCTGGAAAGATCCCAAGGCAATGTTGTACAGTAGAGTGTCTTTGACTAAACCAACGGCTGAAAGGTCTTAAAAGTTCTGCATCCTTTGGGACACTTAAGGGCAGGAGATATGTCCTATATAACTGAATTTAGAGTCAGAAGAGCTGGGCTCAAGTGCAAGCTCTGACAATTTTCCAGCTGTGTGACTTGGCAAGGCAATCACTCTGAACTTGAGATTCCTTTTCTATGAAAAAGAGATAACACCTATTTCACATGGTCGTTCTAAAGATTAAATAATTTATGTGAAAGAACTTTACAAACTTTAAAACTACAAATGTAGGATATTATATTATTAAAATACCATACTATGCTGCTATGTGAGCTAATTTGAGTAACTTTTTACTATGGAAAATTTCCCAGACACGTATTTTTAGGACTGACCTTTTATTTTGATTGACACTGGTTAACTACTCTCAACTATTTAAAAATGTTTGAAGATGTAGTTGAATGGCATTGTTCCATTTCAATTTTATTTCTCAGTAGAGATTTGGCCATTAATATTTTTTGCTTTCATTGTTGTAGAAAGAACAATCTTCCCTTCTCCCCCTGTGTGTGTGTGTGTGTGTGTGTGTGTGTGTGTGTCCGTAATTATATACCAGGCATTACGCGATCCTCTCTAGACAAAATTTATTAAAAGTTTTCTTGACTAGACAAATTTTCAGTTTCATCAAGAAGTCGTAACAGAACAGTATTTCACAAGTGTGATATTCTTAGAATGAAAAAAGTTCCCTTATCATTTGCTTAATCAGTGAGGCATTTTCTCACTCTCCTCAAAAACATTATGGAAGAAAAAACATTAAAAATTAGATGTTCAAAAAGTAATAAAGAGCAATCAATGGGAAAAGGAAAATATGAATACAATAAGATATTTCCCTAGAAAAAAGATAGAATTTTTTTTAATAATACCACTGAAATTGCACTGGAAGATGAAAAAAATGAGATATTTGCAGTGAGATCCCATGAATCATCATCAATTTAAGTCCTGGTGTACAACTTAAGTTTGAATTTTATTTGAATAAATAACAAATACTAAGTTCATACACTTGTAAGATAGTGGGATTTTGCATATATACAACATATTCTATATATATATGACTTACAGGCTGCTTTTATTAATATTAGGATAAATAAGTAACTGAACAATAATAAATTATACAAAAACTAAAACATATTAACTTACATTTAGGATAAACTTTATCATGACTTTTTCTATATTGGCACAACATAATTTCTTATTTAGTAAAGGGAAAAATAACGAAGCAAAAGTCTGAAAGTATAAATTTAACAATTTAAATTATGAAATTGACTCTGGTAATTAAAGTGATTACCACTAGAATTTTATTACTATTTTCAGGAATCTGGATAAATTCATTATTTACAAGCCTCTAGATAAGTTTAAGTGCCTCAGAGAAAAAAATAAGTAGATTTTTAAAAACAGAAAACCCTTCACTAAAGTAAACACTTTGTAACACAACAGTTTCTGGAATATTATCAGCCAATGCCAAACATCAATTAATAACAAATTAACAAGAAGGAATAATTTATATAACTAAAATGATTATTATATCTATTAATTCAAACAGATTAGAAACTAAAACTCCCATGTATCAACAACTTCCTTTGAAACATACTAGTAAAGCACTGAATAGAAATAGGGTTTAGATGAATGCTTAAAGGGGTCAATTTTTACTAATACTCGGTTAAAAAATAAAAATAATAACCTCCAAAATTTTAAGTTCTAGGAATAAAGTGACAATCCAAAAGAAAATATCAAATTCTACTGCAATTTATAAGACTTTAAAGATAACCAAGTTAAAATTTCACATACGTTTGCTTTTATGTTAGAAATTTTAAAGTGCTTTTGATCATCCCTTTGCTTTGGAATCAATTCAAAATTACATATTTTTTGAAATAACATATATTTTGTTCAAAAAACCAACATGTATTGATAATTTTTAATACTTACTATTTTTTAGTATTTGAGAATATATATTCATTTTTCAAAAGAATATATTATGTGTTTTAAACAAGTTTTATTTCCTACACCAATCACATTAGGTAATATTTCAACTTCAGTGATCTGGGGCCAATAATCAGCTATATGCTGATATTCAATAATATTATTCCTACTATGCACATTAATTCTCTAAACAATGACTAAAAAATGATAGCATCAAAGCCATGCTCATGAAAAATCTACTTTAAATTACAAATTACACTTCTCTCAAATATATCCTTACAAACAAGATTGAAGAATTATGCTCATTTTATAACATAAAGTATATATATAAATAAAAGCAAACGTGCAATTTCAATATATTTTAATATACACATCAAAATATAGCACAAATATCTTAATAGCAATAATATAATAGAAATCTGTGGGCAACATATATTGTCTTTATAAAAATATTTTCTTAATTCAGTGTAAAAATTCTTTAAGAGAATTAAAGTTTAAGAACAATTTTTTATAGCTGAGAATCATACAGTGCTTTAATTTTGAAACAGTATAAACCTCGTCACTTAGCATCACATTTATGTGCTAGGTAATCATAATCTAGAAAGAGCTAAATATTCATATGATTCTTCCAAGTACAAGATTAACCATTTAAAGTATATATCACTATCTAAATAGATCATATATAACATAGACAAAATTTGAAATATACCAAAATGTCACTTTTCCTGTCAATGCTTCCAAAAATGACAGAATTTTTTTTTAATTTAGCAGTATTTAGTACTTACTTAAACAAGACCTTTTGCCAGCTGTGCTTGCACCACCTGAACATAAATTGCCTCCTCGATGAATCAATTCAAGTTCTAAATTGGTTCTGTAAGTAAAACATTATATCTCAGTCATTAAACTGAAGATTCTTTATTAATCTGCTTTATTGACATGTCTGAATCAACCTAAAAAATAAAGTTCTTCAACTTTATTTTTTGCAAAAGCAGTTTTTATGTTGTATCAGTAATAATCATATTTATCTGATATTTAGAAATACAAAGGGAACAATTTATCCATCCTTACTTATATGTTCATATTTACACCTGCAAAAAATTGCACACATCATGGTGTAATTGTTGCAAAGTCCCAACTCTTGGCACATACTAAAAACTAGGCCTTAAGAAAAAAAAAACTGCAACATATTTCATAAACCTGCATATGAATATGAAGAAAGAATTTTTACTCCAACGTCAGCCACTGTGTAGGTGGTTATTGCCATATAAAACACAAAGGCATACCAATTTTTCTATCAGAGAAATGGTTATCATTCATTGGAGGTTAGATGGTATCTGGAAATCAATATTAAGAAACAAAATCACTAATATAGAAATGGCTATGAACAACACATATAATTTAACAGCAGTCTCTCTTACGGACTTCTAAAACTAGTTTCATTAAAATACACTGTGTAACTACTGATATGGCTAACCATCAATATTGTTCATACAGACCTGAAATTGCAAGGTATTTAGCAATTATTAGCTTACAAAATAGCAATATTTAATAAATCAACATTTTAAAAATCAAACTAATGCAGAATCTAAGGATTTACCCAAAAACAGTAACAGTAAAAGAACCAATTAATTATGCCAAAATAAATGACAACTCTGAGAAATAATTTAAATTGTATTTTTCTTCAACAGTATGAATACACTTAGACATACCTTTATTTTCTACAACCAAAACTGACCCTAATATGCATTTGACCCTAATAGTGAGATATTGTCTCCCACTTAAAAAAAAAAAAAAGAAAAAAAACAGTTTCAAGCTTACTCTTTGCAAGTGAATTCATGAAAGACTATTATCCTATTTTATTTAAAACAAAACATTTTGCACTGATTTGGCTGAATTTTGAACATGGACTTTTTTTGAGATTATATTTCCATGTATTTACTTATAAATGCAAATTGTTAAAAAATATTAATATTCCTAAGTCTGTACATTTGCCACCCATTTCTAAAGGAATGCTTTAATCCTCTCTACTCAGGGTGGGAGAAAAAGCAATTTAACACCGATAACGTTCCAGCTCAGAGCTCCATCTGGTTGCTGCTGATAAGGGCATCTGTGTGACAAGGGAATTTTCCACCCTTCAGGCGATTTGCATTGCTCACTGAACTTCTAAAAACCTACCAGCAAGGAAGCAGGGACAAGGATTTCATACTAGTGGACAGAAAGCGAGCGGAGACCAGCATGTGTTCCTTCATCAAGGGAATATAAATGAGATCAATACATTTTGTTTTCACAAATCTTCTGTTGCCTAATCTGTAGAAAAAAATTAATGGCTATATTCTCTTATAAAAACTAAGATTTCCTAGATAGTACTTTTAAGAGAGCTAACCAGAAACACAAACAATACTTACAAATGAATGTCAAAACCAGAATGTCAACATTTCACCATATTTGCAAAAATATTTATTAAAATATAAATATAAGAACAATTCTGTTTTCTCAATCCCCAAATATAACGGATGACAAACATATTACTAAGAATTTCATTGTAAAGAATTCTCGAAAAAAACTAGTAAAATCTAATTAATTATTCCAGATTATGACTGGAAGATCTCCTATGCAATATTCTTTCCAAATTAAAAATCAAAAACTACCTATCCAAAGGATTAATGTGTAATAATATCTAGGATTTTACATTTCTTAAAATTTTTTTTTGAGAGATGAAGTCTTGCTGTGTTGCCCAGGTTGCATTTGAACTCCTGTGCTCAAGCAATCCTCCTGCCTCAGCCTCCCAAGTATCCAGGAATAGGTGCACACCACTGTATCCAGCAATATCTAGGATTTTAAAAATCAATATGGCTCTAAATACCAACTTTTCTTTGTTTCATATATGTCAAAATTGGTCCTTTGAGACATGCTAAAGAACACACAAATGGGTCCATATGTCCCATGTCCGACTGCTGAAAATCACACAGCAATATTATGTTTCTTTCCTCCTCAATGAATGATGCAAAAATAAAGATATGCTGGGAGTGGAAGTTTTCCGAGCTTTTTGCTGTCAAAGAAAAGCAGACTCTTTTCTATATTTTCTAACACAAATACATTCAAATTAGTTTGGAAGAAAAAAAAGAGGCGAAAATCTCTACATTTGAAAGAATGATGAGAAAGACTGTTTAAAGCCTACCCTAGTGGCCACCTAGATGTGCACATTAAAAACCCCTCTAACTATACTCCAGCTTCTTTTTGCATGACCAAAGTATGCTGTCCTCTCAACCCCCCATTCAACACTAACTTCTATTTTAGACCATAATTTGAAAAGCAAATGTGTGTACACACACTACACACCCCACATTCTCAAACACACGTTGGTTTGGTGAAAAGGGCAAAGCTTCTGGAAAGAGATCTAGGTTCAAGGCCTGAGTCTACCACTTAGTAGTTGAGCAAGTTACTCAATTTCTCAGGGGGGAAAAAAAAAAACCAGTATCTTCATCCATACCACAGCCTATATTATACAAGAGGCAATTCAAGTTTTAACTTCTCCAGGAAGCTTTCCTGGGACAAAAAGAAAGACTTACACATATTTTATATTTCAATTTGCTCATCTTCCCTTTAGAAGTTCTACAGTGCTTTCTCTATATGATATTTTTAAAAACAAATTATATTCTGTTATATAGATTGATGTTATATTAGTTCCATCTCTCCAACTAAACTGTAAATTCGTGGAGAACAGGGACTATTTCAAATATAGCTTCTAAATCCCCAGGGTACCTGACAAGATGCTTAAAAAGAAAAAAAATGGGAACTGACAACATCTTTCTTTTGATATGTAACCAATTATAAGATTCTCTTTAGCCCTTGCAGTTTATTTTCTTTCTTTTCCTAACTCTTCCATTCCCTTAAACCCAGTATTGACCCCACCAAGCCCCAAAAAAGGATTGTTTTAGGAAAGAATTTTTTGTTTTTTTAAAAGGATTCATAATTTGGTATTTAGCAAGCGTCCCTTTTATTTTGAACATGATTAGTTTACAAAGTAACTAACCTATGAGGGTACACTCTATTGAGTAACCACCATTTAAAGATGTCGCTCCACCTACATTGCAGTTACTTATGTTTCATTTTCTTTCCATTTTTCTCTATACAAACCACCTGCTACTCACCAGTATCTCTAGACTATATGAAACTTCAGTCCAAAAATCCTTGGAAAAATCAGTTACTGAAATTCATGTCATTCATTGTTTCAAGAACAAAATAATGATTGGTATTGAAAAAAGAAAACTTTCTTCCCCCCAATTTGGTTTCCATTATCTGTATAGATGACTGACATGTGTAATAAAATGAAAATTTTGGAAATATATTAAAACTTGAATGTAATGATTTTGATTAATTTTTAGATCATTTTAAATTTGAATGGATTTTCCAACAGTTTCTTCTCTGATACCCTCAGAAAATTCTCCAAGGCTTCACCATGCAAATAAAATTTAAAACCAAAAGACATGTACTGTCTTACAAAAAAAAAAAAAAGAAAGAAAGAAAAGCTGCAAAACTCACCAGAAACACTTTGTTTCTAAATATCCAAAATTCAAACCCTCTGAAGAGCAAACAAAATTACTTATTCAGCAGGGAGAAATCCAGCTCTAAGAAATGAGGGTTGTATTCCACTCACGTTACTAATACTAAATACAAATAAATGTGCAAGTTCTAATGAATTATACATTTAAAAATCACTACATTTAATTCAAAACTTAATTCAAAGTAAGTTTATTGCTAAATATTTTACTTAAATATTTAAATATTGCTAAATATTTTAATGTTCACCTTTTAGGAATAAATGTTATATGTTATGCATAAAAGGCCTGGTTTCCTGTTTTGAGAAAATTACAACCTATTTAAATACAACATACTTTTTTCCTTCAATATATGTTGTTAATTTCTGAGTCAATTTGTTTATCTTATTTTTTATTTCTTTAGACAGGGTTTTGCTCTGTTGCCCAAGATGAAGCGCAGTCGCTCAATCACAGCTCACTATAGCCTTGACCTCTCATCTCTTGTAGCTCAAGTGATCCTCCCATCTCAGCCTCCCAAGTAGCTGGGACTACAGATGTGTGCCACCAAACCTAGCTAATCTTTTTTTATTTTTCATAGAGATAGGGTTTTACTATGTTGTCCAGGCGGGTCTCAAACTCCTGGTCTCAAGCAATCCTCCTGCCTTGGTCTCTCAAAGTTCTGAGATTATGGTGTGAGCCACCATGCCCAGCCTTTGTTTTCTTTGTAATGACTAAGTAAAACTTAGAGAAGGAATGCTGCCTCGCTGGAAGAGCTTTGCAATATTTTGGGGAATTCCAAGCAAAGGATAATAAAGTTTTAAAGTGTTATATACACTCATTTTCAGAATTATTGTTTTGCTGCTTTAGAATTTATTAAGTTTCAGAAAAGGATGGGGGAAGTATATTTTCTCTGTTTCTCCGTTTACACCTTAGTAAAGCATTCGACATCTGTCCCTGCTTCTCTAAAAAACAGAGAAACCAAAATGTCTTGATCCAGAAGGTCTCCCACTATCACTGCAAGCTTTTTTCTGTAAGTTACTTACAAACTTAAACCAAGAAATAAGGATCTAAAACTTCCACTAAATTATATTTAAATCAAATTGTTTGATTTATCATACTACAGGAAAATTCCAATTACAGATTATTCCCATTCAATAAAGATTTTCTTAAAAGGTCAACTCTAATAAAATTAAAGGCATAAATAAATGAGCAACATAAATGTGTGTAGGTCTGTGATTGTGTATAAATATGTATAACAGAACTGAGTTGATCCATATTCAACCCAATCGTCTACAATGTTATAATCACAATATCATATGGAAGTTCTGTAAAACCCTGGCACCCTGGCAAAGTTAAATTATATTGTTTTGTTTTCACATAAAGTGTCTTTTATTGCAAGAATGTAGTAACTAGTAACTCTCCAGAAACAAAATACTAAACGTTATGTCTTCCCCAAAAACATTCTAGATAAACAAGAGGCTAGGAATATACAGACTATAAAGTTACTTTCCAATCCATTAAATCCTTTTACATCAACCCATGTCCAGTATTTGCATTCTCAGACCAACTAATGTTCCTTATCTTGAGCTCTAATTTGCTTGCTGCAATTATTCTAAATCTGGTTCCATTTCTCCTGGGTTCCAAAGGCTATGTATAGTTCATTTACTCTTTTGTTACCCTCTGTTCCAGGAGTGGGCCAGAGAGAATAGCCATGATTAACTATATACATAATAGAACCTATAAAAGCTAAACATAGGAGAGGAAAAAGGAAGATAGCAACTGAAAAAAACAGTAAACCTTGACTCAAGAGATCCTACTCTGCCACAGACTTGCTGTATTGACCTCAAGTCACATTACCTCTCTAAATCTTACCTATTACAATACTACTTAGATAAAATATAAAGTATGCTTCCAAAGATATTCAAGGATGTACAGAGTCAGTTTTGGCAGAATGCATTTACAAGTTCTTAGTTCTGTCTGTTTCTCCTCTATTTACTGCTTTTATGGTTCTGCATTTTCACTCAAGTTTTCCAAAATTCCTATTTAGAACTACTGCTTCTGTATTGCATACAATTAGACTAATCCTTCCTAATCTGAAAGATGAGAAACATTCACTTCTAACAGCTTTCTTGAGCCCCTTACTCACTACAAATTGAGGTTTAGAACATGCCTGATCCCTTGCTTCCTCTCCCTTATCTGATTTTTCTAAACTCCTGTCTTTTAGGTTATCACTAGATCTTTTCGGTTTCTATTTAAAACAAAGTTCTTCTATTTCTTACTGTTCTTATTTTTCCATAAATCAAAGTGTTTAACATATTACAACGTTTTAGTTCTCAGTATTATCACTTTTTGACAGGTCTCATAGATAATACTCACATGTTCGAGGTACATATCTGCCCCAAAATGTTAGTAACATACTTTCCCCCATATACTATAATGCTTAGTAACATTTATGCAAATATTTCATTAAAATAAAACCTCTTCAGGAAATAAAGCTGCACAGTTATAGTTATCCTAGCAGGCACTAAAACTAGCCATAATTTCAACTGATATTAAAAATATGCATCCTTTAAATAAATAAAACAAATATTTATTAAATAATTAAATCAACTATTAATAATAAGTAAACTAAAAAGTATACACTATATATACCTACCTAGCAACAGAGTACATAAAGAGAAAATCATTGTCTGGTGAGCCCGGGGTCTTGCTATAGTCTCTATATTTCTTCTGAGTGGTATTTTTTATATCTTTCATTACAGATTCCATTTCTTTACTTAAATTTGTTTCTGACTATAAAAAAATGCAAACATAAAGTTTATATTCACTTTCTTTAATAATGGTCTAAAACTAGAATGTTTATTATATGAACATAGTAGGAAATTAAAATTAAAAAGTCAAAACAGAACATTATTATAAATATATTTAGTGTACAAAGTTAAACCAATCAAAAAATACTCTCTAAACAGTGATCTTTTATTCTAATTCTACATTGTGACTGGTAACACTGTAATCCAACTATGAATTAACCACATAAATTATGCTAAGCCAATGAGATGATGGTATTAAAATAATATGTTAGAACAAAGTTTCCATGTCTATAAAAAACCTGACTTTCATTTAAGTTCATTTTTCAAAGAATAATATCAATGTCCCGTAAGTTTAAGCATATTTTAAACACATAAGAATTTGGATTTATAAAATTTTAAAAAGACCACAAATTCTAAAATTAGTCTTCGCTTGAGAAAGGGAATTGCCAGATGAATCTATCTAGGTTTAAAGTATGCATTTCTGTTTCAAAAGTCAAATATTCACAATTTTCACATATTTACTACATAAACCAGACAGAGCTGTCACTTCTCTCAGAGACCGTATCACAAATCTATAATGAAGGTGAAATTTTTTTTTTTATGAAGGTGAAATATTTTAAGAATTTAGACCAAACAAATTCTACTGGATGGGATAAAAGATGAGTTTCCCCCTACAGTAGTCTGACTTGTGATGAACAGTTCAATCAATTACACAATATTTTATCTCTCGAATACACATACACACAGTAAATACATGTGCATGTCTGTGTAAATATATCTTCTTAATCCTAATATACCTAATGGGCATATTTTTAAGTGATTAAATTGTGCTTTATATTGAGATACATACACACACACACACACAGAGTATATATAGCTTGTGTGTTTGTTTTTAAATAATTCAACATCTTTTTTATTTTGAGAGGGAGTCTCACTCTGCTGCCTAGACTGGAGTGGCACGATCCCAGCTCACTGCAACCTCCGGCTCCTGGGTTTAAGCAATTCTCCTGCCTCAGCCTCCCGTGTAGCTGGGATTACATGTGTGTGCCAATGTGCCCGGCCAATTTTTGTATTTTTAGTAGAGATGCGGTTTTGCCATGTTGGTCAGGCTGGTTTCAAACTCCTGAACTTAAGTGATCTGTCTGTCTCAGCGCCACCACGCCTGGCTAATTTTTGTATTTTTAGTAGAGACGGGGTTTTGCCATGTTGGCCAGGCTGGTCTCAAACTCCTGACCTTAAGTTATCTGTCCGCCTCAGCCTCCCAAAGTGCTGGGATTACAGGTGTGAGCCACCGTGCCTGGCCTACTTGAACATCTTAAAAGAGCCTAACTCTATCTAAACCTATAGGGGTTCTTGACCTAGAAGACGTATATTAAAACTCAGAATTTAGCCTAAAGAGAAGTATAGCCTTTGATAATAATTTTTCCTATTACTTTTATTTAAGTATAAATAGAAGAGAACAAAACCTCTAAAAGCAATTTCTACTAAATATGTAAAAGTCCAGAGTAATTTATAAACTGAATTAAAATGAAAGCAGAAAATCAGAGCTGAGTTAACCAGGATATTTATGCCTTACACTGATGCTTACTGGGAAAGCTCCCGGTCGTCCCTGCAGCTCCTCTACTTCCTTTATGAGATCTTGTATGCTTTTGTTGCTAGGACGTTGCCAAGGGTTATTTTCCACATTGCTTCCAGGATAACATGGAAGAACACTGTTAGCAAACTGCCTACAGAGTGGACACGTGAATTCTCCTTTGTCCACCGAGAAGCCCTGAAGAACCTGGTCATTCTAAAAGACGAAATAAACATACAGATGCATGATATACACATTCATAGAAAACAAAAATTATACCACCCATTTTATAGTAAATTAATAAACCATACAAAAAAGACATCTCTAATATATGTCATAAAGAAATAAACAAAATCCTTCATTTAACTGTTAAAGTTCACCAAATCACTTCTTACATCATAGCAATTACATAACACTTGCCCTCACCAATACACTGTTTAAGTATCTTACTCTTCTCTCAGTATGAAACTTTCAAGTGATGGTGCAATTAATCTGAAATGTGGATTTAAGATAAAGAATAATTCAAAAAACAGGCCACATTAAAGTGGGTTGCCCTCCTCTTACCCCATACCCCTGTTTTCATAATCTGTAACTGACTACTGGGAAGATTATCCCAATGCTCATGTTCTTTGATCTAGGATAAATAGCTTTTAAGAGTAAATAAGCCTCAAAAAAAGTGACTTCTAAGGGGTCTAACTGCTAAATACAACTGATTGGACAACTGAGTTAGTGCTCATTTCATTATATCTTGCATCTCAAGTACTTTGACTAAGAGAACTATGAATTCTATTTTTCACTTTTTGACATTAACTTTTTAAGTCCTTAAAAATGTAACAACATATCTTCCTAAATCCAATTCTACAAACATTTACTAAGCTCCTACTATGTGATAAATGCTGTGCAAGGTGATAGCATAAAGAGTTAAGATACATTTTTCCTTCTTAAGGTACTCACGATTTAAAAGCAAAATCAGGCAAATAAATTTAGTGTGATAAATGCCACAACAGAGAAGCCTTCCCAGAGAAGAAGATTTGTGAGCTAAGTTTTAAAAATAGACAAAAAAGTGTGCTAAAAAATTGGGGCAAGGGTCCTGGTCACAGAAGAACATTCTGTGATAAGCTTCTTGACAGCCTTAATTCCAAAGAATGCTAGATACTCTTTTTTGCTGTAACTGAAGCTAGGTTCTCTCCTGAAGCACCCCCAGAAACCCTCTCAACTCACCCTCCTACATCTCTCACATCTCAGCACCCTCTGGTGCTGGCCCGAGATCATTACTCCTGCATTCCCTTGTCTTTGTGGCTCATGTCATTTAGCAATACTATCCTTTTCCTTCCTTTTCACTGCCACCTACTGCCCGCAACCACTGAAGACTTTGGTACCTCGATATGTTTTCCTCATCACTCCAAGTCCTGCATCTTCCTATGCAGTTTCACTACATATGTATACAACCAATCTTATACCTTAGTCCTTCAGCTCCTTAACCTCATCAGCTCCTATAGTTTTGGCCTCCACTCTACTCCAGCATCTGTTACCATAACAACATCCTTGTCCTGTAATAACTCAAAATTACTCGTGATCTGAAAATATTAAATTTAAACATCTTATATTCTGACTACCAACTTCCACCTCCTTTACTCCCTTCTTTTTCTCCCAGTTCATCAGGTTTTTCTTATCCTATCTGCACACCATTGTCTACCACTTCAAAAACTCATGGCAACACTTCCCACTCGCCCTCTATGTGTCCTTTCATCATTCACACCAAACAAAGCCTTCATACTAAATTAATCCAATGTATGCTGTCTCCAATTCTGCACTCAAACTGAGTGTTGTCAGAGAAAAATAAAATGCCTTCTTGCTACAAACTGTTTCCAACCTCAACTTTGTCCTTGAATACTGTCTGGCACTCTTTCTCTACATCCTAGGAAGCACTCTCTCATCCAATCCCAAAGTGGTTTTCCAGGTTTTTTTGTTTTGTTTTGTTTGAGACGGAGCCTTGCTCTATTGCCCAGGCTGGAGTGCAGTGGCGCGATCTCGGCTGACTGCAAACTCCGCCTCCAGGGTTCATGCCATTCTCCTGCCTCAGCCTCCTGAGTAGCTGGGACTACAGGCACCCGCCACAGCGCCCGGCTAATTTTTTTTGTATTTTTAGTAGAGACGGGGTTTCACTGTGTTAGCCAGGATGGTCTCGATCTCCTGACCTCGTGATCCGTCCGCCTCGGCCTCCCAAAGTGCTGGGATTACAGGCATGAGCCACCATGCCCAGCCTTGTTCTCTTTTTTTGTTTGTTTGTTTGTTTGTTTTGAGACGGAGTTTTGCTTTTGTTGCCCAGGCTGGAGTGCAATAGCGCGATCTCAGTTCACTGCAACCTCCACCTCCCGGGTTTAAGCAATTCTCCTGCCTCAGCCTCCTGAGTAGCTGGGATTACAGGCGCTCGCCACCACATCCAGCTAATTTTTGTATTTTTAGTATAGATGGGGTTTTGCCATGTTGGCCAGGCTGGTCTCGAACTCCTGACCTCAGGTGATCCACCCACCTTGGCCTCCCAAAGTGCTGAAATTACAGGCATGAGCCACCGTACCTGGCCCCCAAAGAGGTTTTTCAAACCACCTCCTTATCTGCCAAGTCACTCACCTTCCCCACCCCTGCCCCCTTTACTCTAGGAGCATGAGGTTATACCTCATATCTCAGACAGAAGAGACTCATGGCAACTCCTTCAGCATCCTGCCCTCTCCCATCACAAATATATAATTAATTAACCCCATCAATCCTTCCAGCTACTTTCTTCTTTCTATCACCTTTACTCATCTCTCTCCTAAGTAGTCTCCCATACAACCACTACATGACCTAATGTGTCTAGTGTCTAATGTCTAATGTGAGACTTTGTTATTTCCAATCAAAATCTTTCAGTGTCATCATCCCTATCACGTTGATTCCTTCTTCCCCCCGTGCTCCAGAAGACTGTCCTTCTAAATATATTTCAAATCTATATTCTCCTCTCCATTTTCATAGACATGAGTAAGTCCAAGCCCCCACCACATTTTTTCTTACTTTTCTGCAATTCCCTTTCTACACAACTGTCACAATGACTCTTCTGGACATTTTATATTTCTGCTTCAGAGTCTTTAATGGCTTTCTCTAAGGAATCTACATAAAGTCCAAATTCTTTAAATGGACCAGAAGGCCCCTTACAATGTAAACCTTAACTACTTATCCTGTCTCATCTCTCATCACTCAAGCACCTTACTTCATCAAAATGTTCTGGAACCTGGCAGATGGCCAGGCACGGTGGCTCACGCCTGTAATCCTAGCACTTTGGGAGGCTGAGGCGGATGGATCATGAGGTCAGGAGATCGAGACCATCCTGGCTAACATGGTGAAACCCCGTCTCTGCTAAAAATACAAAAAATTAGCCGGGCGTGGTGGCGGGCGCCTGTAGTCCCAGCCACTCGGGAGGCTGAAGCAGGAGAACAGCGTGAACCCGGGAGGCGGAGCTTGCAGTGAGCTGAGATCGCGCCACTGCACTCCAGCCTGGGCACAGAGTGAGACTCCATCTCGGAGGGAAAAAAAAAAAAGACTCTGTGTATACCTAACATTTAGCATGCGTACTGTAACTGTTTACTTGTTTCTCTTACGTAATACATAGTAAACTCATTGAGGGAAGGAACTGTGCCTTATGTACCATTGTATCCACAATGATTATCATGGTATCTGTAACACTGTAGATACTGAATAAATATTTGCTGAAGGAATAGTTGAATACAGGGATATGAAAAATGCATAATGTGTTTAAGGAACTAGTAATTAGCTTATTAATGTTGAATTGATGGAAGACAACACTAAAGCAATAGGCAAGACCAGATCCTGGAGTACCTGAATGCCATTCAGAGAATAGTGAACTTTATCCTATCAGGAGGAAGACAGCAAGAGATTTTAAGCCAACAACACGTATTGTTGATTTAAATTTTAGAAAGCTCAATGTAGTAAATAAGTTACACCTGGAATAAGGAAATCAGTAAGAAACCAATTCCTATAATCAAGATGAGCGAGGAAGGCATACACAAAAAAGTAGCAGTGGGATTAATGAAGGTAGAATATAGTCAAGTGAGTTTTAGAAGGCAGAATCAATAGAATTTTGGTAAGGGACTGAAAGTGAGAGGTGAGGAATAGGAAGGAAAAAAGAGATATCTACTGCTTCTGAGTTAGGAACATGAGAATATAGAATATAGAAGTTGCTTTTAAGAAGTTGTGCTGCTTGAACTCAGGAGCGTAAGGCTTCAGTAAGCTATGATCGAGCCACTGCACTCCATCCTGGGAAACAGAGTGAGACCCTATCTCAAAAATAAATAAATAAATAAAATAAAAGTTACACTGAAGGAGAAAGAGAAGTCTTCAGCTATAGGAAAATAAGAAAATGTAACATCCAGGGAAGGATTCTGAATGGGAGAGGTTTGAACTCAGCTCCTGATGAGCTGAGAAGGGGCAGAAGAGGCAGAAAAACTGAAAATACAGAAGAAAAAGAAGTTACCTACTGATGAATTAAGGCCCCTGAGGTGTTGGGGAGAAAGGTCTACCAGAGCTCAGGCAGAAAAGTTATTCCTGAACAGAAGAAGGGCTACAGTACTACCTCAAAGAGTAGCAAAGAAAAGACTGGTTGGGATGTTGGACTTATTTATCAGGGAACAGAAAAGCAAGATAGGAATCTAAGGGAATGTGACAACAGACACAGTTTTCTTAATGACAAAGGAAGAGACGGAATCTGTTAAGAGGAAATGAATCTTGGGGAGGCAAAGGTTTGGAATAGCTGCTGAGGAAAACAGGAGAGGGAACTGATCAAAGACAGGTAAATGAATTAATAGGCAGTATTTATAGCCCATAACCCTAGTCTAAGCCACTGTTATAGGAAGCCACAAGTTTGTGATAATAATCATTAACCTAGTTTTATGACTTTTCAAGCTGGGATAGCTGACTGGGTCTAAAATCAAAGGAGGCTGATTAAATGAGATTGACAAGAATAGAATGGGTATAGTACAAGAAAGTGAGGATAGCAAAGAGCTAATACACTAGGAAAAAATTCAAAGGGTTAAAGGACTATAGATCTTGATGTCAGAGGCAAATCACAATAATGAGAGTGAAGACAAGAGAACTTATGTGATAATCATAAGGTGACATGGTAGGATATTAAAGCTTAATATTTCAGAGAGAGTAGCAAAGTCTAAAGTGCAGCCATGAAAGTCAGTTGCTAAAGTGAAAAAAATGTTTCTTTTTTTTTTCTTTTTTTTTTGAGATGGAGTCTCTCTCTGTTGCCCAGGCTGGAGTGCAGTGGTGCAACCTCAGCTCACTGCAACCTCTGCCTCACAGAGTCAAGTGATTCTCCTGCCTCAGCCTCCCAAGTAGCTGGGATTACAGGTGCACACCACCATGCCCGGCTAATTTTTGTATTTTTAGTAGAGACAGGGTTTTGCCAGGTTGGCCAGGTTGGTCTCGAACTCCTGACCTCAAGTGATCTGCCCATCTCGGCCTCCCACAGTGCTGGGATTACAGGCATGAACCACTGCGTCTGGCTAGTTGCTAAAATGCAATTGAAATTAAAAAATGAAAATCCTTGAAGTTGAACAGGTCTGTGTTAAAGTGAGACTGGATAGTTTATACGATGATCAAAATCACCTAAAAAGATGAGCTGGAATTGGGATGTATATACTATAAAAAGATTTAATACCTGGAAAGATACATGCACCTTTAAAAAATTTTTGCAATCAACTTACCCGTAATGATTCCATGTAAGATTTATGACAATCTATATGTAATGTGTGACCACAGGTTTGTACATAAACACCTCCTTCCCAGCCAATTGATACTGCCAAGAGACATGAACTCTTCAAAATAAAAAGAAGACAAATACAATTAATTTTAAAGAAGTACAAACATATTTAAATATTAGTATGTCCACATAAACCTCTGCATGATTTCCTATTTTTATATTAATGTGGAGTTTCTATTCTTGTGATATCAATTAATGCCTGACTAGATAGTCTTAAGGCACTATCTTTAAAATTGGAATACCATGAAGTTGTAGCTCCCAAACTTCTATACTCATAATGAAAGAGAATAAATATTATGAACTAGCCTTTGTCTGCTCCATAAAATATATGCTCTCAATATTACACTATAGTTCAGTATGAACTATACTGTTGCTGAGATAAAGTATGGTACTGAATCTCTCTATGATTTCTGACAGTAACAACTTACTTCTTGAAACGCCTACTTTCCTCTGGTTTAATGCTACTCTCTCTTGGTTTCGTTCCTGCCTCTTTAACTGTTTTTCTCAGCCTTCCTTCTAAGGATTTTTTTTCTTCGCTTACCCCTTCAATGTCTATTCCTCTAATCCTCAAGGTTCTATTCTCAGTGCAACTCTCTTCTCATTAAAACTATTTTTCCTAGTGATTTAAGCAGTAATTTTGACTACCCCACAAGCTTAGATCTCTTGCCTGACTGTTAGATACAAGTACTCATGCCACTCAGAAATCTCCAGTTTAATGTCCCACAGACAATATAAAATCAATGTGCCAAAAACGTAAATTGTTATCTTCTCCATGAATCATCTCCCTCCTCTTGGTTCAATAACTCCACAATCTATTTAGTCACCAAGTCAGAAAGCCAAGAGTCATTCTATATCACACTCTTACCTTCATACCACAATATCAGTTCCCAAATCATATGGATTCTGTCTCCTAAATAATTCATGATTTTGGTCTTTCCTCTTCATTTCCAGTACATAATATTCAAGTCTATATCCCACGGAGTGGGAGAAGTGGTTCTTAAACAGTTTCTTAACTCGTCTCCTTAACTCAAATTTGTTCTCTCCATGATGTAACCTCCATACAGCTTTATAAAGTACAAATCTAGTCACAAGAATAACCCAAAAACATGCCTTAATATTTACAAGGTCTTAATATAATATACAATAAAGAAGGGACCTAGACTATATAAGCAAACTATATATCCTTTCCGAATTTGTTTTTTTTTGTTTTGTTTTTTGAGGGTTTTTTTTTTGAGATTAAGTTTCACTCTTGTTGCCCAGGCTGGAGTGCGATGGCGCGATCTCGGCTCACCGCAACCTCCGCCTCCCGGGTTCAAGTGATTCTCCTGCCTCAGCCTTCCAAGTAGCTGGGATTACAGGCATGCGCCACCACACCCAGCTAATTTTGTATTTTTAGTAGAGACAGGGTTTCTCCATGTTGGTCAGGCTGGTCTCGAACTCCCGACCTCAGGGAGTGATCCACCCGTCTCGGCCTCCCAAAGTGCTGGGATTACAGGCATGAGCCACCGTGCCTGGCTCCAAATTTGTTTTAAAAGTTTCTTTCTTTCATCTTTCCTTTCTCTTTTACATCTTCAACTTCTCTTTCATTGCTAATTCCTCCCTCTAAATCTATAAATAGGCTGAAGACTTATTCTCCTAAAATCTCTTTCTTAGAATTTTCATCAATTGGCCTCTGTCAAATAGCATTTGGGCCTAAACTTTAATTCATTCTCTACAATCTGTAGTAAATAGATGGGTGGGCCAGAGGAATATGAAGGCACAAGATCTAACAGGACTGGCAACATATGATGAGATTTGAGAGCCATCAAACAAGCATGTACTTACATGCTTAAAAAACTGAATCAATCTTTTAATTTTATTTTTATAATGTAAGATGACCAATGATCTTTAAATGACAGTAAACAAAGTTCCGATATTAAATCAAGACTCTTCACGAGTATCTAAAGTTGAAAGTACTGTGTATTACATAGTACAAAATGACTTCCCAGCCAATTTAAAGATGTGAAGCTGCATAAATCAAATACAGCTGGTGAGCAGGCTTCTACTGTTACAAATCAGAAAAACAACAGGAGGCCGGCTCATCTTTGTTTTATGTTTTGGAGCTGCTTGAAATAGAAGCAGATTTTGGTGTTAGATCATTTTAGAATGACTGGTACTCCGTTAATAAACCAGCTGCTCTCTTTGGCACTATACTACAAAAAGGCAATTAATCTGTATTTTTAATAAAAATGGCTAGCTTTTAAAACTGGAAACAATGAGTCATTTGTCTATACAACTTTTAGACGTTTGAGTTTGCCAGTCAAAAAATGCAGGATAACACTTAATAATGTGAGACTAGTATTTTAGGGAGACCTCAAGTATCCACCACTGTGCTAAGTGCCTAACACTGAAATGTCACAACCTCAATAATTACTAAAACCTCATAAAGAAGCTGGAGTTATCCCTTTTTACAAGAGAGGAATGATAACTTTACCAAGATCACTAAGTTATAAGTTGAAACCCAAGTCTGTCTGACTCCACAGCTCAGGTTCCTTCTCTCTGTTGTGTCATATTTCCCATGTGTTACACTTCCAGTTTCTACAGTGAATGCACTGTCTTACATAACTAATATTCTACATGTCAATTCTGTAAAATGCATGCATTTAATCTGAAGACAGTAGAATCTACAGTTTAATCCTATAATCAATATCAGTGCCCACTGATAGTCATTCTTCTGCTCTATACAGTCTGGTCCAGCTACCACTCTGGTACTCTTATGTTTACAGTAATTCAGGAAGAAACCCAGTAAGCATCTACAACACACATAGCATGTGCTAGCCCCTGAATCAACATGAGGCATAGCCCTGGACCTCCGGAGGTATGCAGTCTAGGGAAAATGCCATATATACATAAAACAGGTCTTATAAAAGCATACAAAAGTAATGATGTAGGAATAAAAATCTCACAATCACTAACAGAAACACAACAGAGTATAATCCAACTCAGATTTCAGCTCAGAGACTTTTTATAAAAAAGATTTTTTTTCTAGAAATGAATAATTACTCTGGCTGCAAAAAAAGAGATATGCTACCTTTTTGCTCCCATTTATTAGATCGTCTCTTCCCTCAAAATTATTATGCTCTTAGGTCTAGGTTTATTTTGATTGAATTTTTAAAAAGTTTTCTATTTGGTGTTGGGATTCATCTTTACCTGTTTACTCTAAAGTAATTAAAACCAGGATTATTGATAGTGGCAGGAGACAGACAAATTCCTAGACAGACAGGGCCAGGTCCCTGGTGAAACCCAACCTCCAAACCACAGACAATTTAAAGCCTGAAAACCGAGCTGCAGTTTCAGGTAGAATCCATGACTGGAGTGAGAACTTCCTTGAAAATCAAATGGTGCTTTTATCAGGTCCACACATGGACCATTCAGCATGCACTCCCCCATTCTGAGACCATGAAAACCATGGACTCAGTCACAAGGCAGCTACCCATTTTCAGGCCCCCTCTCACACAGAAAGCTACCCACTTCAGGTCCCCTCTTGTTGTTGAGATCTTTTCTGTCACTTGATAAAATTCTTCTCTGCCTTGCTCACTCTCTGGTGTCCATGTACTTCATTCTTCTTGGTTGTGGGACAAGAACCTACCCACCAAATGGCAGGAGCAAAAAGGGCTGTAACATGCTCCTGGCCGGCTCACAGAGCTGTGGGTAGTGGAAATGAAAAGAGTTGTGACATGCCTCCATTCACTAGACTACAGGAGTGAAGAGCTGTGACCCTTCTGGGGGCCCAGACCTCGGCACTCCCCAAGCAGAAGCTGTGACACCCCCTTGGGGCTCTGTGGTTGTTGGTGTCTCCGAGTTTTCGGGTGCCACTGCATCCCCCTCATTTGAATGCTGGCACCCAGCCACAGAAGCTGCTTGCAGCACACCTGGCCCCACCACAGGAAGAGCTTGGAGCTGCAGTGGTTGCGGGATCCAGGCTGGGGAGCGAGTTGAGCGCAGCCTGCCAGCCAGCCTGGGTAGAGTGAGCCCAGTGGGCCCGAGCGAAGCCCAGGCAGAGGTGCCGCCAGCCACAGAGGTTTCTGCCTAGTGAAGTGGCACCAAAAGAATCCTGTGTCGTTATGACAAAAAAATAAAGTCTAAATAAGGTGGTAGTAAATTTCTGCAAAAGCAGAACTTAGCATTGTTCCCCAATTTTCCTTGAAAATAAAATATTTATTGGCCTCTGATTAATAAAGTAATATATGTATCCTGTAAAAAAAAAATCCAAAGCAGGCCAGGCGTAGTGGCTCACGCCTGTAATCCCAACACTTTAGGAGGCCGAGGCGAGCAGATCACGAGGTCAAGAGATCGAGACCATCCTGGCCAACATGGTGAAACCCTGTCTCTACTAAAAATATAAAAAATTAGCCGGACATGGTGGTGGGCGCTTGTAGTCCCAGCTACTCGGAAGGCTGAGGCAGGGGAATCATTTGAACCCAGGCCCCAGGAGGCAGAGGTCGCAGTGAGCCGAGATCGCACCACTGCACTCCAGCCTGGCGACGGAGTGAGACTCTATCTAAAAAAAAAAAAGTCCAAAGCAATAAAGAACAAAGAAAAAAGTGTGAAAATATGTGTACACACATACGTGTATTTATACACACGCACATACAGAGACTGCTACAAAATAACCATAATTTCATTTTAAAGTCTCTGAAAATATACGGAAGCATGACCCTTATTACCTAACCCAAACTGTCTAACAGGCCTAACCTAGCCTTCCTAAATGGGATAGCTTGAATATTTAAAACATCACTTTACATTTATATTGACCTGTATTATATGCAGAGTGACCTATATGCAGGGTGAACCCTAACCTGGTGATTACTGCATGAAAGATCATTATCAGCCCTATTTTACAGATGAGGAAATTGAGTCTCAGACCACTTAAGGGATTTGGCCAAGCTCACATTGCTCAGAAATGGCAGAATCAGGACCAAACCCCAGTTTTTCTGGTCTAGGACTCTTTCTACTCTACACAATACCTCCCTGTAGGTCCATCAGCTCCTGCAGAAGCCACCAGAAACCTTCCTGTCAGCCTAGCATATTAAGGAACCAGACTCTACTCTGGCTCTTATCATCACTAGGTCAGTTCCTATTTATTCTGATTATGTATTCTGTCTTCCACTTATCTTACTAATTTCTTCCACTTCAACCAATGGATTTATGGGCAAGAAAGAAGTTCTATTTGGAAATCTATCCATATAATCATCTCATATAGCTAACTAAAAATAATGTTTTACTTTATATTTTAAGCTAATATCTTACATTTATTTAATTCAAGACACAGTAGATTTAAAAAACTACAACAGGAGAAAGGAAACCCCATTTGATAATCCACTCAGAAAACATCAAAAGGAATACAGAAATTTTAAAAAGACGTTAACAATGCTGCTGCTACTAAAGTTTATGTTGAAGGCCTTCAGATACTTCTGAGTGTCAGAGCCTGAAAAAAAACTACTAAGTTTGTAAGAAGTCATAGCAGATATGAATCAAATCCATCCTTACTTTACATTTTAAAAGTATCATAATGAAATTTTATTATATATCTTTAAATGAAAGTAAAAGAGGGAGGCAAAAATCTTCATACAACATTCCTACCATAATAAAAGTTTCTACAGAGTTAATACATTAAGTCCTCACTTTAATGTTATCAATAGGTTCTTGGAAACTGTGACTTTAAGCAAATGATGTGGAACAAAACTAATTTAACCACAGGTTAATTGATATAAACAAGAGTTAAATTCCTACAGTATATTTCTGATTACAAAAACATCATCAAAACTTCTAAAGACCTAAAACATTTCTAATACGAAACACTGAAATAAATGAGGAGTATGCATACATTTGAGAAAGTTTAATAAAAACAAGATAACGATTTACCCAATTTTTGACAAAACAATGAGTGCTGTCAGTAGTAGTGGTGATGGGTTAAATTAAGGAATAAATGTTTGCAAAGTGAAAATCGTTAAAGAGCACTTCCTATTACCATGCAGTTTAAAAACAAACAATAACAAATATGCGGGTTCACTGAGCCCTTTCATACCACATCGTTATTATGCAGCTGTATAATTATCATATACTTTATAAATTTTTACTTTATCATATACTTTATAAATTTATAAATTAAAAAATAATATGTTTTCATTATTTCATTCATTTTCCAGCCTACTTATTCCAGTTCACAGTCATAAGTGGCTGGAGCCTATCCCACAGCTCAGAGCACAAGGAAGGAATCGACCCTGGGCAGGACCCCATCCCATGGCAGGACACACTCACATCCACACCCATACTGACTCATACCAGGACAATTTAGACATGCTAATTAACCTAATGTGCAGCACATCTTTGAGAAGTAGGAAGAACTGGAATACCCAGACAAAACCCATAAAGACATGGGGAGAACACATAAATTCCCCACTGACAGTGGCCCCAGTAGGGAATTTATTTTTTTCTCATCAACATTATAACAAAACAATGTTGAAAGAAACAACGTTATTTAAGGACCTGCTGTACTCATCATTCCACTTAATTGAATGTGTGTATCACACAACAAACAACATTTAAAACAAAGGTATCACATTTATTACCTGAAATGTTTATTAACAGATTTCCATTTCTTTCTATCCACATATTAATTTTTTTCTAATAAACTTTCAAATTTAACATCAGAATGCCATTTTGGTAAAAGACATGTAAAATTCTGGAGGGAAATAACCATCAACTTGGCAGACAAAAGTACTATTTTATAAAGAGTACTTACATCCTTAAAATAACGCTGTAATAATGAAAGCCTCACATCATGAACGGCTGCACAGGTATCCCAAGGGTAAATCTGCTCCTCTTCACTGATCGGCAACTTTTTTGGCTCAACATTGTCACGGCACTGCCCCAAAACTACATTAACAGATAAAAGCTCATTAATCAAAAATAATCAGTGCCATAGACCTGTAACTCCAAGAAAAGCTGAGTTATTTACCACAAGCAACTCGAATTATTTCACTATTAGAATATTTTTAAAGACCCCTCAAAAAAGTGGTATTCTAGTTTTCTTCTACAGGCTAAATAAAGCTTCACATATGCCAATATTTACTTTAAAAAATAACACTGAACTATGATTATAAACTCAAGATGGATGGATGGATGGGTTCCTAAATCTGTCCACTGAAAAAGCCTACATGATTTAACTCTCCAGTATTCACAAACTTTATTTCTAAATATACTATTTCTCACTAAAAGGAAGAAGAGATCCTTGGAGAAAGAGCTGAGTTCAGGGTTGGGGAAAAGTGCAAGGTGAGCCCGGAAGGATGTGTAATTAAAAAGAGCAAGGAAGTGTTCAAACACTGAGGGAGCAGATTTATAAAGACCTGGAGTTCTGGTAAAATCTGAGAAAAGTTGAATATTAAAAAGAATAATAATAGTAATAGATAATACAATACGTTCACTGACCCAGGCAAGGAAAATCAAATAAAAGGGTAAAAGGGTGAGTAGAGTCTTAACGTATCATCCTACAGATTACCTACTACCTTACCCAAGGTATCAAACTTAGTTGGCACCACCCATAATAGGACAAATTGACACAGTGAACCTCCTGATGTAACGCTGTTGGAAGGAACATCACCTGTATAATACCCTTGCCAAAACTGTTTAACTTCAATCTAGTAACAAGTAAATAATCACACAAATCCAGATTCTGAGATATTCTATGGAACAACCAACCTGGACTCTGAAACTTTAAAAAGGGGCTAGAGAAACTGTTCTGAATTACAGGAGACTAACAAGAAATGATAATGGAAAACAATACATGATATTTTATTCGATTGTGGATCAAGAAATATCTGCTATAAAAATATTACTGACTCTGACCACAAAAAAATGATATAAGTGTATATGTGTATATGTTAATCAGCCTAATGGTAAAGTGGTATATACATTAATTAGCTTGACTTAATCATTCCACAATGTATACATGTCAAAATATCATATCACATTTATGTACCCCATAAATATGTACAATTTTTATTTATCAAGTAAATAAGAAACACAAAAAATATTGCAGGGACAACTGAGAGAATCTGAATATAAACAGTATTTGATGTTACTAATGTTACATTTCTTAGGAATGATAATGGTACCATAATTATGTAAAAGAATATCCTTGGGCTGGGTGTGGTGGCTCATGCCTGTAAACCCAGCACTTTGGGAGGCCAAGGTGGACAGACTACTTGAGGCCAGAAGTTCAAGACCGGCCTGGCCAACATGACAAAACCCCATCTCTAATAAAAATACAAAATTTAGCTGGGTATGGTGGTGCACACCTGTAATCCCAGCTACTCAAGAGGCTAAGGCATGAGAATTGCTTGAGCCTGGGAGGCTGGGGTTGCAGTGAGCTGAGATCGTGCCACTGCACTCTAGCCTGAGCAACAGAGAGGGACTCTGTCTCAAAATATACATGAGAAATTTTTAAAAAAGAATATCCTTGTTCTTAGGAGTTATATTCTAAAGTATTTACAGATAAAATATCATGATGTGTGCATCAGAAAAGCTGCTCTTTAAAAAGGGAATAATAGGTTTATCACTGCGGGCCTTAAGTTTTGCAAGGATTTATAACAGCAACAGAAATAAGAGACAAAAGCTGGTAGATGCTACCAGCTAAAATATAATTACCATGATGCATAATCCTCTTAATATGCTGCTGCATTCAGTTTGCTAGAATTTTGTTGAGAATTTTTGCATGTATACTCATAAGGGATATTGGTCTATTGTTTTCCTGTGTTTATCTGGCTTTGGTATCAAAGCTAGCCTCATAGAATGCTAGCCTCAGAATAAGTTGGGAAGTGTTCACTCCTCTATTTTTTGGACAAGTTTGAGAAGCATTGGTGTTAATTCTTTAAATGACTGATAGAATTCATCAGTGAAGCCATCTGGTCCTGTCCTTTTCACTGTCAGATTTTTAAAAATTACTGAATCAATCTTTTTGTTATTAATATGTTCAAACTTTTTATTACTTCTTGGGTCCATTTGGTAGTTTGTATATTTCTAGGAAATCATTCATTTAATCCATGTCATCTAATTTTTTGGCATAAATTGGTCATAGTATTCTCTTATAATCCTTTCTATTTCCGTGAGGTCTGTAGTAAAGTCAATAATTTCATTTCTGATTTTAGTTATTTGAATCTTTTTTAATGTATGCATTTACAGCTGTAAATTTCCCCATTTTCACTGCATTCTAAAGGTTTGGGTATGTTGCATTTTCATTTTCCTTCACCTCAAAGTGTTTTCTAATTTCATTTGTAATTTATTCTTTGGTCCATTGGTTGTTTAAGAGTATGTTGTTTTAGGCCAGGCACGGTGGCTCACACCTGTAATCCCAACACTTTGGGAGGCCGAGGCAGGCAGATCACAAGGTCAGGAGATCGAGACCATCCTGGCTAACACGGTGAAATCCCATCTCTACTAAAAATACAAAAAATTAGCTGGGCATCGTGGTGGGCGCCTGTGGTCCCAGCTACTTGGGAAGCTGAGGCAGGAGAATGGCGTGAACCCAGGAGATGGAGCTTACAGTGAGCCGAGACCACGCCACTGCACTCCAGCCTGCATGACAGAGTGAGACTCCATCTCAAAAAAATAATAATAATAAAATAAAGAGTATGTTGTTTAATTTCCACATACTTGCGAATTTCCCAGGTTTCCTTTTGTTATTCATAGCTAGTTTCATTCCATTATGACCACAGACAATTTTTTGAATAATTTCAATCTTTTAAAATGTTATTGAGGCTTGTTTTGTGGCCTAACATATGGTCTACCTAGGATAATGTTCCATATACCATTGAGAAAAATATACATTCCACTGTTATTGGGTGGAGTGTTCTATATAAGTCTGTTAGGTCTGGTTGTTTTACAGTGTTGCTCAAGTATTCAGTCTCCTTTCTGATCTTCTGTCTAGTTGTTCTATAAAGTCTCCAATTATTATTTTAGAAGTATCTATTTCTCCCTTCAATTCTGTCCATTTTTGCTTCCTACATTGGGGGCTCTGTTGTTTGGAGCATATATGTTTATAATACCTTCATGATGGATTGGCTGTTTATCAATATATAATCTCCTTCTTTGTCCCTTGTAACAATTCTTAACTTACAATTTATTTTGTCTCATAGTATAACCATCCCAGCTCTCTTTTGGTTACTATTTGCATGGAATCTCTTCCCATCCTTTCACTTTCAACTTATTGTGTCTCTGGATCTAAAGTGAATCTCTTGTAGCATCACATTATTAAAAATTCATTCTGTCAACCTCTGCCTTTTACCTGGGCAGTTTAATGCATTTATATTTTAAGTAATTACTAACTTTAAAAAAAAAATTAATTCTTCCTTTTTGCTATTTTCTATTTCTTCTTTAATTGATTACTGCCTTCTTCTGTAATTAATTGAATTTTCTGGTATAAAATTTTGATTCCCTTCTCTTTTCTTTTATGTGTGCGTGTGTGTGTGTGTGTGTGTGTGTGTGTAACTTTTTTTATAGTGTTTACCCTAGGGATTAGAATTAACATCTTTACTTTGTAACAATCAAATTTAAATAAATATCTACTTCATTTCAGAAATATACAAAAACTGCTCCATCCCCCTTCCCTTTGTGTTTTTATCTCAATGCCTACACTCTTCCACAAACAAGAACATTATTATTTGGTTTACAAATCTAGATATACAGTTCTTTCCGGATTTACTTTCTTTTATTATATATATTTTTGAAGTGCTATGAAAACTAACTGCTCTTTCTGAATCTTCGCAACTTTGGACTTTCTGAATCTTTGCAAAGATTGTAGGGTTTAGTAAAATGAAAAGACTATATAATATTGTATTATTCTCCTATGGAGAACTGAAGCTCCCCAAATCAGTAATGTTTACAACAGGCATTCTGAGTAATAATGAGATGGCACATAAATTAATATCTTTCCATGTAGATAAATGTACTTAAAGGCCCTTAATTAAGCAGTGTTTTGAAGGGTTCCTAATCAAAAGTCTGTAATTTAGCATAAATCACATATAAAAATAAAGAGTTAAAAGCATGAGACTTTTCTTTAATACATGGTTTGAAGAACATGGCAATAAAGTATCAGTGAACACTAAAAAGATCTAGAACAATAAGCACACCTAGCATCCAGACTTTTGTCTCTAAATACCATTTCCCACTAAGAAGGAACTAATGCTTCTTTGAGAGATTGCTGATTTCAGGGCAGGAAATGTGTAAGATAAATTTATTGTAACTTGCCACATCAAAAAATGTAGAAAGACCCAAGGCTACTTACTACTCTAGCCTTGTATCAAAAGAACTCAGGAGACAACTCGAATAAGCTCTCAGTGAACAAAGATGGAAGAACACGAGCATCAACAAGAAAGTAACTATAGAGTTATTAATAGAGTTCATAATGATTAAAAACAGTTCATTAATGATACCTGAAAGTACTAATTATCTTTAGAAAATGATTTTTAAACCCCACTATCTCAATATTTTGAGCACCTGTAGTAAATAAAAGGAAAGAATACTATGTCTACCCTGCCTTTCCTGTGTAATCTGTATCTCAGAGCAACAAAAAATAGGTGATGAAGTGAAATTTCTTTTATAGAAGTATATGTCAGCTAATAAACAACAAAAAAAAACATGAAAGAGATTTGTAATCTCTGATCAACTGATGGATTTAGGCAGTAATCATCACTTCCTACTAATATCACAGAGAGAAAACAGAGGGAACAGAGGAATATGTTAAACATCACAGCAACATTCTGAAAAATCCAAATTGGTTTTCAATGATCCAATTTCTTTAAAAAAGTAAAATGATGGGAGGAGGGGGTAAAGATAGAGGGAGAGTGGATCTATTAATTAAAAGACCACAAAGGAATACTGCAACTATAAATAAATTAAGCAAAATAAATAAATAAATAGAGACAATGGGAAAATTTTAAACACTGACTAGATGTTTGATGATACTGAGGAATTTATTTAGGACTGACTGTGGTTATGTTTAAAAAACAAGACCTTTCTTTTTAACAGAAACACTGATTTTTTTACAGATGAAATTATATGATGTCTAAAATCTGCTTCGAAATAATTTTAATAAGGAGGGAACAAATGAAATAAAATTAGCCAGAAATTAATCACTGTTGAAGATAGATGGGGACATGGGGGTTCACTTTGCACATCTCCTTAGCATACTGTTAAAAATTTTCCATATTCAAATCTAAAAGAGAAGAAATGAATCAAAATAAAGAAGCCCAGAGAAAAAAGGGGTAAAAGGGGGAAAGTATCAATGGGTGGATAAGGCTTAGATGGTAAAGAAGGAAACAGCTAGAGAATTCACCTATTATACTAAAATTATTCCTGAGTTTTAATACTCTTTAATGTCAGTTTCTTTTTTTCTTTTTTAATTTTTTTAAAGATAGGGTCTTACTCTATCACGCAAGCTAGAGTGCAGTGGTGCAATCTCAGCTCACTGCAACCTCGACCTCTTGGGCTCAGGCAATCCTCCCACCTTGGCCTCCTGAGTAGCTGGGACCACAGGTGCACGTCACCACACCTGTCTAATTTTACTTTTTGTAGAGACAGGGTCTTACTGTGTTGCTCAGGCTGGTCTTGAACTCCTAGACTCAAGCAATCCTCCCGCCTTGGCTTCCCAAAATGCTGGAATTACAGGCATGAACCACTGTGTCCTGGCAAAATTAGTTTCTTATTTTTTTCCTTCTATCTCTAAGGGATAAGGCAGCTACAGTATAGTGGAATTGTTTAATATTTATTGGTCTAGCTAGCATATACAATTGTTTAAAAGAGACTTTAAAAAGTAACAGACCAAATAAACTTAAAAACATAAAATAATGAACAAATAAAAGCTTAAAACAAGAACGTAAGTTTCACTGGAGCAGGGATTTTGTTTTGTCTCTTACTAGAACAGTGCCTGACACCTAGGAGCTCAATAAATATCTGTGAAATAAATTAATGAATAAAACAAATCATTACATTGATAACTATATAGTATTTAATCACGAAGTTGAAAGTCAATTGGCAATAATCTAATAAACTGCTTTCCTAAGAGTAGTAGAAAGGAAAAGTAGCTGTAAAAGTAGTTAATACTTCCACACATTTCCCTTTCAGTAAGCATTTCTGATTTGGACAGCTCTACTTCAATGTCCCACTAAATCAGGATTTCCCAAATCAATTCATTTTAGGCAAGAAGAGTAACAGAACAAATGAATTTACTAGGCATCATATTGGATTCTTTTTGTTTATATTACATTACTTAACCAATACAAAAATCCTCTAAAGTCAATATGAGCTCTCTATATAAAAGAAAAAAACATATTTGGCCACAGTAAGTAAACCAATACCATTTTTGAATTCAGGGGAGTTTCTAATATCTAACTCTTTCCACTTTACCCTACTAATTCAGAGAGTTAACACCCTAGAAAATAATCCTCTGGAGAAATATGTAAGAATTTTTTTTCTCTTTATTTTACACATACTCTTGTTGGAAAAGGATTAAATTTATTGCGACTAGATTGTACAAGAATTATCACTACCCTCAAAAATACTTCATTATGGAAGACAATGGACACCATTCAGACAAATCCTTCAAACTTTTAAAATTATATTTATAATTTATAATAAAATTATATAGTTTAAAACTATAGACTGGTAAACATACCAATTCACAGACTGTTTGAACAAATAAAGGCAGAGCTGTCTAAATATGCCTTGTGTAATTAAAAACTGAGAATATTTATGGGCTAAGGAGTTTTCCAGATTTTAGAACAATTGTTGTTGTGTTTTTTTTTTTTTTTTTTTTTTTTTTGAGACAGAGTCTTGCTCTGTCACCCAGGCTGGAGTGCAGTGGTGCAATCTCAGCTCACTGCAACCTCTGCCTCCCAGGTTCCAGCGATTCTCCTGCCTCAGGCTCCCAAATAGCTGGGATTACAGGCGCCCTCCACCACACCGGCCAATATTTTATATTTTTAGTAGAGACAGGGTTTCACCATGTTGGCCATGTTGGCTAGTATTGAACTCCTGACCTCAGGTGATCTGCCCACCTCAGCCTCCCAAAGTGCTGGAATTACAGATGCGAGGCACCACACCCGGCCAGAACAACTATAATTACCAAGAAAGCTGAACGCAGTTATCGGCCACCTAGCATTGGTAATATACCATCACACTTTAAAGAAAAAAATTGTGAAACCATATAGCAAGATCTCTGTTAGGAGTTTCTTCTAACACTCATGTCCAGGAAAGTAAGATATTACCAGATAAAGAATCTTTGTTATTTGGATCTAAACTGACCCTTGCCTAGTTATAAGTAGACAAAGATATAATTTTCATTTAATACAGATATTTATTAATCTGTTGTATATACTTCAGCTCTAAAATGTTCCCATGAAAAAATTACTTTGATTTTACCTGAGGATGCTTGTAACAGTACAACTAATCCAGTAGGTCGATCTTCAGAGGAGGGGCCACTCTGTCCACAAATAACACAGTCATATACTGCCTCGGAAACCTGTGGTTCTGCCGTGGTGATCTCCATAGGAATATCATTCTCAGGAGAATCTGAGGGAAAAAAGTTACATCTCTTTAATTCCTTAGGAGGAAAATCTCTCTTCAATGAAAGTGTGAGAGAAAAATCAAGTTCAAACAATTTTTAGCTTCAATATCAATAAAGTATACAGTAATAAAACTGTGGAAAAAATAACCTTACTCAAGTAAAATATTTAGACAGATAAAATAATGCAAAGACTTTAATAATGAAAGATTTAAACTAAAATATGGTTAAATACACTTCTAATGTTGTATCATTCAAATATAAAATAGATACAGAAAACATAGAGGCAAAGATATTTGTATCAAAAGAGAAATATTTTAAAATAACATGTTACAGAAAGAAGGGAGATGTTTGTTTTAATTTTCCTTGAGGCACCTAAGGGGTTATTCACAACAACATGACAGCTCTTGGGAAAATATGGTAGTATTTACTAGAATATAAAAGAGAAGAAACTATTTCTTTCTCACTCTCAGTTCTAGTGATTATATCTCAGAAATAGTAGCTATCAATGTTTTTTAATGTAGGGAAATCATAAAGATATGACCATATTATATATGAATAAAGCAGAACTCATCAAAAATAGCAGTAATCCTCTGGTGATATAATGTTACTAATAGCAAAAAATAAAATATTGAGTTAATAATTATTTACAGATAAAGACACTTAAATTCATGAAGATAAGTGATGCTGCCACTGGTGACAAAGAAATGGGTGGAAGAGACTGGGAAGAACAGGGAAGCAGAAGTGCTTTATGAAATGTTTAAAAGATGGAGGCACATCTAAGTAAATATGTAAAAATACACGTCAGAAATAAGAAAAACGTCAAGTTTAGATATTTTAAAATAAGAATTCATGCAGATATACATACATCTGATACTTATGAAGAATGACTGAGAGGAAAAGGGACAGTAACCTAAAATAGAACTTTGGGTAATGCCTAGTATTAATGGAAATAAAAAGATGCCACAAAGAAATTAGCAAACAAAACAAAAACAAAAACAGTACCTGAATAGAATCAAACCAAAGATCACAATGTCTATGAAAATACACTAGTAGGTCAAAATGAAAAGAAGATTTCAAAAGAAAAAAGTACCAGAGGCCATTAGGAGTTGATATGAGGCCGGGCATGGTGGCTCATGCCTGTAATCCCAGCACTTTGGGAGGCTGAGGCGGGCAGATCACCTGAGGTCAGGAGTTTGAGACCAAGCCTGGCTAACATAGTGAAACCCTGTCTCTACTAAAAATACAAAAAATTGGGCAGGCATGGTGGCAGGCACCTGTAATCCTGGCTACTTGGAAGGCTAAGGCAGGAGAATCACTTGAACCCAGGAGGCAGAGGTTGCAGTTAGCTGAGATCGCACCACTGCACTCCAGCCTGGGCAACAAGAGTGAAACTACGTCTCAGAAAAAAAAAAAGAAAAGAAAAGAGTTGATATGAGACTACTTTGGGTCTTAGGGAGAAAAGAGAAGAGAAAACCATGCAGAAAAAAGAAATTGTCTGCTCTCAAGTGCAAAGGAGAACACAGAGATACCTGACAAAGTACAGTGAAATAACTCAGTCTCGTGTTAAGTGCCAAAGAAATACAATTTCATTAACCCTATCTCACACATAAAGATCTTTTTTTTTTTTTTAATAAGTCTTGGTACAATCGACTTGAAAACCTCAAGGAAACCCTGATGCCAAAACACATTATCCAAGATGCTGCTAAGGCATCTTTTCTAGTTTTTAAAAGAAACTTCAATGACAATCTTCAGTGGTGATACAGTACCAATGGCATGAAAATAAAATAGGTGAACTCATTTTCATGCAGAGTACTTTTTATTTGAAATCTGACTTTAAAAATTACAGACACCAATGTCCCTTTTTTCTTCAAGAAACTAAGATCATGGTTTATTTCTGAAAAGAGGAGGAAAAGTCACAGCTTTTTATATCCTATGTTGAATTAAAATGTTATTGGTAATATATGGTTGATTCTATCATTCCAGTACCAAATTCTGACATTTTTAGTAAGATTTAAAAAGGATCTGTGTCCAAATTAAATGCTGTATTTAAATGTGATTATTGTTTCTCACTTATCTGTGAGATATGAAAAAATAAAGAACCTATTCTGAAAGAAGTCAGGCCCCAAAAAAGTACATATGGTATGTAAATTGTTAAAGAACAAAAGCATGAAAAACTAATATACAGAGTCACAAGTAATGATACTGGTTACTCTTGGAAGAAGCAGTGACAGAAAGAGACCATGAAGGGAGCTTATGGGATGCTACTAATTTTTATTTCTCAATTTGGATGCTGGTTTCTCAATCTGGATTCAGTTATACAGTCACAATCTGTTTGTTAAAACTCAAAGAGCTCTAAAATCCTGAAACATGCATTATGAGTATATTTCAATAAAAAGGTTTCTTTTAAAAACCCCTACTCTAAATGAGTAACTTGGTATATTCTGTAACAAGTATTATAATAAAGGTACTTAATGCACACATCAATATCTGCACATATTTTCCACACCAAAAACAAAATCTAAATGATGTGCCATGCAAATTGAGGCAATGAAAAAATTACAATGATTTACAATCTAGGTAAATTAAATGAATAAAAGATGCAAAACTGATAGAGTAATAGTCAAAGATGACAAATCCAAGTGTTACTAGAGACTAATAATGAAAATATTCTTGCTACCAAATAACCCTGGAATTCTTAAGTTCTACTTTAACTTTCAGTTCAATTCAAATTCAAAGGGTTTCTGTATAAAATTCACATTTGCCCTTTTAGAACAAAAGTACTACTTAAATTACCATAATTGATATTATTACAATAAATACAAAAAAGATAACTAAAGCAATAGTTAATTTATCTGTTTGGTTTTACATGAACAGAAAAGAATCTATCTGAATGAAGCAGCTGATTCTTCTGAATGCTATTACACTTAGCCAAATGACCGCAAGATGGCCCCAATTCTCCACTCCTCCCTGTATCCATGCTCTTCACAATGTGATACTGTAATTCCTCCCATCAAGAGACAGTTTATTTCCCCACTCCTTGAATATCAGCTGGCCTTGACTTGTTTTAATGAAGAGAATGTGGAGGATGGGCGCAGTGGCTCACACCTATAATCTCAGCACTTTTGGGAGGCCGAGGCAGGTGGATTGCCTGAGGCCAGGAGCTCAAGACCAGCCTGGACAACATGGCAAAACCCCATCTCTACTTAAAATACAAAAATTGGCTGGGTGTGGTGATGCGTGCCTGTAATCCCAGCTACTCAGGAGGCTGAGACAAGAGAATCACTTGAACTTGGGAGGCAGAGGCTACAGTGAGCCAAGATCACACCACCATACTACAGCCTGGGTGACAGAATGAGTGAGACTCCATCTCAAAAAAAAAAAAAAAAAGGAGAGAGAATGTGGCAAAAACAACAATATGCCTTCCAAGACTAGGCCTCAGGTGATCTTGCATAGTTTCTCTCTCTTGCTCTCACTCTCAACTCCACCTTGCATAGTTTCTCTCTCTTGCTCTCACTCTCTCAACTCTACCATCTCCATGAGAATAAGTCAAGGTGGGCTACCTTGCCAGAGGAGGAGAGACCAAATGGAACACACATAAGTTGTCTCACCAGCTCATGGCAGCCCCCTGTTAACCAATCAGCAGATCAGAGACCCACAATTCAGCCCATGGGTCTGTGGGTGATGAGATCAGCTAAGCCTTCAGAAAAGTTTGGTTCACAACAGAACCACTGAGTCTACTCATTGACTCATGAAAACTAACTAGGGGTTGTTTTTTTAAATCACTAAGTTTTGGGGGACAGCTAGTTACACAACAATTGCTAACTAATATAATAATTCTACTGTATGTTAATTATAATATAGAAACTCAAAAGAATTATAGTACTTTGCCTTACCAAGATGAGTCATGAAAACTAATATTTAAAGTAATAAAGGTGTTTCCGTCTGGAATATTTTCTAGTCTAAGGAATTAAAAAAATCATTTTCCAAAATGATTTTTATCTTTAATATCTACTTATTTTACAACCATTAATTTAACATCATCAGAGTGAAAAGCTTCCATATTCACAAATACCACAGTTCTACTTCAAGAGTTTACACTGTTACATAAAATTTCCTGTTCTAATATTTGTTAAAAATAGTTAGAGCCTATTTTAATATAAAATTAATCTTTAATTACAAAATAGCCTTTGCCTTTCTTAACCTTTATATTTATAAATTAATTAGATTAATTTAAACTAAAATAAGTATTTATAGAACAATCAAAAATCTTCTTGCTTCATGTTTTGCTTTCATGTTTGTGGGTTTTGTGGCTGAATGGAAGGATGGGGAAATGATATAGGGATGATGTATTTGGTGCCCTCAAAATCATGTGAAATACATTTTTATTTGAAAGAGGAATAAGCAACTGCAAAACACAAGTAGCTGGTTTGCAGCCCAGTGGCAGGCACAGAGAATTTTTATTGCATAAATTAATACAAAATTTTAAATTTTTTAACACAATTTAATTTTTAAAAACAACTGAGAAGTACTTGCTACTAACCTAGCAGGTGAGTTACTATTCATAAAGTACACTACCAGAGTTCACTGATTTCTGCTAAGAAGTCTGACTTCCCTCAGATAAGTGCCAATATTGCAAAACTCCCACTGCACACTATCATTAATTTTGATAAGGATGTACAGTATTATCTTCAATTAGTCATCATTTTTATTATCATTCTTGCTTTCCTCTTTTTTTAGTTGGTGTATAGAGTATTCGCTTTCTTTTTTAAAAAATAATCTTCCCGTTTTATAACAGTTTTAGATTTGCAGATACCACATGTACCCTCCCCCCAACAGTTTCCATCTTAAACTTTACATTAGCATGGTATGACTGTTAGAATTAATGAATATATATTAATTTTTATTGATACAATATTGACAAATTAACTAAAGTCCAACTTTTTTCAGGCTTCCTTCATTTTTATCCAATGTCCTTTTTCCATCCCAGGATACCACATTACATTTAGTTGTTATGTCTCCTTATGTTCTTCTAAGAAGAAACTGTGACAGTTTCTCAGACTTTCCTTGTTTCCTTGCTTTGATGAACTTGACAGTTTTGAGGAGTAGTATCCAGGTATTTGCATAACAGTCCTCAGTTATGATTTGTCTGATGTTTTTCTCATGATTAGTCTAAGGTTATCGATTTTAGAGAGGAAGATCACAGAAGCATCATTCTCATCACATCATATCAAGGGTACATAATATTAACATGAATTACCACTGCTGATGCTGACCTTGATCACCTGGTTAAGATGTTTCCCAAGTTTCTCTACTGTAAAATAACTCTTTTCCCCCTTTCCACACCAAGAAGCCATTACATGCAGCTCACACTTAAGGAGTGGGGAGTTATATTCCACCTCCTCCAGGGTAAAGGCTCTACATAAAATACTAGGTATTCTTCTGCATAGGAAACTTCTCTATGCTACCTTATTTATTCAATCATTTATACTAGTATATACTCATTGATATTTCTTTTATACTCAGGGTTATAATGCATTATATTTTACTTTGTTGCTCAAATTGTTCCAGCTTTGGCCACTGGAAACTCTCAGTTGACTCCTGTGCCCCTTGACATAGCCCCAGCCCATATCATCACTAGAGGGGGTGGGGGTTGTTTGTTTTTGAGTACCCCTCTACTTTCTGGCCCTATGAGATACACCAGATCCACCCTGCATGTTCCCTGCCCCAGTTCCTAAAAATCAACCATGCCTCCAAGGACCCTAGTTCCTCTTTTCAGCAAGGGAGGAGGGGACTGTATTAGAAACCAAGACCGGGGGGAGGGGGGAGGGGGGAGGGATAGCATTAGGAGATATACCTAATGCTAAATGATGAGTTAATGGGTGCAGCACACCAGCATGGCACATGTATTCGTATGTAACTAACCTGCACTTTGTGCACATGTACCCTAAAACTTAAAGTATAATAATAAAAAAAAAAAAAACCAAGATCTGGGCAATGGGTGTGCTTGTACCTGGGAAATATCCATGAGTACATACTAATATAAATGAACGAACAAATAAACAAGGGAACACAGATAAGTTTCCTAAGCAGAAGAATGCCAAATACTTTATATAGTGCCTTTACCCTCAAGGAGGTGGAATATAACTCCCCATTCCAGTTTCTACTGGGATGTCCTTGCTTCTAGGCCCTTTCAGCTGACAAAAGAAGGGACTACGTGTCTGTACACTAACTCATGCATATGCATATGCCTGTATTTATACATATATAATTCCAACTTTATCTAGAGCTGTCTAAACATGAGTTCATACTAATGTCTCCAACTCTAATCCATTATTATCACATGAATCATTCTAGCCTTCTCCCCTTATCTGTAACTTCTTACTCCAACGGCGAGAAATCCAGCTGTCATCATCTGCCATTCATTTACTTAATTGTTCAACCTCAGTATATACGTATAGTGGTTTCAGAATTGTTAACTCATGATGCCATGAGGAAACTTTTATTCACTGGTTATACACAGTTTCTTTTGCCTTTAGTCTTATTGTTGCTATTTATTTCCAAAGTTAGGTAGCCAGCACCTTTCCCCCTACTCTTTTCAGTGAGGTTGTTTCATACATCACAAGTTCATACATCTGTAATACAGTTAGATTCTCCTGTCATAGTCTGCATTCCATCCTGGGATCACCCCAACTCCTAAATGATTTTTTAAAATATACATACTTTAAAGATTCACTCTTTCTGCTATAAAGTTCTAAGGGTTTTAACAGTGTTACATATCGAACTTTACTGTGTCACACAGAATAATTTCAATGCTCTAAAAAAACTCCCATGTTTCATTTATTCACCTGTGCCTCAACCCTGACAACCAGTGATCTATTTACTGTCTCTATAGTTTTGCATTTTCCAGAATGTCATATAACTGGAAACACACAGTATGTAATATTTTCAGATTGGCTAATTTCACTAAGCGGTATGTATTTAAGATTCATCCATGTCTTCATGTGGCTTAATAGTTCATTCCTTTTTATTGCTGGACAGTATTTCATTATACGTATGTGCCACAGTTTCTTTATCCATTCATCTATGGAAGGACATCTTAGCTGCTTCCAATTCTGAGCAATTATAAATAAAGTTGCTATAAAAATAAGTATGAAGATTTTTTGTGTGGAAATAAGTTTTTTAATCAGTTAAATAAATATCTAAGAGCACAAGTGATGGATCATATGGTAAGATTAAGCTTAGCTTTACAGGAAAATGCCAGACTCTTCCAAAGCAGCCGTACCATTTTGAATTGCAACCATCAATGAATTAGAGTTCCCACTGCTCTGTATTCTCACAAAAAATTGGTAGTGTCAGATTTCGGGATTTAGCCATAGCCATGTAGTGGTATCTCACTGTTGTTTTACTCTGCATTTCCCTAATGATAATGATGCTGAGCATCTTTTGACATACTTATTTACCATTCTTGCATCTTCTTTGTAAGGTGTCTGTTCAGATCTTTTGCTCATTTTAAAAACTAGGTTATTTGTTTTCTTATTGTTGAATTATTTATATCTTTTGAATACCAGTCCTTTATCAGATGTGTGTTTTGCAAATATTTCCTCTCAGTCTATGGCTTACCATTTCATTGTCTTAACAGTACAATACCTCCTGGGGAACTGATGCCCTGGCTGAGCTACAGAGCCTAGGGCTAGGCCGATATAACACCCCTCATCCCAGGAAAACAGAGCAGTGGCTGAGCTGAGACACTCCTCCACACACGTCAAACAACCCTAGTAACTTGCTCCCCTGGAGCTAGACTAGCCCCTAGAGTCTGAGCTGCTGAGACACCCTTCTCCATGGGGAGTGGACTCCCTGCTCTGCTGCTCCATAACCCTCAAGGGCCCAAATGACATCTGTATTTGGCCATTCTGACATACTTGCTGACACTGCACCTGGGATCACAGAGTCTGGGATACTGCCAAGCCCCACCATCACAGGGTCTAAGGTAACCACTACACAGTACTACATCCCCAGGGACATGGCTGCTACTAAGCCCTACTGGCTCAGACTCCCAAATAGTGGCTATACCCTGCACCCTGGGCTCAAACCTCAGGAGCACCCTTTATTCCCCAGAGGCAAGATGTGACCTGTTCCCCAGGGGTAAACAACCCAACTCCCTGAATCCAAGCTGCTAGAAGGTGCCTCAGAGTCACAGATCCTGACTCTGTGGCAACCTAAATCTACCCCTACCACAGAGAGCAAAATGGCACGCCAAGACCCAAGTGCCATAATAGGTTCATGAAACCCAGGCCCCACAGCCCCTCCAAGCACCTGCACCTGGAACCCAGCGCTGCTACTGGTACTCATAGTCCATGAAAGACATGACACCAAGAGGGATCCCCTTGGGTAAGTCTCCCCACTGTGGAGAAAATGAGAATAGGCGGAGCCCAAAAGGCCTTGCCACCAAGGACATTAACAGCCTATGTCACCACTGCTGCTACCACAAACTTCTATAGCCTAGGCCACAGTTATTGCTGATGTTGAACACCACCAGAGAAGCTGCATGGAAGTTATACCACTATACCCACCCAGAAACAGAGTCACCACATCTTTCCCAGCCAGCACACTAAGATTCAACTGCAGGTGAATCATTCTCTACAAAAGCCAATCTAGGAAGTTCAGAAGACACAACAATTCCACAAGATGTACAGATATCAATGCAGTGACATAAGAAACATGAAAAAGCAAGGAAATACGACACGACAAAATGAACTGATGGCTAATACGAGGTGTCAATTTGACTGCATTGAGGGATGCCTAGATGGCTGGTGGAACATTGTTTCTGGGTGTGTCTGTGAGGGTTTTCCAGAGGAGAATGCCATGTGAGTCAGTGAATGAAAGAGGAACATCTGCCCTCATTGTGGGCGAGCATTATCCAACAGACTGTGGGTAAAGCTAGAACAAAGCAGGCAGAAGGGTGATATTCAGCTTGCTTGGTTTCCTCTCTCTCTCTCCCTCCCAGAGCAGAACACCTTTTCTCCTCCTGCCCTTGGACATTTTACACAGGTTCTTTGGCCTTTGGGCTTTGGTACCTGTAACAAAAGACTCTTGGGGGTTTTCAGGCCTTCAGTCTCAGACCGGGTACTGTACTGTCAGCTTCTCTGGTTTTGAGGGTTTTAGACTTGGAATGAACCATGGTACTAGCTTTTCTCATCCCCCAGCTTGCAGATGGCCGATCATGGGATGTCACCTTTGTAATTATGTAAGCCAATTCTCCCCAGTAAACTCCCTTTCATATATACATATCCTACCATTTCTGTCCCTCTGGAAAAACCTAATATAGATTTTGAACTTCATATCTCTCTAGTAACAGACCCAGATGAAAAGGAAATCAACAAATTGCCAGGAAAAAAAATTCAAAAGACGAATCTTAAGGAAACTCAATTAGATACAAGAAAATACAGATACATAATTCAATAGAATCAGGAAAATTTCTTATGCATAAGAAATTCAACAGAGACAGATATCATGAAAAAGAACCAAACAAAAATCCAAAAGAGTTGAACCAAACAGCTGAATAAATCAAACAAAAAAATACCACAGAAAGCTTCAACAGCAGACTTGATCAAGTAGAAAAAGGAATCTCTGAACGTGAAGATAAGTCATTTAAAATTACTTGAGGGGGAAAAGAATACAAGAGTGAAGAAAGCCTATAAGATTTATGGAACACCATTAAGTGAACAATTAAGAAGAAGAGATAAAAATGGCATAGAAAACTAGTAACACCTGAAAAATTCCCAAGTCTGGGAAGAAATATGGACATCTAGATCCAAGAAGCTCAAAAGTTCTCAAATAGATTAGACTCAAAAAGGTCCTCCCCAAGGCAAACATAGTCAAATTGTAAAAAGTGAAAGACAGAGACAATTCTAAAAACAGCAAGAGAAAAGCATCAAGTTACATATAAGGGAATCCCCATTAGACTAAGAACAGACTTCTCAGCAAAAACCTTATAGGCCAGTAAAAAATAGATATTTTCAAAGTTCTGAAATTTTGAAAGAAAAGAATTGCCTACCAAAAATACTACACCCAGCAAAGCTATCCTACAGAAATAATGGAGAAATAAAGTCTCTCCTAGACAAGGAGAAACTGAGGGAATTCATCACCACTAGACCAAAGTTACAAGAAATGCTCAGGAGAGTCCTGCATGTGGAAACAAAAATGCAATAATCACCATCATGAAAAAATGAAAAAGTATAAAACTCACTGGCAGACCAGATACACATAGTAGAAATAAAAAAAAAAATCAAACATTATCACTACAGAAAATCACCAAAACACAATGATAAACAATAAGAGAGGAAGAAAGGAACAAAGGATACACAACCAGAAAACAATTAACAACAACAAAAAGCCCTCATCTATCAATAATAAACTTGAATGTAAACCAATTAAATTCTCCACTTAAAGCATACACACTGCCTGTATGGATTTAAAAAAAAAAAAGTGACCCATCTATATGCTGCCTACAAGAAATTCACTTTGCCAGTAAAAACACATATAAACTGAAAGTAAAGGAATTTTAAAAAAAATTTCAAGCAAATGAAAAAGAAAAACATGCAGATAAAACAGGCTTTAAGTCCAAAACTGTAAAAAGAGAAAAAAATGGTCATTATATAATGATAAAGAGATCAATTCAAAAAGAGAATATATATATATATATGTTTTTAATTGCAGATCCAGATATATGCAGATCCAGATAACTGCAGATCCAAAAAGGAATTCTGAATTCCTTTTTGTTTGTTTTTTTAGAGACAGAGTCTTGCTGCTCTCTTGCCCAGGCTGGAGTAAAGTGGCTATTCACAGATACAATCATAGCATACTGCAGTCTTGAACTCCTAGCCTCATGTAATCCTCCCATCTCAGCCTCCTGGGTAGCTGAGACTACAGACACAAGGTACCACACCCAGACAAGAGGATACAACAATTCTAAATATATATGCACTCAATGCCAGAGCACCCAAATACACAAAGCAAATATTAGATATCAAGGAAGAGACAGACTCCAATACAATAATGGTTGGCAACAGCCCACTCTCAGTACTAAACAAATCATCTAAACAGAAAATCAACAAAGAAACACTGAATTTAAACTGCACTTTAAGCCAAATAGACCTAACAGACTTTTACAGAACATTTCAACAAAAGCAGCAGAATACACATTCTTTTCATTAGCACATGGAACATTTTCCAGGATAGATCACGTTAGGCCAAAAAACAAGTCACAACAAACTTAAAGGAATTTAAATCAGATCAAGTATATTTTCTGACCACAATGGAATATAACTGGAAATTAATAACAAGAGGAACTTTTGAAACTGTACAAATACATGGAAATTAAATAACATGTTCCTGAACAACCAATGGATCAAGGAAGAAATTAAGAGGGAATTTTTGTTGTTTTTTTGAGACAGGGTCTCACTCTGTCATCCAGGCTGGAGTACGGTGGCATGATCTCTGCTTACTGCAACCTCCACCTCCCGGGCTCAAGCAATCCTCCCACCTCAGCCTCTCAAGTAGCTGTACTACAGGCATGCACCACCACACCAGGCTAATTTTTGTATTTTGGGGTTTCGCCATGTTGTGCAGGCTGGTTCTGAACTCCTGGACTAAAGCAATCCACCCGCTTGGCCTCCCAAAGTGCTGGGATCACAGGCAAGAGCCACCATGCCCAGCCTTAAGAAGGAAATTTAAAAGTTTCTTGAAACAAATGAAAATAGAAACACAACATACCAAAACCTATAGGATACAGCAAAAGTAGAATTAAAAGGAAGTTTATAGCAATAAACACCTACATTGAAAAAGTAGAAAGATTTCAAATAAACAACCTAATAATGTATCTCAAGGAACCAGAAGAGCAAAAATAAACCAAACTTAAAATTAGCAAGAGGAAGGAAATAATAAAGATCAGAGCCGAAATAAATAAAATTGAGAGTTAAAAAATGCAAAAGATCAATGAAACGAAAGGCTGGTTTTGTGAAAAGATAAAATTGACAAACCATTAGCTATACTAACCAAGGAAAAATGAGAAAAGACTCAAAATAAAATGAGAAATGAATAAGAAACATTACAAACGATGCCACGGAAATACAAAGGGTCATTAGAGACTATTATGAACAACTATATGCCAAACAATTGGAAAACCTGAAAGAAATAGATAAATTCCTGGACACATACAACCTACCAAAACTGAACCAAGAAGAAATTAAAAATCTGAACAGATAAATAATGAGTAATGAGATTGAATCAGTAATAAAAAGTCTCCCATCAAAGAAAAGCGCTGGACCACATGACTTCACTGCTGAATTCTGCCAAAATGTTAAAGAACCAGTACCAATTCTTCTCAAACTCTTCCAGAAAAATAAGAAGGGAATTATTCTGAACTCATTCTACAAGGCAAGCATTACCATGATACAAAAACCAGACAAAGACATAACAAAAAAACTATAAGCCAATATCCCTGATGAACACAGATGCAAAAAATCCTTAACAAATACTAGAAAGCTAAAAGATCACTCACCATGATCAAATGGGACTTATTCCAAGGATGCCAGAATTGTTAAACATATGCAAATCAATAAACGTGATACATCACAGCAACACAATGAAGGACAAAAATTATACAATCATCTCAAAAGATGCAGAAAAAGCATTTGACAAAATTCAACATCCCTTCATGATAACCCTCAACAAACTAGGTATAGATGGAGGTATGTCAACACAATGATGACTGTATATGACAAGTCCAGAGTTAACATTACACAGAATAAGGAAAAGCTGAAAGCTTTTCCTCCAAGAACTGGAACAAGACAAGGATGCCCACTCTCACCACTCTTTTCCAACACAGAACTGAAAGTCTTAGCCAGAGCATTTAGGCAAGAGAAATAATGGGCATCCAAATGGAAAAGGAGGAAGTCAAATTGTCACTATGTGCAAATGACTTGACTTTACATATAAGAAATCCTAAAAGCTTTGCCAAGAAACTCTTAGAACTGATAAGCAAATTCAGTAAAGCTTCAGGATACAAAATTAACATAGAAAAATCAGTAGTGTTTCCAGTATAGTTTGAAGTCAGGTAGTGTAATGCCTCCAGCTTTGTTCTTTTGGCTTAGGATTGACTTGGCGATGTGGGCTCTTTTTTGGATCCATATGAACTTTAAAGTAGTTTTTTCCAATTCTGTGAAGAAAGTCATTGGTAGCTTGATGGGGATGGCATTGAATCTGTAAATTACCTTGGGCAGTATGGCCATTTTCACGATATTGATTCTTCCTACCCATGAGCATGGAATGTTCTTCCATTTGTTTGTATCCTCTTTTATTTCCTTGAGCAGTGGTTTGTAGTTCTCCTTGAAGAGGTACTTCACATCCTGTGTAAGTTGGATTCCTAGGTATTTTATTCTCTTGGAAGCAATTGTGAATGGGAGTTCACTCATGATTTGGCTCTCTGTTTGTCTGTTGTTGGTGTATAAGAATGCTTGTGATTTTTGTACATTGATTTTGTATCCTGAGACTTTGCTGAAGTTGCTTATCAGCTTAAGGAGATTTTGGGCTGAGACAATGGGGTTTTCTAGATATACAATCATGTTGTCTGCAAACAGGGACAATTTGACTTCCTCTTTTCCTAATTGAATACCCTTTATTTCTTTCTCCTGCCTAATTGCCCTGGCCAGAACTTCCAACACTATGTTGAATAGGAGTGGTGAGAGAGGGCATCCCTGTCTTGTGCCAGTTTTCAAAGGGAATGCTTCCAGTTTTTGCCCATTCAGTATGATATTGGCTGTGGGTTTGTCATAGATAGCTCTTATTATTTTGAGATACGTCCCATCAATACCTAATTTATTGAGAGTTTTTAGCATGAAGGGTTGTTGAATTTTGTCAAAGGCTTTTTCTGTATCTATTGAGATAATCATGTGGTTTTTGTCTTTGGCTCTGTTTATATGCTGGATTACATTTATTGATTTGCATATATTGAACCAGCCTTGCATCCCAGGGATGAAGCCCACTTGATCATGGTGGATAAGCTTTTTGATGTGCTGCTGGATTCATTTTGCCAGTATTTTATTGAGGATTTTTGCATCAATGTTCATCAAGGATATTGGTCTAAAATTCTCTTTTTTTTGTTGTGTCTCTGCCTGGCTTTGGTATCAGAATGATGCTGGCCTCATAAAAAGAGTTAGGGAGGATTCCCTCTTTTTCTATTGATTGGAATAGTTTCAGAAGGAATGGTACCAGTTCCTCCTTGTACCTCTGGTAGAATTCGGCTGTGAATCCATCTGGTCCTGGACTCTTTTTGGTTGGTAAGCTATTGATTATTGCCACAATTTCAGCTCCTGTTATTGGTCTATTCAGAGATTCAACTTCTTCCTGGTTTAGTCTTGGGAGAGTGTATGTGTCGAGGAATTTATCCATTTCTTCTAGATTTTCTAGTTTATTTGCATAGAGGTGTTTAGTATACTCTGATGGTAGCTTGTATTTCTGTGGGATCAGTGGTGGTGATATCCCCTTTATCACTTTTTATTGTGTCTATTTGATTCTTCTCTCTTTTTTTCTTTATTAGTCTTGCTAGCGGTCTATCAATTTTGATGATCCTTTCAAAAAACCAGCTCCTGGATTCATGATTTTTTGAAGGGTTTTTTGTGTCTCTATTTCCTTGAATTCTGCTCTGATTTTAGTTATTTCTTGCCTTCTGCTAGCTTTTGAATGTGTTTGCTCTTGCTTTTCTAGTTCTTTTAATTGTGATGTTAGGGTGTCAATTTTGGATCTTTCCTGCTTTCTCTTGTGGGCATTTAGTGCTATAAATTTCCCTCTACATACTGCTTTGAATGCATCCCAGAGATTCTGGTATGTTGGCTACAGTAACCAAAACAGCATGGTACTGGTACCAAAACAGATATATAGATCAATGGAACAGAACAGAGCCCTCAGAAATAACGCTGCATATCTACAACTATCTGATCTTTGACAAACCTGAGAAAAACAAGCAATGGGGAAAGGATTCCCTATTTAATAAATGGTGCTGGGAAAACTGGCTAGCCATATGTAGAAAGCTGAAACTGGATCCCTTCCTTACACCTTATACAAAAATCAATTCAAGATGGATTAAAGACTTAAACGTTAGACCTAAAACCATAAAAACCCTAGAAGAAAACCTAGGCATTACCATTCAGGACATAGGCATGGGCAAGGACTTCATGTCCAAAACACCAAAAGCAATGGCATCAAAAGACAAAATTGACAAATGGGATCTAATTAAACTAAAGAGCTTCTGCACAGCAAAAGAAACTACCATCAGAGTGAACAGGCAACTTACAGAATGGGAGAAAATTTTTGCAACCTACTCATCTGACAAAGGGCTAATATCCAGAATCTACAATGAACTCAAACAAATTCACAAGAAAAAAAACAAACAACCCCATCAAAAAGTGGGTGAAGGACATGAACAGACACTTCTCAAAAGAAGATATTTATGCAGCCAAAAAACACATGAAAAAATGTTCATCATCACTGGCCATCAGAGAAATGCAAATCAAAACCACAATGAGATGCCATCTCACACCAGTTAGAATGGCAATCATTAAAAAGTCAGGAAACAACAGGTGCTGGAGAGGATGTGGAGAAATAGGAACACTTTTACACTGTTGGTGGGACTGTAAACTAGTTCAACCATTGTGGAAGTCAGTGTGGCGATTCCTCAGGGATCTAGAACTGGAAATACCATTTGACCCAGCCATCCCATTACTGGGTATATACCCAAAGGACTATAAATCATGCTGCTATAAAGACACATGCACACGTATGTTTACTGCGGCATTATTCACAATAGCAAAGACTTGGAGCCAACCCAAATGTCCAACAATGATAGACTGGATTAAGAAAATGTGGCACAAATACACCATGGAATACTATGCAGCCATAAAAAATGATGAGTTCGCACCCCCCAGCAGGGGCACACTGACACCTCACACAGCAGGGTATTCCAACAGACCTGCAGCTGAGGGTCCTGTCTGTTAGAAGGAAAACTAACAAACAGAAAGGACATCCACACCAAAAACCCATCTGTACATCACCATCATCAAAGACCAAAAGTAGATAAAACCACAAAATGGGGAAAAAACAGAACAGAAAAACTGGAAGCTCTAAAAACCAGAGCGCCTCTCCTCCTCCAAAGGAACGCAGCTCCTCACCAGCAACAGAACAAAGCTGGATGGAGAATGACTTTGACAAGCTGAGAGAAGAAGGCTTCAGACGATCAAATTACTCTGAGCTACGGGAGGACATTCAAACCAAAGGCAAAGAACTTGAAAACTTTGAAAAAAATTTAGAAGAATGTATAACTAGAATAACCAATACAGAGAAGTGCTTAAAGGAGCTGATGGAGCTGAAAACCAAGGCTCGAGAACTACGGGAAGAATGCAGAAGCCTCAGGAGCCGATGCGATCAACTGGAAGAAAGGGTGTCAGCAATGGAAGATGAAATGAATGAAATGAAGCGAGAAGGGAAGTTTAGAGAAAAAAGAATAAAAAGAAATGAGCAAAGCCTCCAAGAAATATGGGACTATGTGAAAAGACCAAATCTCCGTCTGATTGGTGTACCTGCAAGTGATGGGGAGAATGGAACCAAGTTGGAAAACACTCTGCAGGATATTATCCAGGAGAACTTCCCCAATCTAGCAAGGCAGGCCAACATTCAGATTCAGGAAATACAGACAAGGCCACAAAGATACTCCTCGAGAAGAGCAACTCCAAGACACATAATTGTCAGATTCACCAAAGTTGAAATGAAGGAAAAAATGATAAGGGCAGCCAGAGAGAAAGGTCGGGTTACCCTCAAAGGGAAGCCCATCAGACTAACAGCGGATCTCTCGGCAGAAACCCTACAAGCCAGAAGACAGTGGGGGCCAATATTCAACATTCTTAAAGAAAAGAATTTTCAACCCAGAATTTCATATCCAGCCAAGCTAAGCTTCATAAGTGAAGGAGAAATAAAATACTTTACAGACAAGCAAATGCTGAGAGATTTTGTGACCACCAGACCTGTCCTAAAAGAGCTCCTGAAGGAAGCGCTAAACATGGAAAGAACAACCAGTACCAGCTGCTGCAAAATCATGCCAAAACGTAAAGACCATCGAGACTAGGAAGAAACTGCATCAACTAAGGAGCAAAATCACCAGCTAACATCATAATGACAGGATCAAATTCACACATAACAATATTAACCTTAAATGTAAATGGACTAAATTCTCCAATTAAAAGACACAGACTGGCAAATTGGATAAAGAGTCAAGACCCATCAGTGTGCTGTATTCAGAAAACCCATCTCACGTGCAGAGACACACACAGGCTCAAAATAAAAGGATGGAGGAAGATCTACCAAGCAAATGGAAAACAAAAAAAGGCAGGGGTTGCAATCCTAGTCTCTGATAAAACAGACTTTAAACCAACAAAGATGAAAAGAGACAAAGAAGGCCATTACATAATGGTAAAGGGATCAATTCAACAAGAAGAGCTAACTATCCTAAATATATATGCACCCAATACAGGAGCACCCAGATTCATAAAGCAAGTCCTGAGTGACCTACAAAGAGACTTAGACTCCCACACAATAATAATGGGAGACTTTAACACCCCACTGTCAACATTAGACAGATCAACGAGACAGAAAGTCAACAAGGACACCCAGGAATTGAACTCAGCTCTGCACCAAGCAGACCTAATAGACATCTACAGAACTCTCTACCCCAAATCAACAGAATATACATTTTTTTCAGCACCACACCACACCTATTCCAAAACTGACCACATACTTGGAAGTAAAGCTCTCCTCAGCAAATGTAAAAGAACAGAAATTATAACAAACTACCTCTCAGACCACAGTGCAATCAAACTAGAAATCAGGATTAAGAATCTCACTCAAAGCCGCTCAACTACATGGAAACTGAACAACCTGCTCCTGAATGACTACTGGGTACATAATGAAATGAAGGCAGAAATAAAGATGTTCTTTGAAACCAACGACAACAAAGACACAACATACCAGAATCTCTGGGACGCATTCAAAGCAGTGTGTAGAGGGAAATTTATAGCACTAAATGCCCACAAGAGAAAGCAGGAAAGATCCAAAATTGACACCCTAACATCACAATTAAAAGAACTAGAAAAGCAAGAGCAAACATATTCAAAAGCTAGCAGAAGGCAAGAAATAACTAAAATCAGAGCAGAATTCAAGGAAATAGAGACACAAAAAACCCTTCAAAAAATCATGAATCCAGGAGCTGGTTTTTTGAAAGGATCGACAAAATTGATAGACCGCTAGCAAGACTAATAAAGAAAAAAAGAGAGAAGAATCAAATAGACACAATAAAAAATGATAAAGGGGATATCACCACCACTGATCCCACAGAAATACAAACTACCATCAGAGAATACTACAAACACCTCTATGCAAATAAACTAGAAAATCTAGAAGAAATGGATAAATTCCTCAACACATACACTCTCCCAAGACTAAACCAGGAAGAAGTTGAATCTCTGAATAGACCAATAACAGGAGCTGAAATTGTGGCAATAATCAATAGCTTACCAACCAAAAAGAGTCCAGGACCAGATGGATTCACAGCCGAATTCTACCAGAGGTACAAGGAGGAACTGGTACCATTCCTTCTGAAACTATTCCAATCAATAGAAAAAGAGGGAATCCTCCCTAACTCTTTTTATGAGGCCAGCATCATTCTGATACCAAAGCCAGGCAGAGACACAACAAAAAAAAAGAGAATTTTAGACCAATATCCTTGATGAACATTGATGCAAAAATCCTCAATAAAATACTGGCAAAATGAATCCAGCAGCACATCAAAAAGCTTATCCACCATGATCAAGTGGGCTTCATCCCTGGGATGCAAGGCTGGTTCAATATATGCAAATCAATAAATGTAATCCAGCATATAAACAGAGCCAAAGACAAAAACCACATGATTATCTCAATAGATACAGAAAAAGCCTTTGACAAAATTCAACAACCCTTCATGCTAAAAACTCTCAATAAATTAGGTATTGATGGGACGTATCTCAAAATAATAAGAGCTATCTATGACAAACCCACAGCCAATATCATACTGAATGGGCAAAAACTGGAAGCATTCCCTTTGAAAACTGGCACAAGACAGGGATGCCCTCTCTCACCACTCCTATTCAACATAGTGTTGGAAGTTCTGGCCAGGGCAATTAGGCAGGAGAAAGAAATAAAGGGTATTCAATTAGGAAAAGAGGAAGTCAAATTGTCCCTGTTTGCAGACAACATGACTGTATATCTAGAAAACCCCATTGTCTCAGCCCAAAATCTCCTTAAGCTGATAAGCAACTTCAGCAAAGTCTCAGGATACAAAATCAATGTACAAAAATCACAAGCATTCTTATACACCAACAACAGACAAACAGAGAGCCAAATCATGAGTGAACTCCCATTCACAATTGCTTCCAAGAGAATAAAATACCTAGGAATCCAACTTACACAGGATGTGAAGTACCTCTTCAAGGAGAACTACAAACCACTGCTCAAGGAAATAAAAGAGGATACAAACAAATGGAAGAACATTCCATGCTCATGGGTAGGAAGAATCAATATAGTGAAAATGGCCATACTGCCCAAGGTAATTTACAGATTCAATGCCATCCCCATCAAGCTACCAATGACTTTCTTCACAGAATTGGAAAATACTACTTTAAAGTTCATATGGAACCAAAAAAGAGCCCACATCGCCAAGTCAATCCTAAGCCAAAAGAACAAAGCTGGAGGCATCACACTACCTGACTTCAAACTATACTACAAGGCTACAGTAACCAAAACAGCATGGTACTGGTACCAAAACAGAGATATAGATCAATGGAACAGAACAGAGCCTTCAGAAATAATGCCGCATACCTACAACTGTCTGATCTTTGACAAACCTGAGAAAAACAAGCAATGGGGAAAGGATTCCCTATTTAATAAATGGTGCTGGGAAAACTGGCTAGCCATATGTAGAAAGCTGAAACTGGATCCCTTCCTTACACCTTATACAAAAATCAATTCAAGATGGATTAAAGACTTAAACGTTAGACCTAAAACCATAAAAACCCTAGAAGAAAACCTAGGCATTACCATTCAGGACATAGGCATGGGCAAGGACTTCATGTCCAAAACACCAAAAGCAATGGCAACAAAAGACAGAATTGACAAATGGGATCTAATTAAACTAAAGAGCTTCTGCACAGCAAAAGAAACTACCATCAGAGTGAACAGGCAACCTACAAAATGGGAGAACATTTTCGCAACCTACTCATCTGACAAAGGGCTAATATCCAGAATCTACAATGAACTCAAACAAATTTACAAGAAAAAAACAAACAACCCCATCAAAAAGTGGGCGAAGGACATGAACAGACACTTCTCAAAAGAAGACATTTATGCAGCCAAAAAACACATGAAAAAATGCTCATCATCACTGGCCATCAGAGAAATGCAAATCAAAACCACTATGAGACACCATCTCACACCAGTTAGAATGGCAATCATTAAAAAGTCAGGAAACAACAGGTGCTGGAGAGGATGTGGAGAAATAGGAACACTTTTACACTGTTGGTGGGACTGTAAACTAGTTCAACCATTGTGGAAGTCAGTGTGGCGATTCCTCAGAGATCTAGAACTAGAAATACCATTTGACCCAGCCATCCCATTACTGGGTATATACCCAAATGACTATAAATCATGCTGCTATAAAGACACATGCACACATATGTTTATTGTGGCATTATTCACAATAGCAAAGACTTGGAACCAACCCAAATGTCCAACAATGATAGACTGGATTAAGAAAATGTGGCACATATACACCATGGAATACTATGCAGCCATAAAAAATGATGAGTTCATGTCCTTTGTAGGGACATGGATGAAATTGGAAATCATCATTCTCAGTAAACTATCGCAAGAACAAAAAACCAAACACCGCATATTCTCACTCATAGGTGGGAATTGAACAATGAGATCACATGGACACAGGAAGGGGAATATCACACTCTGGGGACTGTGGTGGGGTGGGGGGAGGGGGGAGGGATAGCATTGGGAGATATACCTAATGCTAGATGACGAGTTAGTGGGTGCAGCACACCAGCATGGCACATGTATACATATGTAACTAACCTGCACAATGTGCACATGTACCCTAAAACTTAAAGTATAATAATAAAAAAAAAAAAATGATGAGTTCATGTCCTTTGTAGGGACATGGATGAAATTGGAAATCATCATTCTCAGTAAACAATCGCAAGAACAAAAAACCAAACACTGCATATTCTCACTCATAGGTGGGAATTGAACAATGAGATCACATGGACACAGGAAGGGGAATATCACACTCTGGGGACTGTTGTGGGGTGGGGGGAGGGGGGAGGGATAGCATTGGGAGATATACCTAATGCTAGATGACAAGTTAGTGGGTGCAGCGCACCAGCATGGCACATGTATACATATGTAACTAACCTGCACAATGTGCACATGTACCCTAGAACTTAAAGTATAATAAAAAAAAAACAGTAGTGTTTCTATACATCAATAATAAACTAGCAGAAAAAGAAATCAAGAAAAAAACTCACAACAGCTACAAAAAAAAAAAAAAAAAAAAAAACCTAGGAACAAGTTTAACCAAGGAGGTAAAAGCTCCTACAAGGAAAACTATAAAACACTGATGAAAGAAATTGAAGTCATCACCAAAAAATGGACAGACATCTCATGTCATGGATTGGAAGAATATTGTGAAAATGACCACACTACCAAAAGTGATCTACACAATGCAATCCCCTATCAATACCAATGACATTCTTCACAGAGGTAGAAAAAGAGATAGAAAAATTCATATGATATGGAACCACAAAACATCCTGAATAGCCAAAGCAATCCTGAGCCAAAAAAAAAAAAAGCTGGAGGCATCATACTTCCTGACATCAAAATATACTACAAAGCTATATTAATCAAAATAGCATGGTACTGGCATAAAAAACAGACACAGGCCAGGCGTGGTGGCTCATGCCTGTAATCCCAGCACTTTGGGAGGCGGAGGCGGGCGGATCACGAGGTCAGGAGATGGAGACCATCCTGGCTAACACAGTGAAACCCCATCTCTATTAAAAATATAAAAAAATTAGCTGGGCATGGTGGCAGGCGCCTGTAGTCCCAGCTGCTTGGGAGGCTGAGGCAGGAGAATGGCATGAATCTGGGAAGTGGAGCTTGCAGTGAGCCGAGATTGCACCACAGAACTCCAGCCTGGGTAACAGAGCAAGAATCCATCTAACAAAAAAAAAAAAAGGACACAAATGGAACAGAATAGAGAACACAGAAATAAATACACATATTTACAGCCAACTGATTTTCAACAAAGGTACCAAAAACATTCAGTGCTGGGGAAAAGACAGTCTCATCAATAAATGATGTTTGGAAAACTAAGTATCTGTAAGCAGAAAAATGAAACTAGACCCTTATCTCTCAATATATTCAAAAATCAAATCCAAATGGATTAAAGACTTTCTAATACCTCAAATCATGAAATTACTAGAAGAAACCACTGTGGAAATGCTTAAAGCATTGGTCTGAGTAAAGATTTTTTTGTGTACAACATCAAAAGTACAAGCAACAAAAGCAAAAATAGATAAATGGGGTTATATCAGCTAGAAAGCTTTTGTACAGCAAAGAAAACAATCAACAGAATGAAGAGACAACCTACAGTATGAGAGAAAATATCTGTAAACTATCCATGGGACAAAGGATTAATAACTAGAGTACAGAAGAAACTCAAACAAGTTAATAGCAGAAAATAATCCAATTTGAAAATGGACAAATTATCTGATAAGTCATTTCTCAAAAAAGACATACAAATGGCCAAACAGGCATATAAAAAAAAAAAAAGGTCAACATGATTAATCCTCTGGGAATACAAATCAAAACTGCAACAAGATATCATCCATCTCACCCCAGTTAAAATAGCTATTATCAAAAAGAAAACAATCACAGATGCTGACAAGGATGTAGAGAAAGGGCATGCTTGTAATACTACTGGTAAGAATGTAAATTAGTATAGCAACTATGAAAAACAGTATGGAGGTTCCTCAAAAAAGTAAAAATAGATCTACCAAATGACCCAGCAATCCAAGTGCTGGGTATATATTCAAAAGAAAAGAAATCAGTATATTGAAGAGCCAGCTGCGTGTCCATGTTTATTGTTATCACAATAGTGAAGACAGCACCCTAAGTTTCTATCAACAGATGAATAAAGAAATTGTGGTGGGTGTGTGTGTGTATAGAATGGAACATTATTTAGCCATAAAAAGAGTGAAATCCTGTCATTTACAGCAACATGGATGGAACTGGAAGTCATTATGTTAAGTAAAACAAGCGAGGCACAGAAAGACAAATATCACTTTTTCTTACTCGTATGTGGAATTTAAAAAGTGAATCCCATGAAAGTAGACAGCAAAATGATGGTTACCAGACGCTGGGAAGGGTTGGGGAGGAGGATATGAAGAGAGGTTGGTTAATGTGTACAAACATACAGTTATAGAAGGAATAGTGTTTGATAGCACAGTTGGGTAACAATAGTTAACAATAATTGATTATGTATTTAAAAATAACTAAAAGATTTTAAATGTTCCTAACACAAAGAAATGATAAATGTTTGAGGTGACAGACATCCTAATTACCCTGATTTGATCATTACACACCATATTCATGTATCAAAATATCACATGTGCCTCATAAATATGTAGTTATTATGTATAAATTTTTGTAAATATTAAATTTTTTTAAAAGAATGAAGAGTATCTCTACACACTGCATGGTAGGATCTCCTGGATATGACATTAAGTGAAAAAGCAAGGTAGGGAAAGTGTACATATGTGTTACCTAAGAAAGGTATATACTTACCTAAGAAAGGGACTCTAGGAAAAATTAAATATTTTATATCTCAATATACATAATTATATATATTTATATAAGAAGATATATTCATATCTCCAGCCCTACTTCTTATATAAATGGTAGCACACAAAGCAAATATATACGTATTTGCTTATACTGTTAAAAATAAAAGGACAAATCACAAACTGTATTATTAAATAAAACAACTCCTTCCATCTATAACAACAATAAAAGTCAACCAAATCCTGCAATGTGGCTGCTCTCAGCTCAGACTCTCCTACTTTCCAAAGGAAATCTTAATGTAAGATGCTGTTCTTATCCACCCAGTAGCTATTGTCCTTTCTGATAACAAACAACAGGCCTCAATTTTTGTTGACAAAAATCACTCCTTCACCACCCTTTTCAATTCCTACGATTTAGGTGGGACTGACTGTACAACCACACAAGAGTGGTAGAGTCACAGCAAGGATTTTTGCTGTGTCTATTGGAAATGGAGTGTTTTCACTCTGTTTTTTAAAAATGAAAAAATAAAACTTTTCCCAACACTCAGAATATCACTTCTATCCTGTGCCTGAAGCACTCAACCAACCATCAGGTCTATTAATTCTTATTTTGCAATTGATCTCATATCTATCCCTTCCTATCTATAGGCTACCAACTGTATGTGTGTCGGGGGCGGGGGGCGCATAACGTGTAGGGGGGTGGGGGGGGGCATACTCTCCTCAATTTGCTTTAATATGAAGAAATAGTAAAGAGCATGCAAAACTTCTTGATTAATAGCTCTTGTTCCACACTTACTACTGTATAACCTCAAATTTACTTAATCTCTCTAAGCCTAGGCATCTGTATCTGGGATAATACTACATATCTCATGGATGTGTCAAGACAAAATGCAATATACAGAATGTATTATCACAGTGCTGAGTACACAGTTAACATACAAAAATATGTTTCATCCTCATCATGATCAACCACCAAAATTCATACTCTTGGACCCAGACCAAAAATAGAGGAAAAATTGTATGTACATAATGTTTATTATCATTAAAATTAGGAAAAAAAAACCCTACACAGTCCACTTGTGGGTGAATGATTAAGCAAACTGTAGAATAAAAATGATGACAGCAATAGCCAATGTTTATATAATGCTTATTATGTACCATTCTATTCTAAGCATTTTAAATATACGTACATTTGACCCTCTCAACCCTATGAGGTAGTATAAAAATTCCTTTGTAACAATGTGAAAACGAGGCAGAGAGAAGTTAAGTAAATTACTCCAGGCAATGGAGTGTGGCTGAGCTATAAACCCAGTCAGGCTCCAGAGTCCATTGCTCACACCCACTACACTATACTGCTTCCCCAAAGAAGTACAGACTTTAATAGTTACAAGAAGCTTTCAATAATAATGTAGGGAAATTCTTACACTAAAATATTGGGTAAAAAGGCATGGCATAAAATTGTGCTATATAGTATAATCAGTAGTGTACATGTTATTTGGATAGTGGGATCAGTGATAAAATTGTTCCTTCTTGATGCTTTTCTGTACTGTATAAATTTTACAATTAAAATGTAATATGTTTAATAACAGAAAGTAATTCCCAAATAAATTCTTATTCTTTATTAAGTACCTGAACTCTCACTGGGAACGTAATTCTGTTGCATTTCAGCTATACCTATCTGACAAACCGGACAAATCTTAATGGATCAAGGTTATAATCTAACACCTTGACTCCTACACATAGATGGCTAGTAAAAATTTAAAAAGGTGGTGGGGAGGATAATGATCAAGAAAGAAGGATGAAAGGAAATGCAGAAGTAATACTGCCTCTTCATGTAGGAAACTTGATAACTAGAGAAAGGCATTAAACAGATAGGCAAGAGTGCTAATCACAGTAGAAATGTGTTGCATTCAGGGAGAAAAGTTTTCATACTTAAACTACCTAATAATGTACTATATTTGATTAGAGGATTTATAACATACTGTATGTTATAAATTTGAAATATTTTGTATGTTATGCTTCTACATTAGAATTTTTGTTATATACAAAGATATAGACACAATAAAAAGAAGCAACTACAGTAGTCTCCCCTTATCTAGGATTTCACTTTCCATGGTTTCAGTTACCTGTGGTCAACCATGGTCAGAAAATATTAAATGGAAAATTTCGGAAATAAACAATTCAAAAATTTTAAACTATGCACCATTTTGAGTAGCGTGATGAAATCTCATACTGTCCCATTTGGTCCTGTCCAGGATGTGAATCATCCCTTTGTCCAGCATATCCATTTCTGTTATCAGATCAACTGCTGTGATATCCCAATGCTTGTGTTCAAGTAACACTTATTTTACTTAATAATGGCCCCAAAGTATAAGAGCAGTGATGCTGGCATACTGTTGTAATTGTTCTATTTTATTATTGTGTTGCTAATCTCTTACTGTGCTTAATTTATAAACTTTATCATGTATAGGAAAAAAACAGTATATATGGGGTTTGATACTACCCATGGTTAGTTTCAGCCATCCTCTGGGGGCCTTGGAACAGATCCCCAGTGATAAGGAGATACTACTATACAGATTATTTATGTCCTTACAACACAGATATGAAATAAGACAAAAAAAAAAGGAATTTGACAAATGAGGGAGAGGATCTGGCTAAGGTTAAATTGTATCAGTACTGCTGCCAAGTATTAATACTACTTCAGGTATAGGCCCTGCTTCGTGTGTTAATAATACTATAGTACAAAAAGTGACATGTAAATAGTCATTAAAAGCAGAACAACATGTGACTTTGCAAGTTTTATCTTGAGCAATGGGTGAAAATGGGGTCTCAAACAGGCTTTTTGGGGTTAGATATCTTTGGAAAGAGACTGTTATAAATAAAGGGAATACAGAATCAGTGTGATCTGGAATCCTAGTGGTGTGGCCATGGCCAACATAAACAAATGAAATGCCCGTAAATCTTTATTGCCTCACCTGTCACCACTGCAGCATGCAAGAACCGAGACTGGGAGAAAGTAGAGCTCATTATCCTGAAGACTTCTGTGAACTGCCTCTGTTTGCTAGCAATCATATTTGCCTGATCCCTCAATTGTTCTTCCTGTGCCCTGGCTACTGCCAAAAGAGGTCAAACCTTCCAAAAATTAGGACATGGAGTCAATAACTTTGCACTTATGACATTCAAATCTATGATCTTGACTATAACTGAGCTGTAAGCATTGTTTATCAATCTTTATTTATAGTCAGCTTTCATGACCAATGTCTCCCACTCTCCTCAGCAATTCCAAACTTCAGGTCACATTCTTTTTCACCCAGAACTCACCTTTTACCTAACCCTGAAAACTAAGGCAATCAGACGTGATCTGCCTGAGCTTCCCATTTCCCTTAAAGCCAGTGGAACTTACCTCTATCTCCATCCATTCTTTCCTCCTTCCCTCCAGTTTCCTCAGAGGATAAGGTGACCATTCTCTTATTCAAGGCAATAACACCAAATCTGCTCTGGGTACGTTGCTTAATTGATTCCTCAGAAAATTGTTTTTGTTTTGTCTCACTTGTGAGTGGAAAGTAGCAAATAAAAACAATTTCTTAAAGTATTAATTAAGCTTTTTTTCTTAGTTCTTAAAATTGCAAACATACTGACATGGGTGAACTAAAACTGTACATCAGACTAGTTACATCACCTGACAAAAAAAGGACTGCTCTTAAGTAACTTCAGAGCACAAAACTTTGACTATATATCTTTGGTGGGATGCAATGAGGACAAAATAATCTGTAAACAATTTAAAATTTGTTATACTTTCTAAACATTTTTTTAAATTTAAGAAATTTAAAAGTTTTATTCAATAATTTCATTGTTTAACATAATACTGAGTTAGATATTTTGAAGATATTTTCTTTGTTTTGTAGGAAAGTAATTTTCTTAGGTATGATGTACTGTGATTGTGTAAGAGAAGATTCTCAATCCTAAGGCATGCATGTTAAAAGTATTTAGCAGTAAGGTCTGCAACTTACTTCATTTAGTAGAGAGAAAGCAAGAGAACAAATACAGAACAATGTTAACAAGGTGATGGTTATATTGGTATATGGGTGTTCACAACACTATTCTGTCAGCTTTCCTCTATGTTTGGAATTTTTCATAAGAAAAAAATAGCATTGTAAAACCTCATTTTGGTAAAAAATGCATTTATATGCATATGTACTTAGAAAAAGTCTTGTAAGGATATAACCTAGGTTAGGAAATCTGGTAGTAAAAATATATTAGTTCTTATTTTTTATTATTTGTGTTTTCTAACTTTTAATAAAAAATTTAGTGCTTTTGTTATAAAAAATTAACTTTACACACTGCAATAATACATATTAAGTATTTAATTCAAGATTACAGGCTAAATATCTGCTTTTGTCCCTCATTCTTTTTTAAAAAACTCCTACTGAAATAAAGACAGAAAAAAAATGAAGAAATATTCCCACAGAATATAGAAAAAGGATGAAGTGGTAGGAGAGAATTTCACCAGCAAATAAGAGATGTCAATAACATTTCTGAGACTGGAGGAGAAAGAGACATGATGACAGAGAAAAGATATGTGATATCGGAAAGTTACAGAAAAGGAAGAATTGATCTATCCATTAGAATGTCAACTCTGGGCTCAGAACCAGCATATGAGGCAGAAGACAGGAGCTATACGTACAAAATGACTCTGAAAACAGAATAATTATTTGAAGGACTGTATATAGACTTCACTACATAGCACCCCAATTCCTTCCCCAACTCTGACTAAACAGAGCATCCAGGGGACTTGGCATTTACCTCACAGAAAAAACGGATCATCCACAACAACAAAAACCAGCCTATTCTTATCCAAAGAAACTGCACAAGCAGCTTAGAGAAAACTGGGGCTTCTAACGTGAATGTTAGCATCTGGGCGCTCTGACCTAGAGCAGTCAGCCCTTCTCCCAACCCTAATCCAAATCTGACAGTCAACACACTTTACCCATGTACACAGACTAGAGACAATTACTAGGACCAAACCTCTTTACACCTCAGTAAAATAAACCCACAAGAGCTACCCAGACCACCTCTCCAGGACAATCAGGAATCATCAGGCAAATGAGGAAAACTAGCAACATGAAAGACTAACATAAGTTTTTCAAGCAATTTAGAAGGATAATTTAGAAAAACAGATAAAGAAAAAAAAGAAACACCCTAAGCTCTTTCAGAAAGATTTTTAGAGAAAATTCTATACACATGGTAAGAACAAGATACTGAAGAGAGGAAATCTCTATGTATGTAAAACAAAAAGAACAAATGATATAAAAGATAAAACACATTAAAAAATTAAAAGATCAATCTAGGAGATCCAACATCCAATTACGAGTCCCAAAAGAGAATAAAATGTAAGAAGGAAAGTATTGCTGTATAACAAAATACCCTGACGCTCAGTGGCTTAAAAAGAATTATCTCAAACCGTTTCTGAGGGTCAGGCATCTGGGAGCAGCTTAGTGGTATGGTTCTGTCTAAGGAGCTCTCCTGAAATTGCTGTCAAACCTGCAGTCATTTAAAGGCTTAACTGGCACCAGATGCAGTGGCTCACACCTGTAATCCTGGACTTTGGGAGGCCGAGGCAGAAGGATTGCTTTGAGGCCAGACTAACCTGAGCAATACAGAGAGACCATGTCTCTTTAATTAAAAAAAAATTTTTTTAAGAAAAAAATAGATATTCAGAGAAGGACTGTGTGGTAGATAGAGCTCCCTCTCCCCTCTCCCCTCTCCCCTCTCCCCTCCCCCCTCCCCCCTCCCCCCCCTCCCCTCTCCCCTCTCCCCTCTTTCCACGGTCTCCCTCTGATGCCGAGCCGAAGCTGGACGGTACTGCTGCCATCTCAGCTCACTGCAACCTCCCTGCCAGATTCTCCTGCCTCAGCCTGCCAAGTGCCTGCGATTGCAGGCGTGCGCCGCCACGCCTGACTGGTTTTCGTATTTTTTTGGTGGAGACGGGGTTTCGATGTGTCGGCTGGGCTGGTCTCCAGCTCCTAACCGCGAGTGATCCGCCAGCCTCGGCCTCCCGAGGTGCCGGGATTGCAGACGGAGTCTCGTTAACTCAGTGCTCAATGGCGCCCAGGCTGGAGTGCAGTGGAGTGATCTCGGCTCGCTACAACCACCTCCCAGCCGCCTGCCTTGGCCTCCCTAAGTGCCGAGATTGCAGCCTCTGCCTGGCAGCCACCCCGTCTGGGAAGTGAGGAGCGTCTCCGCCTGACTGCCCATCGTCTGGGATGTGAGGAGCCCCTCTGCCTGGCTGCCCAGTCTGGAAAGTGAGGAGCGTCTCTGCCTGGCCGCCATCCCATCTAGGAAGTGAGGAGCGCCTCTTCCCGGCCGCCATCACATCTGGGAAGTGAGGAGCGTCTCTGCCCGGCCGCCCATCGTCTGAGATGTGGGGAGCACCTCTGCCCTGCCACCCCGTCCGGGATGTGAGGAGTGTCTCTGCCCGGCCGCCCTGTCTGAGAAGTGAGGAGACCCTCTGCCTGGCAACCGCCCCGTCTGAGAAGTGAGGAGCCCCTCCGCCCGGCAGCCACCCCGTCTGAGAAGTGAGGAGCGTCCTCCCTCCTCGTCTGGGAGGGAGGTGGGGGGGTCAGCCCCCCGCCCGGCCAGCCGCCCCGTCCGGGAGGTGAGGGGCACCTCTGCCCGGCCGCCCCTACCGGGAAGTGAGGAGCCCCTCTGCCCGGCCAGCCGCCTCGTCCGGGAGGGAGGTGGGGGGGTCAGCCCCCCGCCTGGCCAGCCTCCCCGTCCGGGAGGCGAGGGGTGCCTCTGCCCGGCCGCCCCTACTGGGAAGTGAGGAGCCCCTCTGCCCGGCCAGCCGCCCCGTCCGGGAGGGAGGTGGGGGGGTCAGCCCCCCTCCCGGCCAGCCACCCCATCCGGGAGGGAGGTGGGGGGGGTCAGCCCCCCGCCCGGCCAGCCACCCCGTCCGGGAGGGAGGTGGGGGGATCAGCCCCCCGCCCGGCCAGCCGCCCCGTCTGGGAGGGAGGTGGGGGGATCAGCCCCCTGCCCGGCCAGCCGCCCTGTCCAGGAGGTGGGGGGGGCGCCTCTGCCCGGCCGCCCCTACTGGGAAGTGAGGAGCCCCTCTGCCCGGCCAGCCGCTCTGTCTGGGAGGGAGGTGGGGGGGTCAGCCCCCGGCCCGGCCAGCCGCCCCGTCCGGGAGGGAGGTGGGGGGGTTAGCCCCCCGCCTGGCCAGCCGCCCCATCCGGGAGGTGAGGGGCGCCTCTGCCCGGCCGCCCCTTCTGGGAAGTGAGGAGCCCCTCTGCCCGGCCAGCCGCCCCGTCCGGGAGGGAGGTGGGGGGGTCAGCCCCCCGCCCGGCCAGCCGCCCCATCCGGGAGGGAGGTGGGGGGGTCAGCCCCCCGCCCGGCCAGCCGCCCCGTCTGGGAGGGAGGTGGGGGGTCAGCCCCCGGCCTGGCCAGCCGCCCCGTCCGGGAGGGAGGTGGGGGGGTCAGCCCCCCGCCCGGCCAGCCGCCCCGTCCGGGAGGGAGGTGGGGGGGTCAGCCCCCCGCCCGGCCAGCCGCCCCGTCCGGGAGGGAGGTGGGGGGGTCAGCCCCCCGCCCGGCCAGCCGCCCTGTCCGGGAGGTGAGGGGCGCCTCTGCCCGGCCGCCCCTACCGGGAAGTGAGGAGCCCCTCTGCCCGGCCAGCCGCCCCCTCCGGGAGGGAGGTGGGGGGGTCAGCCCCCCGCCGGGCCAGCCGCCCCGTCGGGGAAGTGAGGGGCACCTCTGCCCGGCCGCCCCTACTGGGAAGTGAGGAGCCCCTCTGCCCGGCCAGCCGCCCTGTCCGGGAGGGAGGTGGGGGGTCAGCCCCCCGCCCGGCCAGCCGCCCCGTCCGGGAGGGAGGTGGGGGGGGTCAGCCCCCCGCCCGGCCAGCCGCCCCGTCCGGGAGGTGAGGGGCGCTTCTGCCCGGCCGCCCCTACTGGGAAGTGAGGAGCTCCTCTGCCCGGCCACCACCCCATCTGGGAGGTGTACTCAACAGCTCATTGAGAACGGGCCATGAAGACAATGGCGGTTTTGTGGAATAGAAAGGGGGGAAAGGTGGGGAAAAGATTGAGAAATCGGATGGTTGCTGTGTCTGTGTAGAAAGAGGTAGACATGGGAGACTTTTCATTTTGTTCTGTACTAAGAAAAATTCTTCTGCCTTGGGATCCTGTTGATCTGTGACCTTACCCCCAACCCTGTGCTCTCTGAAACATGTGCTGTATCCACTCAGGGTTGAATGGATTAAGGGCGGTGCAAGATGTGCTTTGTTAAACAGATGCTTGAAGGCAGCATGTTTGTTAAGAGTCATCACCACTCCTTAATCTCAAGTACCCAGGGACACAAACACTGCGGAAGGCCGCAGGGTCCTCTGCCTAGGAAAACCAGAGAACTTTGTTCACTTGTTTATCTGCTGACCTTCCCTCCACTATTGTCCTGTGACCCTGCCAAATCCCCCTCTGCGAGAAACACCCAAGAATGATCAATAAAAAAGAAAAAAAAAAAAAAAAAGATCCTGCAGATTATGTGCCAAGTGCCCTGCATAGAGCCTGGCAGCTGTGTGGGCTCCAATCTCTTCCATTCATTTGTATGAATGAGGAGAGGTGGCCCATTTTGATTAGTTAAGTTTCCAATTATGGGTTGTTTTTAAAAAGATATATTGTGATGCCTTCATGAAACTCAAAAACTCAATGAAAAAAGAGTAAGGCTGGAAACCCTGTAAACCAGGTCCCAGGCCAGTTTTTTCAAGAGGGCTGTATAAGCGTTTTATTTTTTATTTGTTTATTTTTTAAAGACAGGGTCTCACTATGGGGTCTCACTATGTTGCCTAGGTTGGTCTTGAACTCCTGGGCTGAAGCAATTCTCTTGCCTCAGTCTCCCAAGTAGCTGGGACAACAGGTATGCACCACTGCACCCAATGGTTTTGTAAGCCTTGACTCCATAAAACAACTTTAGTTACTTAAAAGTACTTGGTGATAAACGAGTAAATAAACATAGTTTTCAAAAAAAAAAAAAAATAAGAAAAAAATAACAAAATTAAATAAAAGCTTAACTGGGACAGGAAGTTTCACAACCAAGCTCACTCACACGACTGTTGGGGCAAGAAGCCTCAGTTCCTCACTCACATGGGCCTTCACAGGGATACTCATGACATGGCAGCTGGCTTCCACCAGAATGAGTAATCCAAGAGAGAGAAAAAGTAACAAAGACAGAAGCCACAACGTCTTTCATTACCTAATATGAGAAACAATATACCTTCACTTCTGCCATATAGGTCATGCACTTCAATGTAGAAGACTACACAGGGCATCAGGACCAGGAGACAGGGATCATTCAGAACCATCTTGGAGGATGACTATACCAGTTATCAAAAAAAAAAAAAAAATCATGGAAAAAAATTCTCATAGTTTCAGAGATATGAATCTTCAGACTGAAAAGGCTCATTGAGCACTAAGGAGGATGGGAAAAGATCTCATAGATACAAATGATAAAACTTCAGATCTCTAAGGATCAGATAATCACAAATGTGTCACAGGAAAGGAAAAAATGCTCACCTACAAAGGTATAAGAATTAGATTACCACCAGACTTTTTATCAAATGAATGGTAAAAGACAAAAGGGCAATGCCTTCAGTTGTAAAGTTGTGACAGAAAATGTTTATCAACCTGGAATTCTATATCCATCTAAATGAACAATCAAGTGTGAGAGTAGACTAAAGTCCCTTCCAGAAATAAAGAATCAGACGGTTTAGCTACCAAACATGCATTATTAAGATCTGAACCAGGCATGGCAGTGCATGCCTATAGTCCCAGATACTAGGTAGGCTGAGGTGGGAGGACTGCTTGAGCTCAGGAGTTCAAATCCAGCCTGGGTAACCTTGTCTCTTAAAAAAGAAAAAAAAAAAAAGAATATACTTGAATTGGCACCCCAATAAAATAAGATTTTTTAAAAAGATGACATTAATATGCAAGAATCTCTATTATCAATCCCAAAAGGGGAAAATCCTAAGGTAATAGCTATAAGGCATGCCTGGAGAACAAATGGACCAGATTGGAAAAGAACTGGTCCATTGGAAAAGAATTCCATGCAAAAGACTACTGTATGATTAAGTAGATAGAATAATAGAGATATCATAAAGGCACATTGGTTCTTGCTACAATAAAATTTTTTAAATAAAATTTTAAAAAGACAGTTGGGGAACTTCAAGGAAAACAAAAGGCAACATAACAAAGTCATGGTCCATATAGAAACAAATAAGAGGTGGTATGGGTTTAGCAATCAAGGGACTGGAAGAAAAGAGGCTATGTACTAAAGATAGTCTCTTTGAAGGGGTCCAGGAGTTGAGCCACTGGACTCAAAAACAGTCGATGTAGAACCATTATGTAGCACATTATCTAGCCTTGTACTCAACAGCATTCAAAAAGTCATACTAATACAAACTCTTCATTGTTTTAATGTCTTCATATGGAAGACATTAATGTGACTGCAAAACAAAATGTCAGCAACTTTGACAATTTAAAAGTTTAAAAATATCTGAAAAAAGGCAGGAGGTAAAAGAGGAAAGGAAGGATGGGGTGCTTATTAGTTCATTTTATATGAAGCGGTATCAAGATACTGACTACTACAATAGAACGATACGTAAATATTGTAATTATATTAAACATGTAAAAAAACAAAAATATAATTATCAATTTTTGTAAAGAAGAGAGAAAGGGAAAGTAGTGTCAATAAACTAAACCCTCTTCTTTCATATGATAAAGTCAACTGATGCTAAATAAATTCCATAAACAGAATTTCAGTACAGGTTAAGTATCCCTTATCTGAAATGCTTGGGACCATTAGTGTTTCAGATTTCAGATTTTTTCAGATTTCAGAATATTTACATAGATATAAAGAGATATCTTGGGGCTGGAACCCAAGTCTAAACACAAAATTCATTTATGTTTCATACATACTTTATGCATACAGGCTACGGTGATTTTATACAATTTTTTTTTTTTTTTTTGCTCTTGTCACCCAGGCTGCAGTGCAATGGCATGATCTTGGCTCACTGAAACCTGTCTCCTGGTTCCAGCAATTCTCCTGCCTCAGCCTCCTGAGTAGCTGGGATTACAGGTGTGCACCACCAAGCCCAGCTAATTTTTTTGTATTTTTAGTAGAGACGGGTTTCACCATGTTGGTCAGGCTGGTCTCAAACTCCTGACCTCAAGTGATCCACCCACCTCGGCCTCCCAAAGTGCTGGGATTACAGATGTGAGCCACCGCACCCAGCCTTATGCAACATTTTAAATAATTTTGTAAATGAAATATAGTTTTGACTGCAACCCATCACAAGAGGTCAAGTGTGAAACTTTCCACTTGTGGCATCATGCCACAACTATATGCCAACCAGTTGGAAAACCTAAAAGAAACGGATAAATTGGCCTTTGGTCTTTCAGACCTGTAACAATGGCCTCTTGGGGGTTTTCAGCCTTCAGCCTCAGACCGGGTACTGTACTTTCAGCTTCTCTGGTTTTGAGGGTTTTAGACTTGGAATGAACTATGGTGCTAGCTTTTCTCATCCCCCAGCTTGCAGATGGCTGATCATGGGATGTCATCTTTGTAATTACATAAGCCAATTCTCCCTAGTAAACTCCCTTTCATATATACATATCCTACCATTTCTGTCCCTCTGGAAAAACCTAATAGAGATTTTGAACTTCATAGCTCTCCAGTAACAGATCCAAATGAAAAGGAAATCAACAAATTGCCAGAAAAGGAATTCAAAAGACGAATCTTAAGTCAAAAACTTTCCACTTGTGGCATGATGCCACAAGTGGAAAGTCAATGCTCAGAAAGTTTTGGATTTTGGCACATTTTAGATTTCAGATTTTCAGATTTGCAGATTAGGGGTGCTCAATCTGTATTCTTTCTGTCAAAGTTATATCCTGAACATTAACTACACTAGATGGTTTAGAACCCATTAGGCTAAATCTGAACTGATCGCTATACATTTCTTCAGGAAGTTGGTTATGAGTTTAGGTAAACAAAAATGCATGAAAATGTACATGCCTGCTTGAATGCATATATGTGTGTATTTTAACTAAATGCATGACTTTTATTTTCTTTCCACAATTTTTTCTAAAAATCAAAGAAAAAAATTGCTGGAATGGAAGAAATAGTCAGGGAAGGGAATATCCTGGTTAACTAAAGACTGACACTGAGATTTAATCTATTTCTCCAATGTGTGTAAAAGGCTACTATCATACAGAAACATGGTATCCTCTCTCACTGTATAAATTCTAATGCTAATCTTAATGGAAATGAGAAGTTCACCTGATTTTAAGAAATAATGAAGGGATACCAGAAAGAGGCACTAGAAGCATTTGAAACTATTTTAAGGATTTTAAGATAATTTCACAGAAAAAGATCAAGACAAGTAAATGTACATTGATGGATCTCACAAATCTAAAGACCGTTTAACAGAAGAGAACAAAAGGGGCATACTGTATTGCTACCATCAGGAAGAACTTCCTAACAATTACAGCTACTAACAACAGAATATAATAAAAGTCTATAATAAAAGTCTGATCTTCCATCACTATATTGTTTAAAGACCAAATAAACACTAGAAATCATAAGTCTGTAATGTTTTAAGTTAGTAAAAGACTGGACTACATCATCCCTAAAGTAATAAGTATAATTATGAGAGTTCTAAACTAATAATTTTGACTTACCAACATCCATTGCAGTTTCCATAAAGCTTTTCTGTCGTGAAGCAAACTCCGCAAGCAATTTCTGCTGCCTCTCTCTAGCCTTCTGTCGCCTAGATTAAACAGAAATAAAGTTGTAAGTATCAGATGTGCTTAAGACCTAGCTACTATATTTCAGGAGTATATAATGTATGAAAAGCCCCTGGTACACAGGTGAGAACAATCTATTTTCGTATTATGTATTAAATTTCTTCTAATACTTGATTGTCCTTAAAAGGATTCTACTAATTTTAAAAGGTTACAAACTCACTGGTTTAATAGATAAAAATAAAAGCCAAGATGTACTTTAAAATGTGAAATAATAATTAAGGTAGATAGAATATTTGGATTTCCAATAACACAAGTTCCTAAGTATACGTCAGAAGGTAGCAAGAGCAAGAACATATTTTTTTAGCAAGAGACTAACAATTTAACCCCAGGCACAAATAACAGTAAACTGATTGCTAGAAGAAGCTATGATGTTTAGATATAAACAAAGTCTAAAAGATAAGAATAGTCATATTTACTGTTACCCTAAGAATAGGCCTCTCCTAACAGAGAATGAACAGAAGCCAGTAAGCTTCCCCGTTTCTACTAGGACATATTTCAAGTTTGGTTTATTTTGTATAAAGTAAAAGAATGTGAAGGAGTCTCAAACACAACATAAGAATAAAACTGTATTACAAAGCCCTAAATATTCCCTTGGATTAATTCACTATATTATATTTATTATGAATGCCTTATCTACTTCCAAAGAATATTTTTTTTCTTTTTGTAGCTTAACGGCTAATTTTATTTTATTATACTTTAAGTTCTAGGGTACATGTGCACAATGTACAGGTTTCTTACATATGTATACATGTGCCATGTTGGTGTGCTGCACCCATTAACTCGTCATTTACATTAGGTATATCTCCTAATGCTTTCCCTCCCCTCTCCCCCAAACCCACGACAGGCCCTGGTGTGTGATGTTCCCCTTCCTGTGTCCAAGTGTTCTCATTGTTCAATTCCCACCTATGAGTGAGAACATGCGGTGTTTGGTTTTTTGTCTTTGTGACAGTTTGGTCAGAATGATGGTTTCCAGCTTCATCCATGTCCCTACGAAGGACATGAACTCATCCTTTTTTATCGCTGCATAGTATTCCACAGTGTATATGTGCCACATTTTCTTAATCCAGTCTATCATTGATGGACATCCAAAGAATATTTTAATTGCAACTGGTTGCCAAAAAAAAAAAATCCACCAATACAGTGTTACCATAACATAAGAATAGGAAAATAAGTCAACTAATAAAGAAAGGAGACAGGTTTCTTCAGATTATGTGATGCTAACAATACTACTAAGCATAAAGTTTCACTCCCAGTAAGGAAAAGTTAAATTAATAATTTAAACAAGAAGTGAAGGAGAGGAAGAAGAAAAAATGAAAGGTTAGAAAAGGTAAATTATATGTTAGTTCACGGAAGAGATAAATTTTTACTTGAACAAAACTCAAAGAGGAACTGATGTCCTTTGTGTCATACCCATAATACAGAAGACATGAGAACATAATGGACAGAGTATACTACAGCAGTTTCTTTAATGACCATTTATTATATCTACACAGTATAGAAGTCAAAGCATTATGTTAAACTGAGAGTCTATGCAATCACTGTTATGGGAAACCTAAAAGTATTTTTCTATTAATCTGATATGATTCAAGGATATAACATACAAAATTCAGAAGAATGAAATACAGTAATTTTTAAATTATCCACACATTTGCTCCCATGAAATTAGTGGGGATAATCAGGAGCAACTACAAAGTCAAGTTCTGTGGTCCACTTTACCATGAGAAGTTACATATTTTTGCCAATAATATTCAAAAAATTGTTAACACTCCTTTTCTAACATTTACAGATAATTTAGGATCCACATAAAAAACTCGCCTTATTATTTTATAACAACAATTCTTTTATACTGTTTTCGAGCCAAAATATTATTATCCAGGTTGATCACTCAACTTATTCATCAAAGTTAACTCTCAATGATGTTGGCCATTTCAAAAAATTAAATCTACCAATCCCCTCTCTTCCCTTTCTGAACATGTCCTAGCACAGAGTGTCAGGACTCAACAACCTGGCACGGGAGGGCATTTGTACGGTAAAAGATTAGAAGAAAGTGGTTATATATAAGGGAGTTGATTTTTTTAAAAGTTATATATATATATATAACATTTTAGTTAAATATATGTAATTTTTTAACTAAAAAACTTAAATATATCTATCCAGATAGATACACAGATAGAGAGAGAGTTATAGGTGTCAGGTATCTCACTGTGGAAGTAGAGAGTTACAGAGTTACTCTGGAAACTGAGAAAGAGAGAAAACAAGAATGACTCCTAGAGGGATGGATTGGAATTGAAAGTATCAGAGTGAACTCACAGTTTTCAGTACATAAAGTCAGACATAAAACTAAATATAAATTTCTCCCTTCCTCTCTCACACTACTTTCCAACACAAACACAGACAAACAAAGAAACACACACACAATTTTCCCCAGCTCTGTCCTAAGAGGGCCTGAGACAGCTATACTTCATTAGAATAAACACATGGACTGGGGTTTCTAAATACCATTCTCTCCTAAAAGCAACCAGGACTCCTTGGAGAAATGGCTGACTCCAAGTACAGGATAAGCCTGCAACATCTTTTTTTTTTTTTTTTTTTTTTTTTTGAGATGGAGTCTCACTCTATCGCCCAAGCTGGAGTGCAGTGGCACGATCTAAGGTCACTGCAACCTCTGCCTCCCAGGTTCAAGCAATTCTCGTGCTTCAGCCTCCTGAGTAGCTGGGATTACAGGCACGCGCCACCATGCCCAACTAATTTTTGTATTTTTAGTAGAGACAGGGTTTCTCCACATTGGCCAGGCTGATCTCGAACTCCTGACCTCAGGTGATCTGCCCGTCTCAGCCTCCCAAAGTGCTGGGATTACAGGTGTGAGTCACGACACCTGGCCAAGCCTGGAACATCTTATTGCCCCAGAAAATAGAAATATGCTCAAAGAATGATGGGAATAGATCAAAAGGACCCGGAAACCAGCTTGACATGACTCCTAGTGGCCAAATCTGTAATAATTTGAGCACCAAAATTAATAACAAGCATATGAGATTATAACCCATAAAATAAAATAGGAACCCATGAGTCCACACTGATAAAAATAAATGAATATAAAGTTGATATGAATGGGGATATTACAATATCTCATAGTATCTCTCCACAAATTATGTATTAATTGTAAAGTGGGGTGGGAAAGGTAATTTGACTGTGAAGAAGTCTGGCAGACATGATCAAAGTTAATCACCAGTGATGAAACAAATTGAAATCATATAACAGCTTGTGGGATACAATGAAAAGAAAACAGCAACACTTCATTTACATTCCTGCCAAAGTTGTATAAACTGAGTCAAAACACAAAGGGAAAACAGACAATCCCAAATTAAGGGATATTCTACAATGTTACTACTGCTTCATATTATTTAAAAGTGCCAAGGTTATGAAAATAAAAACTTCCATATTGAAGGAGAACAAAGAGGCATGACAATTAAATGCAAGGAGTGATTATGAACTGGATCTTTCTGCTATAAGAAATATTACTGGCTGGGCGCAGTGCCTCACGCCTGTAATCCCAGCACTTTGGGATGCCGAGACGGGTGGATCACAAGGTCAGGAGTTCAAGACCAGCCTGGCCAACATGGTGAAATCCTGTCTCTACTAAAAATACAAAAATTAGCCGGGCATGGTAGCAAGCACCTGTAATCCCAGCTACTCGGGAGGCTGAGGCAGAGAACTGTTTGAACCTAGGAGGCGGAGGTTGCAGTGAGCCGAGATCGCGCCACTGCTCTCCAGCCTGGGTGACAGAGTGAGACTGTCTCAAAAACGAAAAAAAAAAAAAAAAGTAACTAACAAAAGAAATATTATTGGGGGCTAGGAGCAGCAGCTCATGCCTGTAATCACACCACTTTGTGGGGCTGAGGCGGGGGGATCACTTGAGCCCAGGAGTTTGAGACCAGCCTGGGCAACATAGCAAGACCTCATCTCTACAAATAATTTTTAAAAATTAGCCAGGCATGGTGGCACACACCTGTAGTCCCAGCTGTTCAGGAGGCTGAGGCGGGAGAATCATTTGAGCCTAGGAGGTCAAGGCTGCAGTGAGCCGTGATCATACCACTACACTCCAGCCTGAGTGACAGAGCAAGACCCTGTCTCAAAGAAAAGAAAAGAAAAGAAAAGAAAAGAAATGAATTAAGAAGAGAAGACAAGACAAGACAAGACAAGACAAGACAAACCAAACATTATTGGGACAACTATCAAAACTTGGGATCTAAATCATACTCAAATACCACTATCAATCTGCTAATTCTGATAGTTGAGGGTACAAAGAACTTCCTGAACCATTTATGTAAGTTTAAGATTACTTCAAAATAAAAAGCTTTTTAAAATTAAATCCATCCTCAAAGGACAAATATTTGCCACAATGGAAGAAATGGAAGCAAAGAAAAATGTGCTCTAGATGCTCAAAGCACTCTAAGTGACCTCCAAAAATGCTATGAGCAACAATGGCATTGACAGACTACATTTTTGGTCTTCTGAATCACTACTTCGTAAATCTGTAAGTTTTGCCATACTTCTTTAATTAATGCCACTCTACAGCTCACCTTTAAACATGTACACTTACAATTAGAATATATATGTCCATAGAGTGTACTTTTTAAAAGTCTATTAAACATAAGAAAATCTCAAATGTAACTGCTTGACACTAATACTAAAATGCATTTCTATAGCAGGTTTCTATACTAACTAGAAATGGGATGTCATTGTTGTGAATGTTTTCTTAATCGAGATTATTGCTTTTCTAAATGGGCATAAATGTAAATAAAGGCCATTAACAAGAACATATACAAGTTCTGGCAGATTCAGGACAACTCAAAAATTTTCCATTAACTCCTGAGTTAAAGACATTGAAGCTGCATTTTATTACAACCATCTAATGTTTTCTGCTTGCATCTTGTTTTCTATTAAGTTAATCTATTATGAAAGCGATGCCGAGTTTGTCTAAAGGTGAAGTACTTGGAAATGGATCCTCATTAAGTGTTTATGAACTGTTCTGCCTTTATTATGAAAATCCAAAACGAAACCAGAGGAAAGACAAATGTGAGAAGCACGGTGAGATCCAAATAGAGTCATCTTAATCCTTAGCTGTCTGCTACAAAATTAGTTTCAAGTCCTTGTCAATACCATCATTGTTCAAAGAAAACAAAACCTATCACAAAGAAAGCCTTTAAAATTTTTAGAATATTATTTATTACAATAGCATCAGGGCCTTTGTAAAAGCAGCATCTAAACTATGTCCTCCAATATCACATTATTAGTAATAATTACAAAATTCCCTTAATCAAGAAAAACAGATTTTGATTCACTGTTTATCTTCTTTCAAAATAAAATGATATACTATTATATAACAGAAAGAAGGATCTGACCACTAAGAGAGACCACTAATTAACAAAAATAACAATCTTACCTCATTTTCAACCTTCTAATGTTGTCAGTAGATTTATTACATTCTAGGCTATTACTAATTCAAACTTAATGAATGGTCATCTGAATTATATGTTACTGAATGTCCTTTCTCCCACGGAAACAAATTTTGTGTTAGTTCTTTATAACTCCAATTTAGGAATTCTCCTAAATTCTTAATCTACCATAGCTTTTGCATATATTAATATAAATTTTTTATAACAAACTTTTTTTTTTGAGATGGAGTCTCATTCTGTCGCCAGGCTGGAGTGCAGTGGCGTGATCTCAGCTCACTGCAACCTCTGTCTCCCAGGTTCAAGCAATTCTCCTGCCTCAGCCTCCCTAGTAGCTGGGACTACAGGCACACGCCACCACGCCCAGCTAATTTTTATATTTTTAGTAGAGATGAGGTTTCACCATGTTGGCCAGGATGGTCTTGATCTCCTGACCTTGTGATCCACTCACCTCAGCCTCCCAACAAACTTTTAATTACATCAGAGATGTAGTGTAACTATATATGTGACTAAAATTGCTCCTTATACAGGTACCAAAGGATGACCTCCTAACTAACAAATCTAATAGGATGGCCAATCTTATTGAACTCCTGTAGCACTTAACAATTTTGATAAGTTTCTTGCTTTCTGAACTTCCTCTTGTGACTTCTCTAATGCCACTCACCCCAGTTTTTCTCTTACTCTGCTCAGCCATCCCTTCATCAGTCACCTTTGTAGGTACCCCTTCCTCAGTCATTCCCTTTAATGTTTTTCCCTTGAGTTCTATATTCAGTCTTCTCATTTTCTTACTGTAAACCTTCTCCCATATACAAGGATTTACTACTACCTAGCTGCTCAAATCTGTAGCTCTAAGAATTCTCCCTTAAGTTTTAAACCCTATATCTGACTGGACATCTTCACCTGGGTGTCCCTCTTAAACTTAGTAGCATCCAGAACTGAACAGATCGGTTTTACTACTGAGCCTGGGGCCCCTCCTATACTCCATTATCTTGGTAAAAGGAACATTATTCAAGTCAGAAATCAGGGCACCATTCAAGACATCTCCCTCATTTCTCATATCAACCTGATGACTGAGTCTAACAACTTGTACCTGCTAAATATCTCATACACATCTCCTCCTCTCTTTATTATCATCACTGTCTTAGTTCAGACCCTTACCACACCTGCCCCACTAGATGACTAAGTAGCTTGCTCTCCCAGTTTCCAGTCTTACCCCACTCTAATCCACCCTCATGTAATTACCCTATATATTATTCCTCACTTAAAATCCTTCCACGGTTTCCCTGTAACCATTTATACCCTGTGCCAGTTAACGATATATGGTTACCTTCTTAGCCTTATGTCCTACTACTCCCATTAACACCCTGTGAACCTAAGATAGTATCTGTTACACTATGTTAACACTACTAACAAACTATCTGTTTACCAGTCTGTCTCTCCATTATAGTATCAATTCCTCGAGGTCAGGAAGTCCAACACCAGACACAGATATGTCTAGAAAACTGCCTGACTGACACCCAGTGAATGAGAAACGGATCAATCAAGTAAGATCCATCTTAGGCTTGCTTCCACTGATCATTTAACCCATAACTGCCTATATTTAATTTTAAAAGTAACTAAGAAGATGAAATTATCCAGAAAATACCTCTAAAGTACACTTCAAACTGCTAAATAATGTATTAGTCATACTGCTCACAACAGTAGTCCAGATAACTCTGCTGACAATGATTTTTACCTATATAAAAGAGACTGAGATGATAAAGGTCCTAGGTTCTTAAATTAAGATAATATTGATGTGATCTCTTTGGACCCTCCGTAACGGGAAATGTGTACCCTTCCCCTATAATTGTTGCTTTGGTAGACAAATTTGTCTTAAATAATAAAGAAATTAAAACAATGAATATTATTTATAACCTCAGAGAAGTGAGCAATGACTATCTTGAATTTGATCTGAAATCTTTTTTTTAAATGTCCTGGGTCTTTTAGCCTATGTACACTCATTAGAAGGCATGCTCTTTTTTTTTTTTTTTTCTTTAATAAACACTGAACCCTTTCCAAGAGTTTGACAATTATGTGGAGTTTCAATCTCTCAAGATTCACCTTGTCATGTTTATGACAGCAGGGTCAGCAATGTTGACAAGGCTCTTGGGAAACAATTTGTGACAATGCACAGTAACACAACTCTTCTGGCAAACAATGTACCACTAAAAAAAAGAACCAAACCATGCTCATAGTCCTTGACCCACAAACCCCACATAACATAGTATATATCTTGAGATTTTTTTAAAATCCCATTTTTTTTCAAGAAAGTCAAAAGATGAAAAAAAAGTTTATAAATATAATTTAACAACAAATTATAAGCAACCTAAAGATCCAAAAGCTAGAAGCATAAGTTAGTCAGAATGTGTTTTAAAACATCACTTTTTAAAAATCAGCAATCATATATTAATAAAGATTAGAAAAGACCAAAAGAAACTAAAGCAGTTGGATTTTTATTTTGAGAAATATTTTAAATATTCTTAATATTCTCATTTAAAGCTGAACAGTTCAACTTTAACAGTAAGAGAATTATTAGATCCCTACAGCAATAAAAGCAGTAGCAATTTTTCCAAAGAGACATACAGGTTTAAGGTAGTAATTTTACATTGGGGACAGAAAGTCTCACCTGTCCATCAATAAACTCAATACATCACATGTACAAGCACCAACTATGCTCCATTCCATTTATGTTACAAACTAATCAGCTATGACTGTTCCTGTTAAACATCCAGGTGATTATCCTCAAATGACCAAAAGGAAGAAAATATCAAATTTTCAACTATATACACGTTTAAAACATTAAAAATAAAAATTACCTTTCTTCTTTGTCCAATGTTTTCTTCTCTGCTGCAGTGACTTTTTTAGGTGGTACAGGAGGGGTCACTTTTCTACATATCTCTTCAATGATGCGTTTGTTCATTCTACTTTGCGATGCAGCTTTTAGTAAAATTCTTTCCACGGCAGTTATACCATCTCCATGACTGTATTTAGGAATTTCTGGTTGGATTAAAATTTCTATGTCATCAAGCCAAGGAGGATAGTAGGAGTTTTGTTTTCCTGAGAGTTTGTGGTGAAGTTTAATTAGCAAAGACAATATGCTTTCTTTAATTTCCAAAATGGCTGTAGTTAACTGTGGAGCTGAACCAGGAGCAGACCATTTACTTGAAGTTTTGGGACGAACCACCTGATTTGCTTCACTGCTACTGCGATTGATGATTTCCTGAAATTTCTTTCTACGTTCTGCTACTAAACTGAAAACTTGAGCTGTACCAGAATTCTACCATTAACAAAGAGAAACAAAGAAAAATCAAGAGAAGTTATTTAGCATCATTTTAAAAACATATTAGTACTATATTTTCCAAAGGGAATGCTCGGTTTCATACAAAGATTTATTCAATAGATTTGCTCTTTAAATAAATTTGTCCCTTGACCTCTCTCTCAAATATATTTAATCCCACTCAATCTAGAAACAGTAATAAGGAGGATATCATCAGCAGTAACACCTCCTTTTCAACCTTCTGAAAACAGACAAAGCTGAAGTAGTATCCACAGCCATATTAAAGAGAATCATAAACTAAATTATTCATTAGTTTAAAAGAGGAAAAGCTGTTCTGGTCAACATTCATGAAGAATAGGGTACTCCTTACTAACTTCTGGAAGACTGCTACAGTTTCCCGTTAAGAAAATTATAAATTAGTTTTTAAAAAAATTTTATAAGCTAATAAATCTGAACTAGTAATTAATTTCACTTTTAAGGAACTTTAAAGTTTGAAAATTCTAACATAAATGCTTAAAGTTACTAAATTGAAATATAAGGATGAAAAATCAAACTTTCATATTTTAATATGAAATTTAATTTGTTTTATTAAATTTTAATATGAAATTAAAACTGTGATTTGTGATTTGTTTTTTATTTGTTTTTGGTTTGTGGGTCAAGGACTATGATTTGTTTTTTGAACAGTTTTTTTTTTTAACTAAGTATTTTCCTCAATAATTCATCTCCTAAAAAGCTTTTTTGCTAAAGCAATCAAACTGCACCAGGGCTCTCAGAAAACATCTTTTAATTAAGATATGAGTCAGTTTAATCAATTTATTTTTTAAAAGCGAGCACAGAAAGGATGCTCTAATATCAGTTGAGCTTTTGTGAGTTAAATGACAGTATACACTATTTTTTAACATCCAAGCTGTTTTTTAAAGTACTCTCTACCAGCATTAGAGGCAAAAACCTCTTACAGAGTTTCCAGTTTTTGCTTACAGCGAAAACACGTTGTCAAAGACCAAGAAAGCTCCTACAAATAGACTCTACTATAAGAAATGTCTGATTCAATGTTCTCTACTCACAAAAATCTAGGTTGTGGAGACTAAAACTGCTTAAGTTTGTTACTTACAATGTCATTTCAAGATTTTTCATTACTGCTTTTTAAAAATTAACTTACATGCAATGAGAGCGCTGATTTTCAAAATGAGTCCAAAGCCATAATATACAGAATTTAAGACTTTATAGGCTTATTTTATCAAAGTTAATTGCCATAGAAGCAAAAAAAAAAGTTATTTGCAAATGAGCATGCTGGTAGCAATTAAATTTATTTTAATTTAGAAAATATCCAAGTCATTTTTAAGATGTTAGTAATACAGTGGCAATGATGAATGTAAAGAGACTCAAATATGCTACCTATAATTGGTCCAAAATACTTCGAACACTAATAAGAAAAATACACTATTAAATATTCAGTATTATTTTTAAGCTCAATAATATAAATTTTCTTTAATATTAAGCTTAAATCACTTTGTCAAAAAAAAAACACACATAAATCCAAGAAACCTTCTTTTAAATTTAACCATATTAATTAAACACCCATACACACACAAATACTTCAAAGCAGTTTTTCCCCATTTCCAGTTAAAGCCATGTTGCTAGTTAATGAAAATATCATACACATCTACCTCTCTTTGAAGAACTTTAGGCCGTCGTGAACTCTGCCAGATTAAGGGAAAAAGACTGGTAAGGTAGAAGTTACATAGATATATCAGAGGAAATAAAAGACAATTTAAAGTTATCTACAACCACATTTTTTTTTCTTTTGGATATTATAGGAACAGTATATCCCAACATAACATACATAACATAAAGCTTTTTCTTATTTTCTTTCTTACATTTACACTTACTTGTAAAGAACCCAAGTTATCAGAGCTAGTACTTGCAGGTGAGTCTCTCTTTACTTCAGGAGCAGTCTCTGGAACTCTTACTCTAACATAGTTTATAAAGTGTCGCATGTTTGACACTAAGTTACTGCCAGGAAACCAACTGTCATGACAACGTTCTGGTCCACCCACTGATGCCTAAAATTAAAAAAAAAAATGAATATCAAGTCTTGCCACATCAGGTCCAAGGTACAATGGAGATGTAACAAGCCCCCCAAAATCATCCACTGCCTATCATAATCCTGAATCCCTTATTGTCTCATCCACAAATTATAAAGTGAATAAATTTAAATAATAAAACCAAATTCAAACAAAAAATGCAGGAATAAATTTCTCAATACTAATATGGGTATGTCCAATGGAATCAGCTAAATTCCTGATTTAAAATACATTTTTAAATACATTTGTCAATCTAGAATACTGAACATTACAGAATATTCATCCTCACCCATTAGTAATACAAATAATGCTAATTTGGACAAATTGGGAGGAAACTGAAAAATCAACCAAAGGTATCACTAATCATAGAGGAATCTTTATAACCTTTTAACATCTATGAAAGAACATATGTTGATTCAACTTGGACTACAAAGAACTACAAAGTGGTTTCTTTAACTTGTTTTTGCTATTATTATGCTGTGTTATATTTTGTCATTTAGGAGGGAAGAGATGAGGAGAATCTTACACATTAGTAAAACTAATTTGTAGTAACAATTGCTTTTATGGACACAATACTTCTAAAGTCCTGAAACAAAGTAACAACTTTTAAGTACTTTAAACATTCTCCCATATAACAATATTCATGCCATTACCTTCAAACCTTTACAGGAAGAATTTGCTACTCAAAAATAATCCCTAATCAAATTATTAGAATTTTTGGAGCTAAGTCCTAACTTCAGTTTTACTGGTTATTTATTGATTACTGGTAATTGTTTGCCAATAATCAATTTTCTTAGCATAACACCAAAAATGCATTAAACATTTTTCTTAATTTTTGTGATAGGAATTACAAATTTCAAATTCAATAATTCCATAATAGAATTTAATGTATCAATGAAGGCCCTAAAAAACTGTATATATTTGAAGATCCCAAAGGGCCTTTTCTAGTAGTTCTTTAAAAGATCTTATGAGTCTGATGAAAACATAAATACACCTCAAGATGAATTCACAAATACATTTTCCTAAGGTATGTCATAACTAGGAAAAGTATAACATGCCTGGTTTGGCAACAATTGGTTGGAGCCAGATAGGGGCTGCCTATCTAAAAATTTTAAATTATAAAAACTACTTACCTCTTCATCTGATTCTTCTTCAGCAGAATTTTCGAGTCCTAATTCAATCAGATATAAAACCATGCAGAGTACATGTTCTGACAGATTTTGATGATCCATCAAAATCTTTAAAAAGGGAAGAAAATGCCTCATAATTACTTTTTTCCACAAAATGTATTTCATTTAGAGATCCAAAAATATTTTACTGTTATAGATGAAAAGTACTTTAATATCTAGAAATACCAGTTCACAAATTTTCTAAAGGTATGTCACAGAGTCCACTAAAAAAATTCATACGAATATAAGTATTTAATAAAATAATTTAATAAGAATATTTTTATATCCTAATTTGCTGACACTCTTCTCTTGATGACAAGGCCATCAGATAAATAAGTTTACCAAATAGGATAATTCATGCAAATGTGTTTAGCACAGCACCTGGCATATAACTGGCAGCACAATAAATGTTTATGGTACATTAATGTTCTTAAAAATACGTCTCTAAAATTAAAGTTCTGAGCCTCTGAGTATTTTGAGTAGCTACATTCATATGTATGCCAGTGTGGGATTTATATGGAGGACAAAGGTAGAAGGAATGCAAGTGGTTAGTAAAAAGGCTTTTCTGAGGAAAATTTGATACATCTGACCTATAGATTACTCAATACAAGCCTTATACATCTTACACAGGATTTCTGGGCTACCTACACCAATCACTCATTCAATATGATATAACAGACCACTAACCAGAAGATACCTAAAATACCACAAGTAACAAAATGGCCTGGCAGATATCATCTTGTCCTCATTATAAAAGTCATCTGGCCAAATGATGGAAAGGATGAAAGGAAGAAATTCTGTAGGCAGCAGCAGTTTTAATTGTGGGCGAGATAGCAGAGAGCAAAAAAGAGGACAGGATAAGCTGAGCCTCGCAAAAGCTGCCCAGATGGCTGAGGGGACTTGGAAAGGAGGTCTTAATTGCTTAAGACCTAACCTACCACAATTAAAGAATAGAGAGACTTTCAAGTCACTGACTCTCTCATGTTTTTCTGACTATTCAGAGGGCTTCTATATTCATCTGTTGTGTGGCACAGTGGTGAAGAGCATAGGCATTCAAAACCTTTTAAAAAACAGATTTTTAAACAAATTTCTGTCTATTCCTAGTTGACCTTCAGCAACAGACTCTGGTCTTAGTTTTCTTATCTCTAAAATTGGAATTATAGAGCCCCTCCTAGCCCTTTCACTTGTCCCATCCCCAACCAAAAAAAAAAAAAAAAAAAAAAACTAAAAGAAAGAAAAATAAAACTGAAATTATAGCCCAGAATTGTTGTAAGGATTGCATGAGTTAATATCTGTCATTTGCTTTGTATAGTGTCTAGCAATGGGTGTTCAACAAATAGTGAGTGGGTGGTGCCAATGATGTGAGGAGCAGAGGCAGCAGCAGGAGGAGACTGAAGGCTGGGAGACCACAGAAGTCATCCTTTCTGATCCACTATGTTATGGAGAGAAAACCAAGGCTCAGCCACACAACCAGCTAGCTAGTGTAAGCAACATTAGAACACAGACCTCAGACCCCCAGGCCACTGACTATCATTACTATACTATCTCCTCTTGATAAATAAAACATTACCAGCTAAATTCAATTAAATTTTCACTTCACAGCTTGTGGGATTACAGCTTTAATTGAGTAACTTAAGAGCTAAAGAGGAAAACATCCCTCTATTAGGTACTTCAAAAAAAAAAAAAGAAATAAAAATGATGTTTCCAGGGAGTTTTATTTTGACATTAAACATGTCAGAAGATAAAGGTGGTTTACTAAAATTGATTTTTAAAAAGTTGACTTGCCAACGCAATGTCAATGGAGAATTTTATTATTACTAGTAGTAAAATCAAGAAAGTTATTTTAAAGTTGAAAAAAATTCATTTATAATAGTCTTGTAACAACTAAAACATTGTCTTTTTATTTTTCATAAAATACTATTTGTACATTTAGCATACAAAAAAATTGAAAAATATAACTTGAAAGAGCATAATAAATAATTTGCCATAAGGCTTCCTTAATTTTTCATGAATTACTTGTCACTTATTAATTATTACTTATAACAGTACTTAGCTTCCCCATCTGAACTAGTTATTTAACTTCTAAAACTCAATTTCATATCTGAAAAAGGAGAATAATAACAGAACTTTCACTTATAAGGATTTTTGCTAGCTTAAACAAAATAATGTCTACAAGTATATATAAAGCATTTCAAACAAAATCTGGCACTAAGTAAACATTCAAAGACTGTCCATTATTTGTAAAACAAATACAAATATCTTTTCAGTATAAAAAGATATTCTACATTTTTTAATAAAGAAAAAGAACATTTTAAATCAATTACTGAATAACCCTCTTGGAAGTTAATGAAAATAAACCACCCAAGGTGTTTTTTGAGGCACCTGTCCAAAATCGTAACAGGAAAACTTTAGAAACAAGTACACTGAAAAATTGGTCACGGGTAGGGTTGAAAGGAAGAGAAGTATAGAAATTTAAAAGTACTATTTCATTATAAGATTAAGAAAAAAACTAAAATTCCTACCTAAATACATACTTTCTTAAATAATGTGTTAAATGATTGTACATAGTAATTGGAAATTTGTATAACAAATATTCTCATTTTTCTTTGAATTTCTTTTAATTTTTAATTTTTCAAATTCTAATTAGGAAGAAGAACAATAGGTTTTCTTTGTATCTACCTGCATAACATTTATCATGTCTATATAGTTATATTATCTACATGAGTATAGTTATTTTCTTTTTTCTTTCATCTTTCTTCCCCCTCCGAGATGGAGTCCTGCTCTGTCACCCAGGCTGGAGTGCAGTGGCACAATCTGGGCTCACTGCAACCTCCACCTCCCGGGTTCAAGCAATTCCCCTGCCTTGGCCTCCTGAGAAGCTGGGATTACAGGCGCCCACCACCACACCCACCTAATTTTTGTATTTTTAGTAGAGACAGGGTCACCATGTTGGCCAGGCTGGTCTCGAACTCCTGACCTCGTGATCTGCCCACCTCAGCCTCCCAAAGTGCTGGGATTACAGGCGTGAGCCACCGCGCCCAGCCTTCTTTCATCTTTCATGCAGATGAGATTATAGAAATCCCTATTATATACACACATACATACTATACAATATTATGCTTCACACAAGTTTTTGAGTACACAATTAATGTTAGTCAAATAAATCTGTCTTACGTGAGAAGATCCCAAAATAAAACAAATTTTAGATAACAAGCAAGTAAAAGCATCATCTTGTTAGTTCCTAAAATGTTTATCAAAAACAATTTTTGATCTTGCCACATAGAAACCACACTCAAATCCTTCCACGTCACTTTCCTGATTAGAGGGAAAAAGCAAAAAGAACCCCCCAACCTAAGATTCACTGCCTCACATAACTGCCATTCTAGTTTTGTCATTTTAGTGGGTTCTGATGGTTGTTTGGTCCCTGTAGCTCATTCCACACCTCCTGTAGTTCCACGGTATTTCACTTACTGTTCTACAGAATCCATAAATAAATACTTTTATCGATAGCTAGATAAGATAAATAGTTTCTCACAAAGAATGCTGTAGCTATTCTGTTATGTTCAACTTGGATTTCAAATACATGTGATTATAACATATCTTCATACATCTTAAATGTATAAATACACTTTGCTTTATAAGTGGTACTTTTATGTAAATATTATCCTTTAGGATTATTATTTGAAAATAAATTCTAAGCTTAGTCTTTCTATTCAAATTACTACTGTACCTTGTAAAGCAGAGTGAATAGCACAATGTGTAAAGTTTTACAGTGCAAAAGTCTCATAAGACCTTTATAGCTAGGATGGAGTGATGTCCTTTTCTTATATGGAGGCCAGGGATTTCCAGGAAATTTTCCACTCTGTTTTAAACTGTAAAAATAAAACAAAACTAGAATTAGATGATAGCCTCAAAATCAAACTGTGGTTTAAATGTAATTTATAGACACCGATTTCTGTCACAATATTTTATGCAGTGCTATTTTTAATCAAATTGCTTAAAATGCCAAAGAGGTATCTATTCTCTACACAATGAACATTACTATTTCTTTTCCTAATGGCTAAAGATGAGTAAAGAGAGCTAAGCTGAAAATTAAAAAATATATAAAGTGCTAACAAAGAGAAATGAACAGAAAGAATACACATGAAGTACTCAGCAAGGAAATTTCCAGCTGTAACGATTAAGCAAAATAGACGACCTGAAAATTCTCCCACTACGAATGGTTGGAAAAGCTGGATAAAATATAAATGTAATCTTTTGAATGCGTATTTGAGCTCACACAAAAGTGGAATTCTCCAGTTACCAGAAAAAAAGAAGGAATTAATGACAAGGACTAACACTGTGCCAGTGGTTTTAAAGTCCTTGAGCAAACAGATCACAAGGTATGTTGGGCTCACACAAGGCTCAGAGATAGAACTGAGATCCCACCTAAAGCTGAGACCCTTGACAGGCTTTACCCTCACTGAAAGAGTAACTCACAAGGAGAATGAATTAGCTTGTCTGTCTCTTCTGGGATGTAAGAACAAGTTCCTCAAGAAGATAATTATGAACTTGTATGCAAATACAGTAGTCCCCTCTTATCTTCAGGGAACACGTTCCAAAGCCCCCAGTAGATGCCTGAAAATATGGAAAATAACAAACTCTCTACACACTATGTTTTCCTACACATACATACCTATGATAAAGGTTAATTTATAAATTAGACACAGTAAGAGATTAACAACAGTAAGTGATAATAGATTACAGCAATATACTGTAATAAAAGTTAGGTGAATGTGTACATGCTTTCTCTCTCAAAATACCTTATGTATAGTAGTCCCCCTTATACCTAGTTTCACTTTCCACAGTTTCAGTTACCCATGGTCAACCATGGTCAGAAAATATTAAATGAAAATCTCCAGAAATAATTCATAGGTTTTCAATTGGATGCCATTCGGAGTATTGTTATAATTGTTTTATTTTATCTTTAGTTATTACTGTTAATCTCTCACTATCTCTAATTTATAAATTAAGCTTTATCATAGGTATGTATTGTAGGAGAAAAACATAGTATATATAGGGTTTGGATACCATCCCTCCTCATTTCAGGCATCCACTGTGGGTCTTGGAACATGTCCTGAGGATAAGAGGGGGACCATTGGACTATACTCACTCCTGTTATTCTTGGGATGATATGAGATGATAAAATGCCTATGTGATGAGATGAAGTGAAGTGAATGATGGTAAGCACTGTGACATGGTATCGGGCTACTAATGACCTTCTAACAACACGTCATCAGAAGGAGGAATATCTGCTTCAGGTGATCCTGAATCATCAGGCCATGACAATGTGATGGCTGGATGTCAGGAGCAGACAATGTCAATAACTAACAAGTGAGTAGTATATACAGCATGGTACACTGGACTAAGGAACAATCCATATTCCAGGTGGGACAGAGCAGGATGGCACAAGAATTCATCATCCTGCTTATAATGGCATATAATTTAAAATCTATAAATTACTTATTTCTGGAATTTTCCATTTAATATTTTTGGACAGCCATTGGCTACAGGTTACTGAAAGTACAGAAAACTAAACCACAGATAAGAGGGGACAACTGTAATAGCAGCCTCATAATACAAAAGGCAAATTTTGAGGGAATTACACAGAGAAAACGACAAATCTACAACCATAGTAAAGGATATTAACATACTTATCTAAATGAGAGCCAGAAAAACATTGGTAAACAGTTTTAAGATTTTTAACAACACAATTAAGAAGCATGGGCAAAGGCAACATGCAACAATTAGTGAATACACATAATTTTAACAGCGCTTAGAATATTTATAAAAATTTACTATGTAGAATGCAAAGTAAATCTCAAAAATATCAAAAAAAAGATACATGAACCACATTCACTTGTCACATAGCAAATAAAACTAGAAACCAACTTAAAAATATAACTCAAAACTCCAGACATGCAGACATTTTAAGGCACTATGCTCTTAGAAATTCAGAAGCCATTAAAAATCATAACAGAAAAATTTAAAGCCTAAACTATATAGAAAAAGTTGTGGGCCACAACTAAAGTAGTACTTAGAAGGAAATACATAGCCTTAAAATCCATACATTTGTTAAAAAATCAACAACTAAGCATCCAAATTATAGTTAATAATAATGTATTTTATATTTCAAAATAGCTAGAAGAACTGTAATGTTCCCAACATAAAAAGAAGATAAATGTTTGAGGTGATGAATATCCCAATTTCCCTGATTTGATCATTACACATTGTATACATGTATGAAACTATCAGAGAAGTATCTTCAAATACTGTGTAAAAGGTAATGTTAAGCCTAAGATATATCAATTAAAAATATTTTTAAAATCTATAACAATAAAAATTAAAAGGGAGTAATTAAAAATGAAAACCAAATGCACTGAAACAACAGCAACGACCAAGTATCCAAGAAAAGGAAAAAAGACAATCCAAACTAAATTGAAAGAAGATAATAATGGCCTGGCATAGTGACTCACACCTGTAATCTCAGCACTTTGGGAGGCCAAGGCAAGCAGATCACTTTGAGCTCAGTAGTTCAAGACCAGCCTGGGCAACATGATGAAACCCTGTCTCTACAAAAAATACAAAAATTAGCCAAGCATGGTGATGCACCCCTGTAATCCCAGCTACTCAGGAGGCTGAGGTGGGAAGATCGCTTGAGCCCAGGAGTTAAAGGCTACAGTGAGCCAAGATTGCACCACTACACACCAGCCTGGAAGACAGAGTGAGACTGTCTCAAAAAAGGAAAAAAAAAAGGCCTGGCACGATGGCTCACATCTGTAATCCCAGCACTTTGGGAGACTGAGGTGGGCGGATCACGAGGTCAGGAGATCGAGACCATCCTGGCTAACATGGTGAAGGCCTGTCTCTACTAAAAAAAAAAAAAAATACAAAAAATTAGTTGGGTATGGTGGCAGGCGCCTGTAGTCCCAGCTACTCAGGAGGCTGAGGCAGGAGAATGGCATGAACCTGGGAGATGGAGCTTGCAGTGAGCAGAGATCCTGCCACTGCACTCCAGCCTGGGCGACAGGGCGAGACTCCATCTCAAAAAAAAAAAAAGTTAATAAGTAATAGAGGAAAAAAGAATAAGAATGAAATAGAAAATGGGGGTCGGAGGAGAGAGACAATCAAAACTTGGTTCTTAGAAAACATAGTAAAACTGATAATCATCTCATATGACACCTAATTCAAAATAAGAAATAGTAAACACAAATAAATAATAGGAATAAAAACACAAGGAAGATTTTTTTAATCATTAAATATAAACTTAAAATAAAGATTTCTTAGAAAAAACATAACTTAGCAATTTTTTTCAAGAAATAACCTAAGCAAGCCTAAAACCTTTAAAGAAAGTGAATGTGTAGTTTTAAGTTATCCACAAAAAAAGATGTATGAGGCCCAGGTTGTTGAACAGGCAAGGTCTATTAAAACTCAAAGGAACACCACATGAATAAGAATTAAGTTGGACCACTACCTCACAGCATACATAAAAACTAACTCAAAATCGATCAGAGAATTTGATGTAAAAGCTTCAGCTTTAGTTTTATATTTTTAGGCATAAAACTCTTGGGGAAAAACATAGGTTTAGGTATCTGTGACCTTGATTTAGGCAACAGAAGGAAAATTAAATTAATTTAGGAACAAACAGGAAAATTAAAGAAAAAAATTGGAATTCATCAAAATTTAAAACATTTGTGACCCAAAGAACACTTTCAAGTAAGTGAAAAAGACAATCCACAGAATGACAGAAAACATTTACAGACCGGGCACAATGGCTCATGCCTGTTATCCTAACACTTAGGGAGGCTGAGGCAGGCAGATCACTTAAGCTGCAGAGATCAAACCAGCCTGGGCAACACATGTAGAGACCCCCATCTCTACAAAAAATTCAAAAATTAGCCATGTGTGATGGCGTATGTCTGTAGTCCCAGCTACTCGGGAAGCCAATCAGGACCACATGAGCCTGGGGAGGCCCAAGGCTGCAGAGAACTGTGATCATGCCACCAGCCTGGGCAACAGAGTGACAGTGTCTCAAAAAAAAAAAAAGGAGAAAGAAAATATTTGCAAATCATATAACTGATAAGTCTAATATTCAGAATATATGAAGAGGTCTTAAAACTCAATAATAAAAAGTGCAATTAAAAAATGAGCAACAAAATTGGCAGCACCTGATACCTTTATAAATGGAGGTGGGAAGGCAGGGGCTAAAATAAGGAGGATCAGATGAAAACTGCCTTTCCACCACTGAAACAGAATTTTGGCTAAAGAACTCATCTCTGGGGAGGATCAAATAGCAAGTACAATTGAGGATATGAGCATGAGAGATTAAAATCATCATATAAGTATTTGACTCAGAGTCCCTAGGCCTTGTCTCTCAATCCGTTTACAGAATAATAGCACCAACACCATTTCCTTCTGGGCAATATCTGAGGATACTTCCCTGAGGAATCTGACCAGGCCAAAAAGAAAGATCTAACACAAGTGCTTCTCAACAAACCTGCCTACCCAAATCACCCTATATTAAAATTCAGAATCTACTAGTTCCACCAATGCACTCAAGAGCTCTTAATAACAAGCAGTCAACATTGTCAGACATCTGGGGAATGCCTCTAACTTGAAAGCTAGAGACTGAACAATAGAAAATGCCTCTTAGATGGATTAAAGACTTAAATGTCAGACCTAAAACCATAAAAACCCTAGAGGAAAGCCTGGGCAATACCATTCCGGACACAGGCATGGGCAAGAACTTCATGTCTAAAACACCAAAAGCAATGGCAACAAAAGCCAAAATTGACAAATGGGATCTAATCAAACTAAAGAGTTTCTGCACTGCAAAAGAAACTACCATCAGAGTGAACAGGCAACTTACAGAATGGGAGAAAATTTTTGCAACCTACTCATCTGACAAAGGGCTAATATCCAGAATCTACAAAGAACTTAAACAAATTTACAAGGAAAAATCAAACAACCCCATCAAAAAGTGGGCGAAGGATACAAACAGACACTTCTCAAAAGAAGACATTTATGCAGCCAACAGACATATGAAAAAATGCTCATCATCACTGGCCATCAGAGAAATGCAAATCAAAACCACAATGAGATACCATCTCACACCAGTTAGAATGGCAATCATTAAAAAGTCAGGAAACAACAGGTGCTGGAGAGGATATGGAGAAGTAGGAACACTTTTACACTGACTAGTTCAACCATTGTGGAAGTCAGTGTGGTGATTCCTCAAGGATCTAGAACTAGAAATACCATTTGACCCAGCCATCCTATTACTGGGTATATACCCAAAGGGTTATAAATCATGCTGCTATAAAGACACATGCACATGTATGTTTACTGCAGCACCATTCACAATAGCAAAGACTTGGAACCAACCCAAATGTCCAACAATGATAGACTGGATTAAGAAAATGTGGCACATATACACTGTGGAATACTATGCAGCCATAAAAAAGGATGAGTTCATGTCCTTTGTACGGACATGGATGAAGCTGGAAACCATCATTCTGACCAAACTGTTGCAAGGACAGAAAACCAAACACCACATGTTCTCACTCATAGGTGGGAATTGAACAATGAAAACACTTGGACACAGGAAGGGGAACATCACACACCGGGCCCTGTTGTGGGGTGGGGGGAGTGGGGAGGGATAGCATTAGGAGATATACCTAATGTAAATGACGAGTTAATGGGTGCAGCACACCAACATGGCACATGTATACATATGTAAGAAACCTGCAAATTGTGCACATGTACCCTAGAACTTAAAGTATAATAATAATAATAATAATAATAATAAAAAGAAAATGCAACTTAGAGGAAACAGATACTACATAGAATGAAGAAAAAAAATCTTAAAAATAAGAAAACTATCATTAATATATCAGAGAAATATGCTGTACCTATGATTATGAAGATGCTATAAAATTAACTTTGCATTTAAAAAAATTGGTTTCTGGGCCAGGCACGGTGGTTCACGCCTGTAATCCCAGCACTTTGGGAGGCCGAGGTGGGCGGATCACCTGAGGTCGGCAGTTCGAGACCAGACTGACCAACATGGAGAAACCCCATCTCTACTGAAAATACAAAATTAGCCGGGCATGGTAGCGCATGCCTGTAATCCCAGCTACTAGGGAGGCTGAGGCGGATGTATCGCTTGAATCCGGGAGGCAGAGGTTGCAGTGAGCCGAGATCATGCCATTGTACTCCAGCCTGGGCAACAAAAGTGAAACTCCATCTCAAAAAAATAAAAATAAATAAAAAATAAAAAAAATTGGTTTGTATATAATACTACAGTGACAACATATAAATGTAATTTTCAAAATGATCCCAATAGTCATGATGAAATATTTCAACTATTCTATTTCATTTAGCATAAAAAAAGCAATTTTTAATTTTACTTCGTTTCTTTGTTTGCTTTAAGCAGTAGCCACTAAATATGTGGCACCTAGATTAATAAATTGTTCCAAAATAAAGGTTATATATTTGTTGAAGGCCCAAGTAATACATCATTTTGACTGCTCTTTTCAAAAGCATTAATAGAATAATGCAAATGAAATGCTACATGACAGAAAAAAATTATTTAAGTGACTCAAACCAACACGTAATTATTGACTAGTTTGAGACAAAAATGATATATATAAACTCATACATCATACTTTCAAACATGGGGCAGCAGCCATTAACCTTCAAGATGGGAGACAGGAGGCAACAGAAATATAAGAAATTACATATTTTTAAAAATGTACTTTACAGTTGAATTTAAAACAGATGCTTTATGAAATCATTTCTATCTTTGGAAATGGCCTAGCTCATAGTTCTAACAACACTGCCACTGTCAGACATATTTCACTGGGCACAGTGGCTCACATCTATAATCCTAGCACTATGGGCGGCTGAGACAGGAAGATCACTTGAGACTAAGAGTTCAACACCAGCCTGGGCAATATAGCAAGAACCCACCTCTACAAAAAACTTTTAAACAATTAGCCAGGCATGGTGGTGTGCACCTGTAGTCCTAGCTACTCACGGGGGTAAGATGGGAAGATCACTTGAGTCTAGAAGTTGGAGGCTGCAGTGGGCTATGATCATGCCACTGCACTCCAGCCTGGGTGACAAAGTGAGACCTTGTCTCAAAAACAAACAAACAAAAAACAGACATATTTTCACTGAGCTTTTCTGAGCCACAATGTCTTCATATATAAAATATAACACTGAAATGAATGGATGGTTTTCCAACTGCTGGTTTGCTTTGTTGTTGTTGTAGTATTGTTTTTGTTTTCTTTTTAAGAGTTGAATGCGGCCGGGCGCGGTGGCTCACGCCTGTAATCCCAGCACTTTGGGAGGCCGAGGCGGGCGGATCACGAGGTCAGGAGATCGAGACCATCCTGGCTAACACGGTGAAACCCCGTCTCTACTAAAAATACAAAAAATTAGCCGGGCGTGATGGCGGGCGCCTGTAGTCCCAGCTACTCGGGAGGCTGAGGCAGGAGAATGGCGTGAACCCGGGAGGCGGAGCTTGCAGTGAGCCGAGATCGCGCCACTGCACTCCAGCCTGGGCGACAGAGCGAGACTCCGTCTCAAAAAAAAAAAAAAAAAAAAAGAGTTGAATGCCCACTCAGGGGTATTTGGAAGGGAGTGAGGGAAGCAGGATGAGCCACTTTCACTCGCTTAAGCCTCTTCTTGCTGTTGCCCAACTCTGTCTTCCCGTGATGGCCCACAAGACGCTTTTATAAAACCTGGACTAGATCTTAAAGGCCTTTTCCAGCAATAAGAGCCTAAAATTCTAAGCATCTGAGCATCACATAAAGCAAATGGCTTACTTTCACTTGAACTCTCAGCACAAAAACGGAAAGAAATCTACTTTTCATTCGTTTAACAAATATTTACTGATTGCCTTTAAAGTGCCTGGCACAGAGCTAAATTGTGAGAACACAAAAGTTTAAATTTATCTGACCATTTTTCATTTTAGTTTGCAAGATGACCTCCAAAAGGCCTGCTTGCAAATAAAAAAAGATCCCTCCCAGTAGAATCAGTTAAGCCACTTTTTGTCCCTTAAAACTAAAAAGCAGATGAAAATGATCAATAGCAAACAAATCGGCCAGGCATGGTGGCTCATGCGTGTAATCCCAACACTTTGGGAGGCCGAGGCAGAGCATTCAATAAATATGTACTGTTAAATAAAATTTCCCATTTAAAATTGATTACATTATTTAATGATTCCTTCAAAGCTTTGAAAGTTTCAGCCCAATCTCAGTACAAATTTCTAGTAACTACAAAGTAAAAGAGAATAAAATTTACTTAATTCTTATACATTCAAAACAACTAACCATCATCACTACCCTGAACAAAAGGCAGAGCCATTTAAGACTGGTGTTTATGAAGTCTCAATAAGGTTTTCCATGCAAATGCTTCTTCCCAATTTTCTTCATTTTTCAATTTTTCAACAGGAATTACTCAAATTTATTTATTCAACAAATATATTATGAATACCTACTAAGTGCCAGCATTGAGATAAGTATTAAAGATGTAGACGAGATACAGAGATAAAAATATCTTCCCTCAAGGAGCTAAGAGTTTAGTAAAAGACTACAAGCAAGTACATTTTTACAAAACTACATGAAAAGCAGAAAAAGAGGGAGTTAAGAAACCAGAGAAAGAGAACCTCAGTCTAATTTCTCCAAGGGTTTAGAGAAACGGAGAGAGAGATGCCGATGGCTGAACTGGGTTGTTGTTGTTGTTGTTGTTGTTATTGATTTAAAGATCGTTTTGGTTTTGTTTGGTGGGGGAAGTGAATTAAAATTCCACATTAAAAATTTTCTTCAGATATTTGTCTGTCATAGATATTTCTATTACTGCAAAGTCTTGGCAAAAGAGAAGTTTCACTTTGATAGTTATCTGGATAAGTACTAATACTTTCTCAAAATCAAGGACATTTGCATCATTTAAACTTGCTTTTTAAATGTTTAACTTTAGCTGTAGGAAAGCACAAGTAAAAGATGATATCTTGTGATATTTGGCAATATAATATTAACTATTAAGGTTTAAAAAGAGGTGAAATAATACATTTACAATGGTCTACAATTTACAATAACATACAAAATTGAATTCTGCATTTAAAAGATAACTTTCAAAATTTTTGTCTTCTGCAGTCATCAATACCGTAAACTATTTTGTTAAATATTTACAAGTAAAATTAATTTTGCTTTGGCTATTTTCCCAGTTGTCATGAACACAGAAATATGTTCACTTATTACAGACACCCGTCACCATCTCTGATGTCAGAGAATTCTATTCTCTTAACTTGTGCCTCCCCTACTGGTTCAAAAGTAGAACAACACAAAACCAAGCCTTTAATTCCACTGATGGAACAGAAACTAAATAAGTTTCTGTTTTTTAATTTAGTGATCATGTTCTAAATTTATCAGATTAACATCAAATTTTGGATAAAGATCTTAACATAAATCTCCACCAGATTATTTTTTAAACCTTAAATTATTATTTTCACCTTTAAAGAATGAAAGTATACTTTAATGAGAGCATATCATATCTGTGTTATCACTGAAATTTTTCCATATAAATATAAAATACTGTTATGATGCTAATCAATTTGATGGACTTACAATGCAGTATATCTGTCCATTGCAGACTGCACATCTCTACGGTAAACTGTTCGAAGAATGACCATGACGGGGTCAAACTCTTGATCCCAGACTTCAGCTATTATTCAAAAGAAAGTAGAAACATTGACTTCTCAGAAATAAAATCAATATTTATTGACTTATTACATTTGTTAAGTATATTTTACATTTAAAACACAGAACAATTTAATCTGATTATAGTATTTCCCTTAAGAAGCTTGATGCCATGATTACTTTTCTAAGTCAAAAATCACAATTTCATCATCAGGAATATTCTCTTGAGTTCAGCAAGCACTAAAGAACAAAAGTTTTGTAATACAACAATGCCTCACCAGAAAAGTTTACTTCATTGTTGTTGTTGTTTTTTGTAAGGTGCCAATTAGAAAGAAACACAGCAGGTTAGGATCTTTGAGAGTATTTAAAGTTACGCAGGGCATGATGCCTTACACCTCTAGTCCCAACTACTTGGGAGGCTTAGGCAGGAGGCTCACCTGAACCCAGGAGTTTGAGACCAGCCCAGGCAACAAAGACAGACCTCATTTCCCAAAAAAAGTATTAAACAAAAAAAGTACTTAAAAGTAAAAACATGAAAACTAGATTTAAAGATTAATGAGGCTGGACACGGTGGCTCATGCCTGTAATCCCAGCACTTTGGGCAGCTGAGGTGGGCAGATCACTTGAGGTCAGTAGTTTGAGACAAGCCTGGCCATCATGGTGAAACCCCGTCTCTACTAAAAATACAAAAATTAACCAGGCGTGGTGGCGCACACCTGTAATCCCAGCTACTCGGGTGGCTGAGGCAGGAGAAACACTTGAACCCAGGAGGCGAAGGTTGCAGTGAGCCAAGATCACGCCACTGCACACCAGCCTGGGCAACAGAGTGAGACTCAGTCTCCAAGAAAAAAAAAAAAAAATTAATGAGCTATTGATTTTGAAGAGACCCACTTTATAAGTCTTTTTTGTTTATAAAAGATTTTCTGCTCCTTTGCTAAAACTGATCATTTGTCTCCTTACCTTCTGCATAATTAGGAACCACTATCCTGTGTGTGGAATGTGTACAACTGATGGTTCACAAGATGATTTTAAGTATTAAGTATATAAAGCTTTTCATTTTAATAATTATTTAATTATTTTTAATGTGTATAATGTATATTAGAAAATTGTAACTTGCAAATAAAATTCATGACACCTCACTAATAATCACGCTTAGGAAGAGGCAAGGTTTTTTTTAAGTTAACTCATTTAAAAAAATAACTGAAATACTAAGTATATTTCAGTAGAGAGGCTATTTAGATGTGGCAAAAATCTAAAGGATAAACTGAGATAATAATTTTAGAAACCACCGCCTTAAGAGTATCTCCTTAATAGATTTTTTTCTCTCATTCTCTCTAGCAAAATTCTTAACATTTGAAAACATGGTAAGGAGCTTAAGCTTCTCCCTACCCATCCACTATAATTACAACCTTCTAGCACAAGACACTGTTAACCATTGTTAACCACTGTCCCTAGTTTCATGTAACAAGCTATTCATCTTAAAGTATCAGAAGTATGACTTAAAATTCTGAAGACAGTCCTTCACAAAGATCTTTATTAGTATTTCTAGAATCATTTATCGCCGTTTTTTTTTTGTTTTTTTTTTTTTTTAAGACAGATTCTCGCTCTGTCACCCAGGCTGGAGTACAGTGGCACGATCTCAGCTCACTGCAAGCTCCGCCTCCCAGGTTCACACCATTCTCCTGCCTCAGCCTCCCGAGTTGCTGGGACTACAGGTGCCCGCCACCAAGCCCGGCTAATTTTTTGTATTTTTAGTAGAGACAGGGTTTCACCATGTTAGCCAGGATGGTCTCAATCTCCTGACCTCGTGATCCACCCACCTTGGCCTCCCAAAGTGCTGGGATTACAGGCGTGAGCCACTGCGCCCGGCCTTGATCGTCCTTCTCTTTAAAGTCTATTATTTTGCATAATTAACATGCCAAAGCTTTTATCAGAATTGCACAACCTTAGCAATGGAAGAAAACTTCAGTGATTAATTAGGCCAGTGGGCTTCAAACAGTGTTCCATGTAGCTGAATTACCACAGATGTATAACAGGGGCCACTTTAGGAGCAAGTAGATAGCAGGACAGAGAAGAAGCTAGGTTCACTACCCACACCCACTTTAACAGGAGTAAGCCAGCTTTTGTTGGTTTTATATTAATATAACAAATTCACTTAAGGCTTAATCCCCGAAACCAGAGGCTTGTTTCAACCACTTTTAAAAGTTTAAAAACTTATTTTACAGATAAGAAGCCAAATCCAAAGATAAAAAAACTGGCTGGGCATGGCGGTTCACACCTGCAATCCCAGCACTTTAGGAGGCTGAGGCAGGAGGATTGCTTAAGCCCAACAGTCGAGACCAGCCTGGGCAACACAGCAAGGCCCTGTCTCTACAAAACACATGAAAATTAGCCAGCATGGTGGTGGGTGCCTATGGTCCCAGCTACTGGGGAAGCTGAGGTGGCAGGACCACTTGAGCCCAGTAGGTCAAGGGTGCAGTGAGCTATGATGGCGCCACTGCACTCCAGCCTGAGTGACAAAGTGAGGCTCTGTCTCCAAAAAAATAACAAAAAAAAAAACAACTAATTTCCTAAACCACACAACTAGCAAATATAATTCATATGGTATTTAAATATGACACTCAATTTCCTTGCTCTAATCTCCGAATGCCCAGTATTCCATCTCAGCATTGTTCAGAACAGTCATCTAAACAGCTTGTTTTAAAAAGCAGATTCCCAGATTTCACCCACAGAGATTCTGATGATAGCAGATAGGAGATGAGACACAGGGGCCTACATTCTTAATGAGGAGCGCAAGTGAGTCTGACAGAGATGTAATCGTCACATCACACTTTTATAAGCACTGCACTACACCACAGCACCACTCCACTCCCAAATTCATCTAATTTTACACACAAAATATCCTCTACACTAAAAAAATACTGTGCTTTTCTTTTAATGGAATACTTTCCAACCAGAGACTGGATTTTCTTGCTCCTTGTGAACTCCCTGAAAAATCCCAAATAAGGCTTTTCTGTTCTGCTTTGCCAAACACACACAGTACAGTGTATATTATTTACAACTTCAAAATGGGCATTGGTTTTTCATTTAGACAACGTACTGAGGGAGTCAAGAAGCACGTAACTGCTACTTCCTTCAAAATTTTCACTTAGAGAAGTGAAAATATGAAAGTCAAACAAAAAAAGACTGTGTAAATCAAAACCTCACTTACTTCTGGCTGCTGTCAAGGATGTCAACTATGAATCTATGCGGGAGAAACCTTCCAAAACCAATCATCCACTTAAGGAAAACGTTCTGTGCATTTAACATAGGTTCAAAATGTAAGTAAGTGCTATCAGCATTCTATGTGGACTTTTTTTTTTTGAGATGGAGTTTCACTCTTGTTGCCTAGGCTGGAGTGCAGTGGCCACGATAGGGGCTCACTATAACCTCCACCTCCTGGGTTAAAGTGATTCTCCTGCCTCAGCCTCCCGAGTAGCTGGGATTACAGGCACCTGCCACCATGCCTGACTAATTTTTTTGCATTTTTAATAGAGACGGGTTTCATCATGTTGGCCAGGATGGTCTCGAACTCCTGACCTCAGGTGATCCAGCCACCTCGGCCTCCCAAAGTGCTGGGATTACAGGCGTAAGCCACCACACCCGGCCTATACGGACTTTAATTTGAACTATTTCAAGTTAAAATTTGGGTCGTGAGGATTCTTTTGCTGTTTCAAAATCAAATTTGGAGAGTAAATACATTCAAAATATTTTTTAATATACATTTTGTTTTATAGTTTCTGGTTCATTTATGGTTATGATCACTTATAAAAATGAATTAGAGTTCAAATATAAATTTCCTTTATAGTTTAGAGTCATCTAAGAAGTCTTAGTGTAACATAAAGCTATAGATTTCTAAGTAATTGAAAGCAGTATCACTGTTTACCAATAAAGACATACATTTATAACAAAATGGAGAAAAGAAAACCAAAGCTTGAACGAATAAAAGGTAAACATTTTCTTTTAATACACAGAAGAATTCACCATTCAAGAACTGATATTTGAAAGAGTCCATTTATGTATATAAACATACCTTTGGGAGTATACATGCCTTGTTGCATAGAACCTCCAGGTTCAAAAACAGGAGCCTTAAAATCAGCTACAGCTGATAAAACTGATTCAAAGCTGTAACTGCCTGGAATAATGCCACTTTTGGGATTAGGATTTTCTGGAATATGATATATATGTCAAGAAAAAAATATTAGTAACAAAAAGCCAGATTTATAGCCTTTCCAAGGTACTCTAGTTTCTCATTTTGCTGAAGTAGACAAATAGTAATTGGCTGTAATATACAAAGCTGGCCACAAGAGGGCTATATAATACAACAGATCAATAATAACTGTTTTTAATTGTGATTTTTGAAAATATGTTTAATCTAGGAGCCTACTAATAAATTGTATGCTGCAGTAGTTCCCAGGTATATTTTCCCCGAAATAAATTTATTAAATTTCAGAAAACGATTGAAAAACTTTTAAAAATGTGTCTTCATTTTTACCATTTTGTAAATAACTTTTCCTTAAAAAACAGAAAGAACTTGTGAAAAATTAGCCAAGATTTTTATGAGCAAAGATTGTTTTTCCAAAAACACAAAATTTCATCCCCAAAGAAAAAAATACTAAGCAAATTTAAGCAAAGAGGCAAACCAAAAAGATTCTCTCCTCACATTAAAGTACATAAATCTTTAAAATTGAAAGACACAGAGATCGTTTTTACTCTATAATAGCACTGACACATAGTTCATAATGACTTAAGGAAATCATCAGACAGTATCAAATTGAGGCTGCTTACAAAAATCAAGGTTGTCAAACAGGCATTCTAATAGGACTTATTTCACAAAATAAAAAGTTTAGCCAATTCTTCCAAACATAGTCATAAGATATACAAATACTAAATTCGGCCAGAATTTTTATCACAAAATTACTTGATAATCTTTGTGTAAAATTTTATTAACTTTAACTTAAAAAGATAATCAGATTCTCATTGTATGTTCAGTCCTATACAAAGAACCACAGGTTCCCTGTTTGTACACAATAATCTATAAATTCAAAAATCCTTTAAGACCAAATTCTATAGAAAAACCCTCAAAATGTTTAAAATCCTGGTAATAATAATCGTAAGGTATACCTTTAACTGTTAACCATGAATTGCATCCTGGCTACACAGACAAAATGGACCTAGCTGCCTTTTACAAAATGTTCAGTAATGCTGTCCTAGGAGGTTAAATGCTGGGGTGGCCAAAGCCATCATTCAGTCCTGAAATCTACCCTAAAGTCTAAGAGTTCCCCAAGAGGTAATAATAGGAGGTTAAAAAAAAAACAAAACAGTCATCAGGCCTGAATACATACTTGAGCACACAATTGGTGTTCTTCTTTTTCTATATTATTTTTCAACTTTGAAAAAAAATTAATCAAAAAATTGATAAACTGTTAATCATAAAAATTACTTATTTTAGATCCTGCAACTAACAGAAAGTAAAATTTTAAAAGGATATGAGGTCCAGCAATGAACTGTGTGTCCTGTCATTCATACACAGCTGGGCTACCATCTCGGCCCTGAGAATCTCATCATCAGACATTCCTAAAATTATTAAAAACGGAATTAACAAATCTGAGTATACATAAATTATAAAGAAAAAAACTTACCACACTTTTTACTAAGCTGTTTTACCAAATATAAGATGCTTCAAATTAAAGAGTAAAGAAGCTATGCTCCAAACATAACTGCAGTTTAACTGCTGTTTGCAGTTCCCTTAAGCAAAGGATATTCTAAAAGGTATACCTACAGTACAACATATCAAGAGTCTGAAACATTGTTTAAATTTATCTACATCCTTTCCTTTTTTCCCTAAGCCAGTTACTACCACAGGGAGGGGGAGAAAGGGAGGAAAACAGTTAATGCTTAAGTATTAGTATCAGTGAGTTTTACCTAAATGTAAACGAAGACTCAAAAGAATCACAAGAAATGTAAGAGCGCCTTCTAACATCGACCTCTCATGCTCTGCATCAAGTACTGTATTTTGATGTTGTGATGCCATTGTCAACAAATCCACTACCTTAAATCTACAAGAAGAAATATTTGAAACATATTTTTATAAATTAAAACAAAATTAACTGGACACTTCCTAATACCTGTCTTAATAAAATTATGCCTACCTTTCAAAGACGGATGAAATAAAATAATCTGGGTCAAGTCTAGAAGCACAAACCTTTAAAAGAAAACAAAATGCTTTATTTCTCAATATTCAGTTTTCCTTCTTCTATTTATCATGTTTTTCTATACTTTTTTATGTTTTTTGTTTTTTGTTTTTGAGACAGAGTCTCACTCTCACCCAAGCTGGTGCAACCTCAGCTCACTGCAACCTCCACCTCTGCCTCCCAGGCTCAAGCAGTTCTCATCCCTCAGTCTCCCGAGTAGCTGGGATTTACAGGTGTGTGCCACCACACATGCCTAATTTTTGTATTTTTAGTAGAGACAGGGTTTCGACGTGTTGGCCAGGCTGGTCTCAAACTCCTGGCCTCAAGTGATCTGCCTGCCTTGGCCTCCCAGAGTGCTGGGATTACAGGCATGAGCCACCACGCCTGGCTATGATTTTTATTTTCTGTATATTATGATGTTTTGACATCTTGAGGGGCATTACAGACCTGAAGACAGATAGTCCCTCCCAGAGCCAGTTAATTCCTGAACATACTAAACAACTTACTTGGGAAAATGCCTGTCATGCAAGCCAACCACTGTCTTTATCTAACTCTCACACATCAACCCAGTATTTCCCCTCCCCTGAATCAACCCAGGGCCAGGTACCGCAGAGCCAGGTACAGCCCCTATGCCTCAAAGCCTGCTGGAATTATTCAAATTAGCCAATCCTGCCTTGCCTTTCCTTGCCTTTCCTGCAGAAACCCCAATAAAGGCTCTGGCCTAGGCTCTCCCCTCACTCCTTTCTGCCTCTTGACCAAAATCTGGTGCTTTCCTTGTAGCCTTGTGTTGGGTGGTATGCCTCTTCTCCTGGGAAATGTAAGTAAAAAATTATTCTTTCAATGGCATTGGCCTCTCCATGTCATCACTCAGTCACCTCTATAAATTAAAATCCCTTGGGTACAAATGAGACACTTCTAAAGTATATCTGCATTATCTAGCTGGCTTACCTGTAACAGGTAAATGTCAGGATCAATCATGGAATTACAGAAATGAGACTGGACATACGTCATGGCTTGTCCTTTGATTTGCAGACCATTTCTTACCCACATATTGCTGTGGATTTCTGCAAGACTTGCCTAATAAAAGTAAATTGGACAAAGAATAAATTATCTAAATGCAATCTTTACAAAATATTATAAATATCCATTTCAAAATATTTAATGATGTAATCATAGTATAAGCCCGATATTCTGTCCAATGTTAAAGATAATCAGTTGAAATATACATTTTTACACTTTTTTAAACAATAATTATGTTTTTACATAGCCACTTTTTTAGAGTTTAAACATGAGTTGGTTTTCCATGTTGGCCTCTGGATACATTTATGATGATTTTCACTGACATCTTTCATAAGAAATCAATGCTTATGTTTCACTCTATTTCTCCCTCAAGAAAACCCTAAGTAACAACAACAACAATCCTAATATACATGTTTAAAGAAAGACACTAGAATAAGCATAAAATAAAACCAACTGTTCAAAGTCAATGAATACATTCTACATCTTTAATTCACCCTAACTCAATCTTAAATCTATACTGCTAATTTTCCAAATATTGGAGGTTAGAATAAATGTTCTCACTACATCAGTATTTAATTCTTCATGTATTTATGTCCAGTGTCAACTAAAACTAGGCGGTCATAATTTTTTTTGCTTTTTTTGAAACAGAATCTCACTCTGTCGCCAGACTGGAGTGCAGTGGCGCGATCTTGGCCCACTGCAACCTCTGTCTCCCAGGTTCAAGCAATTCTTCTTGCCTCAGCCTCCCGAGTAGCTGGGACTACAGGTGCACGCCACCATGCCCAGCTAATTTTTGTATATTCAGTAGAGACAAGGTTTCACCATGTTGGCCAGGATGGTCTTGATTTCTTGACCTCGTGATCTGCCCGCCTTGGCCTCCCAAAGTGCTGGAATTACAGGCGTGAGCCACCACACCTGGCTTCAAGCAGTCATAATTTTATGTTTCCTAACACCCAGAGTTCAAGTTCAATATTATAATAATTAACAAATCTAAAATTGCCAGGAAAAACAAATTGAAGTGCAAGTCCCTCTAATGTATATAAAAAGGGGGCCTGTCAAATTACATTGCTGGTATTAAAAGAAATCACAGTGCTTATATAAGCTAATTCTTCTCTCTTCTTTCTCCTCTCACTATACAGATAGGGAAACTGAGAATCAAGGAGGTGAATTACCTTAAACCTTGCGGAAAATAAAACAGTGGTAGCACCAAGGCTAGAATCTTTTGGATCTCCTGACTCCCAAAACAGTGCTATATAGTATGTTAAATACCACCCCATAAGCAAATATCATGAAAAGAATTCCTGGAAAAAGTAAAACTAAAAAGTAAATCTCATAAAATGAAAAATACCTAAACATAATCTAGCAAAAATACAATAACAACTTTTTTAAAAAAGTTTTCAAACATCTCAGCTATAATAACAATGAAAGGCATATAAATAAAGGAAGAATCACTTAAACAAGGAATCCACTTCAAAACTTTTTAAATGCCTGAATACATACTTGAATTTGGAGTGGGTGAATCATTAGTTTCATTAACATTTCCTGATCTGGTAAAACAGAATCCAAATCTAGTTCTTGACATTTCACAGCCTAAAAATTACAATAAAAAAGTTACTAATTCAATTCTTATTTCTGAAAATTAAAAAAAAAAGAACTGAATTGTTTAATGACAGTCTTACCTTACTCAAAAACATAGCATAGTAACGATGTAGTGGCAGATGAAAAGTGACTTGGTTAGGTGCTGGCTGGAATAAACAAACAAAATGCACAAGTCAAAGACTATTTTATAGAAATTTTAAGATGGTTGTAAAATGTTTAAACCATACTCTCACCTGGATTTATTCCTATACTTTTAGTTCAAAACTTAACATTTTAGAAGATGCAGATTCTAAAATCACTATAGATAAAATTTTTCCATTTTAAACACTTAAGTGTAAGTTTCTTGAAGGCAGAAATTGTATTCTACTCAACTTTGAATCCTCTGAAGCATCCAGTACAGATTAATATTTCCTAAATTCAATTCAGCTAAAGCAAATAATTATTATTAAAACAAGGGATGGAATGGATTTCCAGCTACAGTAGACCATTTGGGACTCTTCAAACGCATGTATACCAAACATCATGACAGTAATAAGAATAACAGTCACATATAACATTCATTGAACACTTCCTATGTGCCAGTCACCATGCTAAGCACTTTATTCACATTACCACATTTAATCCTCAGAAGAATGCTATGGGGTAGGAGCTACTAATATTCTCATTCTACAAGTAGCAAAATTCAAACTTAGAAAACTTAAGTAACTTCCTAAAGTTCAAAAGTAGTGAACTGGGGAGCTCATCTGGACTCCACTGTCATATTCAAAACGGTAAGAAGACTCTGACCACATCCCTAAACAGAGGTATAAATGCAGGGCATCGTTAGATTCCTTCACCAGTTAGATAAGATGCTTCCAATCAGTACCAAACACACCAGCCTCCATAACAAAACTTCATAAAAAATATGTGAATGACCTTAGGCATTCCTGTAAATATTACAAAAACTGTATTTTAAATCTGTGAATCCCATGGATCACAAAATCACTACAGGGCAAAAATACACCACAGCTGTCCTTCTTAAACAAATGAGTTAAAAACTGAAAAGGTATTGTTTGTTTTTAATGCTTTTTAAGTTCTTATTAAATATTCTCTTGTTAAAAATGTTTATCCCGGACATTCAGATAATTATGCTAATGTATATAATTTACATTATAGAGGTTATAAGGAGTCTAAATATGTCACCATCCCTGAAATAATTATTTTTTTCAAAACCAGTAAGATAATAATATCCTCTTCAATATGTAAAGGCTATAAAAATTTGTTCTAATAAATAAAAGTTTGCCCTCCATAAAAAGAAAGGAAAGTCTTACAATGTTCTGTAACGTGAATAAACCTTCGGGATATTATGCTAAGTAAAATAAGCCAGTCACAAAAAGACAGTAACTATATGATTCCACCTATATGAGGTTCTTAGAGCAGCCAAATTCGTAGAGATACAAAGTAGAATGGTGGTTGCCAGAAGCTGGGGGAAGAGGAAATGGGGAGTAGCTATTTAATGAGTATAGTTTCAATTTTATGAGATAAAAAAGTTATGGAGATTGGCTGCACGACAATACAAATACACATAACGCTACTGAACTATACACTTAAAAATGATTAAGATAGTGAATTTTATGTTTTCTGTGTATTTTACCACAATTAAAAATAAAATTTTAAAAAGTTTGCCCTCCATTACCATAATCACCTTAGTAACATATTCTACACTAACTAGCTAAGTCAGAATCTCCCTCAATTTCCTTTGAGGCACTAAGCACAGTGGATAAGTGCAGACTCTTTTTTTTTTTTTTTTTTTTTTTTTAAATAGACAGGGTCTCACTCTGTGGCCCAGGGTGGAGTATGGTGGCACGATCACAGTTCGCTGCAACCTCCGCCTCCCGGGCTCAAGTCATCCTCCCTCCTCGGCCCCCTGAGCAGCTGGGACTACAGACACACACCACCATGCCTGGCTAATTTCTGTTTTTGGTAGAGACAGGGTTTTTGCCATGTTGCCCAGACTGCTCTCGAACTCCTGGGCTCATGCAATCTGCCCGCCTCAGCCTCCCAAAGGACTGGAATTATAGACGTGAACCACCAGGCCCAGCCTAGGTGCAGACCCTTTTTTTGAGTCTCGCACTGTCCCCCAGACTGGAGTACAGTGGCGCGATCTCAGCTCACTGCAACCTCTGTCTCCCGGGTTCAAGCAATTCTCCTGCCTCAGCCTCCTGAGTAGCTGGGACTACAGGCATGTACTACCACACTGGCTAATTTTTGTATTTTTAGTAGAGACAGGGTTTCACCATGTTGCCCAGGCTGGTCTCAAACACCTGACCTCAAGTGATCCACCTGCCTTGGCCTCCCAAAGTGCTGGGACCAAAGGCGTGAACCACTGTGCCTGCTTCCTAAGTGCAGAATCCTGGTTCTACCACCTAGCTGTAAAACTATGGGCAAGTTACCTCTCTGTGCCTAAGTTGTCTGATCCTTAAAGTAGGAATAATAAAGAGTTTAGTAGCTGCGAGAAATAAGTAAAACAGCACAGTACCCAGTACATATTGCTATTAACTAGTAAGCCATGGACCCTATTTTATCTTTCAGGGCTTTAGCATATCCTATATTCACATTCTCCATAATGTTAAAGTCCATATTCCTTCCTTGTCTAATGTCACAGACTGGCTACTTGATAAGCACTTCTTCTATTCCTATATATACTGATAGTCCTTGGATTCCATTCTTCACTCTATAGTCTTCTATGTGAATTTATCCAGATTCACAGCTTCAGCTGCTAACTCTACCCAGATGATTCCCAAATCTCAGTGGAAATCTCACTCCTGAACTCCAAATCTTACATTCAGGTGTCTACTGAACAGCAATACTTAATATTCCATAGGACCACAAATACAGCGTGTCCAAACCAAACTCAGTATCTTTGCCATAAAACTCAATCCTCCTCAATATTTCTTCTCCAGATTCCCAGTAATTTAAATATGAAATGTAGACTTCCTCCTTCTCACAAGCCTCCTATATTTGATGAGGTATCAAATTATGTTTACTTATTTTTTAAGTATCTCTTAAATCCACTTTCTTCTTTCTGTCTACACTGCACCTAACTAACCTTAGCTCAGGCCCTCAACACTTAGTGCCTAGATTTTAGTGATAACCCCTACTTCTACCATTATCCTGCATAAAACACCTTTTGTGGTGTCTGCCTAGCTCACAACCTTCCCATCTTCTCAGAATGTGTCTCCCTCTCCCACTCTCTGCCACCTCAACCACACACAGAGATTGGGGCCTGACAGTCAAGTTTATAGTAGCCATACTTGACTGGAGGCAGGGCAGGGGACATCTACCCCCGCTTGAGCAATGACTTTCTCTCTTAAAAAATTTGAACTGGGATTCAGAGACATTCACAGACAATCTGGTAGTATGCCTGAAATGGTAACATTAGGCAACTATAAAAAGGCAGTATTTCACCACATAGGCAAAGCACAGGAAGGGAAGAAAAAATGAGGCACATACACTCAGGGCAAAGCAAAGGCAGGCGACAGGAGTTCCTATTCAGATTTCCAGTCCATCCCTGAGGTCCAGGTGCCCTAACCCTGAGACACCCCTATGTATTCATAATAAATTACTGCTTTTACTTTTTTTATTATTATACTTTAAGTTTTAGGGTACATGTGCACAATGTGCAGGTTTCTTACATATGTATACATGTGCCATGTTGGTGTGCTGCACCCATTAACTCTTCATTTAACATTAGGTATATCTCCTAATGCTGTCCCTCTCCCCTCCCTCCACCCCACAACAGGCCCTGGTGTGTGATGTTCCCCTTCCTGTGTCTGTGTGTTCTCATTGTTCAATTCCCACCTATGAGTGAGAACATGCGGTGTTTGGTTTTTTGTCCTTGCAATAGTTTGCTGAGAATGATGGTTTCTAGCTTCATCCATGTCCCTACAAAGGACATGAACTCATCATTTTTTATGGCTGGAATACACACATATTCCATGGCGTATATGTGCCACGTTTTCTTAATCCAGTCTATCATTGTTGGACATTTGGGTTGGTTCCAAGTCTTTGCTATTGTGAATAGTGCCGCTATAAACATACGTGTGCATGTGTCTTTATAGCAGCATGATTTATAACCCTTTGGGTATATACCCAGTCATGGGATGGCTGGGTCAAATGGTATTTCTAGTTCTAGATCCCTGAGGAATCGCCACACTGACTTCCACAATGGTTGAACTAGTTTACAGTCCCACCAACAGTGTAAAAGTGTTCCTATTTCTCCATATCCTCTCCAGCACCTGTTGTTTCCTGACTTTTTAATGACTGCCATTCTAACTGGTGTGAGATGGTATCTAATTGTGGTTTTGATTTGCATTTCTCTGATGGCCAGTGATGATGAGCATTTTTTCATGTGTCTTTTGGCTGCATAAATGTCTTCTTTTGAGAAGTGTCTGTTCATATCCTTTGCCCACTTTTTGATGGGGTTGTTTGCTTTTTTATTGTAAGTTTGTTTAAGTTCATTGTAGATTCTGGATGAACCTTTGTCAGATGAGTAGACTGCAAAAATTTTCTCCCATTCTGTAGGTTGCCTGTTCACTCTGATCGTAGTTTCTTTTGCTGTCCAGAAGCTCTTTAGTTTAATTAGATCCCATTTGTCAATTTTGGCTTTTGTTGCCATTGCTTTTGGTGTTTTAGACATGAAATTACTGCTTCTTTAACTCAGGCTGCTTTAAATTATTTTTTCCCCTTGCATTAAAAGAACCTTGACTAACATATCTCCTATTACCCTCTATATGCTGCCAGAAGGTAGTCTTACTTAAACATTAATTTAACCTTGAACTTCTTCCACTCACAATCTTTTAATGACTCCCTATGGTTTTAGCCTCCTGATAACCTTCCAATTCCTAAGAAGAAAGCGCTTACCTCTCCAGCCTCATCTTCTGTCACATAAATTCATGAACCATACGTAGTATCCCTAACTTACTAGGCTTCTGTGCCTTTGTATACACTATTCCCCCTGCCGCAAATGCTATATATCCCTTCTCCCACTGGATTACTGTATCTTTAAGACTTTGCTCAGTTGACACTTCTACTAAGAAGCTTTTCTTGGGTTCTTCAGGCTAAATCAGGTGCTCCCTTTTATGGTCCCACATAGCACCTGGTCACAACTTTACAGAAGCACAGGAATCAAACTAACCATATACTTGTTTTCCACTTCCTTAAGTCAGGGACTGTTTTATCACTGTATCCCCTATGTTTACAACATAGTAAACATTCAATAAATATTTGCTGGATGAATGCACGTTCTACTTTCCTCTTACCAGAGGACTCTAGCCAAACCCACCCTGCTACAAACTCACAATTGTTGCCCTACAAGATATTCATGTTTTTAAGAACTCTTAAATGGCCTCTCTTATAGGAAAATGTATTCCATCCCCTGTTTCTATATGACTGTTTGATCTGGCTTACTTCAGTTCAAAACATATTATTGGCCAGGCACAATGGCTCACACCTGTAATCTCAACACTTTGGGAGGCCAAGGCAGGAGAATCACCTGAGCCCAAGTGTTCAAGACCAGCCTGGGCAAGATGGCGAGACCCTGTCTTTAAAAAAAAAAAAAAATTATTTGCTTGATTTGTACGAGATTACCATAATAACTTCTGACATCCACCCACAAGGATGGAAGAAGAACTAATGTTTATCACACATGTAATATGTGCCTCTTAGTCAATCCTCACTGGTTAATATTATCACCTTCAATAGATGAGGAAATGGGCTCAGCAGTGTTAAAAAAAAAAAAAGTAAAAATATATTAACAATTAAACTTAAAAAAATCTGTCCAAGTCCACATAGCTAGTTGAATTATGGCAGAGCCACAATTTACACTCAGATCTGCCTACGTTAAAGCTCTTTCCACTGCCAACAACCAATACAGTTAAAACATTACCAGACAAGGAGTTCCAAAATGAGGACTGTGAACCCAGAAGTACCATAACTTGCTACATAACAATAGGCAAGTCATTTAATATCTCTGCATCTCCACTTCCCAATGACAAAAAAAGGAGGAATAATAAAACCTTTAAGCACCATATAAAAACATGACATGGACCCAGCACAGTGGCTCGTGCCTGTCATCCCAGAACTTTGGGAGGCCAAGGTGGGTGGATCACCTGAGGTCAAAAGTTCGAGACCAGCCTGGCTGACATGGTGAAACCCCATCTCTACTAAAAATACAAAAATTAGCTGGGTGTGGTGGCACACGCCTGTAGTCCCAGTTACTCAGGAGACTGAGGCAGGAGAATCGCTTGAACCCAGGAGGTGGAGATTGCAGTGAGCCGAGATTGTGTCATTGCACCCCAGCCTGGGCAACAAGAGCAAAACTCCATCTCGAAAAAAATAATAAATAAATAAATAACATATTATTTGATTCTTTAAGTTCTATACTTAATTTCTCTTAAGAATCCATTTAAATTTTTGATAACATTCAATATCTTCCTAAAAATATTTCTGTGTGAAAAACAGATACACTATTTCCTAGAGTTCAGCTGCTCTGTATGTCATACATGATTCTAACTGTCCTTCACTACACTCATGATTCCAAGCATGATTAATTTAAATATCATTTTCTTGTGTATAATTTTTTCCCAGTTCAATCTTACTGTTGTCTTACTGATGCTACTATTTCAACAATAATTCCTGAAGTTTCAAATACCAAAGAAAACTGGATTGAGAAAAGCTTCAGTTAAAGCTCCAGCTGAGGGACTGACCCTGGACAGGGTGAAGAAGGAGGGAAGCAGGTTGGAAGTGGGATGGTGCTCCGTGAAGGCTGGACAATGTTCTCTCTGAAGACTGACTCATTACCATTTACATAAACAAAATTTAAGCCTAAAGACCAACAATTAGACAAGGCAAAGAATCAAGGTGAGTTGGTCAGGGCAGAATCAAAATCCAAATGTACAAAATCTAGGTTGAAGGCTAAGAGCTGACACAAATGTTGGGGGAGGGGTAATGAGGGGTAAAGAAAAATTAATTCAGGGCAGGAGGGATTAGAATTAAAGATAACAAAGGGTTCTTCCCTTCCTAAACCACTCCTAAAGCCACTGGGAGGTAAAGAGAGGGAGCAGGGTAAAAATAAGCATCTAAAGGTTAGGAAGCTGAGAGGGAAGTCAGAGCTCAGACTGAGGAAGGCAACTGCTGGGGTAATTGAGAGGTTGAGATGTTGGGGGTTGCTCAGGCATAGGGGGTGTGGCCTAGCATAGGGCATCAGATGTGGACAGAGTCAGAGGGGACCCACACAGCAGGGCAGACCAGTGTAGAGCATCAGAGCCAATCTGGGTGAGGAGGGCCTCCAAATGGGGACTGACCTGGCATGGGGAATCAAAGCCTGACTGAGGTAAGGAGAGCAACAATACAGGGGGCCAGCCTGGAATAGGGAATCAAAATCCAAGCTGGGTAAGGAGATTATCCACATGTGCAAAGAGCAGGAGGCATCAGAGCCAAGGCAGAATGAGGAGGGCATCCAAAAAGAGGAAGAGCCTGGTGCGGGAGTTTCAAGCACTAAGAGGGTGAACAGGGCTTCTCCACAGAAGGGCAGTCCAAAGTGGGGGTCAGAGCCCAGGCAGGATGAGGAGGGTGTCCACGTGTGGGAAAAGGGGGAATAGGATGAGGACTCAGAGTCAAAGCAGGGAAAAGAGGGCATCCATGCAGGGGAAAGAGAGGCAACTGAGATGAGAGTTGCTTCTCATATTTATATATGAGATTGGTCATACATAAATATGTATTTATAGATAAGTAAATATATTAAAGATAATGGAAGCCAGGTTTCCCACTGTTGAAGAAAACTAGAATAAGTCCTACAGTGTTAAACTGGAATTAAAAATATCAGTTTGAACTCACAGCTTTCACTATAGACAGAAAAATATAGATGCAAATATGTATATGTACTTATGTACATATACTCCTCTGTTCACTGTGAAGTCCTGGGAGCAGTGACACCCCAATAGCAATGAGCACAAGCAGCACCTAGATTTTTCTAAATAGTGTTCCACACTAAAAGTAACCAGGGATCCATAAAGAAATGATTGATTCCAGAAATGGGTGGGGAAACTATGAGTCTGAAACATCCTGATGGGCCAGAAAACATGGAAGTTCTCAAAAAATGATGGGACAAGCAGAAACTAAGCTTAAAGGGGCTCTCATTGGCCAAATCTGAAATAATCTGAGCATCAAATAGTAACAGCAATAGCTTATAACCCATTGAATAAAATAGAAACTATGAATCTCTAGAGACAAAAATAAATGAATGAATTGAAAACTGGATCACAAAATACTTTATTAATTAAATGAGAAAAAGGGTAATTTTATGATGAAGGAGTCTAGCAGGTATCACCCTAATCAAGTGATCAAAGGGAACATCATTAGTAAAGAACACAAATCACAAACTACCAGATAGGATGCGATGAAAAGACTACATCACTTCCGTAATATTCCTGAAAAAGATACATAATCTGAATCTAATCATGAAACAAACCCAAATTGAGAGGCATTCTTCAAAATGTCACTGTCATGGCCAGGAGCAGTGGCTCACACTGGTAATCCCAGCACTTTGGGAGGCTGAGGCGGGTGAATCACCTGAGGTCAGGAGTTCCAGGCCAGCCTGGCCAACATGGTGAAACTCCGTCCCTACTAAAAATACAAAAAAATCAGCTGGGTGCGGTGGCACATACCTGTAATCCCAGCTACTCGGGAGGCTGAGACAGGAGAATTGTTTGAACCTGGGAGGCAGAGGTTGCAGTGAGCCAAGATCGTGCCACTGCATTCCAGCCTGGGGAACAGAGTGAGACTTTGTCTCAAAAAAAACAAAAAGTCACTGTCCTAAAATGCAAAGAAAGACTGGGAAAATGTCCCAGAAGGAGATTAGAGACATGATAACAAAATACAATTCTGAACCAGATCCTTTTTCTATAAAAGGTATCATGGGACAACTGGTAAAACATGAATGAGTTATAAGAATTAAATGTTAATAATATATTAATGATTTTTATAGTTGCATTCTGGCTATATAAGAAAATATCCTTGTTTGTAGGAAACACTGAAATGCATGGGGGTAGTGAGGCATCAAGTCAACAACTGAACTCTCAAATCGTTCAAGAATAGAAAGTTCTTTGTCCACTCAACTTTTCAATAAATTTGTGATTGTGTCAAAAATTTTCTAAACAGAAAGGAAAACACATACACACACACACACACACACACACACACACACACACACAAGAGATAAAATTTGCCTGCCCTCCACATATACACACAAACACACAGCAATGGTTCTGTGTGCCCAGGGTTCAGAAATCAGATAAAGTGGGGGTGAGCTGTCTGAAACATGGTCTTTCTTTTGCATATGGCATATTCTGACCCTACTTCATAGGAGGAATAAAAGGAGCTTCTGATGGTAAACTTGGCCAATGAATAAAAGCAATTACTTGTTCAATTCATACATACCATGTCCTGTGCCAGCTCTTCTCATTATTAACACTAATCACCTTTGTTCAAGTCCATCTTTTCCTACTCTGACAAACAGAACACTGTCCAATTAATAGAGTTGTGTGATACCCTTTTCATTAATCTCCCCTATCCTATTCACATTTGCATTGTCACTTTTATATATTCAACTGAAACTATTTTTACCCTGAGAAATAATGAGACACATATACTTAATAATGGAAAAACAAATAATGCCACTCTTCTGTAGGAAATAAGCAGATATATTAGTGCGCTCCAGAATCTCCTAAATGTCAAAGAACTAAAGAACTAGTCTCCCCTTTAGATTTCTTTTTCAAAGCCTAATAATATGTTCATTACTTCCTTCCCTCGCCTATGAAAAAGTATTCATTATTTTCAACATTAAATGAAATCTAACACTTTTCTTAAATGTCTTTACATACATCAAAAAATATACATACCTCGTCTACGAAGTTAATAGCATCAAACCAGTCTTGAAGAGCTTCAAGGCAATATCTAACAACATTTCGGGTATATTCTTGAGTTTCCTAAAATAGTAAGTTATATATAATAAATTTATGATATATAAACATATATTTTCAACATTAAATTATATGTAATTATATGCATTGTGTATATATAAAATGGTAAAATGTATAGATTTTAAGATTATATTTGCCATTTCAAGAAACTCTCTCTCCCTTCATAAACAACCAGTGACAAATATGAAAATTAAGTAAGTCAATATGCTTCCTTTTTTACAATACATTTCTAAAAATGAATGAAAGCAGAAATAGATTTTAAATAGATTTAAATCAGACTCCATTTCAAGAGACACCGCCCCCAATTTATTATAAATTCCCTAATGTCATTGTTTAATGGGTACAGAGTTTCTTTGGGGCTGACGAAAAAGTACTGGACATGGATAGTAGCGACAGTTGTACAACTCTGTAAATGTACTTCAAGTCACTGAATTTTACAGCTAAAAATAGTTAGTGGTAAATGTTATATGTATTTTACACAATTAAAAAGAAAGGGCAGAGCATATATGGACTGTAAGTAACCTGTGAATACCTTGACTTACAACAGAATTTGGGAGAAGAAATGATGTGTGTACCACTTGAAATAAAAGTACTGTAAAAGACAACTACAATGTTTTGTGGTAAAACAGATCCACCAAAATAGGCGAGTTCTAAATTAAACAGAAATAGAAATAATGATAGGCTTGCTTACCAAAAACAAAAAAAAAAAACAAAAAACAAACAAACAAAAAAAACAGGCAAAGGATTTAAAAAGACATTTCTTCCAAGAAAATACGCAAATGACTAATAAGCACGTACAAAGATGCTCAACATCATAGGAAAATGCAAATCAAAGCCACAATGAGATACCACTTCACACCAACTAGAGAGGCCGTAATTTTAAAAACATAAAACAGAAAGTGTTAGGAAGGATGCAGAGAAATTGGAATCCTCATATATTGCTGATGAGACTGTAAAATGGTACAGCTGCTTGGAAAAATTGTTTGCAGCTGGGCACAGTGGCTCATGCCTATAATGGTAACACTTTGGGAGGCCAAGTCAGAAGGATCACCTGAGGCCAGAAGTTCAAGACTAGCTGGGACACAGCAAGTCTCTGTCTCTGCGAAAAAATTTTAAAATTAGTCAAGAGTGGTGGCGTGCATTTATAGTCCTATCTACTTGGGAGGGAGGCTGAGGTGGAAGGGCTGCTTGAGCCCAGGAGTTTAAGGATGCAATGAGCTATGATCCTGCTACTGCACTCCAGCATGGGCAACACAGTGAGGCCCTATCTCAAAAAGAAAAAAAAAAAGCTTGGCAGTTCTTTGGTAAGTTAAATATAGAGTTACCATAAGACCAAGCAATTCCATTCCTATGTATATTTCCAGAAAATTGAAAATATATGTTCACACAAAAAATGTATATAAACATTCACAGAAGTATTATTCATAGCAGCCAAAAAGTAGAATCAACCCAAATATCTATCAATTGATGAAAGGACAAATGAAATGTTGTATATCCATACAATGAAATATTAGCCAGACAAAGGAATGAAGTACTGATACATGCTACAACACAGCTGAACCTTGAAAACATTACATTGAGTGAAAGAAGTCAGGCACAAAAGGCCACATATTATAGGATTCCATTTATATGAAATGTCCAAACTAGGTAGATTTATAAAGGTTGAAAGTAGATTAGTGGTTTCCAAGAGATGAGGGGAGGTTGGAATTGGGAGGTATGCAATTTCTTTTGGGGGTGATGGAAATACTCTGGAATTAGATAGTGGTAGTAGTGGTAAACTTTGTGAATACACTATAAACCGCTGAATAGTATACACTTTAAAATGGTTAAATGGTGAATTTTATCTCCTTTTTTTAAGTTAAAAAAAGATATTTTGGGGCATCACATATAATGTGTAAGTGCAGAAAGCATCAAATCCACGAGTTAAACTCATCAGCTACCTATGTAAATTATATAAATATGCCTTTTTAAAACGCTGAAAGCCTCACATTCATTCTTGACTTCTCCTTCACCTTACTCATCTCCATGTCCTGTCAATTCTTGCTTGATATTATAATATAGCTTCATGCTTATTTCCATTGCCACAATCCAGACCGAAATCACTTACCTGGTCACCTTACTAACATTCTCATCCTGTTTTAATCTATGCTATATGAGATTTGTCTTTATAAAATAGTATTTGATACATTCTATTCCATACCTCTCATTGAAAACAAATTAATGGCACTTATAAGTTATCATAAATAATCTGTCACAACCAAACTAAAGTAGCAGGTAACTCACAGATAAATAAACTTTTAAAACCTAAAGTTCTCCTATTTCATCAAGCATTTGGGCAATGAGGTACCATTACATGCTCTTAGCGCAAGTGTAAACTGGTACCACCCTTCTGGAGAACAATTTGACAAGTAGGTACTAAGAGTCTTTAAAAAGGTGACAAGTCAATTCCATTCACAAATACAGCATATTTAATAATCATGTTCTGATTGTCTCTCTCCTATTTTCCCACTACTACCACCCCTCAACCCCCAAAAAAGTCAGTATGCATGCTAACTTACTAGTTTTATGACCTTGAGCAAATTACTTAAATTTTATGAGTCTCAGTTTCTCCACATGTAAAAATAAGCATAATACAACCTACTTCCCAGTACTGTTCTGAAGAGGCAAGTGAAATGATGTACATAAAATGCTCTGTATCATAGGTTAACACTATGTCTGACAAATAGTTAAGTGCTCTGAAGAGTCAAGACCACATTAATCTATCAAGTCTGTAGTAACCTATAGTTGCCACCAGATGAAGATGTTGCAGCTTATTTTTCTCCTCAGAAAGCAAGTATCAGTAAAATTCTAGAAACGTGTCATCCTCTTATCCAATCTTCATGTCATTAGTTAATCGAGCATTAAAAGTATGATGCTCTACTGACTGAGCTATCTGGGTAGTATTACTTTTTTTAACTAGCCCTTAATGTTTTCAAGAATCAAATAGCATTCAGTGCAATCATACAAAGACAGTAATTTATCAAGTGAAGTTTCCTTTTAAATTACTTAATCCTTAAGTTTTATATTTTACAGTAGAAAATTTAAACAGAGAAATAACATTTTTTCCTATAAATAACAGTGTTTCTTCTAGTTTATACTTCTAAACCCTGACAGCACTGCAGCTAAAAAGCTTTGGAAATTCTGGCTTTAAAAACAGTAACAGCAAAGTGATAAAGAGCATTGGTTTTTAAATTAGATAAATTTGCTTTCAAATTCAGCGTCTACTTATAGCTATGTGAACTTAAGTTATTTAACCTCTGAAAGAACAGAATGATGCCATGTACTTTATAGGAGATGCAATGAATGTTAGATAAGAATATATGAAAAGTGCCTAGAACAATGTCTCACATAGTGTAAGTGCTCACGAAGAGAATGTCTTATCTAGGAACCAGACGCTCCTATAACTGAGAAGTTACTCTCTCAGATACTGCCAGGACAACAGGAGCCTGTTTTCTCTCCGTTCTCTTTACTTCATAGATTAGGTGAATCATACTGCACTGTAATTCTAGCCTTGAAAGCTGAAATATGAACTACTGCCCGGAAATAATGATTTTTCATTATCAAAGAGATAAACATAAACTCAGCCTCATAATTAAAATTCATCCTAAACACAGTAGTCAGAATAATCTTCTTAAAATATTGATCTTTTTATATCAATATCATATCAACCCACTTTACTGAGGCTCTGTCTACCGTGGGCTTACATACATGACATAGCATTCTTCTGATTTTTCTCTTCTCCCTGTCCTTAATATCTAAATGTCAGTTCTTTCTTCGGGGTTCACATCTCTTTTCTCCCTATTTAATCTCATCCATCCCTTGGTGATAAATATCTTCTATATGCCGAAGGGTCTAGAATGTATAACCTCAGTCCAGATTTACTTTTTGAGCATGAGACTTATATATCCAACTGCCTATTCACTATTTCTACTTGGACATTTCACGGACATCTCAAACTTAACCTATTTAAAGTTAACTCTGATCTCTCTAAACTTGACATTCTCTCAGTCTTTACTAGCTTTGTAAATAGCACTTCCATACACAGTTACTCAAAAGTCTCTCTCTCTCATCAACAATGTACAATCCATCACCAAGCCTGTAGATTCTACCTCAAAAATACATCTTGAATATCCAAAATATACTTTCAATATATACATATCAAATATATGCTACCTGAATTTCATGTTTAGACTATTGTCACAGCATGTTTTTATTTAATTGACAAAAAATAAACACATGTATTTATGGGGTACAATGTGATGTTTCAAGATATATATATATATACACACACACATGCATTGTGGGATGGGTATATCAAGCTAATTAACATATCCATCACCTCAGACATTTATCATTTTTTGTAGTGAGAGCATTACAAATCTATTCCTTTAGCAATTCTGAAATGTAAAATACATTATTATTAACTATAGTCACCATGTTGTGCAACAGATTTCAAAGTTATTCCTCCTCCCTAGCTAAAACTTTGTACCCTTTAGTCAAAATCTCCCCATTTCCCACTCCCTCAGCCCCAGCTTCTGGAAACCAACATTCTACTCTCTACTTCTATAAGCTCAACTTTTTCAGATTCTACATATAAGTGAGATCAATTTACCATAGCCTCTTAATTGGTCTATTTACTCCTGGTCTTGCTGCTTCCCACCCACGCTACTCCTGCTCAAATCCAGTCTTCTCCAGGAACAGAATGATCTTTTAAGTGTAAATCTGATCACATTAAACCCTTGCTTAAAAATCTTCAGTGGCTTCTCCTTAAAACTGAATCCAAGAGTACTTAACATGATCTGCGAATACCTGCAATAATAATCTGATCTCTGCCTATCTCTCCAACTCCAACTTGTTTACTCTCTGGTTCCAGCCACAAATTCCTTAAAAGGACCAATCACGGCCGGGCGCGGTGGCTCACGCCTGTAATCCCAGCACTTTGGGAGGCCGAGGCAGGCGGATCACGAGGTCAGGAGATTGAGACCATCCTGGCTACAGTGAAACCCCGTTTCTACTAAAAAAAAATACAGAAAATTAGCCGGGCTTGGTGGCAGGCGCCTATAGTCCCAGCTACTCGGGAGGCTGAGGCAGGAGAATGGCGTGAACCCGGGAGGCAGAGCTTGCAGTGAGCCAAGATTGTGCCACTGCATTCCAGCCTGGGTGACAGAGCAAGACTACGTCTCAAAAAAAAAAAAAAAGGACCAATCACTTTCCTACTGAAGGTAGGCTATTCCCTCTTATCTCCCCCACGACAAACACTAACCCCAATTTAATATTCACAGAGCTGGGTCCTTCATATTCTCTCTTCATAAACGCATTCTCTGATACTCAAATCTTCAGTCCTCATACTCATTACTCTCCCTCATAACAACCTGTTATTTTCCCAAAGAGCACTTACAAAAGCTTCTGAAGTAAATCGATGTGTTTACTTACTTAAGGTTTATCTCCCCTATGAGAGCAAGAACCATATCTATTTGGTTCAGTACCAAAAACTTAAGCATCTAAACAATATCTGGCATATATTTTTTGAATAAATGAACAAATAAACCTCATATTATATGACGGTTTCTTGATAAATGCTACAGTGGAAATTAAACAAGGTACACTATGAAAACAAACCTGACTGGAGGAATAAATGAGTAGATTATATATCTGAGTCTTGAGAATTTTTTAAGAAAACTTTAAAATTTCAAAGAGTTAACATTAATTGTTCTTCATTTTGGTTAGAATCACTACACAGGTCCCACTGCATATCAAATGAATCAAAACCTCTGACACTGGGGCTTATGCATACATATTTTTTAAGCTTCCAAGATAACTCTCATGCAAGAAAAACACTAAGCCAACAAAAGAGAATGAAAGACCATATGCCAAAGAAAGAGACCAGCTTGAACAAAAGCACAGGAATCAAGAAAGGACACTGCATGATGGGGAATAATAATCAATCCAATAAAGGCATGGAGGGAGAGGGGGTATAAGAAGATGAATTATAGGCTGAGGAGGGCAGATCACCTGAGGTCAGGAGTTTGAGACAAGTATGTGCAACATGGTGAAACCCTGTCTTTACTAAAAATACAAAAATGAGCCAGGCATGGTGGTGCACACTTGTAATCCCAGCTACCTGGGAGGTGGAGGCAGAAGAATCGCTTGAACCCAGGAGGCAGAGGTGCAGTGAGCTGAGTTCGCACTCCAGCCTGGGTGACAGTGAGTGAGACTCCATCTCAAAAAATAAAAAAAAATTTAAAAATTAAAAAAAAAGATAATGAATTATGAGAGACAAGTTGAGGGCAACTTGTGGAGAATTTTAAATGTCTCTATAGGAAAAACAGATGTTATCCTGTAGATTGATGAGAACTTGAATGATTTTTAAGTAAAGGAGAGGGAGATATATAGAGCTTAGAAAAGTAACTTTGGTATTGAGACAGATTACAGTAGAAAGGGTCTAGAAACACGAAAACCAGTTAAGAAATTACCTTAATAATCCATATTTTTAAAATACAGAGAAATAAAGGAAAAAAGCAGGAGAGGAATATTCCTAGAATGAAAGATTCTTAGTATCTGCTTACAGGTTAAACACAGCTAGCACAGCAAGGGAAGAAAGTTTCCAGAATGGACAATTACATAATTTAAGATACCATTAAATGACAAAAAGGGCACAAAAGGAAATATCGTATGGACAGATAGTTTTTAAAAGTTAATTCAGAACCTGAGAAAATTCATGTACCTACAAGGGGATCTACATGAATAATCAGACCTGTTAGAAATTTGAACCGGGACAACATGGTGAAACCCTGTCTCTACAAAAAATACAAAAATTAGCCAGGTGTGCTGGTGCACACCTGTAATCCCAGCTACTCGGGAGGCTCAGGCAGGAGAATTGCTTAAACCTGGGAGATGGAGGTTGCAGTAAGCTGAGATGGTGCCACTGCACTCCAGCCTGGCGACAGAGAGACTCCCTCTAAAAAAAAAAAAAAGAAAGAAATTTGAACCTAGTAAGACTGTAACAAGGCTGTAAGTCATCTGCGTTTAGAGAATGGCTGAACTAACAAAAGAAAGTATAAATCTACTTAAAGAAACACATACGTTTAAGTGGTAGATGGAAGACAGCTTCACAATAACAAAGAGCAGGCTTTACTGTCCCATTTCTCTTTCACTTTGTTTTTAAAAGGTCAGTAAACAGACTGAGAAATTCAAATATTTTTAAATGAGCTGACCAAGTCACGCAAGTAAAAAAGAAGCAGAGCCAAAACTAGAACCCAGGGCTTCAAAATATGTCTACTACAAAATCTTGTCCAGCATGATTACTGGTATAGAATAACAGGCTGGAACTGCATGGTGTCCATTATCAAAATTTTAGTCAAGTCTTTAGTTTAATAGGGTCAGGGGATTCCATTTGTCTGGACTGCCCAAGGTTTCTGGAGACCCATCAAACCAATGCTTATAATATTATATATTATAATATACATTATATAACAACCACTGGAAGGTTTGTGGAATTTATACTTGTTTTGTCTTTGGAATCTTGAAAGTGTAATAATGAGGACTATCCTACTCCTTGAAAGACAAGAAGCATTAGGCAACTGATAACAAATGAAACAATAAAGATGAATGTGGAGACTAATGAAGTTCTGAAGACTGTTCACAATAGCAACAGGCTGGAAAAATCTGATAATAATGAATTCCAAACTGCCTAAGAATGAAAATTACTGTCTCAGGTCAGTTTTCATAAAGCTGAATTCAATTTGAAACAAAATTAAACACTGCACATTATATACAAATGAACAAACCAATATTTTCACAAGTCTTTTTCTTAAATAAACACAGAAATTAACAAAAATATTTCCAACATACCCTAACTTTACAATGTGATAAAAGCCCCCACATTGGCTGTGCACAGGCCTCAAGTTCAGCAGCAAAGGCAGCATAGTAGGTCTGAGACTCAAATTCCACATGCTCGTTTAGTTCTCGCTTGTTTAAGTTCATACCTGGCAAAAATTAAAGCAGATATAAACCTTGTCAAGTGGAAGCACACATTCATATTAAATATCAAGTACATTTCCCAGTCCCAAACACATTTATGCACACAAATGGCATTACTGACACAGTACATATAGAAATAAGTAAATTACTAAAAATGAAACAATCTAGTCCTTTCAGAATTTTTTACAAACTAGGTTTTCTTAGAAACATTTTATGAATTGTCTCATGTAATAAACTGAATATCTTTTGATAAGAAAGTCAAAAAAATTTTAATTGATGTTAGTTGAAAGCTTTACGTGTTACGAATCTTTCTCAGACAATAGATTTCACATTTCTAGATTAATGGTTACAAATGCTTCAAAGCCAGGCACAGTGGCTAATCCCTGTAATCCCAGCACTTTGGGAGGCTGAAGCAAATGGATTGGTTGAGCCCAGGAGTACTAGACCAGCCTGGGCAACATAGTGAGACCCTGTCTCTACTAAAAATAAAAAAATTAAGTTAAATTTGTTTAAATGCTTAAAAAGTTATACTCCTGTTTCTTTTTCAATCATTTGACATTTTTCCTAACTCCTTGGTATGTTTTATGAACAATTTATTAAAGTACTTACAAATACCAATTAAAATAATGAGCTATTTCATGTGTAGCGTGAATGATGTGCTATTGTATTTTAATTGATATTTAATAATTTAGCATTAGGAATTTTGTAAACCAAAAAATTAACAAAGGGATAAAATTCATACCTTGAAAGAAAGATACAAAGTTCATCCATGTAACTAACAAACCGTGATCCTCCAAAAATCTCTTGGCCACACTTTGATGGGAAAGAATATTAATAAAATCACTAACAAGAGGCCAGTAAGTGTTATTCTTCAGTAATGCTTCTCCACAGTTCACTACCACATGTAAACTATTTTCTTCATCTAAAAAAAGACACACACAACCCAAAAATTTCATAAGATTTTTTTAAAAAGCTTAACCAATAATACAGAATATATATACTTTAGAATCAGATATACCTAAATTCAAACCCCAGCCTTCCATTTAATACCTATATGGCTTTAGGCACAATATTTACACTCTCTGAATCAATTTCTTCATTTATAAAGTAGAAAATAAAAACATCCATCTTAAAAGAATTACATGAAGCATTAACAAAAGTACTTAGCACATCATTATAGTAATTATTACCATATGTCCAATATATGACATGATACTGAGGTAGCTGTATGTTTATAAAACCTTATTTTCTTGATTCTAATGATATAATGCAGTATTTTCTGTTGCAATCAATAAAAAATTTTTATCCCTAGATTAATCTCATTTCATCTTATCAACCAAATCTGTATGATTTCAAGAGATGTACATTTAATTGCTTTCTTCTATTCAAAAAATACATCAATACAATCTTTAGCAAACAATATTTCAAAGATAAAAAACACACATTTAAAAAAAAGAAACACACACACACACCAACTTCTTAAGCCTTGAAAAAAAAATCCTCAAAGTTTAAATACATCATTGGGGGTGGTGGGAGGATAGGCTTGTACGAAATCTTTATCATTAAAAATTATTAGTATATATGCATTCACTCTCTTTAACCTATTCCAACTTCACTGACTCACTGGACTAGGAAGTTTCCATTCCCACTGTAAAACATATTAATACCCATAATACATGGAATGCTCAAGGCTCATAGCTCATTCCCTGTACACAGGCTGGGGCGTATGGTTACCTAGAGTCAATTTTTGTTTCTATTCATGCTAATTGTTCTTTTTATCATAATTACACAATTTAGATCAAAAGTATATGAACTAATGACATATGAAAGCACAGAGAGGTATTACAGAAATTGAATCATATGCTTTTGAGAGACAATAAAATAAAAACAAGTGCCAGGAAAAAAAGCTAAAAAACCTTGGGACAGAAAAATCATAAAAGCCTAAGTATATTTTACACTCAGATTGCTTTATATTCTAACTCTATTTTAAAGAGATTAAAATTGGATCCACAGATGATGCTTTATAGATGTGCTATTTATAAAAAAGATGAGCGAGAACTCCAGTCAAGGAAATCATATCCTGAAAATACTTTGCCCAAAGTTAAAAGCCTGGAGAATGAACACACAGTTCTGTGTTTTAAGTTAAAATACAATGTTTAAGGTATATATATATTTTTTCAAAGATGGGGGTCTCACTATGTTGCCCACGCTGGACTCAAACTCCTGGGCTCAAGCAGTCTTCCCACCTCAGCCTCCTCAGTAGCTGGGATTACAAGTATGTGCCACCACACCCGGCTCATATTTTTTAAATGATTCCTCACTTTAACCAACTTATTCAACTACCTATCTACCTGTCATACTCATCAGTCAGGAGGGCCTCTACTGCACTTTTTAATTTCCACACATTAAACTTAGGTTTCAGTCCACAGAATTATTTTACCAAATATTAAATAAGTTTAACAATATCTAAGAACAGGGCCCACTGAAGTTAAGTACACTCTCTTTCAGTACTTCTCAATGGACGAGAGAGGGTCTAACTCAATGAGGAAGTAAGGACTAGGGGCTTTTTACAAATTGTTTATACTAACCCCTGGCCATGACTGACAACTACTGTTCCACTTCTGAGCTAGTGAGCCATTGATATTGATGCAACAGTGCTAAGGAATGTTGGGATTTTTTTTAAGTTAAAAATTGAGAATCACTGTTCTATATAATTGAAACCAGAGGATGAATAAGCAGAATATAATTAATCAAACTCACTATTTTCATGACACTGCTTAAATACTACTGTTCTTGTAAAAAACGCCTTGGAATCATTAATGAAATAAAATGATTAGGACTTCTATTTTTACTCAAACTGGTACTTTCCTCATTACAGATATAAAGAGCAATGATTCAGTGTAAAATTAAATTCACTCATCAACAAATATTTATTGAGCACCTACTAAGGGTCAAGTTTTCAACTAATCTCTGAGAATAAAGTGATAAATAAATCAAGATTTAGATGATCTCTGTCTTCATGGAGATTAACATCTAAGAAGGCAGAATGTGATAAGGGCTGCAATGGGAAAAGTACAGGGACTCATAAGAACAAATAAAGCTAGACTACAATTCAAGAAAAGACTTGGCTGGCCATGGTGGCTCACGCCTGTAATCCCAGCACTTTGGGAGGCCAAAATGGGCGAATCACCTGAAGTCAGGAGTTCGAGACCAGCCTCGCCAACATGGTGAAACCCCCACCTCTACTAAAAACACAAAGTTAGCTGGGCGTGGTGGCGGGCACCTGTAATCCCAACTACTCAGGAGGCTGAGGCAGGAGAATCACTTGAACCCGGGAGGCGGAGGTTGCAGTGAGCCGAGATTGTGCCACTGCACTCCAGCCTAAGTGACAGAGCAAGACTCCATCTCAAAAAAAAAAAAAGACTCTCCTGAGGAAGTGAAGTTTAAACTGAGGCCTATAAAATAAAGCAGGAATTAGGATTAACCAGATAAACTAGTGATGGTGAAGCAGATGGTGCTATACGCAGAAGGAACAGTACCTAAGAAAAGGTTAGAATCACTTGAAGAAAGAATACAGAGGATGCATGGTACAAATGAGGCTACAGGGTCTTATAAACCAGCGTCAGGACTTTAGAGTTCACATGAAGAGAATGGAAAGCCAGTAGGGGGTTTTAAGAGAGAGAACATTATAAGAAGTGTAATGTAAAAAGTGACTGAAGGAGAGTGACAACAACTAGAGATAAGAGGCTTAGAGATGGCCATGGTTTGAACTATGGTGGTGGCAAAAAGATGCAGTGATGAAGAGGCTATGTAAAGATATTCAGAAGATTTGAAGGACAGAGTTGGTAATGTGTGCTATATCTGCAAGGAATAAAAAGAAGTCAAAGACAACTCCTAGGTTTTTAGGCTGCACAGCTGTTTAGATAGACAGTGGAATCAAAACACACATTCATGTGCTCATGTACATACACACACACACAAGATAATGTAAAAGAAGCCAGATTAATGGAGCAATAATGAGTCTTTGCTATGGACACTGTGTGTTTGAGGTGTTTATAGACATCCAAACAATATAGTTCAATAAGTAGTTTGATATGCAGGGAGGAAAGGCAGTCTGGGATTATGAGCATCTACAGACATTCCTATGTCATACAACACATGGTTTTAGATTCCACTTTACAAAGACTGTTTCAAAAGATAAATTCTAAAATTTCTGGGACATGAAAAATTATGAGCTATATTTGGAACCACAATGCATATGGTATAAAATTGAATATAAAAAAGTAAAAGTAGAAGGTAGGAATCACATACTACTATAAGGCTTTTTCCCTTTAGTCTTCAGCTATCGCTGTGGCCAAATTCTCATTGTATCAGCTCCTGTATTTATTAAAAGTATAGATAAAATTTTAAAATATCATCTAACAACAATTCAAGACAAGGCTAGATAGAGGCTGCTAAAAAATAAAAAGAAAGTACAGAGATCCTGTTGTAATATCTGTGGCTAGTTATGGGTAGTTCAGTACAGCTAAGGTTTATTCTAATACTCAGTGTAAAAATGGGAAAAGCTTATGATACTTTTAGAAAAGCAGTAAATATATATCATGATATCTTATGCTACTACTGAAAGAGGAAAAAATAGTATGGCAAAGTTTGAAGGCTTCCAAAGATAGTTTTAGAACTTGGCTGGAAATAATGTAATTTACTGCTAAAAAAAAATTATATTTAAAGATCTTACCAATCTTTATTTCAGCTTGTTGAAAATTCAATTTGTATAAGAATTTCCAGAAAAGACTAACTGCATTAGAAGCATATGTAAAAAGCAACTGATACCATATAATATGATTTCAGAAAAATATGGGAAAAGTGTGAAAAGCAGAGACACTAGGACAAAGTGCCAAGAAACACCAATATTGATAGGACAAGTAGAGAAGAGTATTGGGCCACAGAAAGAGAATCAACAGTGTGAAATGCTACTGAAAATCAAGCAAGGTAAAGTTTAAACTATGACCACTGGCTTCCTCAACATGTAGTTTACAAAAAGGGTAAACCACATAATTTATCATATAAACTGGGACGCTTTTGAGCGCAAAAGAAATTGTATTAATAACTACGTCAGACTAACAGGCATAACTTAAGGCTATTCTGGGAAAACTAGGACTATGTCTACATGAGTCATGGACAATTTTGTAGATTTCAATAGAACAATGGGAGTGAACATTAAAATGAGGTAGGTAAGGATACGAATATAAAAAGTGAGGAAAGCTAGCTATTAAAAAAAAAATGGGAGGCAGGTTTAAGACTCATCTTGTTCCCAAATATTCTCCCTTAAAGGCCAAATGCAAACCACATGTAATAAGCACAGCTAAATCACCTAGTGAAGAAAAGAGACTCCAGATTCTTTTAAAAGAACAGGTACTTCTAAATTTTGTTTTCTCAATTATGAATTTAAAACACCATTTTGCCGCAAAGACTGCATGACTAAAACACCAAAAGCAATGGCAACAAAAGCCAAAATTGATAAATGGGATCTAATTAAACTAAAGAGCTTCTGCACAGCAAAAGAAACTATTACCAGAGTGAACAGGCAACCTACAGAATGGGAGAAAATTTTTGCAATCTATCCATCTGACAAAGGGCTAATATCCAGAATTATAAAGAACTTAAACAAATTTACAAGAAAAAAACAATCCCATCAAAAAGTGGGTGAAGGACATGAACAGACACTTCTCAAAAGAAGACATTTATGCAGCCAACAAACATATGAAAAATGCTCATCATCACTGGTCATTAGAGAAATGCAAATCAAAACCACAATGAGATACCATCTCAGGCCAGTCAGAACGGCGATCATTAAAAAGTCAGGAAACCACAGACGCTGGAGAGGATGTGGAGAAATAGGAACGCTTTTACACTGTTGGTGGGAGTGTAAATTAGTTCAACCATTGTGGAAGACAGTGTGGCGATTCCTCAAGGATCTAGAACTAGAAATACCATTTGACCCAGCAATCCCTTTACTGGGTATATACCCAAAGGGTTATAAATCATGCTGCTATAAAGACACATGCACATGTATATTGCAGCACTGTTCACAATAGCAAAGACTTGGAACCAACCCAAATGACCATCAATGATGGACTAGATAAAGAAAATGTGGCACATATACACCATGGAATACTATTGCAGCCATAAAAAAGGATGAGTTCATGTCCTTTGCAGGACATGGATGAAACTGGTCACCATCATTCTCAGCAAACTATCACAAGGACAGAAAACCAAACACCGCATGTTTTCACTCATAAGTGGGAGTTGAACAATGAGAACACATGGACACAGGAAGGGGGACATCACACACCAGGCCGGGCAAGGGGCGGGGGGAGGAACAGCATTAGGAGAAATACCTAATGTAGATGACAGGTTGATGGGTGCAGCAAACCACCATGGCACATGTATACCTAGGTAACAAACCTGCGCATTCTGTACATGTACCCCAGACCTTAAAGTATAATTAAAAAGTAAAAAAATTTTTAAAAAACATCATTTTTGTGAAAAGTCTGTCTTTAAATATATAATAAAATATAAGAATATCATTGATACAGCTGAATGACAGCAGATACTATTTCAAAAAGGAAAAAAGAAAAAGCAATATATGTAGATAAATCTCTAGGAAAGAATAGATCATATTACATGAAGTTAGTAAAACTAAAACATAAAGCAGCTTTTAAATTTTCCTTTAAAAAGCAAAGAAGTAGGCCAGGCATGGTGGCTCATGCCTGTAATCCCAGCACTTTGGGAGGCCGAGGTGGGTGGATCACCTGACGTCAGGAGTCCAAGACCAGCCTGGCCAATGCGGTGAAACCCTGTCTCTACTGAAAATACAAAAAATTAGCCGGGCATGGTGGCGGGCGCCTGTAGTCCCAGCTACTCGGGAGGCTGAGGCAGGAGAATCAGTTGAACCTGGAAGGCGGAGGTTGCAGTGAGCTGAGATCACGCCATTGCATTCCAGCCTAGGACACAAGAGTGAAACTCCAGCCAGGCGCGGTGGCTCACGCCTGTAATCCCAGCATTTTGGGAGGCCGAGGCAGGCGGATCACAAGGTTAGGATATCGAGACCATCCTGGCTAACACGGTGAAACCCCGTCTCTACTAAAAATACAAAAAATTAGCTGGGCGTGGTGGTGGGCGCCTGTAGTCCCAGCTACTCGGGAGGCTGAGGCAGGAGAATGGCGTGAACCTGGGAGGCAGAGCTTGCAGTGAGCTGAGATCGCGCCACTGCACCCCAGCCTGGGCGACAGAGCGAGACTCCGTCTCAAAAAAAAAAAAAAAAAAGAGTGAAACTCCATCTTTAAAAAAAAAAAAAAAAAGGTGAAGAAGTATATTCTTTAATGTAAATAATGTATTATGCTCCCACTATACCTACAATGGGAAGGCAGACTCACAAAGTAGGTATGAAAGAGTACAGGCTTTGAAGTCAGACAACCCAGCCTTACCACTCAGAGCTGTAAGATCACAGATCATTGACTTCAACTCCCTATGCCTCAGCTGCCTCATCTATAAAATGGAGATGACAATACCTTCAAAGAATTATTGATGGTTAAGTGATATAATGCATATAAAGTACTGAGAAAAGAGTCTAGCATATAGTTGAGTACTCTAGAGATGGTAGCTATCATAATTAGCTAGCTATAATATATAACGCATTATGCCTTGCACTGAGTTCATATCAATTTTCAGGACATGGTGTCACACCTGAGAACAGACAGATTATCAGTATAAGGAGAAAACAGGAGCTGATATGCACAAAGAGGCAAGAGTGGAACAAAGCAAGGCTCAACTATAAGATTTCTCCTCCTCAGAGAATGGAGAGGTCCTAAGATTTAATTAATCTGAAGTATTGTTTGTTGTTATTTTTAAAGTTTAGCTCCTAGTGCCAATAAGTAAAGACACATCCTATCAAAGAATCTTTGACAGGGACTGGCTGTGTCAAGGTTAAGAATAGTAAGAGTTCTGACATTAGGAGCCAGGAAATCCTTCTTAACTGTGTCATTTGCTGGCTGTATAACCTATGGCAAATTGCTTAACTTTCCTAAGCCTCAATGTACTCATCTTTAAAGCAAGGATAATAATAATGCCAATCTCAGAGACTTGTTCAGAAGCTTAATTGAAACAATACATAAATAGTATTCAGCACAGTACCAGGTACATAGCAAATATTTAAATACTATATATTATTGGCCAAGCGTGGTGTCTCATACCTGTAATCCCAGCACTCTGGGTGGCTGAGGCAGGGGGATCACCTGAGGTCAGGAGTTCAAGACTAGCCTGGGCACCATGGCAAAACCCCATCTCTACTAAAAATACAAAAATTAGCCAGACATGGTGATGCACACCTGTTATCCCAGCTACTCAGGAGGCTGAGGCAGAACTGCTTGAACTGAACCCAGGAGGCGGAGGTTGCAGTAAGCCAAGATCGTACCACTGCACTCCAGCCTGGGGTACAGAGCAAGACTCTGTCTCAAAAAATAGTAATAATAAAAATTATGTATGTATTTATATATGTGTGTATATACATATATACATATATACACACATATACATATATATAGAATTTAAGGGAGGTAAAGTTAAGATGAGTAACTATAGAGAAATGAGAATGGGAAGAGGTACAGAAACATTATGGCAGGTTGAAGAGTATCAACCACATAGTGGGCACAAAAGAAGAATATAAAGTTCTCACTAAGGGAGTAAAGGCAAGATTTATCCCAATTTTTAAGTTATAAAAGTATAAGCATGTAAAAAATCTAAGACTGATAGCAGCAAATTTATGATAAAAAAGCAGAAACATGTCTAATAAGGAAATGACTAAATAAATTATGGTATAGCCATGATATTAATACCTGCACTTATTAAAATGCATGTTTTTGACATGTACACTATGGCAACTTTTTAAAAAGTATTTATTGTATCTATAAATATAGTCATCACACAAAAAGAAAAGAAATATAGCAAAGTGCTAACAACAGGTATTTGTGAATAACAAAACTACAAGTGCTTTTAACTTTTTCTTTAAACTTCACTGGAAATTTTCAAAGATGTCCGTAACAAACATGTATTATTTTATAATTTTTTTAAACATAAGGTGTTTTCAAGACTAGTTATACAAAGTTCACTAATACTAGAATATGATTAATAATACTGAGTATCATTATTAGTAATATTACTAAGTATATGAAGTACACTAATAATACTAGAATAATAATACTGATAATAATAGAACTAGTGAATATAATTCTGAGTTACCTTGTAGCTCACTTTTAATAAGGCAACTTTCCATCATGTATAATAGCACAGTGACCATAATATCCAGCAGCTGACATTCTTCTGTTACCTGTCTGGCTAGCTCCTCATTGCTGAACAACTGAACACTAATATGCACAATTCTGTTAGACATTGTGTCTGATTCATGACTTTTCTTCAGTGTTTTCATAATGAAAGCATAATGCTGAACAAAAGTTTTTGTAAAAGCAACCTGTAAACATTTTAATAGAAAGGAAAAAACACATTAGTTTTAATTTTTAATTTAAAATCATTTTCAATATATCATGTTAACATTTTACAGCTATTACTAATTTATAATAATGCCCAAGATAACTAAAAAAAAATCTCGATGGTGAGGTAGTCTTTCACTTTTTTGGAACATTTGCAAAATATTTTGATGGTTAAAGAAAAAAAAAAATTTTTTTCCCCCAAAACGGAGTCTTGCTCTGTCGCCCAAGCCTGAGTGCAGTGGCATGATCTCAGCTCACTGCAACCTCCGCCTCCCTAGTTCAAGCAATTCTCCTGCCTCAGCCTCCCAAGTAGCTGGGATTACAGGCACACGCCATCACGCCCAACTAATTTTTGTATTTTCAGTAGAGATGGGGTTTGGCCAGACTGATCTCAAACTCCCGACCTCTGGTGATCTGCCCACCTCAGCCTCCCAAAGTGCTGGGATTACAGACGTGAGCTACCACGCCCAGCCGTATTTATTTTTACTCTTATTTCCTTTACATGTACATTTTCTCTGTTTTTTTTTTTTAGCAGATATAAAGACACACAAAACAATGACACTATTAAAGTGTCTCTCCTAACCTACACCATAAAAATAACAGCATGCTTTATTTTCTTTTCATACACCGAGCTTCGTCATTTTGCCATAACCGTAAGATAGTAACAGGTGGGTTCTGACCCCCTGGGACTAGAAACTTCACCTGCCAACATTTGTATATGAGTCAATAACTGTTCTCTCTTTAGCAGTTGTGACCAGCAACTTTTCAACCCATGCTTTTCCCAGCCTGATCTCACAATCTAAATTCAATTGCCCCCATTAAACATTCTTATAGCACCTTGTACTCTTCTTCAGAGGATTTAGAACAATTTGTAACTACATATTTATTTCTGCAAAATAAAAACTGTGGTTTCAATGTTTGTTCCCCAGCATTCCCTCCAGACCAAGTTCCATGCAGAAAAGCAATCCTTTGGAATTCTGCTCAGTAATGCTGCTTTGCCACAAAGCTAAGACACTGTGCCTTTTGTGAAGAACTTGTGTTATCAAGAGAAGAAACTAACACTTGTTTATAGTGTTATATCAACCTTCACCTGAGAAATATATCAAAAAAAGATTTAATAATGAAAGGCAAAGAAAGAAAAGCTAAGTTCAGAAAAGCAGGAAAATATATAGATACCTTATACTCTTGATCTGGAAGCATGTTGAGTAAGAAAGTTACCATCTTTTGAGGGAATTCATATTTTATAGTCCAAAATAATAGTTCTTCTAGGAAGCTTTTATGCTTCAAAACATCCATTATGGATTGATCTGCACATGAAAAATGAAATTTATCAGTTAATGATTGAAGTTGCTCATCTCATTTTATAACTAATAACCCATAAACCATAAAATGGGAAAGTATCTAAAAGTTAAAAATATCCTTACAATAATGCAATAATATTGACAAGCTAGATTTCTATAATGTACACAGTATATAAATAAGAAAAAATTTAATGCATATATTTTAATATAAAGCAGTAAGTGGAAAAATGAATGGGGGGAATGGATGCCCTTTTTAAATAAAGGTATTCAATGGAAGAAAGCATTATCCACAAAGACATCAAGAGGATACAAGAAGTGTCAACTATGATGTACTGGCTCCAGTGACACTGCTTAAGCAGGGGCTAAACTTAGATGAGAGACTGGAAAAAACAGTATCTCACACGCATCAAAATCCTCAGGTCCAGCCCTAACTACATCACTGTTCAAGGTGTCTTCCAGGATAACCTTGTAGAGTTTTTTCAATTAACACTACCCCAGCTTTATACTTCTTCTAGTATTGAATAATGTGTTCATACCACATCTCCCCAGGCAATGGGTCTAAATGAGTAACAATAAGCTCAGTATATCATCACTTTCTTTACAAAACACTGCATTTACTAAGGCTTGAATCAGTCCTTATTAGATATAACTTTAACACAGTTTTTTCATTAATAACAAGAAAAACAGCACCAAAATATCATATTTTCTGAAGATATTATGATTTTAACTACAGAAAGGCAAAAATATCTTCCAACTCCCTAATTCCATTTCAGTGGTGACATAAGTGATATATAGTAGTGGTTAACATACAAAGACAAGTACACTGTAACACTATACATCTTTTTTTTTTTTTTTCTTAAGAGTCAGGGTCTCACTCTGGAGGCCAGAGTGCAGTGGCGTAATCATAGCTCACTGCAGCCTCAAACTCCTCAGCTCAAGTTATCCTCCCACCTTACCCTCCCGAATAGCTAGGACTATAGGTGTGCAAGACCACACCCTGCTAATTTATTTTTTATTTTTTGAAGAGACATGGTCTTGCTGTGTTGTCCAGGCTACATTTCTTTATTATTAGCAATTAAGTAATTATTTTCAAAACTCAGAATTTTCTACTTATAAAACAGAAATCTATTCTTCCTGAAACAGATCATTTCCAGGGCATGACAATGATTTAAAAACAAAAACCAAGATTGCAAGAAATGAGGTAAAATACAGTCAAAAGAACTCACTGACAGATTCAAAGATAAAAAGTAATAAAAACAGGGCCCAAGAGAATCAGGTAGCAGGAATTTAAGATTTGTAACTAAAAATTATAATATAGGCTCGGCACAGTGGCTCACACCTTAATCCTAGCACTTTGGGAGGCTGAGGTGGGCACATGGCTTGAGCTCAGGAATTTGAGACCAACCTAGGTAACATGGCAAAACCCTGTCTCTAAAAAAAATACGAAAATCAGCCAGGTGGGGTGGCATGCGCCTGTAGTCCCAACTACTCGGCAGGTTGAGACAGGAGGATTGGATCGCTTGAGCCTGGGAGGCAGAGGTTGCAGTGAGCCAAGACCATGCCACTGATCATTCCAGCCTGGCTAACACAGTGAGACCCTGTGCTGAAAAAAATAAATTATAATCCACAGCACACTGCTGTACCTAATTTAATTCTCACAATTCACTTAACACAATGTGACTGATAATTTCACAGACTACCAAAATGAAAGCTCTCATTGGTAAGTGCTTCTTAATGTATTTACAAAGCTGAATAAAACTAGTACTATTAATCATAGAATTCATAGTTATGACTCTGCAAGCCTGCATTAGGCAAATGAAAAGCCTGAAGCCATCATAATTATTATTAATTGTCAAGCACTTAAAAGAAAATATACATTAACAATGTTTTAAATCAATTAAACAACCTGAATATACCAGGAAAGCTGTGGCTTCTGCTAAAATAAAAATAGTTGCAGTTACGTAGAATTCAATATTTTTATCTGCAGACCAAAAAAACTCCAGCAATGTCTTCTTTGTTGTTCTTAAAATAGGTGATGTCAGTCTCCCAAGATGTTAAAGCACGTGTTATATTGTGTAATATTATGAAAATGTAGTTAGAAATGCTTCCATTAGTTATGTTTGACTATCTTTAAATCTTGACATGACTTTTAACAATGTGTAAACTACCTTAAGTCAAATTGTAAAAAGAGATTTTTAAAGAATCATTATGCACTGTAAATGCATGACTAAAGCAAAGGTTTTAATTAACAGAGCAGAGTTCAAGTTCTGCAACTCACTAGCTCAATAATCTTGGAATCTTGGCCATATAGTTAAAGCCCTCAAGGCCTCAGTTTCCTCACCCTTAAAATGCAGGTTTAGAGAACAGACAGTGATGGGGTTAGCATAGTGTCTGGCCTCTTCCTTACCATTACATATTTTCTTTTCAGTGCACTTTCCAAGCTGTGGAACAAAATTCTTACAAAAATTGAGCCATTCCCTAAACTTCAGATATCTTCAAAATAAGGTCAGTTTTTGAAAACACCTGGGGTTCTAATTCACAAAGCCATTCCTTCCATGTACATACTTAAACTGAAAATGGTAACTGATGAAGTTTTAAATTTCAGTACTATTTCTTACAATTACAAGGAAGAGAAGGCACTCAATCCAAACACACATGTGAAAAAAGTTCAGGTATTTAAAAACAGACAAAGAAAAAAACACTTTAACTTAAGTCTGCATAAAAAGTATCTTCAGTCAGAGTGTGACCAGGCTGAAGGAAAACAATGACCTCTTACACCACAGCAGGTATTTTCTGGGCACCCCTAAAGCTTAAACTCAACTATGTGCCTAACAATCTCCAACTCAGATGTGTCACAAGGACTCAGTTTAATATCTGATAAGTTAAAGAGCCAGAAGGCCATATGAGTTCCTAATTTCCTTCAGACATACAGGTTCTCTGCTGAGCCAGAAAAAAGGAGAACATACCTGTATGTGTGCATCCTGGACTGCAGATCAAATTCCATACCCTTTCCTAGCAACCCCCAAGTTAAATGCAGCAGCATAGTAACTGAGACTTAGAAAAGGAACCTGCAACTCAAAGTGCCTGCATATTCCACCTTTCTAGGCAGTCCTAGATATTTCACAAGATACACTTAATCAACAGCAGAAGTAAGAAATTTATTTTCATCAAAATAACATTTTAGACTCTGGAGACTTTCTAAACCAACCACACGTTAAGATATGAAAATCCCTGGCAAAAATCCAAAGCACAGACTTGTCAACTAATCGCAAGTATTCTAGAAAAGCTTTTAGTGACAGTCAAGTAAACATTGTGGTTAAAAGCTTAGGCTCTGGGATATGAATTAAGGATCTACCTCTCATTAGCCATAATCTCTAACATGTCTAACACATACAAAAGGTTCAATAAATATTACTCATTATTATTACTAATCTAGTCCCTCACTACAAAGCATATTTATAATACTTTCTCCTTTGAGGAAACACGTGAGTCCCTACTGAGCCTTTATGACGTGTTAAGTACTATTTGTTCATTCCGTGTGTGTGTGTGTGTGTGTGTGTCTGTCTCTCTCTCACCATGTCATCTCCTTTGTCTTTTTTCACTCTAGAAATTGCATACCCCAGATTATAAAAGGAACTAGGCCAAACTACAAATTCACACAAAAAACACTGGAGCCAAATCAGTCAATCAATGAAAAGACTTCCTTTTGGGGGGGACTCAAATATGATAATGCATATTTTATGATGAAAATAATGAACAAAACCCAATAGTAATCGCTTAACAATACTTTCTCCAAGACTTATTAGATAAATCTAATAACATAAGCCTCCCTTCAAACAGCTTTGATGTCAGTATGGCTAGCCCATCAAGTATTTTTAGTGATTAGGCATTTTTTAGAAGCATTTTATTCAAGGAAAAAAATAATAATAAATACAAATACCTTTGGTGCCACTGCTTAGTTTTACCCTTTTTCTCTTGCCCAGACCTTGACTACCATCCTGATCATCCTGAAGGAAAATAAAATTAGCATTATACACGGTCACATTCATAAATTGATACACTTTATAAATGTGCTTACAAATTACATTAAACACATAATATATGCATGCTTACATACTACTAATCAACATCTATGTATTTGCTATAATATATATTTTAGTGTTAATTTTGATTTTAAAATACAGTGAAATATCCCTAAATATCAAAACACAAGAGCTCTTAAATGTAATCTCTGCTTCTAATGGAAGACTCTTAAGTACCCCAAAATGCCAAAATAAAAATTTTCCTAACCTTATAAATTAACATCGAATGCACGAAGAAGCTAAAGGGTGGAATGAGAGAGATTATTATAGGAAGGTAGGAGAGAAGAGGAGAGGACTAAAACAACGAATAGAGGAAAGGCTTTGAAGGGTCTAAGAAAAAATGAGTTCAACAAATCAAATTTTGAAAAATAAACACAACATATTAGAAGTTGGAGTTGACAGTTAAAAATAATAATAAAAACAAATTAAAATATGCTTAGAAAAAAAATCCAAAAAGGAAATACATTCTGCTCAATGTGATATATATATATATCTATCTCCTAGAAAAACCTCGCACTAAAAATAACAAGGCTTATGGGGAAAAAAAAGGGTAAGGGATGGACACTCACAACCTATTCAAGTTTGTAACCAGAGAAGTAACAAAAGCAGTAATTGGTACCTGGGAAGATCATTTGCAGGCCCAGGCAAACATCATGTGGTGGTTTAAGGCTAGATCAGAGCATGTTAACACTGTACAACAGAGTAAAGAAAGCCAGCCAACTATGACAATGCAGAGGGAAGAGGAGCAAAGAAGGCAGCCTGCCTCTTGTAAAACCAAGGTGAAAGTAGTGGTGCACCTCTTGGGGAGGAAGCCCTGAGTGTAGGTGCTCATTTCTAATTTTCTTAGTATAGTGCTGAAAAGGTTCCTGCTGTCTTTGCAGCAGAACTCAGAGTTTTTTCCTCTCCAGCTAAAGGTTATGATTCTACCCCACTATCCCAGCTCTCCTAAACCAGGGATATTACATATGAATCAACAACTTCCACATTATAATGACATATTTTCCCTATTTTCCAAACATATATGAACCAACCAATATTATAAAGAGGTGCGGTAATGTGGCATATAGTCAGTTGTGCTAACAATGGTGTTGGTAGCAGGTTAGAACTGTAGTAAAAATTTCAAGATACTTTTCTCAATTAGCACCCATCAAATTTCTAAAGCAGAAAAGTAGCCTCAGCTTCATGCTGGAGCTCTATTTACTGGTGCAGCTTCCTTGGCCTAAATAATAGCCTTAACTTGGGTTTCCGTCAAGCATCAATCCTCAGGGCCATTTTCTGGGGTTTTCCAGAGCTACTACTTAGCTCAGTCATTCAGCATTTACTGGGCACTTCAATATGTCTTCCCTGTTAATCTCCACCTTTGCCAGGCCTCTCTGGCCATCCACCAGGCAACAGAACTAACAGTCAAACTACAATCCCTCTCTGCCACTCTAAGCTTGCCACTGGAGAAATTCACCAGAAAGAAATATGAAGCCTTAAAAGACAGAAAACAGACACAGGAATGTAAAAGCATACTACAGGGCCCAGAGGGTTCAGAAATTTAAGATTTCAACTAATAGCCATTTATGAAACTGGTTCTCCAAGACCTGAGAGAAAAGGCAAACTTGGAAAAACACGTTATGTCCTAGGTGAGAATTATTTCATAATTTCAAATATAAACTTCCTATGAAAACAGTATCCTTGATCAAGTGATGGTCACGGCAATATGAAGTTTTATAAATTTCCTGGCCTTATATACTTAAAAGACAAGTAGAATTAGCCAAGCAAAGAGGGGGAAAGTCATGCCAAGAAGAGAATACAGCATAAGCAAAGGCAAAAGACAAAAGTCTGAAAACACAGACCACTGAGTTGGCCTTAACATCATTTTAGATATCAAATACAGCTAAGAAGGGAGATTATCTGCATCTGAGCTGGTGGGAAAATAGGTACTCTTACATACCAATGGTGAGAATATACAGTAGTAAAATTTCCCTGAATGGCAATCTGGCAATCTTTGGAACAGAAATTCCAGTTCTAGGAATTTAACCCAAAGAAATAATCAGACAAGTGAATTGGGACTATATGCATACCTATTCATCACAATGTTATTTATAATGGCAAAAAAAAAAAAGTCTTTGGTTTCCAATAGTAGATGATTAGGTAAATATATAATAGCACACCTGTACCATATAAAGAAAAACAACCCTGGAGCTCTATATTCATTGTGACCAAACAGATGTTCAAAAACTATTATTATAAATGAGAAAAGCATGCTATTTTAAAACAGGGAATTTTAAAGCATGCTATTTTAAAATAGGGAAAATATGTCATTATAATGTGGAAGTTGTTGATTCATATGTAACATCCCTGGTTTAGGAGAGCTGGGATAGTGAGGTAGAATCATAACCTTTAGCATATGCAGTATGAAATTATTTAAGTATTGATAACATTCACAAATAAAATCTGTTAGTATATTCCTTTTTATAGATGTTCAAAACTGTCATCAGTGAGAAAAGCAAGTAATACAGGAGTATTAACAGCATGAAACCATTAAAATATGACATACATAAAATCTGTTAGAATGTTAGACGTTTTAAAGTCATAATACAGGACGAGGCGCGGTGGCTCACGCCTGTAATCCCAGCACTTTGGGAGGCTGAGGTGGGTGGATCACCTGAGGCCAGGAGTTCGAGATCAGCCTGACCTGTATGTTGAAACCCCGTCTCCACTAAAAATACAAAAATTAGCTGGGCGTAGTGGCAGGCACCTATAATCCCAGCTACTCGGCAGGCTGAGGCTGGAGAATTGCTTGAACCCGGGAGGCGGAGGTTGCAGTGAGCTGAGATTGTGCCACTGCACTCCAGCCTGGGCAACAAAGAGACTCCATCTCAAAAATAAATAAATAAATAAATAAATAAATAAATAAATAAATAAAGTCATAACACAGATGAAAAAGAAAAAGAAAAAACTGCCGGGTGTGGTGGCTCATGCCTGAGATCCCAGCACTTTGGGAGGCAGAGGTGGGCGGATCACCTGAGGTCGGGAGTTTGAGATCAGCCTGACCAACATGGAGAAACCCCATCTCTACTAAAAATACAAAATTAGCTGGACATGGTGGCGCATGCCTGTAATCCCAGCTACTCGGGAGGCTACAGCAGGAGAATAGCTTGAACCCGGGAGGGGGAGGTTGCAGTGAGCCAAGATCGTGCCATTGCACTCCAGCCTGGGCAACAAGAGCAAAACTCCATCTCAAAAAAAAAAAGAAAGAAAGAAAAAGAAAAAAATTTAAAAATAAAGAATGTTAGAGGTTTACAGTGAGTCACCACTAAGTGATAGAGATTTAGGTAATGTTATCTTTTTGTTAACATTTATTTTCTACTTATTCAACAATAAATATGGATTGTAGTTTTAAGTTAATAAACATCTTTTTAAAATACAAGTCTGATTTCCAATACTATTTGTTCCAACAATAACAGATTACTATATTATCAGTTATAAGTTCTATATTTTTATTTTTAGAAAGTACAGTACTGTTAACAAACAGAAATAACTCCCAAAAGTAGAGAATTCAGGCATTAAGGAAAACGAAAACAAAACAGTTATCATAACCACAATTTCCCATTCCTCCAAATTCATGATGTGGAGCTAAGGTTCATTTGTCCCTGAGGAAGCAGTACAGGATCCTAAGAGAAGATGATGGTCCAACTGACAAGAGGAAATAAATCAAATACAATCTCAACCCAGACAGCATTTGTACAGCCCTCAGGAACTTTTCAGACCTTAAATAGACCCTGAGCATGGAAGTAGGCACTATTGCTACATGTGTTTCAGGCACAAAATATGGACACAGGTCCAAATCATTTTGGAAAGAAACAAGAAGACATGAGACAAGAAAATCCAAGAAAAACAGATTCAAACTCCCAATCTGCAAAATCTACAGATGGTTTCTCAACCTAAATTAACCTTTCTTTTTTTGATGGATTTTCTAGACAGTTTTCATCACATTTTTTCATAAATGTGAGCTTCATAAAAAGAAGTCAGGTAAATTCACAGCTGGTTACAACAATACTCAAAGAATATTAACACAGACTACATAGGGCTAGAATGAATATTTAATATGTCACCTTACAAAAATGAAATACAAAGATCTTAAAAGACTATAACAATAAGATGAAACTTGAAGATTTATGTAAGCCCCTATAATCAGACTGTTTGCTTTAAATCAACTTCACAAGTATAACACTACAAGGGAGTTCTAACTTGTCAGCTGTAAGGTGGGGCCCAGGGGGAAATGTTGGGCATTTTGTTTGACCTCTGTGGCTCCTGCCAACAATTTAGGATAGCTGCTAAAAAAATAACAAAAAGCTTTGGGCCTTAATGAAGACACGGTATGCTTATCAAAAGATGTCCCATCACTGTGCACTAAATGAGGACATAGATTTTAAAAGAAAATGAGTTTACTAGACAGTGAAAAGAAAGAACTATGCGCGACAGAAAATATTAATATCTAAAAGTAAATATTTAAAAGTGTCATCTGGAAATAAAAATCTTTCTAGAAGGCAAAACAAGAAATATGCGAAAGTTACAATATTTAACAGAATATTGAGAAGAATTTAATAATTAGAGCTATCAAGGGAATAAGTTGCCTCATAAACTAGGTAAGCTCCCTACGATTGGAAGTATTTATGGAGAGGCTTACCAACTGTCAGGAATGTTGTAAAATCAATTCCTGCACTGGAAAAGAAATACATTAAATATTTCTAAGGCCTTTCCCACCAACAGTTTATGTGATTCCCTGCCCTACCCTTACCATTAATGTAATTTATGATACCAAATTAAAATTAAACCTTATGCCTCCAAAAGTAAAATTAACTTTTTTTTTTTTTTTTTTTGAGACGGAGTCTCACTCTGTCGCGCAGGCTGGGGTGCAGTGGCGCGATCTCGGCTCACTTCAACCTCCACCTCCCGGGTTCAAGCGATTCTCCTGTCTCAGCCTCCCCAGTTGATGGGACTACAAACGCGTGCCATCATGCTGGGCTAATTTTTGTATTTTTAGTAGAGACGGGGTTTCACCATATTGGCCAGGCTGATCTCGATCTCCTGACCTAGTGATCGCCCACCTCGGCCTCCCAAAGTTCTGGAATTACAGGCATGAGCCACTGCATCCAGCCTTTTTTCTTTTACCTATTCACTTATGAAAAGTATCTCTGATTTTTTATTTCAACTGTCCTACTTTTGCTATTATTTTTGGAAAGCTGTTGTTCACTTGGATTGTGTCTTGAATAAAGACAAGAATATTCAAAGCATATCTACACAGTAACTTATTTTGCAAAGTGATTATTTCTCAATTATGTAAGAGTATACAGGAAAAAAAGAAAAGTAAACAAGGAAAATTTATAAACAGTGATAATCTTTGCATGGTAGGGCTAAATGTAAATGTTTTCTTTTTGTTTTTTTTCTGTCTGTTTTGAGACAGGGTCTCCTTCTGTCACCCACGCTGGAGTGCAGTGGCACAATGTCAGTTTACTTCAAGCTCCGCCTCCTAGGTTCAAGTGATCCTCCTGCCTCAACCTCCGGAGCTAGGATTACAGGCATGTGCCACCACGCCTGGCTAATTTTGTATTTTTAGTAGAAACGGGGTTTCTCCATGTTGGTCAGGTTAGTCTCGCACTCCTAACCTCAGGTGATCCGCCTGCCTCGGCCTCCCAAAGCGCTGGGATTACAGGCATGAGCTACTGCGCCCAGCCAAAACATCTTTTAATTGTTACAATTCCTACTCTATAGTAGTAATTAAAATGTCATTGTCCATTTATTCTCATCCTATCTTCCTTTATGATATCTTAAATTACAACAATAAAATCATGAAAAGGGTTTGCTTAACAATCCCATGGGCCTATAAGGTAATGGTGTAGAAATTCTAATCCTGAAGCCATACCTAGCTCTTCACTAAATTTCAAATATAAATACTAAAGCAAATATGTCATTTGTGCCTACAGTTCCAAGTAAAATGCAACATGACATTAAAAGCCTTAATGAATATTTAAATGGCATAAAATAGTTATTTGTTCAAGAACATCTATATTTAAGTACTCTTCCTCTATCAACCTCTTTCCATCTATCTTATCCCTTCATCTATTTTCACCTTAATCTATTCTATTCTATAATAATTATTGCATTTTGACCATTTTAATATATGTTAAAAAATACTTTGAGAAGAACAAAAGTAAAAGCAAATTTTAAATAATAATCATATTCATTTTTAAAGGGGTTGATGGAACTTATCTTTCTTTACAAATAAATCGCACAAACTCAATTAACATTGCTTCTTGCTTATGATGCCTAGCCACCAACAGAATTTTTATTCCATGTAGGCCATTAGTCCTAATAAAATAATGTTTTCCACTAATAAACAAAAAACAAACCAGATTAAAACAGGATACACAACCCCAAAAAGAGACTAGCGGAAGAGTCACGGTAGTTTCATAGCCTCATTAGTAATTAAATTCAAAAATATATTTTGTTCTTTAACCTACAATGAATACTAATAAAATTTCAGTATATTTTCTTCTGCTTTACAAAGTTAAAAGTCAACTCTCGGCTGGGAGCCATGGCTCACGCCTGTAAACCCAGCACTTTGGGAGGCCAGGGCGGATTACGAGGTCAGGAGATCAAGACCATCCTGGCTAACACGGAAAAACCCCATCTCTACTAAAAATACAAAAAATTAGCCGGGTGTGGTGGCGGGTGCCTGTAGTCCCAGCTACTCGGGAGGCTGAGGCAGAATGGCGTGAACCTGGGAGGCAGAGCTTGCAGTGAGCCAAGATCACGCCACTGTACTCCAGCCTGGGCGACAGTGCAAGACTCCGTCTCAAAAAAAAAAAAAAGTCAGCTCTCCAAAATACCTTACAGGCTGGGCACAGTGGCTCACGCCTCTAATCCCAGCACTTTGGGAGGCCAAGGTGGGTGAATCACCTGAGGTCAGGAGTTCAAGACCAGCCTGTCCAACATGGCAAAACCCCATCTCTACTAAAAATACAAAAATTAGCTGGGTGTGGTGGCACGCGCCTGTAGTCCCAGCTAGTCGGGAGGCTGAGACGGGAGAATCGCTTGAACCTGGGAAGCAGAGGTTCAGTGAGCCAAGATCACACCACTACACTCCAGGCTGGGCAAAAGAGTAAGACTCTGTCTCAAAATAAATAAAATAAAATAACCTTATAATCTAAATATAAGTTTTTATTCTCTTGATGTACAATAGTAACTACTATACTTAAGGAAAGCTTTGATTTTCATTAAAACTCTGTAATAGCCATTATTGGCTAAAATGGCATTACTTTATCAGTTGTATTTTTTCCCAAGAGATAGTGCCACTAAAATAGATAGAAAATTTATAAGAAATTATTGGTACATTATTTAGCTATTATCACTACCCACTATTGGATTATCAACTGAATCCAGGGAAAAGAATGACTAATGTCATATCCTGGTTGTGGAAGTTTTAAAACATGTTTACAAATTCTCTGACATTCTTCCCATCAAAAGGTGGGATCTATATCACCTCCCACTGAATCTGGACATACTTTAGCAACTCGTTTATAACAAAAAGGATGAAGTGACACCACATACCTTCCAAGACTAGCTCAGAAAAGGCTCTACAGCTTCTACTCTTGGGCTGTTGGCCTGGGAGAAGTAAGTCACTACTATGTAAGATGTCCAACTTGAGACCACCATGCTGGAGAAACCACATGTTGTCATACTGATCAACAACCAGCTGAGTTCCCGGATAGTCAGCATCAACTATCAGCCCTATGAGTGAGCCATCTTAGATCTCCGTCTCAGTGTGAAGCCCTCAGATGACTATGGCTGCAGCCAACAACTAACTGCAACCACATATGATGACCAAAGGAAGAACTGCCCAGATGCCATTCTCACGTTCCTAAGTCATAAAATTGTGAGCAAAATAAAATGGTAATTTTAAGACATAAAGCTTTGGGCAAATTTGCTGCATAGCAACAGTAATGACAATCATGGTTTATCCACTTTATAGAAAGAACACTTAGACCAGCAGATAGAAGAACTAGTGCCCAATTTCAACTCTACCACTAACTAGACGGCATTTACTAGCCTGAGTGAATCAGTTAATTCTATGGAATTCAGTTTTTTCATCCATAAATAAGAAAGACAAGATGAATTATATAGTCCCTTTTAGCTCAAGCAGTCATAATTTTTATAACCCTTGAATTGCTTGACACTAATTTTCATTTCGTTTTTGTTGTATCACATGACTTTTCTTTTTTTTTTTCTTTTTTTTGAGATGGAGTCTCACTCTGTCACCCAGGCTGAAGTGCAGTGGTGCAATCTCAGCTCTGCAACTTCTGCCTCCAGGTTCAAGGGGTTCTCCTGTCTCAGTGCCCTGAGTAGCTGGGATTACATGCATGTGCCAGCATGCTCAGCTAATTTTTGTATTTTCAGTAGAGATGGGGTTTCACAATGTTGGCCAGGCTGGTCTCGAACTCCTGACTTCAGGTGATCTGCCCGCCTCGGCCTCCCAAAATGCTGTGATTACAGTTATGGGCCACCACACCCAGCTGACTTTTCTAACTCAAGACTTGACAAGTTTAAAACCATAAAGCAAACACCTTATTTTATATATTTTTTTAATATATAATATATATTTACATATACATTATATAATACATATAAATATATAATATATAAATATATAATATACATAAATATACAATATATAAATATATGATATACAAATATATTATATATAAATATATACATATACAATATAAATATATGTATATAATATACATATATAAATATGTGTATATTATTTATTACACATGCATATTACATATAAATATGATAAATATACATATATAAAATAAATATATGTATATAATATACATATATAAATATATATGTGTATATATACATACATATATAATTATATATGTATATAATACATAATATAAATATAAATATGCATGTATAATATATAATATATTATATATTATATAAATATAAATATACATATATAATATAATTACATATGTATGTATGTATATACATACATATGTAATTATATTATATGTATACATGTATACATATACCTATATGTATACATGTACACATATACATATATGTATACATATACACATATACGTATATGTATACATGTATACATACATATATAATTATATGTATATAATTATAACATAAATATAAATATACATATATAATATATAATTTACTAATATATAATATATATTATATAATATATAATTTACTAATATATAATATATATTATATAATATATAATATATAATATAAATATACATATACATATATAATTATATAGGTATGTATATATGTGTATATATATATATAAAGTATCACTGCACTCTAGCCTGAGAGACAGAGCAAGACCCTATCTCAAAAAAAAAAAAGAAACATACGGTAGATACCTCTGGCTAAACAACTCTACTTCAAATTCTTAAGTTTTCAAATGCCCAAATGACCCTATTTTTATCCCTTTCGAAAATATGATCAATATATAAACTATAAAAAGTTTAGCTTTCTGGGGCTGGGCACGGTGGCTCATACCTATAATCCCAGCACTTTGGGAGGCCAAGGTGGGCGGATCACCTGAGGTCAGGAGTTCAACACCAGCCTGACCAATATGGAGAAACCCCATCTTTACCAAAAATACAAAACTAGCCAGGCGTGGTAGTGCATGCCTGTAATCCCAGCTACTCGGCAGGCTGAGGCAGGAGAATCGCTTGAACCCGGGAGGTGGAGGTTGCAGTGAGCCAAGATCATGCCACTGCACTCCAGCCTGAGCAATGTAGCAAGACTCTATCTCAAAAAAATAAATAAATAAAAAATAAAGGTCAAAGAGTCTAAACTACTTAAATGTATTAAATATACATCACATGCTTTAAAAGTAAATCTTCTCAGCTATAACAAAAACAATGTATTATGAGAGACTAGGGGCTGAAATAAAGTATTTTAAAGTTGTTAACATCAAAAAGTATTTACCATGATATTCACACTGAGACATGATCATAATTAAGGAACAAATGGTTACATAAAACATACTATACACAGAAGTTGCTGAAACAGAATCTAAGAGAAATGAACATGGATGGAGCAGGAGGCCATAATCCTTAGCCAACTAATGTAGGAACAGAAAACCAAATACCATATATTCTCACTTTAAGTGGGAGATAAATAATGAGAAAATATCGACACAAAGGGAGAAACAACAGACACTGGGGCCTACTTGAGGATGGAGGTGGGAAACAGAAGTGAGGACCTAAAAAGGACAGATTAGAAGCAATAGTAATGAATAAAAAAGGGGCAATATTTAAAATTATCTGATATCATCTAGAAATTACTTCTAGAAGAGATTCAAAAGCCCCTCAATACACACACACGTGCACACACAAACACACACACACAAGGATGTCCTTCTAGCACCCAACCATAAAATAGAATGTTGTTGCAATGCAGTTGTGTACAATGAAAGTCTCCACGGGAAATTCAAATGCTAATCTGGAGAGTTCAGGCCAAGATACAAATGATTGTTACTTCTGTCCTAGACAGAGGAGAAGGCATCTGTGTTGAAGATCAGCTTTTTACATATCCAGAAATAAAATTCAATTCATGAAAATAAAGTAGAATTGTTAGCAAGCCTGTTGGATACATAATGCTAGGCATGCTAAAATAATATGACAATTCTAACCTACCACATAAATATAAACTTAAGACCACAGATTTTTGTTGTTTTAAATCAAGTCAAGATGTTTATTTTAATAAAGTGCTCTGAACAATGACCAAACCATTTCATCATGCAATAGTTGTCTAAAGTTCCTACTGGCTACAGATATAAGACCCCTGCTCAGGTGGCTTTAGCTAAAGAAGTGCCCATTCATTCACCCATTCATAGTCAACTCCTACTCTGAGAACTCACCTTTTAATAGGCCATTCCACCTCCCCACAAAATGCCCTTAGAGCAAAATAAGCAGTTTAAAACTATATGTGTATTACCAATTACTTCCTTCTTTGGCATACGAAGAATTAGCAGTCTTACTTCCACCATTCCCCTCCCCTATCTTCAAAATGGAATTATTACAGTTTAGTTAAAATAATAATGTTTATATGTTTTTGAAAGTCTATTTTAAATATCAGAAAATTTTTCCCATTTGTCATTATAACAATATGATTCTCAGAAGTTATTTTGTTACAAAACAGAAGCAAAATTTATAAGCTAACCATTTACATAAGTTTTTTAAATTACTCTATTTTATTTAACTAACACACATATAGTGTTTACAATATGCTGGGCACCAGGGCTGTAAGTGCTTACATATGTTAACTCATTCAATCCTCATAATATTCTCATGAAATAAGTACTATTATTATCTCCATTTCACAGATAAGGAAATTTAGACATGAAGAAGTTAAGACACTTGCCCAAGGTTACACTACTAATAGGTAAAGGAGCCAGAAGTCAAACCCAGGCAGTCTAATTCCAGAGTCAGACTCCTACACAGCATAATAAACTGCCTCTCCAATCTGACGAAAATTCTTGAAAATTGCCCAAAATGAGACTCCACAAAACGTAACATAGTGTGAAAGCCTTTTTAGAGGGGAAAAACTATAAAATTTAAATTTTAAGGTATTAAATCAATTACAAGACTTCCACAACAGAAATCATCCCTTTAAAAGGAGTATATTTGGCTTAATTCACATTACATTATCAACTCAAAATGAATTTCCAAAAGAAAAAAGATATATATGTTTAAATGTAATTTTATTTTTTAGATTTTAATTAAATGTATTAGAAATATAAAATTTAAGTTGAATAAGCAACAAGATTATAAGCAAATATAACAGCAATTTTTCTCTTATAAATTATGTAATAAAATATAGAAATATAACAATGATTTTTCCTATTTATTATTAATAAACACTATAAAAATTGAAATTTCAAATTGATGGTCTTTTTCCCAGTACATAGTTTTAAAAAAAAATCCCTGACATGTAAAATGTAACTTTATTATACGATTAGAAAAACAGTTCCATTTCATAGTCTTTTAATAAATTATCCTAAACTTAGCGAAATTTTCAAAAATAATTTCATTGTACATATGACAACTATACGGGTAAATTTGGGGATAGCCTCTGAAGAGAAATCTCTACCTCTTTCTACCCACTTTTAAACTGTGAAAAAGAAAAATGAATTATAAACAAGAAGTAAAAATCTAGTTACACACCTCGTTCTGTCACTAAGTAATTGTGTGATCTAGGCTTCCCAGAAGCCATCATGGGCTTCAGTGTCCTTGTCTATAGAATGAGAAACTTAAACTACATAATGCCTACAAATCTATACAGTTTCAGAACTATAAAAAAGTATAAAATAATAAAAAAGTATAAAAAAGCACAAAATTGTACTTTTTAAAAAGTTTTGAACTTTAAATCTCACCTCATCTGAAGAATCTACTTGTCCCAAAGTTCCTGTTGCGCCTACGAAACCTTTGGAGGAGAAGAAAAATAGTTGTCCTTCATAGTTGCTACATATTGCTTTATTTTCAAATTATTCTGAGAAATACAAATATCAAAAAGCTAAGTTTTGTTACGTTAGGACACCTCATTCTAACAGTTATCTTGGCAAAGTCCAACTTTTTTTTTTTTTTTTTTGAGACGGGATTCTCGCTCTGTTGCTCAGGCTGGAATGCAGTGGCGCAATCTCACCTCACTGCAACCTCCACTTGTCAGATTCAAGCAATTCTCCTGCCTCAGCTTCCCAAGTAGCTGGGCTTACAGGCACCTGCCAGCACGCCCAGCTAATTTTTGTATTTTAGTAAAGACGAGGTTTCACCATGTTGGCCATTCTGGCCTCAAAACTCCCGACCTCAGGTGATCCACCCACCTCGGCCTCCCAAACTGCTGGGATTTATAGGCATAAGCCTCCGTGCCCAGCCTCCAACATTTATCTCAAATAAGTTTGGACCTAATAGGTTGATACTTCAATAGGAATTCTCCAGTGAAAACTCAGATTTAATACAGTAATTACAAATGGTATTTCAGAAGGATTTCTTTTTAGTTTTAAACCATAGTTTACTAAAATATTGAGGCAGTAAAGTTTTGGGCTACTCTTGAATAGCAACTGTACATTTTTCATGAGTTAGAACCAGAACCTTAATAAGCTAATCAAATTCCATTTAAGAAAAATGCATTCTCTTCTTTGGTCAATCTATTCTTTTTTGCCTCTAAATTTTTACTACTTTTATTACTTTTCTTAAAAAGAATAATACTGTTTTAGTTCAAAATAATTTTTTTCAATAATGAGTAAAGTTTGAGAGGTTTATTTGGTTTTAATACAGAAAAGTTACAACTGTTCAAATTAAATATTTAGACAAACCTTGAACAGCCAGAGAACTAGTACCAGCAGATGGCTCCTGCACACCATATACAAGCTTATCCTCAGGATATGTAAGTCCAGAGCTCTTTAAAGCTATAAGGTACTTTTCATGACTTTTCTTTACACAAGCATTTTCTCCAAGACCTAATTAAAACAAACTTCAAATTAGAAAAAAATATTCCATTCAAAATCTCAGTATGGTCTTTTCATTAACTAGTATCTGTAAATAGGTGAATATTCTAATGGAGTGGGAGCCCTAGAATGAATAATATAAGATAGCTTCAAATAACACTTTTGTGCTTATGTTTAGCACTAACAATCCGAGAATACGCAGCATGTTTATACCAAATAATGAAATCTACAAAGTAGGTGAGCATCTAAAATATCCAAGGGAATGTGGGGCACAAAAATTAATAAGACATGATCCGAACTTTAAAGGAACCTGAAAATTACAGTAAAGAAAGTCAGAGAGGTAATATGGTAGATAATAATTATGTGGCGGAATTTACCTTCTGGTTTGACAGTCTGTCCTCTCGTAATACCAAGCATGCAGTTATTGAAAGCAGAGTGCTTGGGAAAGGCGTATGAATGTTTTGTATAACAATACACCATTCAACAATTCCAAGTTTTATAACTTAAGCTGTATATTAGAAAATCCTAGGCAATACAACACAAAAACTTAAAATATCAAAAGTGAAAACATAGACATGATGGTTGTTACTGTTAAAGAAAGGGGATCACGTCTCAGCCTTGTGTTTAAAGAAAGAGACGTAGGGCCGGGCGTGGTGGCTCATGCCTGTAATCTCAGCACTTTAGGAGGCCAAGGCTGGCAGATCACCTGAGGTCAGGAGCTCAAGACCAGCCTGGCCAACATGGTAAAACCCTGTCTCTACAAAAATACAAAAATTAGCCGGGCATGATGGCAGGTACCTGTAATCCCAGCTACTCGGGAGGCTGAGGCAGGAGAATCGCTTGAACCCAGGAGGCAGAGGTTGCAGTGGGCTGAGATCACGCCACTGCACTCCAGCCTGGGCAACAGAGCAAGACTCTGTCTCAAAAAAATACAATACAATACAATACAATAAAATAAAATAAAATAAAGAGAGGCAGAGCATAATTATCATGTCACACCAAAAGTTAGGAGACCTAGGTTCCAGTACCAACTCCAACATAAATTAATTGTGAGGTTTAAACAGGCCATTTCATTTTCCTAGGGCTCAATTTCCTCATCCATAAAACAAGAAGTTCTCTTGCCAGGCGCAGTGGTTCACGCCTGTAATCCCAGCACTTCGGGAGGCCGAGGCGGGCGGATCATGAGGTCAGGAGATCGAGACCATCCTGGCTAACACAGTGAAACCCCGCCTCTACTAAAAATACAAAAAATTAGCTGGGCGTAGTGGCGGGCGCCTGTAGTCCCAGCTACTCGGGATGCTGAGGCAGAATGGCGTGAACCCAGGAGGCGGAGCTTGCAGTGAGCCGAGATTGCGCCACTGCACTCCAGCCTGGGCGACAGAGCTAGACTCCGTCTCAAAAAAAAAAAAAGAAGTTCTCTTAATAACTTCCAGCTTTAGCATTCTATGAAAATTCTACAATTTACCTTTAAGTTCTAAAAGACTCAATTTCTTATCATTATAGTAAGATATGAAAACTATAAATTTCTTCTAACATTTTACTCACCAGAAGTCAGATCTTTGTAGTTTTGTTGGTTTGTCAAAACCTGAGTAAGAACAGACCGCATTGCTCCTCCCATTTTAGTCAGGTCTTCTAAAAAGGAAATTTGAGGTTCCAAAAGCTGAAGGACTTTGTTAAGGTCCTTTTCTGATGGTCCATCAGCTGCTAAAAGAAAAAAAGAAAAAAAATCAAATAAGGGTAATTTTGTTTAAAATATCTTACTAAAAATAACAGTATTTATTCTTTTAAAATTATAATGGCTTAAATTATAGTATTTTATAATCAAAAAAGTCAATACAAGAACTCTGTTTAGAAATTGGTATCTGCCCACACCTAGCCAAGCAAGGGTAGACTTGCTCAGGAATTCAGTCCTTTGGAAAACAGTAGATGGAAAAACACAGATGACCTCCTAAGATATGAAGGACTTAATTTGTGTAAGAAGCATTTAAATACAAAAAATTAACCGAGTGTGGTGGTGCGCGCCTGTAGTCCCAGCTACTCAGGAGTCTGAGGCAGGAGGATGGCTTAAGCCTGGAGGTGAAGGTGGCAGTGAACTGAGATCATGCCACCGTACTCCAGCCTGGGCAACAGAGTGACACCCCATCTCAAAAACAACAAAAAGAAGCAGCAGCATTTGATCTGTGGGCCCTATACTTCCACATATATAAATGTCATCATCATAAGATCATTTCAAAAAAAGATAGTATTTAAGAAAAAGTTTAGATCACATCCTAGAATAAAACAAGATATAATTCAAATACATTGAGAGTAGTATAAGAGTATTATGTCAAATTTAAACCTGTATAACAAATAACCTATCCCCTATAATATTCCAAAAATACAGATACATGTTAGCTGAAGGTCAAAGCAACTAAAGTGAAAGATAACTTCTCATAAATATGAATAATTGTATTACAAACTAAAAAAAAACAGGCAAATAGAGATGGAGAGAAAGAAAAGAAGCTTGGATAACAACTGAAAAAGAATATTAAAGACGAAAAATATAGAGAGGTTTTACAGAAGCCGAGGTCTAAAAGGAAGGAAATGAATAAAGAGATGTATAGCTTAACCATAATTTTTTTAAAACAAAAACAAACAAATGAACAAAACCACACCTATAAAAGAGGTAATGGAGAACCTGTGTGCCCAGGAAAGGGGATGTCCATTTCATTCAACATTTATTCAGAATCTCAAAACCTACTTTCTCAGTGTAAAGCTAATGTTATATATTATTCAACTTTATATTCTCCCCAGTGACTTATATAGTAATATAGTAGATGTTTAATTAATGTTTGCTCTTGGTTTTCAAGGGCTCTGAAACAAACTCTAACACAGATATAAGGATTATTGGATGAATGAGAAACAGAATTGAAAGAAATTGGGAAACCACAAGATCTCTGAGTTTTCATTACCTTGGATTGGTTATTGCAAGACCTTTCTTTAATTTCTTTAATTTTAAACAGTAATCTCTACACAAAAATGCAGAATTTTGGCTGGGCACAATGGCTCACACCTGTAGTCCCAGCACTTTCAGAGGCCAAGGCGGTGGATCACCTGAGGTCAGGAGTTTGAGACCAGCCTGGCCAACACAGTAAAACTCCATCTCTACTAAAAATACAAAAAATTAGCCGGGCGTGGTGGTGGGCGCCTGTAATTCCAGCTATTTGGGAGGCTGAGGCAGGAGAATCACTTGAACCCAGGAGGCGGAGGCTGCGGTGAGCTGACATCGCACCACTGCACTCCAGCCTGGGCAATAAGAGCGAAACTCCATCTCAAAAAAAAAAAGGCGGAATTTTTTTTGCACAGACAGAAATTAATGCTGAACAGAAGTAGTAATATAAGGAAGAAACTTCCATGAACCTACATTCATGCAGATCATCTTTAGATAAAAAATGCTTCCATTTTTTCCTTCGTGTTTTCAGATAACAGATAATTATAAAGCTATGTACTTATGTTGTCTACATTTTATAACTGTTATGTCAACAACAAAAAATATAATACACTTTCATGTGAAGTACTCTTTCATTAAACTAATGATAAGCTTTAAGGTTCTCATAATAAATAATTTCTATTTCTAAAATAGGACACCTGTAATACAAAACATAAATTCCCAAAAAGGTCTCCTAACTAGTATATAAGAAATAATGCATAAGGCAATTTCAATAACCCAGCTAGTAACTGGTTCCTTCATTCCGAAGAGACAGTAATTTGGAACCAAATCAAAATAATATTTTTCTTTATATATTCTTTTTTCTGTTCTTTTTTTTGGGGGGGCAGTGTGAGGCACAGGGCACACTCTCACTCTGTCACCCAGACTGGAGTGTAGTGATGTAATCATAGCTCACTGCAGCCTTGAACTCCTGAGCTCAAGGGATCCTCCTGCCTCAGCCTCCCAAGTAGCTAGGACTACAGGCACATGCCACCACCACACCCAGCTAACTTTTAAAAATGTTTGTAAAGACAGAGTCTCTATGTTGTCTAGCTGGTCTTGAACTCCTGGTTTCAAGCAATCCTCCTCCCTCAGCCCCTCAAAGTGCTGGGATTACAGGTATGAAACACCATGCCCAGCTTATTTTTCTATATTTTAAGATATATACTCTGTTAAGTAGAAGTACTTAACAAAGGATTGTATGTTTTTGCTTAAAATGTACAAATAAGGAAGTATAATGGTTTGCTCACAATAAAGATAACAAGACAGTTTTAGAAATGAGGACATTATATAACATTCCCCTACACTTTAAGGATGGAGATAGAAGATGAAAATGTGTGCCACAGTTTCAAAATGAATATAAAATTATTTATAGTACTAAATAATTTTAAACCTCTAAAAATAATGCAAAATGTAATCTCTTATAGAACAGAAATTCAAGTATCATTAGAAAGGTAAAAAACATCATAAAAAGTTAATAAATTTGATTCATACTACTAATGAATATCTGTAACTGACAATGTCAGACTGAGAACTTTTAATAGATACCTAAATCCAAATATTTACCTAACTGATGTATGTTAATCAAGATTGTGATTAAATCTTAAAAAGTAAGAAGAACATCTGTAATTTTCTCTTTTAAATATTAACATGATGATTATACACCCATATATTCTACCAGTAATCTGGAAGTCAGCAATTTGACCCTACCATAAGTTATTATATAATATATAGAGAGAATAAAAATATATAAAGACTTCTAAAAAAAAGCTGATAAAACATTTTATCTTCTAAAAATCTAAGTTAAATTTAAACATTTCCAGGAGTTCTCAATTCTGCTTTATCATAATATTGCAAATAAAGTCACGTTAACCCCACAAAATGGTTACTTCCTCATCTGCAAAAGCTCAAATAAGTTTGATCAAAAACATTTATGACCCCGGAAGCAGAAAGCACGAAACTACATCTACTGCAACATATAAGGTTATATAATTTATTTTTAGTGTGTTTCTATTCAATCCGTATTTTATAGTCATCTCTTTTTAAATGTTAAACAAAAAAAGATATCTAAAAAAATTCACCTCATAATTAATACTAAAACTTTGTAAATTTACAATTTAAAAAGAGTACTAACAAGAAGTAGATTAAAACATACCTGGTTCATTATAGCCTTCTCTTAAGTACTGAATAAGACAAAATATAAATCTTGGAAGAACAAATTCAGACATCATCAGTAAGTCTTTAGGGACACAGGGAATATTTGAACTTGATTTAATTTGATGCCTTTTGCAAAACCTGTAATATGAAAAAGAAAAAAATTAACAGTAATGTCTAATCAGCTAAAAATATATTATTTCTATTTACAATATTTGTAAATGGAATATAGGCCAATAAATCCTCCTTTATGATTTTTAAGGTACCAGGTTAAAAGAATGTAATTTTAAACCAGTGTTTATACAAAAAATGGCACTCAGGTATATTTTTCCCAAGAAAAGACCCATACTATTAATAGTTAAATTCCAAGTAGAATACAAAAAGAAAATCTCATTACAGGGCAAAATTTTTTAACTGAAATTTATTACTTTCAGGTACCACTTTATGACTTCCACTCTTTTAAACCATTAAGTACAAGTTGATCACTTCAAAAGCATTTACATTTTTCCTATTTCTAACTTACTGCATTAATGAATAGGTAAGTGATACAAAACCTTGAAGTTTATTTTAAAAGTTTATACACTGAAGTGTATACATTCCTTCTAATCTTGTTTATATTCTTTTTTTTTTTTTTTTTTTGAGAGTCTTGGTCTGACGTCCAGGCTGGAGTGCAGTGGCACAATCTCGGCTCATTGCAACCTCTGCCTCCCAGGTTCAAGCGATTCCCCCACCTCAGCCTCCCAAGTAGCTGGGACTACAGGTGAGCACCACCACACCAGCTAATTTTTTTTATTTTTAGTAGAGACGAGGTTTCACCATGTTGGTTGGCCAGGCTGGTCTCAAACTCCTGACCTCAGGTGCTCCGCCCGCCTCGGCCCCGTGAGCCACTGTGCCTGGCCTATATTCATTTTCAAGTATGATTGGTATGCTTAAGCAAAAATGAAGTTAACTGTTTTGTTTTGTTTTTTTTCCCTTAAAGACAGGGTCTCGCTTTGTCACTCACATGCATCCTGGAAGTCCTGGGCTCAAGCAATCCTCCCACCTCAGCCTCAGGCATGTGCCACTATGTCTGGCTAATTTTTTTATTTTTACTTTTTGTAGAGACAGGATCTTGCTACATTGCCAAGGCTGATGTACAACTCTTGGCCTCAAGCGATCCTCCAGCCTTGACCTCCCAAAGTACTGGGATTGTGAGCCACTGTGCCCCCGAAAACTATTCTATAGTCAACATCCAAATAATCACAAATAAGTTATTCTGTGACCAAACACATAATTACCACATTAAACATGTAAAATGCCTAGAAATAAGTAGAAGGGAAGAGAAGCTATTTAAGCTGTAAAATATAAAAGATCTGAATAAATAGAGAAAAACAACATTCCTAAACAGAAAAATTGATCTTTTTTGTTTGTTTGTTTTAAAGACAGTTTTGGCCAGGCACAGTGGCTCATGCCTGTAATCCCAGCATTTTGGGAGGCCAAGGCCGGTGCATCACCTGAGGTCAGGAGTTCAAGACCAGCCTGGCCAACATGGCAAAACCCCATCTCTACTAAAAATACAAAAATTAGCCAGGCATGGTGGCACATGCCTGTAGTCCCAGCTACTTGGGAGGCTGAGGCAGGAGAATCGCTTGAACCTGGGAGGCGGAGGTTGCAGTGAGCCAAGACCGTGCCACTGCACTCCAGCCTGGGTGACTAAGCAACAGTCTGTCTCAAAAAAATAATAATAATAATAATAAAAGACAGTTTCCCCAGACTTAATGCCATTAGATTTACATCCCAATAGAATTAATCACAAACTAATTCTAAAGTTCAAATGGAAGATCATATTTGTGAAAAATACTATTAAAACCTGAAAAAAAAAGGTTAATGATAATGAACTGGACCTTAAAGCACAGTATAAAATTATTTTAATTAAAATTCTGTGGTAATGTGCTAACATCAATGGACCACAATGGGCCGGACATGGTGGCTCATGCCTGTAATCCCAGGATGTTGGGAGGCCGAGGCTGAAGGATCACTTGAGGCCAGGAGTTCAAAACCAGCCTAGGTGACATAGCGAGACCCAGTCTACCAAAAAAACTTAATTTAAAATGAACAATAATGAAGTCCAGAAAAAGAACATACAAATTTGTGATAAATGTGACATCTCAAATCACTATGGTGGAAAGAAGACTTAATAAACTACTTTAGAACAAAATTTACTATTATTTAAATGCAGGAAGCAAATTTGATTCCTATCTTATACTATATACGAAATATATTCCGGAATACATTAAAAATCAAATGTAAGAAATGGAGCCTGGAAGATAATTAACTATTTTCCTACATTATCTCAGACTATAGAAAGCCTAAGTTAAGACTTAAAACCAAAAGCCACAAAAGAAAAAAAACTGACTATGTAAATCAAAAGCTTCTACACAGAAGACAGTAACAAACTGGAAAAAATATTTACAATTTATAAATGAGATAAAAGATTAATAGCTATGATTACAAACTCTCAAAAATGGATAAGAAAAATAAAGGAATTCAACAGAAAAATCAAGCAAGGTCATGAACAATTCACAAAACAAGTACCAAACAGCCAATAAACAAATGGAAAGATGCTCCAGTTTTCTCTAATAAAGCAATGAATTTTATTAAAACAAAAAATGAATAACTGGAGAAACCATTTTGTGATATCTAGTGAAATAACTGACCCATGCAATGGAGCCATTAGAGGAAAGCTTGAGGGGAAATTTTCATTACAGTTACTTACAGTTCATTACAGTTCTTTGGTTCACTACAGTTAATTTTATTAGGTGTGATAACAATATTGTGGTTACATAAGAAAAATATCTGACTATTACATCCTTATCAATCTGCTGGGTGAGGTGGCTCACGTCCTTAATCCCAACACTTTAGGAGGCTGACATGGGCGGATTGCTTGAGGTCAGGAGTTTGAGACCAGCCTGGCCAACATGGTGAAGCACCATCTCTACTAAAAAATACAAAACATTAGCCAGGCATGGTGGCACATGCCTATAGTCCTAGCTACTCAGGAGTCTGAGGCAGGAGAATCACTTGAAACCGGGAGGCAGAGGTTGCAGTGAGCCGAGATCGCACCACTGCACTCAAGCCTAGGTGACAGAGCAAGACTCCATCTCAAAAAAAAAAAAAAGAAAAAAAAAAACCTTATCAATCTTAGCATCACCAGAAGTTTAAAAAAAAAAAAAAATGGCAGAGAGACTGTGATGTGAGTAAAGCACACAACACCATTTATGAAATGTTCTTATCAAACAAATTGAACTTGAATGGTACCATGTCTCCAGAGCTAACTTCCATTTACAAGACGTACGGGAGATAAAGGAACACGTTAAATACACTACAAAAAAGGAAATAGACAAATGGAGAATGTGAGACATTATACAGGACAACTGACCCAGTTTCTGTAACCTGTCAGTGACAGAGGGGAATAAAGGGGTACCAGGGCTACTCTAGGTTAAAAGAGGCTTGAGACACCCAATAAGCACATGCAATACGTAAACCAATTCTAACAAACCAACTCTGAAAAGAATTTTTGAAAGGCATATTTTAGTCTTTCAAAAAGGAAATTCCTTTCCGAGGGAATCTGATTATAAACTGGGTACTAGTTCATTACAGTTGATTTTATTAGTGTGATAATGCCATTGTGGTTATACAAGAAAATGTTAGTGGTTATTTGATGATATAGGAATTATTTTATGTGGGTGTGACAACAACAACACTGTGATTATCACTAAAAGTGAATTCCCAGCTGGGTGCAATGGCTCATGCCTGTAATGCCTATAATCCCAGTACTTTGGGAGGCCAAGGCATGCAGATCACTTGATGTCAGGAGTTCAAGACCAGCCTGGCCAACATGGCAAAGCCCTGTTTCTACTAAAAACACAAAACTTAGCCAGGCGTGGTGGTGTGCACAAGAATCACTTAAACCCGGGAGGTGGAGACTGCAGTGAGCTGAGATCGTGCGCCACTGCACTCCAGCCTGGATGACAGAATGAGACTCTGTCTTAAATAAAAATTAAAAATTTAAAAAAAGTAAATTCCCTGTCTTTTAGACAGAGACAGGGATTTACAGATGAAACGCTCTAATATATGGGACCTGCTTCAAAATAATTTGGTGAGATAAAGGGAAGTAGACGGGAGTTTACCAAGAGCAGCTCTGAATTGCTACTTGTTGAAACTGAGAGATACATGAGGTTTCATTGTTATGTTCATGAAAAAGAATGCGGATAGATATCAAAGTCAATAAAGTACTCGCTTCTGATGTTTAAGGAATTCATTTAAAAGACTGTAATTTAAATTTGTCTTTCAGTCAAAAATGACACCAAGGGATATTTTCCCTAATAAAAAGATCATACTAGTTAGGTTCATTGTGCTGACTGCTTTTATATATGTTTTAAATTTTCTATACTAAAAAACTAAAAATCTTAAAAAGAAAAAAAAATCCCTACTCTTTAAAGATGAATGCTGAAGCATGTCTGGGTAAAATAACACGATTTGGGGGAATTGCTTTAAAATACTCTGCGAAAGGGAAAAAAGCAGTTGAAGCAAATGTGGCTACAATCTTTAAAAATGTTGAGTCTGCATGATTGGCACTGGAAGGTTCAACATCCTATTGTATTTACCTTTGCATGTGTTTGGAAATTTTCATAGTATAAAAACAGTTTTTGATCTTGCAGATCAGGAAAGATTCCCTTTACTAATTCGTTGAAAGCATGTTCAGAAATTTTTGTTGTATACATGGAAGTGTAAAACAGGTTGAGTTTTTGGTGGCACTTGACCATATCTATTAAAATTGTAAATGTTCGTAACACAAGCTTAGCATTTCCATTTCTACGAATTTATTATACAGAAATACTCCTAAATATGCTTGCAAAGATGTTCATTATACCTCCATTTACAATATTAAAAAGTTAAAAATGCATGCATTTAATCATAGAAGAAAAGTGAACCAAACTATGGCAGATCCATAACATATTTTGATTTTTACAAAAATGAGGTAGATCAATAAGCACTGAAGTATAATTATATCTAAGATAAATTAAGTGAGAAATGAATTGTATATACATTTAATCTCTTCTATAAATACTATTTTGGAGAAGGGGAAACAAATGTTAATATATATAAGAAGAAAAACATTTTCAGAAATACATACCAAACTTTGTAGAAATTAACTGAGGGTATGATATGATATACTTCTACTTAGGATGTTAATTCTACGTATAATGTTTGAATTTTATATAACAAACATACATACAACTTTGTAATCAAAAGGAAAAATTTAAACCAAAAACAAAAAATAAGTTATGCCATACATTTGGTTTTACCTCCACAATTTAAAACATCATTGGTATTCTTTTTTGCTTCAAGGACCCTTTTGAGAATCTAATGAAAGTTACAACTCTTAAGAAAATATATACATATATACAAAATAAAAGTTAGCATGTTCACACTCTGCTGAAGTCTATCTACCCTTCAGGTAGGTCTTTCAATTGTTAGGTCAGCAGATTACAGTGCAGAGATGGATTTTCCTTGGTCCTCAAGGCAGACACACAGGCAGAGCCTGAGCAGCCTCCTCAGTTGCCTCTGTGTCCCATCCAAATACTATTTTCCACATCTGCCATATTATGATAAAGGTTAGGAAGCATTACACCTTAAGGTTTAAACCTTGATTTAAAAGAAAAAATGAATTTAAGAACTTCTTCCAGTCCGGGCACGGTCACTCACACCTGTAATCCCAGTAATTTGGGGGGCCGAGGTGGGCGAATCACTTGAGATCAGGAGTTCAAGACCAGCCTGGCCAACATGGTGAAACCCTGTCTCCACTAAAAATACAAAAATTAGCTAGACATGGTGGCGTATGCCTGTAATCCCAGCTATTCAGGAAGCTGAGGTAGGAGAATCGCTTGAATCCGGAGGCGGAGGTTGCAGTGGGCTGAGATCTCGCCACTGCACTCCAGCCTGGATGACAGAGCAAGACTTCATCTCAAAAAAAAAAACAAAAAAACAAAAAAACTTCTTCCAGCTGGGACACACAATATCTAAATAAAATCAAGTACACTTTTTAAAAGCTGTATTTCCATAAAAGCTTTTTTTGCTTTTTTTTTTTTTTGAGACACAGTCTCACTCTGTTGCCCAGGCTGGAGAAAATCAAGTACACGTTTTAAAAGCTGTATTCCCATAAAAGCTTTTTTTTTTTTTTTTTTTTTTTTTGAGACACAGTCTCACTCTGTTGCCCAGGCTGGAGTGCAGTGGCACCATACCAGCTCACTGCAACCTCCGCCTCCCGGGTTCAAGCGATTCTCCTGAGTCAACCTCCCGAGTAGCTGGGATTACAGGCACGCACCACCATGCCCATCTAATTTTTTGTATTTTTAGTAGAGATGGGGTTTCGCCATGTTGGCCAGGTTGGTCCCGAACTCCTGGCCTCAGCTTCCCAAAGTGCTGGGATTACAGGCGTTAGCCACCGTGCCCAGCCTGTAAAAGCTTTTAAAGATAAAAGAGAATCTGGCCTGTGTGACAGATTAGAGAGCTAGTTGTGATCAAAGACAACTTAATTAAAAAGCCTGTAAGCATAAATGTGAAGGAGAGAAAATAGATGAAAGGAAAGCCAGGAGAGAAGAATAGGAAAACATAATTGGGCATGAAACTGAAGGATGCAATAAAAGAATTGAGAGCTGGAAAGCAGAAAGAGAAAGGATTAGAAAACACAGAAAGCTCTCTTGGACACTTTGTGCAGGAAAGAAACCAATTCCAAAGAGCAACTGGGTGGAACAAAGAAAAATTTGAACAGAGTACCAAGTAGCTAAGCCAAAGGAACAGCAAGAATGGTCTAAGTAATTTTGAGACTGAGGTTACAGAAGTGTATCAGAAGACTGGAGATTAAAAACTTAATGGTCAAAAAAGTAAAAAAATCAAACTCTGGGAACTAGTGTGAGTACGGCAGAACTGTCCAAAGTGGATGTAATATACTGTAAGACTGACGAAAAATACTGGTTTTTGTAATTCAGGCTAAGCATAGTGTGGGGACTGACCATTTAACATAGCAGATGCTCAATAAAGAATTGATAATACTCAGTTCAAGACAGGAAGATTGCCTGAGCCCAGGAATTCATGACCAGCTTGGGCAATATAGCATGACCCTGTCTCTTAAAAAAATCTTTTTTAAAATTACTATTAATATTTTATCAAGTCTTAGAAAAAGACTTGCTGAAACAAAGACTTAATTAATAGTAGAACAAAAAAAAATTTTTTTTTTCGAGACGGAGTCTCACTCTGTTGACCAGGCTGGAGTGCCTTGGTGCCATCTCGGCTCACCACAGCCTCCACCTCCCAGATTCAAGCAATTCTCCTGCCTCAGTCTCCAGAGTAGCTGGGATTACAGGCATGTGTCATGACGCCCAGCTAATTCTTTCTTTTTTTTTTTTTTTTTTTTTTTTGAGACGGAGTCTCGCTCCGTCACCCAGGCTGGAGTGCAGTGGCGCGATCTTGGCTCACTGCAAGCTCCGCCTCCCAGGTTCAAGCCATTCTCCTGCCTCAGCCTTCCGAGTAGCTGGGACTACAGGCACCCGCCACCATGCCCAGCTAATTTTTTTGTATTTTTTTTAGTAGAGACGGGGTTTCACTGTGTTAGCCAGGATGGTCTCAATCTCCTGACCTCGTGATCTGCCTGCCTCAGCCTCCCAAAGTGCTGGGATTACAGGTGTGAGCCACCGCGCCCGGCCTTCTTTTGTATTTTTAGTAGAGATGGGGTTTTGCCTGGCCATGTTGGCCAGGCTGGTCTCAAACTCCTGACCTCAAGTGATCTGCCTGCATCAGCCTCCCAAAGTGCTGGGATTACAGGCGTGAGACACTGTGCCTGGCCAACAAAATTATTTTAAGGGCATCCAATTAAATAATAATCTGCGACCCATTTAATAATCCCAGTTGTTCAAATTTTTTTTGAAGAGCTACTACATGCCTGGCACCTAGGCCCTGGGAATATGGAGGCCTTGTCCTCATGGAGCTAACTTTCTGAGGGAGGAGGAAAGAGAGAAACAAGAATATGGAAATATCTGATAGTAATAAATTCTATGAAATTATTTCTAGCCTGGGCAACACTGTAAAACCCCATCCCTACAAAAAATACAAAAATTAGCCAGATGTGGTGGCATGCACCTATAATCCCAGCTACCCAGGAGGCTGACGTAGGAAGATCACTTGAACCTGTGCGCAGAAGGTTGCAGTGAGCCAAGATCATCCCACTGCACTCCATTCTGGATGACAGAGTAAGATCCTGTCTCAAAAAAAAAAGAAAAGAAAAAGAAAGTATTTGACAGCACCATACATAAAAAGTATCCATGGGGCTCCTTTAGATTGGGTTTGTCAGGGAAGGCCTTTCTGAAGAGGTGATATTTAGGCTACAGGCCAAAATGACATGAAGGAGGTAGGCTAGGCATGCAAAGCTCTGGAGGAGGATAAGGGAGAAGTTTGCTATTTTTACTTCGTGTGTTTAGATTGTACCAATTCCGCCATGAAGAAATTTACTCCATTTATAACGCCTAAATTGATCCTAAAATTCATGTCACTTCATCAGCAATGAACTACGGCTACAGGTAGAACCAATAAGTCAAGTGAGCTAACCAAAAGACACCAGTAAAATCAGTCAAAGACCTGACAAATGAAACTGCATATAAACATGTATTAACAATCTCTCCCCAAGTGAACAAGAGAAGAGCTTTCTAGACAACTGGTATAGCTCTAAATTAAAAATAAGGCAGGAAGTAATACATTCACATTAGCAGCTCAGAGGTCACAGATAACTTTCTTCAAGGAACCCAATAGATTTGCAAGATTAAGAAGGTTAAATAGTCCTTAGTGGAGAAGGATGTTACAGCAATAATAGAATGATAAAATAGAACTAAAAAAATACTAGACAAAATGACTTCTCTAAATTTTGTTTGACATCATCTTTTTAAAATTTTTCACTGAAGCATAACCGATAACAAATTGCCTAAAAGGTTAAATATGCAACTCAATGAAATATCACTAAATGAACATACTCATGTAAATGCCAATTCAAGATCAAGAAACAGAACATTACCCCCCGAAACTCTCCTTATGATTCCTCTGAAATCAAATTTAAATGACTAAAAGTAAATCTCCTGGACTGTGGGAGAAGTAGAGGAGAGAGGAAACAAAAGGGGAGGCAGGGGTTCTGGTGGTCTATTTGCAAGTTACTGATATTTAGTGGGGAGAAGGAGGGCAAGGAGAGGCCAACTCAAATAACGAAACCACATTTTTCAAGAATTTGAAAAGTATGTGAGATAATAAGCTCCCCTACAAGTAAGCCTTTGGCAAGAACATCCCATTCTCAACTTACTACACACATTACACATTATTTTGCAACAAATTATACAGATACACATTATTCTGCATATAATTTTGGATAATTCATGGAGATTCCTGGAGAGTCATACCCCCGCCCCATGTTAAAAGCCCTGATGATATAATCTGTGCCCTTCATCTGACAGGTGGGGAAATCTCAGAAACATTAAATGACATATTTGACTAAATTTTAACAAAATTATCAAAAGATATTTAGGATAAAGCCCAAAATGACATAAAAGGCATACCATAAACATATATGATATCTACCTAAACCAATCTATATATTTAATATGATCCAGTGAAAATAACAATGAAGAATAAACAAGCTGATTCTAAAGTTCATATGGAAAACTAAGAATCACTAAGAAAATTCAGAAAAACAAGAGTAATAAAAGTGAAGTAGCTTTATCAGAGATGAAAACTTATTTTAAAGTTGAAATCATCAGAAGTATTGATTCCAGCCTTTAGGAAGCTAACATTCTGTAGGACAGAGATAGACAATGATGATGAATACAATTAAGTAAACTACAAAGCAGAGAAAGGGAGATCAGAAATTCAGTTCCAAATTCACCTATACATATTCCTGGGCCATTTTTCTAAATATACATTTCTACATCGCTAATAGGAAGGACTAAAGTACAGCTCCATCCCATGTCTAAAACTGTTAGATAAATTCTAAGAACAAAAAGAAAAAACTTTAAATTCCATCTACACGGGTTTAAGTATTATTTAGTGGGCCCTAAGGTACCAGAAAAAAAAAATTTATGAAAACTAAAAATTTTAAATTAAATTACGGCATGCACATAAGATCAGAAAACTTGAAAGTAAAAATAGAGATGTTGAAAATCTATTAAACTATTAAGACAGTAAATATACATTGAAACCTTGAAGCAGAAACAAACAATATGGTAACGGTACATGAAAAATAATATGGGTCCAGAAATAGAACCAAATACATGTGGAATTTACAATAAAGGCAAAATTCAAATCTATGCAGAAAACAGGGCTTAATCAGAGAAATGATACTGAGATAATTGGGTAAACCAGCAAAGTTGGGGGTAGGTGGGAGGAACTTCCTCACATCTTATACCTTGATAATAAATTCCTAACATATCAAAAAGGTAAATGTAAAATGTGAAATCATTAGAGTTCTAGAAGCAACTTGGTGTGGGGAGAGTTACTTAATAATTGTGTAGAAGAGACAGCTTAAGTATGACAAAATCTAGAAGCCACTAGATTTTAATAACTACATAAACATAAAAGATTAATAAACATAAAATTAATAAACATAACAATTGACAAGAAAACACTTCTGTACAAAAATAAATGCCCATGGGCTTTTCTTTTTCTTTTCTTTTCTTTTTTTTTTTTTTTTTTTTTTGAGACAGAGTCTTGCTCTGTCACCCAGGCTGGAGTGCAGTGGCGCAATCTCGGCTCACTGCAACCTCCACATCCCAGGTTCCAACGATTCTCCTGCCTCAGGCTCCCGAGTAGCCAGGATTACAGGCGCTGCCACTACACCCAGCTAATTTTTGTAATTTTAGTAGAGACGGGGTTTCACCATGTTGGCCAGGCTGGTCTCAAACTCCTGACCTCGTGATCCACCCACCTCGGCCTCCCAGAGTGCTGGGATTACAGGCGTGAGCCACCACACCCAGCCGGCATTTGTTTTTGAAAAGACGAGTAGGAAAAAAGGTTTGCAACTCATAACTGGTCAAAGAGTTTGTGATGGTTAATATTGACTGTCAACTTGATTGGATACAAAGTATTGTTCCTGGGTGTATCTGTGAGAGTATTGCCCAAGGAGATTAACATTTGAGTCAGTGGACTGGGAGAGGCAGACCCACCCTCATTCTGGGTGGACACCATCTAATTAGCTGCCAGAGCAGCTAGAAAAAAGCAGGCAGGAGAAGATGTAAGACCAGACTTGCTGAGTCTTCCAGACTTCATCTTTCTCCCGTGCTGGATGCATCCTGACCTTGAACATCAGATATCAAGTTCTTCAGCTTTTGGACTCTTGGACTTACACCAGCGGTTTGCCAGGGGCTCTTGGGCCTGTGGCCACAGACTGAGGGCTGCAGTGTCGGCTTCTCTACTTTCGAGGTTTTGGGACTCGGGCTGATCCACCACTGGCTTCCTTGCTCCTCAACTTGCAGATGACCTATCGTGGGACTTTATCTTGTGATTGTGTGAGTCAATTCTCCTTAATAAACTCCATCTCATATATCCTATTAGTTCTGTCACTCTAGAGAACCCTAACTAATACAAGGCTATTTTTCCTAAGACAATCCAAGAGAAAATGAGAAACGGAAATACCAATCGTTCTTAAACATATGAAAAGATGCTCAAGTCAGTCAATAAATACATTAAAACTACACTGAGGAAAAAAAACAGAAAAACTCACACTGAGGAAAAACTTGTCAAGATGGAGTAGCAAGGACCAAATTTACTCCCTCATCTTAAACAATTAGTTCATGTTCCCAACAGCGAGAATGGCGAAACCTCAAAATAAATGGGAATCACGTAGAATCTTCTGAAGGGCACTGCATTACCAATGCAGATAAATTCACTTGAGACTAAAGGTTGCTCTGAACCCACACTAATGTAGCTTAAAGATAAGCCCTGAGTCCAAGCAACTTATCTGCACTCCATAACAAAATCCAACCCTAACTAAGGAAGACAACTTAATCCACAATCAACAACATAAAGTGCAGAAATTCTGGCATACAATCAATGTTTTCTAGGCATGCAAAAACAAACAAAAAACAAAAACAGAAACATACGATCCATAACCAGCAGAAAATTAACAGACATAGACCCAAAAGTGATGGAGATAATGAGACTAACAAACCTATTTTCCATTTGTTCAAGAAGAGAAAGGACAGGAATGAAAGCATAATGATGGAAATAGAAGATATATAATAGAACTGTATCAAACTTGTAGAGATTAAAAAATAAGGCCAGGTGCGGTGGCTCACACCTGTAATCCCAGCACTTTGGGAGGCCGAGGCGGGCGGATCACAAGGTCAGGAGATCGAGAACATTTTGGCCAACATGGTGAAACCCCGTCTCCACTAAAAAAATACAAAAATTAGCCGGGTGTGGTAGCGTGCCCCTGTAGTCCCAGCTACTCAGGAGCCTGAGGCAGAAGAATCGCTTGAACCCAGGAGGCGGAGGTTGCAGTGAGCCAAGATCGTGCGACTGCACTCCAGCCTAGGCAGTAAGAGTGAAACTCCATCTCAAAAATAAATAAATAAATAAATAAAATATCAGCAATGAAAAATACACCAGATAGAATTAACAGTAGAATGAAACTAGAAAAAACAGATCAGTGAATTTAATGACACAGCAATAAAAATTATCCAAAATAAAACACAGAGACTAGAAAAGTAAACAGAACCTCAGTGAGCTGTGGGATAATAACAAGGTGGTCTTGCATTATACTGGAATCCCAAAAAAGAGGAGGGGAGACAAAAAAAAATCTGAAGAATTAGTGGCTGAAATTTTCCCAAATTCGTTAAAAACTAAAATTGCAGATCCAAAATACTCAAACCCCAAACAGAATAAATATTTTTTTAAGAGCCATGCTGACGGCCAGGTGCAGTGTGTCACGCCTGTAATCCCAGCACTCTGGGAAGCCGAGGCGGGTGGATCACGAGGTCAGGAGATCGAGACCATCCTGGCTAGCACGGTGAAACCCCATCTCTACCAAATACACAAAAAATTAGCCAGGCATGGTGGCGGGTGCCTGTGGTCCCAGCTACTTGGGAGGCTGAAGCAGGAGAATGGTGGAGCTTGCAGTGAAGCCGAGATCACGCCACTGCACTCCAGCCTGGGCAACAGAGCAAGACTCCATCTCAAAAAAAAAAAAAAAAAAAAAAAGCCATGCTGAGGCACATGACAACTAAATAGCTGAAAACCAGTGATTAGGAGGAAAATAATCAAAGTAACCAGAAGAAACTGATTCATTATATACAAAGGAACAGATACAAATAACAGGAGACTTTTTGTAAAAAATCATGCAAGCCAGAACAAAATGGAGAGACATTTAAAGTACTAAATGAGGCCGGGCACAGTGCCTCACACCTGTAATCCCAGCAATTTGCAAGGCCAAGGTGAGTGGATCACTTGAGGTCAGGAGTTCAAGACCAGCCTGGCCAACATGGTGAAACCCTATCTCTACTAAAAATACAAAAATTAGCTGGGTGTAGTAGAGGGTGCCTGTAATCCCAGCTACTCAGGAGGCTAAGGCGGGAGAATCGCTTGAAGCTGGGAGGCAAAAGTTGTAGTGAGCTGAGATCACCCCATTGCATTCCAGCCTGGGTAACAGAGAGAGACTCTGTCTCAAAAATAAATAAATAAATTTCAAATAAATAAATAAAGTACTAAATGAAAAGTAATATACAAAGAACATCGAAAATCGAAAATCTAGAATTCTTAACACACAGAGAAAATACCCTTCAAAACTGAGGACAAATAAACTCTTTCAAGCCCGTGTGGTGGCATATACCTACAGTCCCAGCTACTTGGGAGGCCAAGACAGCCTAGAAAACATAGCAACACTCAGTCTCTTAAAAAATAAAAATAAAAAAGCTTTTCAAACAAAAGCTGGGACATTTCATTGCTATCATACCTGGCGACAAGAAATATTAAAGGAAGTTTTTCAAGCAGCCTTATGATAAGCCCACATGGTTAGAAAATGACCCTCTTTGTCAACAGCCATGTGAGTAACCCACTTAGAAGTCGATCCTCCAGTCCCAACCAAGCCTCTGGAAGATTACAGTGCCAACTTAGATTTTTATTATAACCTCATGAGGGATGCTATACCAGAACCACCCAGCTAAGCCACTTTCAAATTCGTGGCCCATAGAAACTATGAGATAATAAATGCCTGTTGTCTTAAGCTGCTCGGTTTTAGAGTGATTTGTTACACAACAATAGATAACTCCTAAAAACACTATCAACCAACTAGACCTAATTGACAATAACACTACAGCCTACAAAAGCTGGACACTCATTCTACTGGTCATAAAATATGTCTCAATAAACGTAACTTAAAAATTTAGGCAGGCGTGGTGGTGCACACCTATGGTCCCAGCTACTTGAGGGGCTGAGGTCTGAGGATCACTTTAGCTCAGGAGGGTCAACGCTGCATTGAGCCATGATAGTGCCACTGCACTCCAGCCTGGGAAACAGTGAAATCTTGCCTCAAACTTAAAATAAAAATAAAAATAGATTAAATTTGGCCAGGCACAGTGGCTCACACCTGTAATCCCAGCGCTTTGGGAGGCCAAGGCAGGTGGATCACCTGAGGTCAGGAGTTTGAGATCAGCCTAGCCAACATGGTGAAACCCCATCTCTACTAAAAATAAAAAAAAAAAAAACATTAGCCAGACGTGGTGGCAGGCACTTGTAATCCCAGCTACTTGGGAGGCTGAGGCAGGAGGAACGCTTGAACCTGGGAGGCGGAGGTTACAGTGAGCTGAGATCGCGCCATTGCACTCCAGCCTGGGCAACAAGAGTGAACCTCTGTCTCAAAAAAATAAATAAATAAATTTAAGAAAACTGACATTACATAAAGTAAGACCTCAGAACACAATGGGGCCGGGCGCAGTGGCTCACATTAGCACTTTGTGAGGCTGAGGCAGGCAAATCATCTGAAGGGTCAGCAGTTTGAGACAAGCCTGGCCAATGTGGCGAAGCCCCATCTCTACTAAAAATACAAAAATTAGCTGGGCATGGTGACACGTGCCTGTAAGTCCCAGCTACTTGGGAAGCTGAGGCACAAGAATCACTCAAACCCGGGAGGCAGAGGTTACAGTGAGCCTAGATCGCACCACTGCACTCTAGCCTGGGAGACAGAACAAGACTCCGTCTCAAAAAAAAAAAAAAAAGAACATAATAAAATTAGCTGGAAATCATTAACAAGATACCTTTAAAAATTCCCCAAATTTAGAAATTAAATAAATAACATACCTCTAAATAACACACAGGCCAAAAAAGAAAGAAAACTAGACTGAAACACCTTTTTTCTACCTATCATATTTGCAAAGACCAAAAGTTTGATGACATACTATGCTAGCCAGGTAGTAAAGTAATGGATAGCTCTCCCTCCCCCTCCCCCTCCCTCGCCCCTTTGCATGGTCTCCCTCTGATGCCAAGCCGAGGCTGGACTGTACTGCCGCCATCTTGGCTCACTGCAACCTCCCTGCCTGATTCTCCTGCCTCAGCCTACCGAGCGCCTGGGATTGCAGGCGCGCGCCACCATGCCTGACTGGTTTTTGTATTTTTTGGTGGAGACGGGGTTTCGCCGTGTTGGCCGGGCTGGTCTCCAGCTCCTGACTGCGAGTGATCTGCCAGCCTCGGCCTCCCGAGGTGCCGGGATTGCAGACAGAGTCTCGCTCACTCAGTGCTCAATGCTGCCCAGGCTGGAGTGCAGTGGCGTGATCTCGGCTCGCTACAACCTCCACCTCCCAGCCGCCTGCCTTGGCCTCCCAAAGTGCAGAGATTGCAGCCTCTGCCCGGCCGCCACCCCGTCTAAGAAGTGAGGAGCGTCTCTGCTCAGCCGCCCATCGTCTGGGATGTGAGGAGCCCCTCTGCCGGGCTGCCCAGTCTGGGAAGTGAGGAGCGCCTCTTCCTGGCCGTCATCCCGTCTAGGAAGTGAGGAGCGTCTCTGCCCGGCTGCCCATCGTCTGGGATATGGGGAGCCCCTCTGCCCCGCCGCCCCATCTGGGATGTGAGGAGCGCCTCTGCCCGGCCGCGACCCCATCTGGGAACTGAGGAGTGTCTCTGCCCCGCCGCCACCCCGTCTGGGAGGTGAGGAGCGTCTCTGACCGGCTGCCCCCGTCTGAGAAGTGAGGAGCCCCTCCGCCCGGCAGCCGCCCCGTCTGGGAAGTGAGGAGCCCCTCCGCCCAGCAGCCGCCCCGTCTGGGAGGTGAGGAGCGTCTCCGCCTGGCAGCCCCCCCATCTGGGAGGTGGGGGGCAGCCCCCGCCCGGCCAGCCGCCCCGTCCGGGAGGTGGGGGGCAGCCCCCACCCGGCCAGCCGCCCCGTCCGGGAGGTGGGGGGCGCCTCTGCCTGGCTGCCCCGTCTGGGAAGTGAGGAGCCCCTCTGCCTGGCCGCCACCCCGTCTGGGAAGTGAGGAGCCCCTCTGCCTGGCCGCCACCCCGTCTGGGAGGTGTACCCAACAGCTCACTGAGAACGGGCCATGATGACGATGGCGGTTTTGTCGAATAGAAATGGGGGAAGTGTGGGGAAAAGAAAGAGAGATCGGATTGTCTGTGTGGAAAGAAGTAGACATAGGAGACTCCATTTTGTTCTGTACTAAGAAAAATTCTTCTGCCTTGGGATGCTGTTAATCTATGGCCTTGCCCCAACCCCGTGCTCTCTGAAACATGTGCTGTGTCCACTAAGGGTTAAATGGATTAAGGGCGGTGCAAGATGTGCTTTGTTAAACAGATGCTTGAAGGCAGCATGCTCATTAAGAGTCATCACCACTCCCTAATCTCAAGTACCCAGGGACACAAACACTGCGGAAGGCGGCAGGGCCCTCTGCCTAGGAAAACCAGAGACCTTTGTTCACATGTTTATCTCCTGACCTTCCCTCCACTATTGTCCTATGACCCTGCCAAATCCCCCTCTCCGAGAAACACCCAAGAATAATCAATAAATACTAAAAAAAATAAAAATAAAAAAATAAAAAGTAATGGATACTCTCATACTGATGGAAGGAGTACAAATTAGCATATTATATATGAGAACAATTTGGCAAAAATTTATCAAAAGTATAAATTTACATCCATTTGACCCAATAATTAAATGGTGATTTAGAGCAGGATCTCTTAATTTTTCATCCTTTTCTCCATACCCGTGAAGACATTTTCTCAAACCAAAGTCCAAGAAAGAATCTGCATATTATTCCCCAGATGAGTCAACCTGGAGGAAAATGTAGTCTAGCCAAAATAACAAAAATTCTGTAATTCCCATAATTTTCAATGGTTTCAAGAAACAATTAAAATATCAAAATCAGCACTGACTCAAAAAATCCAGGCTGCACGGTCCTAAAACATTAAATGACATTTTAATGAAAACGAGAAATTATCTTGGTTTAAGAATTTATTATATATAGTATTTTAATACCAGCATTAAAGATGAACCTTTTTAACCTCTTCCTAATCTCAACACATAATCCCTTAAATACTCTCTATTGCTTTTTTAAGTCTTAAAAAAACAACAACCAGAAAACTTCTTTACCCTGAGATTTTATAACTATGTTACCTTGAATTCATTTCAGATTAGAAATAAGGTAATATAAAATACTTATCAACACTTTATGTTGTATTTCATAAGGTGGATAGTGGTACATGAATGTCCATTGTACTGAAATTCTTTAAACTGTACATATACATTTTATAAACTCTCTCCTGTGTATGTAAGTTTATAATATTAAAAAAACTTAAGATTTATCAATACAGAAACTCTTAATCTAAGTTAAAATTCCTACTCAATATTATTCTAAATAAATCCAAGTAATCACTTCCCACTTTCTCAATGACAAAAAAAGGGTTAACTCTAATTACCAGTGTTAAAGTTCCACTTTACAAAAACCTAAACCTCTTTCTTTTAGAGTACCTAATTACAGGATGGGAAATTGAGTCCATGATGAGAAATATAATTTCCAAAACTATGGTAATGCATTAACAGTTTCAGAGACAAAGAAGAACATCTACCTTACAGGTTTTCTTCCTATTGTCATTAAAAAACTATTTGCCAATGTATATTTCTGACAAGAATTTTTCATATTATTAATTATAATACATAGATAACATTTGTAAACTTTTTTAAAAATACTTTAAATTCTGGGATACATGTGCAGAATGTGCAAGTTTGTTACATAGGTATACATGTGCCATGGTGGTTTGCTGCACACATCAACCCGTCATCTAGGTTTTAAGCCCCGCATGCATTAGGTATTTGTCCTAATGCTCTCCCTCCCCTTGCCCCCAACCCCAACAGACCCCAGTGTGTGATATTCCCCTCCCTGTGTCCATGTGTTCTCACTGTTCGATTCCCATTTATGAGTGAGAACATGTGGTGTTTGGTTTGCCCAAGGAAGTCCCAAGACTAGAATTTTTAAACAGCTTTTTCTTCCTTTCTTCTCTCCCTCATTCACTTCCACATACATATGCACATATAAACAACAAACACAAATGCATGCAGATTTAAAAAAACAAAAAAAAACGAAGTCCGTTTATAAAGAAAAAAATGGGCCAGGCGCGATGGCTCACTCCTATAATCCCAGCACTTTGGGAGGCTGAGGTGGGTGGATCACCCGAGGTCAGGAGATCGAGACTGGCCTGGCCAACATGGTGAAACCCCATCTCTACTAAAAATACAAAAATAGCCAGGTGTGGTGATACGCACCTGTAGTCCCAGTGACTCGGGAGGCTGAAGCAGGAGAATCGTTTGAACCTGGGAGGCAGAGGCTGCAGTGAGCCAAGATCACACCACTGCACTCTAGCCTGGGCAACAGAGTGAAACTATGCCTCAAAAAAAAAAAAGAAGAGGAAGAAGAAAAAGAGGAAGAGGAAGAAGAGAAAAAAGAAGAAGAAGGAAGAAAAGAAAGAAAAAAAGTATTTGCATTATAAGAAAGAACCTATACATCTTTCTAATTGCCTGACAAAAAGATCCTGCTCATAGCTTATCATAAACTGGTAAAAGATAAACCAGTCATTACTAGACAAAACTGAAAGTTCTAAATAATTGTCTGCCTCCTGCCCAGCTCTTCTCCATGAACTCTATTCACCTGTTCCCATCCTGGGTTCCGTATTGCAGCTAAGGACAGCACCATTTTCTCAAGCATTCATAAGTAACTACTCCCTCTCACCTTTCAAACTGGAATTCAAATAGTTATGTGTTAGTTATATTTAGGCTATCATATGGTGTGTAAAGCCAAAACACAGCTATTAAAAAATTTACATTCATTCATTGGTTTGAATGAAATCTCAAGTTAATTATTTAATTTAGTCATTATTCATACACATGTTTGCTAATAATTTGGTTGAGAAAAAAACATAAATTTCTATATCCATAAAAACCTATGGCTCTCTTAAAGGACTCAATTTGTTTGGTTTTGTTTTTTTTGTTTTTTTTTTCTTTTTGAGATGAAGTCTCACTCTTTCACCCAGGCTGGAGTGAAGTGGTGTGATTTCCGCTCACTGCAACCTCCAGCCGCTGGGTTCAAGCCATTCTCCAGCCTCAGCCTCCTGAATAGCTGGGATTACAGGCATCTGCCACCACACCCAGCATTTTTTTTTTTTTTTTTTTTTGTATTTTTAGTAGAGACAGGGCTTCACCCCGTTGGTCAACCTGGTCTCAAATCCCTGACCTCAAGTGATCCGCCTGCGTTGGCCTCCCAAAGTGCTGGGATTACAGGCGTGAGCCTCCCAAAGTGCTGGGATTACAGGCGTGAGCCACCGTGCCCAGCCTCAATTTGCCTTAAAGAGCCAGATAGTATTTTCTACTTTGAGGGCCATGCAGTCTGTTGTAATTACTCAATTCTGTTTTTGTAGAGTGAAAGCCGCCATAGGCAATAAGTAAATAAATTAGTGTGGTATGTTCCAATAACATTTTATTTACCAAAACAAGCTGCCAACCCTTGGGCAATAGTTTGCCAACCTCACGTTCCAAAAGGATCCAAAAGCATGTAAAGCCATAGAAAAGAAAACACAAAAGCCTACCTAATCTCATTTATCAAATTAATCCATTATTCCATTCATCTTTTAATCAAATGAGGTCAGTGCTCTTAGCTAGTGAAGAAAGGGTTTAAAACAGAAATCTGAGTCACTGTTCCAAAGGTCTTAAGGTATATCTCAACTATAAAATGAAGAGTTGGTAGTAAATAACCTCCAAATTATGCTCTAGCGTTAAAAATTCTATGTGCCCATCTATAAACAGGCAGTCTAAATGCCCAGAGAGATTAAACCACATTGTCTTCTGATCATAAACAATTACCGGGAAAAAAAATAACCATGGAGGACAAAGTTACAGGCAATATGAAAACATCTCAAAAGATGTCTTCATGTAAATGTTTCAGCAGTAAGCAAAAGAGTAGTTCACATTTCAAACCAATATTTATTCGGTGCACACTCCAATTCAGAAGACCTGGGCCCCAGCTCTGTCACTTAACTGTTTTTTTTTTTTTTTTTTTTTTGAGACAGAGCCTTGCTCTGTCACCAGGCTGGAGTGCAGTGGCGCAATCTCAGCTCACTGCAACCTCAGCCTCCCCGGTTCAAGTGATTCTCCTGCCTCAGCCTCCTGAGTCACTAGTACTACAGGCACGCATCACCATGCCCAGCTAGTTTTTGTATTTTTAGTAGAGACAGGGTTTCACCATGTTGGCCAGGATGGTCTTGATCTCTTGACCTTGTGATCCGCTCCCCTCAGCCTCCCAAAGTGCTGGGATTACAGGCATGAGCCACCGTGCCTGGCCAACTACCTACTCATTGAGTAAGATTCTCTATTATCTTTAACTTCTCCAAAAAACGAGGACAATAATATCTACCTCAAACACTGTTGGGTAGGAAAGGGGTTTGTAAAAAGTAACACAAAATAGAAAATTAGCATCTGGGTGAGATGGCTCACGCCTATAATCTGTGATGGCTCACGCCTGTAATCCCAATGCTTTGGGAGGTTGAGGCAGGGGTATCACTTGATTGAGCTCAGAAGTTTGAGACCAATCTGGGCAACATGGTAAAACCCCGTGTATACAAAAAATACAAAAATTAGCCAAACATGGTGGCACACACCTGTGTTCCTAGCTACTCAGGAGGCTGAGGTGAGATAATCACTTGAGCTTAGGAGGTCAAGGCTGCAGTGAGCCAAGATCGTGCCACTGCACTGTAGCCTGTGCAACAGAACGAGACCCTGTCTCAGAAAAAAAAAGAAGAAAAAATTAGCAAGGTGGTAGATGTTAATAAAACCATATCAAAAATTAAAACAACTGTGAATAGTCTAAGCATACCTACTGAAAGACAAGGATTGTCAAATTGGATTTTTTTAAAGCAAAATCCAAATTTAAGTTAAAAGTAGAAAAACAGAAATGTAACCAAGTACCCACATTTTTCTAAGAAAAAGAAAATATTTTTTATTATGTTCTTCTCTTTTCTCCATGTCTCCCTGTTCTCCACTTCCTACTTAGCCCTTTAAAATTCAACTTTTTTTTTTTTTTTGAGACTGAGTCTCTCTCTGTCGCCCAGGCTGGAGTGGAGTGGCGCAATCTCAGCTCTCTGCAAGCTCCGCCTCCCAGGTTCATGCCATTCTCCTGCCTCAGCCTCCCGAGTAGCTGGCACCACAGGTGCCCACCACCACGCCCAGCTAATTTTTTTGTATTTTTAGTAGAGATGGGGTTTCACCATGTTAGCCAGGATGGTCTCAATCTCCTGACCTCGTGATCCACCCGCCTCGGCCTCCCAAAGCGCTGGGATTACAGGCATGAGTCACTGTGCCCGGCCTCAATTATAACTTTTTACTTCCCCTTCACCTAAAACTCTTACAGGGCAAATTCATCTAAATATGTGCTTAAAAGATCCAGAGCAGGCCGGGTGCGGTGGCCCATGCCTGTAATCCCACCACTTTGGGAGGAGGAGACGGGAGGATCCCTTGAGTCAAGGAGTTCAAGACCAGCCTGGCCAATAAAGTGAGACTTTGTCTCTACAAAAAATTTTAAAATTGGCCAAGCATGGTGGCGTGTGCCTCTAGTCCCAGCCACTTGGGAGGCTGAAGTGGGAGGATTGCTTGAGCCCAGGAGGGAGAGGTTGCAGTAAGCCAATATCATGCTGCTGCACTCCAGCCTGGGTGAAAGAGTGAGACCCTGTCTCAAAAAAAAAAGCTCTAGAACAAACTCTCACCCACCAGGAGACTGCCTCAAGAGAAAACAGTTGACATACAACCCAAAGTGTGTCCACTGTGAAACTCTCTCCTACTGGAAGGCTGCCTCAAGAGACAACAGTCCAGCTACAACCCAAAGTGTGCCCACTACAAAACTCTCTACTAACCTGGAGGGTTTTTAGCCACTTTTACAACTTAATCCTGCCCACAAAGGTATCAGCAGTCATCAACTAGATCTCCCAGCAGATAAGGCACCAAGCCAACATGCAGATCCCCACCTGCTTCCTTCCTCTCCTGCATGCCATTTATGTTAGGCCCCCTTTTAAAAGTGCTCCCTTTCTGCTCCAAAAGCAAAGCAGCATCCTTAAAGCAGGAAGCCTTCCCCTAAGCTACCTTTGGAATAAAAAGTTACTTTATACGAGACCTTGTTCTTGTTGACTGGATTCTGCAAGCAGCAAACAACTGAATCTGCATTTTGGTTAGAGAGAGGGATATACCATCCAAATTCTATCTGACTTAACAATATCTGACCAACTGTATAAAAAACAAGCTAAAAGTTCCTAATTTAAAAATCAGGCCGGGCACCATGGCTCATGCCTGTAATCCCAACACTTTGGGAGGTCAAGGTGGGTGGATCACTTGAGGTCAAGAGTTCAAGACCAGCCTGGCCAACATGGTGAAACCCCATCTCTTCTAAAAATAGAAAAACTAGCCAGGTGTGTGTGGAGGAAAAGTTAAATATTAAATTTGAACTCAACTGAACGTGGACACAAACAATGGTCACCAAGTCCCAGAAGAGGTTGTGTGAGCCCCTTGAGGCGTTCATCCAGCACCATTTCGGAGAAATGTCTATTTCAATCTATTCCTATATGTTAGTTATTGAAAAACAATAGACAATCACAAAAACAAGTTGACCTTATTGTGTTCATTGAGCCCAGTAGTGCAGGGCCCTCTTGACTGGGCCTCATGCCAAACAACTCGTTACAAAAACAGCTAGGGCCCCACGCTGCGCCAAAGCTTCACGAAAGACCTCTCCTCATCTGTGAACAGACAAGTGGCCGACTCTGGAGCCCAGGCTGTTGCTTGCCAGTCTGGTGGTGAATCCTCCATAGTCTGGTGAGTATAAATATATATGTATCTTTTCCCTTATCCCCTCCCCATTGCAATTTGCTTATTATATCCATTTGCTTATATTATTTGCTTATTATATCTGCATTGCCATTTACGTGGGTTAAAGGTTGTTTACCCTTAAAGGGATTGTGTGTGTTTGTCTTTTCTTCTCCCCTTGCATGTTTCCTACACAGAACAGTGTGGTAGCAGGCGCCTGTAACCCCAGCTACTCAGGAGGTTGAAACAGGAAAATCACTTGAACCTGGGAGGCAGAGGTTGCAGTGAGCTGAGATCGCACCACTGCACTCCAGCCTGGGCAACAGAATTCTTTGTCTCAAAAAAAAAAAAAATTTAAAAACTTGACATTACATGTTTTCAAGATCTACTCATATATATTACTCATATATATAACAGGTGTGGGGTCCTTTCCCAAAAGGAGATAGTCCTCTCCCAAAAATAGAGCAGAAAGCAATAGACTTTCTGGGAGCACATATATGAAAGAAAGTTCACTTAGGTAACTGCCCTAAGTGAACTTAAATATAAATATAAAAAAATAAATATAACTGTAATATAGAACCTAATATTGTACTGTAAATATGTGCGTAATTAAGTTAAACATCTAAGTAATTTGTTCTCCGCAAGAGAAGACAGGCAATACCACTTTTTCTTCTATCTATTATAATCAAAGTACTACTTAACCCTAAAGGCAAAAAAAAAAAAAAAACTATGATACTTTTATACTTACTTCAAAAATACTCTTTATTAACATAAGTAAATTAAATAAAATCTGTATCTAAAAAATAACCAGGTCGTTGGGTTAACCCCTTCATCCAAAGCAAACAAAAAACCAGATAAAATAAATGAACCAATGGTTTTCAAGATATTGGACATCAGGTAATGAAGGACAATAATCTGTGATAGATGGGAAGCAAGTGACGTGATGATATGTGTCAGAGCTTACTTCCTTGACAGAGTTTCCAGGCCACAGTAAAGGAAGGAGAATCAAAATGGGGCCAAACTCTATGAAGCTGAGAAGACAGAACTAAGCATCTAGGAAAATCAATGCTGCTATAGCTTATAGGACAGAGTACTAAAAAGTAAAGAATTCCACAGAGAAATAATCCCAGAAATCTACACAGAGTGCTCCTGAGTATTCGACTATTTGCCAGAGTACTAATTAGCACATAACTGTATGGAAACTACCAAAGGCCAGGGATAAAAACATTTGAAAGGATTGGAAAACAGTACATGCTCACATGTAAGGTTGAGAATGGTGTCTGTTCCCATCAGCCCAACTGATGGAAAACTTGTAATTCAACAGGTATTAGATAGGTGACACAGTAGTATCTTTCCTCAGTAGTGGAGAATAATTAGAAAGAAATACTAGAAAAAATAGAAACTTACATAAAGAAACAAAGAGCACTGGAAATAGTAAGTAGATGGGTAAGATTTTTTAGTTACTATTTAAATCTCTTTAAAATTGTGACTGTAAATAAAAATAACATATTCAGGGGTTTATTAAATATATAAAAGTAAAATGTTTGACAACAATAGGATAAAGGCTTAGAGGGAAATTTAAAAAGAAGCAAACTATTATAAGGTTTCTATACTGCACATAAAGTAGTATAAGTAGACTGTGATAAGTGAAAGACATATACTATAAACCATAAAGAGATCAATAAAATAACAACAGAGTTACAGTTCATAAGCCAACAAAGAAGAGTAAATGGAAACATTTTAAAAAGTCTGAAGAAGGCATAAAAGAGAGAAAAAGCAAACAAAGAACAGATGGGATAAACAGGAAACAAGATGATGGACTTAAATTTAACTATATCAATAATTGTTTTAAATGTAAATGGACTAAGTACCATTGTCAGAGATTTTAAGACTGGATTTTAAAATAGCAAGGCCAAACAAGATCAACTGCCAGCACACACACACACACACACACACACACACACACACACACACAAAGTTTAAGAAAAGACACCAACAGTTTAAAAGAAAAAAAATTTTTGGCCAGGCATGGTAGCTCACGCCTATAATCCCAGCACTTTGAAAGGCCAAGGGGCCAGCAGATTGCATGAGTCCAGGAGTTTGAAACCAGCCTGGACAACATGGAAAAACCTTGTCTCTACATAAAAAATACAAAAATTTCACTGGGTGTGGTAGCACATGCCTATAGTCTCAGTTACTCAGGAGGCTGAAGTGGGAGAATCACCTGAGCCCACAAAGTCAAGACTGCAGTGAGCCATGATTGTGCCACTGCGCTCCAGCCTGAATGACAGGGTGAGATGCTGTCTCCAAAAAAATACTTTAAAAGAAGATTTTTTTTTTTTTTTTTTTGAGACAGTGTCTTGCCCTGTTGCCCAGGCTAGAGTGCAGTGGTGCCATCTCGGCTCACTGCAACCTCCACCTCCTGGGTTCAAGCGATTCTCCTGCCTCAGCCTCCCGAGTAGCTGGGATTACAGGCACATGCCACCACGTCCAGCTAATTTTTGCCTTTTTAGTAGAGACGGAGTTTCACCACGTTGGTCAGGCTGGTCTCGAACTCCTGACCTTGTGATCCACCCACCTTGGCCTCCCAAAGTGCTGGGATTACAGGCATGAGCCAGCGCACCCAGCCCCTAAAAAAAAAGGAGTTTTAAAAATACATGCCATGTTGACAATAATCAAAAGAAATATGGGTGACGACATTAATATCAGACAAAACAGACTAAAGAATAAGGAATATTGCCAGGAATAAAAAGGACATTATATAATGATAAACTTAACTCACCACAAAGACATAACAATCCTAAGTGTATACCTAACAACAGAACTCCAAAATACAAGCAGCAAAAATTGACAACTTCAAGGAAATAGAGACAAATCCACGATTATATTTGGAGACTTCAACACCATTCTCAGTAATGAAGAAAACAAGCAGACAGAAAAACAGTAAGAACATAGAAGACCTGAACAACAATATCAACCAACTTGACTAAATTGACATTTATAAAACACTACACCCCACAACAGAATAATAAGCGCTTTTTTCTAGTGCACATGGAACATTCACCAAGAGAGACGACATTCTGAGCTATAAAAGAAACCTTAACTATTTTAAATAAATTGACATCATATAAGTATGCTGTCTCACTATAATGGAATTAAATTAGAAATTACTGGCTGGGCACCGTAGCTCACACCTGTACTCCTAGCATTCTGGGAGGCTGAGGCAGGTGGATCATTTGAGTCCAGCAGTTCAAGACTAGCCTGGGCAACATGGCAAAACCCTGTCTCTACTAAAAATACAAAAATTATCTGGGTGTGGTGGTGTGCCTGTAGTCCCAGCCACTTGGGAGGCTGAGGCACAAGAATCGCTTGAACCCGGGAGATGGAGGCTGCAGTGAGCTGAGATGGTGCACCACTGCATTCCAGCCTAGGTGACAGAGCGAGACCCCATCTCAAAAAAAAGAAAAAGAAGAAGAAAGAAGAAAGAAGAAGAGGAAGAGGAAGAGGAAGAAGAAAGAAGAAGAAGAAGAAAGAAGAAGAAGAAGAAAGAAGAAGAAGAAGAAGACGACGACGACGACGAAGAGGGAAAGGAATTACTAATAGTCACAATCTGAAAAAAAAAAAAAAACTCAAACTTTCTTTTTTTTTTTTTTTGAGATGGGGTCTCACTATGTCACCCAGACTGGAATGCAGTGGTGCCATCCTGGCTCACTGCAGCCTCTACATCCCGGACTCAAGTAACGCTCCTGCCTCAGCTTTCTGAGTAGCTGGGACTACAGGCACACGCCACCATGCCTGGCTAATTTTTCTAGTTTTTATAAAGATGAGGTCTTAACATGTTGCCCAGGCTGGTCTCCAACTCCTGAGCTCAAGTGATTCACCACCCTCACCCTCCCAGAGTGCTGGGATAACAGGCAGAAGCCACCACTCCCAGCCTTAAAAAACTCAAAACTTCTAAATGACCCATTGGCTAAAGAGGAGATCACAGAAAATAGAAGATATTTTGAACTGCATAAAAAAGAAAATATATCAAAAATGAAAATATATCAAAAATGTGGGATGCCTGTACACTGTGCTTGGAGGGAAATTTATTGCATTATATCTTATTAGAAAAGAAGACTACAAATCTAAGCTGCCACCTTAAGAAACCATAAAAAGACTAGGAAATTAAATTCAAACAAAACGAAGGAAGAAAATAATAAAGAGCAGATATCAATGAAATTGAGAACAACAACAACAAAAAATCAGTAAAACCAAAAGCTGGTTCCTTGAAAAAGTAACAAAAGTGATAAAAAGCCAGCCAGGCGTGATGGCTCCCACCTGTAATCCCAGCACTTTGAGAGGCCTACATAGCAGATCACCTGAGGTCAGGAATTAGAGACCAGCCTGGCCAACATGGTGAAATGCCACCTCTACCAAAAAATACAAAACAATTAGCTAGGCGCAGTGGTGCACACCTGTAGTTCCAGCTACTGGGGAGGCTGAGGAGGAAGAATCGCCTGAACCCAGGAGGCAGAGGTTGCAGTGAGCCACGACTGCACCACTGCACTCCATCCTGGGTGACAGAGTAAGACCCTGTCACAAAAAAAAAAAAAAAAAAGAGAGAGGATATCACTACATACTTTACAGACATTGAGAAAATAAGGAGAAATAGTACAAACAACATTCTGCCCATAAATTCAACAACTTAGATGAAATGGACAAACTTCATGAAAGATTCAAACTGTCAAAGCTCACATAAAGAAAAAAAAGTACTGAATAAATGATACAGGTCACTAAAGAAATTGAATATGAGGCCGGGTGCAGTGGCTCACACCTGTAATCCCAGCACTCTGGGAGGCTGAGGTGGGTGGATCGCCTGAGTTTGAGACCAGCCTGGCCAACGTGGTGAAACCCTATCTCTACTAAAAATACAAATATTAGCCAGGCGTGGTGGCAGGCACCTGTAATCCCAGCTACTAGGGAGGCTGAGGCAGGAGAATCAACTGAACCCAGGAGGCTGAGGTTGCAATGAGCCGAGGTCGCGCCATTGCACTCCAGCCTGGGCAAAAAGAGCGAAACTCAGTCTCAAAAAAAAAAAAAAAAAAAGTAAAGAGAAAAAAGAAAAGAAATGGAATATGTTAAAACCTTATTCAACAAATGTTACAGTTAAAAAGCTTCCAACAACAAATATTCCAAACCTAGATTGTTTCACGGACAAACTCTATCAAGATATTTAAAAGAGGAATAATGTCATATTCTACACAAACTCTTACAAAATAAAGAGGAGGGTGCCCTTCCCAACTCATTTATGAAGCCAGCTTTACCCTGAGACCAAAATCAGACAGAGATATTGCAAAAGAAGAAAACTACAGTACAATATCCCTCTTGACTACAGATACAAAAATCCTCATGTCAAAATACAAGCAACTTAAATCCAGCAATCTATAAAAGGATAATATATCATGACGTGGATTTTATCCCAGAAATGCAAGACTGGTTCAATAGTCAATAATTATTCCATGTGTAATACTACACAGATGGTGTTATGGTTTGAATACGTGACCTCTCCAAAACTCAGGTTTGTAACTGAATCCCCACTGTGGTGGTATTAAGAGGCAGGGCCTTCGGGGAAGTGATTACGTCATTAGGGGTCTGCCCTCCCAGATGGATTAGTGCCTTATAAAAGGGCTGGAGAGAACTAGCTCAGGCCCCTTTTGCTTATCCACTCTTCCACCATATGAGGACACAAGATCTGCCCCTTTTGCTCTTTTCACCCCTTCCACCATGTGAGGATGCAGCAGAAGGCCCTCACCAGATCCCAAATATGAGTGCTTTGATCTTGGACTTCCCAGCCTTCAAACTATAAGAAATAATTTCTGTTCTTTATTACTCAGTCTCAGGTATTTTGTTATAACAGCACAAAATGAACTAAGCCAGAAATTGATACGAAGAAATGATGTCGTTGCTGTAATAAATACCTGAAACTGTGGAAGTGGCTTTTGAACTGGGTAATAGGTAGAGGCTGGAGTAGTTTTGAAGTGAATGCTAGGAAAAGCTTAGATTGCCATAAAAGGAGCATTAAGGATAGTTCCAGTGAGGGCTAAAAGGAAGAATGGAATGTTGGTAGAAATATGGATAGCAAAAGCCATTCTGATGATCTCTTAAACAGAAATGAGGAATATCGTATCAGAAACTGGAGGAAAGACCATTCTTTTTACAAAATGGCAAAAAAATTGGCTGAATTGTACCCATGTCCTACTGTGTCCAGAATTGGTGGGTTCTTGGTCTCACTGACTTCAAGAATGAAGCCGCGGACCCTCGCGGTGTTACAGCTCTTAAGGTGGCGTGTCTGGAGTCTGTCCCTTCTGATGTTCAGATGTGTTCGGAGTTTCTTCCTCCTGGTGGGCTCGTGGTCTCGCTGGGCTCAGGAGTGAAGCTGCAGATCTTCACCGTGAGTGTTACAGCTCATAAAAGCAGCGTGGACCCAAAGAGTGAGCAGTAGCAAGATTTATTGCAAAGAGTGAAAGAACAAAGCTTCCACAGTGTGGAAGGGGACCCGAGTGGGTTGCCAATGCTGGCTAGGGCAGCCTGCTTTTATTCTCTTATCTGGCCCCACCCACATCCTGTTGATTGGTAGAGCCCAGTGGCCTGTTTTGTCAGGGCGCTGATTGGTGCGTTTACAATCCCTGAGCTAGATACAAAGGTTCTCCACGTCCCCATCAGATTAGTTAGATACAGAGTTTCGACACACAGGTTCTCCAAGGCCCCACCAGAGCAGCTAGATACAGAGTGTCGATTGGTGCACTCACAAACCTTGAGCTAAACACACGGTGCTGATTGGTGTATTTACAAACCTTGAGCTAGACATAAAGGTTCTCCACGTCCTCACCAGAGCAGCTAGATACAGAGTGTCGATTGGTGCACTCACAAACCTTGAGCTAAACACAGAGTGCTGATTGGTGTATTTACAATCCCTGAGCTAGATATAAAGACTCTCCACGTCCCCACCAGACTCAGGAGCCCAGATGGCTTCACCTAGTGGATCCCGCACCGGGGCTGCAGGTGGAGCTGCCTGCCAGTCCTGCGCCGTGCGCTCGCATTCCTCAGCCCTTGGGTGGTCGATGGGACTGGGCACCGTGGAGTAGGGGGTGGTGCTCGTCGGGGAGGCTCAGACCGCACAGGAGCCCATGGAGTGGGTGGGAGGCTTAGGCATGGCGGGCTGCAGGTCCCGAGCCCTGCCCCGCGGGAAGGCAGCCAAGGCCCGGCGAGAAATCGAGCACAGCGCCGGTGGGCCGGCACTGCTGGGGGACTCAGTACACCCTCCGCAGCCACTGGCCCGGGTGCTAAGTCCCCCATTGCCCGGGGCCAGCAGGGCTGGCTGGCTGCTCCGAGTGCGGGGCCCACCAAGCCCACGCCCACCCGGAACTCCAGCTGGCCCGCAAGGGCCGCACGCAGCCCCGGTTCCCGCTCGTGCCTCTCCCTCCACACCTCCCTGCAGGCTGAGGAAGTGGGCTCCAGCCTTGGCCAGCCCAGAAAGGGGCTCCCACAGTGCAGTGGGGGGGCTAAAGGGCTCCTCAAATGCCACCAAAGTGGGAGCCCAGGCAGGGGAGGTGCCGAGAGCAAGCGAGGGCTCTGAGGACTGCCAGCACGCTGTCACCTCTCACTACCACCTTGTGAAAGGCAAAATTTAAGAGCTATAAACTAGGATATTTAGCAGAAAAAAATCTCTAAGCAAAGTGTTCAGGATACTGCATGGCTTCTCTTGGCTGCTTATAGTAAAATCCAAGGAGAGACATTGAGGTGAAGATGAAATTTATAATCAAAAAAGACAAAGAATGTAAAGATTTGGAAAATTCTCAACCAGGCCAGGTAAAGAATAAAAAAGCATGCTTAGGAGAAAAAAATCCAAGGGCGTGGCAAAGGTGTGACTGTTTCATCAAGACAGTGGAAGAATGACCCCAAAAGCTGTTGAGATCTTTGAGACAGCCATACCCACCACAGGTCCAGAATGCTAGGGCCTTGAGGGTAGAACTGTTTCAAGGGAGGGGCCCAGGGTACCTGTGGAGCCTCAAGGCTTGCTGCACAGCACCACCTCAAGTCTCTGCTCCCTGCATTCCAGTGCAGTGCTCCTTGCACCCCACCTGTAGTCCAAGTGGGCCCAGATGCTGCTAAGGCTGCCACTCCCAAAGGAACAAGCAGTAAGCAGCCTTCCCAGTGTCCACATGTTGCTAACTCTGCAGGCTGTGGAGGCATGGCTTCCTCCACCTAAATTTCCAAGGATGTACCAGAGAGCCTGAGGCCCAAGCAGAGAACTGTCACAGGGCAGGTCAGCAGCAGAGTCCACACGAAGGCAATGCCTAGTGGAGTCCGCGGTGGGGGGAAGGGGCAGGTCCACCAGAGAGAGTCTCCACAAGGGCAACACCCAGTAGAGGTATGGGGGCAGGGTTGCCCCCAAAACCCCAGAACCATAGTCACATAGTCACCAACCTGCAACTCCAGCCTGGGAGAACCACGGGTACCTGATTCCAACCGGTGAGAGGTACAGTGTGGACTGCACCCAAGAGAGGCTACAGGGGTGGAGCCACCCAGAGGAGCCTTGTGTCAGAGCAGGAGCACCGACATCTCGGTCAGATACCACCACTTTAGTTCCAGCTCCCTTTCTAGCCTCATGCATTTCAAGGAAATAACTTCTCTGCTAACTACAAGCAGCCAGAAAGAGCAGACAGTAAAACACAGATAAGACAGCTCGGGCCCAGAGGGAGGTGGGGGGGGAAGTCTCTTGAGTAACTGCCAAACTTCAGGCTCATACAATGGGCCCCAGTAAAACAGTGGGCCTTAATAAGCACATCCCTTTCCCTTCAGGTGCACTAAGATAGGGAAGCTAAAAGCAGACTCGGGAGGTATGCCTGTAGCTGCAGAAAAAAGTATGGGAACAGACACACAACTCTCCCTCCCAGATAAGCACAACAAAGAGACACAGAAGCAGTCCAAGCCTCCCACCCTGAATCCTAAAAAACTCTTAGTCTGTAAGACAGTGGGCCTAACTCTGCCAGAAGGTTCCTCTCAGGTTTGTTTTCTCTAAAATAAATCTGTCTTGACCAGCAAGCCACCTTTCGTGTTTCTTTCCTCTTTCTTTAATTCTTACACCTTGGGGACCCAACCCCCAACACAGTGTGTCCAGAAAGCAAGACAATTATTCTCAAGCCTTAAGATTTAATGTTGTTTGCCTGAGTTTTACACTTACTTGAGATCTGTCACTCCTCTCTTCTTGCCTGTTCCTCCCTTCATAATGAACACATCTGTGCTTGCCTCTCTCACCATTGCAGTATGTGTGTGTGTGTGTTTTATTTGATGCATAATAGATGTACATAGTTTCTGAGTACATGTAATAATGTAATACATTCATATAATTTGTAAAGATCAAATCAATGTACTTGGAATACCACTACCTTAAATATTTGTCTTTTTATGCTACAGCCATTCAAATTCTTCTCTTCTAGCTATTTTGTAATTTACAATGGATTATTGTAAACTACAGTTACCCTACTGATAGATACTATCTAACATTAGGTCTTATTTCTTCCATCAAACCATATATTTGTACCCACTAATTAACTTATCTTTATCCCCCTCCTCCTTTCTACCCTTCCCTCTGGTAACCACCAATCTACTCTTTATCTTCATGAGATCCACTTTTTTAACTCCCACACATGAGTGAGAACATGTGATATTTGTCTTTCTGCCCTTGGTTTATTTCACTTAACATAATGACCTCCAGTCCCACCCATGTTGCTACAAATGACAAGATTTCATTATTTTTGTGGCTGAATAATATTCCATTGTGCATATATACCACATTTTCTTTATCCATTTCTTTATCCATTCTTCCATTGGTGGGCATTTTGGCTACTATGAATGGTGCTGCAATAAACATGGGACTTCAGGTCTCTTTTCCATATATTGATTCCCCTTTTTTTGGATATATACTCAGTAGTGGAATTACTGGATCACATGGTAATCTATTTTTAGTTTTCTGAGGAACCTCCATACTGTTCTCCACAGTGGCTGTACTATTAATAATTTACATTCCCACCAACAGTGTAGACACTGTGTTTTGAAAGCAGGTAACTTGTTTGACTTCACAGGTTCACAGCTAGAGAGAAATCTGCCACAGGATGAAGCGTATCTTTGAGTCTCACCGTATCTGATTGAAATGATGTTTAGATGAGACTCAACTTTAGACTTTTGAGCTGGTGCTAGAACAAGTTAAGACTTCTGGAGCTACTGGAATGGAATGAATGTATTTGTATGTGAAAAGGACATAAACTTTTTGGGGGCGAGGGGCAGAGGCAGAGCACCAGTCTGAACGTGTGTCCCCTACAAAATTCACATTGAAACTTAATCTCCACTGTGGTGGTATTAAGAGGCGGAAGCCTTTGGGGATGTGATTAAGTCATGAGGGCTCTGCCTTAAGCAAGTGCTGGAGGGAACTACCTTAGGCCCCGTTTGCCCTCTTCCCCGCTTCTGCCATGTGAGTATGCAAGAAGGCCTCACCAGACACACACACACACACACACACACACACACACACACACACACACAAATGCCTTAATCTTGGACTTCCCAGCTTCCAGACTGGAATAAATAAATTTCTGTTCTAAATTACTCCGTCTGATGTAACAGCAGCACAAACAGACTAAGATGGATGGCAATTTATGTATTCTGCCATAAAGTATTCCATTGAATGATTAAACTACAGTTCACTAATCTCATTGTTTCCATTTTTCCCTATTTCAGTGTTACAATGAGCATACTTGAACATGTATCTTTCTGCAACCTCCTCATATTTAATGTGATGCCAGTCAACATCTTAACAGAAGTTTTCCAGAGAACTTGACAAGCTCCTGAAATTCAAATGAAAACAGGAACCAAGAACAGCCAAAAACCCTTTTGAAGACTAATAATAAGGAAATCCTGCCATATCAAAATACATTTTAATGTTCTAATAAAGTAGTATGGTATTGTTACAAGAGACATATCAATACAATAGAGAACTTAGGACACACATAGGTTTGGTATGTGATAGAGGTGACATTATAGATCAATGGAGGAAAAAAATGTTCAATAAGTGAATCCTCATATTGAAAAAGATAAAATTAGATCTAATGATATGGTTTGGTTGTGTCCCCATCCAAAATCTCATCCTGAATTGTAATCCCCATAATCCCCACACGTCAAGGGTGGGATGAGGTGGAGGTAACTGGATGATGGGGATGGTTTGCCCTATGTTGTTCTCATGATAGTGAGTGAGTTCTCACGAGATGTAATGGTTTTATAAGCATCTGGCATTTCCCCTGCTCGCTTCTCCCCCACCCCCCCCGCTGCTCTGTGACTAGGTGCCTTCTACCATGATTCTACGTTTCCTAAGGCCTCCCCAGCCATGCTGAACTGTGAGTCAATTAAACCTCTTTCCTTTATAAATCACCCAGTCTCCAGCCGTTCTTTTTCCTTTTCTTTTTGAGACGGAGTTTTCCTCTTGTTGCCCAGGCTGGAGTGCAATGGCGTGATCGCGGCTCACCGCAACCTCTGCCTCCCAGGTTCAAGCAATTCTCTTGCCTCAGCCTCCCGAGAAGCTGGGATTACAGCCACACGCCACCACACCCGGCTAATTTTGTATTTTTAGTAGAGATGGGGTTTCTCCATGTTGGTCAGGCTGGTCTCGAACTCCCGACCTCAGGTGATTCACCTGCCTCGGCTTCCCAAAGTGCTGGGATTACAGGCGTGAGCCTCCGGGCCCGTTCAGGCAGTTCTTTATAGCAGTGCGAAAACAGACTAATACAGACCTCAATCTCATACTACATGTAAAAATAAATTCCAGATGGACAAAAGACCTAAGTGTACAATGAAAAACCTTAAATCTTTCAGTAGAAAACATATAAGCATTTTTTTAAACCAGGGTGAAGAAGATTTCTTTAACAAGATACAAATAATACAAACTGTAGAAGAAAAACTACATTTTTAATTTAAAATCGTTTACAACAAAATTATATATTTCAAGGTAAAAAGACAAGACACAAACTAGAAGATGAAATTAAGTATTTATACAACGAAGGATCAGCATCTAGAGTATGTACAGCATTCTTAAAACTCAGTAAAACAGAAAAACAAAACAGCAAATAATATGAACCAGCAGTTCACCAAGAAAGAAGCCCAAATGGCCCCAAAACATATGAAGAGATGTTCAACTATACTAGTCAAGAAAATATAAATTTTAAAAAGATATTTGTATCCAACAGATTGGTAAAATATTATAAATTTATATATATAACACCAAGTGTCTTTTGGTTTTTTTTTTTTAAGTTCTGAATTGCATGTGCAGGATGTACAGGTTACATAGGTAAATGGTTGCTGTGGTGGTTTGCTGCACCTATCAACTCATCAACTAGGTATGAAGCCCAGCATGCATTAGCTATTTTTTCTGATGCTCTCCCTCTCCCTGCCCCCGACCCAACAGGCCCCTGTGTGTGTTGTTCCCTTCCCGGTGTCCATGTGTTCTCATTAACACCAAGTTTCAATAAGCAGAAAAACAAGACCTCAAATTCCTGGTGGGGCCAGGCGTGGTAGCCCATGCCTGTAATTCCAGCACTCTGGGAGGCTGAGGCGGGAAGATCACCTGAGGTCAGGAGTTCGAGACCAACCTGGCCAATATGGTGAAACCCTCATCTCTACTAAAAATATGAAAATTAGCTAGGCATGGTGGCGGCCGCCTGTAATCCCAGCTACTCAGGCGGCTGAGGCAGGAGAATTGCTTGAACCCAGGAGGCGGAGGTTGTGCAGTGAGCCGAGATCGCACCATTGCACTCCAGCCTGAGTCTGATGGGGACAGAGCGAGTTTCCATCTCAAAAAAAAAAAATATATATATATAGAGAGAGAGAGAGAGAGAGAGAGACAGTGCACACAGGAATTTCAGGAAAATGGTAACGTCTGGAGAGGAAAAGAGAAAGGGAGAGGTGGGTTGACCTTTCTTTGGTTTTTTGACTAAAAGCAACTCTAGAGCAAACATGGCAAAAAGTTAATATCTATTCATCTCAATGGTAAGTACAAAGGTATCTGTTATACTACTTTTATACTTTTCTGTAAATTCAAATTGTTTCATAATTGAAAATAGTTTTAACTGAGTTTTATAACGATTAAAAAATTAGGCCACGCACGGTGGCTCACGCCTGTAATCTCAGCACTTAAGGAGGCCAAGGCAAGTGGATTGCCTGAGGTCAGGAGTTCCAGACCAGCCTGACCAATATGGTGAAACCCCACCTCTACTACAAATACAAAAATTAGCTGGGCATGGTGGCATGCACCTGTAGTCCCTGCTACTAGGGAGGCTGAGACAGGAGAACCGCTTGAACTCAGGAGGCAGAGGTTGCAGTGAGCCGAGATCATGCAACTGCACTCCAGCCTGGCAACAGAGTGAGACTCCATATCAAAACAAACAAACAAACAAAATATGAATATTTTAGGTGTAGTACTGGTATTGTGGTTTTGGGGGAGTTGTTTGTTTTTTGCTTTCTTTTCAAGAGATGAGGTCACTTCATGTTGCTGAGGCTGGAGTGCAGTGACTATTCCCAGGTGTGATCATAATCCACTGCAGCCTCTTACTCCCAGCCTCAAGCAATACTCCCATCTCAGCCTCGGGAGTAGCTGGGACTACAGGTGCGAGCCACCATGCCTGACATTATTTTTTAATTGTGGTAAAATATAAATAACATAAAATTTACCATTTAAAACCATCTTAAGTGTACAGTTTAGTGGCATTAAGTACATTCACATTGTTTTGCAACCATCACAACCATCGATCTCAAGGACTTTTTCATCTTACCAAACTGAAACTCTGTACCTGTTAAAAAAATAACTCCCCAATCTCCCCTTCCCTTGGCCTCTGATAATCACTATTCTACTTTCTGTCTGTATGAATTTGACTATTCCGGGCACTTCATATAGACAGAAGCATACAAGCATTTGTTCTTTTGTGCTGGGCCTATTTCATTTGGCATAAGGTCTTCAAGGTTTATCTACATTGTAACATTCTAATGTGTCAGAATTTTATTACTTTTTAAGGTTAAATATTCCATTGTATGTATATTCCACATATTGCTTATCCATTCATCTGCTGATGGACATTTGAGTTATGTTTTAGAGTTCACATCTCTTTACTGAGATGCATACTCAACTATTTTTAAATTAAATTATAAGGTATCTGATATTTGCTTCAAAATAGTCCTGGCTGGGACGAAAAAGCTGTGGGACAGGGAGATAACAGATGAAATGGGATATAACTTTTCACTTATGAGAGCAGCAAAGATCAGAAACACTGATACCACCATATATACTGCCAGAATATGGGGAAACAAATTGTTTCATACATTGTTGGCAGGAATGCAAATTAATTTCTTTGGAGGGTTCTATCAAAGTTGAATTTGCAAATTTCCTTCAACCAAGATATAACTTCTAGGAATGTATCCTCATACATAAGCTCACACACATATGAAGAAGTGTATACAAGAATACTGACTGCAACAATGTTTACAACAGCCCAAGTCTGGAAACAATTTAAATGTCTATCAGTAGGGACTGACCGCAAAAATCATAGTACATTACAAAAACATGGAAATACAATGAAATACTATTTAACTTTAAAAATGAAGCAGTTCTACTTTTGAGATAGTATCCATAAATATGTTAAGGTGAAAAAAGCAAGCTACTGAAGAGTAACACTATTCAACCAGACATTCACGTGGTTCAATTTCTGGCTACCACAGATCAGAAAACCTAAAAACCTCCCACAACACAGGCCAGGCACCACACTGTGGCTCACGCCTATAATCCCAGCTCTTTGGGAGGCTGAGGCAGGTAGACTGCTTGAAGCCAGGAGTTCAAGACCAGCCTGGCCAACATGGTGAAATACCATCTCTACAAAAAATACAAAAAGAAATTTAGCTGTGTGTGGTGGTGTGTGCCTACAGTCACAGCTACTTGGGAGGGTGAGGTGGGAGATCACTTGAGCCTGGGAGGTAGAGGCTGCAGTGAGCTGTGATATCACACCACTGCACTCCAGCCTGGGAGACACTGCGAGAACCTGTCACTAAAAAAAAAAAAAAAATCTAGAAATGCTGGATAAATTATAACTAATCTCTTTTAAACACATAAGTAAGCTTAAAAGAAAAGGAAATTTCTTACTGAGGGGTAGGATGGAGAAAGGCACCTTTACTTTTTACTTTATCCACTTATTTTTATGTTATAATCAATGTGTATTACTTCTGAAATTAAAAAAAGAATGAAAGCACTCTGAAAAAAGCTGCTATGGATTTAATAATCAATGCCACCTCATGAGTAACTAAAGCAATGTAATCTTACAGCAACTTTTTGGGTATAGCAGCCACTTTTTTATCCAATTTAATTCAAAATTACTGACACCTCCTAAGTACAAGAGACTTAGTAGGTGCTGGCCTCTGGCTAATAGCAAAATGTGGTCCTTATCTTTTAAGGAGCTTAGAATATGTGAGGAAGAACAAGCAAGGAGACAAAAATATCTGTAATATAGGACAGAACATGAAACTCCTCATTCTCTGCACCAAAATTTGAGAACTAAATGTTTAAAATCCCAGTTTCCAGTTAGTATCCCATCAGAGCCCAAAACCAGCTAGTCAGACATTACAGTTGACCCTTGAACAACACTAGTTTGAACTACAAGGGTCCACTTATACAAGGATTTTTTTAACTAAACATGGATCAAAAATACAGAATTCATGGGATCTGACACTCACATACATGAAGGGCAGACTTTTCATATAAGCAGCATTTCAGTATACCCTGAAGAGTGGGTGGGAGGTGGGTATTCTGGAACCAGTCTCCTATGTATACCATATACTGAGGAACGAGCGTATTTTAGACTTTCCATTACAGCTTATTTTGTTTTGTTTCATTTTGTTTTGAGTTCATCCACCCATAAAGCGTTTTTTTTTTTCCAGATGGAGTTTCACTCTTGTTGCCCAGGCTGGAGTGCGATGGCATGATCTTGGCTCACTGTAACCTCCGCCTCCTGGGTTCAAGCGATTCTCCTGTCTCAGCCTCCAGAGTAGCTGGGATTACAGGCATGCGCCATCATGCCCAGATAATTTTGTATTTTTAGTAGAGATGGGGTTTCTCCATGTGGTCAGGCTGATCTTGAACTCCTGACTTAAGGTGATCCGCCTGCCTCAGTCTCCCAAAGTGCTGGGATTACAGGTGTGAGCCACCACGCCCGGCCCCCATAAAGCATTTCTGACAATGACTGCACTTACTCACTAGTGGCAAAACTGTAGTTATACATACAGTTTTTTTGTTTTTTTTCCTGAGACAGAGTCACGCTCTGTCGCCCAGGCTGGAGTGCAGTGGCGGGATCTCACTCCAAGCTCACTCCAAGCTCACTCCAAGCTCCGCCTCCCGGGTTCACGCCATTCTCCCGCCTCAGCCTCCCGAGTAGCTGGGACTACAGGCACCCACCACCACGCCTGACTAATTTTTTGTATTTTTAGTAGAGACGGGGTTTCACCATGTTAGCCAGGATGATCTCAATCTCCTGACTTCGTGATCTGCCCACCTCGGCCTCCCAAAGTGCTGGGATTGCAGGCGTGAGCCACCGCGCCCAGCCACATACAGTTATTAGCACACAATTTCCATAGCCTTTGTGATTTCATCCCACAAATGAATCCTCAATTGTTTTCTTCCTTTGGTTTGTATATCTGCTAATACTGCCACATTGATTATATCAATACTACTCAGTCAAAAATAACTAAATCCTCCCCACAGTTCTATAATTGCTAATTTGAAAATTAAATATAAATACAGCTGTGATAGATTCAAGATTCTTCTCCATCTCCAATCAAGAACATCCTACAGGCAACAGTCAGACACTGGTGAAAAGGATTATGGCACAGAAAGATTTATTCTCACTTACTAAGAGCACAAATACAGCTGAAAAAAAGGAATCCTTCCTCTAAAAGTGACTAAACCATGAAATTTACAAACTTATGGCAGTTAGAATAAAAACCCCAAAATCAACACACATTCAATCTTTGGCAATCTAAAGGGGTTTTTAAAATATCAAAAACTTAGAAAAGTTCAAACATTCTGTTCATGCCAGTGTAGTCCACCTTTGCCCATGAGAACACTGTTATAAGCTGTTGATGATTTCCAGTTCTAAAAAGGTTCCAGAGGCAGTCTTTTAGGTTGCAGAGCTGGTCAACATCACCTATTTCTCTTGAGGCAGTAAATTAGCTGTATAGCCCAGGAAAATTACTCTACCCAATCCCAGCAGTTAGGAAAAATTCAGAGTAATCACATGGCCACAATACTGTTTATTGTTCAATCTTGCCCTTTATGAAACTGGACATGGCAACTGCTGACACATACAGGCAATAGCTCTGGTTTCAGACAAAGATAATAATAAATCTTTAAATATTATGTATCCGGCCGGGTGTGGTGGCTCATGCCTGTAATCCCAGCACTTTGGGAGGCCGAGGCGGGTGGATCACCTAAGGTCAGGAGTTCAAGACCAGCCTGACCAACATGGAGAAACCCTGTCTTTACTAAAAAAACAAGAAAAAAAAAAAATTAGCCGGGTGTGGTGGTGCATCCCTGTAATCCCAGCTATTTGGAAGGCTGAGGTAGAGAATCACTTGAACCCGGGAGGCAGAGGTTGCGGTGAGCCAAGATCGTGCCACTGCACTCCAGCCTGGGCAACAAGAGCAAAACTCTCTCTCTCAAAAAAAAAAAAAAAAAAAATATATATATATATATATAAAATGTACCAACTCATAGAGGGTTGCCAGACTGGGAAAATAATACTTACCTATGAGACACCAGTAAAAGCAAATACCATGAGGTTAGGATGTTGACTGTCTATAGCCTGGATGCCCTAAAACTGTATGAATACCTTCAAAGAAACTCACTGACATATTTCTGGTAGAACACTGAAGCATCACAAGCGATCAGACTTGCATCTCATCCACGACAACCTGATAATTACCAGTGTATTCCAAAAGTCAGGAAAGAATCAGTGTTATTTCCTGCCTTCAGGTTCTCTGGAGGCTTTCCTAAATGCTAAACCAGTCCAAGAAGTAAAAATGTCTAAATATCAGTAAAGGATTGCTCCAACTCCTGTTTTGATGTGCCTCTTTAAAACAAAACAAACAAAAAAAGTTTAAAAAGAAAGAAACAAAGGCCCAAATAAGAATAGCATATTAAGGAAAAAAAAAAGATAAAACATAGAATTGAAAAGAAAAACCAGTAAGAATGCTATTTAGTAGGGGCAGTAAAGAGAAATGGTTGATTAGTCTGGCTCCGGAGCCCTGGAGCCAGCATGCCTAGCTTACTGCCTGTGTGATCTTGAGCAAGTTTTTTAACTCTGCCCTACTTTCCTCTTCTGTACAATGAGAGTAATAAAAGTAACAATCTCAGAGTCAAAGAATAAATAAGTTAAATCACATAAAACAGCTAGAATTTGGCCACTTTTAACTAAATAGATAAAAGTCCAAAATTTTACTACTACTCTGTTGATGAGGCTGTTGGAAAACAGGCAGTCTCACAGAGTAATTAGTACTAAGCCTTAGGGAGGGCAATTTGGAAATCACACTTTTGAGAATTTATCCCACTGGCTCTCTTGACCAGGTGGGGAAAAGACAGATACACCACGTTTTTAATTTTATACTGGAAAGCCAAATGCCCATGAAGAGACATTAAATCAAGAATGGCAAATTCACACACACAAAAAATAAAAATAAAAATAAAAAAAGAAATTAAAGAATGGCAAATTGAAAACATGGAACACTATGCAGCAGTTTTTTTAAAAAAATAGAATGACGACACTGATTTTTTAATAGGAAAAATACATCTAAGATAACCAAAAAATGCAAGATGTAGAACAGTGGAAAGTATGTAACCCTTTGCATAAAAAGAGACTGAAAAACTAGGAAACATCTTTGCTTGTTCTGCACCAAGAGAAACTAAGCGGGAAGGAACTGGACAGATAGAAGACTAGATGTGAGAAAAACTTCCGTGTGTGTGTGTGTGTGTGTGTGTGTGTGTGTATTTTTTAGCTATATATTTTACCTATTCAAATATTAAATTTTAAAAAGTACTTTTAAAGTATCAGAAATACAGTTCAAGAACTCAAATGTTGGCCAGGCGCGGTGGCTCACGCCTGTAATCCCAGCACTTGGGAGGCCGAGGCGGGCGGGTCACCTGAGGTCGGGAGTTCGGGACTAGCCTGACCGACAGGGAGAAACCCTGTCTCTACTAAAAAAATACAAAATTAGCCAGGCGTGGTGGTGCATGACTGTAATCCCAGCTACTTGGGAGGCTGAGGCAGGAGAATCGCTTGAACCCAGGGGGCGGAGGTTTCAGTGAGCCGAGGTCGCGCCATTGCACTCTAGTTTGGGCAACAAGAGCGAAACTCCGTCTCAAAAAAAAAAAAAAACAAAAAAAAACAAAAAAAAAACACACCTCAAATGTTAGCTGCAATTATGTTGTTATTATTATTAGCAAATTCAAAATACCTCCTTTCTGAAGACTTTTTCTTACTCCCTCTGCACAGAAACCTCATCTCCCTCCTCTAGCTACCAAGTTATTGTTTAAGGAATTTATTACTTTCTACTCCAGTGCAAGTAGAGTAAGGGGTTGGTCAATGTTTCATTCATTTTTAATATCCAAGAAGCCTTGCTTGCGCATAGTAGGTACAAACATTTTGGAGTAACAGTAACCTTACAAGTACTCCGAAGAAAAAGGTGACCATTTATAAAAAGATTGTACTCTGTCATTAATCCTAAGACCTGAAAATTGAAGAAGTTTAATAACTGATAGCAACTTGTAGTTGCTAATATTCTTTCAACTACTGCCCATCCAAAATCGCCCCTTTCACTTTTTCCTTTTTTCTCAGACTGTCCCTGACATTGACATCATGTTCCAAGCCACGACCCTACATGTACCAACTCTCTGTAACTCACTGCAAACTCTGAAATGTCTTTTCTCATAAGTCCCAACATCTGATGCATCGCTTCTGTCAAAAGGGCATTTGTTGTCTCCTTTTAGACAGAGGTTCACGTATCAGTGAGTGAACAAAGTGCCCTTAACTGGAGAAGACCTAACACTTGATTCCTGGTTCGCTCAGTATTTTGTTTGTTCTCCTGGTATGGAGGGTATTCTGTAACTGACTGCTCAGTAGCCCAATTCTAAATGTCATTCCAGCATACCAAATACTCCACTGACAGCTCAACAGTCACTTTTCATGCAGGCCCCTCCCCTTCCCTCCTCCCTCAACCCTCAAGAGCTCCTTCTCTCACAGTGACAGACACACTGGCAGTTCAGAAGACCTTTTCCTCAAGCGTCCTTCCCTGCACGTACAAGACCACCTCCCCAGCTCTCATCATCCCGCGAGCCATTACGGTCCCCAATAACATCCCCTCCCAGCCAATCCAAATCACAACCTAAGTCTCTTCCCAAGAACCAGGCTTTACAGCCTTTCCCAACAAGTACACACTTGACAGCTCGACACGAGCTTCTCCAAAAATCATTTCCCCTCACTCCCCTCCTACCCCATACACTGGCTCTTTTCTCGCTATCATTTACCCACCCTGGCTTCCCCAAAATTCACAGCCCGGTTTCCTAAACATGCTCTCCGCTCTCCTCTCCCCTCTTTCTCCTCCCCACCCCCTTTCCACCGCTGACAGCTCAGTCACCTCCATCCCCCCGTGGCTGCACCCTCCCCCGCACCCTCCCCTTGACAGCTCAGAGTGGGCTCCCAGTGCTCCGCTCCAGGCCCTCCCGCGACGTCCCCGGCCCAGGGTCGCCTCGCCCGCGGGGAGGGCTCCACTCACCCGCTCTCCCGCATCACGTTGCTGTCCCCGCAGTCGCAGGCGCCCCCGGCCTGGCTGCGGAACATGTTGAAGTCGTGTCCGGTGTGGTCGCCCTGGTGGAAGCACTCGGCGCACAGCGACATGCAGGGCGAGATGCCGCACGTCCGGCAGCGGTAGGCCACGAAGTTGGCTGTCCAGACCAGGCCGCAGAGCGCCGCGGGATCGTAGGCCCGCACCGCCGCGCAGAACTCGTCGTAGCCGCCGCCGCCCGCCAGAAGGCACTTACACCACTCCAGGGCCTCCTCCTCGGCCGCCCCCGGACCGCCCCCGCCTCCGGCCGCCGCCGCGTCCTCGCCGCCAGCAGCCGCGGCCAGCGGCCGCTCGGCGCTCAGCACCCGCTCCAGCAGCGCCTGCAGCTCCTCAGCACCTGCGCGGTTGTCCGGCCGGCTGAGGGCCGCCTTGAGGTGCGCGGCGGTGGCCGCCTTGTCTAGGGCCAGCCCCGGCGCGGGCAGCTCGGGCTGTGACGGCTGCTGGCCCCCGACGGCCGCCGCGGCCGCCGCCGCCATGATGAGAGCTCAGAATTTGGAGAGTCCAGGGCCAGCGGCTCCTCCAGGGAGAGTGAGGGAATAGACTGCTGCGATTGCTCGGCCCGCCCAACTCTCGCGATACCCGGAGCGTCCGCGCTCCTCCGCCCGCAGCCCCGCCCCTACACACGCCCCCTCGGGCTGCAGAGCCTTCCTCCCGCCCCTCTCTCCTGGGCGCCTCTGGACCAAGCTAGGCTCCTAACTTTCTAAGTTAAGAGCTACTGAAATAAAGGACTCACCTTATAGGAAATCTTTAATAAGGGCAATTATTTCTTTATTTGCATAGACTACAGGAATTATTCACATCATCTTTCAGATGTACTTTAGGCATCTGCATTTTGTCTGAGATGTACATTCCTACTGTTATCAAAGTCCAGCGGGCGATAGAATGAGACCCCAACTTAAGGAAAACAAAAACTGTAGGAAAAGCAATCCAAAGAAGAACAGAAGGCCAGGCGCGGTGGCTCACGCCTGTAATCCCAGCACTTTGGGAGGCCGAGGCAGGCGGATTACTTGAGGTGAGGAGTTTGAGATCAGCCTGGCTGACATGGTGAAACCCTGTCTCTACTAAAAATACAAAAATTAGCCGGGCATGGGGGCGCACGCCTGTAATCCCAGCTACTCGGGAGGCTGAGGCAGGAGAATCGCTTGAACCCAGGAGGCGGGGGTTGTAGTGAGCCGAGATCGCCCCACTGCACTCCAGCCTGGGTGACAAAGCGAGACTCCGTCTCTAAAAACAACAACAACAACAACAACAAAGAAGAACAGGGGTGTTTCCAATCCATAACCTTGTGTTTGAAATGAATGAAACATAATTAAAACAGGTTATTCCTGGTCTTCTACATTAGTTAAGTATGTCACGATCATCATATAACAGTGATAAGTTAAATTTGCTCAATAATTTTACGAATCACTAAATTATAAACTAAATAAAACTTTATGTATTAACTTTACATGCTAAAACTTTGTATGTTTTAACTCATTTGATTCTCATAACAGATAACTTTGAATTCTACTATTCCTAGAAGTAGCAGCCTCAGACACTTCTCTACTTCGTCATCGTCCATTCACTCTTTTTCTTCTTCCTTTAATAATGCAAAGAGGTGTCCATCCACAGGCTTAAACGCAATCCTGCAATCCTTTTACTTAACCACTGGATCCTGCCTTCTCAGGATCCCAACTCCATCCAATATCCTCTTGCATTTTTAACCCCTTTCTTTCTATTAGCTCAATTCTTGTCAGAATTTGTCTCCTCCTGTCTTAAAAATAATTGAAAAAATAATAAAGCTTCCCCCATTACTAAGCATCCAACCATTCTTTTCGTAGGCCACCTTTCTCTTTCTCTTTCTTTTCTTCTTCTTTTTTTTTTTTTTTTTTTTTTTTTTGAGACAGGGTCTCACTGTCGACCAGACTGGAGTGCAGTGGCGCAATTTCAGATCACTGGAAGCTTTGCCTCCCGGGCTCAAGCGATTTTCCCACCCCAGCCACCCGAGCAGCTGGGACCACAGGCTCGCGCCATCAGACCCAGCTAATTTTTGTATTTTTAGTAGAGACAGGGTCTCCTTATGTTGCCCAGGCTGGTCTCAAACTCCCGTCTCAAGCAATCCGCCCATCTCGGCCTCCCAAAATGTTGGGATTACAGGGGTGAGCCACCGCTTCCGGGGCCACGTTTAATTGTTCACATTTACTCTTTCTTCTTCCTAAATTTCCATTCGCTCCACAATCTGCTACAACTTGATTTCTGCTCCTACTTTATGAAGCCCGACCTCTTTCCAGTATTTGACACCACTACCTATTCTTTTATTTTCATTTCCACTGTCTTTTTTTTTTTTTTTTTTTTTTTTGAGACAGGGTCTCACTGTCGACCAGACTGGAGTGCAGTGGCGCAATTTCAGATCACTGGAAGCTTTGCCTCCCGGGCTCAAGCGATTTTCCCACCCCAGCCACCCGAGCAGCTGGGACCACAGGCTCGCGCCATCAGACCCAGCTAATTTTTGTATTTTTAGTAGAGACAGGGTCTCCTTATGTTGCCCAGGCTGGTCTCAAACTCCCGTCTCAAGCAATCCGCCCATCTCGGCCTCCCAAAATGTTGGGATTACAGGGGTGAGCCACCGCTTCCGGGGCCACGTTTAATTGTTCACATTTACTCTTTCTTCTTCCTAAATTTCCATTCGCTCCACAATCTGCTACAACTTGATTTCTGCTCCTACTTTATGAAGCCCGACCTCTTTCCAGTATTTGACACCACTACCTATTCTTTTATTTTCATTTCCACTGTCTTTTTTTTTTTTTTTTTTTTTTTTGAGACGGAGTCTCGCTCTGTCTCCCAGGCTGGAGTGCAGTAGCTTGATCTTGGCTCACTACAAGCTCCGCCTTCCGGGTTCACGCCATTCTCCTGCCTCAGCCTCCCGAGTAACTGGGACTACAGGCGCCCGCCACCAAGCCCGGCTAATTTTTTTGTAATTTTAGTAGGGACAGGGTTTCACCGTGTTAGCCAGGATGGTCTCAATCTCCTGACCTCGTGATCCGCCCACCCCGGCCTCCCAAAGTGCTGGGATTACAGGCGTGAGCCGCCGCGCCCTGCCTCTCCACTATCTCTTCTTTGGGTTTCTTTGACATCACCACTCCTGTGAGAATTGCAAGCGACACAAATGACCTAAAAATTGGGAAACAAAGTTACAATAAAATAAGGCATGAGAATGGAGAAGGAGGTAAAGGTGAATGGAGATCGCTACTTTTTGAGCCGAGACTTGGGAAACAAGAAGAGTCACTCTGGGCCATACAACAAAGTGACTGTGACTTTCTCTCCCGCATCCCTTTCACTCTGTCTTTCCCCATCCTTTGAGGGCCCGCAGGTACTCATGGCAAACTAGAGGGTAATGAGCACGCGACAGGCGGCGAGGACTGGCTGTGGGTCAGCGAGTAGCGCAGGCTTTGCAGGCGGAGGGGATGGGGCAATGAGGCCCCCAGGTGGCCAGCGGAACCCCGGCTCAAGATAAACGCTGCAGCTCGGCGCCGGGCCGCTGGGCGGCGAGCGCGTGCGCGCGTGCGGCCTGGCGCTTCCGGCACCGGCCGAGGTGCGGGTCGCTTCCAGAGGTGCGTGGTCGTAGCGCGAGGGATCCTGGGGCTGCTCCAGCAATGCGCCGCCGCCGTCTCCTGGGGCGGCTTGGGTTACCCGGGAGGTGGGTCAGAGGCTCGTCCCGTGCCCTGCGTCCGGGCGTCTCCTTAGGGCGCGTCTTCGGGTCCGGCCAGCGGTGCTGAAAAAGGGAGAAGGTTGGGGGTAGGGAGGAAACAAGATCCCAGTTCAATAGATTTCTCCGCAGATCCTGTGCCTTCAAACCCTACGAGTCCATACTTTAAAACAAAATGAAGAAAGTAAGGCTTAAGGAACTAGAGAGTCGCCTGCAACAAGTGGATGGATTTGAAAAGCCCAAGCTACTTCTAGAACAGTATCCTACCAGGCCGCACATTGCAGGTAGGGCGGCTGGTTCACCACGCCCCGGCTTTCGGCGTTAGTCCAGTCTACTCTGTGATAAAAATAGAACAGTTATTTGGATACAGAGAATGTCTAGAGAAATTCTGCCCTAAGATCACCTGTCGCGTTAGAGAGGCCTTCCTTGACACTGCAGCTCAAGGCACACCCTCCACAGACATACACACTATCGTTTTACTGTCTAGTTTTCTGCATATCCCTTAACACTGCCAGACATCTTTTTAATGTGTTTTTTTCTCTTCTCACATTACAATCTCTCTGAGGACAAGGAATTTGTTAGTCTTGTTCATACTTGAATTCCCAGTGCCCAGAAGAGTCGCTGGTACTATTTAGGAGCTCAGTAAACATTTACTAAATAAGGATCAGTTTCCCATTGCTACTAATTGCCTACGCAAGGATTCTTGTGTTATATACTCTGCCCTAGAAATGAATACCAGAGTTGATAGTGGAATGATAGTTTAACAAAATCAGAGTATGTGCTGTGTAAAGATGAGCATGCATATTTTAACAGATTTTCTGAGCATTAGCATTGTTGCTTCATGCCAGACATTGATACTGGGAGTACAAGAGAGAATACAGGACAACATATATTTATGTTACCGAAGTCATTGGGAAGCCTTAGGGGAAAAAAAATTTATTATTATTATTTTTTGAGATAAGGGTCTCACTCTGTCACCCAGGCTAGAGTGCAGTGGCATGATCACGGCAACTGCAGCCTTGACCTCCAGGACTCAAGTGATCCTCCTACCTAAGCCTCCCAAGTAGCTGGGACTACAGGCATGCACCGTCATGCCTGGCTAATATTTTTTATTTTTTGTAGAGACAGCGTCTTGCTATGTTGCCCAAGATGGTCTCAGACTCCTGGGCTGAAGCGATCTTCCCACTGGGGCCTCAAGAAGTGCTGAGATTACAGGCATGAGCCACTGAGGCTGGCGCCTTAGGAAAATTAATTTTCTGAGAGTACCTGCAAAGAGTTTTTTCCAGTTCCAAAATAGTTGTTTCTAAGTTGCCAATGAAAGTCAAGGAGAATACATGTGTATTTACACTTAACTCCAAGATACTGTCATGATTCCAACCAAAAATTCACACAAAACTACTGTGTCTAGGTTAAGACCAGTTTTCTCAAATAATGACTTACTAGTCTTCTGACTGTAGGTTTTTTTAGTGGAATCCAGTTTAAAAAATAATAACAATCTGGCCAAGTACAGTGACCCACCCCTATAATCCCAGCACTTTGGGAGGCCAAGGCAAGAGGATGACGAGCCCAGGAGTTCAAGATCAGCCTGGGCAATACAGTGAGACCCCAGCTCTTAAAAAAAAAAAATTAGCCTAGTGTGGTAGTATGTGCCTATAGTCCCAGCTGCTGATACTAAGGCAGGAGAATTGCTTGAGCCCTGGAATTTCAGGCTGCAGTGAGCTCTGATCCGCCACTGCACCCCAGCCTGGGTGATAGAGATAGACCCTGTCTCTGAAAAAAAACAACAAAAAACTTCTGGATCCGCAGGAATCAGTGGCCAACAGTCCTTGCTGGGTTCAGATATCTTCAGGGAAATATCGGTGGTGGTGGTATTCATGTTTGACCTTCAGTGTATCTAACACCCAGTAGTTCTATTATCAGGTCTCATTTGTAGATTATGAATATATATGTCTGTAGATCATGAGTATATGTGTCTAAAGGCTACATTGTGGAGCTTATGGTGCTTGTGTTCTGGTGACAAACTTGTTAAAACAAAGTTCTGTGGCTAGGCACAGTGGCTCATGTCTGTAATCCGAACACTTTGGAAGGCCGGGGTGGGAGGATCACTTGAGCCCTGGAGTTCGAGACGAGCGTGGGCAATATAGTGAGAACCTGTGTTTAAAAAAAAAAGAAAAAAAAAGATTCTATGTCTTTGTGATGCTAATGCTTGTTTGATAGTGGTTCCTAGTCTTATAGATTTCACAGATAAGTAAAATTTCAAAACAATTTTGGAAATTGATAGAGTTGCCAAATTTATGTCGACAAAAAAGGATTTTTTTAAAAACTATTTACTCTTACCTTCTTTCTTAAAAATATTTCAGCATCAAAGAAAGAACCGATATGAGTATATGGCAATGTTTTTAACAAGCTGAGGAAAAACTAAACATTTTGACTTTTTTTTATTTTACCTCAGAGACTGGTCACAGTTTTGTCATTCTTGGCATTGCTAGCAGAGACTGGTTTTTGAGAAACACTGGTGGGTATTAGCTTCCTTTATGGTGCCTCTTACTACATACCAAATCATTACCCCTTATCTTTTACAAAAATAATCTGGAATGGCATTTGGGGAGGACTAAGTAATGCAACACAAGAAATTATTTTAGAAAGAGTCATTTGCACAAATTAGATTTTAGTCACCGGCTTGCTTACTTATTCTTTTTTTTTTTATTTTTTAGCATGTATGCTCTATACAATCCATAACACTTATGATGACATTGAAAATAAAGTCGTTGCAGATCTAGGATGTGGTTGTGGAGTACTTAGCATCGGAACTGCAATGTTAGGAGCAGGGTACGTAACGCAATATATGCTATTTGGGTATTGGGTGGCTTTAATAAGGAGCATCAATGGGATTAACTGAATTATATTTATGAGACTCCACAGAATGAGATATAGGAAGCAAAAATCTGATACTGAATACATTTTGAATGGGCAGAAGATCTAAACAAACTACAAAAATTAAATAAAAATGGTGAAAGCAGCAGTTCCTTTTATACAAACCTGAGTTTCCAACCCCTGCCGGGTTTGGAAATTACGCTGTTACACTTGACTGGGCACAGTGGCTCATGCCTGTAATCCCAACACTTTGGGAGGCCAAGGTGGACAGATTACTTGAGCCCAGGAGTTTGAGACCAGCCTGGGCAACATGGTGAAATCCCATGTCTACAAAAAATACAAAAATTAGCTGGATGTGGTGGTGTGTGCCTGTGGTCCCAGCTACTTGAGAGGCTGAGGTGGGAGGATTGCTTGAGCAGTGCAAGATGGCACCACTACACTCACCTGGGTGGCACAGCAAGATCCTGTCTGAAAAAAGAAAAAAAAAAGAAGAAGAAAACACTCACTCTTACTTTGCTAATTGGGTTAAAAAGATATATGGTTTAAAAAAAAAACAGCTAATTTTGGTTTTGTTTTTACTTGGGAGCTATAAGTCGCCACTCTTTGTATGTGTTTTGTATTTATAGGTTGTGTGTTGGATTTGACATAGATGAAGACGCATTGGAAATATTTAATAGGAATGCAGAAGAGTTTGAGTTAACAAATATTGACATGGTTCAATGTGATGTGTGCTTATTATCTAACAGAATGTCCAAGTCATTCGATACAGTAATTATGAATCCTCCCTTTGGGACCAAAAATAATAAAGGTTTGTAACAAGAATCGGGTATATTGGTATATTTATAGAAAAGATTTTAAAACCATTTTTAAGGCCAGGCGCAGTGGCTCAGGCGTGTAATGCCGGTGCTTTGCGAGGCTGATACAGGAGGATCATTTGGGGCCAGGAATTGGTAGCCATCCCGGGCAACATAGTTAGACCCTGCCTCTACACACACACACACACACACACACACACACACACACACACACACACACACACACACACATTTTAATTTCCCAAGTGTGGTGGTGCGCCTATAGTCCTAGCTACTCAGAAGGTTGAGGTGGGAGGATCACCTGAGCTCAGGTATTCGGGGCTGCGATGAGCTATGAATGTGCCACTGCACTCCAGCCTTGGTAACAGCAAGACCCTGTCTAGAAAAAATTAAACAAAAATAAAAACCATTTTTATCACTGTTTGGGCTAAGTGATTTTATCACTCTTCATTAAATAAACCAAGGCTAAGTGATGTTATTACTCTTCATTAAGTAAACCAATCTCTTATTTGTATAGTTCTTATAATTTACATTTCAATTTGTTTAATGCATGGCTAAGAAACTGAGTTTTTCAACTTTCATTTTTACAAATTTGTATTAAGTAAACAAAGATAGTCATGTCATTTATTGTATATCTCCCATTTGCTTTCAGGAATAATTTGCCTAACCCTTATGAATGAATATGAAACATAGAAAGAATTTTATACTTTCAGAATCTGTTTTTTAATGTCTTAACAGACCCAAGGGTTTCTACATGTGCCCATCAGTAACAGTGACTCACCGTGGCTGTTAATTTTGTGTGTACTGTGGGCAAGGAGGTTAGGAAGTCAGTGAGGGTAGGAAAAGACATGCATAGTTTGGCCGGGCGTGGTGGCTCACGCCTATAATCCCAGCACTTTGGAGGCTGAGGTGGGTGGATTACCTGAGGTCGGGAGTTTGAGACCAGCCTGACCAACATGGAGAAACCCCGTCTCTACTAAAAATACAAAATGAGCCAGGCATGGTGGCACATGCCTGTAATCCCAGCCGCTAGGGAGGCTGAGGCAGGAGAATCACTTGAATCCGGGAGGCGGAGGTTGCGGTGAGCTGAGATCATGCTATTGTACTCCAGCCTGGGCAACAAGAGCGAAACTCAAAAAAAAAAGACATGCATAGTTTAAAAAGTACCCTGCCCCCACCAAGATGATTCTGAATAGTACTCTATGCATTTCCTTCTCCCCTTTTTGAAGTCATTAATGTTGGAATATAATATTAAAAATTTTACTTTATCCTTATTTAACCAAGACCGTATAATTCTGGTTTTATTCTACCAGCCTTAAAATAATATTTTGATAGTTTATTTGTACCCTTATTGCTAAAAGATTTCAAGGTGGCTATTTTGAAGTTTGGAAGAAAATGTTTCTAAATCCTACTAACTTAATCTTCTGTTTTGAGAAGAGGTAAATAGGAGCTTTTTTTCTACTCTTCACAGGGACAGATATGGCTTTTCTAAAGACTGCTTTGGAAATGGCAAGAACAGCAGTATATTCCTTACACAAATCCTCAACTAGAGAAGTAAGTTCAAATCATCTGATATTCTGTGGCATTGATTTTTAAATTCATGACAATGTTTTTAGGATTTGCTGTGAATACTAGATACCACAGTATCTATTTCTCCTGACCATTTTGACATGTGAAACTTAAATTTTCCACTTAACCAGCTAGCATCTGATTGGCCTTTTTCCAGTCTATAAGACTTATTTCCTCAAAGATTTTTTTCAGACAGGAACTGTTGCCAGAGGAGAGACTATAACTCAGGAGTAGAAAAGTGTGTTGTAACTAGGATTACTGTATGTTTTGGTTTCTCTGAGTAAGTCTTAGTTGATCCCTTTTGTCCCATTGTCCTGGTGTGGCTTGATGTACTTAAGGGAGGCAGTAAGACCAGGTTTTCAGAACACTTGAGCCTGGAGCTAAACAGATCTGAGTTCAGAAATCACCTATTCTTACTTTTGCAGCATATAACACATGGAGAGGTGTATAAGTTGTAGTCCAGGAAACTGGGGGAAGGGGCAGTACATTTTTTTAGTGTCAGTATATTTTTTTAGTGTCAGTATAACACAATAGTTAGGAACAGAGATTCTGAAGCCAGACCAGATTCTCTGGGTTCAGATCCAAGTTCTGCTGCCTCCCAGCTGTTTTCTTGGTCAAGGTAATTGAGTTTCATCATCAAGGTAATTGAGCTTTTGTCATCTATACTATCCTCACCTGTACTCTAAGTGTAAGGGACTGAGAGTACCAATTGTACTTCATAAGAATTGTGAGGATTACATGAGTTAATATTTACAAAGCACTTAGATCAGTGTCTGACATGTGTAATTGCTATGTGTTAGCTATTATTATTTAAATCATACATGTATTCAAAGATTTTAAAGTGCTTTTGTAGGAAAAATACTTAATTCATGTAAATACAGTACATAAGAACCCAGTTGGAAATAATACATTCTAGTTACATGGTAATGTGATAACCTTTTAAAACGCATAAAATATAACAGCTAAAAAGAACTATACTGCTAATAATAAGTAGTGGTACATGTAGGCAAGCAACAGGACACAACATAGCTAGTAAATAAATCCTCACTCACTATATATGAAAGCAAACACCAGTAAACATTGGTATCCAAACCTGTGTCCCCAAGAACACCCTCAGGTTTGATGATTCACTAGGAAATCTCACAGGACTCAGCATCTAGTCTTATTCATGGCTATGATGTATTACAGTGAAAGGATATAGAGCAAAATCAGCAAGGAGAAAGGTGCATTAGGCAGAGAATGGGGTAAACCAGGGCCAGGCTTCTGGAGTCTTCTGCCAGTGGAATAACACAGGACACAATTAATTTTCCCAGCATGAATTATTGATAACACATGTGAAACATTGCCAACCAGGGAAGCTCATTAGAGACTCAGTGCCCAGGGCTTTTATTAGGGACTGATCATGTAGGCAATTCCCTTTCTGACACATACCCAAATTCTAGACTCCCAGTAGGAAAACAGGTGTTCAGCATAAACAGTGTTAGGCACAGTCAGACACTATTATTAAGGGAGTAGGGAGTGGGAGCCTTCCCAAAATCTAAGTTCCCAGTCTCCAGACAAGGGCCAAACTAAGCAGGCCTTTCTAAGGATAAGCAGCCAGGCCTGCTGTGAACTCTTCTGCACAGCTTGGCATAACATGAATTTTTTAATTATACTTTAAGTTCTAGGGTACATGTGCACAACATGCAGGTTACATACGTAGACATGTGCCATGTTGGTTTGCTGCACCCATCAACTTGTCATTTACATTAGGTATTTCTCCTAATGCTATCTCTCTGCCAGCCCCCCACCCCCCAACAGGCCCCCGTGTGTTATGTTCCCCTCCCTGTGTCCATGTGTTCTCGTTGTTCAACTCCCACTTATGAGTGAGAACATGCGGTGTTTGGTTTTCTGTCCTTGTGATAGTTTGCTGAGAATGATGGTTTCCAGCTTCATCCCATGAACTCATCCTTTTTTATGGCTGCATAGTATTCCATGGTGTATATGTGCCACATTTTCTTTATCCAGTCTATTATCGATGGACATTTGGGTTGGTTCCAAGTCTTTGCTATTGTGAATAGTGCCGCAGTAAACATACATGTGCATGTGTCTTTATAGCAGCATGATTTATAACCCTTTGGGTATATACCCAGTCATGGGATGGCTGGGTCAAATGGTATTTCTAGTTCTAGATCGTTGAAGAATCTCCACACTGTCTTCCACAATGGTTGAACTAATTTACACTCCCAACAGTGTAAAAGCGTTCCTATTTCTCCACATCCTCTCCAGCATCTGTTGTTTCCTGACTTTTTAATGATTGCCATTCTAACTGGTATGAGATGGTATCTCATTGTGGTTTTGATTTGCATTTCTCTGATGACCAGTGATGATGAGCATTTTTTCATATGTCTGTTGGCTGCATAAATGTCTTCTTTTGGGAAGTGTCTGTTCATATCTTTTGCCCACTTTTTTGATGGGTTTTTTTTTTCTTGTAAATTTGTTTCAGTTCTTTATAGATTCTGGATATTAGCCCTTTGTCAGATGGGTAGATTGCAAAAATGTTCTCCCATTCTGTAGGTTGCCTGTTCACTTTCATGATAGTTTCTTTTGCTGTGCAGAAGCTCTTTAGTTTAATTAGATCCCATTTATCAATTTTGGCTTTGTTGCCATTGCTTTTGGTGTTTTGGTCATGAAATCTTTGCCCATGCCTGTGTCCTGAATGGTATTGCCTAGGTTTTCTTCTAGAGTTTTTAATGGTTTTAGGTCTTACATTTAGATTTTTAATCCATCTTGAGTTAATTTTCGTGTAAGGTGTAAGGAACGAATCCAGTTTCAGTTTTCTGCATATGGCTAGCCAGTTTTCCCAGCACCATTTATTAAATAGGGAATCCTTTTCCCATTGCTTGTTTTTGTCAGGTTTGTTAAAGATCAGATGGTTGTAGATGTGTGGTGTTATTTCTGAGGCCTCTGTTCTGTTCCATTGGTCTATGTATCTGTTTTGGTACCAGTACCATGCTATTTTGGTTACTGTAGCTTTGTAGTATAGTTTGAAGTCAGGTAGCATGGTGCTTCCAGCTTTGTTCTTTTTGCTTCGGATTGTCTTGGCTATGTGGGCTCTTTTGGTTCCATATGAAATTTAAAGTAGTTTTTTCCAATTCTGTGAAGAAAGTCAGTGGTCGCTTGATGGTGATAGCATTGAATCTATAAATTACCTTGGGTAGTATGGCCATTTTCATGATACAGTGCTCTACACTTTCGGAGAAACTTCTCTAGTAACGAACTATAGAAATGATCCCTGAAAGTATAGTCTTGGCATAACATGAATTTTATAAAACTCAGTTTTACTGCATGAACTGAATTCCCCATGTACCTATATCTCTGCCAAATGGTTTCTAGGCTAGCTAGCTGTATATATCAATGAAATAATGCTACAGAAACCATATGAGAACATTACACATCTTTGATAGATTTCTGAAATAGTCATGCATCCTTTAACAACAGGGATATGTTCTGACTAATGCATTCTGAGAAATGCATCCTGAGGTGATTTCATCATTGTGCAAACATAGAGTGGACCACCGAGGCTCTGTGGTTATAGTCTGTTGTTCCTAGGCTACAAACCTGTCAACCTATTACTGTATTGAATACTACAGGCAATTGTAACACAATGGTATTCTTTTGATCTAAACATATATAAACACCAAGAAGGTAATGTGTTGTGCTGTGATGTCAAGATAGCTACATCATTAGGCAATAGCAATTTTTCAGCTCCATTTATAATTTTATGGGACTACCAAAATATATGCAGTCCCTAGATAACCCCAAATGGCATTATGTGGTGCATGAGTAGCTTTCTATCACTTGGATTTATTGTGTGATTTGGTTCAGATTGTTAAATGTATTGAAATTGATTTCTTATTTTCAGAATACTATCCATTCAATTGAAATTTTTATAAGGGTTTAGATTCTAATGAAATTTTAAGCTTAAAAACTCAATCTCAAGTATTAGTAAAAAGCAATTTTAAAAAATCATTATTTAAAAATCAGCTCATAACAACATATTATTTATGTTCAGCATGTTCAAAAGAAAGCTGCAGAATGGAAAATCAAGATAGATATTATAGCAGGTAAGACAAATCTCAATCCTAATATCCAAAAGGGCCAACATGTATTCGCCCAACCAAAATTTTCATGCAGGTGCTGAGAAGATAAACTATGCTTTACAGTGTGGCAAAATGTGCATGATTGGTAATAGATTGGAAATGGAGTAAAAGCAGAATGAACACTTAGCCTGAGACTGTCCTAATTTATGCAATTTACTGAAAATTTCTAATAGCACTCAGGTATTTGGTCACTCCAGACTCAGGCAGAACACTGTATAGCAGCACAATGGCTAAAAACATGGGCTGGGGGCCAGGTGTGGTGGCTCACGCCTGTAATCCTAGCACTTTGGGAGGCCAAGGTGGGCAGATCACCTGAGGTTTGGAGCTCAAGACCAGCCTGGCCAACATGGTGAAACCCCATCTCTACTAAAAATATAAAAAATTAGCCAGGCATGGTGGCGCACACCTGTAATCTCAGCTACTTGGGAGACTGAGGCGGGAGAATCGCTTGAGTCCCAGAGGCAGAGGTTGCAGTGAGCCGAGATCGCACCGCTGTTCTCCAGCCTGGATGACAGAGGAGACTCAGTCTCAAAAAAACAAAAACAAACAAATGAAAAAAAAAGTGGGCCAGGTGCGGTAGCTCACGCCTGTAATCCCAGCACTTTGGGAGGCTGAGGCAGGCGGATCACGAGGTCAGGAAATTGAGACTATCCTGGCTAACATGGTGAAGCCCCGTCTCTACTAAAAATACAAAAAAATTAGCCAGGCGTGGTGGCAGGCACCTGCAGTCCCAGCTATTCAGGAGGCTGAGGCAGAATGGTGTGAACCTGGGAGGCGGAGCTTGCAGTGAGCTGAGATCGCGCCACTGCTCTCTAGCCTAAGCAACAGAGTGAGATTCCGTCTCAAAAAAAAAAAAAAAAAGTGGGCTTGGAGTTGGTCAGATCTTGGTTTGAAATTCATTCATAGAAAATGCCACCAAATTATTCCTAGATAATCTAATTTCATTTTCTTTTTTCTTTTTTTTTTTTTTTTTTTGAGACAAAGCCTTGCTCTGTTACCCAGGCTGGAGTGCAGTGGCAACCTCCACCTCCCGGGTTCAAGCGATGCTCTTGCCTCAGTCTCCCGAATAGTTGGGACTACAGGCATGCACTACCACGCCCGGCTAATTTTTTAATCTGTAGTAGAGACAGGGTTTCACCACGTTGGCCGGGCTGGTCTTGAACTCCTGACCTCAGTGATCCTCCAGCCTCGGCCTCCCAAAGTGCTGGGATTACAGGTGTGAGCCACTGAGCCCAGCCTCTAATTTCATTCTCTAATTACTGCTGGAATCAAATAACATTTATCTTTTTCTTCTAAATATCAACACTATGAGTAAATCATGTTTGATACATTTTTATTACTAAATTGGGTAATAGTCACAAACATCAAAACAGGAAAAGCATATAACTAGAAGCTAATTATAATCTAAGCCTGAAGTAAGAGTGCAATAAGGGAACATGTTTTTTCACAATAATAAACTAACAATGAATTGCCACTGTAGTGTTAAACATACAGCTAGATATATTACTGTTCATAATAATTAATAATGTAATATACACTTCTGTTCGTCTTCCTGTTATTTTCAGTGTTGCATTACTTAGACAGTTTTAGGGGTTTTTTTTGTTGTTTGAGATGGAGTCTCCCTCTGTTGCCCAGGCTGGAGTGCAGCAGCACGATCTTGGCTCACTGCAACCTCCACCTCCTGGGTTCAAGGGATTCTTCTCCTGCCTCAGTCTCCCCAACTAGCTGGGACTACAGGCGCACCACCACATCCAGCTGTTTTTTTATTATTATTATTTTTAGTAGAGATGAGGTTTCACCATGTTGGTCAGGCTGGTCTCGAACTCTTCACCTCAGGTCATCCGCCCGCCTTGGCCTCCCAAAGTGCTGGGATTAGAGGTGTGAGCCACCACGCCCGGCCAGTTTTAGGTATTATATGCAGTATGGAACACCTTAGAACAGTCCCAGTACTATACCAAGCCAGAGGCTTGTTCCTCCAAATGTGGCCCTCAGACCATCAGCATTAAAATCCCTGAGATTTCCTTGTTAGAAATAAAGAATTTCAGGCCGGGCGTGGTGGCTGACACCTGTAATCCCAACACTTTGGGAGGCTGAGGTGGGCAGATCTTGAGGTCAGGAGATCAAGACCATCCTGGCTAACATAGTGAAACCCTGTCTCTACTAAAAAATACCAAAAAATTAGCTGGGTGTGGTGGCAGGCACCTGTAATCCCAGCTACTTGGGAGGCTGAGGCAGGAGAATGGCATGAACCCGGGAGGTGGAGCTTGCAGTGAGCCCAGATTGCGCCACTGCACTCCAGCCTGAGCAACAGAGTGAGACTCCGTCTTAAAAAAAAAAAAAAAAGAATTTCAGTCTCCACCCAGACCTACTGAACTAGAATCTGCATTTCAACAAGATCCCCAGGTGATTTGATTGCACATTAAAACTTGAAAGCTGTGACATACAGGAGTAGTAGACTCACTGCCATCCCTCTAAAATAGATCAGTAGTAAAGAGTTTGGAGAATCTACATTATTCTTTAGAAGGAAGAAATATGAAAAACTGGTTTTCGTTTTAGAGCTTAGGAGGAAAATGGGTACTTAGTACCATTATTAAACTCTGGGTAAGAAAATTTTGAAATAAGCATGGTTATGAGATTAAGTTAGCTATAGACTATTAGGAAATTAAAAATAGAAAGGTACCATCATTTTCATAGGATTTACTTTTTCGTCCACTTTTTATCCTTCTAAACTCATCACTTATAACCTCAAATTTCAGTATAAATGGCCATAATAACAGAAATGCCAAGCTGCCATGGCTAATGCTAGGAATACAGAAGTCACTACTTGGATAAGTTAAAGGTTCTAAAATGTTCAGCTTACCAGCACTTAACACTTTTCTTAGTTTTTGTTGTTGTTGTTGTTTAGTGAAGGGTGGTAAACGCTTGGAAATACAATTTTATCCTTAGGTGGCTTTTGTTTTACAGAACTTCGATATGACCTGCCAGCATCATACAAGTTTCACAAAAAGAAATCAGTAAGTCTCTTGATTTTGGCTGGTCTACATTCGGTATTGAAAAGCTTTCTGGGCTGGATGTGGTGGTTCATGCCTGTAATCCCAGCTACTCGGGAGGCTGAGGCAAGAGATCGCTTGAACTCAGGAGGCAGAGGTTGCAGTGAGCTGAGATTGCCCCACTGAACTCCAGCCTGCGCGATAAGAGTGAGACTCAGTCTCGAAAAAGAAAAAAAAAGGAAAGCTTTGTGACAAGTAATTATTTCTAGTGTTATCAACTTTCCTGTGTAAATATTACAAAGCCAGCCTAGGAGACACCATAAATGGCCTGTGGGAAAGGCCCATCGTCAATAGCTAATATTCTAGTTCTTTCCTAAATGCTTTGGGTACAAAAAGAAAAAAAAAATCAAAAACTGTTTTTGCTCTTTTCATATAGTATATATTTTATTAGTTTGTACTAATACATTCTCATATTACAAAGGCAATTTAATGGAAGAATCTTCCTTCTGATATTTGAATCATCTGAAATAACACAAACAGAACAACACAAAGAAATCTCATTTGCATAACAAAAAGACAAGTTAAACAACAAAAAAATTTTTCCTTTCTCACAGGTGGACATTGAAGTGGACCTAATTCGGTTTTCCTTTTAAAAGCCCCCGCAAACAAAAGTAGTTTAAAACCTATTTAAAATGAATAAAAAATTGGTTTACTAATAAACTACTGGTCTCCAGCACCATTTTCTGTTTTCTGTTGTTTGGATGCAGGTTCTTCTTTGTCTGTTTCTTCTCTTGCTCTTTTCACAGGTCCTATAACGTAACAATTAATTTTTGTTAAATTCAACGTAAGTACTGCTCTAGTTTAATACTGAGCACAATTATTAATAATGATACTGTTGAAAAAGATGCAACAACTTCCTTGCACCAATGAGAAAAGGCTTTTCTCTTGGTACAGACCTGACCTCTAGATTCATCTTCCAAATATCCTGTCCCTGACTTATACAACAGCATAACCGAGGTAAATCGTAATAATCCAAGAATGGCACTTATCCAGGAGTTGAAAAGCCAAATCCCTATTCTCTCTGGCAAATCATTTATTTATGGAAGTAGAAATTTTCTCATGAAACTACCAAAGGACTTAGAAAAAAACTTACCAGTTGCACCATTTTCATCATGTTCATCATGTTCATCATCACTAGCAAATTTCGTTTTCTTGCCCTGAAACTGTACTTTTCCTTTACCAGACCCAGGCTGGGCAGCTTTATTACCCTTTCCTTTTCCTTTAAATCTACGACCTGTAGAGACACAATTGAGCACTCTGTAAAGAACTTTTTTTAAGTCTCTTGTCAATGTTTTTGAACACTGATTAAAGTTTTTGCTCAAGTAAATGGGTTCAACAACCAAACTGTTAAAGAAAAATCAGAATAAATGACCTTTTGACTTCCATTTGTTTAGGGATTCTTGTTGGTCTTCTATTATTTTTTTCAGTGCTTCTTTTTCCACCTCTCCTTCTAGTACTTCCCAAGTCACTTCTTTGTTCCTTAATTGTAGGTTACCATTATTTGCATCTTTGGCTTTACCCAATGCTTCCTTGGCTTTTTCTTTAAATAGAATTATCCCCTATACCAGAGACAGAAAACAAAAGCCATACCCTTGGTTTTTAGTCCCACAATTAATTTCTTTGTCCAAAGTAATTTTTTCTACCCTGCAAACCGTCCATGTCTTTACCAGTTTGAATGAATTTTACTGAACAGTAGAAAAGGAATGCTACAGAAGTAAAACTGCAATCATCAGTATGAACAGTTATTCATAGTATAATTCAGAAACTATCAGACATCATATATAGTGACAATAACAACAAAGTAAAAGATCAAGTAGAAACTAATTTAGTATAATTCAGAAAATATCAGACATCACATCTAGTGACAATAACAAATGATCAAGTAGAAACTAATTTAATAAACACAATTTTTAAAATTACTTTCTACTAATTTTGTCTAAGTTTCTACAGATTTTCAAACTGATTGCTAAAAAGGATAGGGATGTTTCCAAACCTCTTTTGCTCCTCTGACGAAGTCTATCCATTTTATTTCACCATGATTTGAGAAAAGTATGTGTAAATCTTCTCTACAGGTCTGATCATCTAAATCACCCGAAAATTTCAGCAAGCATCCAATCTTTTCTTCTAGAGATTTCTATAAAAATATACAAAGTGATCAAAAAGTTTCTTAAAAGCAACAACAGACCAGAAATGACTCACACCACCTTATAGCTATACAAGAAAAAGACTAGAAACCAAAATGCTATTTTAAAGTAGTTTCTTCCGCTGGGGCAGCAAGAGCGAAACTCCATCTCAAAAAATAATAATAATAATAAATAAATCAAGTAGTTTCATAGTGTTGGTGTTTTCCTTTGTCATCCTTTATTCCAAAATGGCTTTCAATATTATTTGATCTCTTATACAACTGGTATTTAATTAGTTATAAACTACATAAATCTGGCTATTAAACTATCTTGGAAAATAATTCTAGGCAGTATTTATCATACTTTAAAAAATTTTTAGGCCGGGCGCAGTGGCTGACACCTGTAATCCCAGCACTTTGGGAGGCCGAGGCAGGCGGATCACCAGGTCAAGAGATCGAGAGCATCCTGGCTAACATGGTGAAACCCCATCTCTACTAAAAAAAAATACAAAAAATTAGCCGGACGTGGTGGCAGGCGCCTGTACTCCCAGCTACTCGGGAGGCTGAGGCAGAATAACGGCATGAATCTGGGAGGTGGAGCTTGCAGTGAGCCGAGATCGCGCCACTGCACTCCAGCCTGGGCGACAGTGAGACTCGGTCTCAAAAAAAGAAAAAAAAATTTTTATAGTCATTATTTTCCCCAAATAAAAATTTTTACCTGTAACTTTCTAAATGGAAATACACATCAGTATCTTATTAAGTCAAAAATAAAAGTCATGTTAGTATTAACCTATGATTAGAATCTTTAGAAGTTATAGGACATTTTCTCATAAGTTCTAGGCATAAATGAACTTTCTGAATATTTCAAAATATATTTTCCTGTGTTTTATTATATTTTTTATTTTTAAACAGGGTCTCACTCTGTCACCCAGGCTGGACTGCAGTGGCATGATCTTGGTTCACTGCAACCTCCGCCTCCTGGGTTCAAGTGATTCTCCTGCCTCAGCCTCCCACATAGCTGGGATTACAGGCATGCACCATCACGCCTGGCTAATTTTTGTATTTTTAGTCAAGATGGGGTTTCACCATATTGGCCAGGCTGGTCTCGAACTCCATGCCTCAACTGATCTGCCCGCCTCAGCCTTCCAAAGTGCTGGGATTACAGGCGTGGGCCACTGCACCCGGCCTTTTCCGTATTTTAGAACATATTTCCTATCCTTAGTTTTCTCTTTTCCCTCAATATAATACCTGATGTATTACTTAATGCAATAACAACTATAGATAGCTTTGCTTACGTATTTTCTTGAAAAAGTCCTCAGACTTAAAAGCTATTCATTTAACTTCGAATTACAGATGTACTAGATAGCAGTAATATATACTTACCATTTCAGCATCTTCTTCTAACTTTTGTTTTGCTTCTTGCTCCCTACAAATAAAAATATCATAATTATAACATACTTCTATTTACTATATAAGAAAATTAAGTCCTAATAAAGTTAACCAATCATGATCACTAAACTTACTTAACCAAAGCCAGAAGTCCTTAGGTTTTTTTGATCGTCCAATGCTAGACTGCAATGCAATTTGGCCCTGAGATTGTCAAGGCAGCTTAAGATCTCAGTGTTTCACTAGCAAAGAGAAAGGTCTACTGCCACTATTTCAGAGCTCACCAGCTATATTTCTGTCAGAGCTTTAAGGAATTCAAATTATGTCGTGATTAGTTCAACATACTTACTGTTTAGCTCTTAATTTAGCTTCCACTTTATTTTGTTTTCTTTCTTCATTTTTTTTGGCAAAGTAATCGTCCCTAAAGAACACACAGTACAGAGGCTAAGTTCACGAGAACAAAGTTAAGACTGCAGATTATTTTGAATAACTTAAGACATGGCACAGCAATGAATGTTGCACACGCTTACTATCAACATAATCATCAACTAAAAATTCAAAATATGCCAAGGAATTTACTCTCTCATGTTTTTTTATATAACAGCTTTACTGAGGAAAAAATCCATGTGCCACAAAATTCACTCTTTTAAAGTGTACCTTGAATGTTTTTTAGTATATTCAGTTGTACAACCATCACTACTAATTTCAGAACATTTTCATGACCCCAAAAAGAAACCCCCTATCCATTAGCAATTTCATGTTGATTTTCATTTATCATTCATGTATATGAATGAAAAAGTGTATCAGAAGTCATGCAAATAATATTGCAGTTTTCTATAGTGTTAATTCCACAAAAGGAGAAAATTCTAAAATCCCCAAGATCCAACAATAACATATGAAAATCATGTTAAATAATTTTTGAGGATTTAACACTGATACTATGACCCATCACAGTGCATCTCTAAGTCAATCAAGTTTAGTATATACCATTTAGAAGACTAATGCACAGTCTTCTAAAGTAGGGAACTATGGCCCTACACCTAATTTTATCATGAAAATGCTCTGGTTCATCCCCATTTTTAGACACTTAGACAGACAGACACACATTCACAAAGAATGTGACCCAAATCTCAAATCCTTTGTACTGTAAAAAAAAAAAAAAAAAAAAAAAAAAAAGACATATATAGGCTATGAAAAATAAGACGAAAACTGCATTGATATATTTTCCAAACACACAAAAGACCAAATTTTAATACCCAGCCTGATCAAAAGTTTTAGATGCAAAATCAGTATTAAAACATAACCTCCTTTAATAATGGCTAACAGTGGCTGGGCGCAGTGGCTCACGCCTGTAGTCCCAACACTTTGGGAGGCCAAGGCAGGCGGATGATCTGAAGTCAGGAGTTCAAGACCAGCCTGGCCAACATGGTGAAACTCCAACTCTACTAAAAATACAAAAATTAGGTGGACGAGGTGGCACGCGCCTGTAGTCCCAGCTACTCAGGAGGCTGAGGCAGGAGAATCGCTTGAACCCAGGAAGCAGAGGTTGCAGGGAGCCAAGATCACACCACTGCACTCCAGCCTGGGTGACAAGAGTGAAACTTGTCTCAAAAAAAAAAAGAAAAAGAAAAAAAAATTGTTAACAGTGAAAAGGTACTAATGAACACTTTTCTTATAGTCTCAAAAGACTATAGTTCTCACTGAACAAATATCAAGCATTTCTCAAAGGTCATCTAAAGATACTAAAAATATTGGCCTTTCAGGGGATACTACTTCCATGCTCCTTACCCTAGTGTGTGTCCATATAACTAAAAGGCCAGGAGAAACATCAGCAAAAAGACTTACTTGAAAAGTATTAGCAGGTCTGTTTCTTTGTACTTCTGGCCAGGGGTCTCTACAAATTTCTTAGCAGATTCAATGCTATCAAACACAACAAAAATTGATCCCTGTAAAAAGGAAGGAAAATATTTTTTTAAGTTATGTCCCATATATTTTAAAACTAGAAAAAGTCTGTATTATCATACCTTAAATGCTTTATGCAATGTTCTTCTCATCTGAATATTTAGTACTTGACCTTTATCTTCTAACCATTCTTTTATGTCATCAAGAGTTGCATCAGTTGGGAAGCCTTTCTGTGAAGAGTGGGAAGAAATGTACAAATAACAAATAATGACTTCTCAGATAAACAATTGGAGAGAATTTGATTCATTTTTTCTTGAAATGAACCCAGGATATACCTATCTATCTCTATTTCTCTTTGTTAATCACTTAACAGCCTTGTTTAGGAGCCACTACTCTCCAGTACAATAAAAGTGATTCATCTGGTATTTGCTTCAAAATAATTCAGTTGAAGCAGAAATAAAACAAGATGATTTGCATGTTCTGTTATTAACTACTAAAGCTGGTGATGGTACATTATTGAATCTATTTATATATGTATCTGAAATTTTCCATAATAAAAAACTATTTAAAAATACACTAAAGAAAACTGCAATCAAGTTTAGCTGCTGATAAATAAGAACAGCTAATAGGCAATAGGTGCTTAGAATATGTCAAAGATTTCATCCAATGGTATATATATATTTTTTCATTTAATTCTCACAACAGTTCTACAAGGTAGAAAATATCCACATTTATGAAGATAAAACTTAGGACTAGGCATGGTGGCTCACACCTGTAATCCCAGCACTTTGGGAGGTCAAGGTGATTGGATCACTTGAGCCCAGGAGATTGACACCAGCCTGGGCAACACAGGGAGACCCCTGTCTCTACAAAAAATTTTTTGCCAGGCATGGTAGCATGCGCCTGTAGTCCCAGCTACTCAGGAGGCTGAGGTGGGAGGATCACTTGAGCCCAGGAGGTCAAGACTGCAGTGGGCCATGATCACACCACTGCACTCCAACGTGAGCAACAGGATGAGACTGTCTCAAAACAAAACAAAACAAAACAAAAGAAACTTAGGTTAAGAATATTACAAAAGGACATACAGTAATTAGTGAGGCTGTGATTCCTGAGCCCTTATTCTTCCGTACTTTACTTTCTAAATAAATGTAAGATATTTAAATGCATTACAGGCCCACTTACAATATAAACAGATCTGTTTTTTACATCATTTTTATACTCATCAGTCACTTCAGGTAGGGGTTTGCTTGGAGACCTTCTGATTTTAGTTTTATCTTCACTGATTTCCATGAGTTCTGCCTTGGATTTGCTCAATGCTTCCACAATTACATTAAAGTCTGTTGTTAGACGGTTCAACCTGAAGAGTACATATAAAAACATAAGACTCAGCAGTAGCACTCATTGTAAACAGAAAACCTAAAGATTATTTTTAAAAGCTTGTTACCTGTTGAATTTTATCATTATCTCCAAAGGTACCCAGCCTTCATCCAGTTTTATCTGTTCCTTTAGAAACTTGTCCCGTGGCAAATTGAAGTCGCCAAAATAATACTGTGAGATAATTACAATGTATTTCAGAACACTGTATAATATGGACTCCAATCCTGACATTACTCTACAGTACCAAGTTCTGTTATTTAAAAATACATAAGTTACAAAAGGCAAAACACTTTCCCCAAATATACAATAATGTTTACAAATTAGCAAAAAGATAAAACTAAAATGTCAATTACTAAAATAGTGTAACAGATGTGTCAATAGACTAGAAAACCTTAAAGAAGACTATATTTAAAGATTATATGAAAAGCCTCTTGCAAATCAGTGTGGAAAGAACAGATGGTTAAATAAAAAGAACTGGAATAAATTGGTTAATCACTCAATTCTTATTTTTTTTTTGAGACAGAGTCTCACTCTGTCGCTCAGGCTGGAGTGCAGTGGCATGAACTCAGCTTACCGCAACCTCCGCTTCCCAGGTTCAAGTGATTCTCCTGCCTCAGCCTCCTGAGTAGCTGGGATTACAGGCATGCACCACCACGCCCAGCGAATTTTTGTTATTTTTAGTAGAGACAGGGTTTTACCATGTTGGCCTTGAACTCCTGATCTCAAGCGATCTGCCCACCTCGGCCTCCCAAAGTGCTGGGATTGCAGGCATGAGCCACCACACCTGCCCTTCTAATTTTTTAAAATTAAAAAATAAGGGACAGGGGCCGGGCACGGTGCCGCACGCCTGTAATCCCTGCACTTTGGGAGGTCAAGAGATTGAGACCACCCTGGCCGACATGGTCAAACCCCGTCTCTACTAAAAATACAAAAATTAGCTGCACATAGTGGCACACACCTGTAGTCCCAGCTACTCAGGGGGCTGGGGCAGAAGAATCATTTGAAACCGGGAGGCAGAGGCTGCAGTGAGCCAAGATTGTGCCACTGCATTCCAGCCTGACAAAAGAGTGAGACTCCATCTCAAAAAAGGGGGTGGGGGGCCAGGAGTGGTGGTTCATGCCTAATCCCAGCACTTTAGGAGGCTGAGGTGGGTGCATTGCTTGAGTCTAGGAGTTCAAGACCAGCCTGGGCAACATGGCAAGACCCCAGCTCTCCAAAAAATAAATAAATAAATAAATAAATAAAATAAATAAAAAATAGAGGCACGTGCCTCTAGTCCCAGCTCAGGAAGCTGAAGTGGGAGGATTGCTTAAGCCTGGCAGGTTGAAGCTGCAGTGAGGCATAATTGTGCCACTGTACTCCAGCCTGGGCAACAAAGTAAGGCGCTGCCTCAAAAAAAAAAAAAAAAAAAAAAGTTAAAGTAAATGTTTATCAAATTTAAGCATAGAGGAACTCTCAATATACAAGCCAAGGAAAAACCCAAGTATGACTACTTGGAATGCCAGAAGTAACATAAAAAGTAAAAGACAAACAAATTTTGTCAAGAATTCTTACAAACAAAGAAGAAGGGTAAAAAGAGAACACCCTAATATAAAACAGTTAAAGGATATTTTATTGGCCTCGCACGGTGGCCCAAGCCCATAATCCCAGCACTTTGGGAGGCTGAGGCGGGTCAATTTCTTGAGGCCAGAAGTTCGACAACAGACTGGCCAAAGTGGTGACTCTACTAAAAATACAAAAATTAGCCACACATGGTGGTGCACGCCTGTAATCCCAACTACTCAGATGGCTGAGGCACAAGACTAGCTTGAACCCGGGAGGTGGAGGTTGCAGTGAGCTGAGATCACCGCCACTGTACTCCAGTCTGAGAGGAGAGCAATACTGTCTCTCTGTCTAAAAAAAAAAAAGACACTATTTTTCAGGGATCGGGTCTTGCTTTGTTGCCCAGACTGGAGTGCAGTGGTGCAACCACAGCTCACTGCAGCCTGAAACTCCCGGGCTCAATTGATCTTCCTCCTCAGCCTTCCAAGTAACTAGGACGACAAGCACATGCCACCATGCCCAGCTAATGATTTTTTTAAAAATTATAAAAAATAGGCCAAGCGCAATAGCTCATGCCTGTAATCCCAGCACTTTGGGTGGCCGAAGCAGGTGGATCACCCCAGGTCAGGAGTTCGAAACCAGCCTGACCAACATGGTGAAACCCCGTCTCCACTAAAAATACAAAAATTAGCCGGGCATGGTGGTGTGCACCTATAATCCTAGCTACCTGGGAAGCTGAGGAACCTGGAAGGTGGAGGTTGTGGTGAGCCGAGATCACGCCACTGCACTCTGCACTCCAGCCTGGGAGACAAGAGTGAGACTCCATCACAAAAAATAAATAAATAAATAATGTACTGTAAACTAAAAAAAAAATCCATTTCATTGTTAATCAAAGAAATACAATTTAAAGCAACGAGACAGCATTTTTCACCTAACAAACTGGCTAAGATTAGAAAGAAAACCAAGACTACCTAGTATTGACTTGAACACAGAGAACTAGCCATTCAGGTAGATGTAAACTGACAATTATCAGTGTTTTTTAAATGTGCATAATCCTTGAGCCAGTATGGCTCCTTCTAAGAATTTTACCTTGAAGAAATCAATAAACATGTTTACTAAGATTTATATATAAGAATATTTGTCAAAGAATGATTACAGCTAAAAAACTTAGAAACATCCTTCATATTAAAGAGGAGAATGAAAAGATTATTGATTACAAAACTTTTCTCCACAAAAATGCATCCTATATTTAGCGGGGGAAAGGGAAGGAAATAAAATTGTTAGAAATGTACCACTCTGGTGGGGGATGTTTTAAAAGGTGAAGGCACTATGCTTGTGTGGAGGCAGGGGATATATGGAAAATCTCTGTACCTTCTGCTCAATTTTGCTGTAAACCTAGAACTGTTGTAAAATATAAGGTCCACTAAAAAAATTAGTACGAGCATGAAGCAAAGTGTCAAAAGCTTTTAACCTTGATAACCTCAGAAGAGTAGGATTTAAGAGTTAGCAGGTTGTGGGAGAGATACAACCTTTTCTATATACATCTTAGTATTGTTCTAAGTATTAAACACAGAATGAATAATTTCTAATTTTTCTCCCCATAGTCATAAAGAAATTAATACCAAAAAAAGGAACATGAGACATTTTAAATGCAGGGAGGTGCAGCTTAAAAAAAAAAAAAAAAAAAAAAAGCAGTTCTGAGAATTGCAGAAAAACCCCACACCAAACAATATGATCTGAGGGGTTCTTAGCAAGAACCTAAGTTTAGAGATAATTTCCCATGCAACCATTATTGATATTGTAAAGATTTTAAGGTTTTTTCTTTTTGAGCTTAATTGAACAAAGAACGATTTGCAAATCAGGCAGCCTCCCCAGCCAGAGTAGGCTCACGAAGACTCTCAAGTTTCTTCCCCTCGCCCCCTGAAACAGTGTCTCGCTCTGTCATCCAGGCTGGAGTGCAGTGGTATAATCACAGCCACTGCAGCCTCTACCTTCTGGGCTCCATCAATCCTCCCACCTCAGCTTCCCAAGTAGCTAGGACTACAGGTAAACTGCTAACACACTCAGCTAATTTTTTAAATTTTTTTGTAGAGATGGGGCCTCATCATGTTGCCCAGGCTGGTCTCTAACTCCTGGACTCAAGCCATCCTCCTGCATCAGTACTGCAAAGGTACTGCGGATCACCTGAGGTATTACGTTAACATAAACATAATACCTAAATTTGAAAAAATGCTAAGAGGGTTTTGAAAACAGATACTATATTAAAGTTACTGGCTGGGCACAGTGGCTCACACCTGTTGTAATCCCAGCACTTTGGGAGGCTGAGGTGGGCAGATCACCTGAGGTCTGGAGTTCAAGACCAGCCTGGCCAACATGGTGAAACCCCGTCGCTACTAAAAATACAAAAATTAGCCAGGTGTGGTGGCATGCTCCTGTAGTCCCAGCTATTTGGGAGGCTGAGGCAGGAGAATCATTTGAACCCAGGAGGCAGAGGCTGCAGTGAGCCAATACTGTTGTAGTGAGCCAGGATAGCGCCACTGCACTCCAGCGTGGCCAACAGAGTGAGACTCCATCTCAAAAAAAAAAAAAAAAAAAAAAACTATATTGAAGTTACAATAGCTGAGAACTGACTGGGCAGAAAAAAACTAAGATCATCAAAAATATAGTGTTATTTAACAGGGAAGGTACTTTACCAAGGACTTTTATGTTACTTATGTGTCAGGAATTCTTCTAAGTACTTAACATTATATTCACTAATCCTCCAAACTACCTTATGAGGAGGGAACTACTATTATTCTCATTTTATATGAGACTATGAAGCTAAAATTTTATATGAGACTATGAAACTAAAATTTTAAAAAGATTAAGTAACTCTAGTTTATAGCGTTACCTTTTGAAATGTTTGTACATCTTAAGTTTCACAACCTGGCTCCACCAATATAAAACTGTATGCTATTATATGTTCATCTAAGAATCAAAGGCAAACCAAATGTTGAATATGTCCATGTACTGAAATTAAATGTTCTTTCTGTATTTTCTTTCAAGGAACTTGTTTTTGCAGTTTATAGCACAGGAATCATACCTCAATTTGATGACAGATTTTGGCCTCCAGGGCAGCCATCTTTTCATTATCACCATTTTCAGCCATTGCGGCTATCTGTAAAATTTCCCAAATTAGCATAAAGTTATTTTTTATATAAAACTCAAGAATAGAAAGATAATGTTTACAAAGTATTAATATCCCGTTGTTTTCTTAAAAAATCAAGAATTTCTATTTTCACGGGTTCAGTTTCTTTACTCAGTTCTCAAATATCTCAACAAAGCAACACTTTGGAATAAGTGATGAAAAAATCTAAAAACTATAAAAAACTTGTCTTTCAGTAAATCACTACCCCATCTTCTATAACAAGAAACTGTTTATCTTCACTTAGCTGGTCAAGCAAGCTTTAGGGAAAAAAACTCCAATCACTTACCAACCATTTCCACTTTTAAACAGATAACTATCTATCTGTATATTACCATGGCTCTCTGTGCATTTGTTTGGTATGGGTTCATTTCTTTTTTTTTTTTTGAGACGGAGTCTCGCTTTTGTTGCCCAGGCTGGAGTGCAATGGTGCGATCTCGGCTCACTGCAACCTCTGCCTCCCAGGTTCCAGCGATTCCGCCTTCGCCTCCTGAGTAGCTAGGATTACAGGCGCCCGCCACCACGGCTGCGGCTAATTTTTGTATTTTTAGTAGAGACGGGGTTTCACCATGTTGGTCAGGCTGGTCTTGAACTCCTGACCTCTGGCGATCCACCCGCCTCGGCCTCCCAAAGTGCTGGGATTACAGGCGTGAGCCACCGCGCCCGGCCTCATTTCTTTTAAAATGTAGTCACAACTGACTTACCCAAACCTTGTTACCAAGTTAGACATCATAACTTTAAGGTGAAAAATGTTACAGTTCCTTAGATACTCTATGCTAAGGAACATACGAAAACAAAAATGGGAGAATGTGGTCACACTAACACAACATTAAACTGGGGAGTATGCCTACTAATTTACTAATACATTGGATAGCCAGTTTCCTGTTTCGTATTCCTGACATTAGCACTGCAGTGAAAAAAGGAAGCTGTGCTATTGGTTTGCTAGAAATTACAAACCAAGTCTTCTACTTACAAAGTACTTGCCTCCAGGACTCTACTAAGCCACCCAGTCATCCCAATTGTACAAAAGTTATGTGAACAAATCATCGAGAATATTGCCATTAGTTGACTCTAGTTATGAACTGATGTAGGTACACTTCCTGGAAGCATCGCCTGACACACTGCAATTGCATTCGATACCATGGATACACATAGGAAGCACTTGCAACGGGGTACTGTGTGATCCACATCCCCCTAGAGAAATTACTCAAATTTATGCATTGTCTTGTCTATCACAATCTACACTCCTAAGTTACTACCGTGATCTAGGGCCCCCTACAAAGCAAACGATGAAATAAAATAACTATTTATAGACCCTGCAAAACCTATTTGGCCTAATTTTGGAACTGCGTTTCATCAGATACTTTTCCAGAATGTACGACTGTAAATGAAATATTACCCACGTTCTCCCGTTTCACACTGAAACCTGATGTGAGCGATGAAGGCCCTAATAGACCAAAAGAGTGACGCTGGTGTACATCTGCGGCCCAAAGTTCTTTGGCCTCCAGTCAGTCCCATAGGCTCCACAGAACCCTCCGGCGTTTACCCCGTGCCCACCTCCCCAGAAACTTTACAGAGATGGCCACAAGCCTTCGGTGAGACTAGAAGGCGGTGGAGGAAAAAAAAACAAAAACAAAAACAAAACCAAAAGACGCAATGGGGATGAGGGCAGCCACAGTCCCGTCTCTAAGCAACCGCGGAACTGCCTGGGCACCAGCCACGTGCGGGGAACCCCAGGATCCCACATTCCTCGCGGGGGCAGCCTCGCCGCCGCCCGCGCCCCCTCGGCTCCGCCGCCTCCGGCTGCGGCCCACGCGGCGCTCGGCCTGAACGTGAGGAAGGCGAGGGGCGGACGGACGCCGCGAGAAGCAGTAAAGCACGGAAACGCGCGGTCGCGCACCAGCAAAGCGGACCCTTTTGTAGCTTCTCATTAGCCACCGAGAGTTACTCACCTTTAAGGTTCCGGCCCACAGAAGCCGCGCCACAGGCTCACAAACAGCAACAGCAACGACTCCACTTCCCAGCGCCGCCGGCCAGCCTAAAGCGATCCAAGAAGATGGGGACCGTCCCGGCAGCTCTTGCGGCCTGTGTGGGCGGGGCCACGGACGAGGTGGAGCGGTCCCTGTGCTCTGAGCATGCGCGGCTGCCGGGGCCTCCCAGGGACCCTGGAGTCCCGCCCTCAATCCCAAACAGATTGGGTTAAAAAGTACTCCAGGTTGTAGGGGAATGGCTGCTAGTTTGTGTTAGTATAAACATTTATTTTTAAGTATTTCTGGACGGCGTCTGTACCCCAGCCCTTCCTTTGGCCCTCCATTCATGTGAAGTGTTTTGGGTTTTTTTTCAGATATTTTCCAAAAATGTGTGTGAATACACACACACATCGTGTTGTAGTAGTTCTCAAAAAAAAAAAAAAAGGACAAGTGAAATTTTAAAAAAAAATCAAAGATCCATGAAATCTTAGAGTTTTGAAAACAATACAGTACAGCGTGTAAAAACTGGGTGTCTGGAATCAGACTGCCTGCTTCAAATAATGGTCCTCCTGCTGTGAAACTGTGATCTTGGACAAGTTGTTCAACTTCTCTGTTCCTCAGGTATAAATAGGGCTGGTAATAAATACTACCTAGTTCATACAATTGCTGTGAGTATTCAACTTGATGCAATATTGTCAACCTAAAGGGAAAAACTGAGGCAAAATTAATATAAGTAGACAGTTTATTTGAGCCAAGTTTGAGGACTGCCACATGAGAGCATGGATTCAAATTGCCCTGAATATATGCTCTGATTAGCAGCACTTACAAGTAGCTTTTAAAGAAAAAAGAAGAGGCAGTTCCTAAATTGTTTACCGATAACTTACATTACAATAACAAGCTATTGATTGGCTATACATTCTTCTTTGTATCACAAATTCGAAGAACATGAAAATGGATGAAGCAGGTAGTAAGGGACAAAGTGACTTGAAACAATTGCCCCCCAAGCATGGCGACTGATATAGTTTGGTTCTGTGTCCCCGCACAAATCTCATCTCGAATTGTAATCCCCATAATCCCCAAGTGTGGAGGGGAGGAACCACACACAGGGTGGGAGGTGATTGGATCATGGGGATGGTTTCCCCCATGCTGTTCTCCTGGTGGTTTTATAGGGCAGTTTTCCCCGCTCTTGCTCGCTCCCTCTCACCTGCCACTGTGTAAGACATGCCTCTTCCCCTTCCACCATGATTGTAAATTTCCTGAGGTCTCCCCAGACATGCGGAACTATGAGTCAATTAAACCTCTTTTCTTTATGAATTACCCAGTCTTGGGTATGTCTTTATTGCAGTATGAGAACTAACTAATACAGGGGTGTAGGGACATGACTGAAGTCCCAAACTCATATCTCTCTGTGCCTGATAAATTCCGCATACCTCACATAGTTCAAACTGCTCTGGGCTCTTTTTTCTTTTCTTAAGGCCAATGAGAAAAAACATATTTAACAGGGTTGTGCTCAGGTAGTTTAAATTCAAATTAATTAGATTATCTTTTATCCACTCAAAGAATATTTATCTACTCTCTATTTTATGCCAGACACAATTGAAACCTTAATTCTTGTTTTGATCAAGTCAGTGAGAATATATGTATTTAACAGAACAAATAATATCAGTGTCAGGGTACTCTCATTCATCCATTCAGCTAACTGTTTATTACATGCCTGTTAATGTCCTGGTATGGAGGCTTAACACTGGGACTAGAAAGAAGAGTCAGAATCTGCCTAGAGACAGAGCCACCTAAACAAATATAACTGCTTCTTCATGTCCCACAACATCTGGGCAGAACTGCAGGTACAGCCTATTATCAGAAATCACACCGGCAAAAAAAACATTTATTTCATGTTCTCATCAGGTCCCTGGTCCTTTGTTCTCCCTTTCTTGTCTTTTCTTTTTTATCTTTTTCTTTCTTCTTCTTTTTTTTTAGACAGTCTCCCTCTGTCGCCCAGGCTGGAGCGCAGTGGCACCACCTTGGCTCACTGCAACCTCTGCCTCCCAGGTTCAAGTGATTCTCCTGCCTCAGCCTCCTGAGTAGCTGGGATTACAGGCGCCCGCCACCATGCCTGGCTAATTTTTTTATTTTTAGTAGAGTCAGGGCTTCGCCATGTTGGCCAGGTTGGTCTCGAACTCCTGGCCTCAGGTGATCCACCCGCCTCAGCCTCCTAAAGTGCTGGGATTACAGGCATGAGCCACCATGTCCAACCCTTTTCTTATCTTTTCTTTTTCTCCCTCGTTCCCTTCCAGAAGCAGAGTTCCATGCAGACACACCCTCTGAGGAAAATGAATTCCTGGGGGCAGACCAGGAAGCTTCACGTTTCATTTACAGTACCTAGGAGAGGACTCTCTCTCATACTGGTATCCATCTCTCATAGCATAACTTTGTAAGTCAGTACACTAAAAGACCATCTTTCTGGGTATACATTTAGTACAATTATTTTGAGAACAAATTGATAATATCTATTAAAGTTTAAGATGTGCATAGCTGATGGTGCAGAAAGTCCACTCTAAAGAATATACTCCCAGCCTGGCCAACATGGTGAAACCCTGTTTCTACTAAAAATACAAAAATTAGCCAGGCATGGTGGTGCATGCCTGTAATCCCAGCTACTAGGGAGGCTGAAGCAGGAGAATTGCTTGAACCTGGGAGGTGGAGGATGCAGAGAGTCAAGATCGCGCCATTGCACTCCAGCCTGGGTGACAAGAGTAAGACTCTGTCTCATTTAAAAAAAAAAAGATTATACTCTAGAGCAATGTTCACATCTGTACACAAGAAAACATGTTCAAGCATATTCGGGCGGGGTGCAGTGGCTCATGCCTGTAATCCCAGCACTTTGAGAGGCTGAGGAGAGTAGATCACAAGGTCAAGAGTTTGAGACCAGCCTGGCCAACATGGTGAAACCCCGTCTCTACTAAAAATACGAAAATTAGCCAGGCATGGTGGCACGTGCCTGTAATCCCAGCTACTTGGGAGGCTGAGGCAGGAGACTTGCTTGAACCTGGGAGGCGGAGATTGCAGTGAGCCAAGATCATGCCACTGCACTCCAGCCTGGATGACAGAGCAAGACTCCGTCGCTAAAAAAAAAAAAAAAAAGAATATTCACAGCAATATGGTTTGTAAATTTAGGGAACTGGAAATCAACTAAATGTTCACCACAAAAGAATGGGTAACTAAATTAAACTGTGATATAATTAAATAATGAAATTCTATACAGTGAGAAAAATAAACTAGATCTACATGAATTGACATTGATAAATTTCACAAACATAATGCTGAGTTTAAAAAGAGATTTCAGAAGAAATGTAAGTAGCACCCCCCAGTCACTGTGACAATGAAAAATCCCACCTACATTTCCAAACAGCCTCTTAATATGAGGCTGGTTACTGCTCCCAGCCTCATATTAAGAACATTTAGTCTAGGGTAATAGCATTGCTCTATTTTGAAGATTTGGTTTTGTTACTGAATTGGGCTTGTTCTGCCTGTTGCACAATATGCCAATCACTGAGACATCAAATTTTGCTGCAGAGAAAGGGTTTATTCATGAAGCAGCCAAGTGAGGAGACAGGAGAACAGATCTCAAATCCAGCTCCCAAAGATGGGGTTTTAGGGTATTTACGGGATAAAGGAGCAAGGTGGTCTGAGGCATGGGGAAAGGTAATTGGGGTAAGAAACAGTGAGGCAACTGGTGATGTGCACAAGCATAGTCAAGCTTCATAGCTCTTCATAGGACACATGTCCACAAAATTGCAGCTTTAGCATGATCTGAGGGTGGAGCTCTTGGTCCTGTGATGCCAAAAGGTCACCCATTGGACACTCATGCAGGCCCAGTTGAAGAGTTGTTGGTCTCAGCTGGCTTAAGCTGGACAAGAGCTAACTCTAAGTTCCTGAAAAACAAGCAACCATTACCATGGTGACCTATATCTCAGATATGTAATCTATAAGGAAGCTAATGGAATTTTATTTATATATTGCTTAGCTACATGACTTTTAGCTATTAAATATGTAGCTTTTAAAATTAACTAAAAACAAATGAGACAAGTTAAGTTTGGTGGGCCAAATCAGGTTAGCCCTCAGTTTCAGGTTGAAATGCTTATTAGACATCAAGGTAAAGATGTCAAGTAGGCAGTTGGTATGAGTTTGGAGAAGTCAGGGTTAAAGATATAAATTTTGGAACTATTAGTATATAGCAGACATTTTAAGTCATGTCATTATATGAGCTCTCCTAAAGAGAGTATAGACAACAAAGATGGGAGGATCCCAGACTGACCCCTCTAGCATTTGAATTTTTTGGATAATGAATAAAAGAAGAGAAGCCTGTACAGCAGCTAGAATAAGCAGACCCTGAGAGGTGCTATGAAAATATGGCACCATAGAAGCTAAAGAGTGGAATGTTTCAAGGAAGGAGAGACCAACTGAGTACACATTGCTGAGAAGATGCTATGGACTGTGTATGGGTCATGAGGATGGATCCCTTATGGGTGGCTTGGTGCTGTTCTTGTAGTAGCCAGTAACTTTCCCTTCTGATTGGCTCTCAGAGGAATGGGTTAGTTCCCATGAGAATGGGTTGTTATGAAACAATGGGTTGTTATACCAGGGTGCCCCTCAGATTTGGTCTTTCTTCACACATGCCTGCTTCTCTTTGACCTTTTCCACCATGTTTGACTCAGCAGAAAAGCCCTTACTGGGAGCCAAGAAGATGCTGGTGGGTGTCATGCTTCTTGTACAGCCTGCGGAATTGTGAGCCAAATAAACCTCTTTTAAAAAAAATTATCCAGCCTCGGGTATTCATTTATAGCAACACAAAACAGACTAAGACAGAAGATTTGCAAGCTGACCTAAACCAATTTTGTCATTGTGGCAGATACTGTCACTTATCTCTTGGCTCTCTCCTTCCTATATAATAATAAAATCACCTGTGGCTTTCAACAAAATGTATGGCCAATCAGAAATAAAAACTACATTTTTCCAGCCTTCCTTGAAGCTTAGTAAGACAATGTCTGGCCTATGAGACATGAGTGGAAGTGATGTGTGCAACTTCCAGGTAATTCTTAAATGCAATTAATTTATTCTCTTACCTCATTTTCTCTTTTCTTCAACTAGCTAGATGTGGATGATGAGCAAAACTGGACCAAGCAAATGAAGGAAACACCATAGGTGTGGCAAAGCAGCAAGATAGAAGGAAGCCAAGTCCCAACATCCTGTAGTTCCATACCAACTCTGATGGCTTCGTAGAATGGACTTATCATTCTAACCTGGACTTTAAATGCGAGGGGGAAAAAAATCCATGAAAAATTATTCAAGGCAGATGATTATAATATTTTAGACTTTTGGTTAGGGCAATTGAGAGAGTTCATCACTAAGGGGCAGAAAACTCAACTAAATCAAAACTCCAGGCCAAGAGTACCACTCTGAAGGCTGCTAGGCTTGCTAAGTTTTTCTATTTCTGTGTGTGTGTGTGTGTGTGTGTGTGTATGCAAGATGAATATCAGATTGCCTAAAAGCCAGAAATCTAGGGTCTCCCTGAATTTTGGGAATAGATTGTAGGACTACTTTTGTGTTTTCTTGCTAATAGATGTTTGAAGGTGAATCTTGTCTACAAAAACTTCCTTCATTGTAATAAGTCATATGAAAGTGAGGTTATTAAGGGGAGACCTAGAGCCCACCCCTATGTCTAACAATTGGTGACCTCCACTATCCTCTAAATTATCTAATAATTGTGAACAGCCAAATTCACTTGGGTCAATTTGCTACATTTGGCAAGTGGACGAGATCAGCATGCATAAAATCATAAGTAGATCTTCTATAGAAGACAGTACATGGAAGTTGATAAAACAGCACAGATTCTTTACCAAGACTTCATGTAAAATAAAATAACTGTGACAGATAAAGAGAAAAGAAGGGCCTTTGGGGGCTAAACATTTTTTTAATTGAATTATATCACACAAACTATAAGGTGCATGAATTTTAAGTGCTCAATGAAGTTTCACAAGTGAACACCACCTTGTAATTACCATCCAGATTGAGATATAGAACATTTCAGCACTCCAGAAAGTTCCTTTGGGCTCCTCTCCCAGTCAATACCCTCCTTAAAAGTAACTACCATTGATTAGCTTTGCCTGTTCTAGGTCATGTAGTATGTATATATCTGGGTCTCAGTTTGGACAGCTATAACAAAATATCATAGACTGGGTGTCTTAAACAACAGAAATTTATTGCTCGCAGTTTTGAAGGCTGAGAAGTCCAAGATCAAGATGCTGTTAGATCTGGTGTCTCATGATGACCTGCTTCCTGGTTTGCAGATGGCCATCTTCTTCATGTATCCTTACATGGTGAAAAGCAGAAAGGAAGTAAACTCTCCAGTCTCTTCTTACAAGGCACTAAATCCCATTCATGAGGTAGAATTCTACCATCATGATCTTATTACCTCCCAAAGGCCCCACTTCCTAATACCATCCCACTGGAGGTTAGGATGTCAATGTATGAATTTTGGGGAACTACAAACAGTCCACAACATGTGGTATACGCACATACCACAACTGATTTATCCATTCTTCCATTTCTTTTCCTTTTTTTGAGACAGAGGCTCGTTCTGTTGCACAGGCTAGAGTGCAGTGGCGCAATCTCGGCTCACCGCAACCTCTGCCCCCCTGGGTTCAAGTGATTCTCGTGCCTCAACATCCCAAGTAGCTGGGATTATAGGTGCCTGCCACCATGCGTGGCTAATTTTTGTACTGTTTTAAGTAGAGACAGGGTTTTGCCATGTTGGCCAGGCTTGTTTCAAACTTCTGACCTCAAGGGATCCATCCACCTTGGCCTCCCAAAGTGCTGGGATTACAGGAGTGAGCCACGACGTCTGGCCCATTCTTCTGTTTCTGACCATTTTGTTGTTTCCAGTTTTTTGCTATTATGAATAAAGCTATTCTGAACGTTCTTATCCATGTCTTCTGCACTCATTTCTGTTAGGTGTATGCCTAAGAATGAAATTATGGGTCACAGGGCAGGCGTGTGTTTAGCTCTAATATATATTGCTAAACAGCTTTCCAAAGTGGTCATATCATTTTTCACTCACACCAGCAATGTAGTTGCTAAACATTCTGGACAATGCACTGTCATGTTTTAAAGCCAGACTTTTTTTTTTATTTTAATTTTTATTTTTATATATTTAGGGAGTACCAGTGCAGATGTCTTAACATGTACATATTACGTAGCGGTGAAGCCTGGGCTTTTAGTGCATCCATCACCTAAATAGTGAACATTGTACCCAATAGGTAATTTTTCAGTCCTCACCCCTGCTCTCACCCTCCCACCTTTTGTAATCTCCAGTGTCCATTATTCCACTCTAAGCCACATATAATATTAATATTAAAAGCTCATGCTTACAATAAGTAAACTACGTAGCGAAGAGACAAAATAAGTACATGCTTACAATAAGTACATGCTTACAATAAGTAAACTACGTAGTGAAGACACAAAATAAAGTTGGTGAATAAAAATGCACACTTGAAAAGTTTTAGAAAGGCCGGGCGCTGTGGCTCACGCCTGTAATCCCAGCACTTTGGGAGGCCAAGGCGGGCGGATCACGAGGTCAGGAGATTCAGATCATCCTGGCTAACACGGTGAAACCCAGTCTCTACTAAAAATACAAAAAAACTAGCCAGGCATGGTAGTGGGTGCCTGTAGTCCCAGCTACTCGGGAGGCTGAGGCAGGAGAATGGCGTGAACCTGGGAGGCGGAGCTTGCAGTGACCCGAGATCGCGCCACTGCACTCCAGCCTGGGCGAGAGCGAGACTCCGTCTAAAAAAAAAAAAAAAGAAAGAAAGAAAGAAAGAAAAGAAAGAAAAGTTTTAGAAAGAATCGAACAATTACTCCTGTTTCTAGTGTAGGAGGAAAGAGAGACACATTAAAAATCATTCTTTCAGATGAAGGCTGCTGACAGTTGAAATAGTTAATTAACACTGGCTTCTTTTCTCCCTAATCCGAAGCAGTCTTTTCTTTCATTGGCTTCTGAAAAGCTATTCAGTCTCCTGCCTACATGTAGAGGCAACACAGGAAGGCTTTGGCCAGTGCTGAGATGGCTGGGATCACTCAACTAGTCCACTAACTGGAATTAAAGTCAACAGTAGTAATAAGGGTTTCCAGTGGTGCATGCCAGTAGTCCCAACCACTCAGGGGGATCCCTTGAGCTCAGGAGTTGGAAACCAGCCTGGACAACATAGAGTTAAACCATCTCTTGAAGGAAAAAAAAAAAAAAAAAGGCTAGGCGCAGTAGCTCATGCTTGTAATCCTAGCACTTTGGGAGGCCAAGGTGGGCGGATCACGAGGTCAGAAGTTCGAGACCAGCCTGACCAACATGGTGAAACCCAGTCTCTACTAAAAAATACAAAAATTAGCCAGGCATGGTGGTGCGCACCTGTAATCCCAGCTACTCGAGAGGCTGAGGCAGGAGAATCGCTTGAACCTGGGAGGCGGAGGTCGCGGTGAGCTGAGATCGTGCCATTGCACTGCAGCCTGGGCAACAGAGTGAGACTCCGTCTCAAAAAAAAAAAAAAAAAATTCTGAAGGCTTAGTTAACTTTATCTGTCATCCAGATGAAACCCCAATGATTTATGATTTGGAGAATTCTCTGGCATCTGTAGAGTGCCCGACATCCTCAAAGTTTTCAGTAGCATCTCTCCAGCTTATTCCCTTAAGACTTCTTTCCCACCAGGATGCTCTGCCAGGAATTTGGTCAAATCGTACACCCAGGTGCTTTTGCTATGATTGTGCTTTGAATCTCCTCCAGGGCGCAGCACTTCACGGCCTTGTCCGACTGCTGGGCCATCTCGGAGGGCTGCGAGCCAGTCCCAGCTCACACAGCGGTGCCCTGCCAGCAGCGTGCGCCTCTCATCAAGCTCCGTCGGGGACATTCCCCGCCCGCACCAGGGACCCCTGCCAGAGGCGGAGCAGCCGGTCTGTCATTCTCTTAAATTTTGGCCACATGGTGGTGTGGTGGTATCTCATTGCGCCTTTAATTTGCATTTCCTTGATTTACAATGTTAAGCACCTTTTCAGATGCACATTTGCCATTTGATGTCCTCCTTTGTTCAGGGCCTTGCCCATTTAAAGATTGTGAGAGTTGGCCAGAAGCGGTGGCTCACGACTGTAATCCCAGCACTTTGGGAGGCCAGGAGTTTGAGACCAGCCCGGGCAACATAGTGAGACCCAGACCTTGAATCTACAAAAAGTAATTTAAAAATTAGCCAGATATGTCTCTTAAAAAAAAAAAGTGTGTGTGTTTTTTAAATTAATTTTTACCAATTTTATCAATTAGGATTTTTATAAATTAGGATGCTTCCAATTTTATCAATTAGGATTACCAATTTTATCAATTCTTCCAATTTTATCAATTAGGATTCTTTATATGAATCTGGATATGAAGGTTACATCAGATGTAGGAATTGTGGATTTCTTCCCCCCAGTCTACGGCTTTCTTTTTCACTCTCCTATTGGTATCTTTGGATAATTAGTGCTTTTTATGTTGCATTTAAAAAATCATTGCCTACTCCAAATGTTCAGAGATATTCTCCCCTAATTTCTTTTAGAATCTGTATTGTTTTATTTTCACATTTAGTTCTATGATTCACGTTAAATTAATTTTGGGGCATAATATAAGGCAGATGGCAAAGTTCCTTCTTTTTCTATATGGATGAACAATAATTGCTCCAGCAAAATTTGTTGAAAAGATTGTTACCACGTCTAATTCTAATTCTAAAATGGTTATCCAAATTTTAAAAAATACTTTTTTTTTTTTTTTTTGAAACAAGGTCTAGCTCTGTTGCCCAGGTTGGAGTGCAGTGGTATGATCATGGCTTCCTGCAGCCTTGAACTCCTGGGCTCAGGTGATCCTCCCATCTTAGTTAGCCTCCAGAGTAGCTGGGACTACAAGGCTCATGCTACCACACACACCCAGATAATTTTTAAATTCTTTTGTAGAGACAGAGTCTCAGTGTATTGCTCAGGCTGGTCATGAACTCCTGGCCTCAAGCAATCCTCCCACCTTGGTCTTCCAAAGTGCTGGGATTACAGGTGTGAGCTACTGTGCCCTGCCTAGAATGAGATTTTTTTAAAGAAATGAAAATAGCCACATAAAAAATCCAGGTATTAAGCAGATAGAAGATAATTCTCCTTTGATCATATCCACCTTAGGGGTAAGACTATGCTGATCCCTTGAAAATAAAGACAGTAATTAAAAATGATTTTAGAGGAAGTTAAATGTACAGTGAAGTTACTGCCTACACAAGGTTGATGTTACAAACTGTATCAGAGTCTCAGCAAGATTTTTTTTTTTTTGAGATGGGGTCTCAAACTCTTGGGCTCTATGGATCCTCCCTCCTCAGCCTCCTGACTAGCTGGGATTACAGGTATGTGCTACCATGATCGTCTGGCAGCAGGAAAATGTTATAAACTACTTTTTACAAAGGTGTGGGAAGGGCATAAGTAAATTCTGAGGGATACTGTGGTACCCCAAAGTTAGTAATATTGAGGGCTCCATTACCATCCCAAGGGGAGGGTGGCGGAGCGAAAGGAGGAGCTAGTCACTGGTGAGAAAGACGACTGTACGGAGAGGTCCCTGAGGATGCATCCAAGCCATGCCAACCCTGCAGGAATGGAGCCAGGGGAATGAAGGCTGGAGTGAATGCCCCCCTCCCCCACTCTGTTGTTAGTGCTCTCCTCTGCGTAGATCAGCCTCCTGGTAGAGAAGGAGCTGGTGGAGAATGTATCTGGAGGAGAAAAAGAAGATCTAGCACACAAAACACAGGAAAACACTTAGTCCAAAAAGAGGAAGAGTGGATGTGTGTTACGTACTCAAGATCAGAGAAGGGTTTGCAGTGAAGCCAATAAAGTTTAAGCTTCAGGACCCCTCCATTATATTGGCCCTTTCCAAGGACCTGGGAGGGATCCTAATAATGTGTTCATAAGGTCATATGGTTTTGTTAAATTTGTAAAAGATATTTTAACCAAAATCATCAAACAACTGTTGTTCTTCCATTTCAAATCTCCCTCCATTCCACTTCCCCAGTGTTCAATGGTGCTGAAGTGACACAAGTATTTTGAGTTTCTGTCTAAAAAGAAGTTGAATTGAGAATAAACCACTATAAATGTAATTTGAGCAGGCATTTTTAAACATTTTAATAAGATGTGAAGAAATTACAGTTCCTAGTTTATTTAAGAACTGAAAAAACAGATAAAATTAATAGAATATGAAGCTAAAGTCATAAACATGAATGACAAAATCAGTGGAGATTATTCTGTATTCAAGAAGCAAATTATAAGAGAGAAGTTTTCAAATCATACCAATATCAGTGATTCATTAAGAATAAATAAATTTCAAAAAAGAAATGAATAAGCTTCTTGGATTGTGTATAATCCATATAACAAAGTGGAGCAAATCATAAGAATATATTGGAAAAAATTAAAATTTTTTATGATTTGAAAATAATGAGATTGGCTGGGTGTGGTGGCTCACACCTGTAATCCCAGCACTTTGGGAGGCCGAGGCAGGCAGATCATGAGTTCAAGACCAGCCTGGCCAATATGGCGAAACCCCGTCTCTACTAAAAAAAAATACAAAAATTAGCTGGGAGAGGTGGTGCCCACCTGTAGTCTGAGCTACTCGGGAGGCTGAGGCAGAAGAATCACTTGAACCAGGGAGGTGGAGGTTGCAGTGAGCTGAGGTCACACCATTGCACTCCAGCCTGGGTGACAGAGCAAGGCTCCATTTCAAAAAAAAAAAAAGAAAACAATGACATCAACAAATCCAACCTAAAATCATAATACACCTTTTTTTTTTTTTTTTTTTTTTTTTTTTTTTTTTTTTTTTGAGACGGAGTCTCGCTCTGTCACTCAGGCTGGAGTGCAGTGGTGCAATCTCGGCCCACTGCAAGCTCCACCTCCCGGGTTCACTCCATTCTCCTGCCTCAGCCTCCTGAGTAGCTGGTACTACAGGTGCCCGCAACCACGCCCGGCTAATTTTTGTATTTTTAGTAGAGACGGGGTTTCACCATATTAGCCAGGATGGTCTTGATCTCCTGACCTCGTGATCTGCCCACCTTGGCCTCCCAAAGTGCTGGGATTATAGGCGTGAGCCACCGCACCTGGCCCATGATACACCATTTTAATGACATTGATGACAAACTGTTTAATGAGTGCCCTGAAGTACACTTACACATCCTGAAATCTTACCACTCATATGTGAAAAAGACTTACAAAAGTGTCCTCAAATTTGTAATACTCTTAAATATATTTTTTCTTTTTTTAATTTTTTCTAGCCACTAGACCACCAGGGAACTCTTACATATTTGTAAGACATCACCAATAACAACTTATTAAGCTGACGCTTTTCTAAACAACCAATAATTAAAAAAAAAACTTTCTAGAAGAATTCTAATTATTCCAGAAAAAAGTAAATTATCCTTACACCCTCTCCATTGAAAATACTCTCTCTGTAAAAAATGTTACAAAATTGAAGAGTAACCAAAGTCTATGTGGCTAAAGAATGTAGGGAAAAATATGGGAAGGTTTCTGGCAGTTAATTATGTTCAAGTAGTTTTTTGTCCTGGATTTTGTGATGCTTGTGCTATTTGCCTTTGTTGTGATTTACCTATTTATTCTAAATATATATTCATTTTCCTTTTTTTTTTTTTTTTTTTTTGAGACAGAGTCTCGTTCTGTTACCCAGGCTGGAGTGCAATGGCGCGATCTCACTGCAACCTCTGTCTCCCGGGTTCAGGCGATTCTCTTGCCTCAGCCTCCTCAATACTGGGACTACAGGCATGCCACACCATGCCCAGCTAATTTTTGTATTTTTAGTAGAGACGGGGTTTCACCATGTTGGACAGGCTGGTCTTGAATTCCTGACCTCAGGTGATCAGCCCATCTCAGCCTCAGAAAGTACTGGGATTACAGGCATGAGCCACCACGCCTGGCCTCCTGCCTAATTTTGTATCCATAATTTGGTATTATTTTTCCTAAAGAGTCCCTCTTTCCCCAAATTGCATTTAATACCATGACCCACAAATTCTGATGTGACCTCGTTCAGAATACACACTAAAGAAACAGGGCTGGGCAAACTTCAACAGTAACAGCAATGGCAATGAAATAAGAACTTGAAGCACTCTCCCTAGGGTAGAAGACTGGCGTGCATGTTTGATATATATATGCAAGTCCAACACACACAAACATAAACACACATATGACAGGGTCTCATTCTGTCAACCAGGCTGGAGTGCAGTGGCACAATCATAGCTTGCTGTAGCCTTAACTTCCTGAGCTCAAGTGACCATCCCACCCTCAGCTTCCTGAGTAGCTGGGACCACAGGTTCAGACCACCTCACCTGGCTAATTTTTGTATTTTTTTGTAGAGACAGGGTCTTGCCATGTTGCCCAAGCTAGTCTCGAACACCTGGCCTCAACCAATCCTCCTGCCTCAGCCTCCCAAAGTGCTGGGATTACAGGTGTGAGCCACCATGTCAAACCAGGAATATTTAAAAGAGTCTACAAACCTCATTAAGGAAAGAAGGGGAAAAAAGCAGAACCAGCTGAGATGGGTAAATTGTAGTCTGGAGGAAATCTGGCCCACACAATTTTGGCAGCAAATTGGTGGAAAATTATTCCAGAAGCAAATCTATTCTAAAAATGTCACTGTGATGCAGAGGTCCCAGGAAAGCAGTGTGGAGACTGGAGCAGCACTGGAAGGCCTTTGGCACTTACTCTAAAGGCTAAGCTGCCACCATACTTTGAGGTAGCACCTCCTACTGGGAGGACAGCCTTAATCCATACATTGATAAGCATTACTGACTGCAATTAGTAGGAAAATCCCAGAGGAAATAATTCTACCCTCATCACTCAAAAACAGAAATGAAGCAATACGCTAACTTGAAAAAGCCATGGGGAATTTTGAGAGAATCAGGGGTCCCAAAATAAACCATTCATAGACTTTGGAAAGAATTCTTTTTTCGTTTTTTTTTTTGGAAACGGAGTTTTGCTCTTGTTGCCCAGGCTAGAGTGCAATGGCGCAATCTTGGCTCACCACAACCTCCGTCTCCCGGGTTCAAGCAATTCTCCTGCCTCAGCCTCCCGAGTAGCTGGGATTACAGACACGTGCCACCACGCCCGGCGAATTTTTTTGTGTTTTTAGTAGAGACAGGGTTTCTCCATGTTGGTCAGCCTGGTCTCGAACTCCCGGCCTCAGGTGATCCACCTGTCTCAGCCTCCCAAAGTGCTGGGATTACAGGCGTGAGCCACTGTGCCTGGCCTGGAAAGAATTCTTAAGGGGAAAGCTCAGAGGGTTGCAAGCTTTTTGGTTTCGAGTTTGGATTTTTTTTTTCTTGCTTGTTTTCTTTTTATTATAGAAATTTTCAAGCATACTTCAAAAGTAAAAAGTGTAATATAAATAGTATAATAACCCTCTGAATAGCCATCATCCACCTTCCACATGCATCAGCATATGTTCAGTCTTATTTTATCTACATGCCAACCCACTTCCCAAAGCCCTCATAAGATTATTTTAGAGCAAATGACAGACATATTGATTTAATCTACAAAGTCTTATCTATGTATCTTTAAGAATAAGGACTCTTTTTAAAAACATATAACCATATTTACCATTATCATACCCAACAAATTAACAAAATTACTCAGTCGTCAAATATCCAGTCAGTATTTAAATTTTTTATTGTCTTATATTTTTTAAGTTGCATTACGCAAATCAGGATCCAAATGCTATTCACATGTTGCATTGTGATATACAATGGCTCTTAAATTTCTTTCAACCTATAGTTTCTTCTGCTTTTCTTGCCATTTATTTGTTGATGAAATCAAGTCATTTTCCCTATAGAATTTGTTACTTTCCAGATTTGATTAATTGTATCCTGAGGTGTTATTTAACACATTTCTCCATCTTGTGTATTTCACATAAACTGAAAATTAGGTCTAGAGGCTTGATAAGATTTAGGCTAGATATTTTTGGAAGAGTGCTTCATAGGCGATGCTGTGTTCTTATTGCATCACACCAGTAAGTACATAATGTCTGTTTGCCTCTCTTTTTGGAATATTAAAATTAATCGGTGGGTTCAAGTGTTGTCAGCCTGATCCATCATTATAAAGTTCCTCATCAGCCTCTCACCTAATGATTTCAGCAGCTATCAATAATCATTGCCTAGATCCATTATTTCATTCAAGTGTCAAAATAGTAATAGTCTGTCATTTCTTCTGCATTCACTAGCTGGAGTTCTTCTGTTAAAAAAAAAAAAAAAAATTGGGGCGGGGCGCGGTGGCTCATGCCTGTAATCCCAGCACTTTTGGAGGCAGAGGTGGGCAGATCATGAGGTCAGGAGTTCGAGACCAGCCTGACCAACATGGTGAAACCCTGTCTCTAGTAAAAAGACAAAAATCAGCCGGGCGTGGTGGTGTGCACCTGTAATCTCAGCTACTCAGGAGGCTGAGGTAGGAGAATCGCTTGACCCGGGAGGCAGAGGTTGTGGTGAGCCAAGATCACACCACTGCACTCCAGCCTGGGTGACAGAGTGAGACTCTGTCTCAAAAAAAAAAAAAAAAATTGACTGGGTGCGGTGGCTCACACCTATAATCCCAGCACTTTGGGAGGCCAAGACGGGCGGATCACTTGACTACAGGAGTTCGAGACCAGCATGACCAACATGGTGAAACCCTGTCTCTAGTAAAAAGACAAAAATCAGCCGGGCGTGGTGGTGTGCACCTGTAATCTCAGCTACTCAGGAGGCTGAGGTAGGAGAATCGCTTGACCCGGGAGGCAGAGGTTGTGGTGAGCCAAGATCACACCACTGCACTCCAGCCTGGGTGACAGAGTGAGACTCTGTCTCAAAAAAAAAAAAAAAAAAAAAAAAAAAATTGACTGGGTGCGGTGGCTCACACCTATAATCCCAGCACTTTGGGAGGCCAAGACGGGTGGATCACTTGACTACAGGAGTTCGAGACCAGCCTGGGCAACATGGTGAAACCCCCATCTCTACACAAAAATACAAAAAAAAAAAAAAAAAAAAAAAAAAGCTGAGCATGGTGGCAAGCATCTGTAGTTCCAGCTACCCGGGAGGCTGAAGTGGGAGGATCAATTGAGCCCAGGCAGTGTGTGTGTGAACAGGCCATTGCACATTGCACTCCAGCCTTGGTGAGAAAGCAAGACCCTCTCTCATAAAAAAAAAAAAGTACCATATTCACAATTTGGTTTCCTTGATGTACATACAAGTAAAAGAAGATAAGTGCTTGATTTTCTCCCTTCGCCAATTTTTAGAATAATGAGTTGGTTTCTTAATATTGTTCAAGAGTAACCAATTAGTTTGGCTGCAAGTCCAACAGTGCTAAGCATGGCACTAAATAGCACCATCTAAGAAGGTAATAGAGCCCTGACCCTACTGAACTGATAAGTTCTCTTAGATACTGATGGGTCTCTCAGCCAGTGGAGTAGGGCAGCAGACAATCATACACTATCACAACAATTAATTCATTCTTCAGACATCATCAAAATCAATAATCATTTATAGATGACAGATCCTAAGTGATAACTCTTCTTGAAAACCAATCATTTTTAGAAGAGTCAACAAGGTAGAAAAATCAAAGGTTTTAGTAGTACATCTCCACTTGCAGTGGAGAAGTATATGGTGAAGTATGGTGACAGTGGAAATAGGGCGCTAATTCGGGAATTTGGGGTAGCAGTAGCCAGAACCTCAGAACGAATCATTGGAATCAATGTTTCTGGGGGAAGACATAAATTGGAAGAATAAAACATTCAAGATTTTATGTTTATAAGGGAGGCTAATTAGTAGTTTGCTAAAATGTTCTTCATAAAGTACCCAGCTCAGAATCAAAAGAGACCCTCATTTACCTACATGTACTGGAGGCTACTGATACCTACAAAAAGAAGCTAATAATTGAGAAGGGTCAAAGTGGATCAGATCCGTTTGCACAAGACTCAGGCAAAATGAGGAAAAAGAAGTATCTACTGAATTTGGCAACATGTAAGTCACAGATGACCTGATAACAGTAGTTTCAGTGATGTGATGAGGGTGGAAGCCCGGAGTAGGTGGAACAGTGTGGGGTTAACAATTCTTTCAATAAGTTTTTCTATAAAGGGGAGCAAAGAAATGAGATGTTCCTGGAAGGGTATCTAAGGACAACTGAGGTTTATTTATTTTTAAAAATAAAGATGGGATCTTGCTGTGTTGGCCGGGCTGGTCTTGAACTCCTGAGCTCAAGTATCTTCCCTTCTCCCTCCTTGTTGATGGCCTCCCAAAGGGAACTGAGGATCTTTTTTTTTTTTTTTTTTTTTTTTTTTTGATACGAAGTCTCACTCTGTCGCCCAGGCTGGAGTGCAGTGGCACGATCTCAGCTCACTGCAGCCTCTGCCTCACAGGTTCAAGCAATTCTACTGCCTCAGCCTCCCGAGTAGCTGGCATTACAGGTGCCTGCCACCACACCTGGCTAATTTTTGTATTTTATTTCAGGCTAGGCTGGTCTTGAACTCCTGACCTCAAGTGATCTGCCTGCTTCGGCCTCCCAAAGTACTGGGATTGCAGGTGTGAGCCACCGCGCCCAGCTGGAACTGCGGATCTTTTCACCAATAGGGTTTTTTAAAGGATGATAGTTTAAGGCCAGGCATGGTGATGTGCACCTGTAATCCCAGCACTTTGGAAGGCCGAGGCGGGTGGATCACCTGAGGTCAGGAGTTCAAGACCAGCCTAACAAATATGGGGAAACCCTCTACTCTACTAAAAATACAAAAATACAAAAAATTAGCCAGATGTGGTGGCATGTGCCTGTAGTCTCAACTACTCAGGAGGCTGAGGCAGGAGAATCTCTTGAATCCTGGAGGCAGAGGCTTCAGTGAGCCAAGATTGCACCACTGTATTCCAACATGGGTGACAGAGCAAGACTCCATCTCAAAAAAAAAAAAAAAAAAAAAAAAGATGGTAGTTTAAGAATTGCAAATTCCACATAATAAAGCGAGAAACTGGTGATCTATGAGAGCGGGGACAATTGCAAGAGTGATGTCCTTGAGAAAATAAGAGAAGATAGAATCCAGAGCATGACTGCTTCGATAGGGCGATGGCATTTGAATTACAACAAGTGGGAGAACAGGAAATATTGACACAAGTGTAGAAAGATTTGGTGGTTAGAAGAATAGAGTTCCTGTTTAGTTGCTTATGTTTTTTCAGTAAAGTATGTGAGAGTGGGGCCAATGAGGAAGGGTTTATGTTCTACAGTATTTATCTTAGAAAAAAAAAGGAAAGGGAAAAAAAGGAAAGGAAAAAAAGAGGAAGGTTGAAATTTTTAGGAAAAAAAAAGATATAAAATAGTTGACTCAGAGAGCAAAACATTAATCTTACTAGGAAAACCTTTTAGGATTATGGAGCAGATATAGAGTGTTTCAGCTTCGTGGTCAGAAATTTAAAGCACTGTGCCAGTGTTTGGCTGCTCTGGTGCAGGCCCAGAGAAGTTATACTTAGATGGGCAAGTGAATATAAAAGAAGTACAATTGCTTTTCACAATGACGACCAGGACATCAAAGGTGGATAAGGGAGAGAATGAACATGGAATAGACATAACAGTTAAAAAAAAAAAAAAAAAAAAAGCAGTGAGGTTGGTGGGTTGAGGACCCCAGGTGTCAGATGGGAGGCTATCTGGATAAAAATGAGGACACCAGTCAGGATGAAGATGAAGACAGTGAGCTAGGAGTCAAGTCTTCAGTGAATGAGGGGTGTGACTGGGTGATCATTAGAATGTAGACACAAAGAGGTGGGGCTTTTGAGGAAGGAGGATAGTTTGAAAGTGATGATGTGAGGCCTGGCACTGTGGCTCATGGCTGTAATCTCAGCACTTTGGGAGGCCGAGGCTGGCAGATCACGAGGTCAGGAGATCGAGACCATCCTGGCCAACACAGCGAAACCCCGTCTCTACTAAAAATACAAAAATTAGCTGGGCCTGGTGGTGTGAGCCTGTAATCCCAGCTACTTGGGAAGCTGAGTCAGGAGAATCGCTTGAACCAGGGAGCCAGAGGTTGCAGTGAGCCAAGATCGCGCCACTGCACTATACCTGGCGACAGAGTGAGACTCCGTCTCAAAAAAAAAAAGAATTCCATACCAGAAATTTAAGGCACTGTTCCAGTGTTTAGCTGCTCTGCCGCAGGCTCAGAGAAGGTCTGGAGTTAAACTGGGGAATCTTTTGTTGTGTTTTAAAATCCTATTAAAAAATACAAGTGCCTGTAATCCCAGCACTTTGGGAGGCCGAAGTGGGTGGATCACCTGAGTTCAGGAGTTCGAGACCAGCCTGATCAATATGGTGAAACTCTGTCTCTGCTAAAACTACAAAAATTAGTTGGGCATGGTGGCATGCGCCTGTAATCCCAGCTACTCAGGAGGATGAGACAGGAGAATTGCTTGAACCCGGCAGGTGAAGGTTACAGTGAGCTGAGATCGTGTACTGTACTCTAGCCTGGGTGACAGAGCGAGACTGCATCTCAAAAACAAACAAACAAACAAACAAAAAATATATATATATATGATTTGAAAAGGCCTATTTCTACACTATTACATCTATTGGATTGAACATCCTCTAGTTTACCATAGGTCTTAGACCCTCTAACTTTGTCTTGACTTTAGAGAGAGTAGTGGTTTTTACACTTTTTGTCTCCCTCACTAGACAGTCGGCTCTTTGAGGCCAATAGTATATTCCCGTAGCTTCCCTTAAAATAATACTCGCTGTGCACAAATTGTCACCTTTTATTAAATGCGTGTGTTTACTGTAAAAACAGAGCTGGACAATAGAATGTAAGCTGAAAATCAGACCATAGAATCTGGCCTAGGTTTGGGGAATGGAGAGAATAAAGACTTGGATTTCATTCAAGTTGATTTTACTTTGGTTTAGTTTTGGATGAACTAAGAAGCAGAGCAAAGAATATAAACAAGATAGAGATGCAGGAGGATAAATGTTGCTTCCCATTGCCTCCCTTGTATGTCCCAGAATACACATAAAGTTTGCATTCTTGCCAGCTCTGCACAGCAAACTATCTACCAGGTCAAAGAGGCAGAGAATGACAGGCTCCCTGCCTTCTATATTCCCAGTTATATCAGCTCAGAAACAACTTATACTACCATATAAGGTGATCATTCTTAGACTCAGTGAACCATGCTATCCAGGTTCCAGGCCTTGAAATTCATTTGATGTCCACAGTCAGGCAGGTTCCTATTTTCTGTGGCTGCACGGCAGGGCCTAGAATTTTTCACCTCATCTTCTTGTGTTTTTTTTTGTGGGCAGGCCTTGGAAAAACAATGAGAAATCCATATATAAAATGAAACCCATGTTATCACCACGTGGTGTAGAATAATTATGGTTGCTATCACACAGTTTAACATGAATTCCTAATTGCACAAATATGTATGGTGTGCTTACCATGTGCTTCGCCCTAAAGATCCAAAAGTAAATAAAACTTAGGCTCTGCCTTCTGCCTCAGTACACTTGTAGTCTAGTTAAATTCATCATGCTTCTCTGTCATGACCATTTTTTAAATAGGAGGTAGACAGCAAAGAAACAGGATACTCTGGTTGAAACTTTTTTAAAAAGTATATTATTAATTCCAGGTTGTTTAATAGCCTTTTGATCTCTTTTGGTTTTCTCCCATCTCTCCTTTCTGTTCTGTTTCCCTTAAAATAACACTCAGTGCACACACTGTTTTCATTAAATGGGTGTGTTTATTCTAAAAACAGAGCTAAGAGTTATCAACCGGCAGATTCTTCCTGCTCAGGCCTCCTTAGTGTCTAAACAGTGCATGACTCGCAGAAAATGCAAAGTGGTTTGTTCTGGTTCTTAGAGGCAGAGTGTTAGGAGGGCCAACTGATAGAAACAGAACTTAATCATTTTAGGATTTTAGGAGTATCACTGTAGAAGACAAGGGTGAATGCAGGAGTCAGCCTGTAGACTGTGTACAATCCTAAATTCCAGCCTCATCTGAAGAAAATGAACCTATTTTCATGAAAATGCACCTTTTATATTTCTTATAAATGGGTAGCTTAATAAGTGTATGTATTTATTAATATAACTGATCCTTGATTTTGGAGATATAAAATATTCTAAAAGAATTAATTTAGCCTAGGGAACATCCTCTTAGATAATAAGTCTATAGATGGCTTCACAGTACACATGCCTCAGGGCCTTTGTACCTACTGTTTCCAAGGTTATAGCTTGCTTCTTCAGGGCTCAGCACAAACATCATCTATTAGAGAGGTCGTAGCTGACCACCTTATATTAATAGTACCTCCCCCACAACGATTTTACTCCATCATCTTCATTCTGATTTTTTTTCATAAAACTTGTTACCAGCCAGACATGGTGGCTCACGCCTGTAATCCCAACAATTTGGGAGGCTGAGGTGGGCGGAATCACGAGGTCAAGAGATCGAGGCCATCCTGGCCAACATGGTGAAACCCCCTCTCTACTAAAAATACAAAAATTAGCTGTGCATGGTGGTGAGCGCCTGTAGTCCCAGCTATTTGGGAGGCTGAGTTAGGAGAATCACTTGAACCCGGGAGGTGGAGGTTGCAGTGAGCTGAGATAGCACCACTGCACTCCAGCCTGGGGACAAAGCGAGACTCCATCTCAAAAAAAAAAAAAACAAAAAAAAAACAAAAAACAAACTTGTTACCACCTGTTATCTTATTATGGGAACATACAAATTTTGTGGGGCCTGAAGTTTTTATAATGGGGGGGGCATTTTTTAAAGAAACAAAATATAAAAATTGCAATTAAAAATTAAGTATGAGCTGGGCGCAGTGGCTCACGCCTGTAATCCCAGCACTTTGGGAGGCCGAGGCGGGCGGATCTCGAGGTCATGAGATCGAGACCATCCTGGCTAAAACGGTGAATTAGCCAGGCATGGTAGCAGGCGCCTGTAGTCCCAGCTACTTGGAAGGCTGAGGCAGGAGAATGGCGTGAACCTGGGAGGCGGAGCTTGCAGTGAGCCGAGATCACGCCACTGTACTCCAGCCTGGGCGAGAGCAAGCCTCCGTCTCAAAAACAAAATAAAAAAATAAAAATAAATAAAAATTAAGTATGAAAGTGAATATTAAGAATGTGAAAATAAATCATAAATTGCTGGAGTCTTGGAGCTTCAGTTCTTCCTTCTAGGATTTAGGCAATTTAACTAGAAATGCTTATGTAAAAATGTGTAGTTGTTGCAACCTGGCTTCCACTTGCCACCTAGAACATTCTATGGCCCTCAGCAATTACCAGCCCTCCCTGCGGTATCACAGTAAATCTGACTCTGCATATTAATATCAATTTGCTTGTTTGTTTATTGTCAGTCTGTATCAATGGAATGTCTTAAGCTTCTTGAGAGCAAAGATTTAACCTTCTATGTTGCTTTATGCCCAGTGCCCACAACAGGAGTAGGCACGGGGGGCATATTATACATGCTTCTTTAATAAATTGTATCTGTCCCCAAAAATCAACTTGGAAAAAATAATCCTTCCTCCTCTCCCATTTTAGCCACTCTGTATTGTCATAGCTCTGTGTTATTGTCTTTTAGTACTATCACTTAAAAAATTAGCTTACTGCTTACTTTTTTTTCTTTTTAAGACAGGGTCTCTCCTCTGTCACCCAGGCTGGAGTGCAGTGGCACAATATTGGCTCACTGCAACCTCCACCTCCTGGGTTTAGGCGATCTCATGCCTCAGCCTCCCAAGTAGCTGGGACTACAGGTGTGTGCCACCATGTTTGGATAATTTTTTTGTATTTTTACTAGACATGGGGTTTCACCATGTTGGCCAGGCTGGTCTCGAACTCCTGGCCTCAGGTGATCTGCCTGCCTTGGCCTTCCAAAGTGCTGGGATCACAGGTGTGAGCTACTGCGCCTGGCCTGCTTGTTTACTTGTTATCTGTGTCCCCTACTAGAGTAGGCCATACTAAGAAAAGAGAGTGTCTTGCTCCCATTTTCCCAGAGTTTTTAAAGCAAGGCACAGAGGAGGCTCTCAATAAGTATTTTTTTGAGTAAATGAAAATAAGGCAAATAAAAAACTTTTCACGATGAAACTTGCCATGTACTGCAACTCTCCTTGTACCTCTGTTTTTATTCTATTTATCTGAAAGTTTCATTTAGGTACTCAATTATATGCTAATTTAATGAAACATAATTAAGTTTTAAAAAAAGTAAAATTATAATAATCACTTCACTTTACACCTTAGCTAAATAAGTACAAATGCATTTTGATTTGACAGAAAGATTGAGTAATTAATTTGTAACCATCTACTAACAAGATTTGAAAGATACAGGTACTTAATAGTACTTTCAGACACATGATTTCTGCTCTGAATTTGCACTCACCCATGATTTCTGTGACTTTAGGGAGTATCAAATAGAAAATGCCCCTACGTACCAAGTTTTCTTCCCTGGAGGCAAAATAAAATAAATAAACTGACCAATTTCTTATATATTATTTCTGAAATATGCTATGAAGGTATTAGCAGATATTTATATATTTTTCTTTTTCTTGCACAATTTATAGCATACTATACTCACAATTCTGTACCTTGTTTTTGTTTTGTGATTCTGTTTTTTTAATATATCTTGGAGCTTACTAATATTTTTGGCTGCATAGTAGTCCATTGTGCAACAGTGTCTTATTTAAATAATCCTCTCTATGGACATTCAGATTGCTCTCAGTCTTTTGGTATTATAAACAATGCTACAATGAATAACCTTGTACACATGTAACTTCATACATATGTAAGTATGTCTGTAGGATAAACCCGTGGATGTGTGTTTGGATCTTACAGCAATAAATGACACTCCTCATCCTCACCCAAATTCTAAGCCAATTAGGAAACAAGACAAAAGAGGCAGACAGGTGATTAAAATGTCACTTCATTACTGGTGACAGCTGATGTTGAAGCATGTTGCTTACATTTGCAGATAAGAGAGCTTCCCAATTCTGGATCTCTTTCCATTTAATCATAGGCAATGTTCTTCAAACATAGGTCTCCCCATGCAGGTTTTAGGAAGGTGATGGGCTGAATGCGGTCTTCCCAGTTTATTCTTTACAAATTTAACAATTAGAGGAGTCACCCCTCCTTTCTTAGGGAGAAGCAAGTGAGGAGGAGAAGAGAGGCCAGCGGCATTAAACCAGGAGAGCTACTTAAGCCTGGAAGTACACATCAAGAAACATTCCTGCCCTAACAAAATACTCTCATGTTCGAAACGGTCTTCAATTGGTAATTTTAATATATTTTTCTCAGTTGTTCACCAGAAATGTGTCAGTTTACACTCCTTCCATGACTATGCACCCAGGCATATAAGAAAAGTTAGCATTAGATAAATGTTTTTCAGTTATCCTTGGTCTATTCATGTCTCACTACCCCAGAGGTTTTTCTTGAATTTTCTTACATTATTTTGAAATATAACACAGCAGAATTTTATTTTATTTTTGAGACAGAGTCTCACTCTGTTGCCCAGGCTGTAGTGGAGTAGTGTGATCTTGGCTCACTGCAACCCCCGCCTCATGGATTCAAGTGATTCTCCTGCCTCAGCCTCCCAAGTAGCTGGGACTACAGGCGTGCACCACCATGCCCGGCTAATTTTTGTATTTTTAGTGGAGATGGGGTTTTGTCATGTAGGCCAGGCTGGTCTCGAACTCCTGACCTCAAGTGATCTGCTTGCCTTGGCCTCCCGAAGTGCTGGGATTACAGGTGTGAGCCACCGTGCCCAGCCCAGAATTTTAATTATAGTGGCTTCATAGCATTTTAATGTCTGGCAGAGACTGTCAATTGTCACAGTATCCATTGCTCCCATCTTCCTGTTTGAAACCAGACTCTCTGAGATTTCACCCGGGCCTATGGCTGTCCATCTTTGTGTGAGTCGTTGTAGCACCCATGCATATAATTGTAAGGACTTTGACTTTAGCTCTGAGTGAAATGTGGAGTCATCGCAGGGATGTGAACAGAGGAGTGACATGATCATAATGTCTTATAGACTAACCCGTAACTATCTGCTCATAAGGAAAGCCTGGTAAAGTACAAGGCGCTTCTCCAATCAAAGAACTGACTGCAAAGTAGCCCCAAGACTGGAAGTAAAGCTGCTCTACAAGTTAGGGACACTAGGCCACTGGAGAACTGGGCGAGTGGCTCTCCTTTCCCTCATCTTAAATTCTTCCAAATGTTTGGGGTTGTTTTGTTGTTGTTGTTTTTGAGACAGGGTATTGCTTTGTCGCCCAGGCTGGAGTGCAGTGGTGTGATCTCAGCTCACTGTAGCCTCAACCTCCTAGGCTCAGGTGATCCTCCCGCCTCAGCCTCCCAAGTAGCTGGAACTACAGGTACACGCCACCATGCCTGGCTAATTTTTTGTATTGTTTGTACAGACAGGGTTTTCCCCTGTTGTCCAGACTGGTCTTGAAATCCTGGCCTCAAGCAATCCACGCATTTGGGCCTCCCAAAATGGTGACTAGCCATGAGCCACTGTGCCTGACCTAAATATTTGGTTTTTACAGACAAGAAAGGAAACAGAAACGGGAAGGAGACTGATGGTTTCCGATCCTGATTTTATGAGCCAGGATGCTGTGCAACTTCCACAGATGTTTTGTTATATTTTTGCAGTTGTTTTCTTGTCAAACTTTGAGCTTCCTCATTGAAAAAAAATTTCAAAGTTTCATTTCATCCATTGTAATGGCCAATAACTTCTTTATAATTTATGGAATAAAAGCACAGAGCTTCACAGAAGGTGGATGTCACTATGGAAAGATGTCCAGTTAGAACTACTTTTAAATATATTACAGCTACGCAAGATGAAAAACTCAAATAGGGAATAGAAAGCTACAAAATACACTTGAAGTCTACAGTTGTATCCAGCCAAGACAGTAATGATAATTTCTGCTTTCTTTCATTTCCTTTCTTTCTTTCTTTTTTTTAGAGAGAAGGTCTTGCTCTGTCACCCAGGCTGGAGTGCAGTGGCACAATCATAGCTCACTGCAGCCTACACCTCCTGAGCTCACGTAATCCTCCCACCTCAGCCTCCTGAGTAGCTAGGACTACAGGTGTGCACCATCACACCTGGCTAATGTTTAATTTTTTTTTTTTTTTTTTTTTGAGGTGGAGTCTTGCTCTGTCACCCAGGCTGGAGTGCAGTGGTGCAATCTCAGCTCACTGCAACCTCCGCCTCCAGGGTTCAAGCGATTCTCCTGCCTCAGCCTCCCGAGTAGCTGGGATTACAGGCATGCACCACCACGCCCAGCTAATTTTTGTATTTTTAGTAGAGACGGGGTTTCCTCTGTTGGCCAGGCTGGTCTCAAACTCCTGACCTCAGGTGATCTGCCCACCTCGGCCTCCCAAAGTGCTGAGATTACAGGTGTGAGCCACTGAGCCCAGTCTACTAAATTTTTTTTTTTAAGGATGGGATCTCATTATATTGCCCAGCCTGGTGTCAAAATCCTGGCCTCAAGTAATCCTCCTGCCTTGGCCTCTCAAAATGCTGAGATTACAGGCATGAGCCACCACACCCAGCCAGTAATGATCATTTCTATTGGTCACAACTTTGGTTTAAATTTTCTAGTAACTTTTTTTATAATCACAAAAAAAGTATTATGACAAAAAACTTGGAACTCATAAAATTATTAGTTAATTGAACTACAAAAATAAGCCATGGCAATGAGCAGAATGGGGAGAAGCTTGTAACTCTGGTCACAAGAAAGGTGGTCATTTTTTAAAAATATAAATGGTTCCTATAAACCAAGAAGAAAATCTCAGCAATCCGTAGGGAAAACTTCTGAATGGAATAGGCACACAAAAGATAAGATAGTTCACTCAAAAAGAAAGATGAGGATGCTAAGCAATACATTCAAAATTAAACCAAAGTAAGATACCAGTGGCACAAACCAAACACTTTGCTGACACTGTGGGATAGGCTATGGCAAATTCATATATTGCTTATGAGGATATAAATTAATACAACTTCTTTGGATTTTAATTTCTCAACAGCTCTAAAACTTTAAAAGAACCTATCCTTTGGCCTAGTGAATCCACTCTAAAAAATTGTCTCACAGATATGGTTCCTGTGTATAGGTTAAATAAAAGACATTCATTCACTGAGCACTATTTATAAAAGCAAATGACTAAACAATCTATGAGTCCATCAATAAGATTCTGGTGAAATTATGTTTCATCTACACATTGGAAAAGTATAGAGCAGTTAAAAAATAATATAAATTTATATGCACTGACATGTTCAAATCCTCTGCCACCGTAGATGAAAAATATAATCTGCATAACATGAATAGTACAATATTTATGAAAAAGGTATATTTGCTATATCTTTGATATGCATGTATTGCATAGAAAGGGCTTGTAAGGATGTAGACCCACTTTTTAACATTTCCTTTAAGAGGAATGGGATAAAGAGGTTTAGATCTTTTTCCCCACTTTTCATTCTATACTTCTTCACAAGGAGAATGTATGTACATGTTACATTTGTGGATAGAGAATAAAAATAATAACTAAGTTAAGTGTATCAAGTTCACAAAAGCGTTACCTGAAACTGCTACTGGGTGAACCCCAAGAAAGGTAATATCTGTCACTCAGGACATGTGGAATTTCTATGTTATTTGTGTATGAGAGAAACACCAAATTCTCCCAATAAATTGCGAGTCCCGTAGGATAAGCACACATCTGATGGCCCTGAAGCAGCGTTCCTTGTGTTTGCTGAACCCCTGAGAGCCCAGGCACGCCTCAAACACATTTAAGATTCGTTGGGCATCCGGGCCAGCCACGTGCTCCCAACGCCGCCTCCGGGTCGGGGCGCGCCGCCAGAGCTCAGACAGACTCCCCTAGAATGCCTCCAGGAAACCGTCGGGTGGGGCGGAGATCTGCTCCCCGCAGCGGCTTTTTCACCTGCCGTCCCGCCTGTGCTTCCTGGAAATGAGTTTCTGTTCCTCTAAGGTCGTGGGGCAGCCGGACCCGAGCCTGGGGCGAAACGGGAGCTGAAGTTGGCGCCCAGGAAGAGGGACTGGGCGACTAGCCGGAGTCGGGCCGGGAGTCCGAGCGGGGTCGGTCAGAGTCGGAGGGGAAGCCGGAGCCGGGCCGGGGCCAGACAGCGCAGCTCGAGGTCTGGGTCCGGGTCGGTGGAGGTCCCGGGGTGGGACCAAGGACCGAATCGAGGCCGGTCTGGGCGTCAGGGCAGCCCTCGGAGCGGCGACCGTTGCTGGATAAGGGGCCGCAGCCACCCCGGCGTGGGTTGGAAGGACGCACCCCTGCTGGGGCGAAACCCCGAATCCGTAGCCGTCTGCCCGCGACTGCCAAGCCGACCGCCTGAAGGGGCCGCTGTCCCGCGCCTTCCAGTGGCTGGGGTGGTGGTGGGCACCCCTGATCTTCCTCTGGCGCCCATGATGCTGCCGGCCGTGCTGGGCTCCGGCTTCCTTTACCTGCCCGAGGACGAAGAAGGTCTGGAGGAGCCGTGCGCCCAGGGGAGCCCGGCCAAGGCTGAGTGGGCTTCATGCGGGGCCATTTCACCACCACCGACTCCTACCGCTTCTCCAGGAGGAGCCCCGAGGCCAATTTCGCCTCCATTTTGGTGGTCTCCCACAGCGACTTATAGCTGGAACCAGATACCTTTGCCGAAGTTGGTAAATTGGGCAGCGTGATGCAGGATCTGCAGGTCCCAAGGGGAAACGGAAGCCACATCCAGTACCAGCAGGTGTCCCTGAGGTACCAGACGCTCTGTGTGCCCCCCAACCCGCTCCTGGATGCCTGGCAGGTGGACAAAACGCTTGACCTGAGCAGCATCACCTTCCCCATCTACAACCACAGCGGGCATCTTGTCTTCCTGACCGGCTTCTTTGGAAGACACATCTTGGGGGACAGCTTGGGAATGGGCCAGTTACTTCTGCAGGCCAAAGCCATGCAGCTGCTGTACTACCTGAAGACCCAGCACCGGAGGACAACGTGCAGAGCAAGCAGTGGCTCACCCATTTCCTCCACCAATTTAACAATATTAACAACAGTCTGGCCATGAAGAAAATTGAGGTACCTGGCGGTTCAGGTTTACAAGGAGGCCAAGAGAAGGTGGGAGGGATGAGGAAGACTTGTTCCCAGAACCGTAACAAAAGCACCGCATGACTACTTCAAGGGGTCCTTGCCTCAAAGCCGGGTTTGCTTTACTGTATTTGTCACTTAATCCAACTCTTTTAAATTAACACCGACGGATGCCAGGAATCGTGAATTCTTGGTAACATTCAGGTCGGTAACACAAATCCTGTGTCCACCAGATGGGGCTGTTCAGCACAGACACTGATCTTCATGTTTAATTTTGGGGTTTGGTTTCTTATCATATTACAGTGCTTTGACATTCTACTTTTAGTTGAAGTCTTCACTGGTTTTGGGGAGCCCCCAAAACTTGCTTGGAGCTCGCTGAGTTTTTTTTTTTTTTTTTTTTTTTTGGCAGGTGGTCCACTTCACATTGCTTTCCAGACAACTGCAATTTGAGGCAACTTCTATGACAGTGATCCCTTTGTTTCACTTGGCATACATTCTAATCATAATATTTGCAGTCACATCATGCTACTGTTGCTGCAAGTTCTGGATCAAAAGTATCATCTGTGAACCTCAAGAGCAGGGGGGACTTGCCCACCCCACTCTCAAGAAGATGAGGGTCTTCAGGGTGGTCAGCATGTCCTCGTCCATCCTGACCCTGCTCCACTCTGAGCCCAGCTGGCCGCCCCGGAGTCCACTTCTGAACCCTTCAGCAGCTCTAATAATTTCATAAACCAGTTGTATGCTGTCATTTTAGTGAGGCTGAGTAAATGTTTGGATTCATGGGGCTTCTTAACTGTGTGCAATTCCTGCCCCAAACTTTCTTAGACAAGTTTCTTCTTGTTCAAGAAGACAAAGGTTATGGGCTCCATTACCTTGTCTTCCTAACTTCTTTCAAAAGCAGATATAAAAGGGAATAGACATGTTTTTAAACCAATAACTTTGTGTTAAAAATACTGGAAAATACTTTTGTGTGTGTGTGTTGATTGGACCTCCTAACATGTTGACAAGCAAAAATGTTATATGGAAGAGCCTTTCTAAAAGCTGAACCTCTGAGAATAAATGCCTTATACTAGGAATTGGGGAAGAGAAAAGCAGAAGGAAGTTCTAACAAAGATCGTGTTTTAAAGACTTTCAGAAATTATGAAGGGCACCTCTCTGAAAAGTACTCCAGTATGATGTTCCTTGAAATGGATATGGCTGTCAGGATGTTGCTTCAGAGTGTGAAGTCAAATGCATGCTAACCTTCCAGTTTTGTTTTTGTTTTGTTTTGTTTGACACAGAGTCTCTGTCACCCAGGCTGGAGTGCAGTGGCACAATCTCGGCTCACTACAATCTCTGCCTCCAAGGCTTAAGCAATCCTCCCACCTCAGCTTCCCAAGTAGCTTGAACTACAGGTGTGCACCACCATGCCTGGCTAATTTTTGTATTTTTAATAGAGATGGGGTTTTGCCATATTGCCCAGGCTGCTCTTGAATTTCTGAGCTCAAGTGACCCACCCCCCTTGGCCTCCCAAAGTGCTGGGATTACAGGCATGTGCCACCATGCCCTGCCAACCTTACAATTTTTTAAAAAGAGACAAAATGTGGTTGAATTATCTGGAGCTAATAAGAAAAAACTTGAAGCAACCATTAATCAATCTAATCATGTTCTCTGAAAATATAACCAGCCATTCGCTATTTAAAACTTGTAATTTTTTTTATTTACAATAAGTATGGAAACTATACTGCCATCTGATTATAAATGACAATAAAATATTAATTCAACCCTTTAAAAAATTTTATGAAGAACAAAATGCTCTAAACTTTCCTACTTTTAATGTATGTTTAGTATTTCTGGCTGGAATTCCATACCATTCTTTCCTTCTTACTAAAATCTCAAGTTTCAGGTGGCAGCTTGCCAGTTTCAACCTCACCTTCTCATCTGCTTTCTGATTAAAATGTTTAAGAAATCCGGCCAGTCATGGTGGTTCACGCCTGCAATCCTAGCACTTTGGGAGGCCAAGGCAGGTGGGTCGCTTGAGGTCAGGAGTTCAAAACCAGCCTGGTCAACATTGTGAAACCCTGTCTCTACAAAAAATTAGCCAGGCATGGTGGCGTGTGCCTATAATCCCAGCTACTCGGGAAGCTGAGGCACAAGAATTGCTTGAGTCTGGGAGGTGGAGGTTGCAGTGAGCCGAGATCATACCACTGCACTCCAGCCTGGGCAACAGAGAGAGAGACTCTCTCAAAACAAACAAACTAACTAACTCAATAAATAAATAAAATAAAATCTGGAATTATTAAAAATTCATACCCAAACTGCATGTTGGCATTGTTATTCTAAGAATGGTGTGTGTGTGTGTGTGTGTGTGTGTGTGTGTATGTGTGTGTGAGGGAGGGAGGGAGGGAGGGAGAGAGGGAGAGAGGGGGAGAGAGAGAGAGGGAGAGAGGGAGAGAGGGAGAGAGAGAGAGAGAGAGAGAGAGAGAGAGAGAGAGAGAGAGAGATGTGGAATAAAGCAATGAGTTACAATGTGATATCCCAGGTGACCTTGAGAACCAGAATACTTTCTGTGGGAAAAAGGGCTACCTATAGTTGTTAAAATGCTTTTATCATTTCCCTGACAATGCTAGAACCTTAAACATGTTAAATTCTAATACCCCTCTCCTGCTTTTGTGTTATGTATTTTTTTTCTAATTTTTAGAATTATTTATAGTGAGCTATATAGCCCAGGCTGGTCTCAAATTCCTGAGCTCATGCAACCCTCCTGCCTTGGCCTTTCAAAGTGCTGACATTACAGGCATGAGCCACCACACCCAACCTGTGTTATTATGTATTTTAATTTTAGGCCTAGAGACAATGAACAATCCAGTAGCAATAAGCATCCCTAGCATCCAGACTATAGTCTTTAATGAGAAATACCATTTCTTACTAAAAGAAACTAGTGCTGCTTAAACAAATGGTTCATTCCAGGTTTGACGCAGGAATTGTACAAAATGGGCCAGGTGCATCTTGTTATACAAGATAGCAAAGAAGCTATCAAAAACTATTAAGGTTTTAACTGAAGTAGTTGGAAACAATCTGCAGACGATTCCACTGGCTCAAGATGGAATAAATCATGCATGAATAAGAGTAACTGCAGTGGACTGAAAAAAAATGTTTAAATTAATGATTTAAAAATGATTAAATAATGATTTTTTTAAAAACCTAACCGGCCGGGCACGGTGGCTCACACCTGTAATCCCAGCACTTTGGGAGGCCAAGGCGGGCGGATCACGAGGTCTAGAGATTGAGACCATCTTGGCCAACATGGTGAAACCCCATCTCTACTAAAAATACAAGAAAAATTAGCTGAGCGTGGTGGTGCACGCCTGTAGTCCCAGCTACTCGGAAGGCTGAGGCAGGAGAATCGTTTGAACCCGGGAGGCGGAGGTTGCAGTGAGCCAAGATCATGCCACTGTACTCCAGCCTAGCTACAGAGCGAGACTTCCTGTCTCAAAAAAAAAATAAATAAATAAACCTAATAAATCATCTTTGGAGGACGCTAACAACTATTTTGCAAACTAGTAAATAAAGGGAAGAATCAAGCATTTAACCTGCCTTTCCTACACAAACTGTAACTCTGAGTAAACAACTAGTAAATGAGGGAATGTCTCTTTTTATAGAAGTATTTAAACAAATAGACCAAGAAGAGACAACAGCGGCCAGGCGCGGTGGCTCATGCCTGTAATCCCAGCACTTTGGGAGGCCGAGGCGGGCAGATCACGAGGTCAGGAGATCCATCCTGGCTAACACGGTAAAACCCCGTCTCTACTAAAAATACAAAAAATTAGCCAGGCGTGGTGGCGAGCGCCTGTAGTCCCAGCTACTCAGGAGGCTGAGGCAGGAGAATGGCGTGAACCCAGGAGGTGGAGCTTGCAGTGAGCTGAGATCGTGCCACTGCACTCCAGCCTGGGCGACAGAGCGAGATTCTATCTCAAAAAAAAAAAAAAAAAGGAAGAAACAATAGCATTGGAAATCACCATTTTGCAACCCTTAATGAATTAAGGATCTAGGATTGAGCATCTACAGCTGCTAACATCACAGACAACCAGACGTTAGGTTTTTGGTTTTTTTTTTTTTTTGAGATAGAGTATCACTCTGTTGTCCAGGCTGGAGTGCAGCGGCACCATCTCGACTCACTGCAACCCCTACCTCCCAGGTTCAAGTGATTCTTGTGCCTCAGCCTACTGAGTAGCTGGGATTACAGGTGCCCGCCACCATGCCTGGCTAATTTTTTTGTATTTTTAGTAGAGATGGGGTTTCACCATGTTGGCCAGGATGGTCTCGAATTCCTGACCTCAAGTGATCCCAGCCTCGCAAAGTGCTGGGATTACAGGCGTGAGCCACCACGCCTGGCCCAAATGTTAGGTATCTTTTGTCAAACACATCATCACCTATGAAGTAGTCTTGACAAAAACAAAATCAAACCTGAATCTGATTAGGCCTCTAGATCTAAGTATCAACATATAGGACATACAGAGAACAGAGGAATGTGCTAATCTACACAACATGAATCAGTAAAATACCAACATTGAAAAAGTAGGATATATGATCAAGGTTTTTCAACAAATACACTGCCAGGAGTTGAAATAAAGAAGAGATGGACAAGGAATTTATAAAATAAGAGAGCTAAAAGACAAAGCAAAGCTAAATACAGTGTTTAGAGATTTACAGTTGGGTGATGTAGTGAGTTGAATGCAAATATGACCATGTCCTACTACCTGGAACCTATGAATGTTACCTTAATTGGAAAAAGGATCTTTGTACATGTAATTAAGGATTTTAAGAAAATCATCCTAGAGGCCAGGTGTGGTGGCTCACGCCTGTAATTCCAACACTTTGGGAGGCCAAGGCGGGTGGATCACGAGGTCAGGAGATCGAGACCATCCTGGCCAACATGGTGAAACCCCATCTGTACAAAAAAAATACAAAAATTACCCGGGTGTGATGGCACATGCCTGTAATCCTAGCTACTCTGGAGGCTGAGGCACGGGAATCACTTGAACCCAGGAGGCGGAAGTTGCATTGAGGTGAGATCTTGCCACTGCACTCCAGCCTGGCAACAGAGCGAGACTCCACCTCAAAAAAGAAAAGAAAAGAAAGTCATCCTAGATTACCCTGGTGGCCCTAAATCCAACAACAAGTGTCCTTATAAGAGTTAGGCAGAGGGAGATTTGACACAGATGGAAGAGGAGGAGACAATGTGACCAGGGAGCAGAGATTGGAGTGATGTGGCCACAAGTCAAGGAATGCCAGCAACCACAGGACGCTGGAAAAGAATGGATTCTTCCCTAGGTCCCCCAGGGGTGCAGCCCTGCTGGCACCTCAAATTCAGACCTCTGGGCTCCAGAACTTTGAAAGAACACATTTCTGTTGCCATCTAGTTTAATTTTTTACAGCAGCCACAGGATGCTCATAATACAGGTGGATAATATCCAAGAGAAAGAAAATAATCCCCATAGTGAAGACAGAGGTTATCGATAAGGGTTTGGGAGATACATGTGGAGGGTGTCTGGGGTAGTTGGCAAGGTATTCTCTCCTGACATGGATGCCAGTTGCAAGGTAGTTGCCCTTTAATAACTCAAGCTGTACATTTGTCTCATGTGGATTTCTGTATTCGTATCATATTTAACAGTAAATAAAGTTTTCAAAAAATCATATAACTAGTAAAGCTCTTATCTCAAATGTCTGCCCGTGCACAAGGAGGGCCTGTGTTCTCTAGACAGGGAAGAAGGTACGACTCATTTCCTTGATGGTCAAGGTGTGAGGAGGGAAAAGCTATAAAGGGTTAGAGGAGGGCTGCAGAAACACACCTTCGGGAAACCACAAGTACCACTTTTATGTATTTATCTGTCCAGGAAAGAACTAGAAACAAAAGTTTGTCTGTGAACTTTCAAATGAAAGATGTATTTCACAAGTCTCTGCTGAAAGTGTTCACAGATTATACATGCTCAGCCTGACTTTTAAATGCCACTGAACAAAAGTTGGGGGGTGGGTAATAATTAACTACACTCTACTAAGGCTGATGGATACAGCGCTGGTATTTCAGATTTCCCAACGAGAACCTCTGTAGGTACTTGTAGGTATACAATCTTGTGGTCTGTTTTGAATTTCAAAGGTAAAAGTTGAAATGTTGGCAATCTTGTGTATCCAACGTGGCACAATTTGCAGTGACTCTTCCTAAACCAGCTCAGAACACCCTTAGGAGGCGGCCAGTTGGGATCTACAATATTCACTGGAGGTTTCAGCAGGATGCTCAACACCCATCCAGTGAGGCCCCCACAAAAATATTATCTTTTAACTCAGAGGGCCCCAGTACGAGTTTAACAGTCTATGACTCACAACTTCAAAATAACATCGAAATTCAATTCAGAGTTAAAGACTGTATGACGATGCCCCGGATTTTAAGAAGACAGTTCTGTTGGCCATATTTTTATGTTCATTGCTATATAGTCCATAAAATTTGTGTCACAACTTGTTCTTTTCTTGAATTTTTATAATTTGTATACCCCAATTTTACTAAAGACTACTATATTGTTTTTGTTTTTCAACCTTTATTTTAGGTTCAGGGGTACATGTGCAGGTTTGATATACAGGTTAATTTGTGTCATGGGGGTGTGTTGAACAGATTATTTCATTACCCAGGCATTAAGCCTAGTACCCAACAGTGTTTTTTGTTTGTTTTAGGCAGAGTCTCGCTCTGTTGCACAGGCTGGAGTGCAGTGGCATGATCTCAGCCCACTGCAGCCTCTGCCTCCTGGGTTTAAGCAATTCTCATGTCTCAGCCTCCAGAGTAGCTGGAATTACAGGCATGCACACCCATGCCTGGCTAATTTTTATACTTTTAGTAGAGACAGGGTTTTGCCATTTTGGCCAGGCTGGTCTTGAACTCCTTACCTCAAGTGATCCACCCACCTTGGCCTCTCAAAATGCTGGGGTTACAGGTGTGAGCCACTGCACCTGGCCCCAATAGTTATTTTTTCTGCTCCTCTCCCTCCTCCAACCCTCCACCCTAAAGTGTTTGTTGCTCCCTTGTGTTCATGGATTCTCAGAATTTAGCTCCCATTTATAAGTGAAAACATACAGTATTTGGTTTTTTCTTCCTGCACTAGTTTGCTAAGAATAATAGCCTCCAGCTCCATCCGTGTTCCCACAAAAGACATGATCTCACTCCTTTTTAAGGTTGCATAGTATCCCATGATGTATGTGTACCACATTCTCTTTTTGCAATCCGTCATTGACATTTAGGTTGATCCCATGTCTTTACTATTGTGAATAGTGCTGCAATGAACATTTGCAGGCATGTGTCTTTATGGTAAAATGATTTATATTCCTTTGGGTATATGTATACCCAGTAATGGGACTGCTGGGTCAAATGATAGTTGTTTTTAGCTCTTAGAGGAGTCACCACACTACTTTCCACAATGGCTGAACCTAATTTACACTCCCACTAACAGTGTATAAATGTTCTCCTTTCTCCACAACCTCACCAGCATCTGTTATTTTTTTTCAGTTTTTAGTAATAGCTATTCTAACTGGTGTGAGATATTACCTCACTGTGGTTTTGATTTGCATTTCTCTAATGATCAGTGATACCGACCTTTTTTTCATAGGCTTTTTGGCCACATACATGTCTTCTTTTGTAAAAGGACTAGTATATCTTGGCCGGGTGTGGTGGCTCACACCTGTATTCCCAGCACTTTGGGGGGCCAAGGCGGGGGGATCACCTGAGGTCAGGCGTTCGAGACCAGCCTGACCAACATGTAGAAACCCCATCTCTACTAAAAATACAAAATTAGCCAGGCGTGGTGGCACATGCCTGTAATCCCAGCTACTCAGGAGGCTGAGGCGGGAGAATCGCTTGAACCCAGGAGGCAGAGGTTGCAGTGAGCCAAGATCACGCAACTGCACTCCAGTCTGGGCAACAAGAGCAAAATCCCGTCTCAAAAAAAAAAAAAAAAAAAAGGCCAGACACAGTGGCTCACGCCTGTAAACCCAGCACTTTGGGAGGCTGAGGCGGGCAGATCACGAGGTCAGGAGATCGAGGCCATCCTGGCTAACACGGTGAAACCCTGTCTCTACTAAAAATACAAAAAATGAGCCGGGCGTGGTGGCGGGCTCCTGTAGTCCCAGCTACTCAGGAGGCTGAGGCAGGAGAATGGTGTGAACCCAGGAGGTGGAGCTTGCAGTGAGTCGAGATCGCACCACTGCACTCCAGCCTGGGCAACAGAGCGAGACTCCGTCTCAAGAGAAAATAAATAAATAAATAAGAAAAACGACTAGTATATAATGTTAGGTGATGCTTTATTTATTACCTTCAATAAAAATGAGAATTCCTCTCATTTAATTTCTTGACAATAGAATTAATTTCATATAGAGTCTTTCAAATGTGAAGCATTGGTAAGTTGTGTTATTTACTATTGTGATAGTTAATGAAGCTTTTTTTTTCTTTTTTTTTTTTGAGAGAGAGGGTCTCACTCTGTCACCCAGGCTGGAGTGTGGTGGCATGATCATAGCTCACTGCAGCCCCAAACTCCTAGGCTCAAGTGACCCTCCCACCTCAACCTCTTGAGTAGCTAGGACTACAGGCATGTGCCACCACGCCCAGGTAATTTTTTGGATTTTTTTTGTAGAGTTGCACAGGCTGGTCTTAAATTCCTGGCCTCAAGTAATTCTCTAGCCTGGGCCTCCCAAAGTGCTGGGATTATAGGTGTGACCACCACATCTGGCCTAATGAAGCCTTAATATCAGTATTGATATTTCATAACTTTATAAATATTATTTTCTTACACTGCTCTATTTCTTAGCTGTCAAATAATAATTGCTATAGCTAAAACACCTTATGAAATACTTGATATTATGAAATACTTTGGTTGTCTTATATAGATTGACATTTAATAATAATTGGGCTAGGCACAGTGGCTCATGCCTGTAATTCCAGCACTTTGGGAGGCCAAGGCAGGCAGATCACTTGAGGTCAGGAGTTCGAGACCAGCCTGGCCAACATGGTGAAATCCCGTCTCTACTAAAAATACAAAAATTAGCTGGAGGTGGTGGGGTACCTGTAATCCCAGCTACTTGGGAGGCTGAGGAATGAGAATCGCTTGAACCCAGGAGGCGGAGGTTGCAGTGAGCTGAGATCCGGCCACTGCATTCCAGACTGGGCAACAGAGCAAGACTTTGTCTCAAAATAATAATTGGCAAATAAATTATATGAAAACAACTTTTTATATTAGCCTCAAGAAAGATGAACTCTTTATCACCTTGAGTCTTTCTCTCTCCTAGAAGCAAAAACCTTTTTTTTTTGCTAGAGGACCACCCGCCTAGAACCCTTCTTCTAATATCTTAGAGGTTAGAACTGCTTCACATACATTCCTCCACCAAACACTGGCAAGGAGGATGGACTATCCATGATTGGCTTAGGGTAATTAAGATTCAAGTTACATGGCCTCCTAATATGCAAAAAGACCTGGGGCTCTTGATAATCTACATCTTTGACACAATTAGTCACTTGTCTTGCATTATATTTTGCTTCCAGCCCTTGGCAGAATGGTCTAATAGTCAATGACCCTGTCACCAACTTCTTTTTTTTTCCCTAAACCTACTTTCTATCTTCCACTCCTCAGGAGTTCCTGACACCCATCATTGTTTTTTGTTTTTTTCTTTTTCTTTCTGTCAGAATCTCCTCTCAAATCAAATGGAATTGCGAAAGTCAGAATAAGACAATATATCACTATCTGTGGTATGCAGAATAATGGTCCCCTAAAGATGTCTACATCTTGATCTTTGGAATCTATGTATCAGGTTACATGGAAAGGAGAATTAAGGCTCCTAACACTGATACGGTGAAACCTGTACCACGCTTCTATCCTGCAGAATTATAAAATAAATTTGTATTAGTTTAAGCTACTAAGTTTATGGTAATTTCTTACAGAAGTGATAGAAAACACAATACACTTTCCAAAAATATTTACATTTTAACAAGGGACAAAGCCCTTCCTTGACTTAGCACATTTTTGGTTGCAAGAGATAGAAACTTGATTCAAAACAAAAAAGGATCTATTGGGTCACATCACCATCCAACTGTGGAAAAGACAGGAATGGAACTGTGTCAGGAAGGCCTAGAACCAGACGTTAACATCATCCCCCATCCCCAGTCACTGGGCATCTGTATCTGTTCTCTTCATTCACACCAGCTTAGTCCCAACGGCAGGGAACTTGGCCAACCACAGCTCTAGGTCTGCCCCCATGACTCAAACACCTCCCATTAGGCCCCATCTCCAATCCTGGGGATCAAATTTCAACATGAGGTTTGGAGGGGAAGAATTTCCAAACCATAGCATTCCACCCCTGGCCCCCAAAACTGATGTCCTTCCCACATGTAAAGTACAATCATCCATCTCAACGGTCCCAAATGTCTTAAGTTGTTCCAGTACCAACTCAAATGTCCAAAGTCCAAAATCTCATCTGAGATTCAAGAACAGTTCCTTTCAGCTATGAGCATGTAAAATAAAAAACAAGTTATTTAATTCCAAGATACAATGGTTATACAGGCATTCCCATGTCAAACATTCCCATGTCAAATGGGAGAAATCAGTGAAAAGAAAAGGGTAATAGGCCCCATGCGTGTCCAAAACCCAGCAGGGCAGGCATTAAATCTTAAAACTCCAAAATAATCTATGACTCTATGTCCTGCAACCTGGGCACACTGGTGGGTCCTGAGGCCTTGAGCAGACCCATCCCTGTGGCTTTTCTGGGTGCAGCCCATGTGGCTGCTCTCATAAGGTGGAGTCAAATGCCAGAGGCTTTTCCAGGCTGAAGGTACACACTGCTGGTGGCTCTATCATTCTGGGGGCTGGAAGGCAGTGGCCCTCCTGCAAATCCACTAGGCATTACTCTAGCAGAGGCTGCCTGTGAAGGGTCTGACTCTGCAGCAGGCTTTTGCTTGGGCACCCAGGCTTTCCAATAAATCCTCTGAAATCTAAGTGGAAGCCACATCTCCGTAGCTCTTGCATTCTGTGGGCCTGCAGAATTAATACCACGTGGATACCACCAAGGCTTCCACCTCGTGCCCTCTGGAGCAGCAGCACCAATCTTATCTGGGGTTCCTGGGGTCATTTGAGCCACAGCTGCTACAGCCTGGGAACAGCATCCTGAAGCAGTGAGGAGCAGTGGTGCCCTGGTCCTGTTCCCCAAAACCAATCTGTCCTCCTAATACCCCTAGGCCTGTGATGGGAGGGGTGGCTGCCCAGCGGAAATTTCGATTTGTGAAATGCCTTTGTGGCCTTTTCCCCACTGTCTTGACTATTAGTACCTAGATCCCTTTTTGTCACCCTAAACTCTTTAGCAACCTGTGGCTCCAGCTTGACCCTTGGATTCCTCTCCTGAATATGCTCTTTCCTTCTCTATTACATGACCAGGCTGAGAATTTTCCAATATTTTACACTCTGCTTTTAATGATAAATTCTGCCTTTAAGTCATTCCTTTGCTGCTGCAATTCAACATATGCCGTTAAAAGTAATCATATACTTCTCGATTGCTTTGCTGCTTAGAAATTTCTTCTGTCAATTACACTAGGTCATTACTCTTATGTTTGGTCTTCCACAAAGCCCTAGGGCATGGACACAATGCAGCCAAGTTCTTTGCTGTGCTGTAACATGGGTGATCTCTGCTTCAGTTCCCAGTAAGTTCCTCATTTCCACCTGAGACCTTGTCAAGATGGCCTTTACTGTCTATATTTTTTTTTAATTTTTTAAATTTTTTAAAAGTCCCCATTTGACATACTGTCTACATTTCTATCAGCATTTTGGTCATAACCAATTAATCAATCTGTAAGAAGTTCCAACCTCTTAGAATTTCCAATCTCTAAACTCCTCATCTTTTTGTCTTCTTGTAACCAGGGGCCTCGGTGTTAAAAATCACCCACTTTCTTTTTCTTCCTTCCCTCTCTAGACACTCCCTTTCAGCACAATGTATGCTTATCTAATTAGGCTCTTGCTTGAGAAATCCCAGAGGCTAACCTTGAAACAAATCAGGGACAGAGCCCTCATTGAGGAATTCTCCCATTTGGAGGGAGTAACTAACAATTAGTCCACCATCATCAGGCCGAAGTCAAGATAATGCCAACCAGACGTCTGGACAGGCATTACCCAAGATAACCACTGGAACAAGACACACAGACCCTGTACCCTGCATCTCCACATGTCTCCAAGTTTCCGTTTAAAAACCCTATGGTAAATTTTAAAATGTAAGATGGTACTTTCATTGCAGCACTATTCACAATAGCAAAGACATGGAATCAACCTAAATGCCCATCAGTGATAGACTGGATACAGAAAATGTGGTACATATACGCCATGCAATACTATGCAGCCATAAAAAATGAGATCATGTCCTTTGCAGGGACATGGATGAACCTGGAAGCCATTATCCTCAGCAAACTAATGCAGGAACAAAAAAAGCAAACACCACATGTTCTCAATTTAAGTGGGAGCTGAATGATAAGAACACATGGACACATGGTGGGGGACAACACACTAGGGCCTGTGGGGATGGAGGCTGAGGGGAGGGAGAGCATCAGGAAGAACAGCTAATGGGCGCTGGGCTTAATACCTAGGCGATGGAATGATCTGTGCAGCAAACTACCATGGCACACGTTTACCTGTGTAACAAATCTGCACATCCGCACATCTACCCGGGAACTTAAAATAAAAGTTGAAGAAAAAAATAAAGATGGTACTTTCGAATGCTTGTTCACTATGTTCTCAAGTTTGCTGGCTCTCCAATTAAACCTGCTTTTCCTCCCACCAGTCCTAGCCTCTAATGACTGGTGTTTGAGCGGCAGCAGCTGAACCTAAGTCTGGTTACATTCTGAGCCCTCCAAACTCTTCCAACCTCATCCCATTACCCAGTTCCAAAGCTGCTTTCTCATGTTTAGGTATTGTTAAAGCAATACCCCACTCCTCAGTACCAATTTTCTGTCTTATTCCATTTTGTATTGTTATAAAAGAATACCAGAGACTGATAATTTATTAAGAAAAAAAGGTTTATTTAGGCCGGGTGGGGTGGCTCATGACAGCACGTTGGGAGGCCAAGGCTGATGGATCACGAGGTAAAGAGATTGAGACTATCCTAGCCAACATGGTGAAACCCCGTTTCTACTAAAAATACAAAAATTAGCTGGGCGTGGTGGTGCACACCTGTAGTCCCAGCTACTCTGGAGGCTGAGGCAGGAGAATCCCTTGAATCGGGGAGGCGGAGGTTGCAGTGAGCCGAGATTGCACCACTGCACTCCAGCCTGGTGACAGAGCGAGACTCCGTCTCAAAAAAAAAAAAAAAGAAGAAAGAAAAAAAGGTTTATATAGCTCAAGATTCTGATGGTTGCAAAGTCCAAGACTGGGCATCTGCATCTGATGAGGGCCTCACACCTGCTTCCACTCACGGTGGAAAGCAAAGGGGAGCTTGTGTGTGCAGAGATCACATGGCAAGAAAAGGAAGAGAAAGGAAGGGAGGTGCCAGGCTCTTTTTAACAACCAGCTCTCATTGGAACAGAGAACTCCCCCACAAGGGAGGGGGTTAATCTATCCATGAGGGATCTGCCCCCAAGACCCAAACACCTCTCATTAGGTCTCACCTCCAACACTGGGGAGCAAATTTCAATATGAGACTTGGAGAGGTCAAACATCCAAACCATAGCATAGTCCAAGTGTGGGTGCCCCATAAAAAAAGTTAGGGCATCAGCACAGTCACAGCCTTTGAAGAACTGCTCTAAGGCAGACAGAAGCCCCAAGCTGTGTCTGCTGTGACCTAAGAAATGTAAGCCGTATTTATAGTTTCAGACATTTTCAGACTAATAAAACAAGTGTTTTTTGTTGCTTTGCATACGTGAAGGGAGGGAGGATGGAGGGCTGACTGTCTGCTACTGGCTGATCCAGCACCTAAACTGATCATATAAACAGCGATCTCCTCTGCAGTCTGTATTAGTCAGCTTGGGCTACCATAATGGGTGGCAAACAAGCAATTTTTTTTCTCACAGTTCTGGAGGCTAGAAGTTTGAGATCAGGGTGCCAATATGGTTGGGTTCTGGTGAGGGCTTGCTTCTGGCTTTCAGACAGCAAGATGTCTTTTCTTATAATGACACTTATCATGTTAAATCAGGGCCCCATCCTCAGTACCTCATTTAACCTTAATTACTTCCATAAAGGCTGTATCTCCAAATATAGTCACATTGAGAGTTGGGGCTTACAGATATTTATTTATATAAATGTGAAAACATAGGGCAATGTGCCTTTGAGCAAGTACCCTAGATGCTAATCCTCTTTCAGTTCCAGCTAAAACACTGAAAATAAAACCTAAGAGAAATAACAGCTTCTAAAATTTGGATAAACTCATCTTAATTAATCCACGCTTAAAATAATCTCCATGGTTTTCACTATTTTGTAAAATAATGTTTGACCTCCCAAAGCAATGGCTTGCATTTGATTTTAGTGAAAGACAAATATACAAAAATACATACATATATATATATATTTTTTTTTTTTGTAGAGACAAGGTCTCACTCCGTTGCTCAGGATGGAGTACAGTGTGATCATGGCTCTCTGTAACCTGAAACTCCTGGGCTCAAGAGATCCTCCCTACTCAGTCTCCCAAGTAGCTGGAACTACAGGCATGCACCATGTTGGGCTAATTTTTTTTATTTTTTGTACAGATAAGGTCTCCCTATGTTTCCCAGACCGGTCTCGAACTCCTGGCCTCAAGCAATTCTCCCACCCCAGCCTCCCAAAGTACTGGGATTACAGGCGTGGGATTACAGGCTGGGATTACTAAAATGTTTGGCCTTAGTAAAATATTTTTCATCATACTGCAGTGACTTCAAATTTGAAAAAGTTGACAGAAAGCTGTACACCTTTGTAATCCTTTTTGCTGTGCACAAATCCATAGCAAAAATGTTTTCTAACAGAAAACAGGAGCTTTTGACACAAAGTACAGCATTTTAAAAATTCAAAAAGAGGCCAGGTGCAGTGGCTCATGCCTGTAATCCTAGGACTTTGGGACGCCAAGATGGGCGGATCACCTGAGGTCAAGAGTTCAAGACCTGCCTGGCTAACATGGTGAAACCCTCTCTCTACTAAAAATAAAAAAATAAAAATAAAAATAAAAATTCAAAAAACAAACAGAAAATAGGAGCTGAAAATTAAATACCTCAGATCACAAACTATTTTCAAGATCCTTCAAGCACCTCCAGCATGCTTTTCTGTAAAAATAATCCATATCATCGTCCTTGTATGCTGGACGTACATATGAAATACTAGATCTTGAGAAGGCCAAGAATAAGATGCGGTCCATAATCTCTAACTTAGCCAAGAGATACACAATTCATATATAAATGACCAATTCTTAAATGTGATAATGGGAGTCTTACTGTGGCTGAAACAGGAAAGACTTTCCAGAGAAGGCCAGACTTGACTCAGGAGTTTATAGGACCTACATAAACTGGCAAAGGAGGGGAAGGTGACTGCAACTGTTCTCACCTATGCCATAAAGTGGATCTCTAAAGCACTACTGAGCAGCATATTAGTTCTAGCATTAATTGCTAAATGTTCTTCAGAGCAATAAAATAGTCTACAATTCAATTACAGAATGAAGTAGTGTATAACTCACTTGTTTTCATTAGTTCAGACTATACTTCAACCCAATCAGCCCAAATTCAAGCAGTCTTACTATGTACAGTGATTTATTTTTATTGAAAGTACAAAGTAATATTAAAGAAAAGATTTAAATAAATAAAGTCATTCCATATCCGGCTATACTAACACAATGAATTTGTTTTGCAGATTACCTTCCACATGCATAAAGATTTTACAAAGTCACAATCATAGTATGCATACTATTTTGTATTGTGCTCATTTTACTTACCATATCAAACATGTCCACGTTTCTACAGTCTTCCAAATAATTATTTTAATGGCAGTATAATACTTCACTATTTTTCTTATCCCACTTTCTTGACATGGAGTTTTTTCCCCCAATTTTTGTTATTATAAAGAATGCAGACATAAATGTCTTCATGCATTTATCTTTTTTCTGAATTATTTTTAAGGTTAAAAGTATAGAAGTAGAATTTATGGGGCAAAGGATATGGTCATTTTTACAGCCCTTGCTATGTAGTACCATATTGTGTTTCCAAAGGGTTGTATCTATTTAAAATGCCATCTGAAATAAATGCATTAAAATCTTCCTTCTAAATTTTTTTTTAATCAGAAATGCTAGGTAGTTTTAAACTTCAGTAAGTTAAAAATAATTATTGTCTCTTTTTAAAAAATGAAGAGTGTGGAATAGATGGTCTCACAGATAACTAATGGTGTAAAGGAGTTAAGCAACACATCCCAACTATTCCCAAGTTATGGCACATATGGAAAGCGATGCTGTAGGCACACTGAGGAAAATGGACAAAGGTGGTTCTGGCCCAGAGGCTCCAGCCACCCAGGCCACCTTTGGATGTAGCAAGGGGTGAGGGGATCTGTATCTAGGCCTGTCTGTGATTTGCAGTGCCAGTGTGCATGGCTCAGGAAGCTCTAATCAAGGAGAGGTTAAATGACTTAAGTCACAAAATCTAGTTACTGGCAGCTTTGGGAAATAAATGCAAATATCTTCTTGTCAATGTATTTTCTACTAGTCACAACTGCTCTACATGCTTTCTGGCTCTAAAATTCAATCATATATGCAGACATGTATCTATATTTAAGAATAAAGAGGATTTCCTAACATGCTTGAACTAAAGACACCTAAGCTAGCAATTTACATCAAAGCTGAAAATTAAAAACAGTCCTTAGCATAAACAAATATTTGACTATCTTCTCATTTATTTTTCAGACTTGCCATTCTTTTAAATTTAGTTTGTAAGCTCTTTGAACAGTAACAATCTTTTGCACAGTATTTTGTATATCTCTGGTAGTCAGTAAATAGAGAGTAACAATAAATTACACTATAAAGGAAAAAACTAGACAAAGTAAATCCACATTCTAAATAATTCTGAAGGTGAAAAAAGTGTTAAGTGTTGATTTTGTAGAGGTAGAGAAGATTCCCTCTTTAAATGTCAAATTCCTGCTAGCTAAATGGATTTTTTTTTTTTTTTTTTTTGAGACAGGGTCTCGCCAGGTTAGTCTCCAACTTCTAGGCTCAAGTGATCCTCCTGCCTCAGCCTCCCAAAGTGCTGGGATTACAGGCATGTGCCACCATGCCCAGCCAGACATCTTAATATGCACTATCTACTATATTATAGGCTCTTGAGAAACATTTCATTCCGCAGAATGGTTCTGATTTATCCCCAGTGTTGATGCTACCAAGAGGAAAAGATTCACTACAAAGGTAGTTCACCTTTTACCAAGTGTCAAATATTCCACATTACCTTTGAAAACCAGAGATTATAGGTATTAATCCCACTGATTCAACTGTGTATATATATACATATATACGTATATATATACATATATACGTATATATGTATATATATACACACATATATGTATACATATAAACATACATATGTATATATATACGAACACATATATGTGTGTGTGTGTGTATATATATATATATATAAGATTTTTATTGACCATGAATCACCATATTTGGGAGTACAGTAGGGTTAGGAATTACAATTTACTGATCCCCTATCATGTGCCAGACACAATTATCAGGTAAGGAACTTCAAACCCTGCATTCTTTTTTTTTAAAAACTATACTCCAAAAAAGTGATTGCTTGGTCATATCTGCAGATTCAATCAGACATTATACACACAAACACACCCATGAGACCGCATGGCACTGGGAAGATTACCCACTATTTCCCACTTATTAAGATCTGGATCATATTTCTCAATGCTCTGAAGATACGTTCCCTTTGAGTAGGAGTATCCTCCAGTGACATAAATACATCCATTCATGATGACGGCACCGCACTCCATCCTCCTTTCCATCATGGGAGCTATCTCTCTCCATTCATTTTGTTCAGGGTCATAGCATTCTGTGATTGTAGTTTGTCCACCGACTAGATAGAGCTTATTTTCAAACGGAACTGAGCACAATCCATATTCTTTTAAAAAGAAAAAAAGAAAACAGCAATTTTTTAAAGGATAACAAACAAAAGAGATTCCACAGTGTGGTAATGTAATAATCCTTTAAAATTTAGCACACAAAAAATAGGGGAGTGGTGGCATTTTGATTCAGGCACACAATACTGCAACGCTGAAGCTGAAAATCATTCCCTGTCACCTAATTCAGATCGCCTGTTCCTGCCATGCTGCCATTATCCTTCAGCTTGTCCTTAGCTGGCTCTGTAGGAGGCCAGGGAGGAACTCACCCAACAGATCACCTTTCTGGGAACTTCCCAACACAGACAACTTTTACTTGACACCTATCTGTAAAAGATGGTAGCAGTAGAATCCTTATAGAAAGACACACTCGATAAGCAGTGGTGTCCCTTCAGGTCTTGGCAGCTGTCTCCTTAACCAATGGCAGGCAATCTGGCATGCCTGCTGTCACAGGTGCCACACAGGATGGCCTTGTGTGCTTCTCACACTGCCAGTCCAGTTATGAACTCAAGAAGCTAAAGAAACGTACCCAGACTCGTGGGGCATGACAGTCTATCATCCTGAGAAGCTGTGAAGGGTGCCCCCAGGCGGAGGGCTGCTGTGTGGGATCCGGGTCCTGGGGCTGGAAGTATGTATATGGGGGGGGTCCTCCTCCTAGGCTGTTTTAATGTTTTCCATTTTATCTCCCCCTCTACACCCAAACCTGCTGGATCTTCAAAGCACCAGGATATCTCACAACTCTACTTCTTCTCCCTTATTCCCAGGGCTGTGACAAGAGTGAGGCTAGCGAAGTGCTTAGGGTGCAAAATGCAGGGAGGCAGAACTCTGTGAGTCATTTGCACTGCATGGCCTTACATTTTGTGCCTGAAGCATCTCATTTGCCTCATCCTGGTCTCTGCCCTGTTTTCTTCCGCACACCCACTTTTATCATCACTCCTAGCCTGTCAGTTCACTCTCTGGGAATATCAGTCATAAAATTACACTTAAAAACCTTTCGCTGGAGCCCCAAAGGAAGAGTAGGATTTGTCAGTGCATTCAAATTAAAGCAAGGAAAGATTTAGCACACTATCGCTGAGCTGTTCCTTCTGCCTTGAACTCTCTCCTCTCCCCAGGTCTCTGCACAGCTGCATCCTTCCTGTCATTCCGGTCTTGTCTTACTCTCACCTCTTCAAAGGGCATTCCCTGACCACCCAGCCTGAAGTGGCCAGGCAGGCGTCTCTAATTCTCTCCATAGCACTTCTCATTATCTGGAATGTTTCTTTTCTTTTCTTTTCTAGAGACAGGGTCTTGCTCTGTCACCCAGGTTGGAGTGCAATGGCACAATTATAGCTCAATGTAGCCTCAAATTCCTGGGCTCAAGTAATCCTCCCATCTCAGCCTCTCAAGAAGCTGGGACTATAGGTATACATCACCACAACTGGCTAATTTTTGTATTTTTGTAGAGATTGGGTCTCCCTTTGTTGCCCAGGCTGGTCTACAACTCCTGGCCTCAAGAGATCCTCCTCTGCCTCAGCCTCTCAAAGTGCAGGGCTTACAGGTGTGAGCCAGGTGTGTTTCTTATCGTCTCTCTCTCCCTCCTGGCAGCACAGGAACTGTGTCCTGCTCACTAACCTATTCCTAATTGGAGAATGGCAACTGTCTGGCACCTTGTGAGAATTCAATAAATATGTGTTGAATAATGAATGAATTGTACTTTGTACGCTTGTGTCCCAATGTGTCCTCACATTATAACGCAGAAGGAAAGCTTATAAGCAAGCCCCTCTTTAGAAAGAATAATACAATCAGAAATGTGATTTCCAGATGAATGTGGTGGTGCACACCTGTAATCCTAGCTACTGGGGAGGCTGAGGCTGGAGGATTGCTTGAGCCCAGGAGTTCAAGGCTAGTCTGGGCAACACGGTGAGACCTTGTCTCTTAAAAAAAAAAAAAAAAAAAAAAAAAAGTGATTTCCTCTTTAGGAGTGGAAGACAACTTCTTATCAGTAAAGTTCTCCCTCAGTTTTTTTTTTTTTTTTTTTTTTTTTTAGAGACAGAGTCTCGCTCTGTCTCCCAGGCTGGAGTGCAGTGGCGCAATCTCGGCTCACTGCAACCTCTGCTTCCCGGGTTCAAGTGATTCTTATGCTTCAGCCACCCAAGTAGCCAGGATTACAGGTGTGCACTGTAGCTGAGACTACAGGTGCGCACCACCATGCCTGGCTAATTTTTGTATTTTTAATAGAGATGGGGTTTTGCCATGTTGCCCAGATGCTAGTCTTGAACTCCTGGACTCAAATAATGCACTGAGATTACAGGCGTGAGCCACCGTGCCCGGCCCTCCCTAGGTTTTGACAGCTAAGGAAAGTCTTAGAAGATTGCATTTTTGCTTCGCTTCCACATATTTTTCTCGTTACTGACATCCAAGAAAATAATTATCCTACTTGTTAAAAACTCATTTTTTACTTTCCAGTTATTTATATGTTGAATTTTTATAGGATTTACTTGTTTCAAGTACTTGTGAAACACTGCTTATATCAATTATATGAATCATTCAACTAATGGTTATTGTGAAAATGATAGTTCAAATATTTTATCAGTTGGTAAAAGTGATTCAACATCACTCACTAGGCTTTTCTTAAATTACTTGAAGTTTATCAAAACACCCCAATTTTTGATTCATATGTTAAGAAAGCCATCTGTCTTCCTATAGCAGTAAAAATATTTAAGTAAAGTGATTCCTAATCATTTTTTCTCTTTTACTCAAATACAACACATGTTCTATTGTTGTGGATAGGAACTTTTTCTTCCTGAGCTGTAATTGCGTTTTTTCTTGTTAGTTAACCCCTCTAAGCCACTGAGGCTCTGGGACTGTGCCTTGCTCACTGTGCTCCTAGCACTGAGTATATAGCAGCATGTAGGATGCACACAGCAGATATGCTAGACATGAATGAGTGAACAAATGAATAATCAAGAATGGGAGTGACACCATCTGTCACGGCTCAAAAGTTTACACAGAAGTATAAAACATCAACACACAGCAGTCTATATTCAGTGTTAGATGAGTGATATGAACAAACAGCTAGAGGGATTCAGAGAAAACCACAATATCCATTTGAATTGATTTCAATTTTTTTTCCTAAGATCTTTTCTCATTGAAGAGCCTGTAAAGTTTATGTAGTCTAACTTTCTGATTTCACTGGAAGGTAAGGCCCAAGAGCTTAGTCTACTTGCCGATGGCAAGGCAGGTAAATAAATGGCAGGGCCAGGAAAGTTCTCTCCCCACTTGACACAGCTCTCCACAGGTCCTTCTTTATCACGTACTGCTTCCTCTCGGCTCTTCACACACTCTTGTTCCTCAGCTTATCCCTCAACTCTGCCCGTTTCCTAGGATTCTGCCCATAGCTGTATTGCTGGTCCCACCCTACCAAGGCATCTTATTCATCCCCATACCCAGAGCCACCATCCAAGCAAACAATCCCCAGATCTCTACATTCAGCTACCTCCCTCCTTCTCAGCGGCAAACCCACATTTCCCTTTGCCTGCTGGACAGCTCTTTTGGGTTATCCAATGATTCCTTTGCTCTAAACTATAAAATCGAGCTCATCACCTCCCCTCTTCTCCCTTCCTGTCAGCTTCTCCTTCAGTATACCTCATTCTCTCAGACAACCAGCCAGAGACCCTGAGACGACTGTCAACTCCTTTCTCTCCTTCATCTCCTGTATGCTGTCAGCCAAGGAAGCAATCAGCTGTTGAATCTATGACATTCCTCACGTCGGCCCCTCTTTTCTACTCCTACCACTTCTTCAGGCTTTCAGCATTTCTCCCTTGGTTAAACACAATAGTGTTAGTAGATCCCCTTGCTGTCTTTCTCCCAATCTACCTAAAAGGAGTTCTCTTCCTTTTTTTTTTTTTTCTTTTTTTTTTGAGATGGAGTCTTGCTCTATCACCCAGGCTGGAGTGCAGGGGCATGATCTTCGGCTCACTGCAAGCTCTGCCTCCCGGGTTCACGCCATTCTCCTGGCTCAGCCTCCCGAGTAGCTAGGACTACAGGTGCCCGCCACCATGCCCAGCTAATTTTTTTGTATTTTTAGTAGAGATGGGGTTTCACCATGTTAGCCAGGATGGTCTCGATCTCCTGACCTCATGATCCGCCCACCTTGGCCTCCCAAAGTGCAGGGATTACAGGCGTGAGCCACCGCGCCCAGCCAAGAGTTCTCTTCTTAAAACCAGAGCTGAGCCAGGTGCAGTGGCCCAGTGCTTTGGGAGGCTGAGGCGGGTGGATGACTTTAGGCCAGGAGTTCAAGACCAGCCTGGCCAACATAGTGAAACCCCGTCTCTACTAAAAAAAAATACAAAAATTAGCCAGGCGTGGTGGTGCATGCCTGTAATCCCAGCTATCTGGGAGGCTGAGACACAAGAATCGCTGAACCCAAGATTGTGCCACTGCACTCCAGCCTAAGCAACACAGCGAGACTGTCTTTAAAAAAACAAAAACAAAAACAAAAAAACCTAGAGCTGATCACACATCATTCTCTTGCTCGAAAACCTTTATGATTCTGCATTTTAAAAATTACCCAGACTGAGCTGGGTGTGGTGGCTCAAGTCTGTAATCCCAGCACTTTGGGAGGCTGAGGAAGGTGAATCACAAGGTCAGGAGTTTGAGACCAGCCTGGCTAACATGGTGAAACCCCATCTCTACTAAAAATATGAAAAATCAGCTGGGCAAAGTAGCAGCGCCTGTAATCTCAGCTACTTGGGAGGTTGAGGCAGGAGAATAGCTTGAACCTGGGATGCGGATGTTGCGGTTAGCCGAGATCACACCACTGCACTCCAGCCTGGGCAACACAGCAAGACTCCATCTCAAAAAAAAAAAAAAAAAATTACCCAGACTGCCATTCAAAGCTCTCCATGACATGCTCTCCAACTGAGCTCTCCCAACCAATCTCCCATTCTACCCTCTTACATTCCATTCATTCATGTCTGCTCCCAGGTAACGGAATACACCTGAAACTTTCCTTTCCACCTTCCTCCACTGGGCTGACTTCTTGCCAGAAAAACCCTTCCTCAAAAACTACCTTCCTTATTTGGGGCCATTCTTTAAGGCCCAGCTCATAACCACCTACCGTTGGAAGCATTCTAAGATAGTCAGATTTCCCTTAATTAGACTTACACTCTTTTTATTCTCAATTTCAACAGCACTTGTTTTTACAGAATTTAGCAGAGACTGTCCTGTATTTCCATTATGTATGTATATTTGCTCCTGGATTCTGAGCTCCTATGGCAGTAAAGACTAGCACTTAATCATCTTACATAATTATCAGAATCCTACCTTTTCCAATGTAGGGTCTCAATAAATGTCACCTTGAATTCAATGCAACTATAGTCCCGTGTTTTCCAATTATACAAACTACCCCATTAAAGGGGTTAAGATAAAATATAATACTTATATTATCTTTAAAAAATAATAGTAGTCATTTCTTCTCAGTGTAAGCAATGTATCTCTATGAAGTCAACTCAAGGATGACATTTTAATTCCTCAGGAGGTACTGCTAAAATCCGTACGAAACAAACCTTGCTATAATTCAGTGGATGCAGATGCACAGCCTTCAAGAGCTTAAGGATTTAACAGACTAGCTGAGCAAAGCCAGCCAGGAGCAAGAAAAACAACGGCACAGGCCCCCTAGGTCAGTGACGTGAGGAGAATTGGAAGGACTGTGGTGAAACGGAGCACACAAGCCTCATTTAGGGGAACAGCTGCCCCCTGGCTCCCGTGACTGCTGCCTAGAAGGAATACATCCAAGGCTGCTAGGTCTTCCCTTTTCTTCTAAAGGACAGAAATAATGATTTTTACTTGAAATTCTCTTAAATTTTAAATACTGGTAACAAGCCAGTTCAAAAATATTTTAAGGACTGTGAAAGCTAAACAGAATACATCATGCAAGGTACTGATTTAAAATCTGTTTTTTATGTTTCATCAGGAAAAAGTTCAATGTAAATCAAAACTACATGTGGATGCATATTATGTTACCATTGATTTATACTATAATTTAACATTTATTTTGGATTTTCAATTTGCCATGACTTATTAATACTTTGGATTAAGTCCAAAGTGACACTGTCTCTCAGACTCTTTTTCATGTAGTTAATAAGCTATACGAAATCTGTTATGGAAAACTTATTTTTGAGGGAAACTCTTAATGACATATACATTAAATTTATAATATAAATAACTGCCCTCTAATTTGTGAATTCTGACTTTTCATGTATCGGATTTTCTTTGTAAAGATAAGCTTATCCACAAAATAGGCAGAGTAACATCTAACTTCTAAGGGTAACATGAGGTTCAGGTGAGATAATAGTGAAGTTCAAGCCAGTCTGTCTAGGTTTGAACCTCAGTTCTAATAAGCACTAGCTGGCTAACCTTGGGCAATTTATATAATCTCTTTGACCCTCAGTGTCCTATAAAATGTGATAAAAACAGTACCTAGCTCATGGAATTATTTTGAGGTTTAAACAGATTATACATGTAAAATTACTGGAATAGTTTGTGCCTGCCACACACTGACTGAATAAATGCTAGCTATTTCTCACTATAAGTTGTTACTATTCCTTTCCATTATAACTTCATTGATCACAGCAGAAAGTGGTGGGGAGTCTGGGATGGTCCATTTGGGCTACCAGGAGGGAGAAGTTTACCCGTTCCATGGTGTCTTTGCAGCCAGGGAAGCCTGGGGCTAAAATTCCTTCTCATGCAAAGCCTGGGCATATGGAGATGCAGCACCAGATTTAGGTGTGCTTCAGCTGAACCATCATATGGGATAGATGATGTATGGGCTGGAAGTAGCTGCCTTGGTTGAAAGCAGGAGAGTCTCCTCCCTTAAGGAGAGACAGATTGTTTAGTGGCTACAGCACAAGTTATGGAATCAGACTGCCAGATTTTGAACCCTGGTCTACCACTTTCAAACTGTGAAACTGTGACCTTGGAAAAGTTACTTATTGTTTCTAAGCCTCCATTTCCAAATATGTAAAATGGTGACAAACAATACCTGCTCACAGACTTGTAGTGAGAATCTGAGGTAATACACATATGAAGTGCTTAGCCAGTGCCTGATCTATGGTAAGTATTACTAGTCCTCTCAGATGGTTCCAGCTTGTGAATTTCAACTACCCCCTCCACTGACCCACATGGAAGCCTGATGCTCTATGGAAAATGATTCAAGGTAACATGGTGGTACGATGATATGAATCTTTCCTAATGAAAACAACTTAAACCTATGGCATAACTGAAACAGACTAAAACTTGTGCTTCCCTCTGAGCTCTTCACAAAGACACAAGTCAAAGAACAGAAGACATCAAGAAGGTAGACCATTCCTTATGGGCAGACAGCATGTTCCCTGTATGAGTGTTAAGGTAAGGCCAACATATGGCTCTGCACATTGTAGGAGTGAGTGCTTAATAGTAAGTGAAACCTAGAAAGAACATGCTTCTAAAACAGGAAACAATCTCTAGCTGAACTTCAATCACTGGGTACCCTTTCTGACTATTTGATAGAATGGTGCTTTTCAACTACTTATGAACATTGTATTTTATATAATTAATGTCATAAATGAAAGATGGCACATAAAGGAAAAAAATTTTAAAGACGCTAATATTTTTGACCACATAGACTTATAATGTGCATTGTATAAAGACATCAGGGAAAATATTTGTAGATGTGACCCAATCAGAATCTCATTGTGATTATTGTTGGATGGACATATATGAATATTTTGAGACTTTTAATTCTACCCATGTGTAGTCTACAATAAAATCAGCATTTTCTATTTCCAGTCCATTTTTAGCCATCCTTTATGCTACTAAACTACATCACAACATACACTATTTGAGACAGTATTTTTGTTACCTGGATGTGGACTGGAGGTGATGAGGCTCCATTCGTTGATATCGGAATTGTAGCTCTGAACTTTGTCATAGGTGCAGCTTCCTCTGTAGCCACAGTGGCCACCAATGACGTAGATAACATCATGTAAGACACAGGCAGTAGCATTTCCCACACCTACGTATTAATTAAAATCACATCTTTAGATTGATCTTTTGTTCTTTTTTGCAGTGAACACTGGGCTAAATTTATTGTTGTTTTTGTTATTACTGATGGTAAAATGCAAGGTACTGTGCTAAGTGCTGTAAGGGACAAAAGAATAAAAAAGGAAGGCTCTTTGTGCTCTTAAGAGAGGGTGAGACGTGCACACAAACACAGCCATGCACCATGCACAATGATCTCCATAAAATTATAATGGAGTGGAAAATGTCCTATCACCTAGTGATACTGTGGTAGCTGTTTTAAAGACATGGCATAAAGCATTCTCATGTGTTTCTGGTGATGCTGGTGTAAATAAATCTACGCCTCTGGCAGGTCCTTCAAGAGGTATTCCAGAAGAAGGCATTATTATCATAGGAGAGGATAGCTCTATGCCTGTTATTGCCCTTGAAAGCCTGCAAGTGGGACAAGATGTGGAGGTGGAAGACAGTGATATTGATGACTCTGACATTGATGATCCTGACCCTGTATAGGCCTCGGCTAATGTGTATGTCTGTGTCTTACTTTTTAACAAAAAAGTTTAACAAGTAAAAAAATCAATAAGTAAGTTATATATATATAATATAAAAAAGCTTATAGAGGCCGGGCACAGTGGCTCACGCCTGTAATCCCAGCACTTTGGGAGGCCAAGGCGGGCGGATCACGAGGTCAGGAGATTGAGACCATCCTGGCTAACACGGTGAAACCCCGTCTCTACTAAAAATACAAAAAATTAGCGGGGCGTGGTGGCGGGCGCCTGTAGTCCTAGCTACTCGGGAGGCTGAGGCAGGAGAATGGCGTGAACCCAGGAGGCGGAGCTTGCAGTGAGCCAAGACAGTGCCACTGCACTCCAGCCTGGGTGACAGAGCGAGACTCCGTCTCAAAAAAAAAAAAGCTTATAGAATAAGGATAAAAAGAAAGTATTTTTATAAGCTATATAAAGTCTACAGTAATGCCTGTAATTCCAGCAGTTTATGAGGCTGAGGCAGGGGATCACTTGAGCCCAGGAGGAGTTTGAGACCAGCTTGGACTACAAAGTGAGACCACAGCTCTACAAAAAATAAAAAAGTAGCCACGTGTGATAGCATGTGCCTGTAGTCCCAGCTACTCGGGAGGCTGAGGTGGGAGGATTGCTTGATCTCAGGAGGTCAAGGCTGCAGTGAGCTATGTTTACATCACCGCAGTACAGCGTACATGTCAGAGCAAGACCCTGTCTCGAAAAAAGTAAAAAGTCTACAGTAGTGTACAGTAATGTCCTAGGCCTTCACAATCCCTCCCCACTTACTCACTGACTCAACCAGAACAACTTCCAGTCCTGCAAGCTCCATTCATGGTAAGTGCCCTAAATAGGTCTACCATTTTTATCTTTTATGCTGTATTTTTACTGTACCTTTTCTATGTTTAGATACACAAAGACTTACCATTGTGTTATACTGCTTAGAATATTCAGTATAGTAACATGCTGTACAGGTCTGAAGCCTAGGAGTAACAGGCTATACCACACAGCCTAGGTGTGTATTAGGCTGTACGATTAGTATGGTACAGCCTGTTGTTTAAGTATAACGTTCACATGACAAAATTGCCTAATCACACATTTCTCAGAACATATCCCCATTGTTAAGTGGCACATGGCTGTAATTAGAACACTAGATATAAAATGGAAGAAACACCATGAAAAAAGGGACAGATGAACTGCTGGGCATGGTCAGGGCAAGAAAACACTGCATTTGACGAGGGAAATCACAGCAGGTGGTGGTGGAATTTGACCTGGGTGATGGTAGGAAGTTGGCAAGTATAGGTGAGAAGAGGCCATTCTAGACAGAGGGAAAAGCCAGTGCAAAGGCTTACTGGACAATGTTAAGTAGCCCAGTTTGACCAGGGCAGGTGGCACATTGAGGGTTGTTGCATGGGACTTTAAGGCTGGCATGGTAAGTTGAAGCCATGTAGCAAAGGATACTGATGCCCAACAAAGAATCTGGATTTAATTCAGCCAGATTTTAAAGATTTTTAAACAGGAATAGAGCAACTAACAAAGGAAGAACAGGTACCAGAAAGATCTAGTTAACTGGCCAGGGTGGGTGGTCTCGAGGGCCTGATTTTGAAGGGGCTTTGGGTATGGAGGGAAGAGCATAGAGGAAAGAGACAGGTAAAACACACAGGTCTTGATGACTGACTGACGCAGAGGCAAACCAAATCGATTTTGAGGTCCTGAGCTGGAAAAACTGGAATCACTGATGCCAAAACAAGGAGGGGTGTGGGAAGTCGAGGAGGGGAAGGAGAGGGAGGGGAAGGAGGAGGAGGAAGAAGAAGGCAGAAGGAGGGAGAGGGGATGGGGGAGGGGAAGGGGAGGGGAGCAGGGGAAGGAGAGGGAGGAGGGGGAGAGGGGGGAGAGGGAGGAGGGGGAGGAGGGGGAGGAGGGGGAGGAAATAGGTTTGGAGGGAAGATGAAAAAAGGAAGAAAGATGATGAGGATCATTTTAGTTGAAAATGTTGGTTTTGTCTTTCCACTAACTTTTACCTAGCACCATTTTGCATGATACAGTTCAATCTTCTTGTTCCTTTCTATTCCAAAATAAAAGTGGATTTATAAGTAGAGCAGTTATGATGGAAAAAAATAAAGATTCAGGAGTTCCTAAACAGCCAAGTATTTATTTATTCTCTGTACATTAGTGAACTTAATTTGGGTCCAGGACCAAAAAAAGGTAATAAATTTTAAATTTGACTGTACCCAAATTAAGTTTATTACCAGAGAAAGCTGCTATTTCACTTCAAGGCTACAAAATAAAACGAATTGAAAAAAATGTTATCCTTTCTACCAAAAAATGGGAATCTAAAAGTTCAGTATGGCTGGGTGTGGTGGTTCACACCTATAATCCCCACACTTTGGGAGGCCAAGGTGGGAGAATCACTTGAGGCCAGGGGTTCAAGACCAGCCTGGACAACATAGTGAGACCCCCCCCCCATTTCTAGTTTTAAAAATTAAAAATAAAATTTAAAAAATTGTTTTAAAAAAGTTCTGTATGAGTCCATCCACCAAAACAAGTAGTAGTCAAAACTGCACATAACTGGCAGTGTTACCTCTCCCTGGGATGACTACATATAAACAAGAATCAAAGCTTTGAGTTCAAAGTATAAAACTGGAATTTCAGACCCAGTTAGCAGGTGAGGGAGGACTTTGAGGTATGAGGGTCTCCTACTCCACTCAAGGTTAACGCAAGCATGCATATGGCTTTTGTTTCACAGTAGATACACCATCGCAGCATATCTTTTTTCAACAAGCACTGTTCTAAATATAAATTTTTAAAATTTCAGTAAAGTAATAAGCTTTCATTCTCAAAGAAATATACTCTGAACCTACCCTTGTAATCCCAGCACTTTGGGAGGCCAAGGTGGGGGGATCACTTGAGGTCAGGAGTTCAAGACCAGCCTGGCCAATATGGTGAAACCCCGTCTCTACTAAAAATACAAAAATTACCTAGGTGTGGTGGCACATGCCTGTAATCCCAGCTACTCAGGAGGCTGAGGCAGGAGAACTGCTTGAACCCAGGAGGCAGAGGTTGCAGTGAGCCAAGATCACGCCACTGCATTCCAGCCTGGGAGACAGAGTGAGACTCCATCTCAAAAAAAAAAAAAGAAAAAGAAAAAGAAAAAGAAATATACTCTGAACCACAAAACCACTGAAACTGTTATATCATCCTTAAAAAACAGAATCAGAAATGTAGGCTAGTTTACAATAGCTGCTTAAATATATGGACTTTTCTTATTTCTTTTGCAGAAGAGGGGTCAGGACATTCAGAGCCCTCCTGGAATCGGCAAGTAGTGGTGAGACTCAGGCAAAGACAAAAACCAGGGGAGCAACAGCACCGGGCTTTCTGCTATCTTCTCCCACCCTGGTGTGACAGTGGTCACAACTTCACATGAAATCAATTTCTGCTCTATAAGGGTTGACATGTTCTTCAATACCGACATTCAGGACAATCATGCGTAACATTTATAGCATGCTTACTCTGTGTCAGACACTGTTCTAGGCACTTCACAAGCATAGATTAATTTAATCCTCTCAATGATCCGAGATTAGGTAATATTGTCATCCCCATTATACAGATGACAAAACGGGGGCACAGGGTGATTAAACAATTTGCCAGAGCTCATCAGCAAGTAAGAGGGAAGCAGGGATCTGGATGCAGGCAGTTTAGCTTCAGAGACAGCGTGCCTGATCCCAAGACTGTTCTGCCTCTCAGCTTCCTGCCTGTCATCCAAGGATCATACCAGGTCAGATTTCCAGACCAGGTCAAATTCCCACACTCTCACTAGCATTAAAAAAGAAACAGAAAAGCCTGGGAAGAAACATTTGGGACAAAATGATACAAATTTGGTAACGACCTACCAGTTGTTTTTGTACAACTCCTCAGCACCAATGAATAAATACAATGAAATAAGATTCCCGTTTAACTTTTTTTCCAGTGGGAGAGAAGGAGAGCAAGGCAAACAAATCGCCAAACACAGCAGAAAATAGTGTTTATCAGACAGATACCGAGACCCAGGGGTGTGCCGGGTTCTGTGGGCCACATGAGGGAGAGTATGGTGTCTGCCCCTCTCAGAGAGGACTGAATTGCAAAAGCAGACGTTGTCTCTAGTTCCTGGAAGAATGTACTTTGTTACATCCTGTAGGGACCAAACCTTCCAAGGTTTTAATGAAGGACCTCTTGAGAGCTGATCAGCGTATTTTGAGAGGAAAAAGTTGAATAGCAGAATTTTAAAGGGTTCAATTTTAAGAACATGAAAGAATGAAAAACTCTCCAGATTTGTCTCTTCATCTAGCCCTTGACTTGAATATAAATTCTCATAACTCTCAGACAAGTTGGGAACTATGCTATACTGTTTTTATCTGGAACATTCTGTGTAGCATTATTTGTATAATTCACTATAGTTCCTAGATAGCATCCCAAAGTGATAAATTCAAGAGAAGTGAGACTGCTGGCCTAGCTCCAGACATCTAAAAAATACAAAATAAACATAATCTCCACTTACCTTTAATCATGTTTGCAATAGGAATCCATTTCTCTTTTAAAGGATCATAGAACTCAGCCTCTTCTGCTGGAGCCCCTTTTCTGTAACCACCTAAAGCATAGACACAGCCACCCAAGGTGACTGCACAGTGGTAATACCTGGCATTGAGCATTGGCAAACCTTCTGTCCATTCATCACTTTCACTGTTATAGATCCACACTGTGTCAAGAGCTTCTATGTTATCCGTCCTGTAGCCCCCAGTTACATAAATGTTGGGTCCTAAACATGTAACACCATAGCTCTCCCTGGTATAATCTGGTATTTCTGCTCCCTGAATCCAAACATTTGTCAAAGGATCCCATATGTGAACCTCTGATAAAGGATGCCAGTAATAGCCTCCAATTATATACATTGTGGCTGTGGACCTCTGGGAAATCTCTTTATGCATGGGATTCAAGGCATTGTATATTAGGGAGCGGATCTTATTTTCGGTGAGCAGGCAGCTTCTTTGAAGGCCTAAGGCTGTTTTTAAGTACACTGGATCTATATCAATGTTGATATAGCTCAGTAGATTATAGAGGCATTCAATTCGATTTTCTACGTCATGAGCAGTCCACTTAATAACTGGCTCTATGATAGCTTCTTCTTTCCAAACACTGAGATTCTTTCTGGACAAGATAAAGAGAAACTTTTCAAGGCTGATTTCCAGAAATTCTTCTTGTTGCCACACTTCCTTAAACTTTGAACATAGAATTCTTCGAGATTCCTTCTCTAGTTCTGGACACACATGAAATTCTGCAAAGGAGTGCATTCCAATACAATTATCAATATCCAAGTGCCTTACCAAAAACCGCTCACAAGCCTTCTTTACTGAAAGGAACTGTAGCAGATCCGCTGCCTCAAGCAGGCTTTGAACATTTCTTTTAGTTATTTCAATTTGGGAAGTGTATGCATAATTTACAAGGCCTTCCAGAATATCATGGTGGATGCCAGAGAGTTTTATTTTATTTTTAAATTTTTCTTTCATGTCAGCTGTGAACATTGCCTTAAAATAATTGCTGCAAGCAGCTAAAACGGCTCGGTGACAATGGAAAATTATGCCTGAAGGACACTGAAGAGTAATATCAGTAAATAATCCATCCAAGTAAAATGTTCTGAATGCATCCAGAAAATCCACTGGATGTGTTGAATCCTTGAAAAGATAAATATAATCTTCTTGTCCTTTTAGAGCCATGGCTGCAATAAATATGAAATAACAAATGTGTTTTCAGTGTTGCACATTCTCTCAAATAATCAATGCTAAATAACTTGACTAGCATCGGATATACTCCAAAACTGGACTAAGTTCAGCATCTAAATAATAAATGCAAAATGTGGATGGACTGTTTGATCATTTATATGGTGGTCAATTTAAATTCAGGGTAGCTCGGAGCTTGAAATGAGGCTCCTGGATTTTTCAGTAGTCCTTTTGAGAGTACTGATTTGCTATTCCATTCACCGCAATCTACCCTGGCCTGGCGTTCGGAGATGAGATCCCACACTAGGCAAGGCAAGTGTCCGAGGGTCACCCCACTCGAGGCCGGACCTCAGCTGTCTCGGCTCGGCCCCAATTCAACCTTTTCCCCAAGCTCGTCTCCCTTTCAAATCACATCGAAATGCCAAGAAAGGGATGATGGAAATATAAATGGACAAGAAGAGGTCTCGGAAAAGGGAAATCCTGAGCCCTTTCGCTTAAGGAAGGAGAGAAAGGAAGGCAGCTCGGCGCAGCCCTTGCAGCGCGCGCCCCCTCCCCCGCGCCCGCCGCAGGGGTTTCCGCGCGCCCCGCGCCTGGGCCCCGGCCCACGTTCCCGCCCGGAGACCGCCCCGCCCCGGGGCCAGGAGCGGGGCTGGACTCGAGGGCGCCGCGTGCCGCCCGCGGGCCCGGTGCCCGCGTCGCTCTGCCCGGCGCTCCGCGCAGGTGTGGGAAGGACGCCGCAGGCAGCCCCAGCGCAACGCGTTCGGCCCGGCCCGGCGCCCGCGCGGCCATTGTCTGCGCTCCTCTCCCGCGCGGCCTCGCTGCCCGCGCCCGGCCCCGCTCCCCGCGCCCGGCCCCGCTCCCCGCGCCCGGCCCCGCTCCCCGCGCCCGGCCCCGCTCGCTCCCCGCAGGCCGGCCTCGGGCTGCGGGTCCGCACCGCACCTACCTCCCGCCGGGGCTCGGGACGCGGCGCTGGCCCGCGGGCTAGCAGCGAGCGGGAGCGGGGACGCCTCCGGCCCCTCTGACCATCTTTGGAAGAGGCGCTCGGAGGCCGCCAGCTAGTGCCGCTCCACCCCACAAGCAGCTCCTATTTTGGTGTCCCGGCGGCTCCCCCGCCTCCACCCGAATAGCCCCCCGCACCGTCTGGGCGCGAGGCCACTCGCGGGAACTCCCCCGTCGCCGGGCCGCGCGGCGAGCGGGGCGGGGCGTGCAGGCGTGCGCGCGGCTCGGCCCCTCCCCAGCGGCGCCCCCCACAGCAGGTGGGACTGCTTCCCCAGGAGACAGCGCGCGCCGCCGCCTTCCCCTTCCTTGGCTCGCTCTCTGTCCCGCGCGCTCTCTCACACCCGGTCGAGCGGCTTCTCTTAGATAAACTCTGAGTCCTGAATTATTAATAACACCATATATGAGTGTGTGTGTGTGTGCGCGCGCGCGAATGTGCATGTGTGTACACTCCCCTCCCTCAGTAGGCTTCGCCAGCCCAGACTCAATCGTGAGGACAGAGAAGGGGGAAAGAGTGGAGAGAATGGGGCACAACTAAAGGTCAGGGATTGGAGACGCAGTTGAAATGCCAGAAGTAGCCGGCCTTTCCCACAAACGCCATCCCACCCCCAGCAAAGCACTCAGGAGGGCGCCTTGGTGCTGGTGAGCACATCAGGGGTTAAGCTGAAGCTTTGAGAGAAACTTTGGGCAGCCGGGGCCAAGGCGAAGTCAAGGCGAAGTCCAGGCGAAGTCCAGTCGTGCTAAGATTCAGGTTATTGTATTTAGAGCATAGTAGCTGGAAGGAGCAGCCTTTCTGGTGACGGCCACTCTAGTCACAGATGTCTATGTGGTACACAAAGTTCATTTTCTTGTTCCAACTAAAGCCAGTATCAAATATTTTTGTATATCATTCATTCATTCATTCGCAAGATTTTATTAAGTGCTTCTAGTGCCTGATAGGGATAGACACTAGTAGTGATAAGAGTGTTGACAGATGGTCCCTAGCTCACAGGGACCTTCACCACCACCAGAGGACCACGTGTTTCCCAGAGTATGGTCTCAGAAACGCATTATACATGAATGGCCAGATAGTATGTGACAACAGAACTCTGAACCACATAAGAAGCCCAGGAAGCCAGACCACAACCTTGGTAGCGGCTGAACCAGGTCAGGACGTAGTCAACGACTGGCAATTTCCCTATTTTTTTTCTTTTTTGAGACAGGGTCTTGCTATGTTGCCCAGCCTGGAATGTAGTCGCACGATCTTAGCTCACTGCAGCCTCGATCTCCTGGTCTCAAGAGATCCTCTGCCTCAACCTCCCAAGTACCTACGACTACAGATGTGCAATTTTTGAAAATTTTTAAATTTTTTTTCATGACAGGGTCTCACTATGTTGCCCAGGCTGGTCTCAAACTCCTGGACTCAAGCGATCTTCCTGCCTGGGCCTTCCAAAGTGCAACTTCCCTATTTTTACCCCTAGTTCCACCTCTGCACCAACCAGAGAAAGCCAAATATGTTCCGCAAACCAATCACATAAAATACCCCCGCTTCTAGTAGCCCACCTGCAGCTTTCCCATGCCAACAACTTCCAATCAGAGCATACCGGGGGCTTTTCTTCACTTCTATAAAGCTTTCCCACTCGTCTGCCCCACCTTTGAGCCTCTGACAAAGTCAAGTGATGGTGAGTGGGACTCCCTTCTACAGCAAACTCTGAATAAGTAGCGTCTGTTGGTTCTCCTGTGGGTGGGTTTTAGTTTAATTCCACAAGTCAGATCATCTTAATTGAATTATGTAAGATGCTGGTTATGCAGCCCCCACAACTACCACACCCCACGCACGGACGTCTGCGGGGTGGAGACCTAGGGATCTGCATTCTAATCAAGGGCAGCAGGTGATTCTTATGGACAAATAGGAGAATGTGTTGGACCCAAAAGGAAGAAGGATGAAAGTTTAACATCCCAACATCTGGTAAACAGTATAGTTAGAAAAGGAAAGCATATGAGATTTAGTTTCAGGCTTAAGGCTCATCTCTGCCGCTTATCCAACATATAGCCTCTCACAAATTACTAAACTTCTCTGATCCTTCGTCTTCGGATCTGTGAAACACAGACAACATGGATACTTTCTCAACCTAACCTAAGGTTATTGGAAAGACAAATTAATAACGAAGCACTTAGGACTTGATATATAAATGTTAGCTACTATAATGAAAGAATATTTACACTTAATTCTGCATCACAACCTTAATTTGGAAATTAGCACCTTCTTAACATTTCTTCAGAAATTACGAACTTCATAGTTAATAGTAATTATAGCTTGCCCTTCATAACTGATAGTGATGCTGTTGTCACTGTTGCCATTCAAGGACACAATTGTGACTGATTGAAGGAGACTTCTCTCCATTTTTGTCACTGAAGTGTAGAGATGGCTGTTTTTGCAGCTATAATTACTGTTTGCCAAGTTTGATGTATAAAAAAATATAGGCTCCATCTAACTTGGAGTAAGGGCTTCTGGAATCATAACTACATGTAATAATAAATGATTCATGAATAATAGAATTCACTATATTCTCTTTTATGCAGTTATTTCAGATGGCTGCATGAACCAATTAAAACTCTTGCTTTCATTTCGTGATGTTCCCTGGTTGTGAATTACTACTTAAAAGTGTATATCAGTGTATATTACATATTAGACTATTATACTGCTTCACTTTGCTAAGAGAAGAGCAGGTCCTGAAGGGTATTGCCTGGCATAGTTCCTCTTTACTGTGTGCTTATCAAAGAGACCATTGCAAATGCTGATAGATTTGATGCATTCAGAAACATATAATTAGCATTCATAAATCAAATAAATTAATGATACCGTTCAAGAAAACAGATGTGCCATCTGTGGTTCCAAGTCTTAAAGAAATAAAGTGCTGCCATGGAAATGAGACATAAATGATTTGGCAGATACTAAGCTTGGCATGGAGTTAGATGACTTATTGACATCACACTTCAGCTTTCAAAGGACTCCGAGTTCTAAAAATAATTATTTTATTTATAATTTTTACCTTATTAGTACATCTTTCCACTAAGTACAGCCATGCCATTAAATGTTTGATATGCTGTGATATCATTAACAATGTGTGTAGATGATGGGCATAGATAGAACATTTTGTATACTTCATTTACATACTGGATTAAACAAGTTGCTGCCAAGTTAAAAAAAAAAAAAAGGCCAGGCCCATTGGCTCACGCCTGTAATCCCAGCACTTTGGGAGACCGAGGCAGGCAGATCATGAGGTCAGGAGTTCAAGACCATCCTGACCAAGATGGTGAAACCCCATCTCTACTAAAAATACAAAAATTAGCCAGGTGTGGTGGTATACGCCTATAATCCCAGCCACTCAGGAGGCTGAGGCAGGAGAATCTCTTGAACCTGGGAGGCGGAGGTTACAGTGAGCCAAGATTGCGCCATTGCACTCCAACCTGGGCGACAGAGTGAGACTCCGTCTCAAAATAAAAAACAATAGTAGGTAAAATGTATAAGGCTACCACATACAGCTTTGCAAATTGTGCACTGCACAATTCCAGCTCATGCAACTTAAGTAGAGTACAGTGTAAACACTGCTCTCAGGAGTTGTATAGTACACAACCAACACAGGTATCTGTGGCTGCCCTGCAGCCGATGTGTCTTAGTAAAACCTTTTTTGGTATGTTTCCTGTAAAATAAGAAAGTGAACATTCTAATAACTAGGTAAAAATGCTTTTGCAAGTCACAGGTTTCCAATTCCTGGTTTCCAGCAAAAGTGAAAGAGGATTTTTGGCAAATAATTTGGAGGGAATGACAAAATGAATGGCATTACTATAATAAAGGTTTTTTGTTTGTTTGTTTTTTTGAGACAGAGTCTTACTCTGTCACCCAGGCTGGAGTGCAATGGTGTAATCTTGGCTCACTGCAACTGCTGCCTCCCAGGTTCAAGAGATTCTCCTCCCTCAGCCTCCTGATTAGCTGGACTATAGGTGCATGCTACCACGCCCAGTTCATTTTTGTATTTTTAGTAGAGATGGGGTTTTGCCATGTTGGCTAGGCTGGTCTTGAACTCCTGACCTCAGGTGATCCACCTGCCTCAGCCTCCCGAAGTGCTGGGATTACAGGCATGAGCCATCGCGCCCGGCCACTATGATAAAATTTATCTCATTCTTACCTATTTGTCTCTGTGAACATGTTTTCTCAGCGATTATGTCTATAGAAATGTTAAGCAGGAACATTATTGAACCTAAATACTGTCTCATTCCAGCAGTAAGCACTACTTGACTTCATACTCTAAATGAAAGTAGCCCTATTCATCAGATTGAAATAATTTTTAATAATTTTTTACTTTTGATTTAAACATATTTATGTTTAATTAATTATAATAATAATTATAATATTAATTAGACCAGGATTTATAAAATAACCAAAGATATAAAACAATCAAGGACATACAAATTGTAATTTATACACACTTTTGTCACAGAGAAGGTTAAGAGATTAATAAAAGATATTCAGTATAAAACCATACAGAAAAGTCTTTCTTTTTTTTGGCCTGGCCAAAAATCCTTTCTTTGAATGGTTCCAATATGTATGAATTTTAGTTACCACGGTTTAGTTAAATAACACCTGTCCCCTGAGAACAAGGTTTCAAATTTCAGTTACTGAAGTAAATTAACTCTGAGTAACTGCATAAAATACAAATTTGCTGCTAGCTCCTCAGGTCCATGAATTACTACATTAACAAATGCGCATCCTGATCAGTGACCAATCATGTATCTTCTTTCAAAGTCTGTCAGTGATTGATCTCTGTGCATCTGTCAGTTCACATACAGACAGTAAGGCTTGCAGTTGCATTGTCTCCTTGTCTGCTAGTAAAAAACCCATGTGACATTTTACAAAAATGGGTGATTGAGAAAGGGTATTGACCAACAAGGATGAAAGTATGGCATGGAAATAAAAAGTGACAATACCGCAAATAAAATGTGAAATGGCTGGGCATGGTGGCTTACGCCTGTAATTCCAGCACTTTGGGAGGCCAAGGTAGGCGGATCATCTGAGGTCAGGAGTTCGAGACCAGCCTGGCCGACATGGTGAAACCCTGTGTCTACTAAAAATACAAAAACTAGCCAGGCGTGGTGGTGGGTGCCTGTAATCCCAGCTACTCAGAGACTGAGGCAGGAGAATCACTTGAACCTGGGAGGCCGAGGTTGCAGTGAGCCAAGATTGTGCCATTGCACTTCGGCCTGGGTGACAAGAGCAAAACTCTGTCTAAAAAAATCAACAAAAAAAAAGTGAAATGAACACAATGAGGTTATAGAGGAAATAGCTGACCATGGGAATGTTTACACTACCACCATTGGAGAGAATTCAGATATGCAGCCAGGGAACTTAGTGCAGGTGAACTCATGACATAAGTGAGTCACCTTATGTCTCAAAGGAAGTGATCCTGGCAAAAAACTTCACATTAAAGGAACTCTTGGAGATATTTCACCACATCGAAAATGCAAAGGATAACACATTGGAAGTTGATCCAAACGTAAAACTATGACAGTCCATCAAGGCGTAGAAAGATGAGTACGCCAAATCATAAGTTTTATGACAAGAAGGCAAGAAACTAAGCAAACTACTATTGTTAAGTGTTTACAAAGAAACACAACACTTTATCAATGTTTCTAATGTTTTAAATTGCAGTATACTAAGTAAATATCAGTCTTATCATGCTCTTTATTTCCCTATACATTTTAACGAATAGTAAGAGAGTTCATAATGTTGTGACAAAAAAATGTAAAGGTCGTAGGACAATCATAATTTTTCCCATTGATTATTTAGATCACATTATACATTTTCAACTTGTACAGTTATTTTGAAGGTCCGGTATTATTGTGCAAAGTGAGGACTGCCTGTATTTTCAGTGGGACAACCTTCTCTAAGAGAAGTAGAATGGAAGTACGAACTCAAGAAGAAAGAAGACTGAGAACTAAATTTTAAAAATGAGAAAATATAAACTTCCAGCAGTTTTTTTTCTGAACTCCATGTCTCCTGATTCACAATACAGATGCAGCACAGGGCCAGGGCTGAGGTATATGTGGGGTCGGTTTACTCTGCCTCCTGTTTCTACACAGTCAGCGTAAGAACACAGACCATGGTAAGTACTAGGAAGCCAAAAATTTCCCACTTTTAAAGAACAACTTTTTTATGTATTTTTAAATGAATGACAGTGGTTTTGAACGGCTATATTTAGTTTTTACTAAATAGATTTAAAAGTATTATTTAACAGTCATTATTTATAACATGTTAGAAATTACAACCTTGGCAAATATTTAAACTTGTGATGAAAAGTTTCTAATATCGATTTAAAAATATGGAAGTGAGTACATAGTTTTTCAAACTTATTAGATTTGAAAGACCACTGATCTGGTCCCAAAACAGGAATTAGCCTATTACTGTTTGAGGGAGTATTATTACTATTTAAAAGATAGCAGTTTATTTGAGAACATGTTTCTGTGCCACAGAGCTCAATCCCAGATAAAATTAATACAAGACAGAAGGATAATAAACTAGGGCTTTTTCCATTATAAGCGATGGAGAAAGAATACAAGTAAGAGCATTGGCTCAACTAACCCAAGAAAGACTGATATTATTCTGTAAGTCAGAGATTAAAGCTCGCCAAAGACTTCCTGGCTCATTCAGTAAAAGCCAGAGTACTTATAACAGGCTCCTGGATCCCCACATCCAGCTCTGCTTTGCCTCTCACCAGGAGGCGGTGCCTCAGGGCTTTCTCCGGGCTTTGCTACTAGCTATTCCTTTCGCCTGGACTGCTCTTTTCCCAGCTACCACTACAGGACTGGCTCTCTCACCTCCATTAGGATTTTTTTTTTTAATTTTCTTTTTTTTTTTTTTTTGAGACAGAGTCTTGCTCTGTCACCCAGGCTGGAGTACAATGGTATGATATCAGCTCACTGCAACCTCTGCCTCCCAGGTTCAAGTGATTCTCCTGCCTAGGCCTCCCGAGTAGCTGGGATTACAGGTACATGCCACCACACCCAGCTAATTGTTGTATTTTAGTAGAGATAGGGTTTTGCCATGTTGGTCAGGCTGGTCTCGAACATGTGACCTCAAGTGATCCTCCCACTTCGGCCTCCGAGAGTGCTGGGATTACAGGCATGAGCCACTGCACCCTGCCTTTTTAAAATTTTTGTGGGTTCATAGTAGGTGTATATATTTATAGGGTACGTGAGATACTTTGATGCAGACATGCAATGTGTAATAATCACATCATGGTAAATGGGGTATCCATCACCTCAAGCATCTATCCTTTGTGTTACAAACAATCCAATTATACTCTTTTAGTTATTTGAAAATGTATAATTATTATTGGCTATAGTCACCCTGTTGTGCTAGCAAATACTAGGTCCTATTTACTCTTTTAAACTAGTTTTTGTACCAATTAAACATCCCCACAGTCCCCCACTACCCTTCCCAGCCCCTGGTAAACTTCCTTCTACTTTCTATCTCAATTGTTTTAATTTTTAGCTCCCACAAATAAGTGAGAACATGTGATGTTTGTCTTTCTGTGCCTGGCTTATTTCACTTAATATAATGACATTCCAGTTCTATCCATGCTGTTGCGAATGACAGGATCTCGTTCTTTTTTACAGCTGAATAGTACTTCATTGTGTATATGTACCATGTTTTCTTTATCCATTCATCTATAGATAGACACTTAGGTTACTTCCAAATCTTGGCTATTGTGAACAATGGTGCAACAAACATGAGAGTGCAGATGTCTCTTTAATGTACTGATTTCTTTCTTTTGGGTATATACCCAGCAGCAGTACCCAGCAGCAGGATTGCTGGATCATACGGTAGTTCTATTTTTAAGAGTTTTTAAAGAAAGGGTCTTTCTCTTTCACCCAAGCTGGAGAGCAATGGCATGATTACAGCTAACTTCAGCCTCGACTATAGCCTCGGGCGATTTTCCCTGATTCTCCCACCTCAGCCTCCCAGGTAGCTGAAACTAAAGGCATGCACCACCATACCTGGCTAATTTTTGTATTTTTAGTAGAGACAAGGTTTCGCCATGTTGGCCAGGCTGGTCTTGAACTCCTGGCCTCAAGTGATCCACCCACCTCAGCCTCCCAAATTGTTGGGATTATAGGTGAGAACCACCCCGCCCTGCCTAATTGTAGTTTTGATTTGCATTTCTCTGATGATCAATGATGTTGAGCACCTTTTCATATGCCTGTTTGCCATTTGTATGTCTTATTTTGAGAGATGTCTATTCAGATCTTTTGCTCATTTTTAAATCGGACTATTAGATTTTTTCCTATAGAGTTGTTTGCGAGACTTATATATTCTGGTTATTGATCTCTTGTCAGATGGATAGTTTGCAAATATTATCTCCCATTCTGTGGAGTGTCTCTTCACTTTGTTGATTGTTTCCTTTGGTGTGCAGAAGCTTTTTAACTTGATGTGATCCCATTTATCCATTTTTGCTTTAGTTGTCTGTGCTTGTGGGGTTCCATCAGGTTTTTGCTCAAATGCCACCTTCCCAGCAATTCCTTCTTTTACCAATGTGTTCAAAATGATTTTGCAGCCGGGCATGGTGGCTCATGCCTATAATCCCAGGGCTTTGGGAAGTGGAGTCGGCCGGATCACCTGAGGTCAGAAGTTCAAGACCAGCCTGGCCAACATGGTGAAACCCCATCTCTACTAACAATACAAAAATTAGCTGGGCGTTGTGGTGCATGCCTGTAGTCCCAGCTACTCAGGAGGCTGAGGCAGGAGAATCACTTGAACCCGGGAGGTGGAGGTTGCAGTGAGCCAAGACTGCACTACTGCACTTCAGCCTGGGCAACAGAGCAAGCCTCTGTCTCAAAAAAAAAAAAAAAAAAAAAGATTTTGCTACTACAATTTGCTATTCTCTATTCCCCTTCCCTGCTTTATTTTAATCCATAGTACTTATTTATATTATGTATTTTGCTTATTGCGTTTCTCCCACTAGAATGTTAGCTCCGTGAAAGCAGTGATTTTCATGTTTTCCTCATTGCTATATATAGTTCAAAACATGTAACAGATGCTCAAGAAATATATATTGTGGCTGGGCAAGGTGGCTCATGCCTGAAATCCCAGCATTTTGGGAGGCTGAGGCGGGTGGATCATGAGGTCAGGAGAGCGAGACCATCCTGGCTAACATGGTCAAACCCCATTTCTACTAAAAATACAAAAAATTAGCCGGGCTTAGTGGCACGCACCTGTAGTCCCAGCTACTTGGGAGGCTGAGGCAGGAGAATCGCTTGAACCAGGGAGGTTGAGGTTGCAGTGAGCCGAGATCGTGCCACTGCACTCTAGCCTGGGCAGCAGAGTGAGACTACATCTCAAAAAACAAACAAACAAACAAACAAATATTTGTTGTGTAAATGAAAACGACTGGATTAAGAGTAAGACTCAGTTTCTTTAAAAACTTGCTCAAGGGCACATAGTTGTTTAAGAAATTGCAAAAGTGACTTAATCCACAGACTCTGCCCTCCTGCAGCATATGGTCTAAAAGTTTTGTGCTGTTTTTCATTTTTCAAATTCAAAGCATTGGGTTTATCCATCCCTTCACTTTCATTCCCTCTGATATCACTCTTATCCAGGTCTTTATCACTTCTCATCTGGTTTACTGCAAGATGTTTCTGTCTCAGTCTATTTCCCTCTGAAGTTGTATACCATCTTTAATCCTCCCCAAACACCATTTTCCTCACGTCACATCCCCCCACCCAATTTTTTTTTTTTTTTTTTTTTTTTTTTTTGACACAGAATGTCGCTCTTGTAGCCCAGGCTGGAGTGCAGTGGCATGATCTCAGCTCACGGCAACCTCCACCTCCCGGGTTCAAGTGATTCTCCCGCCTCAGCTTCCCAAAGTGCTGGGATTACAAGTGTGCGCCACCACGCCTGGCTAATTTTTGAATTAGGGGTTTCACCATGTTGGCCAGGCTTGTCTCGAACTCCTGACCTCAGGTGATCTGCCTGCCTCCACCTCCCAAAGTGCTGGGATTACAGGTGTGAGCCACCGCACCCGGCCATATCACTTCCCTTTACTTGCTCATAAGTGCTACCAAGAAAAAGTTCAAACTCCTCTAATCGGGTTACAAACCAGACCATAAATTGGCCAAATTCCACTTACAAAGCTTTATTCTGCTACTCCCCAGTTTAAACCCTTAACTTCATCAAGCCAGCCCCCTCATCACTACCTAATGAACAATCTGTGCTCACTCCCATTTCAGTTCATATTGTTTCCATCATCTGGAAAGTTCTGTGGAGTCCTTTTCATCTATCCGAATGCTTCTTATCCTTTAAGGCAGGGGTGTCCAATCTTTTGGGTTCCCTGGGTCACACTGGAAGAAGAACTGTCTTGGGCCACATAGAAAATACACTAACACTAATGATAGCTGATGAGCTAAAAAAAAAAAAAAAAAAAGCAAATAACTCTCATAATGTTTTAACATAATTTACAAATTTGTGTTGGGCCACATTCAAAGCAATCCTGGGCCACTTGCAGCCCACAGGCATGGGTTGGATAAGCTTGCTTTAAGGCATGGACCACTGTCTACGTCTTTCATAAGGCTTCTCTTATTTCACAATTAACTGATTGATTACAAAACTCAATGCTTTGTAATCATCTTTTCCTCTCAAGTACTTTTGTTAGTGTGATGATTACTAAGATGTTTATGAAGCATATCTTGGTATTATGTATTATATATGTTCACATCCCACCTCTTCAATCAAATTGTAAATTCTTTGAAGGACATCATTCTTCATAAGATATAATCCTACACTTCTTATACTTCCACAGTTTATTTTGTTTTTTGCACATAGTAGGTACCCAAAAATATTTGTTGAATGAAGTATTTTTAATACCAAAAATTGTAGAACACGATAGTGTTCTGGATTTAAATGTGAAAAGAGCTAAGTTGTCAATAAATCCCCCAAAGAATATACTTTCATATTGAACTGAGGATAATAAAATATTGCTTAAACTTGGTGGTGAAAAGAGTTGTGATTTTGGTACATGTCTTAGTCCTTTTTGGAATTGCTATAAGAAAATACCTGGCCAGGTGTGGTGGCTCACGCCTGTAATCCCAGCACTTTGGGAGGCCGAAGTGGATGGATCACCTGAGGTCAGGAGTTCGAGACCAGCCTGGCCAACATGGTGAAACCCCATCTCTACTAAAGATACAAAAAAATTAGCCAGGGGTGGTGGTGTGTGCCTGTAGTCCCAGCTACTTGGGAGGTTGAGGCAGGAGAATGGCTCGAACCCGGGAGGCGCAGGTTGCAGTGAGCCAAGATCCTGCCGCTGCAATCCAGCCTGGGCAACAGAGCAAGACTCCATCTCAAAAAAAAGAGGGGAGGGGAGGGAAGGGAGGGAAAGGAGAGGAGGAGAAGGAAGGGGAGGGGAGGGGAGGGGAGGGGAGGACCGAGACTGGCTAATTTGGCTAATTTATAAAGAAAAGAAATTGATTGGCGGGGCACTGTGGCTCAAGCCTGTAATCCCAGCACTTTGGGAGGCCGAGGCGGGCGGATCACAAGGTCAGGAGATCGAGACCATCCTGGCTAACACGGTGAAACCCCGTCTCTACTAAAAATACAAAAATTAGCCGGGCACGGTGGCGGGCGCCTGTAGTCCTAGCTACTCGGGAGGCTGAGGCAGGAGAATGGCGTGAACCCAGGAGGCAGAGCTTGCAGTGAGCCGAGATCGGGCCACTGCACTCCAGCCTGGGTGACAGAGCGAGACTCCATCTCAAAAAAAGAAAAGAAAAGAAAAGAAAAGAAAAGAAAAGAAAAGAAAAGAAATAGATTTTGTCACAGTTCTGGAGACTGAGAAGTACAAGACCACGGTGCTGACAGGTTTGATTGTCTGGTGAGGGCTGCTTTCTCCTTCTGAGATGGCCCTTATTGCTACATCCTTCAGAGGAGAGGAATGCTGTGTCCTCTCAAGGTGGAAGGCCATCCTTTACATGGTGGAAGCTAGCTTAGTGCTGTGTGAAACCTCTTTTGAAAGGGCCTTAATCCCATTCACGAGGTGAGAAGCCCTCATGACCTAATCACTTCCTGAAAGCCCTACCTCTTTTTTTTTTTTTTTTTTTGAGGCAGAGTCTCGCTCTGTTGCCCAGGCTGGAGTGCAGTGGCGCGATCTCGGCTCACTGCAAGCTCCGCCTCCCGGGTTCACGCCATTCTCCTGCCTCAGCCTCCCCAGTACCTGGGACTACAGGCGCCTGCCACCACGCTCGGCTAATTTTTTCTATTTTCAGTAGAGACGGGGTTTCACTGTGTTGGCCAGGATGGTCTCCATCTCCTGACCTCGTGATCCGCCCGCCTTGGCCTCCCAAAGTGCTGGGATTACAGGCGTGAGCCACCGCACCCGGCCTAATCCCTCCCTCTTAATGCTATCACATCAACCATTGAGTTTCAACACCTGAATTTTGGAGAGAACACATTCAAACCATAGCAGTATGTAATAAAATCCAGAGTATAACTGTGGAGTGGCAGAAAAAATGTGAATGAGCAAGGTTTCCATTTTACACTGATTATAAATGTCCATGCAGCAACCAGTATTTAGTTTAATTGTAAATATTTTTTTGGTATTTGTTTAGCTACACGACTGAAAATTTATTATTTAGATATAAAAGAGAAACTAATTTTTTTGCTAAGTAACATCTTCCGTAAACAATGGGAGTTTTGGAGAATTCTGTTTTGGGAAACATCCATGTTAATATTTTGTTTCCATATGAACCATCATCACACAGACATTATTTTGTACAACACAAACAAGTAGAATAGATTTAGCTTTTGGCTCAGAACATATTGTTCCATATGCCCTGCAGAGCACATCTAAAAATCTATGTGACGAGACCAAATCTGTACACAAAAATGAAAAAATTAGTCAGGCATTGTGGCACATATCTGTGGTCCTAGCTACACGGCAGGCTGAGGTGGGAGGATCACTTGAGCCCAGGAGGTTGAGGCTGCAGTGAGCCATGTTTATATCACTGCACTCCAGCCTAAGTGACAGACAGAGATCCTGTCTTTAAAAAAATCTATTTACAACGTAACTACCACACTGTCCACCTAAAAAAGAAATCCAACAGGTTACACAAAATGTAGGGTATTAGGTAAAAGGGTTTGGTCAATTCATTATTAACCACATGTCCTCTACAACTGTTCTCATCTGAAGATGTACTTTGGGGTTATTAGGTCAATAATGGACTCTTTCATCTTCTAAAAAAAAAAAAAGAAGCATTATCCAGTATCGAGTAGTGAGGTTGCTATAAATTCCAACACTGTTCACATTATTAACAGAGTCACTGTACCCCATCTTATGGTGTACCTCATCTGTACCTCATCTCATCAATCTATCAGCTGTCCCTTAAAGGAGTTTGTAAGACTGTAAAGAGAAATATCTAATTCTTCTTCAGGGCTAGTTTCAACCAGGATCTAAAACATTCAAATGCTGTAAAAGTAAATGGATATCAAATATAGCATTAAAAAACAAGGAGAATAGAGATATGATTATAGCTTGTGCTACAAAAGACTTTTAAAAGCAGATTTAAGGCTGGGCGTGGTGGCTCATGCCTGTAATCCCAGCACTTTGGGAGGCCAAGGTGGGTGGATCACCTGAGGTCAGGAGTTCGAGACCAGCCTGGCCAATATGGTGAAACCCCGTCTCTACTAAAAATACAAAAACTAGCCAGGCGTGGTGGCACACGCCTGTAATCCCAGCTACTCAGGAGGCTGAGGCAGGAGAATCGCTTGAACCTGGGAGGCAAAGGTTGCAGTGAGCTGAGATTGCACCATTGCACTCCAGCCTGGGTGACAGAACGAGACTCCATCTCAAAAAAAAAAAAAAAAAGGCAGATTTAAGTGAATAGATGTATGCCATAATACATATATAATACCTGGGTAGGAAAATAATCTAATATGTACTTGACACAAGAAGTATCTAGCACAAGAAGTAAAAGTAGGCATTACCAAAAAAATGCCTAACTTTTGATTGAGTTAGGCATCAAAAATATTTGTTAAATGCTCAAATGATGATTGCTATGCTGTGACAAGGCTATGAACTTGATAACAAAATTTTTTATAGGAAAGAGAAGCCATTATTTAATATATACGTACAGTATGTACAATTGCTGTAACTTCACTTGATCTGCAAGTGGACTTTTAAGCATTAAGTAAGTGGGTTCTCAAATAAGGGCAATTTTATTGTGCAGGAGATACGTGGCAGTATCTGGAGACATTTTTAGTTGTTATAACTTGAGGTGGGGGGAGCAACTGCTCTGCTCTGCTATTGGGTAGAGGTCAGAGATGCTGCTAAATATCCTACACTGCACAGGAAACTCTTTCCCCATCCTCCTCCACCAAAGAAATTAGCCTCAAATGCCTATGGTACCAAAGTTGAGAAAGCCTGCATTCAGTCACATAGTATACCAGGTCCTACTCTAACAGTTTATTTCTGTGTCTAGTACTTCCTCTTTGGGGTAGGCACAGGAGCTGGGGTAGGTTATTCTTGGCAGGTTATTCTGTGGCAGGTAAGCTTGAAAGTCATCACATTCGGCTGCTTATTTAGACAGGATGGTTGGACTCAATTTTAAGGGTTGAATTGACTTTCAGATTATTTCAGTGGCACCCAGACTTGACCTATGGGCCAGTCAAGATTGCTTTCAGGTTCTTAATGTCTTTATAGGAAATGGTGCTAGGCTCAGCAGGATGAGTTAATCAAGAGGCATCTAAGTATATGAAGTATTTGTAGTATCAATGCACAATTTAGTTATGTCCTGTGAGCATTCCTGGAAAAAGGGTACACTACCTCACTGTATGGTAAACATACCTGATGCAAAAACTGAAGCATAACTGAGAATGCCCTCTATGGCAGATGCACCTGAATGCACGTGGAAGTTCCAAGCTATCTGGGAGTGGCCAACCTGGAGAGCCATTCCTTGTCTATGAGAAACATCTGAGTCCCCAGCCCCTCTCATGGAACTTGCCACTGCATTGAGGCCCTTTGGTTTTTTATCCTTTTTTTTTTTTTTTTTTTTTTTTTGAGACGGAGTCTCACTCTGTCGCCCAGGCTGGAGTGCAGTGGCGCGATCCCGGCTCACTGCAAGCTCCACCTCCCGAGTTCACGCCATTCTCCTGCCTCAGCCTCCCAAGTAGCTGGGACTACAGGCACCCGCCACCACACCCAGCTAATTTTTTTGCGTTTTTAGTGGAGACGGGGTTTCACCGTGTTAGCCAGGATGATCTCGATCTCCTGACCTCGTGATCTGCCTGCCTCGGCCTCCCAAAGTGCTGAGATTACAGGCGTGAGCCATCGCGCCCGGCCACATTGAGGCCCTTTGTTTTGGGTTGAATGGAGGTTGCCAGGTGGAGGTTGTTAGGGGGAGGGTGCTAGGTGAAAATAGCATATAAACTGTATGTGTTTTGCAAGCAGTTGCAGTTCTTCTGCCCAGCCCGCCATCATGGGGCTATGCAGATATCCTGTCCGGCCTGCCGCCACTGGACTCTGTCCCCTGTAGGTAAGCCTCCAGTGAAACCCCATGTCTTGTTTGCTGGCTCTGGGTCTCTTCTTCTGTCTCCCAAACACAGTGCCATCACTATTAGGTTAATACGGGTCCAGTATAACACTCACAATTCTGTGGATTGCTACTACTTAGGGTTGTGGGAAAGAGGTTATTTAAAAAACCTTTTTAACAAAGCACATTTCACTGGAATATACTATGCTACTGAATGTGTGGTTCAGGGAGTAGCATCAACATAACCTGTGGATATGTTAGAAAGGCAGAATCTCAAGTCCCACCCCAGGCTTATTGAAAGAGAACTGGCATTTTAACATGATTCCCAGAGAAATACCATCCTAATACATTGATGGGAAATAAAAAAAAAAAAAAGGAAGACAGGAGAAAGATAATGCTTATAAGAGGAAAATGAAAAGGATAATCAGTGACTTGACCCTTGCATACAGTACTTTGTCTGGTTCAGGGACAATCTTGAAGGTCAGAGAGGACCTGTGAGTAGGTCAGAGGAGAGCTATGAAAATAAAAATAGGCCAGGCGTGGTGGGTCATGCCTGTAATCCCAGCAATTTGGGAGGCCTAGGCGGGCGGATCACTTCAGGTTGGGAGTTTGAGACCAGCCTGACCAACATGGAGAAACCATGTCTCTACTAAAAATAAAAAAAATTAGCCAGGCACGGTGGTGCATGCCTGTAATCCCACCTACTTGGGAGGTTGAGGCAGGAGAATCGTTTGAACCCCAGAGGCAGAGGTTGCGGTGAGCCAATATCGTGCCAGATAAGGAAATTACCTCAAAGACAAGAAAACTAAGCAATATGTAAAGTTCAAGTCTACAATCTAATATGATAAGAAATGGCAAACAAGGCTGTAAGAAATATGGCTGCATTTTGGTCAAGGATAGGCCAAAGTAGGATGTTTACATCCTGTGTGACTCAGTGAGTTTAGAGCACAGGCGTATAACTCCACTTGTTATCACAGCCATGTAGTCAAAACATGGGAAGGCCATCACTTGGCTCTATGCCACTATTGTCTGTAAAAGCTATAAATGCCCTGTTGACACTGTGCAGGCATGCTGGCACCCAGAGAAAGAGAGAGTCAGAGCTGTCTGTCTTTGCAGACGGCCATGCAGCTGCAGGTGTGGGGGCTGCTGAATAAAGCCATGTCTCATCTACCTGCTGTCTCTCTAGTGTTCTTCCAGTTTCCTGCCCACATCCACCCACTCCCCTCAGCCCTCAGCTGGGGCTGGAACCTAACCCTGAGCATACTTGGTGTAGTCAGCAGGATGAGGTGAGTAGGTCTTCAGCCCCTGAGGCTCCCGGGTTGGCTATGTGGCCACAGCATGGGCTGTGGTACCCTGTGGCAGAGATGCTGCTTGGGTAGGCCCCAGTGGAAACGTGGGAGACAGTGAATGGGTCTCCCATGAGTGTGGAGAAGCATCTGGAAGCTCACAGCACCAAGAAGGAATGACCTTTGCCGGCAGAGTCGGATGGGCGTTTCTGACTCAGTCAGAAACTGAGTTTCATGCTCAGTCCCTGCAGGACACAGCACAGGTAAGGGACTTTCAGGCACAAGCCCAGTGCCCGGGAGCCCAAATGCACAGCTTGGAGCAAAACCTGGGGTGGGGAGGGGGGGTGGGGTGTGTGGAGAGGGACCTCCATGTGCAAGCAGGGCACTTAGAGGCCCAGATAAACAACCTGGAACAGGAGTTAGCAACAGCTGTCAGCGCAACCTTCAGCCAGTCCTCCTGGCCGGACACTCCCAATGGGTCTGATGCTGAGGAGGAGGCAGCTTCTCTGCTGCGGGCTCGCCCTGTGATCCATCAGAAGATAGACCATGAGCAGCTGATGGGACCCCAGGGGAGAGCCCAGGGACCCCCATCCCTATCCCCTGGCCACACAGTGGTGGAACACACCTCTTATAGTGTTTATACCCCCACTGAGTTGCAGGAATTAGGTAAACAGTGTCGGCAGTATCCTAGGGAACTGACAGCATTTCTTGCTCTGCCTCTGAGAGGGAGAAGCTGGATTCTATCACAACTCATCCCTCCCTTCATCAGCAGCTGCAGCTGTGTGGACAGTTAGCACAAGGGCAGGATGACCACACGTTAATCGAGTGGCTAATGGCAGCCATATGGACTGTTTGGAATGACGCCGGAAAGATACCAGAAACTGTGAGTAAATGGCAATCATATACTAATTTGGTGCAGATACTCTGAGAGCTGGGTATGCAGCAGGCTGTTTGATCTAAACACCCGGGGACCAGATGATGAACACTTTACCTCGCACATGAGGAGTCTTGTGCTGGGCTCATTGCCCCCGAGTGCTTTTGACTCTCTAGCTGCTGTTCTCACCCCATATGTGGGGTGCCACATACATGAAGTGACTACTGTTATGGTAGCCCTGGGGGAGGCAGAAGGCATCAGCTGGACCGGGGAACCCGTGCCAGAAAGAAGGGGAAGGTGCCCCCTCCGCAGATAACCATCCCACGTGATAAAAAGCAGCCTGGCAGGTGACCTGCATGCAGATGTGGATTGATTTACTTGCAGCTGGGGTTGCTCCGGAGAAAACTAACAGGCAACCCAATGGAATGCTCTTGGCTCTTTGGAGGCAACTGTCCCCGGAGCAGCAATTCCGGAGAATGCTTAAATGGGAGGCGAAGCAATGTTGTTCAACCCACTCCTGCCTGGACACCGCAACTCAAGGACTGTTTGCAGACAGGCGGAGATATGGAGCCTTTCTTGTTTGATTAGGGAACTGGCTGAGATATGCAGCTCGGTGTGGGGAACCAGACAACCAGAGGCTGTATGTGGTGCTAGTAATCCGCTGGTCCCCGACTAATGTACAGTGGGTCACAGCGGGTCCTAGCACTGGTAGATACTGGTGCAGACTGCAGCCTAGTTTATGGGAACCCGGATAAGTTTTCTGGCAGAGCTGCATTTATTACCAGCTATGAAAGCTGGTCAGTGAAAGTGAAACCTGTGTCTCTTTATCTTGGCATCAGCCACTTGGCTCTCCGCCTATATACTGTGTATGTCTCTCTCATACCTGAATATATTCTGGCAGTGGACATTTTGCATGGTCTGGACTTGCACACCATGGCTGGAGAATTCAGGCTCCGAGTTAGTGCAGTAAAGCTGATACTGCAGGGACAATACACATCACCAGCCCAAGCTCTGCCACAACCCCAACAGGTTACATCCACTCATCAATACTGTTTGTCAGGGGGGCATACAGCCATAACTGAGACGATTCAGAAGTTAGAGGAGGTGCAAATAGTGCATGGCACCCATAGCCCCTACAATTCCCTGGTATGGCCAGTCAGAAAGCCTGATGGAACTGGGCGAATACCAGTGGATTATCGGGAACTGAATAAAGTAACACCCTCTCAGCATGCAGCTGTACCCTCCACCATGGATTTGATGAACCACTTGACAACGGAACTGGGACAGTACTACTCTGTGATGAATGTGAATAATGCATTCTTCTCCACTGACATTGCTCCAGAGAGCCACGAACAGCTTGCCTTCATGGGAGGATGACAATGGACTTTCACAGTGTTGCTGCAGGGCTAGATGCATAGCCCCACCATGTGTCATCGTTTTATTGATAATGTCATATTAACCTCTGATTATCTTGCAGATTTGAAAGCGACAATGCCCCTCTTGCCTGGGATTGGATGGTGAGGTTGAGACAGCTGTCCTGGCTATCTCAAGCAGGCTATTTAGCAGGCACAAGCCCTATGGGTAGTTGATCAGAGATGCCCATTTAAGCTAGATGTGCATGTGACCACAGATAGTTTCAGTTAGGGCCTATAGCAGTGCACGGAGTGCTTGAGTATGCCAGTAGGCTTTTGGCCCCAACTATGGAGCTGAGCTTGTCTTTATTGATAGAGAAGCAGTTAGTAATAGCGGGATGGGTATGTTCATGGATAATGACCCCCTGGACTGGGAAGCAGTTAGTAACTGCATATGCTGCCCTTCAGGCTCATAAGAGCATGGCAGAACAGGCTACAGTCATCATGCAGATGACTTCCCCAATAGCAGGATGGCTGCTACGTTCATGGGTAGCGACCCCTCCAGACTGGGACAGCACAGACTGGGACAGCACTTTATCAAAGTGGGGCACCTACTTAGAGCAGTGAAGTACACTGAGTACAAGTCCCTTAGCAGCAGAGTTACAAGAGGTCTTAGGGCCTGTAGTCCTCGTGCAAGATAAGGCCATGGGGCCTGAGGCACCCCCGGCCCCATTCCTGATGAGGCATAATATATAGACAGGTCTAGCCAGAGTACTGCTGCTGCCTGGATTGCTGCTGCAGTCCAGCCTACTACTGACATTATATGGTTTGATACCAAGAGTGGGCAAAGTAGCTAATAAGTTGAGCTCAGGGCAACACGGATGAGGATCACCAAGGAGGTGACATCCATGGTAATCTACACCAATGCTGGGCAGTTTATCAATGCTTAACCTTGTGGTTAATTACCTGAAAGTTACAGAATTAGTTAGTCACCAGCCCACGTAGGGCCAGGCCATGTGGCCAGATCTACGAGAGGAAGGATGACCCTCTCCAACCAGGTATGGGGACAAACGGCAATCTGTTATTGCCTGCCCCAATGCCACTAAAGGTAGGGAAACAAACAAACAAACAAAACCTGGTGTTAGCCATGGACCCTCCAAGCCCCTCATTGCAGATGGTTGGCTATCATAGCCCCCTTGGGGGAGGGTCTGCAGTATGACTTATATGTTATTCCCTGGGTATTTAATGTGTGGCCTCCATGATTGACTGTTCGTAGGGGAATGGCCAGGAAAGGAACCCTCCTCTGGTGGGGGGAACATATGTACTGTCTGTGTGGCCTATTATGAGCTCCCTTGTGACTTTGGCATGGATACAGGACCCAAAAGAACCACAAGCAGCTGATAAGGTGTGGTACTATCACCCAGGGCAGAAGCCCTTGGCAGCTACATTGTTATCTAGAGATAAAAGTTGGCTTGCATTTGGCCTAAGGGACATGATTTACCCTTGTTAGTATCTGTGCCTACTTTGTCATTCTGGCCGTAGGTTGGCATGCTCCAACTGCATTGTGGACTGGGCCCACACCTACGCTGAGGTGACCAATGTCTCCAACTGTTGGATCTGTCCTACCCTTCCAGCAGCAGCTGTGGATGGCTTGCCCTGGCACATGCATCCAGCTTCTGTGAAAAACTGGACACGGCTAGAAACTTGTGGTTCCACAGACAATTGGTGGGATGCAACACGGCAGGCTTTGGACAGGGGGTGTCGCAAAACCCATGGCAAGCCTGCCCCCTGGCTGACTCGTAGTGTCCATGATGGGTGGGGCTGGCTAATGGGAGAACACGTGGTGCCCCCATCGCAGGTACCACGATGCATAGAGCAGCACTGGGATGAAGTCACTGTGGGATGGTGGCCTGCTGAGGTTTGTGCAAACATAACATGTCACCACACCAAGGGTGTTGTGGAACAAGTGGCCTTACCAAGGCTGGGCCCCAATGGACTTTGTGCCCCCTGAGAGTTTATGGGTCTGTGGGGCCCATAAACCAAATGGCGATATCTACCAGCCAATTGGACTGGATGTTTTACTTGGGGGTGGTTTTCTGTGCCTGCCACTGTGCTTCCCACATTGCCTAGTTGCCCGAATAAGTGGGAGGCACTGCGTTCCCAGTTTTTGCCACCCTCTGGTGGCTCCACCCCTTAGCAATAACTATCCCTGGAGCAGGTGTCGTTACTATAGAAATGCAAGTTACAGCCCTTGCAGAGCACACAGCTCGGGCCCTGAATTACACCCGAGTTGCTCTCCTTTTGCTAACTGATGAGGTTGATCAGATCAGGAAGGTGGTGCTGCAAAATCGGATGGCCTTAAACATAGTCACAGTTGCTCAGGGTGGCACCTGTGCCCTTGGAGGGACACAATTTTGTACATTTATCCCTGACATCCACTAGAACATAATGGTAGCTTTACAAGGGGTGTCACAGGAGATTAAGGCTATTGAGCACCTTACTGATGACCTTCTGCAGAGACAGTGGGTGTCTCTGGGCACTACCCTATGCTGGGCTCTAATAATCATAGGTAACATAACAGGAATATTTATAGTAGGTTGTTGTTCTCTGTATTGTTGTTGTGACCTATGAGTTCAGGGTGCTGCCCTATGTGCACAGATCCCCACTAAAAGAACTCCCTCATTCCAGGGGGTGGAATGTAAGGCCTGTGTGCCAAGCCTGTTTATCAAACTCGTGTGCCCAAAACTTATGTATAAGGCCTTGTGTGTGTATATCAAGCCTATGTACCCAAAGCTTATGCATATAACCTGTATCCAAGGCCTATGTCTCCCTTGGCCTAGGGGGTGGAGTGTAAGGAACATGGCTGTGCTTTGGTTAAGGATAGGCCGAGGTAGGATGTTTACATCCTGTGTGACTCAGCAGGTTTAGAGCGCAGGCATATAACTCCACTTTTTATCACAGCCATGTAGCCATACATGGGAAGGCCATCAGTTGGCTCTATGCCACTATTGTCTGTAAAATGTATGACTGCCCTGTTGACATTGTGCTGGTGCACTGGGAGAGAGAGTCAGAGCCGTCCTTTGCAGACGGACGGTGGGGGAGCCAGGACACAGCTTGGCTCACTTGTGCCCAGAGAAACAGTTAAGCTACTGACCCTGAAGCCAAGGGAGAGCTGGCCATGCAGCTGCAGGTGTGGGGGCTGCTGAATAAGGCCATGTCTCATCTACCTGCTGTCTCTCGAGTGTTCTTCCAGCTCCCTACCCCACATCCACCCACTCCCTCAGCCCTTAGTTGTGCTGGAACCTGACACTGAGCACGACAAAGGCTGACCCCCAAATGGTTTTAAATTACAGTAAAACAAAAACCTCCTTCTAAAGGCCTTAAAAATTGGATAATGACTTAGTTTCATTCAAAGGATAGATTTTAAAAGCCCCTTATAGCCATAGCCAGACCTAGAGATCACTCAAATCCATAATGATACTGGAATTATAGAATTTCAGAACTGGAAAGTATTTAGGGGGATAAAAATCCATTAATCTAGTCATTTTACAGAAAATAAAATGAGTTCCAGAAAAGCGAAATTATTTACAAAAGTCACACAGCTAATTAGCTGTTAGAGCTAGGACTAGAATTTAGTTATCTTGACTCAAGATAACCTGCTTTTGAAGTATCCTTTTATTACTTAGTTCTGTGACCTTGCTGAGATTTTCTTATATAAAAGATTGGAAATATGTAAATATTTAAATTTTATTCTTAAATACTATTTATTAATACAGAGAAATACTCCTGCTATAATTTTAAGTGACACAATAGTACAACAATTGTTAAGAACAATCCACCTGTGTCAAAGAGACACATACACAAACACACATCCATATACACATACAAGCTTGGAGAAAATTCTGAAAGGATCTCATTGTCCTAGATGGTGGCATTATGGGCAATTATTTTGCAAATGTCACCCAGTGAAGAAGCAATGGGGCCTTTGGAAAGTATGTAGCTCTTAGTTAAGCTTTTATCTGGAAGGTGCTGGAGAAGGTCTGGGCACAGAGCTGGTTGGCTCCATGGTTTTGTGACCTGTGCCATCACATAGGACCCCATGTTCAGAAGGACCCCACTCTTGGTTTAATGCTCTGCTGCCGTGTCTTGAAATTCTTAATAATTTTTTTGAACAAGGGATGCTGCATTTTCACTGTGTTCTGGGCCTCATGATTATGTAGTCAATCTTGTCTGGCAGCTCTTCTCTGGCCCATTCACTGGTAGATGATTGTGGGGTGGTTATTTCTTTAAATTTTTCATTTTAAAAAAATCATATTCATATTATTAAAAATTAAAAAATAGATTTGCAGAAAAATTAGATCACCCTTAGAACTCTCAAGGGCAGATACATTTTAACTAGCATCTCTTCACACATCACAATGATGCTTGGTGTTTAGTCTGAAGGATAAAAAACAATTCAGTATTTTATAGTATAAATTGCTAAACACATAATTACAAAAAAAGTATGCTTGTGAAATTAGGCTATCTATTCCTTGAGAGATGGAATTAGATATTAGTTTTCTATTGCCACAAATGTAGCAATTTAAAGCAAGAGTTTATTATCTCCCAGTTTCTGTAGGTCATAAGTAAGGCCATAATGTGACTGGGCTCTCTGCTCAAAGGTCTCACCAAGCTATAATCAAGCTGTCAGCCTGGACTGTGTTTCTCATCTGAGGCTTGAGGTCCTCTTCCAAGATCAAGTGGTTGTTGGCAGAATTCATTTCCTGGCAGGACTGAGGTCCCAGTTTCCTTGCTGGCTGTCATCCAGGAACTGCTCTCAGCTCCTAGAGGTTGCCCACATTCCTTACTACATACCTGCGTCCATCTTTAAGCCAGCAATGGCCTATATGCTTCAACTCTCTGACTTTCTCTTCTGCAACCAGCCAAGAAAATTCTTTGCTTTTAAAAGGCTCATCTGATTAGGTCAGGTCCACCTGGATAATTAGGTCAACTGTGCCATAAAACGTAACCTAGTCAAGGTAGTAGATACATCAAATTTACAGTAACAGGGTGTGTACAGCGGGGGTAAGTCTTGGGGACCATTTTAGAATTCTGCCTACTACAACTGTCCTAAAGAGACTCATGTGACAAACAAGAGGTTTCTATACTCTACTTCTCTATCCAACCCTATCATGACTTTAATAGTCTTTTCAGCCAGGCACAGTGATGCCCACCTGTAATCCCAGCACTTTGGGAGGCTGAGGCAGGATTGCTTGAGGTTAGCAGTTTGAGACTAGCCTGAGCAATATAGCAAGAACTTTGTCTCTACTAAATAAATAAATAAATAAATAAATAAATAAATAAATAAATAAATTGGGCATGGTGGTGTGTCCCTGTATTCCCCCAGCTACTTGGGAGGCTGAGACTGGAAGATAGCTTAAGTCCAGGAGTTTGAGGTTGCAGTGAGCTGTGATTGCATCACTGCACTCCAGCCTGGGCTACAGAGACCCTGTCTCCAAAAAAAAAAAAAAAAAACAAGCCTTTGCAATTCACATTTAACTCTAACATCTCTATTTTATAAGTGCATGTTAAAGCATAATAAAAACTGGCCATGACAAATTTGCTTATCTTTGGGGAAAACAGAGATCCTTTTGTTTGCAAAGAAAAAGATTTAAAGAAGAATCTTGCATTCAAAAAGCCTAGTTAGTGTATATCAGTATATTTGTTTCATTAAGTTTAATACAACCTAATGAGATAATAAGCCATATACTCAATTTAAATGTATATATTTAAAAATGAAGGTTAAGAACATATTATCTAGATACATATAATCAAGCATAAGATTTAGAAAATATTAACACAATATAATGCAAACATTTGTCACAAATATGCAAATGTTAGCATCCTCCCTATAGGAAGTACTCAGACAAATAGAGAAGCAGAACACAAGACCCTGCAAATAAATGACCAAAGAACATGCCCAGACATTTAAAAACAAGTAGAAATGACTTAAGTCGGATCTCAATGAACTCATATTTATTCGGTGTATAGGATGTGTGAGATGCTGGCATACAGCAAGTACAGGGCTGCTATTCAGCCAAAGGCACTGCTAGGGGGGTTTGTGGCCAGCATCCATTCTTATTAGTTGGTGATTATTATCTGATAGGTTGGTGCCTTGGTGCCTTGTAGTGTTTGTTAAATGTTTTGATTATTAGTGAATGTGTGTCAAATGCTTTATCACCTCGTAGTAGGCTAAATAATGGCCACAGAAAGACATCATGTTCTAATCCCTGAAACTTGTAAATGTTGCCTTGTAAGAAAAATGGGTTGCAGATGTGATTAAGGATCTTAAAAATGAGGGGATTATCCTAGATTATCTGGGCAGGTCCTAAATGCAATCCTTATAAGAAAGGGGCAGAGGGGAATTTGATACAGAGAGAAGAGGAGAAAAGAATGTAACTATGAAGGCAGAGATTGGAGTGATGCAGCCACAAGCCAAAGGCCTGTGGCCCCCAGAAGGTGGAAGAGGCAAGGAATGAATCCCCCCTAGGGCCTGCGAAGGACCGTGGTCCTATTGACATCTTGATTTCAGCTCAGTGAAACTGTTTTGGACTTTTGGTCTCCAAAACTGTGTTTTAAGTCACCCAGTTTGTAGTAATTTGTTACAGCAGCCATAGTAAATTAATACAATGCCTAATTCAGTAAATCTTCACAATAATCTCAGGAGATAGGGAATTTCATTATCCCCACTTAAAAGAAAACCACAATATTAAGAAGCTATTTATTCAATTCAGAGCTAGAATTCAAATTCAGGTCTTTCTAATTCAGAGTGGAGGTCTTACCACTATGTTGCATTAGAAAATAAAAATGAGATTCCAGAATTACTCTTTCTGGAGGAAGTGGGACTGGACTAATCCTCCCACTGTAAATAATTTAAAAACTGGACAAAAGATACGAAATAACAGTTTTCAAGCATTGGTCAACAAGCAGTACAGAACTGTGGTCCCTGAGAGAGAAGAAACAAATGAGGAGAGCCTTACAATTGCCTGTACTTTTGCCTGGAGACACATTCCAGCCCAAGGTGCGGGGAGGGGGGGATCCCCCAAACAGACCACAGTAGTCTTGTTGAGTTGAAGGAATGGAGATCAGTTTGGGGAGGCAAAAGTGGCTGGAATTTGCAGGGCAGAGTACCAGAAAGGAAGAAGGTAAATCAAGAAAGAGTTCCAGAAATCCGCAAGGGAGGATGTCCCCTTGAGTCTGTGGTTGAATACTAAGACATACTTGTGTAGGATGAAACCCCGTAAGTCTGGGCAGAAAATGACCCTCAGAACTATAAGCTAAACAATTCCCAGAGCTCACACAAAGCTGGAAGACACTTGAGTCCCAATCAGCCCCAGAGAAACACTGGTTTAATCAACTGGGGAGCAAAGAAGAAAAGAGAAAAAACAATACTTATGTAAAAAAGGCAGAAGAAAAAAAAGGATGGCTACATAGAAAAATAGATAGATACGTGACAAAACAAGAAGAGTCAAATGTTAATGGTAGAATCTAGATAGTGGGCATATAGGCATATGCTATAAAATTAAAGGGTTAATAAAATAACATTATGAAAAACATGCTCATAAATTTCACTACTTTGACCAAATGAACAAAGTCCTCAAGTGACACTAGTGGTTTTTAAATGTCCACACATTTTTTTGACTTTCATTCACCCCAAGGTGGTGTCTAATTCTCCTCTTTTTCAGTGTGGGTTAGACTAGTGTTCTATTTTAACAAACAATATGGCAGAAGTAATGGTGTGCCACCTTTTTTTCTTTTCCTTTTTTTTTTTTTTTGAGATGGAGTCTCAAGCTGTTGCCCAGGCTGGAGTGCAGTGGCGCGATCTCGGCTCACTGCAAGCTCCGCCTCCCAGGTTCACGCCATTCTCCTGCCTGAGCCACCCGAGTAGCTGGGACTACAGGTGCCCGCCACCACGCCCGGCTCATTTTTTGTATTTTTAGTAGAGAAGGGGTTTCGCCGTGTTAAGTCAGGATGGTCGTGATCTGCCCGCCTCGGCCTTCCAAAGTGCTGGGATTACAGGCCTGAGCCACCGTGCCCGGCCTCTGCCACTTCTGATATAGGTAACAAAAGGCCTTGTAGTTTCTTCTTTTTAAATTTTTATTATTATTTTTTAAGACGGAGTTTTGCCCTTGTCGCCCAGGATGGAGTGCAAAGGCACAATCTCCGGCCACTGCAACCTCCGCCTCCCGGGTTCAAGCGATTCTCCTGCCTCAGCCTCCCAAGTAGCTGGGATTACTAGCGCCTGCCACCACACCCAGCTACTTTTTAGTAGAGATGGGGTTTCCATGTTGGCCAGGCTGGTCTTGAACTCCTGAGCTCAGGTGATCCACCCACCTCGGCCTTCCAAAGTGCTGGGATTAAGGGCATCAGCCACCACGCCTGGCCTGTGGTTTCTTCTTTGCCCTTTCTCTTGGCTCACTCACTTGGCAAGAAAACAGCTACCTTTTTTTTTTTTTAAGGATATTTGATCAGCACTATGGAGAGGCCCATGTAGTTGGAAAATGAAGCCTTCTGCCAATCAGCAATACCTTGAGCCTTTCTATCAGTGAGAAACTGAGGCCTCCTGTCAATAGCCAATAAGGAAATGAGGCTTCTTGCCAAAAACCACGAGTGGGCCACCTTGGAAGCAGATACTCTAGCCCCAGTCAAGCTTTCATATGGCTTCAGCCTTAGTTAACATCTTGACCCATTCTTGATCCTGAGCCAGAACTACTCAGCTAAATGCTCCTGAATTCCTGACCCACAGAAACTGTGAGATAACTGTTTATTTTTCCAAGCTGTTAAGTTTTGCAATAATTTATTGTGTAGCAATAGATAATTAACACAATCAAACTACCAAAGCTTGCTCAAGAAAAGCTTCACAATGGAATAGTCCTATATCCGTAAAAGAAATGGAATTCGTGGTTAAAACCTTTCAACAGAGAAAACTCCAGGTCTGGATAGTTTCACTGTTGTATTCTATCAAGCATTTAAGAAAGAAAGAAAAAATGCCAGCTATTAGCTTAATTGTTGCTCCTTTCAAAGTAATATTTCTTTTGGCTTCTTTATACTTTTTCCATCTTTGGTTATCAGCAGTTTTACAATGGTGTAATTTCATGTGGTTTTCATTTTATTTATCCTGTTTGGGGTTTATAAGGGTTCTTGAATCTGAAGTTTGATGTCTTTCAATTTTTTTACAAAGTTTTTAAATATATTTTTTCTATTTTTTTGTTTGTTTGTTTTACCCAAGTCCTGCCTCAGGATCTATCTTTCAATTTTGTAAAGTTTTTAATAATTATCTTTTTTTTTCTTTTTTTTGAGACAGAGTCTCAATCTGTCCCCCAGGCTGAAGTGCAGTGGTGCAATCTCGGCTCACTGCAAGCAAGCTCCACCTCCCGGGTTCACACCATTCTCCTGCCTCAGCCTCCCAAGTAGCTGGGACCACAGGCGCCCACCACCACGCCCGGCTAATTTTTTTGTATTTTTAGTAGAGGTGGTGTTTCACCAAGTTAGCCAGGATGGTCTCGATCTCCTGACCTTGTGATCCACCTGCCTAGGCCTCCCAAAGTGCTGAGATTACAGGCATGAGCCACCACGCCCGGCCAATAATTATCTCTTAAACTATTGCTTATGTTTCATTTTCTCTCTCCTCTCTTGGGACATAAATTTCCTCTGTTAGATCTTCTTACTAAATCTATGTCTCAACTTTTGTATTTTTATTATTTTGTCTATCCACATCATTCTGGATTTTTTTTTCTAATTTGTGTTCATTCACCAATTCTTTCTTCAGCTATGCCTGTTCTGTCAATTCTATCCATCAGTCTCCTAATTTCAATCATGCTAATTTTCAGTTCTAGTGTTTCCTTTAAAAATTTTTTTAAATTGACACAAAATAATTGTACGTATTTACGGCATATATGGTGATATGTTGATACATTTACTGCACAGTGATTAGATCAGGGAAATCAGCATATTCTTCAACTCAAAACATTTCTCATTTGTGTTGGGAACATTCAATATCCTCTATTTGGAAATATATATTATTAACTATAGTCATCCTACAGTGCAGAAGAATGCTAGAACTTATCCCACCCATCTAGCTGTTTCATTTTGTTTTTAATATAATTTTCAATTCTTTGCCAAAATTCTTGTAAGTTTAATTTTCTTTTTTTTAAGCTTGTCTCTGAAAACTCCAATATCTGGAGGTCCCTACAGATGTTTAAATAGAAGCTTCTGCTGATATTCACTCACGTCTCTTTCTGTGGCTACTTTTTATTGTGTGTTCTACAGTGTACCTGCAAAACTGCTTATAGATTTATTTTGAGGCCTAGTTTGTTAGTTTTCTACACTGTGTAACAATATTACCACAAATCTGGTGTGTTAAGAACAAGACACATTTATTATCTCACAGGTTCTGTGGGTCAGGAGTCCAAGCACAGATTAGCTGGCTTCTTTCTGTTTCCTGGTCTCAAAAGACTGCAATCAAGGTGTTAGCCAGAGCTAAGGTCTCAGCTAGGGCTCCACTGAACCAGGATTCACTTCCAAAATAACAAGGTTGTTGGCAATCTTCAGTTCCTGGCACACTACTAGAACAAGGATCTGTTTTCTTGCTGACTACTGGCTAGAGGCCACCCTTAGTTTCTTGCCATGAGGCCCTCTCCAAAGGCTGGTTTACAGCATGGCAGCTTGCTTCTTCAAAGTCAACAAGAGTCTCTTAATAAGATGAACATTAGAATTTGCTGTAATCGTGTCCATCTCATCATCTTCGTGGTAGTCTATGGATTAGAATCAAGTCATGGGAGTCTCCCTCCACACAAGGAATACCAGGGGACAGGGATCATAGTGGCCACCTTAGAGTCTGTCTGCCACACCTAGGATGTTAATTTCTTCCTGAAAAGCAAATGTAGATTTGCTTCTGCCATGCATCTGAGAGCTCTAAAAACCTTAGATAACCTCAATCTAATTTCAGAAACTGAGGGTATTTGAAGCTAAGCTGCCATCCCTTTGAAGGCCTGCTTACTTCTGGACCACTGTTACTCCTAATGAGTAGCCATTTGGGATCCTCACTCCAAGTAAGGGAAAGGGTTTACCAGTGCAGGCCCCTTCTTCCTTGTCCCATAAGGTTGTCAAAATGGCCATTCAACAGCTCAGCAATCACTTACCACTTACAGAATTGGCCAACACAAGGGAAAACAGCTCCCCTAACAAAGTTTCTGTTTCCTTAGGAATTCTTCATTGTTGCCAGCTCGCTGATGTCTTCAACCAGGTGTTTTTAATTAATTTATTTTTAGTTTATCTTTTTTTTTTTAAGAGATGGGGTCTCCCTATGTTGCTGAGGCTGTTCTCAAACTCCTGAGCTCAAGTGATCCCCTAGCCTTGCCTCCCAAAGTGTTGGGATTAAAGGTGTGAGCCACCGTGCCCAGCCCAGATGTTTTTAAAATTTTGTTCAGCTGCCAGCTTTTCTAGATGTTCTCAGTGAAGATCTAGGACAAATTTCTTGGTCTACCATCATTGTAAATGAAAGCTTTTATTTTTATTTATTGTAGAGATGGGGGTCTCCCTATATTGCCCAGGCTAGTTTTGAACTCCTGGCCTCAAGTGATCCTCCTACTTTGGCTTCCCAAACTGCTGGGATTACAGGTGTGAGCCATTGTGCTCAGCCTACTTTTTTATGTCCAGCATTTGGAGAGGGCCACATGGCAAGAAATTCACTCAGCAAGAAAACAGATTCTTGTTCCAGTAGTTTGCTACGAACTGAATATTGGCAACAACTCTGTTATTTTGGAAGTGAATCCTGCTTCAGTGGAGCCTCAGCTGAGACCTCAGCTCTGAACACATCTGAAACACAGATGTGTTTCAACATAATCTAACCTAAAGCAAAACAAAGATTTTTCAACCTAGAAAAAAGATTAGAGAGTACTAATTATATTGAATATTTCTATTTCTGAAGCTTTCCATAATTTGGAAAATACAATATTATTAAATACTGCATTTTTATGGCTAAAACATCAATCTAGAAATTAGCATGGACTTATAAAACATTTTAGATCGGTTGATATTTTGCTAATATCCCTATATGAAAGTCTTAAATACTGAGTATTCCTGCAAATTACATACAGTACTGAATTGCTCAAAACTGCATTGCCAAATATAAACAACACACCGATTAAACTAGCTACTGTAGTTGTCTATGGTGCTATGATATAAAGTTAGAATATTTGAAGGACATTAATATGTACTTCACTTCAAACGGAAAGCCTGAAATTGATGAAAACTTCAACAATAGATACTGCATCCCTATCTTTAAAATACACTGGTTTGGGAGGATATTATATAAATTTGGTAGCCTTTTATTCTTATGTGAATAAAGCATCAGACTTTATTTTTTAAGATCTGTAACTACTGGACATACTTTTAAAATAAATATCTGGCTGGCCACAGTGGCTCATGCCTGTAATCCCAGAACTCTGGGAAACCAAGGCAGGAGGATCACTTGAATCCAAGATTTTGAGATCTGTGCAAAGTAGTGAGACCTCATCTCTAACAAAAAATAACAAAACATTAGCTGGCATGATGGCACGAGCCTGTAGTCCTAGCTCCTCAGGAGGCTGAGGTGCGAGCATCACTTGAGCCCGGGCGGTTGGGGCTGCAATGTGCGGAGATCAAGTCACTGCAATCCAGGCTGGGTGACAGAGACCTTGTCTCAAAAAAGGAGGAATATCTAAGAGAATAAAATATGCTTACTTGCTCCAGGAATAAATTAAAAAATATAAACTATCAACCACCTTTAGTGGAGACCACTAGCTGTACCTAACTCAATTCTGTACTTTTTTCCCCAACTTTTCCTGGGCACATGACTACCTGGAATGAAAGCTATATTTTCCATCCTTCCTTGCTATTTACAAGTAAGGCATTATGACTAAGTTTGGCCAGTGACATTTAAATAGAAGTGTTGGGTACAACTTCTGGGAAATTTCTTTAGACAGGGGATGTAACTTTCTCACTGCCCTCTTTCTTGCTGGCCAGAGTGCTGCTGTGAGGGCTAGAGCTTCACCAGCAACCTTGGATCATGGGTTGAATGCCAAGTGCTGAGGTTGGTAGACTAACACAGCAACCCTGAAATACTTACCTCTGGAATTCTTTCATGTAAGAGGAAAAAAAAATTCTCTCTCTCTTTTTTTTTAAGCCTCTGGTATTTGGGGTTTTAGTTTTATGCTGCTGAACCTAATCTTAAGTGATACACTTTTCAATTGCTGACATATTAATCCTTTATTAGAAATTGTAAATGAGAAATTATATCAACACCTGAGGACCAAACTACAACAGAATATTCCATAGGCTCAAGATTTTGAGACATTCTGGAAAGAGTTTTCTGTAAGGTATATCCTTTCCGTGGCATGGCAACATCATCATTCTTTAAAAAGGTGACTGGACAGACATCATTTCCACCATCACCAATATAAACAATTTGTGTATAATTCACTCCCTGTTGTAACTGTTTATCTACAAATTCTATCAAAACTACCTTTTTGCAAAGATTCTTTGGGCATCTATTGCAAGAATGAGCATGATAATTTTCAACAGTGAGATGACCATTGCTATTAAAAGCTGCTGGATTTGTAAACACTTTATCAAATATGTCATGAAAACTGGCAGCTTCTAAAACCCAATCTATGAAGACCGAATTTGAATCTGAAATAATAATGCAGTCAAATTTATCCTTATTCTTTCTTATAAAGTTGAAGAGTTCCACCATCCCTGGAGTGAAAGGCAATGATGTCACTGCTCTTCTCATTTCATGTTCTCTTACACCCTTATCTCCCAAATACTTAAAGACTCTGCCCATAAATTCTGTCCAAAATCCTTTTCGATAAGAATCACGTAGTTCAATAGGAAGCTTTTTGTTGGGAGCACATTGTACAATCCAAGTGTCACTATTGTCATCTATGATTGTATTGTCAAAGTCAAAAACTAGCAAAATTTTCATGGTTCCAGAAGTAGATTTGGATTACCCTGAAAAAGAAGAAATATTATTCCCTAAACAAACTCTGTTTACATATCTAGCTAAAATACTTATTTAATAAACATAACTAAATGTTAATCTGCCAAAGGGAGGAATATAAACAAAGTAATTAAGCACTTCAAGACCACTACCTAACCACTTTTCTCTAAGAAGCAAAGTTCGTATTTGAGTATTTTAAGTGGAAAACAAAACATATAAAAAGGACATTCATAGTATTATTGTGTTCCTGGAGGTGTGTTTCTTATAGAAGTTATAAGAAAGAAAAAAAAGCATTTCTTACTATCATTAAATTATCAATCAAACCACACTTATTTTATTAGATTAAAATATTTACAATCCTCATATTAAATAACAGATCATGTATAAAGGACTCTCTGTGTACTAACCAAAATTCTGAACAAATTTAACATAACATGAAATCTTGGAAGATGTAAAATAACTTTTTAAATAAAGGTATTTAGTAACAAAAACAAGCAATGGGGAAAGGATTCCCTATTTAATAAATGGTGCTGGGATAACTGGCTAGCCATATGCAGAAAACTGAAACTGGACCCCTTCCTTAACACCATATACAAAAATCAACTCAAGGTGGATTAAAGACTTAAGTGTAAAACCCAAAACTATAAAAAACCTAGAAGAAAATCTAGGCAATACAATTCAGGACACAGCAAAGGCAAAGGTTTCATGACAAAGATGCCAAAAGCAAATGCAACAACAGCAAAAATTGACAAATGGTAGCTAATTAAACTAAAGAGCTTCTGCACAGCAAAAGAAACTATCAACAGAGTAAACAGACAACTTAGAGAATGGGAGAAAATTTTTGCAATTTATCCATCTGACAAAGGTCTAATATCCAGCAACTATTATAAAGTTGAAAAGTTCCACCATCCCTGAAGTGAAAGGCATCGATGTCACTGCTCTTTTCATTTTATCTTCTCTTACACCTTTAGCTCCCAAATAGTTAAAGACTCTGCCCATAAAATCTGTCCAAAATCCTTTTTGATAAGAATCATGTAGTTCCTTGATAAGGAACTTAAACAAATTTACAAGAAAAAACAAACAGCCCCATTAAGAAGTGGGCAAAGACACAAACAGACAATTCTTGAAAGAAGACAATACATGTGCCCAAGAAATATATGAAAAAAAAGCTCAACATCACTGATCATTAGAGAAATGCAAACTAAAGCCACAACGAGATACCATCTTATACTAGTCAGAATGGCTATTATTAAAAAGCCAAAAAATAACAGATGCTGGCAAGGTTGTGGAGAAAAAAGAACACTTTTACACTGTTGGTAGGAGTGTAAATTAAATTAGTTCAACCATCGTGGAAGACAGTGTGGTGATTCCTCAAAGAAGTAGAGGCAGAAATACCACTTGACCCAGTAATCCCATTACTGGGTATATACCCAAAGGAATATAAATCATTCTATTATAAAGATACATGCAAGCGTATGTTCACTGCAGCACTGTTCACAATAGCAAAGACATGGGATCAACCTAAATGCCCATCAATGACAGACTGGATAAAGAAAATGAGGTACTTATACACCATGGAATATTATGCAGCTATAAAAAGGAATGAGATGATGTCCTTTACAGGGACATGGATGGATCTGGAAGCCATTATCCTCAGCAAACTAACACAGGAACAACAACAAAAAAAACCAAACACCATGTGTTCTCACTTATAAGTGGGAGCTGAATCATGAGAACACATGGAAGGGAATAACATACCCTGGGACCTGTCAGAGGGTGGGGGTGGGAGGAGGCAGAGCATCAGGAAAACAGCTAGTGGATGCTGGGCTCAATACCTAGGTGATGTGATGATCTGTGCAGCAAACCATCAGGGCACACGCTTACCTATGTAACAAATCTACACATCCTGCACATGTACCCCTGAACTTAAAAGGTGGAAATCAAAAAAATTAAAAAAAGAAAGTATTTAGCTTAAAATCAATTTCTAAATATCAATATTATAATTAAACGATTGCTGACACTCTATATGATATTCTAAACAAATTACCTGAGAACTGGAGGCCAATTTAATTCTTCCAAACTAGAAGTAACTTGGTTAAGAGTTTTCACATGTTTATTTATAGCTGCTCTAGATAGTTTAGCTCTGGGGTGCCAAATAATTTGAATACACCTGAGTAATCATACTGTTTGTGGTGTGACAATTACTTATGTCTCTGTTTTCATTAGAATATAATGAAGGTGATTAATTATAAATCTCAAGAGAAAAGGAAAGAATAAGCTGGTCAACTGATGGTAAGAATAAACATTATTTATAAAAAATAACTATATAGAATATCCAGAAAAGGATATAATTAATGTGTGTAAACAGATAATAATAATAATTTTGAGAGTCATTATATGTCAGGCACTGACCTAAAAACTTTGCAATATCATACCATTTAATTGTCACAACCCTATTAAGTAGGAATCATTATTATCCTCATCTTAAAGATATATAAGCTGGATCTTGAAGTGGTTAGGTGTTAGTAAAGTGCCAGAGCTGGAATCTTAGGTTGATTTGATTCCAGACTTCATGCTTTTAAGTACCAAATTCTAGTGTTAAAAAATAGAATATTTAATGACTACTCATTAGTTTAAAAATATAACACTAAGTAGGTAATTTTGGCAGAAAGATATTTAATTACATAAAAACATTCATTACTTTCAAAGTACACACTAACCATAACACCACATCTGTGATACACTTTATAACCATTTTGAGGTTTTTACAAGAAATCCTAAAAAGGCAAAGAACCACAGCAATAAGAAAAAGATCAATTAAAAATGAAAAACATGGCATTTAACCACACATATTCTCCAGTTTATAACAGTAGACACCCAGTAGTGAAGACAGAATAGAGCTCTTGACTCACATAAGACTAAGTATTGTGTCTCTTAATTTAGAATATCTAGAGAATAATTAACCTACAGGGGTATCACCTGTTGTGTGAATGTGGCTGGTACATAGTTTTTGTTATTCTGGATCCTTGTATCACTAAATGCCTAATCCAGATGCTTCTGACTGGTTCCCTGAAATTTAAATGCAGAATTCACTTTCCTACAGAAACAATGTAATAAATAATAAGGCATAATTGACAATCACATTAGTACTGTAACTAGGCACATTTTAAATTAAATATGCTTTCTGAGAATTCTGAATTTATAATTAAAACAAATTTCAAATGTAACTCACTGTTGTTTGAAAACTGCCTCAAACCTAAACTTAATTAGCCACAAATTACTGAAATTCCTGAATTATTAGCCTCAAAATAGCATGAGACTGAGGTAACATAGTTCCCCTGCTGATCTGAAAGGGCACTTTTAAATTTTTCCCATCTTTTTCTATTAGTATTTTCTCACCACTCAACATAAACCTTTAAAAAATACTTACCCAACTTAGTATTTCCAAGACAATCTTACTTCAGCATTGGGATTAGGATAAACAATCACGACAATCTTCAGTTTTAAACATCAGCCAGTTGTTTTCAAATATTACTCCTATTCTATATACAGGGAACAGAGTCTTCTGGTTTGGAGCAAAATAATGGAAACTTCTTAACTCCTAAAATTAATAAAAGTATTTTAAAAGCTTTAACATTTGTATTTTCAGGCCGGGCGCAGTGGCTCACGCCTGTAATCCCAGCACTTTGGAAGGCCGAGGCGGGGGATCACGAGGTCAGGAAATGGAGACCATCCTGGCTAACACAGTGAAACCCCATCTCTACTAAAAATACAAAAAATTAGCTGGGCGTGGTGGCGGGCACCTGTAGTCCTAGCTACTTGGGAGACTGAGGCAGGAGAATGGTATGAACCTGGGAGGCGGAGCTTGCAGTGAGCCGAGATCGCGCCACTGCACTCTGGCCTGGGCAACAGAGCGAGACTCCGTCTCAAAAAAAAAAAATTTTTTTTTTTGTATTTTCTAATTATGTTGTTTTTCTTATGTCAGAAAAGCATCTCTTGGCAATAGGAGAACAAAGTTTTGCTTTCCACTTGGTATCGACTTGGTGTCGAAAATAAGAAATGTTATGTGAAAATAAGTTTTTGTCCAGTGGATAAAATCAGTGTTAAGCTGATTGAGATTTTCAGAGTCCATTTTTTCTTTGTACTTGTTTAATAATAGAGGAGTTCCACATTCTGTTGTCAATAGACATTGAGATTTAGTGCTGTACTAGAAATTAAAATGTCTCCAAAAATTAAGGATATGAACAAAGATTTAGTTTTAAGAATGTGAATCTGTTTTGAAACCAATTTGTTAAAATTCCAAAAAGTTAACTGTTCTCTTCAAAAGCACAATCTATGTCTATTTGGTATGTCTGCAATGTTTCCATAGTGTAACAATATCCTGCGTACTTTACACAATAATGAAAATTAAAAACTACACAGACATCCAAGAATTGGGAAATAATTAAGTAAGATATGCATGTGATAGCAAATAACAGAATATCCAGCCAGTAAAAGCCAAGATATTCAGTTCAAATTAAATAAGCAAGTCACAAAATAGTGTGTACAGTATAATCCTGTTTTTGTTTTAGAAAATGTTTACATGTGCAGTGGGATGGTTATGGTTGGTTCAACCGTAGTTCACACTTTTTCTACATCAATTTTGTAATAAAATTTTTTTCTTCTCAGAATAATTTAAACTCTGTTTCAGATCAGAGTGCATATGCTACCTTATTAAATTCACAACAAAGAAATAAAAGAGTGGTGGGTATAGGACAAATAACTCTAGATTGACTTGGTTGTGACAATCCACAGGTTGGAGCTGGAATCTCGAGTCTTAAGTCAAATTATATCTGACCACCATGTCAAATTGGCAAGTAACTGACATCAAATCATGAGATTCAATACTTTTGTAACCAATTTTGTTAAAATTCCAGAAAATTGTTGTTGGGAGACAATTTTCCCTGCATCTCTGGTGGTTCTGCATGTCTTACTGACTGCCCTTTCCTCTAGACTATTGTCTCAAGGATGTTTGTACACTGGACAGCCTTGAGAAACATGCTTATTTGTCCAAATGATAAAGATCTGGGTTCCCTAAGCTCAGGGCTCCTTTCCTGTAATTCGACACACACTACATCTAGGTGACTTCTTGCCCACTTTGCATTATCCTGTGGGAACTGGGGCTTTAGGGAACTCAGGCGAAATTGCTGATTTACTGGCTACTGCTGGGAGTAATTCATTCCTGAAATGAATAGTCTTGTGTCTTCCATGAAACTGCCAGGCTAAGTTAGCCTGCAAACAGGATAAAATCTCTGTTCCTTCCCAGTTCTTGACACTTTTTTTTTTTTTGAGACGGAGTCTCGCTCTGTCGCCCAGGCTGGAGTGCAGTGGCACGATGGTCGGCTCACTGCAAGCTCCGCCTCCCGGGTTCACGCCATTCTCCTGCCTCAGCCTCCAGAGTACCTGGAACTACAGGCGCCCGCCACCACGCCCGGCTAATTTTTTTGTATTTTTGCTAGAGACAGGGTTGCACCGTGTTAGCCAGGATGGTCTCGATCTCCTGACCCCGTGATCTGCCCGCCTCGGCCTCCCAAAGTGCTGGGATTACAGGCGTGAGCCACCGCGCCTGGCCCCCAGTTCTTGACACTTTTTAAGGTATAGTTCCAAAAACCTACCAGCGCTGTATGTGCACAAACTAATTTCTGTCTTCAAATATTTTCTTAATTATTCCATACTTACCAGCATTATTACGTGGAACATCTGATAGAAAACCTAAAGAAAAATAGCACGACTATGTGTTAGAACATTCGTTATTAAAAATCTTTTTGTTCTTTCATTTTGAGAGACTCCAATTTGGTGCATTATGTGTACACGTCAGAGCCAACTTGTTAGTAATGAAGTTATCTGTACATCAATGTGTTAGAAAAGCATCTTTTGAAACCAAACGCGCAGCTACTCCTAACAGATTTCTGTGGTCATGTATTTACCAAGAAATTTAAAATATCTCAAAGGTCCTAACGTAAATGTTCTAAGCATATCATTAAGTTTTAACATTCCTATTTTTAAAAAACTTGGCCCCGTCTAGTCCTGACCATGCCTCAGAAACCAAAGGATTAAAAAAACAGCGTTTATGTCAGCGAATCCGCGGGTTTTTATAGTTAAGGGAGGGCTTTGCTCCTCACACTCCACCCGCGAGGAGATCTGCGGACGCACACACCACGCCTAGGCCTCGCGCGCTCACACACCTGCCGGCTCCACCCCGAGGGTAGGCATCGGACCCAATCGGGGGTCGTCCCCGATGGGGAGCGCGCAGGTGGGGATGGGAGTAGCAGGCAGGGCGGGGGCCCACGGGCTTCTCACTGACCCAGGCCCGCCGCCGGCAGCCGCCCCGGCGCCCGTGACGCTCCTGCGGGTTCAGTCCTTTGGCCTCGCCCCACGCCTGCCCTCTGGGCAGCCCCACTCACAAGCCCAGCTCGCAGGCGCAGGCGCCTCTCTTCTCTAGCCCGACCGCCAACTGCAGCACCTCCCTTGTTCCTCGGCGACGGCTGGCGTCACTTCCGGCGGCGTTGCCAAGCAACCGCGTGGTTCGAGTAACAACTCCACCGGCTGGCGTCCGCGGCGCTTGGCGCCACAGTCACTTTTCCAGATCTAGGAGCACCATGGACACCTCGTCAGAGATGCTGGTACGGTTTGGACGGCGCTGTGGACGGGCGAAGGAAAGTACAGGTGAGCTAAACTGACCTATCCAGGGACAGGGATTGTTTCTGGACCCTCGGCATGTAAGTGAGAGGCGAGGATACCGAATGAGGGCTTCAGTTGCCTTTTGAAATGGACTCCACCAGGTCGAAAGCATCCTCAATAAGCATCTTTGGGCTCTGTGTGAAGTTAGGCCGTCTTGCCCTCAGGTGAATGGGTGAAGGAGGGAAACGGGGAGTGGAAGTGGGTGGGAGAATGTTTACAGAAATAGGGGTGGAGAAAAGATAGGAAATCAGAGACCCCCACCCCCAGCTGACCTAAAACTGCGCAGCTGCAGCTCTGAGAGTCTGGGTTTTGTTAAATTTCTCGCACGCTTAAAGTTTGTTATTCACTGATTGAATTGGAATATCTCTTGGAAATATAAGTCACCTCTTTAGAGGCTTGGCTCTTCTGCAAACCTGCTGATTGGTCTTTACTAAAAGTCTCTGAAGGAAATATCTCCATTTCCTCCTCTCTAAAGTAAATATAAGGTCTCTCTCTAAGTCAAATGCTTTTAGAGAGTTAAAAAAAAATCGTGCGACATAAAGTACTGTAAGTCAGGTGACCTGTTATAACAATTTGATTTTGGAATAGAAATAGACTTCTAAAGAACTCTATCAATTCTAGCTACAACAGTTTCTTACGTCTGTAAATTAGCAATTAATGTTGTCATGGTGACAACTAGAACTTTGGCAATTTGAAGTATCTTCATGTCATTGCCCGAGCTTCTGTAGCAATAGTGCCCCCTGCACCAGATGCAGAGTGACAGCCAGTCATTCTTCACTAGTGGATATTTATGCAGTGGAGGTTTTATGAGGTTAGCAGCGGACTTTTGCCATGTAAAAGGAAAGAAACAGTACCAACATGGCCAGTTTTGGAAAAGCACAATTAGTCCCACACATTCACTTTCCTGCATATGCATTTCTGCACTACCTGGTTTAGATTTACCTAATAGTTGTTAAATAATGTTTTGTGGCAACTAGCTCAAAAGCTTCCATCTGAGCCTCGCTGCTAAATTTTAATCTCCATTTTTAGGGGAAGGCTAAGTTGGAGAGAGGTTCAGAGATGTGTGCAGCTATTTGTAAAATAAATAATTTATAAAGATTTAGTGGGATGACATCAGCCAGAATGGTGAAATAGGATCTATGCCTGAAATCCTCTCCTCCATAAAATCAACAAGAACAGTGGCAAAAATCATCAATATCGACTTTTTCAGAACTCTGGAAATTAACCAAAGGCTTGCAACAATTTGTAGAGTGTTTACTAAAGAAAAACAGCTGGATTTTTGTAACAACAGCAAGGTTTTTGGCATTTTAACTTGCCATAGTCCTATACTTTTCTCCCAGCCCCGTGTCAGCCTAGATAACCACAGTGATCACAGTGAAAAATAGTGACTTAGCAACTGGTAGAGGGGACAAAACAGAATTTGACCCACTCCAAAGCCAGACAACTGTTATTATTCGACATGTCTGATAGTTCCTTGGAAAATCTCACTCATGAGGCTTATTGTTATTTAGTCTGACTTCAAACTCACCAAGTATGTTTGTCAAATGTTCAGTGGCAATTTTAAATATCACAGCTATCAGAGGCATGTGTGGGAACTTAATCCCCAATGTAAAAATGTTGGAAGGTAGGGACTAATGAGAGGTGATAGGCCATGAGGGCAGAGTAAAGGGATTAATGCCATTATCTGGGGAATGGGTTCATTATAAAAGTGGGAAAGTTGGCCCTCTTCTCTCTCTCTCTCTCTCTCTGTCTCTGTGTGGTGTGTGTGTGTGTGTGTGTGTGTGTGTGTGTGTGTGTGTGTGTGCCTGTTGCCCTCTCTTTGCCCTTTTGCCATGTAATGCCTTCCATCATGTTATGATGCGGCAAGAAGGCCCCTGCCAGATGCTGGCACCTCGATACTAGCTTTCTCAGCCTCCAGAACCATAAGCCAATAAATTTCTATTCCTTATGAATTACCCAGTCTCAGGTATTCTGTTATAACAGCATGAAACAGGCAGGCAGTGATACAGTTGGGAGGCAAACAACAAGCTGACCGAAAATCTTAAAAGGATCAGTTGGGAAGTGATATGTCCATAGGGGGCTTTGGAAAGCTCCTGACATATTCCTGGGAATCTAGAAGGCCAAGTGCATGCATAGAGCTATGTACATGCCCAGGAAAGACCTGCAAATGCCTCTCACCTATGACTTACCTTGAGACTCTGTTTAAGAAAGAAGTAGAGGCTAAGATGGAGTTGTAAATTGCCTGCCCGAGCATTGAAGGCATGCCTTAATACTCATAGACAGTCCTTTGGCAAAGACTGGGAGACTTGTTAGTTCCAGTCATCCAAAGATATGTCTGTCTAGTTATTAGCTGACCACTAAGCAAACCAGAGACTGCAGTGACTCCAGTGGCCACATGTGACAAAGAATACAGACTACAGAATTGGTTCAGAGAAGTCCTGAAACAAACAACAACAGCAGGAATGAGAAACTTTGGGTGTATGTAGAAATCTGATTTCCAGAGTTGACACATATATGTACAGTTTTTAATAAAAATTATGAAAGATGAAAGGGAATAAAGTATGACCCAAACACAAGAAAAAGGTTTCAATAGAAAGTGTCTTTGAAATGGACTCCACCAAGTTGAAAGCATCCTCAATAATCATCTTTTGGCTCTGTGGAAGTCTGGCCATTTTGTGCTCAGTTGAATGGGTGGAAGAGGGAAAGGGGGAGTGGAAGTGGCGGGGAGGATGTCTACAGAAGTAGGGGTGGAGAAAAGATAGGAAATCAGAGACTGCCCCCCAACTGACCTAAAACTGTGCAGTTGCAGTTGTTGTAAGCCCAGATGTTGGATTTACTAGATACAAACTTTTGTAAATTTATAGCTATTGTAAATATATTTAAAGAACTAAAACAAAAGTCTAAAGAACTATAGAAAAGTATTAAGAATGTTGTCTTACCAAATAGAGGATATCAATGAATATTTTAAAAAATTATAAAAAGGAACTGAACAGAAATGTTGGAGTTGAAAAGCACAATAACTGAATTAAAAAATTAACTAGAGGGATCAATAGCTGATTTGAACTTGCAGAAGACATAATCAGTGAACTTGAAGATAAGTCAATTGAGATTATTCAGTCTCAGAATAATGAGAAAGAAAAAAAGATAAAAGAATGAAGAAAAATGAGCAGATCTTCAGAGAAATGTAGGGCACCAGCAAATATGCCAACATAAATGTAACTCGAGTTCTGGAAGAAAAAGAGCAGAGAAAGGGGTAGAAAAATTTGAAGAATTAATGGCCAAAAGCTTTCCAAATTTGATGAAAAACATCACACAATCAAAAGGCTCAGTGATCCTCTAAGTATGGTAAACTCAACTCAAAGAGATCAACAGCTGTACACATCATGATCAAACTGTTGAAAGCTAAAGACAGAGAAAATCTTGAAAGCACAAAAGAGAAATGACATTACATAAAAGTAATCCTCAATAAGATTAACAACAAATTTCTTATAAGAAATTATGGAGTCCAGGGGCAGCAGGCTAATATATTCAAATTACTGAAAGAAAAAGTCTTCAAGAATTCTTTTTTTTTTTTTTTTTTTTGAGACAGAGTCTTGCTCTTGTCACCCAGGCTGGAGTGCAGTGGCATGATCTCGGCTCACTGCAACCTCTGCCTCCCAGGTTCAAGTGATTCTCCTGCCTCAGCCTCCTGAGTAGCTGGGATTACAGGCACCCGCCACCACACCTGGTTAATTTTTGTACTTTTAGTAGAGATGGTGTTTCGCCATGTTGGCCAGGCGTGTCTCAAACTCCTGACCTCAGGTGATCCCACCTTCAATTATTAATTGAAAAAATTCTCACAAAGAAAAACTGGGTACCAGATGGCTTCATTGGCTAATTCTACTAAATTTTTAATGAAATATTAACATAAATCCTTCAAAAACTTTTTAAAAAATAAGAGGAAGGAGCACTTTCCAACTCATTCTATAAGGGCAGTATTACCCTGATACCAACATCAGACAAAGATACTACAAGAAAACTATAGATCATTATCCTTTATGAATAGAGATGCAAAAATCTTCAACATAGTTTTAGCACATCAGCTAGATGTGGCACACACCTCCCAGCTACTTGGGAGGCTGAAGTGGGAGGACCACTTGAGGCCAGGAATTTGAGGCTGTAATGTGCTATGGTCACACTTGTAAATAGCCACTGTGCTCCAGCCTGGGCAACATAGTAAGACCCCATCTCAAAAAATAAGTTAATTAATTAAATAAAATACTAGCAAACCAAATCCAACAACATATAAAAAATTATTATATACCATGACCAAGTGGTATTTATCCCAAGAATGCAAGGTTGGTTTAAAAACAATTAATGTAGTACACTGTGTAAATAGAATAAGGAACAAAACTACATGATTATCCTAATAGAAAAAACATTTGACAAATCTAACATCCATTTATGATAAAAACAACAAACTGGGAATAGAAGGGAATTTTCTTAACCTGATGAAGGAGACCTATGAAAAGCCCATAGCTAACATCATAGTTAATGGTGATAGACTGAAACCCTGATCAGGAAAAGACAAGTATGCCTGCTTTCATCACTTCTGTTTAACATCATACTGGAAATTCTAGCCATGGCATTTAGGCAAGCAAAACAAAAGGCCATCCAGTTTGGAAAGGAAGAAATAAAACTTTCTATATTCACAGATGACATGATATTCTATATTAAAAATCCTAAAGAATGTACTAAACATTTATAAGATCTAATAAAGTTTAGTGGCATTGAAAGATGATCAGTTTACAAAATGGTATTTCTGTATACTTGCAATGAAGAATCTGATGATGAACTTAAGAAAACAATTCCATTTACAATAGCACCAAAATACTTAGGAAAAGTTTTTATTTCTAAAGAAAAATACTTAGGAATAAGCAAAAATTTACCCTTTAAAAAACTACAAAACATTATTGAAAAAATTAAAGATATAAATAAATGGAAAGACATCTTGATATAGTTTGGATGTGTCCTGACCCAAATCTCAACTTGAATTGTATCTCCCAAAATTCCCATGAGTTGTGGGAGGGACCCAGGGGGAGATAATTGAATCATGGGGGCCAGTCTTTCCCGTGCTATTCTTGTGATAGTAATTAAGTCTTATGAGATCAATGGGTTTATCAGGGATTTCCACTTTTGCTTCTTCCTCATTTTCTCTTGCTACCACCATGTAAGAAGTGTCTTTCAACTCCTGCCATGATTCTGAGGCCTCCCCAGCCATGTGGAACTGTAGGTCTAACTACACCTCTTTTTCCCAGTCTTGGGTATGTCTTTATCAGCAGTGTGAAAACTGACTAATACAGTAAATTGGTACCAGCAGAGTGGGGCGTTGCTGAAAAGATAACTGAAAATGTGGAAGCGACTTTGGCACTGGGTAACAGGCAGAGATTGGAACAGTTTGAAGAGCTCAGAAGAAGACAGGAAAATGTGGGAAAGTTTGGAACTTCCTAGAGACTTGTTGAATGCCTTTGACCAAAATGCTGATAGCGACATGGACAATAAAATCCAGGCTGAGATGGTCTCAGATGGAGATGAGGAACTTTCTGGAAACTGGAGTAAAGGTGATTCTTGCTATGTTTTAGCAAAAAGACTAGCGTCATTTTACCTCTGCCCTAGAGATTTGTGGAACTTTGAGAAAGATGATTTAGGGTACCTGGCAGAAGAAATTTCTAAGCAGCAAAGCATTCAAGAGGTGAGTTGGATACTGTTAAGGGCATTCAGTTTTAAAAGGGAAACAGAGCATAAAAATTCAGAAAATTTGTAGCCTGATCTGGCAGAAGAAATTTCTAAGCAGCAAAGCATTCAAGAGGTGAGTTGGGTACTGTTAAGGGCATTCAGTTTCAAATGGGAAACAGAGCATAAAAATTCAGAAAATTTGTAGCCTGACTATGCAATAGAAAAGAAAAACCAGTTTTCTGGGGAGAAATTCAAGCCAGCTGCAGAAATCTGCATAAGCATCAAGAAGCCTAATGTTAATCCCCAGGACCATGGGGAAAATGTCTCCAGGCCATGTCAGAGACCTTCACAGCAGCCCCTCCTGTCACAGGCCCAGAGATCCAGGAGGAAAAAATGGTTTTATGGGCCAGGGACCAGGGTCCCTGTGCTGTGTGCAGCCTATAGACTTGGTGCCCTGTGTCCCAGCTGCTCCAGCCATGGCTGAAAGGGGCCAATGTAGAGCTCATGCTGTGGCTTCAGAGGGTGGAAGCCCCAAGCCTTGGCAGCTTCCACATGGTGTTGAGCCTGTAGGTGCACAGAAGTCAAGAATTGAGGTTTGGGAACCTCCACCTAGATTTCAGAAGATGTATGGAAATGCCTGGATGTCCAGGCAAAAGTTTGCTGCAGAGGCAGGGCCCTCATGGAGAACCTCTGCTAGGGCAATGCAGAAGGGAATTGTGGGGCCGGAGCTCCCACGTAGAGTCCCTAATGGGGCATTATCTAGTGGAGCTGTGAGAAGAGGGCCACCGTCCTTCAGACCCCAGCATGGTAGATCCACTGACAGCTTGCACCATGCGCCTGGAAAAGCCGCAGACACTCAATGCCAGTCCGTGAAAGCAGCCAGGAGGGAGGCTGTACCCTGCAAGGCCACAGGGGCAGACCATGGGTACCCACCTTTTGCATCAGCGTGACCTGAATGTGAGACCTAGAGTCAAAGGAGATCATTTTGGAGCTTTAAAATTTGATTGTCCTGCTGGATTTTGGACTTGCATGGGTCCTGCAGCCCCTTTGTTTTGGCCAATGTCTCCCATTTGGAATGGCTGTATTTACCCAATACCTGTACCCCTATCGTATCTAGGAAGTAACTAGCTTGCTTTTCATTTTACAGGCTCATAGGCAGAAGGGACTTGCCTTGTCTCAAATGAGACTTTGGACTATGGACTTTTGGGTTAATGCTGAAATGAGTTAAGACTTTGGGGGACTGTTGTGAAGGCATGATTGGTTTTGAAATGTGAGGACATGAGATTTAGAGGGGGCCAGGGGCAGAATGATATGGTTTGGCTGTGTCCCCACCCAAATCTCAACTTGAATTGTATCTCCCAGAATTCCTACACATTGTGGGAGGGACCCAGGGAGAGGTAATTGAATCATGGGGGCTGGTCTTTACCATGCCATTCTTATAATAGTGAATACGTCTCATGAGATCTGATGGGATTATCAGGGACTTCCGCTTTTGCTTCTTCCTCGTTTTCTCTTGCTGCCACCATGTAAGAAGTGCCTTTCGCCTCTCACCATGATTCTGAGGCCTCCCCAGCCATGTGGAACTGTAAGTCCAACTAAACCTTTTTTTCTCTCCAGTCTCAGGTATGTCTTTATCAGCAGCATGAAAATATACTAATACATATTTCATGTTAATGGGCTGGGAGATTTAGTATTGTTAAGATGGTTTGAATATTTGTCCCCTTCAAAACTCATGTTGAAAATTAATTCCCAAAATGACAGTATTGAGAGATGGGGCCTTTAAGAAGAGATTGGGTCATGAGGGATCTGCTTTCATGAATGGATTAGAAATGGGGTCTTGCTGTGAATGGATTAATGACTTATGCTGGAAGTGAGACTGTTGGCTTCATAAGAAGAGGAAGAGAGATCTGAGCTAGCATCCTCAGCCCCCTTGCCATATGATGCGCTGCATTACTTCCAGACTCTGCAGAGAGACCTTACCAGCAAGAAAGCCCTCACCAAATGCAGCCCCTCAACCTTGCACTTCTGAGGCTCTATAATTCTAAGAAATAAAATCCTGTTCTTTATAAATTATCTAGTTTCAGATATTCTGTTATAGCAACAGAAAATGGACTAAGACAGATGGCAATACTTCCCAAATTGATCTACACATTCAACACAATTCCTATCAAAATTCTACTTGGCTTTTTTGTTGATATTGACAAGCTGATCTTAGAATTCATATGGAAATGAAAAGGACAATAGAATAGCTAAAACAATTTTGAATCTGAAGAAATATTAATAAGTAGGAGGACTCACGCTTCATGATATTGAGACTTACTACAAAGCTACACTCATTGGCTGGACATGGGAATGTGCACCTATAGTCCCAGCTACTCAGGTGGTTGTGGCCAGAAGGATCACTTGAGACCGGGAGTTCGAGGGTGTAGTGCACAATGGTTGTGTTTATGAATAGCCACTGCACTCCAGCCAGGGCTACATAGAGAGATCCTGTTTCTAAAAACAATAAAAAAAACTACAGTCACCAAGAGATTGTGGTGTTGGCTTAAGGAAAGACATATAGATGAGTGTAATAGAAAGAATGAAATAAACCCATACATCTATACTAAGTGGGTTTTGACAAGAATGTTAATGCAATGGGGAAAGAGTAGAATTTTTAACAAATGGTGCCGGGATAAGTGGATATCCATATGCAAAATAATGAATTTTGACTCCCAAATTTATAGACACCTCACACCACATACAAATATTAGTTTGAAATGAATCATATAACTAAATATAAAAGCTAGAACTATAAAACTATTAGAAGAAAACTTATACATACATCTTTATTATCTTGGATTAGGCAACAATTTCTTAGATATGACACCAAAAGCACAATCAACCCAAGAAAAACAGATTTGGCCTTCCTCAAAATTAAAAACTTTAGTATTAATACATCAAAGAACACTATCAAAAAGTGCAAATACATCCACCGAATGGGAGAAGATATTTGTAAATTATATATATATGCTAAGGATCTATAATCCAGATTATAAAGAATTCTTACAACTCAACAATAAAAAGACAGCCCATTTTTAAAAAGGGACAAATGATTTGAACTGATATTTCTCCAAACAAGATGTATAAATAGCCAGTAAGCACATGAAATGATGCTCAACTTCATTAGCTATTATAGAAATACAAATCAACACTACAGTGAGATACTACTTCCCACCCACTAGGATGAGTGAAAAAATAAAGGGACAGTAATAACTGTTGGGAAGGATGTGGAGAAATTGAAACCTTCATATGTTGTTAGTGGAAATGTAAAATGGTACAGCTACTTTGAAAAACAATTTGGTACTTTCTCAAAATGTTAAATATGGAGTTATAATTCTGTTCCTAAGCATATACCAAAGAAATGAAAAACATGTGTCCACACAGAAACCTGTGAATGTTCATAACAGAATTATTCATAATAGTCAAATGGTGGAAACACCCCTAATATCCATCAACTGATGAATGGATAAACAAAATGTGCTACATCTATAGAATGGAATATTACTCAGCCATAAAAAGGAATTAGGGCCAGGCGTGGTTGCTCACACCTGTAATCTCAGCACTTTGGGAGGCCAAGGCAGGTGGATCACTTGAGGCCAGGAGTTTGAGACCAGCCTGGCCAACACAGTGAAACTCCATGTCTACTAAAAATACAAAAAAAATTAGCTGGGCATGGTGGTGCATGACTGTAGTCCCAGCTACTTGGGAGGCTAGGCAGGAGAATTGCTTGAGCCCGGGAGATGGAGGTTGCAGTGAACCGAGATTGTGCCACAGCTTTCCACCCTGGGCGATGGAGACAGACTCATCACAACAACAACAACAACAACAACAACAACAAAAAGGAATCAAGTATTGATACATTCTACAATGTGAATGAACCTTGAAAACATTATTTGAGTGAAATAAGCCGGATATAAAATGCCACATATTGTATGATTCCATGCACATGAAATGTCTCGAATGGGCAAATCCGTAGAGCCAGAAAGTAGATTAGTGGTTGCCAGGAGCTATGAGGAGGAGAGGACTGCTAATGCATACAGAGTTTCCTTCTGGAATGAGGAAAGTGTTCTGAATTAGATAGTAGTGATAGTTGCCCAGCTTTGACAATAGAGTAAAAACCATTGAATGCTACTGTTTACAGTGGCGGATTTTTATGTGTATTATAACTCAATAAAAAGATGATCTAATCCATGGAAAATGTGTCAATATGGCAGGCACATGGACTGATTTTAGACACTTTTAGGTAACTTGCCACTGCTTTTGTCCCCTCTCTCCTGCTTGCGAGTCTGCCTATTTATATTCTCTCTCTGTCCATCTGTCTCTGTCTTTCATGTCCCTTCATTCAACTGTGGCCTGCCCTTCTTCAACTTCTCTAACAGCCTCTACTGACATTGTATGAGAGCTACTGTGGGGTAGGAACTGACATTGTATGAGAGCTACTGTGGGGTAGGAATCTTGGAAGTAAGATTGCCCTCTAAGAGCTAAATTTTACATCAACCAGTGGATTAAAGTGGGGATATATGAAATCATCTATAGCTCTGATCTCAACCAGGGCTCTCCTGATCTTCAAAGATATGGGGAACTTGCCCCAACTTCAGTGGCCTGAGATAGTAAAAAGCCTTTCCCAAGCTTTCTGTGGGCTTTTTTTTCCTTTGTGGTTACCCAACTCTATTCCCACATTTGTGGCTGTTCTCTTTGTTTGTTCCTGTGTCAGAGTCCATGAAAAGATCTATTTGAATAAAACATCCTGTGAACAGTTAACTCTACTAAAGATTTGAGATGTCAAAGAGGAGGGATCACACTTTGCACTGCATAGCTTTCTAACATCCTGCTCTCCTGCCACCGCTGCCAAGGCCCACTTACCACTGTATACTTTGTGGAGAGCAGCTCCTGCCAGAATAGGCCATATGCTATACTGACCCTCTTTATAATTTTAGCGAATTAAGTTTAGAATGACTCTTGGGTCAGACAAAGATATTAACATGCCTAGCAATTTGTTAATCAAAAGGCAGATGGTTTAACTTAGAGACCGTTGTTTGGTTAGTTTCTGATTGCAGGTAACAAAAGCCAAGCTGAGCTGGTTTAGGCAAAATAAAGGAAATTTGTTACAAGGCTGTAAGGATGTATTGGTCATGACTCTTAAGTAGAACAGTGTTCTGAATCAAGTTACACCACAATCCCCAGATACGGGAGACACAGTATTCTCCTTTTTATTGTAACTGCTGTGAGTTAGATTAGTCATTTGCAACTAAAGAGTCATGATGATACTCTTTGCAACTAAAGATTCATGATAAAGTCAGCTTTGTTTGGCTTTATTTTGCGTGCAGAGGTTTGGTATGTGGTAGGCAAGATAGTGCCTGTGGTTGTAAACTCACACTTTAGTTTAGTCACCAAGTTCTCACCTCTACCTGCCTTAATTTAAACCCCAAGAAGACTTTATTTGGTCCTAAAGGCTTTTCTTTCAGTATCTTTCTCTTTCTGGAATCACGTGATTTTCTTGCTTCTGCCTTTCTCTCTACTTGTTTCATTCTTCTCCTCATACTAATAGTAAAAATAATAATAGCTAATATTTGTTGAGAACATATTATGTACCAGGCGCTAGTCTTAAATTCTTTACGTACAGTAGATACTGTTAATGACCCCATTTTGCAATTAAGGAAACAGATTCAGAAGGGTAAAATAATTTTATCTAGATTCATATAGTTAATATATGGTATGTTCAGAAAAAGTTCAGGTAGTCTGACTCCAGAATCCACCCTCTTACCCACTCTGCTGTCCTACCTTTGTTATGCCTGTGGCCACCCATCGTTGTTCAAATGCCTTTCCTATTTTGGTGAATTTCCTTCCTTTGATGTCTTACCTCCTTAAGATAGAAGGCAGAATTCACTTTTTCAGCCACCCTTACAGTTAGAGTGCAAGCATGGGACAAAGACTCAGCCCATCAATTTTACATATGCCAGATTTATATTCTGAAGAGAGCAATATAAGGAAACAAACAGCATGTTGAATCAGTTTGTGTGTGTGTGTGTGTGTATAGAAAATGGCAACAACAGAGTACCAATTTCAGAGGCAACAGTGGCGAAGATTCAAGTATTCAAGTAAATGGTATCCAGTGGGGCAAGTTGTAAATGGGGCAAGTTGAGATGCCTACACAAAGCCGGTTGCCATGGGCCCTCACTGGAACCTCATGATGTGGTTTGTATGATGTCTTGCATATATAGCTTATAAGGATGACTATGGCTCTCTAGGAGATTGAGTCCATTACTTAATGCCCCTTAATTAATTCCTTTTCTGCCTAAACTAGTTAGAGTAAGTTTGGCTGTTAGTAATTAAGAACCTTGATCGATTAAAAGGGTAGGACTGTTTTTCCAAGGAGATCTGTTATGAGTTCCACTGTTTCATTTAGGATGCTTTAAATTCATATAACGGAACACCCAACTCAATCATCTTCAAAAATAAGGACATTTTTAAACTTTATAACAGGAACTCCAGGCTTCAGGTTGAGTTGATTAGCAGAATAAAGAGATCATCATTGCCTCAGATTCTCCCATTGTTTCTTCTTTGCAGTAACAGCTTCTTTGCAATAATAACTTCATTCAAGGCTGGTTTCTCTTGTGGTCGTAGCTGTTTATCTGTCTTTCTTCCTTGTTCGTACTTAGCTTGAGAGTCTTTTGGATGTCTCTCCCAGAAGAACAAGGAAGAACTTTTCTAAAAGTTGCAAGTAAACCTTTTGTCCTGTTTCTTTGCTTTTTAAAGAAATAATGATTGACAATGGAGACACAAGTGTTCTTAAACCAATTAGGCCCACCCTGGGACTATAGTGAGTTCTCCAAATTATGTTGCTGCTGCTCAGTGGGAAGAGGTTGAATAGAGTCAGTCATAGTGCCTACAGCCCCAAAAGATGAACACCTACCCACAAAGTTATCCATTTATAAACTGCCACTTTGTTAACTTTGAAAAATACTTTTATAACAAGCTGTTGGGATAGGTATTACTAGGAGATCTCTATTTTAAAGATGAGGATACTGAGATTCCAAAAAGTTAAATGACTTGCCCAAGTTTACACAGTAAGGAAGTGGTTAAGCAAGGACTCAAATATATGCCTTCTGATTTCAAGGCTTTGTTTTTTTTTTTCACTTAATCATAGCTGTTCTTAGGATAACAAGAGTAAATTAAGTATTTGAAATAATTTCCAGTTATCATGCCAATATCGGAACTTCTCAGACGAATATCACTTAAACTGTTCCTGTAAGTCTTTAATAATCATTTTTTACAATTTATTAGAAATAAGAAACTCTGAAGAAGATCAAGTTCTCTATCTGCCTCTTCTACCTAGCAAAGTAGATCTCCAGCAGGTCACCATAATTCCACACAATGAGTGGAAAAGGATTCAAGATAGCCTTGACAGGTTGACAAGAGAAGCAGCATGCCTCCGTGCAGAAAGAAAGGCAAAGAAAGAAATGCATTTGCGATCTCAAGAAGTGGTAAAACACTGGACTAATACATATGCAGTAAGTATTAACCATCCAGGAGTACACCTGCACTAAAGACTTACTCTTGTTTCTTAGTACTCTTATGCTTCTTTTTATAAATTTTTTTACATGTAAAATTTCATAAAAATGCATCGAAACATATTTTCAACAGTGTTATTTAGGTATAAGTGATATACAATGAATTGGACATATTTGAAATGTACAATCCTATAATTTTGACATATGTATAAACCCCAAAACCATCATTACTATTAGGATAATGAACATGTTCTTCACCCCAAAATTTCCTCATGACCTGTTTTGTTCCCTCTTATTTCTCCCTGCTCCTCTTCTGGATCCTTAGGTAACCACCCATCTGCTTCCTATTATAGATTTCATTCAACACAATTACTTTGAGATTCATTCATGTTGTGGGTATCAATTGTTAATTTTTATTGCTGAATCGTATTCCATTGTATGGATATACCACAGTTTGTTTATTTGGTCACTTTTTGATGGTTGACATCAATGAAACGTTGACATTTGAGCTGTTTCCCTTTTTGGCTATTACAAACAAAGCTGCTATGAACATTCACTTATAAGTCTATGTATGGACATATGCTTCCATTTCTCTTAGTAAATATCTTCGTGTAGAATAGCTGTCTTTTTTTTTTTTTTTTTTTTTTTTTTTGAGACGGAGTCTCGCTCTGTCGCCCAGGCTGGAGTGCAGTGGCGCGATCTCAGCTCACTGCAAGCTCCGCCTCCCGGGTTCACGCCATTCTCCTGCCTCAGCCTCCCAAGTAGCTGGGACTACAGGCGCCCGCTACCACGCCTGGCTAATTTTTTGTATTTTTAGTAGAGACGGGGTTTCACCGTGTTAGCCAGGATGGTCTCGATCTCCTGACCTCGTGATCTGCCCGCCTCGGCCTCCCAAAGTGCTGGGATTACAGGCGTGAGCCACTGCGCCCGGCCAGAATAGCTGTCTTTTATGATAGGTGTATATTTAACTTTGTAAGAAACTTCCAAACTGTTCCCCAAAGTAGTTGTAATTTTGCATTCCCAATAATAATCTTTGAGAGTTCTATTTCCTCTCCATCCTCAACAACACTTGGTATAGTTGGTCTTTTTAATTATAAACATTCTAATAAGTGTGCAATATCTCATTATAGTTTTAATTTGAATTTCTCTAAGTAAAAATGATGTTGAATATCTCTTCCTGAACTTATTTTCTACCAGTATATCTTCTTTGTTGATGTATCCATTCAAATATTTTTCCCATTTTAAAATTAGTTTTGTCATTGAGCTTAGATAATTTTTAAACTATATTCCAAATACAAATTCATTATTAGGTATTTGACTTGAAAATATTTTCTCCCACTCTATATCTTGACTTTTCATTTCCTTACTGTGTCTTTTGAAAAGCAAAAGTTTTTACTTTTAGTGAAGTATGGTTTATCAATTTTTCTTGTATATATCATTCTTTTAGTGGCTTATCCAAGAAATCTTTACCTAATCTAATGTCACAAAGATTTTCTCCTATGTTTTCTTTTAGAAGTTTTAAAATTTTAGATTTCCCCAAATACTGCATGTTCTCACTTATAGGTGGGAGGTAAATGCTGAGTACACATGGACACAAAGAAGGTAACAGTAGACACTGGCACCTTTTTTTTTTTTTTTTTTTTTTTTTTTGAGATGGAGTCTCGCTCTGTCACCCAGGCTAGAGTGCAGTGGGGCAATCTCGGCTGACTGCAAGCTCCACCTCCAGGGTTCACGCCATTCTCCTGCCTCAGCCTCCTGAGCAGCTGGGACTACAGGCATCCGCAACCATGCCTGGCTAATTTTTTGTATTTCATTTAGTAGAGACGGGTTTTCACCGTGTTAGCCAGGATGGTCTTGATATCCTGACCTCGTGATCCACCTGCCTCGGCTTCCAAAGTGCTGGGATTACAGGCCTGAGCCACTGCGCCCGGCCGACACTGGCACCTGCTTAAGGATGGAGGAGGGTGGGAGGAAGATGTCAACTGGAGATTATGCTGATTGCCTGGGTGACAAAATTATCTGCACGCCAAGTCCTTGTGACTTGTAATTTACCTGTGTAACAAACCTGCGCATGTAGCCTTTGAACCTAAAATAAAAGTTGGAAAGAAATACATATTTTTTGGTTTCCTGTATAGGTCTATGAACCATTTTAAATATATGCTCATATGCAGTGAGGTATTGCTTTTTTTTGTTTTTGTGTATGAAGATCAATTGTTCTTGCATAATTTATTGAAAATACCATTCTTTATCCACTACATCGCCTTTGAACTTTTCTTGAAAATCTACTTGCGTATATATATTCAGGCGACATTTCTGCACTATCTATTCTGTTTTATTGCTCTATTTATCTGTCTTTACTCCAATAATACACTGTCTTGATGACTGTAGATTTAATAATAGGTCTTGAAATCATTTCTTTTTCAAAGTTGTTTTCACTATTCTAGGTCCTTTGCACATCCTTATGATTCTTTTAATTTTAATTTTTTATTTTTTTTTAATTTTTTTTTGAAATGGAGTCTCACTCTGTCGCCTAGTCTGGAGTGCAGTGGTGTGATCTCGGCTCACTGCAACCTCCACCTCCCGGGTTCAAGCAATTCTCCTGCCTCAGTCTCCTGAGTAGCTGGGAATACAGGCCCGCACCATCATGCCCGGCTAATTTTTGTATTTTTAGTTTGAGACTGAGTTTCATCATGTTGGCCAGGCTGGTCTCTAACTCCTGATTTCAAGTGATCTGCCAGCCTTGGCCTCCCAAAGTGCCGGGATTACAGGCGTGAGACACTGTACCTGGCCATTATGAAATTTAGAATCTGCTTGTCAATTCATGCGAAAAAGCCAGCTGGAATTTTTATTGGGATTGTGTTGAATCTCTAGATCAATTTGGAGATAGTTACATTTTGACAATATTGAATCTTCTGAACCATGAACATATTCTCTCTATTTGTTTAAGGCTTAATTTCTTTCTTTCTTTCTTTCTTTTTTGTTTTTTTTTTTGCAACGGAGTTTCGCTCTTGTTGCCCAGGCTGGAGTATAATGGTAAGGTCTCGGCTCACTGCAACCTCCGCCTCCCGGGTTCAAGCAATTCTCCTGCCTCTGTCTCCTGGAGTAGCTGAGATTACAGGCATGCGCCACCATGCCTGGCTAATTTTGTATTTTTAGTAGAGACGGGGTTTCTTTATGTTGGTCAGGCTGGTCTCGAACTCCCAACCTCAGATGATCCGCCCACCTCGGCCTCCCAAAGTGCTGGGATTACAGGCGTGAGCCACCGCGCCCAGCCTAAGTCTTAATTTCTGTCAGCAGTGTTTTATAGTTTTCAGTATATGGGTTTTATACATCTTTCGTTGGATTTATCCCTAAATATTTCATATTTTTAATATTATGGTAAATGGTATTTTTAAAAGTTTCAATCTGCTATTGTTAGCTTTAGAAATACAGTAAATTTTTCCTCTATTGATCTGGTATCCTGCAACATGGCTAATCTCACTTATTAGTTCTAGTCCCTTCTTGATAGATTCCATCAGATTTCCTACATAGACAATCATGGCATCAGAGAATAAAGACAGTTTTAATTCTTTTTTTTCCAATCTGGATGCCTATTTCTTTTTCTTGACTTACTGCACTTGCTAGAAGCTCCAATATGATATTGAATAAATGTAGTGAAGGTAGATATTCTTGCCTTATTCCTGACTTTGGGGAAAAAGTACTCATTCTTTCACCTGTAAGTATGATGCTAAGTGTATGGTTTTTGTAGATGTCCCTAATCAAGTTGAAGTTGCCTTCTATATCGAAATTGTTGAGTGTTTTGGTTCTTTTAAAATCAGAAATGGATGTTAGATTTTTTAAAGTACTTTTTTTGATGTCTATTGAGATTATCACGAGGTTCTTATTTTCTAGTTTGTTAAAATTGTGAATTACACTGATTGATTTTTAAATATTCAACCAAGCTTGCATTCCTAAGATAAAACCCCATTGGTCTTAATGTATTATCCTTTTGATGGATTGAATTTGCTAAAATGTTATTAATTTTTGTATCTGTGTTCATGAGGGATATTGGTCCATAGTTTTCTTGAAATATCTTTATCTAGTTTGAGTATCAGAGTCGTGCTGTTTATTGTTATGACGCAGGATTGCGCAGAAAGCCAGAGTACTCAAAACTGTGAAGAACCAAGGCAGCTTCTCGTCATTTGCCTCTGATTTGTCTGTCTTGCCTGCCTCTTCCTCTCTCTGGAACTGCATAGTGCTTTTGCTGTGCTCCTCTCTGTGCATCTGCTGGCCTCCCTCTACCTGAGGGTTACAGTAGCCCAGTTTAGCTCCTTATGCATGAATGGGAAACTTCTTTGAAATGAGGAGGTGTCCCCTGACTCCTTTTATTATCTCGCCTGGGGAGAAATGCTGGGAAAAGGTAATCCCTCCCTCCACCCTACTTTCCTCCATTGTTTGAGGCACTGAGAGGCAGGGTTATTTTTGTTTTATGGTAGAATTATTAAAACTACAGATAGGCATAAACTCAGTCTGGAGAGTTCTCACTTGTTTTTTTTTCTTTTTAACATTGCCTGTTTCCTTACTTTGTTGCAGTATACATTATTTATCTTTGGGAAAGGACATAGAAAACTTATAGTACCTCGCTTTAGGAACAATGGTCATAATTTATTAATTCTTTTCTCAAAGAGGGAAGAATTATATGATGGACTAATATATGTAACATACGACATTCTGAAAAAGGCAAAACTATAGGGAGAGAAAACAGATCAGTGGTTGCCAGGGCCTACAGGTAGGGGGAGTGGTTGACTATAAGACATGATGGGATTTTTTGGGAGGATGGAACTATTTTGTAAGTGGCTGTATGCATTTGTAAACTCTACACTATAAGCGCACATGTAAATTATAATATAGAAAACTTGATTTTAAAAAGGTCCCTGGTACATAAAGGGATAGGGGATGGGGATATATCCTTTTTTTTTTTTGTAACACAGAAGTAGCACATGTAACGCTTTAACTCTCCATTGGTATTAAAGATGAATAATAAATGATGATTCATCTTACCAGCAAGACTGTCTATAAACCCATAGTAGTAAAAACTATGATATAGACACGGAGAATGACAAAATAATAGGTCAGAAGAGAGAACCTAGAAACAAACCCATGTTATATATAGGAACTTGACATATAACAAAAATTTCATTGCAAATAGGAAAGGAAAGGGTGGGAATTCAACAACTGATACTGGGATAATTGGCATATGAAAGAGATTAAATTACATCTCAATAGTACAGAATGCAGAAAAATGGATTTCAGCCAGACGAAACACCTAAATTTAAATGGCAAAACACTAAAACTTTTAACATAAATAATAGAATATCTTCAGGATATCAGAGTAAACAAGGTTTTCTTAGGACATAGGAAATAGGACCAATAAGGAAAAGGAAGACCTCATATGACATGAGGAGTGGAGGCCTCAGAGTTATAGAAGAGCATATAAAATATACAACTGTTGGTTTTTTAAAGGAGCAAAAGGAGTGAGATATATATTTATTGTGTAACTGTGGAGAGGAACTTTGGAAGTAGACAAAAGAAACTAATAGTGGTTATCTTAGAATGAGAGGAGATTGCAGATGGGTTGGAAGGTGATATAGTTTGGATGTGTGTCTCCATTCAGATATCATATTGAAATGTAATTCCCAGTGTTGGAGGTGGGGCCTGCTGGGAGGTGAGTGGATCATGGGGGCAGATTTCTCATGAATGGTTTAGCACCATCCCCATTGGTACTATCCTCGAAATAGTGACTGTGTTCTCGTGAGATGTGGTCATTTAAAAGTGTGTAGCACCTCCTGCCTTCACTTTCTTGTTTCTGCTCTGGCCATGACATGCCTGCTCCCCCTTTGCCTTCCGCCACAATTGTAAGTTTCCTAAGGCCTCTCCAGAAGCTGAGCAGATGCCAGCATCATCCTTCCTGTACAGCCTACAGAACTGTGAGCTAATTAAATCTTTTTTCTTTATAAATTACCCAGTCTCTGGTATTTCTTTATAGAAATGTGAGAACAGATTAATACAAAAGGAGAAGTTCATATACCTCTATAATATTTTGGGATTTTGAACCATGTAAATGTGTTATCTACCTAAAAAGGTCAGTCTAAAAAATAAGCTCGTAAGTGTAGCCTCATATTTTATTTATTAATAAAATATTACAAATACAATAAAAACATAAAAGCTCAAATTATCATATTATTATGTTAAACTGTAGTAAAATTAAATTGAAAAATGAAAACAAAAGATTGTGTTTGTCTTTTTACAGGGGATGAAAGAACAGAAACTTGAAGCCAAAAAGAAGCGTGATGAAGAAATAGAGGCAGAAAGACAAATTGTTGATCTGGAAGAAGAAATATACAAACAAGGAAAAAGAAAAAAGGCCATTGAAAATGCAAAGCAATATCAATTTTACCAGACAGAAAGAGTGAAAAACTTTCATGTACTACTTGAGTTTTCTTGTATTTCTATATATCTTTAACATATCTGTACATAATTAGGCATCATTTCCTTAAAGTACTATAATTTTTCTTTTGTAGTCGGGACTTCTTCTTAGTAGAGTTATGAAAGAACGTGATGCCCAGATTGAATTCCGAAAGAGTAAGATAAAATCAGATAAAAAATGGGAGGAACAGTTGAAACTCAACATTGAAAAAGCTTTTAAAGAAGAACAAGAAAAAGCAGAAAAACGACACAGAGAAAGGGTGGCTCTTGCCGAAGATCATCTAAAACAGTATGTATACATAAAATACCTTTTTGTACCTTTCTCGTTTTCTCATAGTGGATGTAGCTTTTTTCTAATTATAAAAGTAATACATGCTAAAATAATTAGTCAGTAGAAAAAGTACAAAAAGGAGGTTAAAAATCACTATCACTTTCTTACCCAGAGATTGTATATTGGTTATTATTGTCATAATAATGCAACATAATACACAACCACACAATCTAGTGGCATGCAAAAAAAACATGTTTACTTCTCATGCATCTGGGGGTTGGCTGATCTAGGCTGGAATCAGCTGGGCAGCTTTTCTTCAAGCTGTAGGACTGGCTGGGTTTGCTTATTGTTGTGGAGAGGATTCTGATCCGCTCCATGTGTATACATTCCGAGGTTCAGGATGAAGCAGCCACATGGGGAAACTTTTCACATGGTATTGATAGAGATGCAAGAGAGCAAGCCCGAGCATGCAAAAACACAGCGTAACCCAAAGTCAATGGAGAAGGAAGTATACTTGGCCTTCCATCAGTCTAAAGCAACCACATGGCCAACCCCAACAACAATAATGGAACAGAGAAGTAGACTTCCATTAAATTGAGACAGGAAGGGGAAGGGAGTGCATATTTTTTGAATAATAAATCTAAACTACCAAAGGAAGTTACTATTACTGTTTTGGTATATAGCCATGCAGAGTTTTTTTTTTTAATGAAGGAGGCATCAGCCTTATTGAAATAAAATTTGCATTCAGTAAAATTCACCTTTTAAAAAGTATAGCTGCATAACTACCACTCAAATCAAGATATGGAACATTTCCATCACTCCCAAAATTTCCCTCATGCCCCTTTGCTCTAAGTTCTATCTCCTGTTCCCAGCCTCTGGCAGTCATTGATCTGGTGACACAGACTTTTTTCCTGAACATATATACTCACATTTTATAAAATGAAATTTGAATTAGCAGCATTGTCTTATTACATGCTTTTTTCACATACCTGTATGTCACATATATAATTTATCAAAATCACATTATGTCTAAATGACACAGACATCAGTTCTCAGAATATATATATATTACCAAATTGTGTATTTTTCAATTCAGTCCTTAGTAACAAGGGAAGAAAAACCTTTGGATTTATTGTAATGTTTTTCTTTGGCAGTGTAGAGATCTAAAGGTTTGTGCAAGTTAGGGACAAAGCCATTGGCAGAGGAAGGCAAGTCTTTGACCAGTGAATCTCTTGTGTTTGAGAAATCTCTTTTGTTATATTGCAGCTCAGAGGTGGTAGGCAGATTTCCAGCAAGCTACCTGGCAAGTGCTAACACCTTCACAGGCTGTCTATCCTCCTATAGCCTTTGTATCTGGGCTGTGTTTGGGCCACATCGTGTTTTTTCCTTGTAGTATGTGTCAGTAGGTTAGAGGTTCAAGCTGGTGTAGGATTTATTTTAGTTGTTTCTTTGGCATATCTTCAGTGCAGTCTCGGAAATGTTCATCAAGCTCTGACGTCAGCATAAATTCCTTTACTTACTTCTCATGGTGGGCTTTGTCCTTGTGCATGGTGACCAAGTGTTACCTATCCTCACTGTACTCTCAACTGTTCTATTTTCTTTTGAAATCTCTTGAAAATTCAGTTTTGTGGGTAAGACCAGTGGTATAGAATTTCTCCTTTATATTGGTTGCATTTTGGGGAATTAGGAGAGGGAGGATGTTGTGATGGTTAATATTAGATGTCAACTTGATGGGATTGAAGGATGCCTAGATGGCTGGTAAAGTGTCGTTTCTGGGTGTGTCTGTGAGGGTCTCACCAGAGGAGACAGACATTTGAGTCAGTGGTCTGGGAGAAGAAGACCCACCCTCAGGGTGGGTGGGCACCATCCAGTCGGCTGCCGGCACAGCTAGAACAAAGCAGGTAGAAGAAGGTAGGCTAATCTTGCTTGCTGAGCCTTCTGGCTTCCTTATCTATTGGTGCCAGATGCTTCCTTCTGCTTTTCCTGCCCTTGGACATCAGATTCCAGGTTCTTCCGTCATTAGACTCTGGGACTTGCACCAGCAGCTTGCTGGGGGCTCTCGGTCCTTTGGCCACAGACTGAAGGCTGCACTGTGAGCTTCCCTGGTTTTGAGGCTTTTGGACTCCGACTGAACACTACGGGTTTCTGTCTTCCTCAGTTTGCAGACTATTGTGGGACTTCGCCTTGTAATAGTGTGAGCTAATTCTCCCAAATAAACTCACACATACACACACACCCTCTTGGTTCTGTTTCTCTGGAAAACCCCTAATAGAGATGTTCAACATGTGAACCTGGGTTGCCAATTTGTTTCCAAAGTCCTACAGCTTAAATTTAATAAGAAACATTCAAATCTGTAATTGGAAACAACATAGGAAATTATAAATCTATTATTATATATTTGTTTAAGTGTATGAGTTTACAAACTTATCGCCAAGCTATATTCTGTTTAATGTTTATTCATGTATGGGTTTTATAGAATTCAGAATGCACGTTACTTTAAAATACTGTTACGAATAGGGATGAACCTATAAAAAACCTCTTTAAACCAATAGAAATGGAATAGTAGCACTGGTATTAACCTGAGTTGGGAAGAGGAGCATGTAGCAGAAAAGAGATGCAAAGGAGAGTTACTTTCCCTTTTCTTGAATAAGAGTTTATTCAGGAGCAAAATTTCAAAATAGGCTATTTATTCATTCATTAGGATATTCCTTCATTCATTCATACAAACATTTATTGAACAACCTCCTTTTGCCAGGCACTATTCTAGTCATTGAGAATACAAAGATGAATATGATGTAGTCTTCTTAAGAAGTTCATGGCTGGGCGCGGTGGCTCACGCCTCCCAATCCCAGCATTTTGATAGGCCGAGGTGGGTGGATCACTTGAGGTCAGGAGTTCAAGACCAGCTTGACCAACATGGTGAAACCCTGTCTCTACTAAAAAAATACAAAATTAGCCAAGCATGGTGGCACATGCCTGTAATCTTAGCTACTCAGGAGGCTGAGGCAAGAGAATTGCTTGAACCTGGGAGGCGAAGGTTGAAGTGAGCCAAGATCGTGCCATTGTACTCCAGCCTGGGCAACAAGAGCGAAACTCCATCTCAAAAAGAAGTTCAGAATCTGGGAGTGGAGAGTACAGAAATGGAACAAATAATTAGAATGTAATTATAAATATTTTGGCAAATATGTGTAGAGGGTGCGTGGAAGCATGTAAAATGAGTATCTGACCCAGTCTAGAGAAGGCTTTGCAGAAGAAACTGGTTCCTGCGCCTAATTTCAAAGAATGAATAGTAATAAGCCATGCTAAGAGTGGGCTGTAGAGGTATTTTAAGCACAAGTGAAGGCCCAGAGTGGGATAGAATATGGTGGATTTGGAGAACTCCAAGTAGTCAAGATGGCTGTAGTATAAAAGACAAAGGGGGCATTGTGAAAGATAAGGTTGGAGAGATAGGCTAGGATCGGCTCATGGTGTCTTTTGTAGGTCATGTGCCTTAAGGCCTGCCAAAATTTGGAATGACTGTCTTCTTTGGGCAGAGACCATATTTTAATTATTTTAATCACAAAGAAATGGAAATTGCAGATTACCAAGGGGCAAGTCTCTTTTTGCATGCCCTATTGATTGTATTACCAAGTGCTACCTTGCGGTGATTTAAAATATTTCCACACGTTCTTTGATATTCCTTCCTTCAGAGGATGGAGCCCAATTTATGTCCCTCTTAAGTGTGGCTATACATAGTAACTCATTTCCAAGAAATAGAATGTGTCAGAAATAATGGTGTGTGACATCTAAGCTTAGGATACTAAAGGCAATGTGGCTTCCTCCTTGCTGTCTCCCATGGATTGCTCATTGGGGAACCTAACTGCCGTGGTGTAAGGATACTCAAGCAGATCAATGGAGAGGTCCGTGTGGCAAGGACCTGAAGTATCCTGACACCAAATATGTGACAGTGGATTCTCCAGGCTCATTTAAGCCCTTGGATGACTACTGCTTCAACTGACATCTTGACTACAACATTAGTTGAGAACCATCCAACTAAGTCACTCCCAGGTTTCTGACTCTCAGGAATGGTATGAGATAATAAGTGTTCATTGTTTTAAGCTATTAAGTTTTAGAGTAATTAGTTATTCAGCAATAGAAAACTGAAACATATTGCACAGCTGCTGGCCCTGTGCCTGAAAGTGAAAATTTTCACATGCTTTCTAAACAATCTATCCTATGCTACTGTGGGGCTTTGACTAGTATAAGAGTCTTTGTGTGACTCATAGCCCAGTGGGTGTGACGGCGATAAGACAAATAAGATACCACAGTGACACCAAAATCCCAAAATAGAGGGATTTTGACCAGGACTCTTACACATAATTATTAAAAAGAAACTTAACACCGTAGCTATAGACACTGTATAGGTCTTCTTTCTTCTATATATAGGTAAGGCTTCCTCTAGGAACAGACACATAGACTTTGCTTAAGAAAAAACTCACTAATTACTGTCTGTTAATCCCATCAGCTTCACACACAAAAAAAGAAAAAATGGTCATAGGATAGTTTGCATCACTTTTTCCTAGATAAAGATTATTTAAGGAAAGAGTAGAAAGAGAGAAGAGGGCTTAAGTGATCTCATCCATTTTACAGATGTAAGTGCCATCCTAAATCTGATAACTCTAGTCTAGACCATCCCTTTGAACCCCAGCTTCACATATCCAGCTGCTTCCATGGTATCTCCATTTCAATGTCTCATAGTATCTCAAACTTAAAATGTCTACACAGAATTATTGATTTCCAGCGTTTCCAGCGGCATTTTTTTTTTTTTTTTTTTAAGACAGAGTCTCGCTGTGTCGCCCAGACTGGAGTGCAGTGGTGCGATCTTGTCTCACTGCAAGCTCCGCCTCCTCCAGCGGCATCTTTATCCAACCAGTTTTTCAAACCAGAAACCTGATAATTCACCTTGATTCCTCATTTTCCTTTATCTTCCACATCAGATCTCTCAGCAATTCATGTTGATTTTTTTCTCCAAAACAAATCATGAATTTACTGCCATCATCTAGTCCAGGCCACCCTCATGTATTCACATGGGTTGTTGTATCAGTCTCTTAATTGGCCTCACATTATTTATTTGCCAAATTCTTCTTTACTTATCATCCAGAGATATTTTATCAAGATGAAAATTGATCATATTATTATTCTACCTTAAGCACTTCAATGGCTTTCCATTCAACTTAAAATAAAATGGAAATTTGACATCCCCTCCAAGGCTCTGTATGATCTGGCCTGCCTACTTCGCAACCTCCTCTCTTACCATTCCTTCCTCTTAGTTATGATGCCTCCATTATACTGATCTTCCAGGGCCTCGAACATCTACCAAACTCTTGCTTGCCTCATGTTTTCTCTACGGTCTGGAATTTTACCCTTCCATTCTTCATCTGTGGACCTCTTACCAGCTCAGAGAGGCCTTCCTGTCTTAGAGTTCAACTTTGGTCAAAGTTATCTAAGTACCTCAATTATTACTCTTTTACTTAGTCTCTTATTTTTTAAAAAATACTACGATTTGTAATTACATTGTCTATTTATAGACATACCTTGTTTGATTGTGCTTTGCTTTATTGTACTTTGCAGATAATGTGTTTTTTACAAATCGAAGATTTGTGGCAACCCTGCATTGAGCGAATTTATCAGCACCATTTGTTCAACAGCATGTCACTTTATGTCTCTGTGTCACATTTTGGTAACTCTCGCTGTATTTCAAATTCCTCAATATTACTGTATCTATTATGGTGATCTGTGATCAGTGATCTTTGATGTTACTATTGTAATGTTTTGGGGTGCCACGAACTGTACCCATATAAGATGGCAAACTTAATTGAGGAATATTTTGTGTGTTCTGACTGCTCTACCAAGCACTGTTCTCCTATCTCTCTCTCTTTCCTTGGGCCTCCTTCTTCCCTGAGACACAACAATATTGAAATCAGGCCAATTAATAACCTTATAATAGCCTCTAAGTATTCAAATGAAAGGAAGAGGTGCACGTCTCTCACTTGAAATCGAAAGCTAGAAATGATTAAACTTAGTGAGGAAGACATGTCAAAAGCCAAAATAGGCTGAAAGCTGAGTCTCTTCCACCAAACAGCCAAGCTGTGAATGGAAAGGAAAAGTTCTTGAAGGAAATTAAAAGTGCTACTCTAGTGAACAAACAAATGATAAGAGAGCCAAACAGCCTTACTGCTGATATGGAGAAAATTCTAATGGTTTGGATAGAAGCTCAAACCAGCCCTGACATTCCCTTAAGCCAAAGCCTAATCCGGAATGAGGTCCTAACTCTCTTCAAGTCTGTGATGGCTGGAGAGGTACGGACACTGCAGAAGAAAAACCTGAAGCTAGCAGAAGTTGGTTCATGAGGTTTGAGGAAAGAAGCTGCCTCCATAACATAAATGTACAAGGTGAAGCATCAAGTGCTAATGTAAAAGCTGCAGCAAGTTATCCAGAAGATCTGGCTAAAATCATTGATGAAGGTGGCCACACTAAACAACAGATTTCCAGTGTAGATGAAGCAGTCTTACATTGGAAGAAAATGCCATCTAGGACTTTCATAGCTAGAAGAGAAATCAATGCCTGGCTTTAAAGCTTCAAAGGGCAGACTGACTCCCTTGTTAGCAGCTAATGTAGCTGGTGACTTTAAGTTGAAGCCATTGCTCATTTACCATTCTAAAAATCCTAGGACCCTTAAGAATTATGTTAAATCTTCTCTGCCTGGGCTCTGAAATGGAACTACAAAGCTAAGATGACATCACACGTGTTTACAGCAAGGCTTACTGAATATTTTAAGCCCACTATTGACATCTGCTGCTCAGAAAAAAATATTCCTTTCAAAATATTACTGCTCATTGACAATGCACCTGGTCATTGTCAATGAGCAGTAATAAGTTCTGGTGGAGATATACAAGAGATTAATGTTGTTTTCATGGCTGTTAACATCCATTCTGCAGCCCATGGATCAAGGAGTAATTTAGACTTTCAAGTCTTACTGTTAAAGAAATGCATTTCATAAGACTGTAGCTGCCGTAGATAATGATTCCTCTAATGGATCTGGGGAAAGTAAATTGAAAACCTTCTGGAAAGGATTCACCATTCCAGTTGCCATTAAGAACATTTGGGCCAGGCGCAGTGGCTCATGCCTGTAATCCCAGCACTTTGGGAGGCCGAGGTGGTTGGATCACCTGAGGTCAGGAGTTCGAGACCAGCCTGGCCAACATGGTGAAACGCTGTCTGTACTAAAAATACAAAAATTAGCCAGGCATGGTGGCGGGCACCTGTAATCCCAGCTACTCAGGAGGCTGAGGCAGGAGAATCTCTTGAACCCGGGGGGCAGAGGTTGCAGTGAGCCGAGATTGCGCCATTGCACTCCAGCCTGGGCAACAAGAGTGAAACTCCATCAAAAAAAAAAAAAAAAGAAAATTTGTGATTCATGGGAGAAGGTTAAAATATCAACATTAATAAGAGTTTGGAAGAAGTTGATTCCAAACTTCATGGATGACTTTGAGGGGTTCAAGACTTCAGTGGAGAAAGTAACTGCAGATGTGGTGTCTATAGCAAGATAACTAGAATTAGAAGTGGAGCCTGAAGATGTGAGTGAATTGCTGCAATCTCATGATAAAACTTGAATGGATGAGAAGCTGATTCTTACGGATGAGCAAAGAAAGTGGTTTCTTGAGATGGAATCTACTGTGGGTGAAGATGCTGTGAAAACCATTCAAATGGCAGCAAAGGATTTAGAATATTATATAAACTTAGTTGATAAAGCAGCAGCAGGTGGAGAGGATTGACTCTAATTTTGAAAGAAGTCCTACTGTGGGTTAAATGCCATCCAACAGCATTACATACTGCAGAGAAATCTTCTGTGAAGAGTCAATGAATATGGCAAACTTCATTGTCTTATTTTAATAAATCGCTACAGCCACTTCAGCCTTCAAAAGCCTGAAGTAGATGGAATGGCTACATCAGTAGATGTAGATGACATGGCTCACTCAAGAAGCTCGAATTCTAGTGAAGGAGACAAGCAAAAACAAACAAACAAATAAAGTACAGGCATACGTCAGAGATATTGTGGGCTTGAGTGACTACACTTTATTGAGATTTGAGTGACTTACTTTATTGAGATATTCATTTTATTGCACTAGTTTGGAACCAAGCCCACAATATCTCTGAGGTATGCCTGTACTTTATTTGTTTGTTTGTTTTTGCTTGTCTCCCTCACTAGAATTCGAGCTTCTTGAGTGAGCCATGTCTGTTTTATCATTGTAGTAGAAATTCAATAAATACTAGGTAAATGAATGAGAGGTCTAAGGATTAGAGAAGAGTTAGGTATAATTCTTAAGTCCCTAGCATAGGTAACTGAAAAGATGGTGGTACTGTTCACCAAAATAAAGAAAAGAGACCAAAAGGATCAGTTTAGAAGAGGAGGATGATGAATTTGGTTTTAGACATAGAGAAGGTAAAGTACCTGTGTAATAGCCAGGTGATGATGCCTAGTGGGTTGTCTTTATAAGAATCAAGGTAGGCTGGGCATGGTGGCTCATGCCTATCATCCTAGCAGTTTGGGAGGTCAAGCGGGGAGGATCACTTGAGCCCAGGAGTTCAAAGACCATCCTGGGTAACATAGTGAGTCCCCTGTGGAGTCCTAATTAGGGAAAAGGAGTCAGGCTGGTGGGAGCAAGAAAAAGCCAAAAGAAGATGCAGATAAGCTACAAGCCTGCCTTTCTTCCTGGTTCAGGACATATAGCCCTTCTGCACAAATAATTCACAATCTTCCTGTACTCAACTACCACAAGCTCACTGCAACCTTGATGTTATCAGTACTGCACAAAGCCCTCCTCAGCATACAGCATAAACACTATCCTATAAAATCTCCAGCAAGCCTTGTTTCCTCGTAGTCAGCCTCTCTCTTGTAGGCTGCCCATTGCCTCACTGGCAACGTATTTTTATACTTTTTCTAATAAATTTGCCTTTCTTTATCTACAATTGTCTTGGCAAATTCTTTTACCCTCATGCCAATAGCCCAGATAGCCATCCTTCCCCTGCAACAACTCTGTCTCTCTCTTAAAAAAAAAAAAAAATAGCTGGAATTAGCTGAGTGTGGTGATGCATGCCTGTAGTTCCAGCTTGGGAGCCTGAGGCAGAAGGATCACTTGAACCCAGGAGTTTGAGGTTGCAGTGAACTATGAGGTTGCAGTGAGCTATGATTGTACCACTACACTCCAGCCTGGATGACAGAGTGAGACCTGTCTCAAAAAACAGTTTTTAAAAATGAAAGAATGAAACCTGTCTGTTGTAACAGAGAGAGAGAACTCAGTTTGGATGTTTGACTACTGACTTCTTTTTTAGGCCTCACCCTCACTTCCCTTTTGGCCCTACATCTGTACAGGCTGATAAGAAGGCTCCTGGAACTCTCCTCCTCCTCTTTTGGCACAAGTGCTTAATTTAAATCCCTCCTGCTCAGAAACTTTTCCTCAGTCCCACTTCCCTCTGCTTTGTCCAAAGCAATCAAGACCTACTTGTGCCTGCCCAGCTCTTCCCAGGAGTCCCTCATGTGAGTAATACTTTCTACCAAGTTTTCTTGGGATGTAGTGTCATCAGTCTGGACATCTGAACCAAATTTTGGGTAGTGGTCTTTCTTGCTTTTACAGGAGAACTATACAACATCTATATAAGCCCAAGAATCAGATCTGTGCTAGATAAGTAGAGATTTGGCATCTTCAGAATGTGAATCAAGGATAGCAAGGAGCTGACTCAGGAAGAGCAAGGCGTTGACATATTCAACTCTGATTGCCTGGTGGAGGCTTCCCAATGCATTGTTTGAGAAGGACCAAGAATCAGCAGGAAAGAGTTTTGTGCTGGTTGCTGACTCTGCTTTGGGAATGGGAGCTGAAAGTAATGATATGAATGTTATGTGTTTCTTCCTTGAACTAGAGGATCTCAAATTTACTTCAACAAGTTAACTTTGCATTAAACCAAATTAATGGCATATAGATGACAAGTCTATTCAAACTACCCAAACTAAGGAAAAAGTCTCTTTTGACAGCTAATTAAAATTTTAATTATTGTAAATTATTATGTAAGTCACTGGCAATATATTACATTTTAACTGACTTTAGAGACATTTTTGTTATTATTCTTAGAATAGGTAAATTTTTTGCTGAAATGATGAATTATCCAATGGATGCATAGTTATAATGTTAGTGATTTCCAGATTTGCTAAGAAATGCTAAAGTTGAAAAATTTTAAAGTATCTTCTTGTTTTCCCTTAAAGTAGCAATTTAAAAACTTTGAAAGCTTCTGGTCTTAGAATTGGATGAATCTCTTTTTACAATGTTCTTCAAATCTTTTTTTTTGTTTTTGAGACAGGGTCTTGCTCCCACTCAGGCCAGAGTGCAGTGGCGTGATCTCAGGTCTCTGCAATCTCTGCCACCCAGGTTCAAGCAATTTCCTGCCTCAGCCTCCCAAGTAGCTGGGTCTACAGGTGGGCACCACCACATCCGGCCAAATTTTTTTTTTTTTTTTTTTTAGTAGAGATGGGGTTTCATTATGTTGGCCAGGCTGGTCTCAAACTCCTGACCTCAGGTGATCTGCCCGTCTTGGCCTCCCAAAGTGCTGGGATTACAGGCGTGAGCCACGGCGCCCAGACATGTTCTTCAAATCTTGATTGTTGACTTGTGAGTTTGCTTCTAGGAGATTGGTAGATATAAAATATTAAATAATTCTAACAAAATTCTGGAAGCTTGGTTTTTTTTTTATTATTATTTTTAGGGCAATCGTAAACCTGGTTTAGCATTGGCCAACAGTGATCTTTTTCTTACCTCCTCCTAAAGAGAGTGAATCTGACTCTAAAGCTTATTGTTCTGCACAGATGAATCAAGTAGGAATCTCCTGTCCTAAATTGGCTTAACAGTAACAAAGTGAACTTGTTGGCTCACTTAACTGTACAGTCCTCCATGGCATAGGGGAAGGGAATTTTCCCTTCCCTGAACCTGAGTGAGGGGACTCCAGTAAAAAATGTTTTCTCGATTGGGTGCATATGAAAGAAAGGTTGGCTGGGTACATTGGCTCATGCCTGTAATCCCAACACTTTGGGAGGCTTAGGCGGGAGGATTGCTTCAGTCCAGGAGTTTGAGACCAGCCTGGGCAACATAGCAAGACCCCATTTCCATAGAAAAAAATTTTTTTAAAGAAAGAAAGGTTTATTCCTCAGACATTCATCTATTTAGGTGGGTTGTCGACCTGCCCTATGCCTACCTTTTCAGGAAAAAAAAAAAAAAAAAAGAGAGAGAGGGCAGATAGAGTAGTGGGAAAGCCTGTATATTGTTGATTGGCTAGCAAGGATGCGTGAGTTTTCCATGGGCAAGGAGACAACTTGGACTTGCGCTGTCTTGCCGGTATGCAGAAGTTTGGCTGCTGGATGAAGGGCCTTTGAGACCTGGAGTCTTTAATCAACTGCTTAGAGTGGGAGCTCCTGGTAGCGATGGTGGTGGGGTTTAGGGGTGAGCTGAAGAGATGGAGCTGGAGCTAAATCACTCAGATCAGGGCTCTGCAGTGAGGAGGACCCTCAGGGATCTCTGAGGAACTCACACATATGTTCTGAAAGATAGCCAGGGAGGCTCACAATTCAGAAGAAATTATCAGCTAGTCAATACTGGCTACAGAAAGAATTACAACCCAAGTGGTCAGTTGAGTAAGGAGACCTTTCTTCCTTTCATTCCATCAAACTGCATTCCTTGAGAGGCTAGGCCCATGGCTTATGTAGCATCATCTAGGGCTGAAGTTGGGAAGCACTAGGGATTAGGAACCTTTCTGTAAAATAATGTCACCATTTCTTCTTACTGTCATCCCATTAACTGGTTCTTTCTAAAGGAAAAGAACACTTACTTGGGTGAGTAATGAAATAAATTTTGAAGCAAGGAAAGTATTGCCAATTCTAGGTTAACCAAGATTGGATTAGTTTTAGTCACTGCTATTTAATGTCTGTTCTTTTCCCCCAAAGAAATTCACAGATTTTTCCTTGCAGCTTCAACTCATTCCAGGTTGGAATTGAATTCATTTCTTAAAAATATAACCTATTTTTCTGCTTTATTCTCAATTATAATTATGTTTTTGCTTTAGAATAAAGGAACATGAGGAAGAAGAGGAAAGAAGGAAAAAACATGAAGAAAAAGATGCTGAGGAAATAAAGCGACAGAATGCATTATATGAAATTGAAATGAGAAAAAAACTAGAAAAGAGAAGAGAAGAGATGCATGAAAGCAGGAGACGGTTTCTTGTAAGTTGAAAGGGCAAAAGTTCCAAAAAGGTTCAAAGTCAAATGCCCAACTTTTAAAATTGATACATAATATATTTGTACATGTTTATGGAGTACATGTGGTATTTTGACCCATGCATACATTATGTAATGATCAAGTAAGGGAATTTAGGTTATCTGTCACCTTGAACATTTATCATGTCTTCGTGTTGGGAACATTTCAAATCTTCTAGTTATTTTGAAATGTACAATATATTGTTGTTAACTATAGTCCCCCCACTAGGCTATCAAACACTAGAACTTATTCCTTATATCTAACTGTAAGTTTGTACATCCCCACTGTGTCTCTACATCCTTACCAGCTTCTGATAAAATAACTGTCATTCTAGTCCCTGCCTCCACTAGATCACTTTTTAGCTCGCACATAATGAGTGAGAACATAATATATTTGTCTTTCTGTGCCTGCAAATGCCTAACTTTTAATATTTAAAAAAAAGTGGAGTAGAAAACAAGTTGCTATTAAGTTGGGTTTCTAAGGGAGTGCATCCTTTTGGGATAGCTATATTTGCTGTGGTTTTATGTGCATGTGCTCTCATGCATGAACAAGAAAGAGAGAAGAGAAAATGAGATTTTAAAACAATGAATATATTTTCTTGAGAGTTGTGAGGAATGAATGGGGTGATTTATGTTTGGTGTCTGTTGTGCCATTAATATGTGCTTCACAAATGGTAATATTTTTGTCGCAGTTCACCACAGGGGCATGTTTGAAGGGTCTTCTTGTCCCAGTGCCACTGCTCTCTAGCTCCAGGCCTGGGGCTTTCCCTAGCACTGCTGAGGAGCCGTCTGTGCAGCTCAGCCCCTGGAGGGCAGAGGAGAAGGGCTGAGAGTGCTTGGAGGTTCAAGAGGAGGATAAAAGGATAAGGATAGAATTACAAGCAGTGCCTGAAAATGCCCAGCCTACAGAATCTGAAAAGGAAATTTATAATTAATTAGGTGAATGTAGTATTGAAAGATGCAAACGGCATCTTGGAGGACTTACAGTCATACAGAGGAGATGACCGTGAAATACAAGAGGTAATCCAGCAGCCAGCAGATGAGAAGTTGCAAGAGAAGGCATGGGGTGCATTTGTTCCACTGGGAGGCAAATTAAATAAATTTTATGAATTGTCTCAGCAGTTAGAAGCAGCATTAAAAGGTCTTCAGGGAGCCTTGACAAGTACCCCATATTCTCCCACCCAGCATCTAGTGCAAGAACAGGCTTCTGCTAAAGAGTTTTCAGAAGTTCTTCATTTCACACTCTGGTTTGATGAACTCAGGATGACAAATCCTGCTATACAGAATGATTTCAGCTATTATAGAAGAACATTGAGTTGTATAAGGATTAATAATGTACCATCAGGCCAGGCGTAGTGGCTCATGCCTATAATCCTAGCACTTTGGGAGGCTAAGGCAGGCAGATCTCTTTGAGCTCAGGAGTTCGAGACCAGCCTGGCCAACACGGTGAAACCCTGTCTCCACAAAAAATACAAAAAATAGCCAGGCAGGGTGGTGCACGCCTGTGGTCCCAGCTACTCAGGAGGCTGAGGCTGGAGGATTGCTTGAGCCCTAAGTGGAGGTTGCAGTGAGTCAAGATCGTGCCACTGCACTCCAGCCTGGGCAATAGAGCAAGACTCTGTCTCAAAGAAAAAAAAAAAAAATATATATATATATATAAAATAAGCAACCTAATGAGGCATCTTAAAGAACTAGAAAAGCAAGAGCAAACCAAACCCAAAATCCCTAGACACAAACCAAGTGCAAAATTAGTAGAAGAAAATAAATAATAAAGATCAGAGCAGAAATAAATGAAATGGAAAGAAACAAAACAAAACAAAACAAAAAACAGTGAAATGAAAAGTTGATTTTTTTTTTTTGAGACAGAGTCTTGCTCTGTCGACCAGGTTGGAGTGCAATGGTGTGATCTCAGCTCACTGCAACCTCTGCCTCCTGGGTTCAAGCAATTCTTCTGTCTCAGCCTCCTGAGTAGCTGGGATTACAGGCACGCACCACCACGCTCAGCTAATTTTTGTATTTTTTTTAGTAGAGACAAGATTTCACCATGTTGGCCAGGCTGGTCTTGAACTCCTGACCTTGTGATCTGCTCGCCTTGGACTCCCAAAGTGCTAGGATTGCAGGCATGAGCCACCATGCCCAGCCAGAAAAGTTGTCTCTTTTTTTTTAAAGATAAATAAAATTTACAAACCTCTAGCCAGATTAAGAAAAAAAGAGAAGACCTGAATAAAAAAACTCAGAGATGAAAAATGAGACATTACAACTGATGCTGCAGAAATTCAAAGGATCATTAGAGGCTAGTATGAGCAACTATATGTCAATAAATTGGACAATCAAGAATACATGGATAAGTTCCTAGACACATACAACCTATCAAGATTGAACCATGAAGAAATCCAAAACCTGAACAGACCAATAACAAGGGATGAGATTGAAGCCATAATAAAAAGTCTTCCAGTAAAGAAAAGCCTGGGACCCAATGGCTTCACTGCTGTATTCTACCAAACCTCCAAAGAAAAACTAATGCCAATCCTACTCAGACTCTTCTGAGAAATAGAGGAGGAATACTTTCACACTTAAAACATACTTTTAAAAGGAATACTTTCACACTCATTCTATGATGCCAGTATTACCCTGATACCAAAACCAGACAAAGACACATCAAAAAAAGAAAACTACAGGCCAGTGTCTCTGATGAATGTTGATGCAGAAATTCTCAGCAAAATACTAGCAAACTAATTCAACAATACATTAGAAGGATAATTCATCATGACCAAGTGGGAATTATCCCTGGGATGCAAGGATGGTTCAACATATGGACATCAATCAGTGTGATATATAAACAGAATGAAGGACAAAACCAAATGCTGAAAAAGCATTTGATAAAATTCAACACTCTTTCATGATAAAAATCCTCACAAAACGGGATAGAAGGAACATACTTCAACATAATTAAAGCCATATATGACAGACCCACAGCTAAGAACCATGCTGAATGGGGAAAATTTGAAAGCCTTTTCTCTACAATCTGGAATACAACAAGGATGTTCATTGTCACCACTGTTATTCAACAATGTACTGAAAGTCCTAGCTAGAGCAATCAGACAAGAGAATGAAACAAAGGGCATCCAAAATAGAAAGAAAGAAGTCAATTTATTCCTGTTTGCAGATGATATGATCTTATATTTGGAAGGCCCTAAAGACTGTGCCAAAAATGTATTAGAACTGATGAGCAAATTCAGTAAAGTTGCAGGACACAAAATCAACACATAAAAATCAGTAACATTTCTGTATGCCAACAGCAAACAATCTGAAAAAGAAATCAAGAAAGTAATCCCATTTACAAAGCTACAAATAAAATACCTAGGAATTAACTTAAAGAAGTGAAAGATCTCTACCATGAAAACTATAAAATACTGATGCAAGAAATTGAAGAAGACACAAAAATGGAAAGATATTCCATGTTCATGGATTGGAAGAATCACTACTATTCAAATGTCCATACTACTGAAAGCAAACTACAAAGTCAATGCAATCCCTGTCAAAATACTAACTGACATTCTTCACAGAAATAGAAAAAACAATCCTAAAGTTTATGTGGAACCACAAAAGACCCAGAATAGCTCGCTATCCTGAACAAAAGAATGAAACTGAAGAAACCACGTTGCCTGACTTCAAATTATACTGCAGAGATATAGTAACCAAAACAGCATGGTACCAGCATGAAAAAAGATACATAGACCAATGGAACAAAATACAGAGCCCAGAAATAAATTTACACACCTACAGTGAACTCATTTTCTTATTTTTAAATTTTTATTTATTTTAAAATTGTTTTTGAGGTGGAGTCTTGCTCTGTTGCCCAGGCTGGAGTGCAGGGGCGTGATCTTGGCTTACTGAAACCTCTGCCTCCCAGGTTCAGGTGATTCTCCTGCCTCGGCCTCTTGAATAGCAGGGATTAAGGCACCCACCACCATGCCTGGCTAATTTTTGTCTTTTTCAGTAGAGATGGGGTTTCACCATGTTGGCCATGGCTGGTCTCAAATTCCTACCTCAAGAGATCTGTCTGCCTCCATCTCCCAAAGTGCTTGGAATACAAGTGTGAGCAACTGTGCTCAATCCCTACAATGAACTCATTTTCGACAAAGGTGCCAAGAACATACATAGGGGAAAAGACAGTCTCTTCAATAAATGGTGCTGGGAAAACTGGATATCCATATGCAAAAGAATGAAACTAGACCCCTATCTCTCACCATATACAAAAATCAAATTAGGCTAGGCACAGTGGCTCACACCTGTAATTCCAGCACTTTGGGAGGCCGAGGCAGGAGGATCACTGGAGGCCAGGAATTTGAGTCCAGTCTGGGCAACATAGCAAGATCCCACCTCTCTCTCTATATATATATTTAAAAATAAAATCAAAGTGGATTAAAGACTTAAATCTAAGACCTCAAACTATAAAACTACTAGAAGACAACTTGAAGAAACTCTTTAGGACATTGAACTGGGCAAAGATTTCGTGAGTAATACCCTATAAGCACAGGCAACTAAAGCAAAAAGGGACAAACGGGATCATATCAAGTTAAAAAGCTTCTGCACAACAAAGGAAAAAAAAAAGCAGTGAAGAGACAACCCACAGAATGGGAGACAGTATTTGCAAATTATCCATCTGACAAGAGATTAATAACCAGAATATATAAGGAGCTCAAACAACTCAATAGGAAAAAAAATCTAATAATCTGATTTAAAAATGGGCAAAGATCTGAATAGACATTTCTTGAAAGAAGACATACAAATGGCTAAGAGGTTGATATAGTTTGGCTCTGTGTCCCCACCCAAATCTCATGTTGAATTGTAATTCCCAGTGTTCAGGGAGGGACCTGGGGGATGTGATGGGATCATGGGGGTGGATTTTCCCCTTGCTGGTCTCATGATAGTAAGTTTGCATGAGATCTGGTTGTTTTAAAGTGTGTAGCACTTTTCCCTTTACTCTCTCTCCTGCTGCCATGTGAAGATGTGCCTTGCCTCCCCTTTGCCTTCTCCCATGATTGTAAGTTTCCTGAGCTCTCCCCAGCCAGGCTTTCTGTACAGCCTGTGGAACTGTGAGTCAATTAAACCTCTTTTCTTTATAAATTACCCAGTCTCAGGTAGTTCTTTATAGCAGTGTGAGAATGGACTAATACAGAAAATTGGTACTGGGAGTGGGGCATTGCTATAACGATACCTGAAAATATGGAAGTGACTTTGGAACTGGGTAAGAGACAGAGGTTGAAACAGGAGCTCAGAAGAAGACAGGAAGATGAGAGAAAATTTAGAACTTCCTAGAGACTTGTTGAATGGTTGTAACCAAAATGCTGATAGTGATATGGACAATGAAGTCCAGGCTAAGTTGGTGTTAGATGCAGATGAGGAACTTATTGGGAAATGGAGTAAAGGTCACTCTTACTATGCTTTAGTAAAGAGACTAGCAGCCTTTAGTCCCTGCTTTAGAGATCTAGAGCAGGAATGCTTTTTACAGCACCCAAGTCACCCCTTGAATGCTTTGCTTCTTAGAATTTTTTTCTGCCAGATACCCTAAATCATCTCTCTCAAATTCAAAGTTCCACATATCTCTAGGGCAGGGGCAAAATGCCACTGGTCTCTTTGCTAAAACATAACAAGACTCACCTTTGCTCCAGTTCCCAACAAGTTCTTCATCTCCATCTGAGACCACCTCAACCTGGACATTATTGTCCATTTCGCTATCAGGTTTTTGGTCAGAGCCATTCAACATGTCTCTAGGAAGTTCCAAACTTTCCCACATTTTCTTGTCTTCTTCTGAGCCCTGCAAACTGTTCCAACCTCTGCCTGTTACTCAGTTCCGAAGTCACTTCCATATTCTCGGGTATCTTTTCAGCAACGCCCCACTCTGCTGGTACCAATTTACTGTATTAGTCAATTTTCACACAGCTGATAAAGACATACCTGAGACTGGACAATTTACAAAAGAAAGAGGTTTAATTGGATTTACAATTCCACATGGCTGGGGAAGCCTCACAATCATGGTGGAAGGCAAGGAGGAGCAAGTCATGTCTTCATGGATGGCAGCAGGCAGAGAGAGCTTGTGCAGGAGAACTCCTCTTGATAAAACCATCAGATCTCATGATACTTATTCATTATCATGAGAACAGTATGGAGGAAACTGCCCCCATGATTCAATTATCTCTCACCGGATCTCTCCCACAACATGTGGGAATTATGGAAGTACAATTCAAGAGAAGATTTGGGTGGGGACACAGAGCCAAACAATGTCAGCCACCATCCTACAGACCCCAGAATGGTAGATCCATTGACATCTTGCACCATACGCCTGGAAAAGCCTCAGGCACTCAACACCAGTCCATGAAAGCAGCTGAGGGGGCTGTATCCTGCAGAGACACAGGGGTGGAACTGCCCAAGGCCATGGGAGCCCACCCCTTGCATCAGCATGCCCTGGATATGAGACATGGAGTCAAAGAAGATTATTTAGGAACTTTAAGATTTAATAACTGCCCTGCTGGGTTTTGGACTTGCATGGGGCCTATAGCCCCTTTGTTTTGGCCAATTTCTCCATTTTGGAACAGGAGCATTTACCCAATGCCTGAATCCCCATTGTATCTTGAAATTAACTAGCTTATTCTTGATTTTATGACCTCATAGGTGGGAAGGACTTGCTTGTCTCAGATGAGACTTTGGACTTGAACTTTTGAGTTAATGCTGGAATGAGTTAAGACTTTGGGGACTGTTGGGAAGGCATAATTGGTTTTGAAATATGAGAAGGACATGAGATTTGGGAGGGGTTAAGAGCAGAATGATATGGTTTGGCTCTGTATTGCCACCCAAATCCCTTGTTGAATTGTGATCCCAAGTGTTGGAGGTGGGTCCTGATGGGAAGTGATTAGATCATCGGGGGTGGTTTCTAATGGTTTAACACCATCCTCCTAGTGCTGTCTTGTGAGTGAATTCTCATGAGATTTTGTTGTTTAAAAGTGTGTAGCACTTCCCCCTTCACACTCTCTCTGTCTTACCATCATGTGAAGACATGCTTACTTCCTCTTTGCCTTATGCCATGATTGTTAAGTTTCCTAAGGCCTCCCAGCCATGCTTCCTGTACAACCTGTGGAACTTTGAGCCTATTTAAACCTCTTTTCTTCATAAATTACCCAGTTTCAGGTAGTTATTTATAGTAATTTGAGAATGGACTAATACAGTAGGTATCATAAGACTCTATGATTAAGTATATTCAGTGGGAGCATTTGCCAAAACTTCCAAACTTGGTATGAAAGGTTGTACCAAGTTCTTTTTTTTAAAGCCCAATCTGGTGGACAAAGGTAACATATCTTCCTGATTTTTTATTTATTTTATTTTTTGAGATAGGGTCTTGCTCTGTTGCCCAGGCTGGAGTGCAGTGGCATGATCACGGCTCACTGAAGCCTTGACTTCCCAGGCTTAAGTGATTCTCCCACCTTAGCATTCTGAGTAGATGGGACTAGGCATACACCACTATGCCTGGCTACTTTTAAAAATTTTTTATAGAGATGGGCTATGTTTCCTAGGCTGGTCTCCAACTCCTGAGGTCAAGCAGTCCTCCTGCCTTGGCCTCCCATGGTTCTGGGATTATAGACATGAGCTACCACAACTGGCCTGTATCAGAGTTCTTAAGGACCAACCTCCTAATAGTGTAAAATATCTTCTAAATGCTCTCCGGTACACAATAAAACATTTGAATGATCAGACTAACTCCAAGCAAATTAAATCCATGCTGCGATAACAGTTCGGGAATAAGCACCTGTTGTAGACAGAAGACAGTATTCTGCACTGACTGAGAATACAGTTTTTTAGTGATTGCAATTACCATGACATTTTTCTTGCTTTTATGTCTTCCTCTGTTCCTCTTCTCTCCTTTAAGATCATGTTCTTATTCCTAAGACTTCTTCTCTATACCCAAATTAGTAAAGTTATACTCTAAAGAGATATTGTCCTTTCAAACAGGTAACCTACAGCAGCTAATTATTGGGGTCTCTACTGAGAAAAATTCTGTGACTTTTATCTAAATATTTTCAAATGTGAATTTTGGGGAAACTAATATTTATTTGCTTCTCCTACATGGCAAAACTGCCAATTCTGCTATTTGAAAACCCCCAATGACTTTATTTTCTACTATCACTTTTTTCATGTGCTGCCACAAAATGAAAATGTTTAAATATGTTGTACAAATGGTAGCCAACACAAACTTTTTTGTAGTTTTTAAGAGTTTAAAGTTTTAATTTTACATTTTGACCTTTTTTGTAAGGGTGTATGTTATGTGTTTCACCTTTGTTAACATTAAAAACTGTGATGTGTGCATAGAATATTACTTTCTAGGGCTAAATCTCTGATTTCCTGAAGCTTATGTCTTTTTCTTTCTTGATTTACTCCCTCGTCTTGCTATAATACATCTTTGAATAGCTTCCTTAAGAATGGGTGTATGAGAGGTAAAATTTTTTAATTATCTGAAAAGTTTATTTTATTTTTTACTCATTTTTATTTATTTTATTATTTTTTAAGGACAAGTATGATAGTATGAAAAGCTTATCTTTTAAAGTCATGCATGATTTACAGTTTGATTGGTTATAGAATTCTGGGTTCAGAATTCAGAATTTTGTATTAATTGTTTCATATTCCTCTGGCATCCAGTATTGCTACTGAAAAGTATGATGCCATTGATGATCTTCATCTGACATATGTAATCATTTTTACTTTTCTTTCTTATTTTTTTTTTGTTTCATTTTGTTTTGAGACAGTTTCACCCTGCCTCCCTGGCTGGAGTGCAGTGGCATGATCTTGGCTCACTGCTGCAACCTCTGCCTCCTGGGCTTAAGCACTTCCTGTGCCTCAGCCTCCCGAGTAGCTGGGATTACAGGCATGTGCCACATATCCGGCTGATTTTTGTACTTTTAATAGAGACAGGGTTTCGCCATGTTGGCTAGGCTGGTCTCGAACTCTTGGCCTCAAGTGATCTGTCCGCCTTGGCCTCCTGAAGTGCTGTGATTACAAGCATGAGCCACTGCGCCCGGCCATTTTTCTTTTTTTCTTTTTCTTCTTTCTGTCCGAATGGTTTTAGGGTCCTGTCTTTATCTCTGGTGCTCCAAAATTTTACAGATGTGCCTTGAATTATGTGCCTTCATTCATTTTTCTGGGCATTCAGTTGATGCTTTTATTCTGTAAACATATTTCTTTCATCCTGAGAACTTTTATTGTTTTATTTCTTAGATAATTTTGTCCCCTCCCATTTTATCTTTCTGTTGTTCTAGAATCCCTCTGATAGACATTGGATTTTTTGAAATAATGCTCTAATGTCTAAGAATCTTTTCTCATTAGTTAAGAGAAGGCTTAAATGCGTGTGATAGAAAACCCAAAATAATATACAGGTTTAAAGTGCAGGGGTGTCTGGTAACGGCAGCTATAGAATTAACAGGGACTAAGACACCTTCGACACCTTCTTCTCTTGTTTTTTACTCCGTTCTTTTTTTTTTTTTTTTTTTTTTTTTTGAGACGGAGTCTTATTCTGTCACCCAGGCTGGAGTGCAGTGGCATGATCTCAGCTCACTGCAACCTCTGCCTCCCAGGTTCAAGCAATTCTCCCTGCCTCAGCCTCCCAAGTAGCTGGGATTACAGGCACCCACCGCCATACCCCACTAATTTTTGTGTTTTTAGTAGAGATGGGTTTTCACCATGTTGGCCAGGCTGGTCTTGAACTCCTGACCTCAGGTGATCTGCCTGCCTCAGCCTCCCAAAGTGCTGGGATTACAGGTGTGAGTCACCACGCCCGGTCTACTCTGTTATTCTTTGTACATAGATGTCATCTGTCCTCAAGTTTGCCTCATGGCCCTGAATAGCTGCTGGAGTTTTAGCCCTCATCTCCACATTCTGGATAGCAAGAAGGAAGAAAGGATGAAGGTCAAAAGGGAGTACTCTATTTCCTGTCTCCTCCTCCTCCTCCTTCTCCTCCTCCTGCACCTCCTTCTCCTCCTCCTCCTTCTCTACTTCATCTTCCTCCTCTTCCTTCTCTTCCTCGTCCTCCTCCTTCTCTACTTCATCCTCCTCCTCCTCTTCCTCCTCTTTCCTCTTTCTTCTTCCTTTTTCCTCCTCTTCCTCTCTTCTCCTTCTCCTCCTCCTCCTTCTTCTTCTTCCTCTTCCTCTTCCTCTTTTTTTGAGACAGGGTCTCACTCTGTTTCCCAGGCTGGAGTGCAGTGGCACGATGTTGGCTCACTGCAGCCTTGACTTCCTGGGCTTAAGTGATCCTCCCACCTCAGCCTGCCTGGTAGCTGGGACTACAGGCATGTGCTGCCATACCTGTCTAATTTTTGTGGTCTTTTTTGTAGAGATGGGTTCTGGTATGTTGCCCAGGCTGTTCTCCTTTTAAGGAATTTTCCAAGAAGTCCCACTTAACAGTTTTCCCTGAATCTCATTGGTCATAATTTTGTTACACCTGGCTGAAAAGAAAGCTGCACATGTAGTCTTTTAGCTGAGCATATTTCTACCCTGAATAAAATCTGGGTCCTGCTGCTAACGAAGCTTAGGCAACTAATTGTTTCTGCTGTTTTCTTTTTGTTCTACTGAGTTTCAACTTTGTATTCTAAGTCTTCTATTAATTTTTTTATTTTAGCTATGAAAATTTTAATTCCTAAGACTTTTACTTGAAATGTTGTTATTGTTTTCATTAAAATCTGATTATTGGTTAAGGGGTGGAATAATTTTTATGTCTCCAAGTAGGCTTGGAGTAGGACAGACCTAGTTTTTAATGCTAACTCTGCCATTTACTGGCTATATGACCTTGAGCTTAAGCTTTCAATATCGAAAAATGAGAATTAACTCTGTGTTAATCAAATCTGTATTTTTTTGTATTATAAAAAGTCTTTGTGAATATTAGAATAAACTTGGAGAAAACAGCAAAATAAAACATGTAAGGAATTATCCAAAACAATCACTTTTAACAGTTTGCTGTTTGCTTTAGTTTTTCATATTGATCATATTGACCAATATATTTCCTATCCAGATTACAGGCTTTTAAAATTAACCCATAAAATAGGAGATTAGCTAAGAGTGCTGGGCACATAGTAGACCCTGAGTTATAAATATATTGGAAGATTAAGTGATGCCCCTAACAACTTTTACCTTGAATTGGTTTCTACTTACATAATAACAGAATATGCCAGGCACGGTGGCTCGTGCCTGTAGCCCCAGCTACTCTGGAGGCTGAGGTGGGAGTTTCCCTTGAGCCCCAGAGTTCAAGGCTTTCATGAGCTGTGATCATGCCACTGCACCCTGGGCAACAGACACCCTGTCTAAATAACAGAATATACTAATATATCTATATATTCAGGCTATTGTGCTCAATGGCATCTGTTTTTATGATGGCTAACTCAGGCTGAGATCATAGAACATATGCTAATATGAACAGATTTTACTTTTTGTTTTAAATACTAGTGACCTACTTTTACGATTTTTGTTAGAATACATATCTGTTTTTTCTTATATGTATGCAAAAGCAAAGTTTGGACAAGAAACTAGCAATAGTGATTTGAGTCTGGAGGGAGGATTAGGAAGAGACATAGTGGATGGAGTGGAAGGACGCTCGCTACACTGTGTATGTAAAAAAACATTTTTGGTTTTTGAACCATATGACTATTCAAACATTAAACGAACTTTATATTATATATATATTTGGTGTATTTTTTCTTATTATACAATTATTTTAAATTATATACTTTAAAGACATGAGATACTTGAAGAGAAATACAGAAAAGCATTAAGAAGATATAAAAGTTACCTATTATCTCATACCCCAGGGATAACTACTGTTAACATTTGACACATTTCTTCCAGTCATTTATACATTATAAAGTTGTACTTACATGTATTTGTGAAATTGGAATATACTATGTAATGTTACATATTCTGCTTTCCCCCACCTACTTATTGACTATATTATTTGAATCACATCTCATGTAATTGAGAGTATGATTTATTTAACTATATTCTCAATGATTATTCTCTATGATTGAATATTTAGAGGTTGTTTCCATTTTTTTGCTATTATAAATAACTTTGAGATAAATTACATGACACATAAACCTTTATGCACTTCTCTGATCATCTCTTTGGGATAAAATTTCCAGGAGAGAAATAACTGGGTCAGAAGCTGTGACCATTTGACAGGTTCTTGTTAGCTACTGATATGTTGAAAGATATTTTTCTTTGTGATAAGTTAATATATACAATTTTTCCCCCAAGGAACATATGCAGGATAAACATATTATCAAAGCTGTAGAACAGCAGCAGCAAGAGGAAGAAGATGAAAAGATGAGAAAATTCATCAAAGCAAAAAAGCGTCTTATACAAATGGGGAAAGAAAAAGAGGCTGAAACACACAGGTAGGCTTTAATAATGTGTATAATAAAGTACTATCTGAAATTATGATTTTATGATTATTATGACAGTAGTCTTTAGGAACAGAGATCTTATTTTATATATGACTAGAGCATTCAGTGACTTGATTTCAGTTTGGGACGTGGGTGTGAGGACATCATCTTGTAGATGGTCAGAAATGCTGATCTACCATCCCAGAGGAAGTATGAGCTGAAGATGGCTTTGTGAGTCATCGGTATATAAGTGGTAGTTGGAGTTGTGGATACAGATGAGCTCACCTAGGGTGAGTAGGTAAGAAATGAAGGTGGCATAGTCCCTAGGGAACTCCATTTAAAAGTCAAATGGAAAAAGAAGATAACACGAAGACCAATAAATAGTTTCCAGAGATTGGAGGAAAACCAGGGAAACATCAGAGAGAAGAGTCTCAGTAAGAAGGGAGCAGTCATCAGTATTAGGTCGTAATGGGATTAAGTACAATTTTTAAAATGAAGTATTCATCAGATTTAGAGGACATTGCTTATATTAGTGAGCAGTTTGGTATGGGGTGTAGAGGTAAGAGTAGGAGGCCAGATTGCAGTACAGGGGGTTTCTGTCTAAATCATGCTTTCCCCTTGTGCAAAATCCTCTGATGGCTTCACATCTCACTTAGTCTTTACAATGGCCCATAAGGCTCTCCACCTACCCGAATTTCCATCTTCCCAGCTCATCCCTCCCAGCCTTATCCCTCAGACCTCTTCTCTTACTATTCCCTCCTCTCCCTCTTCTCACCTGCACTGGACTGGCCTCTGCCTGCTCTAGGGAATGCTCACCTCCAGAGAGCACGTAACTTGCTTTCTTAACTCTTTCAGATCTGTACTTAAATATTACCTTCTCATTGAGGCTTTCTCTGACTACTTTATTTAAAATTATACCCCCTCCCCAATTGCTTATCACTTTACCTGCTTTCCTCGCCCTCGTTGCTTGATATATAGCACTATATATATATATACATACATATATATATACACATACATATATATACACACATACATATAAATATATATATATATATATTTTTTTTTTTTTTTTGAGACGGAGTCTTGCTCTGTCGCCCAGGCTGGAGTGCAGTGGCGCGATCTCGGCTCACTGCAAGCTCCGCCTCCCGGGTTCACGCCATTCTCCTGCCTCAGCCTCCCAAGTAGTTGGGACTACAGGAGCCCGCCACCAGGCCCGGCTAGTTTTTTTTTGTATTTTTTAGTAGAGACGGGGTTTCACCGTGTTAGCCAGGATGGTCTTGATCTCCTGACCTCGTGATCCGCCCGCCTTGGCCTCCCAAAGTGCTGGGATTACAGGCGTGAGCCACTGCGCCCGGCAATTTTTTAAAACTATTTATTTTGTTTACTGTCCCTCTCCTCCAGCAATCATGAAAGCCCCATGAGGGCAGAGATTTTTATTTTTATTAAAACTTTTTTTTAGAGATGAGGTCTTGCTATGTTGCCCAGGGTGGAGGACAATGACCATTCACAGGCGTGATCACAGTGCCCTGTAGCCTCAACCTCATAGCCTCAAGGGATCCTTCTATCTTAGCCTCTTGAGTAGTTGGGACTAAAGGTGCGCACCACCATGCCCAACTTCTAATGTTTTTGTTCACTGTTATGTCTGTCCCCAGCACCGGGAATAGTGTCAGGAGCATAGTAAGCAATCAATAAAACTGTTTAAAATACTATTTTTTGGAATTCTACCAGAAATGTCACCTTTTCTCTGAAGGCTTTCTTTTTTTCTCATTTGTCCATATCATTTTCTAGCTTTCTCATGGCATTTATTATCTTTTGTCTTCTATAACTATAAAGACATTTTCATAAATGTGTTTTCTCCACTTGAAATTGTAATTTCCTTGGAGTATGCACTGTATCCTTTCTCATCATTTCTCACATGCTGCTTTGCCAATTCACTAAGTGAATTTGTCACAACAAAATTATTTTTTATGCAATTTCATAAATAAAAATGCCCTAATTTAACAAGATGTATTCTTATGATGTACCAGGCACATGCTTAGCTCTTAACTAGAGAGAGGACCCATTCAATTTCTGACCTGAGGAATCTCATAGTGAATTTGAGAGGCCAAAGTAGGAGGATTGCTTGAGGCCAGGAGTTTGAGACCAGCCTGGCCAGCATAGCAAAATCCTGTCTCTTAAAAAAAAAAAAAAAAAAAAAAAAAGGAACCTTATAGTGTAAACGGAGAAATTTAAACAGATCAAGTTAAAAAAGTGCTGTGAATAAATTCCAGACAGAGTATTGTGAGGGGATGGATATTTAGGATTTTGATAACTTTTATTAGATTATTTCCTTGATTTTATTTAAATAAAGGCCTTTTATAGCCTCAGCCTCCAATGATAGAGTAAGCAGGGTAGTCTGATAAAATATTGAAATATTTTCTGTGGCCAGGTGCAGTGGCTCACACCTGTAATCCCAGCATTTTGGGAGGCTGAGGCGGGCGGATCACTTGAGGTCAAGAGTTCAAGACCAGCCTGGGTACATGGTGAAACTCCCTCTCTACTAAAAATAAAAAAACTAGCTGGGCTGAGGCAGGAGAATCGCTTGAACCCAGGAGGTGGAGGTTGCAGTGAGCCAAGATTGTGCCACTGCACTCCAGCCTGGGTGACAGTGAGACTCAGTCTCAAAAAAAATTTTTTTTCTTTTTTTTTTAATAGAGTCTCACTCTGTCACTCAGGCTGGAGTACAGTGGTACACAGCTCACTGCCACCTTGAACCCCTGGGCTCAAGCAGTCCTCCTGCCTCAGCCTCCTGAGTAGCTGGGACTACAGGTCCGTGCCACTGCGCTTGGCTAAATTTTTTTTTTTTTTTTCAGACAGAGTCTTGCTCTGTCGCCCAGGCTGGAGTGCAGTGGTGTGATCTCGGCTGACTGCAACCTACGCCTCCTGGGTTCAAGCGATTCTCATGCCTCAGCCTCCTGAGTAGCTGGGATTACAGGCGCCTGCCACCACGCCCGGCTAATTTTTGTATTTTTAGTGGAGACAGGGTTTCACCATGTTGGTCAGGCTAGTCTCGAACTCCTGACCTTGTGATCTGCTCACCTCGGCCTCCCAAAGTGCTGGGATTACAGGTATGAGCCACCACGCCCAGCTTAAAAAATTTGTGGAGATGGGGTCTTGCCATCTTGCCCAGGCTGGTCTCTTAACTCCTGGGCTCAAGCGATCCTACCACCTCAGCCTCCCAAAGTGTTGGGATTACAGGCATGAGCTACCACACCTGGCCTAAAATATTTTTCAATGTAGATAATTTTAAGATCTTATTTCTTACACACACACACACACACACACACACAGATTATACATATTACTGTCGTTGGATTTTAGAATATATGTTACTTTATAGTTAAAAAATAATGTCCACTTAAAATAATATATGTAAGGAGCAATGGGGCTCCTGTTAGTTTTGTAAGAGACTGCAAAATATCTCAGATTCCCTAATTAAATTATGTTGGCTCCACTGGACATCTGTTCATGAAGATTTGACGAGTATGGTTATTTTGTTATAGGCTTATGGAGAAACGAAGAGAAAGAATACATAACTTCCTGAGTGAACTGTTGAAAGAGAAACTTGACAATGAAGATATGATTATTGCTAGAGATATTGCAGAAGCTGAGGCTGAGTGGGAAAAAAGAGAAAGAGAAAAAGATGAAAAAAACAAAGCAGAATTAAAAACAATTGCAGAATATCGAGCCATTGTGGTAAACAATTCAATTATGAAAATAAAAATAGAAAGACAGAGTTAGGACCTTTCCACTGTGTGTTCCATCTCATCTGCCTCTCTAACCAAAAACTAGCCAAGATATTAAAAACAATGTATGAATTATCTTCCTATATTTTTGAAATTGGACAATGTTTACTTCCTAACAAAGATGTCACGACAGTTACAAAAAAGATATTTATAGATGCAAAGTAATAATCTCTTCTGTTTCAGAACCATCTGAAACACAAAGGTTATTTGTTATACTTTTCATTTGTAGGTTTTAAAGACAAACCATGTAAAAATTATACATTTCTGTTTCTTAATATTTCAAAACATATCTTACATGACTGTCATAACATTTAATTTGGATAGTTTATACACATTGGGGCAATTTTTTTTTTTTTTGAGACAGAGTTTTGCCCAGGCTAGAGTGCAGTGGTGCGATCTCAGCTCACCTCAACCTTCGCCTCCTGGGTTCAAGCAATTCTCCTGCCTCAGTCTCCAGAGTAGCTGAGATTACAGGCATGCGCCACCATGACTGGCTAATTTTGTATTTTTAGTAGAGACAGCGTTTCTCCATGTTGGTCAGGCTGGTCTCGAACTCCCGACCTCCCGAGGTGATCCGCCCACCTCGGCCTCCCAAAGTGCTGAGATTACAGGTGTTGAGCCACCAAGTATGGCTGGAGCAATTAATTTTTTACTTACATGTATTTCCCTTCCTTGAGAAGATCTTGCTTTTCATCTTTTTCAAGCCAATAAGGATTGTCCTATAGCACTTGGGTGTTTTCTGATATTCAGGAAATAGAACAAAACCAAAGTAAACTGGCCGCATGGGAACCACCCCAGGTGCATGCACTTTTCTGCTCCTGCATTGCTCCTGGCTGACTCTCCTCTGCTTCAACTCTCTGACTCTGTGCCTTTTCAGACAAGACTGGTTGCTATAACTGGTTTTATATGTTTCCTTTGCCTTTAAACATCTAGATGAAAAATAAGGAGGAAGAAGAAAGAAAAAGAAAAATAGAGGCTAAAGAACAATTGCTGGCTGTCATGAAAGCAGATCAGATTTTCTGGGAACATGAAAAGGAGAAAAAATGCAAAGCTGATAAAGAACATCAAGAGGTTCAAGATGCCCATATTCAGCAAATGGTAATTATTCCTGAATGTTTATAATTATGTTAGTAATAAGTATATAATACAGAATTCATGCTAGTTTTCTACTCCCAAGCAGTTTCATCAGGTAAGAAAAAATGGTCATTATGGTTATGACACAATAAAATATATTAAAAATGTGAGGTTTGTTTCTATCTCCAGTGAAGTTCCCATGTGAGTTTTATCTTTTAAATGAATGTTTATCCTTCTTTAGTGTCTATTATACTTCAGTAAATATTAAAGAAAATACAAATGCATGTGGAGGCCATAATGTTCATCTTGTTTTACTTTTTTCCCATATCTCAGAGACTATGTTGATTGCGATCTCATAGGTTTCAGATTTGAGGAATGGAGATATCAGGTTTTAAAAGATGTGTAGAGGACCTAGCATCCAATCATTTGTAACTAAAACCTGTTTTTGAAATGGTTGTACCATTTTCCATTCCTACCAGCAATGTATGCGAGCACAACTTACTCCACATACTCATCAACACTTGATAGTCATCCCTTAATTTTAACTATTCTAGTATAGTGATATCTTATGGCTTTATTTTACATTTCTCTAATGACCAAAGATAATGGACATTTTTTTCACATCCTTGCTAGCCATCTGCATACCTTCTTTTGTGAAGTGTCTATTTAAGAGTGTTGCCAATTTTTAATTGGGTTGTTTTCTTAGTGCTGAGTTTTTTAAAATTGATTTTTATTGTGGTAAAATATACATAACATAAAAAGTACCATTTTAAGCATGGTTAAGTGTACAGTTCAGAGGCATTGAGTACATTCACATTGATCATCGCCACTATACATCTCCAGGGTTTTTCATCATCCTGTACTAAAACTCTGTACATGTTAAACAGTAACTCCCTATCCCCTCTTTTCTCCAGTCTGAGTAACCTCTGTTTTACTATCTCAATGAATTTTATTATTCTAGGTACCTCATAAATGGAATCAGACAATATTTGTCCTTTTCTGTTTGGTTTTCACTTTTTTTTTTTTTTTTTTTGAGACAGAGTTTTGCTCTGTTGCCCAGGCTGGAGTGCAGTGGCATGATACCCACTCTCGGCTCAGTGCAACCTCTGACTCCAGGGTTCAAGCAATTCTCCTGCCTCAGCCTCCCAAGTAGCTGGGATTACAGGTGCCCACCACCACGCTGGGCTAATTTTTGTATTTTTAGTAGAGATGGGGTTTCACCATGTTGTCCAGGCTGGTCTCGAACTCCTGACCTGAAGTGCCCACCTTGGCCTCGGCCTCCCAAAGTGCTACAACTACGCATGAGCCACTGTGCCCGGCCTCCATTTTTGAATTGGATTTTTTGTTGTTGGGTTTTAGAAGTTTTAAAAATATTGTGTATTAAATCTCTTATCAGATACATGATTTGGAAATGTCCTCTTCCATCCCATGAGTTACCTTTTCACTCCATTGATAATATCTTTGATGTATAAAAGTTTTAAAATTTTGGCCAGGTGCCAAAATAGTTTGTTGTTTCAATCACAATCAAATAAGATCAGTATTTGGAATCCTTCTGATTTACTTGTTGAAGTCTTTAAGAAGTTTTCTTGATCAAATACTTGGTTCCTCTTAGGTACAATTTTTAAAGAAAAAACAGAATACTTGATTTTTTTTGCCTTATTTTCCAGTTTTCAGACAGTTAATTAGCTATTATCTTCCAAATGTACTTCGAAGATACTTTACCTTCATCTGTTAGCGTTTTTTTTTAGGATTTTAAACTTAATTTTTTGGAACTTTTTCTTTATATATTTATGCTTAATGCATATCAAATGTGAGGTACCAATCATATGTTCCATTATAGTAATTCTTTCCTTCCATTGTCACTTCCTTTCTGTGCTTCAAGTGGTTCTTTCTGTTCCCTCAATATTTTTCTACATTTACTAAACATATCCAAATTGCTGCTTATTAAGTTCCCAAATATTAGCATTTTACCTTCGATTAGAGATCGATTTTAGCTTTTTTTTTTTTTACTTTTTCTCCAATCTTATTGTCATTTTCTACTTTTTAAAACTCTGGTATTTTATCCCCAATTTCACAAATAGTATGTAAACTGAATTTTGAATTGTAGCACTCAATAATGAAAAATTTGATATTTCACACTAATATGGTTGCTCTATTCCATCAAAAATTTAAATTTATGGTAGATATCAGGTTTGGGCTACTATTTTATGCCAACATTTTGGATTTTGAGAAATATTTTTATGAATATTAAATATATTCCTAAGTAGTCAAAGTAACTGTTATTTTAAAAAATAAACTCAACATTTCTTAAAATGCCACAGAGAATACAAAATGAGAAGTTGCCAACCAGAGCATCACAGAAAAGCCATAAAAAGAATCTCATCCAATGTAAATTAATATAAAGAATTAAACGACAAAATTTGTATAAAATATTGGTAAATTGGCTTTTGGCAAATTGCCTACTTATTCCACTCAGTGCCTTCTCAACCTACATTGATAAATGTCACTCATTGTTCCAATTTTAAATTTTCGGGAAATAGATAATGTAAATGGTTTTAGTCCAGATATTCACTGCTGATTTAATCTTATGTGGCTGGGGACATAGTATATTGGGCTGACCCAGCACAGTAGAGTTGAGTAAATTCCTCCAGAATAGTGGATGGTTAGAGACAATGGTGGGTGTGCATTCTAAACCACCAAAGTTCACATCTTGTGATTGAAACAGGATTCTAAACTCAGTTACCTGAGTTTTATCTAAATTTCATAATTTTCGCTATTTCACTGTGCTATTTGCAAATGTATCACATAAGGCTATTAATAAAGGTTTCATTGCACCACCACTTTGAGCATGATAGGAAAGATTCTGAAATAAATGATAGTATATAGTTGTTAAATCAGAACTTGTAAAGTATCAATGAGTTTAGAAAATTATACCTACATTTTCAAATGCTATGTATATTTAGAAAGTTCATGTTCTTAACCAATATTAAGTTAAATTTCCTTTCTTTCCCAAATAGGCCAAAAATAAGTTTAATGCAAAGCAAGCAAAACAAGCAGAATTAGATTATTGCAGACTTACTGAAGCTCTTGTGGCTGAAAAGGAGAAAGAATTTCAGGACTATGCCAGAGAGGTAATTGAACTTGAATCGGAAACAACAAATAAATATATTTACCCTCTTGTAAAAGCTGTACAGGAAGGACCTGGAGGTGGCCGTGGACCAGTGTTTGTGGACAGAGGTGGATTAAGACCCAGCTATCAGGCAAATGATGTTACTGGAGTCCAGCTCCCTTTTTATAACTCTCAGGGACCAAAATATAATTTTCAAAAGTCAAAGAGAAGGCTAGGTTTTACATGGTAGAAAAAAATTATTTTTAACATTGAGAAGACTAAGTTGTAGCATATATGAGCTTCAAATATAAATGGATTTCTGTTAATAAAGCTGTTCTTCATCTAAGTACAATTATGTCTGATTTAATTGATTGTTCTCAGTATTTCTTTTGGGTATATATAAAACCCCAATTTTGAGATTCCTTTTTTTAACTGTGGTAAAATACACAAGTTTCAGTGCTCTTACTAGAAACCCCATACCCATTCATTAAGCAGTCACTCCCCATTCCCCTTCCCCACAGCTCCTGGTAACTATCTGCTTTGCCTATACTGGGTATTTTGAACAAACAGAATCATACTGTGGCCTTGTGTCTGGCTTATTTCACTTAGCATATTTTCAAGGTTCATCCATGTTGTGCCATTTATCAGTGCCTCATTTTGGTTTATGGCTGAATAATATTCTCCTTGATATATTTCTCTTCAGCAGAAATTCATATGCTTATTTGCTTTGTCCTTCAGCAGTTAGTATCAGATAACATTACCAGCATTATTACACTAATAGGATTATTGAATGAAGACTTCTTTGTGGTTTATAGAGTATATCTTACTAGACATGTACACATTATCATGTTTTGAGGTCACTTAAAATAATTCTACATGTAGTTTTGCCAACTTTAGACAACAAAACTTGTTTCCAAAGAGACAAAGCAGATTAGCAGTTACCAGGGGCTGTGGGGAAGGGGAATGGGGAGTGACTGCTTCATGAGTAGGGGGTTTCCAGGTGGAGCACCAAAAACTTCTGGAACTAGATAATGGTCATGGCTACACGATACTGTGAATGTACTTAGTACCACTGAACTTTGTGTGATTTTGTGAACTGCATTCCCCCACTGATTAATTATTTTTCATTTCTTATTGAGGTAAAAAACACAGAACACCTAATTTAATGTCTTAACCATTTCTAAGTATATCGTTCAATAGTGTTAAGTATCTTCATATTGCTGAACAATCTGCAGAATTTTTTCATCTTGCACAATTGAAACTCTGTATAAAACAACTAGTCTCCATTTCCCCCTCCCCTCAGCTACTGGGAAACACCATTCTGTTTCTGTGAATTTTGACCACTACAGTATAGGTCCTTTTGTGACTATTTCATTTAGTGTACGGTCCTCAAGGTTCATCCATGTTGTAGTTTATGTCAGTTTTCTTCCTTTTTAAAGCTGAATACTCCATTGTATGTATATCACATTTTGTTTATTCATTCCTTCATGAATGGACACTTGGGTTGCTTCCACCTCTTGGCTATTGTGAATAATGCTGCTTTAAACATGGACGTACAAATAGCTCTAAGATCCTTTCCATTCTTTTGGATATATACCCAGAAGTAGAATTGCTGAATCATATAATTCTACATTTTTAGAAACTCATACTTTTCTCCATAGCAGCTGAACCCTTTTACATTTCCAACAATGCACAAGGTGCACATCCTCACCAACATGTTTTTTTGACAGTAGACATCCTGAGTGGCTGTGAGATGATATCTCATTGTGATTTTGATTTGCATTCCCTAAGGATTAGTAACGTTGAACGTTTTTTCATATGCTTGCTGGCCATTTGTCTATCATCTTTGGAGAAATATCTGTTCCAAGTCCTTTGCCCATTTTTTTCATGTTGTTTTGTTGTTGAGTTGTAGTTATTATGTATTCTAGATTGATCCCTTTTCAGATAAATGATTTGCAAATACTTTTCCTTCCTTAGGTTGCCATTTCACTGTTGTATCCTTTGCTTATTTCTCTTTAAAAGCAAATACACATATATTTTACTTACACAAAATAACTTCGTTCTTTTCACTTAATATAGCTTAGAGACACAACACAGCAGATATAAATATCTTCTTTTCCAACTGACATAGTATTCTCTTGCAAGGGTGTACCCGTTTATTCAACCAGTGGCATACCAATAGATATTTGTGTGGTTTCCAGTCTTCAGCTATTATAAATTCTGTAATTAACAGCTGCCCTTTTTTTTTTTTTCATATTTTTGTCAGTTAACCTTTGAGATAGATTCCTACACAGGGGAATGCTGGGTAAAGGTGTAAATTTTTCAGTGTATCATTCTATAAGAGACCAAGTCTTAGAGCAAACATTACTTATGTCATGAGCTTCTTGGAATCTGATAAAACTTAGTGGCTTTTTCAGCAGGAAGGTACACATACACATATACTCTACAATTGTGCATACAGTTTTAAGGACTTCCACAATGCCCTCTAATAGACTGCACAGCACAGTGACTAACATACATCTAAGATTGTGGCTTAGTATACCTGGGTTGTACTTTTTTAAAATGGCAGATTCTGTAGGCAACCATCATTCTGAGTTACTGTTTGTGGGTTTATGGACCTCGGGTTTTAAAAAATGAACTGTTTTAAAGGAGTAAAATAGCTGGTTATTTAAAACAACACTATCTACTGATTGCCAAATTGTGTGCCAAGGCATACTGAGGAACCACAGTGAACTCACAAATTTTTGAAACAAATTACCTGACATCTGTAAGACTAGCTTGAGGTAGTTCAACATATTAAATGCACTGTGCCTTTTGATGATATCCTGTGTGTAAAGCTGAATTTTCAGCAGCTGATGGGATAAAACTCATATATTGCACAAAATCAATGTATTATAGTAGAGGATGGTGTGTGATCTGATTTTGAGGTTTGAGAAGTTGTGCTGTGACCAACATTTGCACACATTCCATTAGTAACTAATTGTGGTTAAGAATGGAACTGTAAAAATATTTTTTAAAATTTCAAATGGCTAAGTTGTTAGATATACTTTAGCTATGTGAACTTTTTATTTATTTTTTATTAGAGACTGGGTCTCACTCTGTGGCCCAGGTTGGAGTGCAGTGGCACAATCACAACTCACTGCAGCCTCAAGCTCTTGGACTCAAGCAATCCTCCTGCCTCAGCCTCCCAGTTATGGGATTATAGGTGTGCTCCTGGCCTTTTAATAAACCGATCTGTTAGGTATTTATTCTGGCGCAGGGATAACACCATGTTAAAATTACTGAGACACACAGGTAAAGTGAACCAAGAAAGTCTGGGAACTTCTGCCATATATCCTTTCCTTTAAATTACATAAATACAATATATAGTGGTAATTAGTAATTTTAGACAGCTATCTTCCCCCATATTATAAAACAGGAAATAAGTTTCTACATAACGGATAATTACATAAAAGTGTTATACAACCAACTTAGATTGAGTGAAGGATAACATAAAACACCAGACATTACTAGTTTTTCTGCCTTATATATACAATTTATTTTACTTTAAATTGGGCTGGGCTTTCTACTAGAGTATACTGAGAAGAAAGGTAAGGCTACACAATGTTAATCACAAAATAATTCAATGAAAAGAACTGAATGGCACAGCAGTGGAAACGCAACTACTCTAATCTGCTGATTTGATAAGAGAAACTCGTAGATAAAATCTGTGGCAAAGACATAAATTGGAACAAGGCATTCTGATTACTGAGAGGACTTTGATGGGAGTGGGGAAATGTAAAAATTATGAAACAAAATTATGATAACAAAGTTATCAGGTAAGGAAATATGTTTAGGAAAGAAACCTAGGAAGTAAATAGAAAAAGCAAATTGATGCCTGAAGTTATTTTAATGCACAGTTTGCAGTTCATTTGTTGCACTCGCATTTTATACATTTTCTTGGATAAAGCTTTTAAGAACACTCCAGATTTTGGGAGTTTAATAATATTCACGTGTTAACACATACAAACTACTGAATGTTCAGAAGGTTTTTACCTAGGTATATACCTTTCATTGTCAATATTCAGTATAACTAGGCATATATTTTCAATGACGCACTCTCAAGTTAACTAAGTGCATTTTCCCTACATATGTCTAATGTAAGAAAAAACAGCCCCCAAACTAGGTAATGTTTTACAGAATTCAATTAACATTTATGTTTACATGACTTCACCACTCTAAGTGTTATAGGCACAGGATCTATTACAGTGATCCTAATGCTGAAAAAAATGCGGAGGACTTAAGAAGCAAATGGTAGTGATCTAGTAGACAGTAATACAAATTCCGAGCTTAACCCTGAAAGTTTGCTGGGGCAAAAGACACACTACAATCTGAAGTATTATGATTAAATATTTACATTAGAACATTCTCAAACCTGGAAATTTTCCCTGCTGGCTAAATTCTTAAAGCTCAGTATTGTTAAAACTTTGTTCAGTTTTTTCATAATGTAAATACCTGTATATCTGAGAGTAAAAGTATGTTTTAATTGGTTTATTTTCATTATTTAGCTTTTAATTTTTAAAAGGCTGGATAATACAATTTAAAAAATACAAAACCAAACTGTTTATTATAGTATAGTTTATTTAATACAATGTTTAACTATAAAAGTTAATACAGCTTCCAAGTTTCAATTTTGTAAAATGCAGTTTGCAGAAAAGTTCAACAATTACTAGACTAATGATAAGAGAAGCAGCATTTTGAAACTAATTTTACAATCGAGAAGACAACAGCTTTATTTCTAAACTTCATTAAAAAAATATAATCACAGTGACTTTTGGGCTAGGAAAAGAAGTGCATTAACTTCATTTATGTTTTTTCCTTCCACAAAGAGAGCGGCCACAATTTTGTACATCCCACATACAAATACCCAATTCATTTATCTTTCAAAATACTATATACACACAAAAGGGGAAGAAAATATACAGCATGTGCTTTTGGTAACATATGGAATTTGCTTAAAGAAAAAAAGTCAGAAACACAAATCCACCCCACCACTCCCTCCCATACCTTTTACAACAAACTAAACCCCTCAACAACTCCCTACTCCAACCTTGTTGACGGAATTTTCTTATTCATGTCATTTTTCTTTTCCTTTAATATATACCTCTTTGTCACACAATAGGCCAAAGACTTTGCACTTGCCCGAATCCACTGAAGGCAGTTAGTTGGGAAGCCCACTATGGGCAGTTGTGCCAGTCAATGCTGTACTTCCTGGGGGCTTATTAATTTTTAAAACAAGTATTTGTAACAAAACACATCTTTTCACAATAAACAGCTTATCAACCTATAATCCTTATTCAATTGTAAATGTATAAATCCAAAATGAAATAATTACAGTAAACATAATCAAAAGGAAACAGAAGAACACCCATTTTGTTTCTTTATAACAAATCAGCTATGGTAGGTATTTAAAGTACCTTCTGGTGAAGGCAAACCCAACAAGCTTCTACAGAAATTTAGTATAAAAAGTTTAGTGTGATGAAAACTATATTACCAACTGGAATGAAGTACAATAAACTACTAACAAACATACTAACTTGCTACATATACTAACTAAAATAAATTAGAATTGTCAAGTTAATACCACTACCCAAAATACCAGAGATCCAATATGTGCCTATCCATAATGAAGAGTTCTTTAATTGTTTAGCTCCATACCTTCCACTAGGCACAAATATCAAAGGTCATTCCGCAAAGCCGTCCATGCATCAGTATCACATTTGTGCAAAGGCAGATCAGATAAATTCTTTGCAACTTCTGAGGGCTTCAATTAAGTAACTTAAAACTATGAACTTACCAACTATGTAGTAATTTAATCAAAGAATGTTTTAAAGCAATCCAGTAGCTTCTCTACTGCTCATTTCATTAACATTAATCTCACCATAGTGTCAATTTCTGTGGCAGATGGCTTACCCAGAAAAATAATTCATACAAAATAACCATGAAAATTCTACATATTGAAAAAATTTTCTCAGCTATCACCAATTGAGCAATAAATCCGTTTAAATATTTTTAAAAGGATATTAAGTCAAAAATACTTTGACATGAACCATAAATTTAGACATAACTATAAAACCAACTTGATGGGAAAGTAATAGTTGACTTTTAGGAAAACAATGTTCAAAGCAAAAACTAAAGATGGCACAACTACTAAATGTAACAAAAGGAAAGGACCATTTGAGCTGTGTGCTATTCAGATGCATGCGCAGATCCTGAGGTACAGTTAATGCTGTTTAATCATTTTAAAAATGTTCTTTATATTCTAAAAATAAAATCTAGTTGATTGTCCTCTCAACTCCTTCACATCTGTTCTGTAAAGAGAGCTAATGAAACTTTAAAATAAGGACTATAAATAATGCGGAGCATGGAGTTGCTCTTTTGATAACCCAAACAGAATATTGCCTATAGAAATTACTACAATTTTTTTCCCTATGGTTACTTTTTGAAACTCTAAGATTTGGAAATCCTTGTGTATAATTTTTAGTAGATAAAGCTCTGGGATCAGACAACATGTAAGAATTTTTACTTAGCATGGACTTAAAAAAATATTTAACTGTTATTAGAAATCCTTTCTTAAATAGCACCTTTCTTAAAGCTCAAATAGTTTATAACAACAATTTTAAAATGCAGTTAACTGAAATTAAGACAAACAATAACTTGCTTAAACTACATAACGTTATATAGCTTGGGCACTCAGACTCAATTATCCCTAATGTGGGTTTGTGGTCAGTCTCTAAGGAATCAATCACCTTGGATTTTATAATAAACATCTACTACTTTTATCATCGGAAAAAAAAATTTTGGAAAGAATTCATTGTGGATATCTGTATTACAATTTTCCAAGCAATCTTATGGTCATTACACTATTCATTCTGCAACAGCTACCACAACGCCAAATATATCAATATTGCATTAATCAATAGTGGGAAGTATCATGTTAATAATTGCTTTATTCAGTACAAATAGCATTGAGTAGCTACTGGATTTACCAAGAAGCTACCTTGGTAACAGAGTTGACACTACACTGACAAATATTAAAGTACAAAACTCTCTAGAGAATCCTATTAATTGGAATTTTGAAATTCCTTTTCAAATGAGGCAGGTTTTATGTTTGCTGGATGTTCAATGTTTTATTTAGAAGAGATTACAGAATAAAAGGCCACACATCACAAAAATGGCAAAATACAACACCCAAAACTCTAAATGGACTTTGGATATGTTTAGTGTTTAACTCTGTAAACTATCAAAATTTGCAACTTTCTACTCTACTCTATATGGCAATGTTATACATGCCAAGTTAAAATAACATTAACAGTAATGGTATAAAACCACCTGAAGAGAAAGAAACCAGAGTCATAAACATGCTATAGCCTATCGTGATACATATATAGAAAAGATGCATTTTCTTGCCATTTGGAACTCACAGCTATGAGAGTTAGAGAAGTCAGTTCAATTAAAACAAACAAACAAAATCCATGCAGAGTTAACACTCAATTCTATATAGGTTGGAGGCCAAAAAAGAGAAATCTTAGAAGTTAATGTCTCAATACTAACAATTTTTAGAATCTGTATAGCTTAAGGACCTGCACAAATGGTATGTTTTAATGAGAAAAGCTTTTTTTTTTTTTAAATTTTAGAGAAGGGTAATTAATAATTAAAACGTTCCCAAAACTCTTCAAACCAAAAGCAACACAGAACTGAGAATCACAATCTGATTTTCCAAGGTATAGTTCCTGTCAAATGCTGTATAACAGCAACTCAAGCTCAATCAGTACATCAACTGAAAAAAATTACTCTTATGATTTTTATAGGCAGTTAAGTAAAACACAACCAGACAGGAAAAGCATTAATAGGAAACAAGCTATGGCTCGAACTATAAAGAATAGAGTATGAAGTGCAATATAAATACATCTATTTTAAAGCACAAATTACTATAAAATCAAAAGTGATGATTTAAGATCTCAGGTTATTAGGACCCTGCTTCTGTGTAATTAAAAGAAACCGCTGCAAACCTCTATTTATAACGCAATCAGAAAATCTATACAAGATGTCTTCTAGTGGCTTCTAAAGTTACTTTAATCATGAGAAACACAAGCTTTTGCAACAATGCATTGCAACCATTCCAAATGGCTGACTAAACAAATTAGGAGGCTATTGGCTAATTGTTGCAACACAGTAATGCATACATAAAATAGTTAAACACAGCACACAGTACTACACCAAAGTGTTTTTCTCATGTCGAGTTTATTAAAACTTTAGCAGTACAAATTATCCAGATTGCAGATTATCAAAAAATCAACTCAATGAAATCCACATTAAGAAAAAAAAGGACAAACATAAAACAATCCAAAAACAATGAAAAGGAAAACAACATAAATGAGATTCATTAGCAAGTCTCTCAAACTTAAAATCCGAAACAGAATGGAAGTAAGTTTATATAACTCACTCATCCGCTTTTGTCTTCATCTGTTCCAGGGCTTGATTCATGATCAAATTTTTTATTTTTTTCATGTACATGGTCATTTTCTTGACCTTTTGATTTTTGGTTTTCTTTTTCCACTGAGGATCTGATCTTCTCATCCTCCTTATTTTTCAACATGGAGGACTTTAATTCATTGTCCTGACTGCTTTGTTTTATTTTTGAGAAGGGACTTTGATCTCTATCAGCCTTTTTTTCCCTGCTGTTATTTGAGCTATTATGATCACGACTTTTAGAGTACATTCTTTTCTCACTCTCAGAATTTTCTCTTCTGTGTGAGCTCTTACTCTCTTGGTTTCTGTATTTGTCTTTGTTTCTGCTTTGACTTTCTTCTCTCTCTGAGCTCCGTGAGTCTCTCCTCCTTCTCCTCCTATCTTTACTTCTTGATCTTCCTGGTGGTGTTCTTCTCTCTCGGCTTCGTGACCGTCCTCTTCTCCTGTATTCCTGTTCTCTGTATCTATGGTACTCCTTGCTTCTGCTGCGATCTCTGTCATGGGTTCTTGATCGCACTCTTCTGCTTCTGTCCCTACTTCTGCTTCGTTCTCTTGTTCTGCTATTATAACTGTGTTTACCTTTAGTTATATCACATTCTCTACTCCTGGATTGTGCGCGTCTATCCTTTTCCTTACTTTTACTGTGATCATGCTCATTACTCTTTGATTCTAACTGTTTAGACTTCTCTTTACTTCTACTCCTTTCCTGATCTTTTCCTTTAGAATCAGACTGCTTTTCTTTTTCTTTAACATTCTCATGATCCCTTCCTTTACTCCTTGACCTCATCCTCTTTTCTTCATTTCTATTATGTTTTGAATCTCTTTCTTTACTCTTTGATTTCTCTTTGCTCTTACTCCTACTTTTAGATTTGGCCCTTTTCTTCACTTTGTTTTTATATTTGTCATCTTTTTCTGAATTTCTTCGGATGTCTCTCTCTTTGCTGTTAGATTTATGGTCTTTAACTTTCTTCTCCTTTTCATTTTTTCTGTTTGGACTCTCAGATACATTCCTGTGATCTGTTATTTTTCTCTCTTTTACTCTAACTGGACTTCTCTGATTTTCTTTTATTTCATTCAACTCACTCCTAAAAAATAAGAAAAAGAATTGGGGAAATGTTATTAGGAAAAGAATTGTAGATATTATTAGCTAAAATGATATTCTACTTTTCTTAAGGTATTCAGCAATAACTAAAATGACAATAACTTTATGTATAATAGTAAAAACAAATACTTATCATTACATTTGAAATAATAATAGTTAAATCTTACTTATCCCCCTTGATCCATCTTTCACCACTTGATACCCTCATTCTTTGAGCTCTCTGCATCTCTTGCCTCCAATGTGGAGGAGTCTCACTACGTCTGAAACGATCCCTTGATCTGGATCTGGAAGGAGTTCGATAACGCTAAAGAAAATTAAAATGGGGAAAAATTAATGTATAGAAGTATAGAGGGACTCGCATGGGTGCTGGGAGGGAGGGAAGTACTGGGGTGAGGGTCAGGAGGTAGTAAGGGGTACAAAATAAAAAAAATATAAAAAACATTAAAACAGTAGCTTAAAAGTATATGTTTCCAGGTTAAAATAAAACGTCTGATATTTCTATACCCTGAAAATTACTAAAATTTCCCAATTTTCATATAGGAAATCAATGAGGCAGAGAAACTTAAGTTGTCATGTTGCAAATTCCAAGAAACATTAATCACAAAAACTTTAGCTGCTAGCCATACGTCTTCTCCATGGAAGAGTCCTAACCAAGTAATGCTAGAGCAACTTATAAGTTGCCAAGTTCCAATCTAAATGTTATATATACTTAATGTTTCAAAGCAAATATTTCTCATATTGTGGGGAAAACAGAGTAAATGTGTAGATGTTCACTTATTCAACCCTTAGGATGACCAAACACTCTATTACATACTGAGAGAACATTAGTGAGCCAAGATATATGAGTGTGCTTTCCTGGAACTTATATTCTACAGGACTTGGAAAGCATGTGAATGAACATATAATTACATGTGTTAAACATATATGCAGCTATAATAGAATGGGTATAAAAGGAAAAGGGAAAAGATGCTGACAGGAAGGTTCTGAGTTAAGAAGAAACATAGCATGCTTTAGAAATGATGAGAAGACAGACCAAACATGGCCAAATCTAAAAACTGCAAGGGAAAGTAGTACTACATAACATTGATGAGGTAAGCAAGGACTAGGTTTTGTGTAGTGTCATAGGCCATTGTAGTTATTTTGGATTTACCCTAAGATCAATGGTAAAGGAGTGGCACAAAAATCAGACTTTCATTTTTAAATGACAATTCTGGCTACTATTTTAAAAAAAAGATCAGACAGTGAATCTCAAAGTGGGATCTAGGATCTAAAGACTCAGGGTCAAAACTATTTTCATAATAATATCACAGTATTTGCCTGTTCCATTTTCATTATTTCATTATCATACAATAGTGTTATTCAGTTTACATGTTTTGATATCATTACTTTCACAGCTAATGGAATGTGTGCTTATATATTCTTATGTTTCAAGTATTTCTCAGTACTAATTCCTAAAAGAGTAAATATTGATAGATATAACCCACACCAACAGAAGTTCTTTTGGGTCCTCAGTAATTTTTAACATGAAAGAGGTACTGAGATTAAAAAAAATTGAGAACTATCAAAATTTACAGCTCAGACAATATGATGGAGTTGAATTAACATGGCAGGGGTAAAGCTTGAAACACATGAATTTCTGAATATTTAGGAGGCAGAAATGACAGTATTCGGTGATGGGTAAGATATATTCATGTATCTTACCATAGTTAAGTTACTTGCATAGTTAAGGTATAAACTGAAAGGGGAGAATCAGATTATTCTTGGGAAGGAACTGCACAGGTGGTGGTGCCCGTCACTAAAATCAGTAACCTAAAGAAGGTTCAGATTTGAAGAGGAAGAGCTTGTGCTCAACTTTGTAAAAGCCAAGTTTGAGGTACTCATTAGTCAAATGAGTCTTTGGAGTTGAAAAATGCCGATAAAAATTTGACAGTTACCAGCCATGGGAGTCATGAGATTGCTCAAGGAGTATATGCAGTGTGAGAAGAGTTGAATGGGAACCCTGAGGTACTACAGTATTTAAAGGTTAGGTAAATGGGTGGACACGGTGGCTCACGCCTGTAATTCTAGGACTTTGGGAGGCTGAGGCAGGCAGATCGCTTGAGCTCAGGAGTTCAAGACCAGTCTGGGCAACATGACGAAACCCCATTTTTACAAAAAAATACAAAAATTAGCCAGATGTGGTGATGCTCACCTGTAGTCCCAGCTACTTGGGAGGGTGAGGTGGGAGGATTGCTTGAGACTGGAAGGTTGAGGCTGCAGTGATCCTTGATTGTATCACTGCACTCCAGCCTGGGTGAAAATGAGACCCTGTCTCAGGCAGGTGGATCACCTGAGGTCAGGAGTTTTGAGACCAGCCTGGCCAACATGGTGAAACCTTGTATCTAGTAAAAATACAAAAATTAGCCAGGCATGGTGGCATGTGCCTGTAATCCCAGCTACTAGGGGGAGCTGAGGCAGGACTGCTTGAACCTGGGAGGCAGAGGTTAAAGTGAGCCGAGATCATGCCACTGCACTCCAGTCTGGGCAACAAACTGAGACTCCATCTCAAAAAAAAAAGGGGGGGTGGAAAGAATATTACAAGGAGCAAGATTAAGTAAGATGAAGACTGAAAAGAATCCACTGGAATTTGTGACATGGAGCTGATTATGTATCAAGTGCTGTTTTCAGCAGAACAACGGTAGTGGAAGACAACTAAAATGCTTGAGGAATAAGTAGGAAGTGAAGACATAAGACAGGAAAGTATAGCCAAGTTTCTATAAAGTTGTGAAAGCACAAGATATTTAAATTCTGATGAGGACACTCTAGTAAATAAAAAAAGAATAAAATACAAGAATAGGGTTAATTTTTATTTATTTTTAACAAGAATAGAGATACAGTGATTGCCAAGAAACACGGGAGACAAGAAAGACCTCGATCCCATTTTATACCATGTAAATGTAAAATCTATTCATATCTCATGGATTTTCTGTTGGGAAGTACCAACATACAGAAGCTGCTTAAGAAAGAGAATATATAATTCAATGCCTGCATCTCCCCTAAATTTTAGTTACTTGCACATTAAAATAATATTTAAGAAACACCCTAAAATTATTTAAGGAAGACAAATGCAATATTGTGAAGATCTCTGGGGAAAGAATCACCTACCCTTGGTCCTCTTCCTTTAATTTTCCTGCCAGATCTAGTAACTAAAAGTCGTCTCTGGTATGAAGCAGGCTGGGAGTTAGGTGGATTACTAGAAGGAAGCAAACAGAAAGTTAACACATTTTTCTAAAAACTTTTGTTGGCCGGACATGTTACTTTAATAAAAATGAATCTGGGCCGGGCGCGGTGGTTCATGCCTGTAATCCCAGCACTTTGGGAGGCTGAGGTGGGTGGATCATGAGGTCAGGAGATGGAGACCACCCTGGCTAACACAGTAAAACCCGGTCTCTACTAAAAATACAAAAAATTAGCTGGGCATGGTGGCTCAAGTGATCTGCCCACCTTGGCCTCCCAAAGTGCTGGGATTATAGGTGTGAGCCACTATGCCTGGCCAAGAATTTTATTACTTGTATTATGACAATGTATTTCTGATCATAACTAAGAAAAATATTTCAATATTCCTTTTTCTACTTTTGGACATAGTTATTATTATTATTATTATTATTATTATTATTATTATTTTTGAGACGGAGTCTCACTCTGTCACCCAGGCTGGAGTGCAGTGCCGTGATCTCAGCTCACTGCAAGCTCCGCCTCCCAGGTTTACTTATGCCATTCTCCTGCCTCAGCCTCCTGAGTAGCTGGGACTACAGGCGCCCGCCACCACACCCGGCTAATTTTTTGTATTTTTAGTAGAGATGGGGTTTCACCATGTTAGCCAGGATGGTCTCCATCTCCTGACCTCGTGATCTGCCCGCCTCAGCCTCCCAAAGTGCTGGGATTACAGGCGTGAGCCACTGCGCCCAGCCTGGACATAGTTATTAAAATGACTGATAAGGAACCATTAGCATTACAGATATTAATAATGTAGATTTACGTAGTAAGCTTTTTTCAGGATTTGAACATGACATCAATTTTTATTACAATGTTGTAAACCAAGTAAGGAAAACAGCAGTTTTTCCTATTAGACAAACTGAAAAACCAAGATTCTTACTTGCTTAAGAGTTTACTGTACACAAATAACACTATAAAACACTATCTTGTTTTACTGGTTAAACAGTATCTTGTTATTGGCTTGGAATGCTGCTTAACATCTCTTTTTTGTATTAGTGTTTATTATGTGTAACTTTACTTCAGAACCTACTTGTAATTTAAGTCAATTTCCCTTTCTAGTTATGTGGTTGGCAAAAAAGAACTTTGCGGAAGAACATTTTATAAAAAAGATTTCAATCTTGGGACAAGGTCACCAATTAAATCTTGTTTAAAATAAATAACTTTTTAAAAAGAAAAGTTCTATGGTAAACCATGTAAGGCAAAATATACACATTCACATACCACTCTCTTTCCCTTTCTCTCTCTCTGTTTTTCCTTTCCTTCTCATCAGCTTTAGGAGGACTTTTTCTCATTAGGAATCTATTTTCAGGTATAGGAGGGATCTCTTCTGGACGGACAGTAGACTGGGGTTGTGCTTCAAGATTTTCAGCTTCACTCTCACTAGATGCACTTGACAGACAGAAACACACAAAACAAGTTACAGTTGGTTATTATGTCCTTACGGAAGTATCCAATTGTTGGTATTTCTTTCCTTTATATCACTATAATATAAACATCCTGTCCTTACCAAAGATGTGATCGCATGGGAAAAATCTTCTATTCCTCTGACAAACCAACTAACCAATCAAAAAACAAACAAAACAAAACGTTTCGATTATCACACTCTCAAAAAATATTTTCCTACAAAATGGATAAAAAATATGAAACTATGTGAGCAATGCACTCTGATAAATTTAAAATACTTTAAAACATGGGTAAAGAAATTAATTGCATTTGAGCCATAGGCAGATGAAGACAAGTTTTAGTACAAACACAGATTATTTCAAACAAAATGGAAAAGAAAGTAAAATACACTGACATTATCTGCTTTCTATCCTTATGCTATCGTAAGAGCAAAGGGGACTGCTACTGAAAACAGGAAAAACAACTGGTGGTTTTCTGCAATTTTCATAAATCCCATAATCCTCCTACAAAACACACAAATCTGTAACACCAAAGCTGTATTATTTCATTGAGTACACAAAAAAATGAACTGATAGGTTTTGTTTCAAAAGAAAATGAACGTACCCAAAATTTAATCTATAGACTCTGGAATATCAAAAGTCCTACGCTCCATGCTATATTTCTCACTATTTTAACAGTTTCATATAATTGACCCAAAATCCTAACAGATTTACAGAAAGGAAATCAGAATATAAAGCTAGCATTAGAAAAGTAAAATTAAGACCTCTTCTTGCTTTTCTTTCGCTTTTTCTTTTCTTTCTTGTGTTTTCGGGAATTTTTCCGATGTTTCTTTTTTCTTTTCTTTGATTTCTCTTCAGTAGCACTTTCGGAATCAGAGGAATCAGAAGAGGACTGAGAATCACTTGAGCTATCTGAGTCACTAGATGAGGAGGAGGAAGATGATGATGATTTATGCCTTTTCTTTTCTTCTTTCTTAACTTTAATAAAAACAAAAAGGTTTTGATCAACAATTTTTAGACAAACTTTGTGGAAGGAGATTTAAATTTTCTGCAGATTCTCACTAAGTTCAGTATTTAGCACTTAGATCATCCAGCTATGTGAACTGGCAAGTACAGGAAAGGAGTCAAGACTCAGGATTAGAGTCCAGATCTCCAGAATTCACTGGTCAAAGTTTTATCTATTAATCCAAAGCACTTTAAAAAATAGGTGAGTCTAAAATGCTAAACTAATGTTAACAAACATCTGAATAAGAAATTTTTTTAAAAGCACAGAATAACAATGAAGAGTCCCATGTTCTAATCTTGTAGTTTTCCACTTTCCCTCTTATTATCAAGATTGGCAGAACTAGTGCAGGGAAATAACAGAAAAACTGCTTTACAGCAACATGGAGAGATAAGAAATGGATTTCACTGGCATGGGCTTATATTTCAATGCCCAAGCAGTCTTCTAATAATTAAGAAATTTAGCTCAAGAGGAGACTCATAACAGAGGGAAGTCAATTGCCCATGATGAATAGAATGTTTTGGGGACTCTACAAAAAGTCATTTTAAATTGAAATTTTATTTCAGTTAAGGAAGCAGTAACTTTAAAAAGGGTAAAAAAAACCTCAGAGTTTAAAGGATCAATTAATATAAATAAGTGAAGCTAGAAGGTGTAACATAACAAGAATTAGAAGAAGATACTACAAATTGGGAGGAGCTTGACCCATCTAAAGGTATACTCATTCAAATCATGGTGGATTTGAAGAGGCTAACTGGGGCCAAAGATGGGACAATATTGATATATACATGAGAACTACAATAAATTGAGATATATCAGATGATATTAGAAATACATTAGTTCACAGTGATACTCATAAAGTATAAAGCATTTATCTTGCCTTTGTGGTACAAACTGCACCACTGGCTAATGAAATGGATGAAGGGAAATAGCTCTTTGTCAGAAGCATTCCAGGAATAAATGAAAAAGAAATCATAGTGTTAAAATATCATTGTTTTACAACTTCTTGTGAGGCACTGATAACCCATGGCTGCTGCAAAACACAGAGACAACTTGTCCTGTGTGACTCCTGTTTTCATTAAAAGGAATTTCAAGTCACAACTGCATCTGATCAACATTACATAACACAGTAAGGACTCAATTAGTAAAATCCAGTATGTTCAATTATAGAAAATGCTACATGACAAATGACCTACCTTTTTTGAGAAATACATTTCAAGGAAACATAAAACAAGATGGTGAGGGAATTTATTAAAAAACAAAACACAACTTACAAGACCAATTTCAATGTCTGAACTTCATTTGGATTGATTCACACAGCAAAAAATTAATTAACATTAACGAAACAATTACAATCTGAACACTGTCAGGATTTTTTATATTTAGGAATGTGTATGTGTGTATCATTATGGTATTGTTTTTAAGAATCATCTTTTAGAAATAACATTTATTGATAAAATAATATGCCTGGAATTTGTTTCAAAATAATAGGAAAGGGAAAAGTGGCTAATGATGGGTAAAACAAGATTGGCCATAAATAAACTCCTGAAGCTAGCTAAAGAAAAAGTGTTATATTATTTTATTCACTTGTGTATAAATTAATATGTTCCACAATAAAAAGTCAAGGAAAACAAAGAAAATATATCTTTGGATTATCTGTTGGTTGTTTGGTTACAGAACCTTAGTTGAAAGGGTTAACAGCTGATTTGTGACCTTTCCTTTAGCCCCACCTTAGCCTCAGGAACATCTGAATTTGGTATTTGGAAAATTTATCCTTGCCTTTTTTTTTTTTTTTTGGAGACAGGGTCTTGCTCTGTTGCCCAGGCTAGAGTGCAGACCATAGCTCACTGCAGTCTTGACCTTCCGGGCTCAAGTGATACTTCTGTCTTGGCCTCCTGAGTAACTGGGAACACAGGTATATGCCACCATGCCCTGCTAATTTTTTTAATTTTTATTTTTGTAGAGACAAGTTCTCCCCATGTTGCCTAGGCTAGTCTCGAACTCCTGGGCTCAAGGGATCCTCCTGTCTCAACCTCCGTAAGTGTTGGGATTACAGGTGTGGGCTACCATGCCTAACCTTGTTTATTTATGAAGATGGGGTCTTGCTATGTTGCACAGGCTGGCCTCAAACTCCTGGGCTCTAGTAATCCTCTTTCTCTCAGTCTCCTGAGTAGCTAGGACTACAGGCACATGTGCTGCTGTGCCTGAATCATCCTGGAAATTTGTAACTGATAATTTACAGGAATATACTAAACCCAAGATACATGAAAATCTGGCTGAAGTTACTTGTACTTGACCAAGGACTTCCGGTTCACTGTGCAGACTGCTTTTCCAGTACTGATGAGATGTTGCTGCACTTGAGAATGGGAACAAGGTATAAAAGCTGAAGAGACCGTAGATGTAATGGCTTCACTGAACTAAGATAATCCTTCCTTACCCAGTTATGTTTCTAAGGAACAGGTACATTATCAAGTGTGAGATGTTTGGGATATACGCAAGCTGTGCCTGGAAATCATGACAGCGCCTCTATGCTGTTGATGTACCAGCCATGCCGTTTCCTGCCGTATATCCTTTCTTAAGGGTAAGTAACCTTAGTGCCTGGTGAAGCTAATTTTGTCTCACGAGCCCAACTGTTAACCTGAATCCAATACCTATGCTGCTGGTGAGACAGAGTGGGTATGAAAAAACATATAACCTGAAAAATCTACTTATATATGCTAAACTAATAAACCTGAGGGATTTGCAGGGGGAAAAAATCAAATTTTAAGGAAATCTAACACAGAAAATAAATTCACAATGAAATAAAAACATAAAATTGTGCAAGCAAAATAAAAATACTACACTTAAACATAAAATATACTTGTTAAAATATGGTAACTCTTTACCCCACAATTAAAAAAGCTTTAATCACCAGTCTGATTTCTATTTATTTTGCACTGAGATTCTTTCCTATGAGAAATACATCACAGTTGATTTACTTTAAAAGCAAGCCCATTTAGTGTTTGAAATTAAAAAAAAAAAAAAGCAAGCCCACTGGCTAGGGGCATGGCTTCTCATGCCTGTAATTCCAGCACTTTGGGAGGCTGAGCAGGGAGAATCACTTAAGCCTAGGAGGTCGAGGCTGCAGTGAGCCATGATCGCACCACTGCATTCTAGCCTGGGGAACAAAGTGAGAACCTGTCTCCAAAACAACAACAACAAAACACCATACCACACAACAGCAAGCCCACTTACCAAGTGTATTAAATACATTTCATAAACAATTATTTAATTTACATATCACTTTTGAAGAAAACATTCTAGTGAAGCAAGATAACATGATAAAATGAAAAGTCTGGGTGCAGTGGCTCATGCCTGTAATCCCACCACTTTGGGAGGCCAAGGCTAGTGGATCGGTTGAGGTCAGGAGTTCGAGACCAGCCTGGCCAACATGGCAAAACTGTCTCTACTAAAAATACAAAAATTAGCCAAGTGTGGTGGTGCACACGCGTAATCCCAGCTACTAGGGAGGCTGAGGTACGAGAATCGCTTGAACCCCAAAGGTGGAGATTGCAGTAAGCCAAGATTGCACCACTGCAATCCAGCCTGGGAGACAAAGCAAGACTCCTCCTCAAAGTAAATAAATGAAATGGAAGGCCAGAAAGAGATTTATAACTGTTTTTATAGGAATATAATCTGCCCGATAATCAGAAAACATTAACTATAAGAGGAAAATAGGCCAGGCATGGTGGTGGCTCACACCTGTAATCCTAGCACTTTGGGACACCAAAGCAGGCAGATCACTTGAAGCCAGGAGTTCGAGACCAGCCTGGCCAACATGGTGAAACCCCGCCTCCACTAGAGATACAAAAATTAACCAGCCATGGTGATGGGCGCCTGTAGTTCCAGCTACTCAGAAGGCTGAGGCATGAGAATCACTTGAACCTAGGAGGCAGAGGTTGCAGTGAGCCGAGATTGCACCACCGCACTCCAGCCTGGGCAACAGAGTGAGACTCCGTCCCGATTTAACAAATAAAAAAGCTCTAAGATTAAAAAGTTCAGTGGAGAGTGGTGGCTCACGCCTATAATCCCAGCACTTTGGAAGGCCAAAGCAGGCAGAACACCTGAAGTCAGGAGTTCGAGACCAGCCTGGCCCACATGGTGAACCCGTCTCTACTAAAAATACAAAAATTAGCTGAGTATGGTAGAGGGTACCTGTAATCCCAGCTACTCGGGAGGCTGAGGCAGAGAATCTCTTGAACTGGGAGGCGGAGGTTGCAGTGAGCTGAGATTGCGTCACTGCACTCCAGCCTGGGAGACAGATTGAGACTCCGTTCCAAAAAAATAAAAAATAAAAAGTTCCTCTCTTTTGATATTTGACAAATTTAATTTACGTTCCTTTTTGTATAAGTCTGCTCAGAAAAAAAATGAGAGAAAATAATTGAGAAAGAGATGGCATTAAAGGACAGAAGGGTAAAAAGGCAAAAAATTGGGAGATATCACAATATCAATATTGATTCTGTAAGACTGTGGCTTGAGTTTCAGAATGTGTGTTAACCTAAATTTTAAAATATGATTAAGGCATATTGAGAATATGATTGAAACTGTATCCTTCTCAAAGTCACAAGTATTATTTAACTTAACAGTATACCGATATACATAGTCAACGTAATGTCAGAACATGGAGATGAAGAGCCATGGTCCCTAGTACTGATCCGTGGCCTGTTAGGAACCAGGTCACACAGCAGAAGGTGAGTGGCAGGCAAGCAAGCCTTACCACTGGAGCTCCACCTCCTGTCAGATCAGTGACAGCATTAGATTTTCAGAGGAGCACAAACCCTATTGTGAACTGTGCATACGAGGGATCTAAGCTGAGCACTCCTTATTAAACGCTTATGCCTGATGATCTGAGGTGGAACAGTTTCATCCTGAAACCATCCCCTAAACCCTGATGAAATAAAGACATTTTCAGAAAACTAGAATAATTTGTCACCAGTAGACCTAACCTTAAAAAAAAAAAATTGGTTAAAGGAAGTTCTCCAAAGAGAAAGGAAATAGCAGGAGGAGGCTTGAACTTCAGAAAGGAAGAATAAAAGAATGGTAAATAATAGGCGGTAAAGGAATCAACAATCGGTTCATATAAAAAGAAACATAAATAGCTCTTAAGGAGACACTAACACCACACTCCTCAGAGAAATGCTAATTGAAACTAGCATTTGTTAAAAAAAAATCCATTAGGCTGGCAAAGGTGAAAGAGTTTACAATAATACGTAGTTTTATACAGGGTGTAGGGCAACTTATCCTCTTATATTCTGGTAGCAGTGTCTACCAAATTACAAATGCACGACCTCTGTAAACTGGCAATTCCATTTCTAGGAAATTCATTCTACAAGACCAACATTCACACACACGTGGAATAATGTACAAAATGTGAGAATGGAAACTCATGGAAAGAGATTTTCACAGATTATCCTTTTATACTTTCTAAATTTCGAACCAAATAAATGTATTAAAATTTTAAAACTAGGGTACAAAGTTTCAGTTAAGACAGGAAGAATAAGTTTGTTGAGATCTATTTTCATAGCATGGTGAGAACAGTTAATAATAATGTATTGTACATTTCAAAATTCCTGAGATAATAAGTTTCAAATTTCTGACCACAAAAATAGTATTTGAGGTGACAGCTATGTTAAATAGCTTGATTTAATCATTCTGCATTGTATACATGTATCATAACATCACGCTGTATACCATAAATATATACAATAATTTCTCAGTTATAATATTTTCAAATTAAAATTTTAAATTCCGAATACGGCAACAGTTGTTTTCAGCTGACTCTTCAAAAAACCTACTTCCAGCTGGGCGCAGTGGCTCATGCCTGTAATCCCAGCACTCTGGGAGGCCGAGGTGGGCAGATCACGAAGTCAGAAGATCAAGACCATCCTGGCTAACATGGTGAAACCCCATCTCTACTAAAAATACAAAAAGAAATTAGCTGGGCGTGGTGGTGGGCACCTGTAGTCCTAGCTACTCAGGAGGCTGAGGCAGGAGAATCGCGTGAACCAGGGAGGTGGAGCTTGCAGTGAGCCGAGAACGCACCACTGCACTTCAGCCTGGGTGACAGAGCCAGACTCCATCTCAAAAACAAACAAACAAAACCCTACTTCCTAACTACTTACACAAAATTGATTTCAGCGTTTCTTTTACAAGCATGTAAGTATCCTTAAGGTAAAATGAAATAGTACTAAAAGCAAAAACCACAATGCAAGTTAAGAATCATAATGGATGAAAAAGAATTACAAAGAGTAATAACACTTTCAACTTGGGCCATTTCTGGTTAATTAGTTTAGATTACGCAGTTTGCTTATTATTAAGTAGAATGATTTCCCAAACTTCTTCACTGACCTTTACTTGGGGGTATGGTGTGATGTAACCTTATCAATTAGTCATTTAACTTACTAGTATAATATTAAGGTTAAAAACCAAATTCCATAGCTCATACCTGTAATCCCAGCACTTTGGGAGGTCAAGTTAGAAGGATCGCTTGAACCAGGAATTTGAGACCTGCCTGGGCAACATAGCGAGACCTTGTCTCCACCAAAACTACAAAAATTAGCCAGGTGTGGCAATGCACACCTGTAGTCCCAGCTATTTGGAAGGCTGAGGTGGGAGAATTGACTGAACCCAGGAGTTCGAGGTTGCAGTGAACTATGACTGCACCACTGCACTCCAGCCTGGCAACAGAGCAAGACAGTCTCAAAAAAACAAAACAAAACCAGAAATAACTCCAGAATATTTTATTCGTAAAAACCTAACGTAAGAAAATGCTGCTTTGTTTTTTATTTGAGACCCACAGATTTTACACCAATAAATTTCACCTGAAATCTTGAAAATGAAGGAAATTCTGAAATCACCATCAAAATAAGATTTGAAATAAAGAACAAAAGTATTCCTAAAATGGTCTTTAGACAATTTCATTTCACATTATGGGTTGCATCTCCTAAACCGTTTCTAAGTTTAACATCTCACTATTTTCCAATAAAAGTGCCAAAATTACTTTCAGAATAAGGACACTGAAATGGGACCCTGTCACCATAGAAATGAATCTCTAGTGTTCCTCTTCACTTGTCTCCTGAGTACAAGATTCACCAGCTGCTTCCTCTATTGTGCTATTTGTTCTGTATTGTCAGGCAATCTGCCTCCTGCCATTTCTTCTCATACAACTACTTACCACCATGTTGCCACAACTCTGTTCTTGTGTTTCTGTGTACTATGTAACATAGCAATCCTCTCATCTCTTAGTTTCATTATTGGTACGCTAAGCTTGTGGGAGTTATGTATATCCTACTTCTCAAGGTCATTGCCAAAATCTGATTTTTCACACAAAAAACTTGCAACCTCCGGCATAAATGGGTTAACAACTGCAGTGAACTCTGAATTGAACTGCATGATCTGAGGTCACGTCAGCTCCTGAAAAACTAGGAAATATCTTAATTAAGGTACTGGTCTGTGTTCTATCCTCCACTCTGACTTTTGACAGCCCTTTGCTGAGCCTCTACAGGGGATGCAGCTTTTATTAGCTTCCAGTGTTCCATCTCTGCATCTGCTGGAAGGTTTTTCTCCTTGACTTTGAATTTTCTCTGGCACTCAAATAGTCACAAAAAGAAGGATCTCCAATCTCAAAATTGCAAAGAGAGAAAGGCCCAGGAAGATTGATTGCCCAGACTCACCAAGAACACATATAGATGGACCAAGACTGTCAGATTTCTTCAGAAGTCTTTTTGTTTTCTTTCAGGAAGTTAAAAAAAAAACAGGTGTAAATCTCTCATACAAGGTTTTAAATATAATGATGATAAATACCACAGTGTTACAATGCTTTTTGACTGTTCCCAATTAATTAAGAAGGCCATCAAACTTACTAAGTGGATGTAAGATATAGCTCTGCTTATATATAAGATGCATGACAAAATCTACTCTGACCAATGTTCTGAATGGTAACTGAAGGATTATGGAATAACAGGGGCCCAAGTGTGTTTTCAAACTAAAGATCTTTTCCTCTTTTCACAGTGTGATTCAGAACAGAGTAGCCATTGGAAGTCTGGCTCAAAACAAATCTGACCTTTTAGAAACTCCTGGGCAGATACATATTAATAAAGGGCCAAATCTCAGATTGCTGAAACTGATAAGGGCAAGGTATGCTAGGTTAGCATGAGTTTGAGGGACATACAGTTGGATGTTACATCAACTTTTAGCACAACTTCCTGGCCCCAATGGCATGGGCAAAACCATCATTTATTTCTTCAGATGACAATGCATTATAAAGATGTAAGTAATATATAAAGAGCTACATTCATTTACTTCCTCCTTTAGGCAAATATTCAAGTACTGCCCTTTTAGTACCAAAAGAATCTTTACAACAAATTTATCAGAGAGTCTATGATTACTGTTTATGGTTTAAAATGCAAACTTCTTTTTTTTTATTTTTAGTAGAGACAGGGTTTCACCATGTTGGCCAGGCTGGTCTCGACCTCCTGACCTCAAGTGATCCGTCCACCTCGGCCTCCCAAGGTGTTGGGATTACAGGCGTAAGCCAGAGCCTGGCCAAAAACTCTTTTATTACCTCAATCTCTTTCTGAACATATAAACCATGCAGCATCCTTAACTTTATTTATTTATATATTTTTTAGAGATGGGGCCTTGTTGTGTCACCCAGGCTACAGCCTCGAACTCCTGGGCTAAAGTGATCCTCCTGCCTCAGCCTCCCAAGTAGCAGGGACTACACATGGTTAATTAAAAAAAAAATTTTTTTTTTTTTGGTAGAGAAGAGTCCCACAATGTTGCCCAGACTGGTCTGAAACTCCTGGGCTCAAGCGATCCTCCTGCTTCAGTCTCACAAAGTGCTGGGATTACAGGTGTCAGCCACCGTGCCTGGCCACTTAACTTTTATAAGGAGGCAACAGATCCTAACACAAGTGTCCTTAAAGACTAAAATATTAAAAAAAAAAAAAAAAAAAAATCAGTTGTCAAGTAGAGAATAAATGATGAAGATTTTCTAGATGACTTGGGAAGAATAATGCCTTAACCTAAAATATTCCTACTGTACTAAAAACACTCTAAAGTTTAAACATCAGTAGGTTCAGGGTTTAGAGTAACAAACATCATTACAGATTTTTTTTATTTTTAGTATTTTTTAATGTAAATAATTGCATTTGTAGAATATTACTCGAAGATTCTCAACATCTTGTTTTTTACTGAATCTTCAAGAAAAAAGGCATACATTACACCTGTTGTTTGTAAATAAGGACAGCCAGTCTCATGTACATCAAGAAATCCCATGAGCTGAAGCATACATCTGCAATAATTTATTGCAATAACTTACCTGCGAATATTTATTTGACATCACATGGAAGAAAATAAAATTAGCAGACTCAAAATGGAATGCAGACAAAAAAATTTTTTTTAAATAATCATTTTGCCTTCTCCATGCCCATCTCGGATGTTTTAAAATTAAAACAAAACAAAATGTACCTGTTTCTAAATATTATAGAGGAAATCAGTGTACCTAGAAGGTGAGATGAGAATCATCCACTTAGGGCAATTCTTAAGAAATTTTAAGGACATTTAAACTTTAATGAGTCAGTAACATATAACAGAAAAAGTTCTAATTCTCGAACTTGGGTTTGAGGTCTCTTTTCCTGACACAGTAAAGAACTTAATCTTCTTGACTATCTTTGTCTGTAAAATAGGGATATGTAATACTATAGAGTTACTGTGAGAATCAGAAAGCATTACAGATGACTCTCACATGTGCTAACTCTAAGAAACTAATTACTGATATTATTATTCCCTAGATTAGTAAGAACAGAGTCAGTTTAAGGTTTTACTACTTTCTATACAGGTTTGAAGGTAATCTCACTCCATTACTTTTAGAATGTCAAGCCCATTATCTGTAATAAAATAGTATCAGCCACATATTTCAAATATAAAGACGTAAAATATTTAAAGTTCTTACCATTTCAGACAATATATCAAATTAGTCATGTTAGCATCAAATGGTCTCGTCTAAATAAAAGAAGTTTCTCAAACATGTAGGATGCTTCTGAATCTAAGTAGTGCTTAAAGAAAAAATAATTTATTCCCTTAAAGTTTCCTAATCTATCTTCCTCTCTTGAATTGCCATCTAGCCCCAGAGTCTCTTCCTCTAGAGTATTTATTTACTAGGTTATTTAGACAACTACAGTTAAAAAACAAACAAAAAACAACAACAACAAAAACTCAGTGGAAGCAAAAGGGCAAATTATTGCAAATTAATAATCAGAAAAAGTTAACTGACTTCATGGTAAATGAAGAAAATGAGAAGTAGGATAAAACAGTTAAAAAAACAAAATTGCCAAGAACACACAATGGGAAAAGGACAGTCTCTTCAATAAACGGTGTTGGAACAACTAGATATCCACATGTAAAAAAATAAAATCAGACCCTTATAATGCATATAAAAATCAACTAAAAATGGTTTAATGACTTAAACATAAGACTTGCAACTGTAAAACCACTAAAAGAAAACACACGGAAAAAGCTCCATGACATTGGTTTGGGCAATGATTTTTCTGGATATGACCCCAAAACCACAGGCAACAAAAAGCAAAAATAAGACAAATGGGATAACATCAAACTAACAGGGTTCCGCACAGCCAAAGAAACAATCAACAGAGTGAAGATACAACCTCTGGAATGGGAGAAAATATTTGCAAACCATACATCTGACAATGGGTTAATATCCAAAATACATAAGGAATGCAAACAACTCATCAGCAAGAAAACAACCTGATTTAAAAATGGGAAAAGAATCTGAAGAGATATTTCTCAAACGAAGACATACAAATGGCCAACAGGTATATGGCAAAAATGCTCAATGTCACTAAACATCAAAGGAATGCAAATTAAAACTACATTGAGATAGCACTTCACACCTGTTACAATGGCTATTATAAAAAAAAAAAGAAAACAAGGGAGAGGATGTGAAGAAAAGGACACTCTTGTAAACTGTTGGTGGGAATGTAAATCGGTACAGCCATTATTAGAAAACCGAATGAAGTCTCCTCAAAAAATCAAAAACAGAAAGAGGGCATTACATAACGGTAAAGGGATCAATGCAATAAGAAGAGATAACTATCCTAAATATATATGCACCAATACAGGAGCACCCAGATTCATAAAGCAAGTTCTAAGAGACCTACAAAGAGACTTAGACTCCCACACAATAATAGTGGGAGACTTTAACACCCCACTGTCAATATTAGACAGATCAATGAGACCGAAAATTAACAAGGATATTCAGGATTTCAACTCAGCTCTGGTCCAAGTGGACCTAATAGACATCTACAGAACTCTCCACCCCAAATCAACAGAATATACATTCTTCTCAGCACCACATTGCACTTATTCTAAAATTGACCACATAATTGGAAGTAAAACACTCCTCATCAAGTGCAAAAGAATGGAAATCCTAACAGTCAAGTCTCTCAGACCACAGTGCAATCAAATTGGAACTCAAGATTAAGAAACTCACTCAAAACCGCACAATTACATGGAAACCGAACAACCTGCTCCTAAATGACTACTGGGTAAATAACGAAATTATTATAAGTTCTTTGAAACCAATGAGAACAAAGACACAACGTACCAGAATCTCTGGGACACAGCTAAAGTAGTGTTTCGAGGGAAATTTATAGCACTAAATGCCCACAAGAGAAAGCAGGAAAGATCTAAAATGGACACCCTAACATCACAATTAAAAGAACTAGAGAAGCAAGAGCAAACAAATTTCAAAAGCTAGCAGAAGCTAGCAGAAGACGAGAAATACCTAAGATGAGAGCAGAACCGAAGGAAATAAGAGAAACAAAAAACCCTTACAAAAAAAAAAAATCAATGAATCCAGAAGCTGGTCTTTTGAAAAGTTTAACAAAATAGATTCTGGCCAGATGTCTGCTAGCCAGACAAAGAAGAAAAGAGAGAAGAATCAAATAGACACAATAAAAAATGATAAAGGGGAGATCACCACTGATCCCATAGAAATACAGACTACCATCAGAGAATACTATGAACACCTCTACACAAATACACTAGAAAATCTAGAAGAAATGGATAAATTCCTAGACACATACACCCTTCCAAGACTAAACCAGGAAGAAGTCGAATCCCTGAATAGACCAATAACAAGTGCTGAAATTGAGGCAGTAATTAACAGACTACCAACCAAAAAAAGCCCAGGACCAGATGGATTCACAGCTAAATTCTACCAGAGGTACAAAGAGGAGCTGGTACCATTCCTTCTGAAACTATTCCAAACAATAGAAAAAGGGGGACTCCTCCCTAACTCATTTTATGAGGCCAGCATCATCCTGATACCAAAGCCTGGCAGAGACACAACAAAAAAAGAAAATTTCAGGCCAATATCCCTGATGAACATTGATGGGAAAATCCTCAATAAAATACTGGCAAATCAAATCCAGCAGCACATCAGAAAGCTTATCCACCACGATTAAGTCAGCTTCACCTCTGGGATGCAAGAATGGTTCAACATACATAAATCAATAAACATAATCTATCACATAAACAGAACCAGTGACAAAAACCACACAATTATCTCAATAGATGCGGAAAAGGCCTTTGATAAAATTCAACAGCTCTTCATGCTAAAAACTCTCAATAAACTAGGTATTGAGGGAACACATCTCAAAATAATAAGAACTATTTATGACAAACCCACAGCTAATACGTACTGAATGGACAAAAGCTGGAAGCGTTCCCTTTGAAAACTGGCACAAGACAAGGATGCCCTCTCTCACCTCTTCTATTCAACGTAGTATTGAAAGTTCTGGCCAGGGCAATCAGGCAAGAGAAAGAAATAAAGGGTATTTACATAGGAAGAGAGGAAGTCAAATTGTCTCTGTTTGCAGATGACATGATTGTATATTTAGAAAACCCCATCGTCTCAGCCCAATATCTCAAGCTGATAAGCAACTTCAGCAAAGTCTCCGGATACAAAATCAATGTGCAAAAATCACAAGCATTCCTATACACCAATAACAGACAGAGAGTCAAATCATGAGTGAACTCCCATTCTCAATTGCTACAAAGAGAATAAAAAACCTAGGAACACAACTTACACGGGATGTGAAGGACCTCTTCAAGGAGAACTACAAACCACTGCTCAAGGAAATAAGAGAGGACACAAATGGAAAAACATTCCATGCTCATGGATAGGGAGAATCAATATCATAAAAATGGCCATACTGCCCAAAGTAATTTATAGATTCAATGCTATCTCCATCAAGCTACAACTGAGTTTCTTCACAGAATCAGAAAAAAACTGCTTTAAATTTCATATGGAACCAAAAAAGAGCCTGTATAGCCAAGACAATCCTAAGGAAAAGGAACAAAGTTGGAGGCATCACACTACCTGACTTCAAACTATACTGCAAGGCTACAGTAACCAAAACAGCATGGTACTGGTACCAAAATGGATATATAGACCAATGGAACAGAACAGAGGCCTCAGAAATAACGCCACACATCTACAACCATCTGATCTTTGACAAACCTGACAAAAACAAGAAATAGGGAAAGGATTCCTACTTAGTAAATGGTGTTAGGAAACTGGCTAGCCATATGCAGAAAACTGAAACTGGACCCCTTCCTTACACCTTATACAAAAATTAATACAAAAATTAACTCAAGAGATAGATTAAAGACTTAAACATAAGACCTAAAACCATAAAAACCCTAGAATAAAACCTAGGCAGTACCATTCAGGACACAGGCATGGGCAAAGAATTCATGACTAAAACACCAAAAACAATGGCAACAAAAGCCAAAATTGACAAATGGGATTTAATTAAACTAAAGAGCTTCTGCACAGCAAAAGAAACTATCATCAGAGTGAACAGGCAACCTATAGAATGGGAGAACATTTTTGCTATCTATCCATCTGACAAAGGGCTAATATCCAGAATCTATAAAGAACTTAAACAAATTTACAAGAAAAAAACAAACCACCCCATCAAAAAGCGGGCAAAGGATACGAACAGACACTTCTCAAAAGAAGACATTTACGGGCCAACAAACATGAAAAGAAAAAAGCTCATCATCACTGGTCATTAGAGAAAAGCAAATCAAAACCACAATGAGATACCATCTCACGCCAGTTAGAATGGTGATTAAAAAGTCAGGAAACAACAGATGCTGGAGAGGATGTGGAGAAATAGGAACACTGTTATACTGTTGGTGGGAGTGTAAATTAGTTCAACCATTGTGGAAGACAGTGTGGCGATTCCTCAAGGATCTAGAACCAGAAATACCATTTGGCACAGCAATCCCATTACTAGGTATATACCCAAAAGATTATAAATCATTCTTCTATAAAGACACATGCACATATATGTTTACTGCAGCACTATTCAAAATACAAAGACTTGGAACCAACCCATATGCCCATCAATGATAGACAGGATAAAGAAAATGTGGCACATATACACCATGGAATACTATGCAGCCATAAAAAAGGATGAGTTCATGTCCTTTTCAGGGACATGGATTAAGCTGGAAACCATCATTCTCAGCAAACTAACACAGGAACAGAAAACCAAACACTGCATGTTCTCACTCAAAAGTGGAAGTTGAACAATGAGAACACATGTACACACGGAGAGGAACATCACACACCAGGGTCTGTCTGCAGGTGGGGGGTCTAGGGGAGGGATAACATTAGCAGAAATACCTAATGTAGATTACGGGCTGATGGGTTCAGCAAATCACCATGGCATGTGTATACCTATGTAATAAACCGGCATGTTCTGCACATGTATCCCAGAACTTAAAAGTATAATAATAAAATTAAAAATGGAACTTCTATATGATCCAGAAATCCCACTACTGGGTATATATCCAAAGGAAATGAGATCAGTGTGTTGAAGAGATATCTCACTCTCATGTTCACTGCTGCATTATTCACAATAGCTAAGATACCGAATCAACCTGTTTCCACCAATAGATGAACGGATTTTTTTAAAATGTGGTTTATATACACAATGGAATACTATTCAGCCTGTCATCTGGAGCAACATGAATGAACCCAGAGGAAGTTATGTTATATGAAATAGGCCGGGCACAAAAGGACGAATACCATATGATCTCACTTACATGTGGAATCTAAAAACGTTGAAGTCACAGAAGTACAGAGAAGAATGGTGGTTCCCATGGGATTAGAGAAGGAAATGTGTTGGACAAATGTTGGTAAAGGATATAAAATTTCAGTTAGCTCAGAGGAATGAGTTCAAGAATTCTACTGTATAACATGATGACTATAGCTAATAACAACGTACTGTATTCTTGAAAATCACTGGCCAGGTGCAGTGGCTCACACCTGTAATCCCAGCACTTTGGGGGGCCGAGGCAGGCGGATCACAAAGTCAGGAGTTCGAGACCAGCCTGGCCAATATGGTGAAACCCCATCTCCACTAAAAATACAAAAGTTAGCTGGGTGTGGTGGTAGGCGCTTGTAGTACCAGCTACTTGGGAGGCTAAGGCAGGAGAATTGCTTCAACCCAGGAGACGGAGGTTGCAGTGAACCAAGATCATGCCACTGCACTCCAGCCTGGGTGACAGAGTGAGACTCTGTCTCAAAACAAACAAACAAACAACAAAAAAAAAACCCAAAACCACTAAGATTTTAAGTGTTCTTCTCACCACAAAAAGGGGTAATTATGTGAGGCAATAAATGTTAATTAGCTCAATTTAGCCATTCCACAACATATACATACTTCAAAACATCATATTGTTCACAGTAAGTATACACAAGTTTTGTCAACTTAAAAAAGTAAAAAATAAAAGCACAGAAATACATTTTAAAACAAAAACCTCATTTTTCTTTCAGCTTGAGTATGAATTTCATGTCAACTATTTAGAGTATCTCTGCTTATTTTGTATGTGTAAGTATTCTCAGAAATATGTACTTCATTTTTACCTTTAGATTTGGGAATCAGCTCTCCACAACTGAGTATCCGTACCTCCGCAAACGGTTTGCTAGCTGCATCTGTTTTCTGGTTTTCAATCTCTCTTACAACTTCTTGACCAGAGATTACTTGTCCAAAAACAACATGATGCCTAAAGTGTCAAGTAAAAAATTATTAAATAAAAGCTTCTTATTTCAAGGTTAATTTAAAACAGGTTGTAAAATAAATAAAATAATCCTTACCCATCTAAATGAGGAGTTGGTTTCGTTGTTCTTTTGGAAATCATCAGATAGAAGAATAAAAACAAAGTCAGAGAAAAACAAAGTTAGCATCTCTAAAAAGAAAAAGAAAATAACTGTATTGGAAACAAAGTTGAAAACAAAGACATCAACTGCTATCTTAATACAATCATATTACCTCAATCTTAAGTAGAACAGAAGGCAAAATGCTTTCCACATAATGTATTTATCAAACTTGTTCTAATTATAAAAGCAATATCTACTTACTGCTGAAAACTTTTATGTAACTAAAATAGACATTTCAGTGTTATTTCTAACCATTCATGTTTCTTGCACTTGAGTTCTTACTGAATAGTCATAATTGTATAATGTTCTACATGTAGACATATCAAAATTTATGAAACAATTCCACCAGTGTTTGAGTTTAACAATAATGCTTTTCAATCTTAACATTTTAAACAGTTAAGCACGGGCTATATTCTTATGATCCTCAGACATATACTGTTGGACTTGAACAGAAATGGTTCATATCGTGTTTACAAGTTTTTTTTGTTTTTATTTTTTTGATTTGGAGACAGGGTCTCATGCTGTTGTCCAGGCTGCAGTGCACTGGCACAACCTTGGTTCACTGCATCCTGAACATTCTGGGCTCAAGCTATCCTCCTGCCTCAGCATCCCGAGTAGCTGGGACTATAGGTGCATGCCAGCATGCCTGGCTAATTTTTGTATTTTTTGTAGAGACAGGTCTCACTATGTTGCCCAGGCTGGTCTCAAACCTGGGTTCAAGCGATCCTCCCACTTTGACCTTTCAAAGTGCTGGGATTACAAGTATGAGTCACTGCCCCGCTGAGAGTTTACACATTTTTTAATTAGCTGCAAGAGATCTGGATTAGGAGTTGGGAAAAAAATTAAAATAAGCATTTTTTGGCAAACGAAATTATTTTTAAAAAATCCCACTCCCCACCATCAACCTTAAAGCTATGTAGGTAAAAAGGTTGCTACTTGAATACGTACTAAAAACACTGGTATGAAAATTAAAGATTAGCATTTTATAAGATTTTTTATTTTTAAAAAACCTTATCAAAAAGCTATTAGAAATTTGAAAAAAGGAGCATAATTTATGCTAATCTTTGGTGAAAGCATGTACAATACCACTGAAAAAATTATAACATATAGCTGAATTTTTAGGTTTACCTAATTATAAAATTAATGACCTGCTATTGTTTCCTCATTGTGACACTATGCTCACTTCAACTCACTAAAATCACCTAGAAATGTAAAAACCTAGGTGTACACTATGTGTATTCATATAACATGTTACAGTCACAATGCATATATACGATTTGCATTTAGATATAGTTGATCCTCACTTCACTGATAACTTTATTTGCAAGTCTGCCTGCTCACTAAAACTTATTTGTAATCCCAAAATTAAAAAATTGCAGCTTGTGGTGCTTTCATGGTAATTTACAGATACACACAGTGTGGCAAATAAGTGTGCTGGGCAAGGATGTAGAAAAATAAATAACTCCTGTACATTGCTAACGGGAATGTAGAATGGTGCAACCACTATGGAAAACAGTATGGAAGTTCCTCAAAAAGCTAAACAGAGTATTAGCATATAACCCACCAATTCACTCCTAGGTATATATTCAAAAGAACTAAAAAAAGAAACTCAAATGCCAATGCTCACTGCAGCAGTATTCACAATAGCCAAAATGTGAAAACAAGTCAAATGTCCACTAACAGATGAATCAAAAAATGTGGTATATACATATAGTGGAATATTACACAGCCATAAAAAAAATGGACTTCATGCCAGGTGCAGTGGCTCACGTCTGTAATCCCAGCAGTTTGGGAGGCCAAGGCGGGTGGATCATGGGGTCAGGAGATCGAGACCATCCTGGCTAACACGGTGAAACCTCGTCTCTACTAAAAATACAAAAATTAGCCAGGCATGGTGACAGGCGCCTGTAGTCCCAGCTACTGGGGAGGCTGAGGCAGGAGAATGGCGTGAACCCGGGAGGTGGAGCTTGCAGTGAGCCGAGATTCCGCCACTACACTCCAGGCTGGGCAACAGAGCAAGATTCTGTCTCAAAAAAAAAAAAAAAAAATGGAGTTCTGATACATGTTACAATATAAATAAACCTTGGAAACATTTTTAAGTGAAACAAGCCAGATACAAAAGGACAAAAATTGTGGAATTCCACTTAAATAAAATATGCGGAACAGGCAAATTCATAGAGGTTACCAGGGATTGGGGGAAAGGGGAAATGGTACAGAGTCTCTGCAACAATGAAACAATTCTGGAAATAATGGTGATGGTTGTACAACACTGTGAATACACATGACTCACTAGGCCCAGTGGCTCACATCTATAACCCCAGCACTTTGGGAGGCTGAGGCGGTAGGATCACTTGAACCTAGGAGTTTGAGGCCGCAGAGAGCTATGATTGTGCCACTGCACTCTAGCTTGGGCAACAGAGCAAGACTCTGTCTCAAATAAATAAATAAATAAATAGCTATAAACAAGACTGAATTGTACACTTACAAATGGTTAAAATGGCAAATCTTCTATTTGTTATAGTACAAAAAAATTTTTTTTAAGACTGAAGCTCTCTAAAAATTGAAGTTATTTCCTTTAAAAAAACAGAACACAGAAGAAGGGTTACCTACGAAATAGGAAGATATAAGGAGTAACAAACATTTAGAGGGAAGATTCTGAGAATATATATATGAAGGATTATATGAACTTAACATAGGAGTTTTGGTTAGCACAGGAAAGATTTTATTTAAAAGAGGAAAATAAATTATAATACTCTGTTGAGAATGTGGTGAAATTAGCATTTACATACTACTGGTGCTACGGTAAACTATCCTTTCCTTTTGAAAATCAACATAACAATATATATGAAAAGGCTTAAAAATGTGTAAATAGTTCATTAAGTAAACTTCTTAAATATTAAAACTGCATCAAATGATAGGCACAACAATGTTCATTGGAGCAGTTTGAAAAACAGGAAGCAAACCAAATGTCCCAAAATAAGATTAATAATGCACAGTACTTTCAAGCAAGAGATTAACATGTGTAGCCATTAAAAAGCTAATATTTAGTGACATGCAGAGATTTATATTATAGCCAAAAGTTGACTATAGAACGACACTCTACAAACATTTTTAATGCACAGAAAGATGCTCTGGGAATGGGATTTTTGTGTGTGTGTCTTATCTGTGTTTTCTTTCTTTTTTTCTTTTTCTTTTTTTACAATGAAGAGGTAATTATAAGTTGTTTTATTTGTTTGTTTCTGAGATGGAGTCTTGCTCTGTAGCCCAGGCTGGAGTGTAGTGGCACGACCCTGGCTCACTGCAACCTCCACCTTCCTGCCTCAGCTTCCCGAGTGGCTGGGATTACATGCGCCCGCAACCACACCCAGCTAATTTTTGTATTTTAGTAGAGACTGGGTTTCACCATGTTGGCCAGGCTGGTCTCGAACACCTAACCTCAAGTGATCCACCCGCCACCTCGGCTTCCCAAAGTGTTGGGATTACAGGCGTGAGCCACTGCACCCAGCCATAAGTTGTTTTGTTTAAAAAGAAAATCAGAGATCCACATTATGTGCAATTGGTTGAATAAACTATGGTATACACAAACAATAGAGTACTATGCAGCTGCAAAAAAAGAATAAGAATGATCTCTATAAACTGTTATGGAGTGTTTTAAGGATATACTGTTAAGTGAAGAGTGAAACAGTATACATGGTATGCCATCTACGGTGTAAGAAAGGGAAAGTGAGAAAATGTATACATGTATTTGCTTATGTTTACAAACAGAAATACAGGAAGATAAACTGGAAATCAGGTTGGTTATTAACATGGATAGATGGAACTGGGGTGAAAAAAACAAGGAAATGGGAATGGAGTGGAAGGGTTGGGTGGGAGAGACACTTCACAGTATTCTTTTTGTTTTGACTTTGGAAATGTTACTATTTCATAAACTTAAAAAAATGCAAAAAAAAAAAAAATCAAAACTAGGTAGGAACGAGAACAAAATGAAATATAACCAGAAAGGAATAAACCTAACACATTTTGAGTGAATCACAAGGCCAAACCAAAAAAGAACTAATTTAAGTCACTTTTAAACTTGGTGTTTAACTACCTACAGTCTAAAAACGAAAATAAGGATAAAGAAATAGTGAACTCTAGTTAGTTGGTCCTTCTTTACAGCAGTATGGGATGGCAACTGTTCATTCTAGGAATCAACAGAAATGTTGAAGATAATCAGGCGCCAGATTTCTCACTGTTGAACAGTTAACAAATACAGAATAGGGAAATGACAGAATAATCCACATGGTGCTGACAGATTAAATTCCTCACAGAACAAGAGATTTCAAGGCTACCGAACAGAACAAACCTATACCCATAAGATAGGATTTTAAAAACAGGCATTACTGACAACAGGCCTGGTCACAATTTTTTTTGTAGTTGGAATTGGAAATCCTTAGCATTTGGAGGTTACAAATAAATTTTAGTGAGAAGGTGAATTCACAAATACAGAATCTATGAATAGTGAGAACTGACTGCATTTTATTCTTTGTAATTAAGTAATTTATGGAGAAATACTCTGTAAACATCTAGTTTCTCACTGAAATCACCCCTCTAAATTTAGCATCAATAGAAGATTCTTACCTGAGTCAGTCATTACTGTGATGATTACAAAATGGTGACTTTTCTAACTCCACCATTCCTTTTAAATTTATTAGTTGACATTCTAATAAGGGAACAGCTTCCCTTCTCTCTCATTATTTAATCATTTATTTATATCAGTGTAGACTCCTGGTTCCTATTTGACCATAAACTGATATTACTGTTATTTATTTTGATGCTGAAATTATCCTAATTTGGCTAGTGGGAAACCTTTAACCTGGCTCCTGTGTTCTCTTGACAAGTCTCCATTATTTCAAAACATTAGCAGAACAATTTAACTTCCCCTCTATAACAATTTTCCCTCTTCAACAATTTTGGCCAGGTGCCATAGCTCACATGTGTAATCCCAGCCTGGAGTCCAGCCTGGGCAACACAGGGAGACCCCGTCTCTACAAAAAAATTAAAAAATTAGCCAGGTGTGGTGGCACACACCTGTAGTCCCATCTACTTGAAAGGCTGAGGTGTGGAGGATTGCTTGAGCCAGGGAGGTCGAGGCTGTGGTGAGCCATGATTGCACCACTGCACTCGCCTGGGTGACAGAGCAAGACCTTGTCTCAAAAACAACAACAAAAAAATCAATTATTTGTTCCCCTTCCTTCAACAATTCCGTCCCTCATAGATTCCTCTCCTATTTATTAGTAATCAATGGCAGGCACACAGAGAAATGACAGACCAAAAACGGGATTTTTTTTTTTTTTGAGACAGTCTTGCTCTGTCACCCAGGCTGGAGTGCAGTGGCGCAATCTCAGCTCACTGTAAGCTCCCCCTCCCGGGTTCACGCCATTCTCCTGCTTCAGCCTCCCAAGTAGCTGGGACTACAGGCGTCCGACACCATGCCCAGCTAATTTTTTTGTATTTTTTAGTAGAGACGGGGTTTCACCGTGTTAGCCAGGATGGTCTCGATCTCCTGACCTCGTGATCCGCCCACCTCAGCCTCCCAAAGTCCTGGGATTACAGGCATGAGCCACCGTGCCCGGCCCAAAAATGGGATGTTTTAAATGATCAGATAATAAATACTTACATGAAGAACTGTGAACCATTTGTATCCTTCCCTCTGTTGGCCATTGACAAGAGAAATTCTTTGTTGTGTTTAACAGCGAAACTCTCGTCTATAGAGAAGTAAAGTTTTCAGTTACATTATAGATATAACCTCCAAAAAAATTTCATCTTCACTTCTATTCATATCTGATGTATTATTTAGTGCCACACACAACTTACTTAGATAATAAAGTTAGGTTATGAAAGAAGAGAATCAAATATGAATCAATTTCCCCTCTCATCTTTTTTTTTGAGATGGAGTCTCGCTCTGTTGCCCAGGCTGGAGTGCAGTGGCCCAATCTCGGCTCACTGTTAAGCTCCACCTCCTGGGTTCACGCCCTTCTCCTGCCTCAGCCTCCTGAGTAGCTGGGACTACAGGCGCCCATCACCACACCCAGCTAATTTTTGTATTTTTAGTAGAGATGGCATTTCACCGTGTTAGCCAGGATGGTCTCAATTTCCTGACATCGTGATCCGCCCGCCTCGGCCTCCCAAAGTGCTGGGATTACAGGCATGAGCCACCGTGCCCGGCCTCCCCTCTCATCTTTTTAAGATTCAAATATTATTAATTTTCTATTATTTGCTTATAAAACCCAAATATTATCTCAATCCCCTTCCTTTCCATTTATATTTGTCCTTCACAATTTTTGGAAAAGATAACACCACTTTATTTAAATAAAAAAATGAAACTATCTTTAAAAAGCAAGAAACAGCTGAGCACAGTAGTGTGGCTGTAGTCCTAGCTACTCAGCAGGTTGAAGCAGGAGGATCACTGGAGCTCAGGAGCTTGAACCTAAAGTGCACTATGATCACACCCATGAAAAGCCACTGCATTCCAGCCCAGGCAACACAGTGAGATCCCATCTCTTAAAAAAAAGAGTGAGACAGTCCAGATTAGATTCTTTTACATTTCATCTGTTTCATTTCTGAGCACACAGAGTATTATTTAGTCTGGACTCATTAACTTAACCTCTGCCATAGCATCACTTACCGCAAAAGGAGGAATTTGTTTTCCAATCTTGGGTTAGAATATTAAGAACAAATCATGTAGAATTTTAAACAAAATTTCACTAAATGTCAAAAGTGAAGGATGAAAAATATTAAATTATTTCCAAATTAAATATGCTTATAGACCATTTTCCAAATGGTCTTCACATCAACAAAAAAATTCCAGCAAGAAAACTTAAATTTTTGGAAAATATTATAGTCAAATTTTAGAATATCAAAGATTTTTAAAAAATGCTCATAGAAAAAATGACCTAAAATTTGGATGTTGTAAGAAATATTGCTGAATCTCCTTTAATAAAAGTTAAGATTGACCTACGGAAGTTCCTATTCTATCATTAAAATTCTAAGAATTAAGTACAGATCATTGAAACCCTTTCAAATCATGTTGTAAAAATGTCCTAAGAAGAAAAAATACCCATCTGTATAAAAAGCAATTTTTTTTTTTTTACCAGAAAATTAACCTTCAGATTAGTTGAAGGCAGCTAGACATTAGTATACCCTTTAATGAATAATGTTATTGATTCCATAGAGAATAAAATAGAATAAAAGACAAAATATTTAAAACATAATATAAATGTAAACATTTTTACCTTCAAAAAATCCTCCATAGATAGATTCCCCTCCTCGTCCATTTCCTAAAAATGAAAAACATACTGTTATAACTCTCAGTACGCTCCTCAAAGGTGATACCTAAACAAAATACTTCTTGTAGATTTTTGAATAATTTTGAATTAACAATATTCGAAGATTGCAGCAAATCATAAAAGATATTAATGTCAATAACGACAAGGTCCCAAATTACTTTCTTTCCCCTATGCTATGATAGTAAGAATGTGACGAAGACTATTAAAATATATTTAAAAAAAGAACTTTCAGATTCTAATTATGATTATGCAGGTCTTGCAACAGGTTAACATTTTTTCAAAGTTTTTTAAAACTATAGCTTTGATATTTTTACAATAAAAAAGTAAAAATTTTTATTGTAGTAAGGATTACCACTTGTGACAAAATCAAACAGAAACACTTGACAGATTACTGAGATGAATGTAGTGTTGTTTTGTATCCAGAAGCCTATTTCTGAAATTCATGTGTCAAAGGCAAAATTATTTTCTATGAGCTTCTTTTTTTTTTTTTTTTTTTTTTTTTGAGACAGAGTCTTGCTCTGTCATTCAGGCCGGAGTGCAGTGGCACAATCTCAGCTCACCGCAACCTCCACCTTTCGGGTTCAAGCCATTCTCCTGCCTCAGCCTCTCAAGTAGCTGGGACTACAGCCACGTGCCATCATGCCCAGCAAATTTTTCTATTTTTAGTAGAGGCAGGGTTTCACCATGTTGGCCAGGCTGGTCTCGAACTACTGACCTCGTGATCCGCCCACCTCGGCCTCCCAAAGTGCTGGGATTACAGGCGTGAGCCACCGCACCCAGCCTATGAGCTTCCTTCTTTTACATATTTCTATGAGTACTTCTAATTGACCAAAGATTAAATGGAGTGAGAGTGACAAGAATATTGGACTAAAACTTCTAGGGACTTGTCTAACTTTGAGATCTGTGATATTTAACAGAAAATAATACATGATTTTTCCAAGTCTCACCTTCACTGAAGTCACCACCTTGAACCATAAAATCCTTGACAACTCTGTGAAAGAGACAACTCTTATAATGTAATGGTTTCTGAGTTGATTTCCCGGTCCCCTTTTCACCTATAGAGATAAAAAATTAGGACATTTAATAGAAAGGAAATCAAAGTAGTATGAAAGCAAAATAAATGTAAAATATGCCCCTCTTGAACCCTGCAGACTTCAAATCATATTTTCATTCCTTTCAGGAATTTTTTTAAAAAAATTCATTTAAAAAATCACCCACGTTATTTCTGGAGAATGTAGAAATCACTCTCAAATAATATACCTTTACAACTAATGTTTGGTTTTAGGTTTTTTTTTGAGACAGAGTCTAGCTCTGTCACCCAGGCTACAGTGCAGTGGCACGATCTTGGCTCACTGCAACCTCCGCCTCCTGGGTTCAAGTGATTCTCCTGCCTCAGCCTCCTGAGTGGCTGGGATTACAGGCACCTGTCACCACACCCGGCTAATTTTTTTTTTAGTAGAGACGGAATTTCACCACGTTGGCCAGGCTGGTCTCAAAATTCCTGACCTCAAGTGATCCACCCACCTCGGCCTCCCAAACTGCTGGGATTACAGGCATGGGCCACCACACTTGGCCTCTATTTTTTTAATTGAGACAGGATCTCACTCTTGTCGCCCAGGCTGGAGTGCAGTGGAGTGATCTTGGCTCACTGCCACCTCCGCCTCCTGGGCTTAAGCGAATCTCCCGCCTCATCCTCCAGAGTAGCTGGGACTACAGGTGCACACCACCATACCCAGCTGATTTTTTGTTATTTATTTTTTTGAGACGGAGTTTCACTCTTGTTGCCCAGGCTGGAGAGCAATGGTGCGATCTTGGCTCACTGCAACCTCCATCTAGGGTTCAAGTGATTCTCCTGTCTCAGCCTCCCGAGTAGCTGGGATTACAGGCACCCACTACCACGCCTGGCTAATTTTTATATTTTCAGTAGAGATGAGGTTTCACTATGTTTGCCAGGCTGGTCTCAAGCTCCTGACATCAGGTGATCTGCCTGCCTTGGCCTTCCAAAGTGCTGGGATTACAGGCGTGAGCCACCACGCCTGGCCGATTATTTGCATTTTTAGTAGAGATGGGGTTTCACCACGTTGGACAGGATTGTCTTGAACTCCTGACCTCAAGTGATCCACCCACCTCGGCCCCCCAAAGTGCTGGGATTACAGGTGTGAGCCACCATGCCCAGCCACACCGTGCCCAGCCATAATATTTCTTTCTTTTTTTTTTTTTAGATGGAGTCTCGCTCTTCTAGCTCAGGCTGGAGTGCAATGGCACAATCTCGGCTCACCGCAACCTCTGCCTCTCGGGTTCAAGTGATTCTCCTTCCTCAGCCTCCCAAGTAGCTGGGACTACAGGCGTGCGCCACCACATTTGGCTAATTTTTGTATTTTTAGTAGAGACGGGGTTTCACCATCTTGGCCAGGCTCGTCTCGAACTCCTGACCTCGTGAGCCACCCCGCCTCGGCCTCCCAGAGTGCTGGGATTCCAGGCATGAGCCACCGCGCCTGGCCGCCCAGCCATAATATTTCTAAGAATTACTTTCACGCCCTAGTCACTGCTGTGTAATCTTCATGTTAAGAGAAAAGTAATATGCATGGAGAAATCTAAAATAGAGTAAATAAAAAATTAAAGCAAGCTATGCCAGGTGTGGTAGCTCACACCTGTATCCCAGCTGAGGACGCTTATGTGTAAGGATTGATGAGCCCAGGAGTTCTAGTCCAGTTGGACAACGTTGCAAGATCCTGTCTCTTAAAAAAAAAAAAAAAGCAAGCAAGCAAGCAAGCCATAGTCAACTGAGACTACTATTAGGGCAGTTGAAAATGTGAACAAACCTGTACAAAGACAACGAAAGTTCTCGCATGTTTTGGGGCACACATCAGAAAATAATTCAAAGACAACTCTTCCAGCTGAAAAAGAAGGTAGTTGGTTAAACTTCTTTACTAATTTAAAATATTAAACACCCATTTATAAATGTCAACTAATATTCTTACCAGGTTGATTGTTAATGGCAATGTCAAAAAAACATCGAGGACGTTGAACCTTTATTCCCATGGCTCCAATACTTAATCTGTGAGTAAAATACAGTTTCAGACAAGCAGACTAAAATAGCAAAGATCTTTCACAAATTTCTGGAAAAAAAATTCTGTGAAACAATATTAGAAATATAGTTTGAATTTATTTTGATATTTATTTCTATGAGGTAAATCACATGGATTATTAGTGCTTTCTTTTTAGAGATTAGATTGCATTTTGTGAAGCAATTAGAAAAGACTTGAAAGTTAAGCCTTAACCATTATTATGTAATCAACTTTCTATTTATCAACCGGAATACAGATTAATAGCTCAAACAGAAAATTGTATTTACTCTGTATGATTAGTGAACTCAATAAGCAGATTACCTTCAAATGAAGAAAAGACCAAAAAAAAAAACAAGGACAACTGATCCCTGTGCTCCTAGAAAACAAAAATGAGAGTTCGGATTAAAATGTGAGATTTTTAAGAAGCAAAAATCATATAAGAAGAAAAAGTGGGGTATTTTAACAGTATGGTATTGTTAAATAGTATATGTGGTAGATTTACATTTTGAGTAAAAGCACAACATTCAATTTTACATATGAGGGTACTTGCTGATTCTGAGCAACAGCCTTTACTGATATGCTGGTATAGACACAAAAAATACCAAAGAGATACTCTGTGTAACAGCTTTATTTCCATAACAGAAAGCTATTATTTAACAGACATTATTTTGATAAGGCATTTTATTTTAAGGACTTAAAATGCTGAATCGTAATACTTGGTGGAAGATGATAGGGTAAGGTAAAGCGTAGAAGAAACAAAGGCACTAAGTGTAAACAGTATCCAAAATGATGGACTCTAAAAATGACAGTTTCATATGCTATGTATGCTATGTTATATTTCAATAAAAATTTACTTTATTAAAAATAATTAATATATCTAAGACAAAACTCTTTATTCTTCTACCTCCATTCCCTTGAATACTCAGTAAACATTATCATTGTCCAAGCCAGCTGCTGAGGCTGAAAACCTGGGGGTCATCTTCGGTTCCACTTTCCCTCATACCTCATTATCCAAACCATTAGGAAGGTAATTTGGCTCTAGCTTCAAAAACTATCCCAAAAGTTCTCATTACCTTTACCATTATCATTTCTTATCTAGGCTATTCCAATAGCCTCCTAACTGGTTTCTCTTATTTTACTCCTAATTCTGTACTGCCTCTTCTGCACAAAATAGCCAGAGTGGAATGATTCTTTTAAAACACAAACCTTATCATATCCTTCCCCTGCCTAAAACTGTCTTACCATTCATCTGAAAAGTTTTAGCATGGATTTTAAGGCTCTAGACCAGCACTGCTCAATAAAAACATGAGCCACCCAGGCATAAAATTTTTCAGTAGCCACATTTTGACAAACAAAAACAGGCTAATTTTGGGCCGGGTGCGGTGGCTCACGCCTGTAATCCCAGCACTTTGGGGGGGCTGAGGCGGGCGGATCAGGGTCAGGAGTTCGAGACCAGCCTGACCAACATAGTGAAACCCTATCTCTATTAAAAATACAAAAATGAGCCGGCTGTGGTGGCGGGTGCCTGTAATCCCAGCTACTCAGGAGGCTGAGGCAGGAGAATTGCTTGAGCCCGGGAGGTAGAGGTTGCAGTGAGCCAAGACTGCACCACTGCACTCCAGCCTGGGGGACAGAGCGAGACTCAAACAATCAAACAAAAACCAGGCTAATTTTAATATATTCTATTTAACTCAGTATGTACAGATTGAATATCCTTTATAGGAAATGCTTGGGACCAGAAGTGTTTCAGATTTTTTTTTGAATTTTGGAATATTAGCATACACGAGATATCCTGGGGATGGGACACAGTTTAAACACAAAATTCATTTATATTTCAAACATACCTTATGCATACAGCCTGAATTGTATGTGTAATTTTATACAACTTAAAAAATAATTCTGTGCATGAAACAAAGTTTGTATTAAGTACTTATGTGTGAAATTTTCAATTGTGATGCTCAGAAAGTTTACATTTTGGACCTCAGATTTTCAGATTAGTGATGTTCAACTTGTACATCCAAACTATTACCACTTCAAAATATACTAAACAAAAATGTTACTGAGTTTTTTTTTTTTTTTGTACAAGTCTTTGGAAATCCAGTGTATATTTTATCCTTGAAGCATATCTCAATGTAGACTAGCCACATTTCAAGTGCTCAAAAAGCACATGTGGCTTGTGGCTACTGTAATTTCAATTATACGGCTCTAAATATTTTAGCTCCTGTTCACCTCTAGGCATTTTCCTCAACTTTCATTTCCTAACATCTTCTAATATTTTCCTCAACTTTATTTCAGCTACATTGGTATCCTGCTTGTTCCCCCTGCCACCCAACAGCCTACTCTTTCATCAGGTCCTTTACATTTGCTGTTCTCTCCACCTGGAATGCTCTCAAACCATCTTCACATGGTTCATCCCCTTGTTGCTCAAGTATCACCTTCTTATAGAGGCCCATTCCTAGTCTACTGTATTCAAGAAAGGAGCTCTCATCCTCCTAACACTTTACATCCTCTTATTCTGCTTTATTTTTCTTCCAAGCATTTATTGCTAATTGATATTCAATTTTTATATCCATCTTCTCTCACTAGAATATAAGTTCCATGATGTGATAAACCTGAATTTTCAGTCTTATTCTTACTGCTCAAACAGTGCTTGGCATATGACAAGAAATCAGTATTTATTAAATGAATGAATAAATGTGAGAGGATAGGCATTAAGTGAGAATGTAAAATTGCAGTAACAACAACAAAAAAATGGAAACACTCAAAATATCTTACAATGGGGAGAAACTGAACAAATTACGGTATAAAATGCTAGTTAATACTATATGGCAGTTTCATTGTAACACAAGCCAAGAAACCTACTGTTTAGTTCAAAAGAAACAAAAAAGTAAATTGTACATAAGTATTTCTTTTAACACCATGGAACAATACCCTATTTCTACAAAGAGAGATCTTGAAAATACTATATATACCAAACTCCTCACAGAATCTCTGCAGAAGGGACTGAGTCTAGGAATGGAAGTCATTGGGGGCCTTCAGCTTTACGTATAAGGCTTGAATTTTTGCAATAAGAATATGTTCATGTATTAGTTTTTCAACTTAAAATTCATAAAAGTTTAAAATGTATCTGCACAGTAAAACAAAATAGGAAATAAATGAAAATATTGAGTCTATCTCTAAGTAAATGAGTTACAGGTGATTTTTATTTTAGTTTTTGCATTTCCTAGGTTTTATACAGCAGACTTATGAAAGAAACTCAGGTAAGCATGTAATTTAAATCTTCAATTATATATACATTTTTTTCTTATTTTTGTTTTTGTTTTTCAATGACATTTTTTAAGTGTCTCACTGTCATGATTACTACATCATGATTGAGCATCCTAAATCTGAAAACCCCAAATCTGAAATTTTCTGAGTGCCAAAAAGACACCCAAAGGAAATGCTCATTGGAGCATTTTGGATTTTCAGAACTGGAAGGTTTAACTGGTAAGTATATTGCAAACATTCCAAAATCTGAAAAAGTCAGAAATCCGCAATAATATGGTCCAAAGCATTTTGGATAAGAGGTACTCAACTAGTGCTGCTGTTTAACATTTAAAGAGCTTAGGAGGCTGGGAGCAGTGGCTCACACCTGTAATCCCAGCACTTTGGGAGGCTGAAGCAGGCAGATTGCTTAAGTCCAGCTGTTCGAGATCAGCCTGGGCAACATGGCAAAACCCTGTCTCCACAAAAAATACAAAAATTAGACAGGCATGGTGGCACATGCCTGTAGCCCCAGCTACTGGAGACGCTGAGGTGGAAGGATCACTTGAGCCAGGGAGGCGGAGGTTGCAGTGAGCCAAGATCAAGCCACTGTACTCCAGCCTGGGTGACAGTGAGACCCCGTTTCAAAAAAAAAAAAAAAAATTTTTTTTTCCTCTCACAAAATGTGTACCTCCCCACAAAACAGAAACTAAGAAAAGTACTTGCGAATATTTACCTGAACCCTGGATATGAAACAGCTTTTTAGATTCACTAATGAAGTAAATAATGGAGATAAACAGATTTGAACTTATGAAAAAAATTATTTCTATTTGTCTATGTGAAATTAAAAAGAAAAAAATTGGGGAAAATACATTGTCATAGTTGCTGAGAATATTAATTTTCTTAAGCAGTGCTTAGGAATGGGGGCACTAGGGCAATTCATTGAGTAGGGCTATCCAACTCACTGCAGAACCTTAAGCAACCCTTGCCCTATTAAATATCAGTCACTGTGACAACCAAAACCTTTTACTGTCCGTCTATCAAATTAAAGCTCAAAGGACACCTAAGGGTATATGAGCAGAGAATTCACAAAAAGTGAAATAACAAAAAAAAACATAAAAGGCACCAGCAGTTTTGATAAGCAACTTGGCATTACAGGCCAAGAATCTTGAATATATTCATATTCATTGTACCTTTTAACATTTTACTAATTCTATGTACTGGAATATCTGTAAAGGCAACCATTTAAAATAAAATAGTCCTTGGGTTTTTTTTTTTTAAATAACAGTAAGCACAAACAACTTAAATGTCTAACACAATAGTTAAGTAAATTAGTTTGTGATGGACTGCCTAAGAAAATAAGCTTTTTAAAATAACATGAAAAAATGTGTTAAATGCCACATGAAAAAAGATAATTGTACAGTAGTTAAGAATTACTTAAAAAATACCCCCATGAAATGAAATACTATCTATGAGAAATCATAATCTTACATATTAAAATTACAAACGTAACATTTTTTCACCAATTGGATTGACAAAAATAAAAAATGACATCATTCATTGTTGCTGCTGGTAAAGGGATAAACTGATAGAATTACCTGATTGCCAATTTGACAACAAATATCCATATTACAAATGCATTTAAGACTCTCTGACTCAGTAATTCCACTTCTAGGAATTTACTTTATGTACATCCTTACACATTCGCAAAATAAGATATGTGCAAGGTTATTCAATGTATCATAATTTGTAGTAGTAAAAGGCTGTAAACCTAAATGTCCATCAAGGAGGAATAGGTTATAGAAATATAAACCTGTATTTATATAAATATAAATATTTACCTATATTTACATAAATATATTTACCTGTATTTATATAAATATAAATATTTACCTGTATTTATATAAATATAGATATTTGCCTGTATTTATATAAATATATTTACCTGTATTTATATAAATATAAATATTTTCCTGTATTTATATAAATATATTTATAATACTTTAATAAATGTATATATAATTTGATATATAATACAAAATAATTTAATAAATATAAATCAGGTATACCATTGTATACCTGTAGAAAGTACAAAGCTATTAGAAAGAATGAGAAATCTGTTCATTTACTGCTGTCTCCAAGATAGGGAGAACTATTTCCTAAAATCTGTAAATGTTAACTTATTTTGTTAAATGAAAAAGAAAATAAGTCAGGTGCGGTGGCTCATGCCTGTAATCCCAACATTCTGGGAGGCCGCTTTGGGTGGATCACAAGGTCAGGAGATCGAGACCATCCTGGCTAACACGGTGAAACCCCGTCTCCACTAAAAATACAAAAAAATTAGCCGGGTGTGGTGGCAGGCGCCTGTAGTCCCAGCTACTCAGGAGGCTGAGGCAGGAGAAAGGTGTGAACCCGGGAGGCAGAGCTTGCAGTGGGCCAAGATCGCGCCACTGCACTCCAGCCTGGGTGACAGAGCAAGACTACCTCTCCAAAAAAAAGAAAAAGAAAATAAAAGGCTAGATGCAGTGGCTTACACTTTAGAAGGCTGAGACAGGTGGATTGCTTGAGTCCAGGAGTTTGAGACCAGCCTGGGCAACATGGCAAAACCGTCTCTACAGAAAATATAAAAATTAGCTGGGCATAGTGATGCATGCCTGTAGTCCCAGCTACCTGGGAGGCTGAGGCAGGAGGATCATTTGGGCCCAGGATGCGGAGGTTGCAGTGAGCTGAGATTGTGCCATGGCACTCCAGATTGGGCGACAGAGTGGGACCCTGTATCAAAAAAAAAAAAAAAGTTGCCCAGGCATGGTGGCTCATGCTTATAATCCCAGCACTTAGGAAGGCTGAGGCAGAAGGATTGAAACACCAGGCTGGGAAACATAGGGAGAACTTTGTTTCTATTTCAAACAAACAAACAAACAAACAAGCAAGGTACAGAAGTGTGTAGGATATACTGTCTTTGTATATTTTTAAAAGAAGAGAGAGCTGGGCGTGGTGGCTCATGCTTGTAATCCCAGCACTTTGGGAGGTCAAGGCAAGTGGATCTCCTGAGATCAGGAGTTTGAGAGCAGCCTGGCCAACATGGCGAAACCATGTCTTTACTAAAAATATAAATAATTAGCTGGGTGTGGTGGCGCACGCCTGTAGTCCCAGCTACTCGAGAGGTTGAGGCACAGAATTGCTTGAACTCAGGATGCGGAGGTTGTGGTGAGCCAAAATTGCACCAGTGCACTCCAGCCTGGGTGACAGAGTGAGACTCTGTCTCAAAAAAAAAAAAAAAAAAAAAAAAGAAAAGAAAAGAAAAAAAGAAAAAAGAGAGAAAAACGAAAGTGGGGCCAGGCATGGTGACGTGCACCTGTAGTCCTAGCTACTCAGGAGGATCAGGTGGGAGGACTCTTTCAGCCCAGGATTTTGAGGCTGCAGTGAGCTATGGTAGCATCACTGCACTCCAGCCTCAGACCATCTCCAAAAACAAAATTAAATTAAATTTTACAAATATGTATTTGCTTAACAAAAAGGCATCTAGGGAGAGAGAAAATGGGTAACTGGAAAAGAGGGCTAAGATTTTTCACTTTATAACCTCATATTTTCAATTTTATACCACATGAATATATTATCTATTAAAAATTATTATAACATATCCCACTCCTAGGTATACACTCAAAAGAAAGGAAATCATATATCAAGGAGATATCTTCACTCCTATGTTTATTGCAGCACTATTTACAATATCCAAGATTTGGAAGTAACTTAAGTATCTATCAACAGATTACCAGATAAAGAATATGTGGGCTGGGTGTGGTGGCTCCCGCCTGTAAACTCAGCACTTTGGGAGGCGAAGGTGGGCAGATTACCTGAGGTCAGGAGTTCAAGACCACCCTGGCCAACATGGTGAAATCCTGTCTCTACTAAAAACACAAAAGTGAGCTGAGCGTAATGGCGCATGCCTGTAGTCCCAGCTACTCTCAGGAGGCTGAGGCAGGAGAATCGCTTAAACCCCGGAAGTAGAGGTTGCAGTGAGCTGAGATTGCGCCACAACACTCCAGCCCAGGCAACAGAGTAAGACTCCGTCTCAGAAAAAAAAATGGACCAGGAGAGATATCAGTGCTGGTTGGGTGGCTCCAAAGGCAGACACTGTTGGGGGACTGCTGCATTAGGTGACTCCTGGAGCCTTCAAGTCTTCAATTTTCTTTAGGTTTCATGGGGAGTGAGGCCCTTCAGGCTGCTGAGTGTTACAAGAAAGTTCTCCGCTTTCCTGCCTCACTGAGCAGTCTGAAGGAGGTGAGGTGAGCTTTCTGCTGGCATTACTTCTGGCACCATCTGCTTTTCCCTAAGGCCAAAGTTTCCCTGGGATCTAGGGGTTTAGGCCACTCAAAACACAATTTTCGGCCAGGTGCGAAGGCTCACGCCTGTAATCCCAGCACTTTGGGAGGCTGAGGCAGGGGGATCACTTGAGGTCAGGAGTTCCAGACCAGCCTGGCCAACATGATGAAACCCCATCTCTACTAAAAATACAAAAATTCACAGGGCATGGTGGCGTGTGCCTGTAATCCCAGCTACCTGGGAGGCTGAGGCAGGAAAATTTCTGGAACCCAGGGGGCAGACAGAGGTTGCAGTGAGCCAAGATTGCGCCACTGCACTCCAGCCTGGGCAAGAGTGAGACTCCGTCTCAAAAAAAAACAAACAAAAAGGCCGGGCGCAGTGGCTCACGCCTGTAATCCCAGCACTTTGGGAGGCCGAGGCGGGTGGATCATCTGAGGTCAGGAGTTCAAGACCAGCCTGACCAACATGGAGAAACCCCATCTCTACTAAAAATACAAAATTAGCCGGGCGTAGTGGCGCATGCCTGTAATCCCAGCTACTCGGGAAGGCTGAGGCAGGAGAATCGCTTGAACCCGGGAGGCAGAGCTTGCAGTGAGCCAAGATCGCGCCACTGCACTCCAGCCTGGGCAACAAGAGCGAAACTCAGTCTCAAAAGCAAAAAACAAAACAAAACAAAAAACTGTGATACATATACACAACGGAGTACTATTTAACCATTAAAAAGAATAAGATCCTGTTATTTGTAACAACATGGATGGAACTGGAAGGTCATTATAGTAAGTAAAATAAGCCAGGCACAGAAGGACAAACTTCACATGTTCTCACTTATTTGTGGGAGCTAAAAATTTAAACAATTGAACTCCTGGAGATAAGAGAGTAGAGAGACGGTTACTAGACACTTGAGAGGGTAATGGGGGCTGGAAGTAAGGATGGTTAATGGGTGCAAAAAAATAGTTAAGAATCAATAAAACCTAGTGTTTGCTAGCACAATGGGGTGACTAACGATACTCAAAAAAAATTTAATTGTATATTTAAAAATAAAGAGTATAACTGGATTGTTTGTAACAAAAAGGATAAATGCTTGAGAAGACGGATACTTCATTCAGTCTAATGTGATCATTATGCATTGCATGCCTGTATCAAAATATCTCACGTAACCCATAAATATACCCACTATGTACCCACAAAAATTAAAAATTAAGAAAAGGGTAACTTTTAAGACACTGAAAAAACTTACTATAAAAATGAATAGGCCAGGCGCAGTGGCTCACGCCTATAATCCCAGCACTCTGAGGCGGGTGGACCACCTGAGGTCAAGAGTTCGAGAACAGCCTGGCCAACATGGCAAACTCCATCTCTACTAAAAATACAGAAATGAGCTGCATGAGGTGGTGGGCACCTGTAATCCCAGTTACTCAGGAGGCTGAGGCAGGAAAATCGCTTGAACCTGGGAGGCGGAGGTTGTAGTGAGCTGAGATCATGCCACTGCACTCCAGCTTGGGCAACAGAGTGAGACTCCATCTCAAAATAAAATAAAATAAAATAAAATAAAACTGCCAGGCATGGTGTCTCACGCCTGTAGTCCCAGCACTTTGGGAGGCCAAGGCATCACTTGAGGTCAGGAGTTCAAGACTAGCCAGACCAACATAGTGAAATTCCGTCTCCACTAAAAAATACAAAAAAATTAGCTGAGCGTAGTGATGTGCACCTGTAATCCCAGCTACTTGGGAGGCTGGGACAGGAGAATCTCTTAAACCCAGGAGGTGGAGATTGCAGTGAGCTGAGATTGTGCCACTGCACTCCAGCCTGGGTGACAGAGACGCTGTCTCAAAAAAAAAAAAAAGAAAGAAAAGAAAGAGTAAAACTGAAGAAGAAAAATTACCAGATCGTTCATGAATGACAAAATAGTCATACCAGGTGAAAAAAGCAAGTTAGTAAACAATACAGACTATAAAATCCCAATTTCACACGTATCAGTAAGCACATTAAAAAGACAGGATTTACACCATAATGTTAACAATCATCATGTGTGGGCCATGGGTTTAAGGGTAATTTTTAATGTATTTGTTTTCCAATTTTTCTTCAATTTCGTAATCAGGAAACAATTATTTTTAAAAAAGTACTAATAAAATGCGTTTTTTTTTTTTGCCTATCAACAGCAAAGATCTTTTAAAAGAATAACTCTCAACACATGTACAAATGGAGAGAAACAGGAATTTATACTACTACTAGTGATCATATACAACTCCTTTGAAATTTAAGAATATGAGAAATTCATAAGTGTTTATACTTTGAACCAGTAAAATTCAACTGTTGGAAATCTATTATGAGGAACTACTCTAAATTCAGAAAGCCTTCAGGTATAAAGTTGGCTACCCTGGTGCTCTTTTTAGCAACATATAATCAAAAGCAACCTATCATAATATCACAAAAAAGTGAAATTGTCTCTGGTTCAACAATAATTAAAGCAATGCTTATGAAGATTAATAATTTGGAAAAATAATCAAGATATAAAACAGTGGGCCGGGCGTGGTGGCTCACACCTGTAATCGCAGCACTTTGGGAGCCCGAGGCAGGCAGATCACAAGGTCAGGAGATCGAGATCATCCTGGCTAACATGGTGAAACCCCGTCTCTACTAAAAATACAAAAAAAAAAAAAAAATTAGCCGGGCATGGTGGCGGGCGCCTGTAGTCCCACCTGGAGGCTGAGGCAAGAGAATGGCGTGAACCTGGGAGGTGAAGCTTGCAGTGAGCCGAGATCACGCCACTGCACTCCAACCTGGGTGACAGAATGAGACTCCATCTCAAAAAAAAAAAAAAAAAAAAGATATAAAGCAGCATATGCAATATAATTATGATTGTGTAAACTACTCCCGACCTTCAAGCTCAGGCAAAGACTTACAAGAAGACAAAAAAAGAGTGAAAGGAAATAAATCATTATTGTGTGTGTCTGTAAGACTGGAGAGGGCTTTTGCCTCACTACTTCTTTCTAGTTTTCTTTAATAAATGTACTGCTACTTTGGGAGGCCAAGGCGGGTGGATCACCTGAGGTCAGGAGTTCATGACCAGCCTGACCAATGTGGTGAAACCCCATCTCTACTAAAAATACAAAAAAATAGCCAGGCATGGTGGTGGGTGCCTGTAATTCCAGTTACTTGGGAGGCTGAGGCAGGAGAATCACTTGAGCCCAGGAGGCAGAGGTTGCAGTGAGCTGAGATTGTGCCATTGCACTCCACCCTGGACGACAAGAGCAAGACTCTGTCTCAAAATAAATAAATAAATAAATAAAATAAATAATAAATGTACTGCTATTATAAAGAAAAAATTCCTAAGACATATATATATACACACACACACACACACACACACACACACAGTCTTCTAACATTATAATGTACATGCGTGGAAATGGCTATAAGATGTATTCAGAGTCTATCACTCAAGGATACACTTTTCATAGAAATTGATTAGTTTTCCTGAAATGACAAATCACATATGCCTCAAATGCAAGAAAGATGAAAGGCAGCAAATTACTATTAAAATTACTACACAAATCCCTTGAATATGTAAATGTTTTAATATTAGCAGCTAATGAAAAACAATGGTGACAACAAAAGATGGCTCACATGCTGTGTTGCTAACATTACTGAAATGCTACTAATTACTAATCATTATAAAAAGTTACTAATTACTAATCAGAAACAGTATATCCTATTTCCTCTATAATTATGATTTCCTGGATTATTAAATAATACCTGAAATCACGGTGGTTCACACCCGTAATCCCAGCACTTTGAGGGGCGAAGGCAGGAGGATTACTTGAGCCCAGGAGTTCAAGACCAGCCTGGTCAACATAATGAGAACGCATCTCTATTAGAAAAAAGAAATCTGAGCCAGGCACGGTGGCTCACGCCTATAATCCCAGCACTTTGGGAGGCCGAGGCGTGCGGATCACAAGGCCAGGAGATTGAGACCATCCTGGCTAACATGGTGAAACCCCGTCTCCACTAAAAATACAAAAAATTAGTTGGGCGTGGTGGTGGGCGCCTGTAGTCCCAGCTACTCAGGAGGCTGAGGCAGGAGAATGGCGTGAACCCGGGAGGCGGAGCTTGCAGTGAGCAGAGTTCGCGCCACTGCACTCCAGCCTGGGTGACAGAGCGAGACTCCATCTCAAAAAAAAAAAAAAAAAAGAAAAAAGACATCTGAAACCAGCTGCAGTAAGACAAGCATCTGGTCAATTTTTCATTTTGTTTCAAGTAAAAGTAAAGAGAAAAAATAATGCTAGGAGATACCAAAAACATGATTCAGGGGAAAATTAAGCCCTTACAATTTTAAATAAAATATCCATGACCAGCCTGGGCAACAGCAAGACCCCATCTCTATTTAAAAAAATGACAATTAGCTGGGTGTGATGACCCAGGCCTGTGGTCCCAGCTACTTGGGAGGCTGCAGTGGGAGGATCATTTGAGCCCAGGAAGTTGAGGCTGCAGTGAGCAGTCATCATGCCACTACACTCCAGCCTGGCCAACAGAGTGAGACTCTGTTCAAAAAAAAAAAAAAAAAATCATGAATTGCCTAAAAATACTAGAATATAATCAAAATTTTCAGTGTAGTAGTAATCTGTGGGTGATTTGTTTGCTGCAAATTTGTTTAGTATGAACTACAGCTAAAATCCAGACAAATTTTTCTTGGAAAAAAAAAATCACAATATGTGGCACTGTGCCCCATTTCTACACAGCAATCAGCATAGTCTGCTCCCAATAGATGACATATATATGTTCTAGTTTGACCTAATTCTAGCTATTGCTTATTAGCTGTTAAAATTTATTGTCTACTTGACCTCATGTACTTACCTCACCTGCTTGACTCCTTCAGAAATTTAAGTATAATATACTGAATCTACTTTTTTCATCATAATGAAAACACATTTTTAATAAGATAAGCAATAAAGCTAATAAGCTCACTGAAAAAAATTAATCATACAAAATGCACAAAATTCTAAAACTTAGCTATAGCTTTTAATACTTTTATTATATTCTTGTTTTTCCTATGCAGGTGATTAAATGTTATTTTTAATATTTATCAACAATATAGTCACTTTTGTATTTCAATAATAAGGTGATACAATTTAAAAATATCACAGTGCTACCATTTATAAACTTCTGCAACAAACACATTTCATAAAAAAATCAGTAAGAGGTAACCAGTTCACGTGTAAAAAAATTTATCCTTGTAGTTTCATACATAAACTATTTTCCATATTAATCCTAAAATAACATGACTAAATGAAAAACAGGACAAAAATATAGGCAACTAATTATTAAAATATATAGTAGCGGACATGGCATTTATAAGTAGGCATATGGTAACTTTATTATATTTAAAAGTTATTTGGAAGTTTCACACATTATGAGGAAGTCAGCAAAGCACCCAGTTTCTAATCTAGAAAGAATACAAAGTAAATTATTTCTATTTTTAGAGACAGGGTCTCGCTATGCCGCTCAGGCTGGAGCACAGTGGTAAGATCACAGCTCACCGCAGCCTGGAACGCAGTGGCTCAAGCAATCCTCCTACCTCAGCCTCCCGAGTAGCTGGGACTAGAGGCGTGAGCCACCACCTCCAGCTAATTTTTAAAAATTTTTTTGTGGATATATTGCCTAGTCTGAGTAAATTATTTTTAACGATTAAGATGCCAAGCAAGTCTCTGACCCTTAGGACTCTCCTCACTGATTCCCGTGTGTCCTTTAAGATGCAAATTAGCCAGATAATTAGTTAGCCAGAGTTCACTCTCTGGGAACTTCACGCTGACTCTCTAAGGTCTGTTTGTTTGTTTGTTTTTCTGAGAGGGAGTCTCCCTCGGTCGCCCAGGCTGGAGTGCAGTGGCGTGACCTCCGGCTCACTGCAAGCTCCGCCTCCCGGGTTCACACCATTCTTCTGCCTCAGCCTCCCGAGTAGCTGGGACTACAGGCAACAGGCACCCGCCACCACGCCCGGCTAATTTTCTGTATTTTTTTAGTAGAGATGGGGTTTCACCGTGTTAGCTAGGATGGTCTCGATCTCCTGACCTGGTGATCCGCCTGCCTCGGCCTCCCAAAGTGCTGGCGTTACAGGCTTGAGCCACTGCTCCAGGCCCTGACTTTCTAAGGTTTAAATGATCCTCCCTTGTTAAATGTTACTCTTTTATCATAAACTCCACCAATTCGAAACCTTTGTATCTTCAACACCAAACACAGTGACGTTATCAAATAAAAAGAATGTTAATTGAGGCATGAACAGAACTAGACTCTATTATAATCCAGTGCCTATCCTCTTAAACATGTACTGCTTGCTTCTTTTTTCTTTTCTTTTTTTTTTTTTTTGGTTGTTGTCCTTGTTGAGACAGAGTTTCGCTCTTTCTTGTTGCCCAGGCTGGAGTGCAATGGTGCAATCTCAGCTCACCACAACTTCTGCCTCCCAGGTTCAAGAGATTCTCCTGCCTCAGCCTCCTGAGTGGCTGGGATTACTGGAATGCGCCAGCACACCCGGCTAATTTTGTATTTTTAGTAGAGACGGGGTTTCTCCATGTTGGTCAGACTGGTCTCAAACTCCCAATCGCAGGTGATCCACCTGCCTCAGCCTCCCAAAGTGTTGGGATTACAGGCATGGGCCACTGCGCCCGGACTGCTAGCTTCTTAAATGGGGATACTGCTAACATATATCTATAGTCAGTAAATTCTCCCAGAACCTACCACCAGTAATCATCCTCTCTGCCTCCTCCACAACTGAAACAGAACCCATTCCCTAGATCTACTAGGAAGTGTTTTGTTTCCCAAAAAAACAACCCCCCCAAAAAAACCCCCAAACCAGAATCCACTTCAGTTTACAACCAAGAAAGAAAGGATTATTCTTATCTGCTAAATTTGATGAAACAGGAAACAATTTATATATAAGATTTCCACCTCTTAAGTGAAATCATGTAAGTTAAATTAATTAAAACTATAGCAGATCTTTAATATTACTTTCAAGGAAAGTAATTTAACATTCCTACCAGCCTCTTTAGCCTACTCTTAATGTAGTTCATATAGATCAAATGAGAAACGAAAATGCACCGCATCAAAAACATTTGAGTATATTTACAAATGCCAAGTTGCTAATGAATAAAGTAGAAACAAGCTAACATTCTGAGGTGTCAAGACAGACAATTATGCTATTTCATGTAGTGTCCCTTCCACTGATGTTTCTGATGGACACAAACCACCCTGATGCAAACCACTGCACTGGTAGCAACATGATTAGCAGTGTATAGACACTTCTGAAATTCTTAAATCCTCTAGAAAACTTACAGAGATAACCCATAATGTTGCCTAATTCAGTGTTAAATAAGAATATTACGCACTTACTATATATACGATCTGAGAGACATAAAAATATAATACATCTTTGTCACTACCAAACTACAAAAGCAAATACTAACTGGGAACTCACGGCTAATACTCTTAACGTTGTACTTGCAATTATCTAAGGTGTTTTTTTTTGTTTTTTTTTTTGAGAGGGAGTTTCGTTCTTGTGCCCAGGCTGAAGTGCAATGGTGCAATCTTGGCTCACCGCAACCTCCGCCTCCTGGGTTCAAGCGATTCTCCTGCCTCAGCCTCCGAGTAGCTGGGATTACAGGTATGCGCCACCATGCCCGGCTGAATTTGTATTTTTAGTAGAGACAGGGTTTCTTCATGTTCCTCAGGCTGGTCTCAAGCTCCCGACCTCAAGTGATCCACCTACCTTGGCCTCCCAAAGTGTCGGGATTACAGGTGTGAGCCACCGCACTCCGCCTTATCTAAGTTCTTATAATAATAAATTTACCAAAACCAAAAACAAAAAAGAAAAAAGATTTACCCCCAGTTTTCAAAGATATATACATATATACACACAGTTCTAACCCCATTATTCAATCCAGTAATTCCTACGTAAAAAAATAAGAACATTTGGAGTTTCAAGGAACTCTAAGAGATAACCTGATCCAATCTTCTGATTTTATAGATCAAGAACAAGAGGACAAAAGAGATGAAATGAGTGGCTCAAGTTCACAAATGGAAAAAAGCAAAAGTTCTGATTTAGTACTTTCTACAATTTCACGGTAAAAACTAGTTTACTCACAAATATTCCACATAATGGCTTAATATTACTTTTCACCATATAACCATGATTCGATGGTTTAATTATAAGCTAAAATGTACACAATAATTAACAAGAGCTTAGTATACACACACACACACGAATACGCTTCGTTCATTTTTAAAACGAGTTAAGGAATCATTCATGTTTTTATTTTTATTTTTAATTTTTTGAGATGGAGTTTCGCTCTTGTTTCCCAGGCTGGAGTGCAATGGCGTGATCTTGGATCACTGCAACCTCCACCTCGCGGGTTCAAGCGATTCTCCTGCCTCAGCCTCCCGAGTAGTTGGGATTACAGGCATGCACCACCAATGCCCAGCTAATTTTTGTATTCTAAGTAGAAACGGAGAGACGGGGTTTCTCCATGTTGGTCAGGCTGGTCTGGAACTCCCGACCTCAGGTGATCCACCCGCCTCGGCCTCCCAAAGTGCTGGGATTTCAGGCGTGAGCCACCACCCCCGGCCATCATTCATGTTTTTAAAATAATCATTTTAATATAAAAGATTGCTGTTTATAAGTGTTATATAATCAAATTTCAGTAAGCGTGTGATCATTTTAAGCCATTATTCTAAAACAAAGTTCAAAAGTTTTCTTGTCCGCTGCTAGAAGTACAAACTCCCAATAACAGCAGTTTTCTCTGAATACTGTCTGTAGTAAATTTCAGGATGCAAGTTTTGCCCTACAGAAATAAAAAATACCGAGTTCTTATGGTGACCATTTATGCATTAAACCAGGGAAAATCACCGACACTTAAGCAACATGAAAATTGAAGTTTAGTCCTAACATTAAAAGCAAAAAGGTCTGGGCACGGTGGCTCACGCCTGTAATACTAGCACTTTGGGAGGCCAAGGTGGGCAGATCATGAGGTCAGGAGTTTGGGACCAGCCTAACCAACATGGTGAAACCCCATCTCTATAAAAAATACAAAAATTAGCTGGGTGTGGTGGCACATGCCTGTAATCCCAGCTACTCAGGAAGCTGAGGCAGAAGAATTGCTTGAACCCGGGAGGCGGAGGTTGCAGTGAGCCGAGATCACGCCACTGCACTCCAGTATGGGCAAGACAGCGAGACTCTGTCTCAAAAAAAAAAAGCAAAAGTCAGGCTGGGCACAGTGCACAGTGGCTCACGCCTGTAATCCCAGCACTTTGGGAGGCGGAGGCGGATGGATTACTTGAGGTCAGGAATTTGAGACCAGCATAGCCAACATGGTGAAATCCCTTCTCTACTAAAAATATATAAATTACCCGGTGTGGTGGCGGGCGCCTGTACTCCCTGCTACTAGGGAGGCTGAGGCGTGAGAATCCCTTGAGCTCAGGAGGTGGAGGTTGCAGTGAGCTGAGATCATGCCACTGCACTCCAGCCTGGGCGACAGAGCAAGACTCTGTCTGAAAAAAATAAATAAATAAAAGCAAAAAGCATGCAATGCCACAATGCAACAGAAAGACTTGCAACAAACTCTTCAGGTCACTTGCATTAATTATCTATGTATTCCTTCATGACATCTTAGTACACTGGGATTCTAAAAATAGACAACATGTTATAATTATGTTTAAATACTCTATTTATAAACTAATAGGAAGGAAAAAAGCCTAACTAAAGGGGAAACTACTATTTAAAGAATTAACCCCAGATAGTGTCCTAACAGAAGTACTTTATTATGAATGGCTTCCACTTTCCCTTTGTATAAAAAAGAGGATGCTGCCTCACAGAAAATCTAATTTAAGGCAAAATATCAAAAATATGTAGAAGTCACCAATACTGCAAGACCACAATAATAAGCACCACAGTAAATCGACTATATGGTTAAAAGTAAATGTAATGAACACTCTTCACCCATAAAGGAACCACTGAGTTAATGAAAGCCAACTTCACGCACAATTTTAACAAAGCTGAGTATTTAATTTTCAAGCCCACAGTTGATGGAAGGTGGAGATCAAAATGTCATTTTGCAGGTAGGTGAAGAAACTGAAGCTCAGAAAGATGATTGGGCCAGAAAGTCCAAATTTTTCTAACCTAAGAAGTTTACATACTTATACACTCCTGACAGCAGGGGAAGGCAACCCTGACAACTGACTGCAGAGAAGAGAAAAGCCTTAAAAAGGAAACCAACAATTCAAATGCGCAGAATCCTACTACAAGACCCTATAGGATCTCAGAGCATCAATAATTCTGAATCATAAAGAAATAGTCAAACAATGTACAATGAACTCTTGTTTAAGACACAGAACCATGTAATTTGTTACAGAAATAATTCTGTCCCAATTCGTTAACGTAAAAAAAAGGGGAGTGCTAAAACGGGTAAATTTTCAGGATATATTAAAAACAGGAGAGAAGCAGCCATTCTAAATGTATCTTTTCTGGATTTTATAGCACGATTTCAAAATTTATAAAATGTTCACCCCCCAACCCGTCATTGTTACAAAGTAGCAATTACCGGCCATCCTGTTACCAAATGGGAATACACAAAGACAAAAACGTGTGTGTGACCGACACACACACACACTCACTCTCTTTTTTCCTGGTTTTAACTACTGAAAGTTAATATCAGGCCCCCCTAATTTCTAAAACATCTAATTGTTCTTTGGACAACTATGTTAGTACCAAACTATAAAAGCAAATACTTTTGTATTTGTGTTCACTACTGCAAAATGTTGGTTACACACAGAAAGGGCTATCGTGGAAAGAAATTAAAATAAATGCACAAAATGGTGCTTTTATAGCATTTCCAAAACGATTGTGCATACTCCTTGCCAGCACATCTAGACTTTGCTCCTTAAGACTAAACATGAGCTGGCCGGGCGCGGTGGCTCTCGCCTGTAATCCCAGCACTTTGGGAGGCCGAGGTGGGCGGATCACGAGGTCAGGAGATCGACCATCCTGGCTAACACGGTGAAAACCCGTCTCTACTAAAAACACAAAAAATTAGCCGGGCATGGTGGCACGTGCCTGTAGTCCCAGCTACTTGGGAGGCTGAGGCAGAAGAATCACTTGAACCCAGGAGGCGGAGGTTGCAGTGAGCCAAGATCGCGCCACTGCACTCCAGCCTAGGCGACAGAGCGAGACTCCGTCTCTAAAAAAAAAAAAAAAATACTAACCAAGAGCCAAATTAGCATACTTCCCCTTCAGGCATACTGAGCTCCGAAATCATCATCTTCCTCCTAAAGAGTAATTATCTCCTCCTAAAAGGCCTGCGCAGCTCACAGCTCCTCCGAAACACGGGGGAACTTCGCGAGAGCTCAAGACCCTGGACTTGAGTTTTAGAAAAATGCTTAACAAAGTGGCCTCTGCCACTTAACTGCACGACAGCCACTGTGCTGTGAGAGGAAAAGGTCGAAAGAGGAGGAAAGCTAGTCTTCAATATTAATCCCTGTGATTCAGGCTCTTCGCCCGTCACTCTCCAACCCTAGCCTGACAGGACGTCAGGCTGTCTCCCCCTTCCCCCCCAGTCCCGCCACCTACCCCGCAACAGTGCTGAGTCTTAGGATTTTGAAGCTTTAAAAATCAACCCGGCTCCCTAGAGTTCAGGCCGCAGTCGCTGCCGCCATGTTACAGCTTGTGCGGCAAAATGCGTCAGTGAGGGAGGTGTGCGCCTGAGTGGGGAGGGCGGGGGCTGGCAGAGGAAGGACCGTCCCCAGGCCCCGGGGCTCGACTGCAAGCCTTCTCCTACTGCAACAGCGGCAAAGGCACTGCTGCGGTCCTCAGGGACCTCCTCTGGGCCCAAGCAGCCCCGATACCTCGAGGGAAAGACGGTAAACCCAACCCGGTCAGCCGCGCCGGCTCCGCCCCTCTTCCCAGGCCCTTCCCGCTTTCGTACGCAGGGACTGCTGAAATGACGCCGCCAGAACAACTTGAGCCTCATACCACTTACCTGCACCGGTAGAGTTTTCCTCTTCTCTGGGTCCGGTCCTTTGAAGCGCTTCAAATCTACCGCCGCCAGAAAAGGCGCTAAAGCCCGCTAACCGCCTCCCTCCCCCACAACTCAGTCCTGGCATGGAGAGACAGCGTCGCACCGGAAGCGCGTCAGGAGTGGGTTGTCAGCAGCGGCCAGCGTTCACCTGCTTGCGTCACCACGCCCTCCTAGGACTTCTAGGATTTTGGTGCCTTTTAAATTCCTAGTTTATAGGTGGCCTAATGCTTTGTGGATGCGTTGACTGGGAACGCTTGTAACCGTTAAAATGCCATATCCTTTGTGAAGTAAAGTGCCTCATTTAATAAACATTTATTGATCTTACGCTAGGTTATCAGAAAGGAAGGCCTACCTTCATGGAGCTTCCAGTTAAGCTTCCACTTAACGCTAGGATATAAGTTCTAAAAACGCAGTAATGAGCAAAGTGTTATTTGAGGAAAGAGGAAGAAATTACAAAGAGCTTTGATGTTCTTTGTTGTTTTACAGATAAAGAAATTGAGGCTCAGGGAAGATAAACGCCTCCTCCTCAAACACACTGTTCTTGAATGCCAAAGCAAGTCTTTTGATGCCAAATCTAGTGCCTTCTAGAGAAAATATGGCATATATTATTTAATTATTTTAAGGGGCAAGGGTCCCCGGATTATGTTAGAAATAAATAACCATTGCTGTTTGGGCGGGGGGTGGGGGGGGATGGGCAGTGATTCTGGTAGGGATGTGGGGTGTGTTTTAAAGGAACTAGCTAACTAGAGAACTTAAATTGTTCTGTCGTTTAAAGGCAACGTAAATTATGATCATTTAAATTTTTCACTCATTTGCATCAGGTAAATTAATTATCAACAACAGTTAGGCATGTGGTGGTGCTTCTAAGGGGCTTGACCAGTTTTACACAGCAGTAAAACAGAGGACATTTCTGCCTCTCCACCCCCACCCCTTTTAAGTCATTGCCCTTTATTGCAGGAGAGCAGCAGCATATTCATCTTTAGATAGTTCAGAGATTAAACGGATTTACACTTCGCTGTGTGTGGAGGGGACAATTCTGCAATACCTTAAAACAGGGGTCCCCAACCCCTGGGCCACAGACTGGCCCGGCTAAATTTTTGTATTTTTAGTAGAGACAGGGTTTCTCCATGTAGGTCAGGCTGGTCTCAAACTCCCGACCTCAGGTGATCCGCCCTCCTTGGCCTCCCAAAGTGCCGGGATTACAGGTGTGAGCTGCCACGCCTGGCCAACGCTTTTCAAAAGAAGACATACATGCAGCCAACAATCATAATGAAAAAGCTCAACACCACCAATCATCAGAAAAATGCAAATCAAAACCGCAGTGAGATACTATCTCATACCAGTCAGAATGGCTATTATTAAAAAGTCAAAAAATAACAGGTGCTGGTGAGGTTGTGGAGAAAAAGGAATATTTTACAGTGCTGGTGGGAGTTTAAATGAATTCAACTATTGTGGAAGACAGCGTGGCGATTCCTCAAAGACCTAGAGGCAGAAATACCATTTGACCCAGCAATCACATTACTGGGTATATACCCAAAGGAATATAAGTTGTTCTGTTATAAAGACATACACATATGTATGTTCATTGCCACACTATTCACAATAGCGAAGACATGGAGTCAACCTAAATGTCCATCAATGGTAGACTTGATAAAGAAAATGTGGTACATATACTCCATGGAATACTATGCAGCCATGAAAAAGAATGATCTCATGCCCTTCGCAGGAACATGGATGGAGCTGGAGACCATTATCCTTAGCAAACTAATGCAGAAACAGAAAACCAAGTACCACATGTTCTCACTTATAAGTGGGAGCTAAATGATGAGAACACATGAAGACATAGAGGGGCACGATACACACTGGGGCCTATCAGAGTGTAGACAGTGGGAGGAGGGAGAGGATCACGAAAAATAACTAATGGGTCCTAGACTTAATACCTAGGTGATGAAATATTCTGTACAACAAACCCCCATTACACAAGTTTACCTCTGTAACAAACCTGCACATGTACCCCACAACTTAAAAGTTAAATAAAAATAAATAAATGGAAGGATACTGTATGTATAGTGTATATAATAAACAACATTTATTATCCTATAGTTTCCTTATATATATTTATATATATATTTATTATCCTAGTGTGTGTATGTATACATATACTATATATGTGTATATATACATATATATACACACACATATGTACGTGTGTGTGTATATATGTGTATATATATAAAAATAAGTGTTGTTTAAGCCACTAAGTTTTGGGATGATTTTGTCACACAGCAAGGGATAACTGACACAGAGAAGAAAGAATAGACTGATTATCACGGAACTTTTCACTTGTCTAATTCTACATAGCTTCATTTTTTTTCTTTTTTTCTAGAGACAGGGTCTCATTATGTTGCTCAGGATGGACTTGAACTCCTGGAGTCAAGAGATTCTCCCACCTTAGTCTCCAGAGTAGCTGGGACTACAGGTATGTACCACCTCACCCAGTGATGACCTCACATCATAAGGATCTGAGTTTCTGCCAGCCCGAATCATCAAATGCCAGAGAAGTATTTTACTAACATAGCAGTAACAGCTCCAAAATTTGTACTCCCACTTACATAGTAGGGGGTGTCACTGGAAAGTGTCTGTTCTGCTAAGAACTACATTTTTTAGCTGTCCCCTTGTATCTTAGTGGCTTGAAACAACATTTATTATCCCATAGGTAAGGATTTAAAAATGCTTTTTGGGGCTGGGCGTGGTGGCTCATGCCTGTAATCCCAGCACTTTTGGAGGCTGAGATGGGTGGATCACAAGGTCAGGAGTTTGAGACCAGCCTGGCCAAGATGGCGAAACTCCAGCTCTACTAAAAATACAAAAATTAGCCGGGCACAGTGGTGGGCGCCTGTAATCCCAGCTACTTGGGAGGCTGAGGCAGGAGAATCGCTTGAACCCGGGAGGTGGAGGTTGCAGTGAGCCAAGATTGCACCACTGCACTCTAGCCTGGGTGACAGAGCAAGACTCTGTCTCAAAATAAATAAAATAAAATAAAATAAAATAAAATAAAATATAAAATAAATAAAATACACTTTGTGTCAGTGGAAAGTGAGCGGACATCCAGGCCAAAATGTTTGTGAAGTGCTATGCCTTCTCCATTCCCTCTCTTCCTGTTTTGTCAGCTGAACCAGAATGTTTTAAGGCCCTGGGGAAGGGCCTATGGAAGAGGTCTACTTCCCTGAATCTCTGTTTGGAGAAAAGTCCTCTTCTACTGACTAGGGATATCCACGTTGGAATGTGGTGTGACTGATAAATCAAATTATGTGGGTTAAATCACTGATGTTTGGCTTTATTTGTTACACCAGATACCACTACCAATCTAATAGGCTGTGGGCCTAAAGTATTAGATTTGGCCTAGCCTGGATCACTTCAGTCATTGTAGTATGAGGAATGGGATTTGATACCAGAAGAAGGGAGGTAGGTTGGCTGGGCTACTGCAATTAACCTTTACTTTACCTGTGACTTTTGCTTTAGAGTAATAAAACTTTTTGTTTCTACCCATAGATCAACAACAAACTGTTGTTTGTTCTATTAATAGTTGTCTACTGTATCACCAATAATATGTTTAGTTTTTTTTAAAAGCATGCCATTCTCTGATTGTGATGGATCAAGGAAAAAACCAGACACTTCCATAATCTTGTTTCAGACAAAAACAAGAACATTGTACAAACTATAAAAATGACCAAACATCGGCCGGGCATGGTGGCTCACGCCTGTAATCCCAGCACTTTGGGAGGCCAAGTCAGGCGGATCACAAGGTCAGAAGATCAAGACCATCCTGGCTAACACGGTGAAACCCTGTCTCTACTAAAAATACAAAAAATTAGCCAGGTGTGGTTGCGGGCGCCTGTAGTCCCAGCTACTTGGGAGGCTGAGGCAGGAGAATGGCGTGAACCTGGGAGGCGGAGCTTGCACTGAGCTGAGATTGTGCCATTGCACTCCAGCCTGGGTGACAGAGTGAGACTCTGTCTCAAAAAAAAAAAAAAAGACGAAATATCCATCTATCCTTGCTAATATGAATGGCTGCTGTTTCTTTATCAATTACAGCTTTAACCTCAGTTCATTCTTCCTGCCTTCTAGATCAAGATTATTAGAATAGAATTACCCTTGCTTACTCACAGCATCCAATCTAGAGAAACCACTCTAAAACTCTCCAAAATCACTTAACACAAGGCTAAAAAAAAATTTTTTTTTCGAGACAGAGTCTCGCTCTGTTGCCCAGGCTGGAGTGCAGTGGTGCAATCTTGGCTTATTGCAACCTCTGCCTCCCGGATTCAAGTGATCCTCCCACCTCAGCCTCCCAAGTAGCTGGGATTATAAGCATGTGCCTCCATGCTCGGCTAATTTTCGTATTTTTAGTAGAGATGGGGTTTCACCATGTTGGCCAAGGTGGTCTTGAACTCCTGACCTCAAGTGATCTGCCTGTCTCAGTCTCCCAAAGTGCTGGGATTATGGGTGTAAGCCACTGTGCCTGGCCAAGACTATATGCTATAATGACATCTTTCTAACACCTTCTTATGGAGACACCTCTTAGGGTACAGCCTACTTCATTGCAACCAGTCAATAAACCCAACTTTGTTTAACTATATGTGTTCCTGGTGTTTTTTGACTGGAAGGCAATGACTTGGATCATGCTGTTTCATCTCTATGTTTTTCTTACATTTGTTTGAAAACCCCTTCTATGCTATGCATTCAGATTACCTTCATCTCAGATCTATTATCAGTTGATCTAGTTCCAAGCAACCCAAATCAGTGCTGTACAAAATTATTGTCTGGGATTAGTGGTTGTCTAAAGTATTGGAGGACAGGAGGGGGTGAGGGAGACATGGGGAGTGACTGCTAATGGTTACAGGGTTTCTTTTTGGAGTTATGAAAATGTTCTAAATGTGAGTGATAGCTTCTCAACTCTGTGAATATACTAAAAAGCCATTGAATTGTACACTTTAAATGGGTGAATTTTATGGGATGTAAATGAAATCTCAGTAAAGCTGTTTAAAAAAAAAAAGTGTGGGCTGCCAACTGTCAGGAAGTGAGCATCCAGAAGCTAGACGTGTCCCAGCTGCCCAATTGCGTTTGCTGCATTGGCATCATTTGCTACAGGCATGAAGTTGGGTGCAGGCGGTTGTCTGAGCTCTGAGGCATGGACCACTGGACAGACTGACTGATAATGGTGGACTCCCACAGGCTCTGCCAATCATGCAGTCACCGCCGTGGAGCCCAACTCTGTTGGCGTTCTGGCCATGACTTTCAAGAATTTTTTTCCTTTTTGCGGGGTTTATGGTTAATATTTCTGTGGGGTTACATTTTTCCTGTAGATTACTTCTCCAAAGTCTGATGTTAATGTCCCGTGAAGACAGTGCCTTTTAGTGGCCATTATTGCAGTGGTCGGGCTTCACCTGGTGTTGGTAATTTATGTCTTCATAGTGTGGAAGGAGGGCTTGCCTCAGTGGTGGGAAAACAAAACTGAATAGAGCAGCTTTTCCTTTGGAGTGGCAAACGTGGGGGGTAGGCAGGTACCTAAAGGGTTTTTCTTTTTGTCTCTTGTTCACATTAAATGTGATTTACCTCCCACCCCCTGAAAGGTGGATGGGGAGGACAATTAAGTATTTACTGCAGCTAAGATTTTAGAAAAAATGAGGGTGGGAAGGGTGACATTTTTCAACCATCTGTTAAGTGCCAAGTGCTTTTTGTTAATGACATATTTTTGACTAAGGATCATGTTTGACTGATGTAATTTTTTTTTTTTTGAGACAGAGTCTCACTCTGTTGCCCAGGCTGAAGTGCAGTGGTGCAATCTCGGCTCACTGCAACCTCCGCCTCCCAGGTTCAAGCGATTCTTCTGCCTTAGCCTCCTGAGTAGCTGGGACTACAGGTGCGTGTCACCACTCCCGGCTAATTTTTTTTTTTTTTTGTATTTTTCAGTAGAGACAGGGTTTTGCCGTGTTGGCCAGGCTGGTCTAGAACTCCCAACCTCAGGTGATCTGCCTGCTTCAGCCTCCCAAACTGCTGGGATTACAGGTGTGAGCCACGGTTCCTGGCCTGGCTGATGTAAATATTAATGCCAAAATTGGAAGCTAAGATGAAAGTAACACTAATTAGTAGGAATAGAATTTATTTCATATTAAAATGTATTGTGGTGTAATTTTTTTGTTGTCGTTGTTGAGACAGAGTCTTGCTCTGTCGCCCAGGCTGGAGTGCAATGGCGCCATCTCGGCTCACTGCAACCTCCACCTCCCGGGTTCAAGTGATTCTTCTGCTTCAGCCTCCCGAGTAGCTGGGACTTCAGGCATGCACTACCATGCCCAGCTAATTTTTGTATTTTTTTTAGTAGAGATGGGGTTTCACCATATTGACCAGGCTGGTCTCAAACTCCTGGCCTCGTGATCCATCCACCTCAGCCTCCCAAAGTGCTGGGATTACAGGCGTGAGCCACCACACCCAGCCTGTGTTGTAATTTTTATGGCTTGGCTAAAGCAACAGTTTTCAGAGTGCACCCTCCTTGGTGCTACTCACAGAGATGTGATGTGCTGTTGCTGCTTTCTAACTCTGCCTACTTTGTGACCTCTTAAGACGATGAAGTTGATAAAGTAAACCAGTATCAGTGGCTAAGTCTAGAAGACCTAGAAAACATAGGAATAGGTCCTGAACCTATTGCTCTTGCGATTGCACTGCAGACATCAAGAAGCAGGTGGCTATTTCCACACATTGAGATCTATAATTCGCAATCCCGAAGATGATGGAAAAAATACCCCTTGGTGCATTGCAGAGATGCTACAAATCACCAAGCAAGCCGTGGGATTGGTTGTACCTTTAATTGAGAAAAAAAACTTGAGAAGAAGAGCAATAAAACTCACGAGGACATCATTGGTATCAGATCTCAAAACCACGGCTCTTTGGTTGAGGGAAACAATTTTTTAATGAGTAAATGTTCATCTCCAAACCAAAAAGTGAAGTAGACCGTATTCCCCAATGTAAATATTGGCAACCTAAGAAAGCTAGGAAATTTTACAAGACTTGAAACGAAAGTTAACTTTTCTTTTTTTCTTTTTTCTTTTTTTTTTTAAGACCCAGCTATCAGAGACTCTCTATGTCTTAGCAGGCTCGTGATAAAGGAAGTCAAATGACCAATCAAGTTTTTAGTGAAGAAATCCAGTCAGGCCAGGTGCAGTGGCTCACGCCTGTCATCCCAGCACTTTGAGGGGCCAAGGCTGGGGGATCACTTGAGGTCAGGAGTTTGAGACCAGCTTGACCAACATGGTGAAACACCTTCTCTACTAAAAATACAAAAATTAGCTGGGCATGGTGGTGCATGCCTGTAGTCCCAGCTACTTGGGAGGCTGAGGCAGAAGAATTGCTTGAACCCAGGAGGTGGAGATTGCAGTGTGCTGAGATTGGGCCACTGCCCTCCAGGCTGAGTGACAGACTGAGACTCCGTCTCGAAAAAACAAACAAACAACTATTTTAGTTTTGATGGCTTAACCATTCATTCCCTATGTCTTCATGGTTAATTGAAGGTTACTGACAGTAGACAAAAAATGTATTCTCATTTGACTCTAATTTTTCCCATATTCTACTTGAACAAATTTAAAATGTTCTGCTGCCTATACACCCCGAAATCTAGGAGTATTAAGACTAGTCAGTCATAAAATAAACCTGATACATCAGATGAATGCCAGCACCTATTCAATTTCATTTTGCTCTGTTTTCAGAAATGTCAGAATAAATATATATTGGTTACTGGACATTCTAGAAGGAAGTCTTCAAGTTTTAATTTTTTTCCAGTGTGAGCATGCCTCAACATTTTGCATAGACTGTCAGAACTATTGAAAATTTAGGCTGGGCAAGGTGGTTCATGCCTCTAATCCCAAGCACTTTGGGAGGCTGAGGTGGGTGGATTGCTTGGGCCCAGGAGTTGGAGACCACCCTGGGCAACGTGGGGAAACCCTGTCGCTACCAAAACTACAAAAAGTTAGCCAGCCATGGTGGTGTGCACCTGTAGTCCCAGCTACTCGGGAGGTTGAGGCAGGAGAATCGCTTATACCCAAGAGGCGGAGGTTGTAGTGAGCGGAGATTGCACTACTGCACTCCAACCTGGGAGACAGTGAGACCCTGTCTCAAAAAAGAAAAGAAAAGAAAATTGTGCTAAAACTGGTTTTATGACAATAACCATGACCACATAAACCAAGAGTCTCCTCTGTAACCCACACAATAAGAAAGTTGCCCCCTCTCCCTCTCCCCACGGTCTCCCTCTCCCCAAGGTCTCCCTCTCCCTCTCTTTCCACGGTCCCCCTCTGATGCCGAGCCGAAGCTGGACTGTGCTGCTGCCATCTCGGCTCACTGCAACCTCCCTGCCTGATTCTCCTGCCTCAGCCTGCCGAGTGCCTGCGGGCTGCCACGCCTGACTGGTTTTCCTATATTTTTGGTGGAGACGGGGTTTCGCTGTGTTGGCGGGGCTGGTCTCCAGCTCCTAACCGCGAGTGATCCGCCAGCCTCGGCCTCCCGAGGTGCCGGGATTGCAGACGGAGTCTCGTTCACTCAGTGCTCAATGGTGCCCAGGCTGGAGTGCAGTGGCGTGATCTCGGCTCCCTACAACCTCCACCTCCCAGCCGCCTGCCTTGGCCTCCCAAAGTGCCGAGATTGCAGCCTCTGCCCGGCCGCCACCCCGTCTGGGAAGTGAGGAGCGTCTCTGCCTGGCCGCCCATCGTCTGGGATGTGAGGAGCCCCTCTGCCCGGCTGCCCAGTCTGGAAAGTGAGGAGCGTCTCTGCCCAGCCGCCATCCCATCTAGGAAGTGAGGAGCGTCTCTGCCCGGCCGCCATCCCATCTAGGAAGTGAGGAGCGTCTCTGCCCGGCCGCCCATCGTCTGAGATGTGGGGAGCGCCTCTGCCCCACCGCCCCGTCTGGGATGTGAGGAGCACCTCTGCCCGGCCGCGACCCCGTCTGGGAGGTGAGGACCGTCTCTGCCCGGCCGCCCTGTCTGAGAAATGAGGAGACCCTCCGCCCGGCAGCCGCCCCGTCTGAGAAGTGAGGAGCCCCTCCACCCAGCAGCCGCCCCGTCAGGGAAGTGAGGAGCGTCTCCACCCGGCAGCCACCCTCTCCGGGAGGGAGGTGGGGGTCAGCCCCCCACCCTGCCAGCCGCCCCGTCCGGGAGGGAGGTGGGGGGGTCAGCCCCCCGCCCGGCCAGCCGCCCTGTCCGGGAGGTGAGGGGCGCCTCTGCCCGGCCACCCCTACTGGGAAGTGAGGAGCCCCTCTGCCCGGCCGCCACCCCGTCTGGGAGGTGTACCCAACAGCTCATTGAGAACGGGCCATGATGACAATGGCGGTTTTATGGAATAGAAAAGGGGGAAAGGTGGGGAAAAGATTGAGAAATCGGAAGGTTGCTGTGTCTGTGTAGAAAGAAGTAGACATGGGAGACTTTTCATTTTGTTCTGTACTAAGAAAAATTCTTATCCTGTTGACCTATGACCTTACCCCCAACCCTGTGCTCTCTGAAACATGTGCTGTGTCCACTCAGGGTTAAATGGATTAAGGGCGGTGCAAGATGTGCTTTGTTAAACAGATGCTTGAAGGCAGCATGCTCGTTAAGAGTCATCACCACTCCCTAATCTCAAGTACCCACGGACACAAACACTGCGGAAGGCCGCAGGGTCCTCTGCCTAGGAAAACCAGAGACCTTTGTTCACTTGTTTATCTGCTGACCTTCCCTCCACTATTGTCCTACGACCCTGCCAAATCCCCCTCTGCGAGAAACACCCAAGAATGATCAATAAAAAAAATAAATAAATAAAATAAAAAAAAGAAAGTTGCACAGCATATTCCAACAAATATCAGTTTGGTACCTTTAGAGCCTTACTTTGTTGTAGTGATTATCAGCTGAAAATTATGTCTGTTGTAACTTTGGTAAGCATTCCACTTTGGTTATTTATTAGTGGTATTTTTTTTTAAGTGTCAAGTGTCATATCTTGGGACTATTAAAATACCATGGTAAGTAAAAAAAAAAATATGATCTGAGAACTGGTACCTATCCACGACATAAGTGCAGAAACTGAGAGTAAGAGTTTGCATACTTTCAAAGCTACTCGACAGAGTTATTTCGTATACGCTAAAAAATAATAAGAAAAATCTGTACGTGTCTTTTCCATGTTTACATTTTAAAATTTCATTTTCCTAAGTATATTTTTGTGTATATTATAAAAGTAGTAGACTTCCAAGGACTAGGAGAACAACCTTAGATAGTAGAGAATCACCTAAACGACCTATATCTTCTTCAACAGCTTAAGCTATGTACTGCGCTAGAGCCTCCCTCAATGAGGAACTACAATGCCCAGAATTCCCCCAAAATGCGTGAGCGACGTCCATTTCACCCACCTCGCCGCGACCCACCCTGGGATATGTAGTGCGTGACTTCCGCAGTGCACGCTGCGCCTGCCGGGCATTTTTTCCTGGTTTGGGGGCAAGGTCTCATGGGAAAGGTCATGTTTCTCGAAGAAAGGTTCTAAACCCTGGGATATGAGGGTTGGGCGAGACATCTGAGCCTGTTGCGTTCCGTGTTGGTACCAGGAATAACCCTGACTTCTGAGCTTTCATAACCCCAGGATCCTCCAGAAAATTTGCGGCGCGCTGAGGGAAAACCTTGCTGGCAAGTCGGGACCGTGTGGCAGCGGCTATTTTTCTTTTCCCACCCAGCACGTTTTCGGGCTGGGGACATAGGGTTCAGTTGAGATACGGAGGCTCCCTTCGGGATATTGGGTTCTCTGAAGTGCAGATGGACTAGGGCAGGGCTGAGACCCCATTCATTCACTCATTTGTTCAGCTCTCCTTTATGCCCGGCGCAGAAGATACCCCTTAGGGTCCCAAGGCCCCTCCTGTAGTTAAGTTCCTTCCTTAAGGTCATTCAGCTGGGGCAAAGCTGGAGACTCGACACCTTTCTATGCTAACCATTGAGCTGCCTCCACTTTGAGCAGCTCAGTGGATGAATATAGTATCTTGAGGATACCTTTGATTTGTGCAGGGTTTTCTTGTGCAGGTGTGTGACCCAGGTCAGCTTAGGTCAGGATGCTGTACTGCTTGCCACAAAATAGCCTGTACTGTCGCGTGGTTTTTTCTTGTGAACAGACTGTTTGGCATAGCCGTAGAGAGGGGTCTGAGACATGCATTTAGTAATACAGCGCTGATTTGTTTGTGTAATGAAGCTGTTCAAGTGGAAAGAACTGAGTTGTAGTCCCTGCTTCACTAGTACTAGAAGAATTTTTTAAACCTTTTTGAACCTATTTTGCCTTATCTGTAAAATGGAAATAATATCAACCTGGAAGGTTAGCTGAGAGAATTTAATGAGATAATGTGTTTCAAACGTTCTTTGTAAATGGTAACATGTTGCAGAAATATTAGATTATATGGCTTTAGTCCCCACTTTTCTAACCATTACTTCTCAATTATAAATGTAAACATTTATAGCATATTTTTAAAACAAATTATTCTTTTTTCATAATTATCTTTAGTTCTTTTATTGTTTCAGCATGACTTGAAACATTACTTAATTTCTTAGTATTTCTTGATTGGTGCTTTAATTGTGTCGTTCATTGGTTAAAACCTATCCAAGGCCGGTAATGATTAAATTATATGACTTCTTTTATTTATTTATTTTCTAAAGAAAGGAATTATTTGAGCTCTTTAAGGGCACAAGAAAAAGGGGCAAGAAATTATCCTGAAAGCAAATAAACCAGAGACCATACTTCTGAAAAATTTAAAGAAAAGTATATATATATGTATGTATAAATATATATGGCTCTGAATTAATGCCTACACTTTTTAGAAACTTCGAAGGTGATTATTTATTTTAAACAATTTTCCTCTTTTTCGAAAAGACAGCTCTGAGTTTGTGGGCTTTTTTTTTCCTTTTATGGTAAATTTGAAAACTTTATGTAAATGTCAGATTTAAAGCACTTTTAAAATGGGGTGCAGAAAGAAGCCCCTTTTTCTGGACATTTATTTTTGGATCAAATTCTGCTATCTGGTTTAGACTAAGAAAAAGTCTTTAGTTAATGCAGAAAAAATGTATTACTTTAATTTGAATTTTGGAATCATTTTGATATTAATGATGTAAGCATAACCATGTTAAACCAATTCTTTTATAGAAGCTGTACATTGGCATGGGTTTACAGTCATTGTAATGGAAGCAAAATACATGAAGGAAAAACTGTTATTTGTATCCCTGCTTATTGCACCTGACGACTAGTTGCAGATGGTTTTGTTTACCTAAGAAAACTTGTGATATAAATGAAAAAAACACCTGTTTTCCTAGAGTCATTGGTTACAAATATGCTTCGTCTAAGAGCTATTTGTCCATTCTCCTGGAGAGTGTTTCAATTTCGACCCATCAGTTGTGAACCACTAATTATTCAGATGAATAAGTGTACAGATGAGGAGCAAATGTTTGATTTTATTGAAAGAAACAAAGCCATACTTTCAGAAAAGCAAGTGGGATGTGCATTTGATATGCTTTGGAAGCTTCAAAAGCAGAAGACCAGCCTGTTAAAAAATGCTGAGTATGTCAGAGACCATCCTCAATTTCTTACTCTTCATAATTTAGCTACAAATAAATTCAAATTAATGAATGACGATACCCTGGTGAATGTGTTATACGTCACACAACAGTAAGTAATTTACTTTTATATTTTGTGGAATGATTATATAGTTTACATTTTAATTTTCTAAAAATCTCTTTATTTTCATTTTATTTATTTTTTTTGAGGAGTCTCTGTCGCCCAGGCTGGAGTGCAGTGGCATGATCTCGGCTCACTGCAAGCTCTGCCTCCCAGGTTCACGCCATTCTCCTGCCTCAGCCTTCCGAGTCAATGGGACTACAGGCGCCTGCCACCACGCCTGGCTAATGTTTTTGTATTTTTAGTAGAGACGGGGTTTCACCATGTTAGCCAGGATGGTCTTGATCTCCTGACCTTGTGATCCGCATGCCTCGGCCTCCCAAAATGCTGGGATTACAGGCGTGAGCCACTGTGCCAGGTCTAAAAATCTCTTCAAAATGAAAAATAATTTTTTTCACCAGTAATTTTCCTGATAATCTAATTTTTTTGTTTTGTTTTGTTTTGTTTTGAGGCGGAGTCTTGCTCTGTCACCAGGCTGGAGTACAGTGGCACAATCTTGGCTCACTGCAACCTCCGCCTCCCAGGTTCAAGCAATTCTCCTTTAACAACTGTAATACTATTGTTAACTGTGGGCATTTGAAATTGGATTATTGTGGAGTTTTGTGAAAATGTGGTTGGCTGCAGATGAGGATATAGTAGGTAAGCAGTTAGATTTAAGATTAATGCCAGTCGGGTGTGGTGACTCACACTTGTAATCCCAGCACTTTGGGAGGCTGACGTGGGTGGATCACCTGAGGTCAGGAGTTCAAGACCAGCCTGGCCAACATGGTGAAACCCTGCCTCTACTAAAAATACAAAAATTAGCTGGGCATGATGGCAGGCACCTGGAATCCCAGCTATTCTGGAGGCTGAGGCAGGAGAATCTCTTGAATTCACGTGGTAGAGGTTGCAGTGAGCACAGATCATGCTACTCTACTCCATTCTGGGCGACAGAGCGAGACGCTGTCTCCAAAAAAAAAAAAAAAAAAAAAGTAATGCCTAATAACAATCAGCAATTAGTAAATTTTGTCTGTGATAACTTGTTTGCAATCTCGTTATTGTAATTAAATGGATGGCAGATATGTTTTCTAGGGGGTATTGGTACAATAGGTTGTTTCTCAATAATAGCCCTTAAAAGGAAAAAGAAATAAAATGATTTTGTAGATTCATTTATATTTGATAACAATGTTATACAAATTATGTGGATGGTTGATAGGTGTTACGTAAAAAAGGGCTTCCTTGGTGTCAATGGAAAAACTCAGAGATAAATGTTAAGAAATATTACATTCCAGTTTTGGGATTTGTGAAGAAAAAATGAAGAGAGCAAAGAAAAAAGGAAAAAAAATAAAAAGAAATATGTTGTTTGCAAGGAAATCCAGCCTTCAAAAGAACTGGGTTCCCTGAATGAAGACTTCAGCAGTTGTACAAGGGGGAAAAACAAAAAAGTTACACCTAATCTGTTTATTAGTCTCATTGATGAAAAAGAGCAGTTTTCTCACATGATGACCCAACCTTCAAGGGTTATTTAAATGGCTGTAAATATCAGCATTACGTAAGTTAGAGACGTGTAAGTTGTTTTTGTAAGAGAATTAGCATTTATAGGAAAGGGGCTTAGGGCTTATATTGGGGATTGATGTTAAACTGAAAAAGGATGATTCCATGTTTTTTGGTGGTCTTTCTCAGGTTACAAAGTTGTTTTCTCTGAGGTACTTGAAGGGGATGCTTAAAGTTATGAGAATAAGGTGATTGATGACTATTAGCTTTTTAATTTTTTTACAAACATTTTCTTATAAAAATATTTTATTTATTTATTTATGAGGTGGAGTCTCACTCTGTCACCGAGGCTGGAGTGCAGTGGTGCAGTCTCGGCTCTCTGCAACCTCTACCTCCAGGGTTCAAGCAATTCTCCTGCCGTAGCCTCCTGAGTAGCTGGGATTAAAGGCACATGCCACCACGCCCAGCTAATTTTTGTATTTTTAGTAGAGACGGGGTTTCACCATGTTGCCCAGGCTGGTCTCGAACTCCTGACCTTAAGTGATCCGCCCGCCTCAGCCTCCTAAAGTGCTGGGATTACAGGTGTGAGCCACCATGCCTGATCAAAAGTATTTAAATCAGAACAAAGACATATTATATGTACTTTTAACATAAATATATTGTTGAACATTATCAATGGTCAGTAGCATGGGTATTGAAATAAGCAGATAAAAGGGTGAGAGGGCATGGGATAAAGTATAGATGTTTATTAGGCTGTACCAAAAAATCAGAATATTGAAATAAGAGTGGACCAGAAATAAGGACTGCCTATATAAGAGGAAAATAACTTGAGTTTCACTTTTGCATTATAATTCGTATTGCATATGTTTTTAATGATTTTAAAATGATTATGTATGGAGGATTCTTTCTTTTTTATTAAGGTTTGCTGGTGAGGCCCATGACCCGCTAGTTGAAGCACTAGTTACAGAAGCATGGAGAAGGCTAGAAAGGCAAGTACCCTGGGTTCATCTTGAAGGTCAGGGTTATTCTTTTCAGGGTTAACAGAGTGAAATCTTGAAGGAAAAGAACAGGGAACTGATGCCTGTCAAGCTTCACTGAAAAAAATGTATTTAAACTCAGTTTAGTTTTAAAGTTTTTGATTGTGTAATGTGTTGTTGTTGTTTTTTTTTTTTGAGATGGAGTCTCACTCTGTCGCCCAGGCTGGAGTGCAGTGGCGTGGTCTCAGTTCACTGCAACCTCTGCCTCCTGGGTTCAAGCAGTTCTCTGCCTCAGCCTCCTAAGTAGCTGGGATTATAGGCACCCACCATGACGCAGGGCTAATTGTTTGTATTTTTAGTAGAGATGGGGTTTCACCATCTTGGCCAGGCTGGTCTTGAACTCCTGACCTCGTGATCCACCTGCCTCAGCCTCCCAGAGTACTGGGATTATAGGCGTGAGCCACCGCTCCCAGCCATGTCTTTTCTTTTTTCTTTTCTTTTCTTTCTTTCTTTTTTTTCTCTCTTTTTCTGTCTCCTTTTTTTTTTTTTTTTTTTAATGGACAGGGTCTTGACATGTTGCCCAGGCTGGTTTTGAACTCTTGGGCTCAAGCAATACTTCCTCCTTGGCCTCACAAAGTGCTGGGGTTATATGCATGAGCCACCATGCCTGGCTGTGTATTCTTTAAGAGAGAAAAGAAAGTATTTCATATTTTTCCTCTTTAAGAGTGGGGAATAGTATACTTTTCCACACATGTAATTAGTTGAAATATAAATAAGATAGAGTCACAGCTATTCATGAACTAGCCTTTTTGAATCTTCTTTTCTAGAAGAATACTTCAGAAAGGAAAGATGCTTGATTAATTGGCTATCAATAAAAACCTAGAAGTGCAGGAGCCAGGAAAGGAGAAAAAAAGAGACCCTAGTTTAGTAGGGAGGAAGGCCATTTAACACTGTTTAGGAGCATCTGTAGCTACTTGTCTGTTACTCCGTTTTTATGGAGAGGCAATGACCAGAGCTTATAGGTGACTTAGAAGCTTTTTAAAGAAAGTGAGTTTCAGGTCCACTGCTGTGGACAGTATTAATTCAGATATATTTCCTATATTGTACACAGCTCTATTTTCAGCATGTTGCCTTACTTGATAATCATTCAGAAAAATGGGAAATCTTGTGAGTACAGAGAAATTTATTCTCTAATTATATATCAGAAGCTCTTTATTTATAAAAGGGCTGAGATAATAGCAGACTCATTTTGGGAAATCTTCATCTATTTCTGAAAACTTTGTATTTTTTAATCTAGGAACTCTGGATGATTATAGTCTATTGTTAGTGGAATAAGGCAAATGTTAGGGAGGAAAGAAAAAAATCAGGGTGAGGAAGAGATAGGAGGATATTAAAAACTACAGAGCAACTCTCCCTCTAAATCAAATAGAAACCAGACAGGAAAGTCTTGACTAAGATGAAGGAGAAACAACAGGCTATTTATTTGTAGACAGAGAGGAGCGACCACTCTGATTTTTAAAATATTTTTAACATATTGCCTCTTAAAGCTTAAACTATAATAAATACTTATATATTGGTAAACTCTGTAGGCCTTTATTACATGGGCTGGATTAAATTAAGGGACAGAACAGTTCTCCAGATTTAGAAATTCTGTATTAATCTACTAAGTTGTGATTTTAAGTTAATCTTATTAGCTAAACCCATCTGTCTTCTTTTATACTCTCTACCTATAACTATATTGAGGGTAAGCAGAGTGATCTTATTCCTTTTGCTAACAGTACAAATTATCTATTTACTGGATCTTTGGGGTTAGATTTGTTGATAATAGGTCACAACATTTTATTTCTCTTCAAAGCAAGGATACGTTATGTGTATTATGCAGCTTGAACAAATCACTTGTAAAATAGATGGTCTTTTGTGTTGTACAATTACTGTATTAATTAAATTACATGTATGATTGTATTTTATAGTGAATCAAGCATTTCTTTTAAATTTTTCTTTATTTCAAAATAACTCAGAAGTACAATGATCTTGCTAAAATATGTATAAACTTATGTTTTTTTTGTTTTTTTTTTGAGACAGAGTCTCGCTCTGTTGCCCAGGCGGGAGCGTAGTGGTGTGATCTCAGCTCACTGCAAGCTCCGCCTCCTGGGTTCAAGTGATTGTCCTGCCTCAACCTCCCAAGTAGCTGGGACTACAGGCACCTGCCACCACACCTAGCTAATTTTTGTATTTTTAGTAGAGACAGGGTTTCACCATATTGGCCAGGCTGGTCTCAAACTCCTGACCTCGTGATCAGGAGGCCCACCTTGGCCTCCCAAAGTGCTGGGATTACAGGTGTGAGCCACTGTGCCCAGCCTGTTTTATAAATATAATTTGTAATGATTTAAATGGGGTAGATTATTCTGGATTAGTACTATATGATGAATCATGGCAAGGATAATTAACATGTATTTGAAATCCATATATATTTTTTTCTTTTGGGATAGGGTCTGGCTCTGTTACCCAGGGTGGAGTACAGTGGTACAACCAGGGCTCACTGCAGCCTCAGACTTCGAGGCTCAAGCCATCGTCCTATCTCAGCCTCCCAAGTTTCTGAGACCACAGGTGGATGCCACCACGCCCAGCTAATTTTTATATTTTTAGTAGAGATGGGATTTCGCCATGTTGCCAGGTTGGTCTTGAACTCCTGGGCTCAAGGAATCCTCCTACCTTGGCCTCCCAAGAAGTCCAAATTTTTTTAAAAAAACTTTTTATTATAGAATATTTTTAACATTTACAAAAGGAGAAAGAGTAGTACAATGAATTCCCATGTACCCATCCTCCAGCTTCAACAATTGTCAACACATAGCCAGTCTTGTTTTATCTATATCCCCTCCCACTCTCAGTATACTTCAGTATATTTTAAATAATATCATTTCATCTTTAAATACCTCAGTATGTTTCTCTAAGGACTTTTTAAAAATATAGAACCAGCTGGGCATGGTGGCACACGCTTGTAGTTTCAGCTACTCAGAAGGCTGAGGTGGCACAGCAAAGGATACAATCAACAAAGTGAAGCGAGAGTACACAGAAGGGTAGAAAATATTGGCAAACTACCCATCTGACAAGGGATTAATAACCAGAATATATAAGGAGCTCAAACAACTCTAATTAGGAAAAAGTCTAATAATCCAATCAAAAAATGGGCAAAAGATTTGAGTAGAGATTTCTCAAAAGACCCGTGCAAATGGCAAACAGGCATATGAAAAGGTGCAACATCAGAAAAATGCAAATCAAAACTACAATGAGACATCATCTCACCACAGTTAAAATGGCTTATATCCAAAAGACATGCCATAACAAATGCTGGCAAGGATGTGGAGAAAAGGGAACCCTGCACACTGTTTTTGGGAATGTAAATTAGTATAAGTTCTATGGAGAACAGTTTGGAGGTTCCCCCAAAAACTAAAAATTGAGCTAGCATGTGATCCAGTAATCCCACTGCCTGGGTATATACCCCAAAGACAGGAAATCAATATATTGAAGAGATATCTGTACTCTTACGTTTATTGCAGCACTGTATACAATAGCTAAGATTTGAAAGCAACGTAAGTGTCCATCAACAGATGAATGGATAAAGAAAATGTGGTGGCTGGGCGCGGTGGCTCACGCCTGTAATCCCAGCACTTTGGGAGGCCGAGGCGGGCGGATCATGAGGTCAGGAGATTGAGACCATCCTGGCTAACAAGGTGAAACTCCGTCTCTACTAAAAATACAAAAAATTAGTTGGGTGTGGTGGCGGGCGCCTATAGTCCCAGCTACTCGTGAGGCTGAAGCAGGAGAATGGCGTGAACTCGGGAGGCGGAGCTTACAGTGAGCCGAGATCGCGCCACTGCACTCCAGCCTGGGTGACAGAGCGAGACTCCCTCTCAAAAAAAAAAAGACAAAAAAAAAAAAAAAAAAAAAAAAAGCCGGGTGTGGTGGCTCACGCCTATAATCCCAGCAGGAGGCCGAGGCGGGCTGATTACCTGAGGTCAGGAGTTCGAGACCAGCCTCAACATGGAGAAACCCTGTCTCTACTAAAAATACAAAATTAGCTGGGCGTGGTGGTGCATGCCTGTAATCCCAGCTACTCGGGAGGCTGAGGCAGGAGAATTGTTTGAACCTGGGAGGCGGAGGTTGCAGTGAACCGAGATCGCGCCATTGCACTCCAGCCTGGGGCAACAAGAGCGAAACTCCGTCTCAAAAAAAAAAAAAAAGAAAATAAAAATGTGGTATATATACACAATGGGGTAATATTCAGCCGTAAAAAAAAATGATATCCTGTCATTTGCAACATGGGTGGAACTGGAGATTATTATGTTAAGTGAAATAAGCCAGGCACAGAAAGATAAACGTCGCATGCTTTCACTCATTTGTGGGAGCTAAAAATCAAAACAATTGAACTAATGGACGTAGAGAGCAGAACGATGGTTACCAGAGGCTGGGAAGGGTAACGGGCGATTGTGGGGGAGGTGGGGATGGTTAATGGGTAAAAAAAAAAAAATAAAATGAATAAGACCTACTATTTGACAGCACAACAGGGTGACTATAGTCAATAATAACTTAATTATACATTTTAAAGTAACTTAGAACGTAATTGGATTGTTTGTAACTCAAAGGATAAATGCCTGAGGGAATGGATACTCCATTTTTCATGATGTGTTTATTTTGCGTTGCATGCTTGTATCAAAATATCTCATGTACCCCATAAATATATGTACCTACTATGTACCCACAAAAAAATTTTTTTTAAAATTTTAATAAAAATGCTGAGGTTGGAGGATCACTTGAGCCTAGATGTTCAAGTCCAGCCTGGGCAACATAGTGAGACACTGTGTCTTAAAAACATAATACAGTTGATAAAGTTAAATTTAAAATTTCGATATTACCTAGTACCTTGTCTGTGTTCAAATTTTGTTGATTGTCTTATAAAGGTCTTTTTATAGGCAGTTTATTTAAATCAGTTTCTGAGTAAGGTTCACAATTACTGTGTCTCTTAAATTTTTTTGTTTCTTTTTAAGTTAACTTTACAGAAAAATAATGTATAAAAATTATACTAGTCATAAGCATACAGCATGATGAATTTTAATATACTGATCACTGCTATGTAACAGCACCAAGATAAGGAAACAACATCATTAGTTCTTTTCATGTTCTCTTCTAGTCCTCTCACCCAAAAAGGATCTTGACCTCTAACACCATAAATTGTTTCTATAGAAATGGAATCCTATAGTATGTACCCTTATAATTTAGTTTGCTCAGTATGTTTTAAGGATTTATCCATTATGTTGTATGATTCCATAATTTTATTCTATTGTATGAGTATGTGCAGTTTATCCATTGTACTCTTGATGGACATTCGGGTTTTTTGCAGGGTTTTGCTATTACATATGTGTTGCTGTGAATTTTCTTATGCTTGTTTGTTAGTGAATTCAAAGTCATAAAATCTATAACAGTTCCTCTTTCCTCTCTTTTGTCTTGCCATTTTCTTGTGGAAGAAATTGGATCATTTCTCCTATTAAAAAAATTCATAGCACTGTTGTAGTAGCAGCCATTATATTTGTTAATATGCAACCTTGAGTCAAAATTGTTCTGTCATCTAAAAAAATTAAGTAAATCATTCAAATAATTTTTAGTGATTTTCCCCCTTTCAAAACCTTTCTACAGTATCTGACTTTTTAACTGTTGCCATGTTACTTTTATAATAATAACATTTTAGAAAAAAAATTTTATGTAATTTACTATTTTGATTGCTTTTAATTTTATAACTATGTATTATGTGTTTTAAGTGAAAGTAAATACTAATGTTCTCCTTTGTATATTTCCTTTAATAGGTTTGATATTAAACTGCTCTCAGAATTTTCCTCTTGCCTAGCAGATCAGCATTTGTATTTTAGTCCATTAATGGGAAAAATAGCTGATATTGTTCATAGGAACTTGGAAACCACACAGGACTTAAGGTAAATTTATTTAGGGAATCTTGTGTTGTGGTGGAAAGATCCTGGGCTTTGGATGTGGATGCAGTCAGGTTTGCTACTCTTAGTTTATGTGACTTAAGGGTAATTTACTTAAGCTCTTGGAAGTTCGTTATCCTCACCTGCAAAAGAGTGATAGTAATAGCTACTTTGAAATATTGCTGTGGGGATTAGACATAAGGTACATAAAGTGTAATACAATATTGTTGAGGTCTGTGGAGGATCTGAGTTTTTACCTATTTGCAAGCTAAGTTTGCCTGCCACATTTTCCTACGTGTGCCGTAGGAAGGCCTGAGACTCCGAGGTCAGAGACAGAGGACTTTGTTTTTTATAGCAATAGCAGTAGCAGAGTACCAGAATTTTCTTGTGTTGATTCCCTGAGCTCTCGTTCCCATAATGGGTTGTGATCCAGGAGAGGAGCTCTGAGCTTAGGAAACCTGAATCTTTTATAATAAAGCATGCCTACTCTGCTCCAACAGGAGACATTATCTCTATTCTCCTAGGCTGTTTGCTATGCAAACATCCTTGAAAAGATAGTTCTGAACAAAGGCAGTCAGAAACCCACTGAAAATGGCCTCTGAATAAGTATCTAGAACATAGAAGTTTCTCAGTAATGGATAGTAGATATTATTATTATATCATGAAGTAAACCCAAGAAGTATTTAAATTAAGTATGAATTCACTGGCCAGGCATGGTGGATCACACCTGTAATCCCAGCACTTTGGGAGGCCGAAGTGGGTGGATCACTTGATGTCAGGAGTTCGAGACCAGCCTGGCCAACATGGCAAAAATCCCATCTCTACAAAAAATACGAAATTAGCTGGGCATGGTGGCAGGCGCCTGTAATCCCAGCTGCTCGGGAGGCTGAGGCACGGGAATTACTTGAACCTGGGAGGTGGAGGTTGCAGTGAGCTGAGATTGTGCCACTGCACTCTAGCCTGGGCAACAGAGCAAGACTCTGTCTCAAAACAACAATAACAAAAAACAAAAAAAAACCAGCAACAAAACTTGAAACAACAACAACAAAATCCAAAAAAACCAAAAAATAAATTAATAAATAATTAATTTACAATAAATTAATAAATAATTTATAATAAATTAATAAATAATTGATTTACAATAAATTAATAAATAATTTATAATAAATAATTTACTATAAATTAATAATTAATTTACAATAAATAATTTACTATAAATTAATAATTTACTATAAATCAATAAATAATTTACTATAAATCAATAATTTACTATAAATCAATAATTAATTTACTATAAATCAATAAATAATTTACTATAAATCAATAAATAATTTACTATAAATCAATAATTAATTTACTATAAATCAATAATTAATTAATTTACTATAAATCAATAATTTACTATAAATTAATAACCAATTTACTATAAATTAATAACCAATTTACTATAAATTAATAACTAATTTACTATAAATTAATAACTAATTTACAATAAATTAATAAATAAATAATTTATAATAAATCGATTTATAATAGATCAATAAATAAATTTATAATAGATTAATTAATTTATAATAGATTAATAATTAATTTATAATAGATTAATAATTAATTTATAATAGATTAATAATTTATAATGGATTAATTTATAATTAATTTATAAACAAATTCACACATTTTACATACAATTATGTCTTTTTTATTCTTTCCATCTGGGAGTACTTTCTTTTCAGTTTCATAAAGGAGAGTTAATAATTACATTTGGTGAATGTCAAGGAACTATTAATTTGAAACTAACATTTAAGGAGTTTCTCTGGTTTTCATACCAGTGGTTTGAGGGTTTGTTTTGTTTTTAACATAAGATTACTTACTGTCAATGCTAACCTTCATAATCCAGTACTATGATTGTCTTTGGCGTTTCAGATACAGCTTTTTCTCTCATATTTACAAAGTGATTAGCACTTTGGTAAAATTAAATTATAGTAGTTTCCTGCTTTTCTTGCCCCACTCCACCCTACTTCCCTGCCTTTTTTTTTTTTTCTTTTGAGATGGAGTCTCCCTCTGTTTCCCTGACTGGAGTGCAATGATGCAACCTCTGCCTCCTGGGTTCAAGCGATTTTCCTGCCTCAGCCTCCTGAGTAGCTGGGATTACAGGTGCTCGCCACCACGTCCAGCTAATTTTTGTATTTTTAGTGGAGATGGGGTTTCACCATGTTGCCAGGCTGGTCTCGAACTCTTGACCACAAGTGATCTGCCCACCTCGGCCTCCCAAAGTTCTGGGATTACAGGCATGAGCCACCATGCCCAGCCCCCTGCCTTTTTTTAAAAAAAAAATACACTTATGTGGCTGGGTGCAGTGGCTCATGCCTGTAATCCCAGCACTTTGGGAGGCTGAGGTGGGAGGATTGCTTAAGCCCAGGAGTTTGAGACCAGCCCTGGCAACATAGCAAGACTCTGTTTCTACAAAAAAAAAAAAAAAAAAAAAAAGAATTGATCATTCTTAATTGATGTAAAAATCTTTGCATCTTTTTTCTTTTTCAGTTCCTTGTCTGTCTTGATGGTCAACATATCTTCTTTAATATCACGACATTTTCAACAACAACTGGTGAACAAAACAGAACTTCTTTTTGACACCATAGATTCTTCTGAGGTCAACGTTGCAAAAAGCATAGCAAAGTTTCTTCGAAATGTTAGATATCGTTATCAACCACTATTAGAAAGATGTAATAACGTATTTTTAAGTAATGTGGACCACCTTGATTTGGATTCCATCAGTAAAATACTTAGTGTATACAAATTTCTACAATTTAATAGTTTTGAATTTATTATAATGGCTAAAAAGAAGCTAACTGAAATGATTCCTCTGTGTAATCATCCTGCTAGCTTTGTAAAATTGTTTGTAGCATTGGGACCCATTGCAGGACCTGAAGAAAAGAAACAGTAAGTTCAGTTTAAAATGCATTACTTTTTTTGTTGTGAATACGTGGAGCCTTCAAGCTTAGGTCTCCTTGCAGCTCTGGAAGGTACAAATATCACCCTATTAGGTTGTGGAAGGGAAAATAATCTCTTATGCTCTGCTCCTTGATTCTTTTTCTGATTATTCTAATTTACATCTCAAACTCTTAGTCTGTTGCTGTGTTCTGAAAGGTAAACCTCTGATACTGGGCCAACATGAAAAAAAATGAGGGGAAACGCCATGTGTTTTTATTCTCCCTTTCGTGCTACGTGACTGGATTTACACACATAAGACTCCCCCACCCAGTGTAAGTCTGTGGAATGTTTAGAATTATAGTAGTCATAGCAGAGGGCCATTTTATGCTTTGCTCTCTTCATCACAATAATCATCAAAGCATTTATTATGCACTGGGCATATGTTCCCATGTCAGGTTTGAGCAAATTTTGTGTGGTGCCTCTCATTTAGGAATTTCCAGTTTTGCTAGATATTGATGTAGGTAGTAATATTTGAAATATAATGATGAGCAAATATTAAATTAACATACAAATACGGTTAATAGATAAGAGTTTCTCTTCCTAGGCCATGTGACTGGATTTATACTAGACATAAACTTCCCCCACCCAGCATAATTGTATGAAATATTTAGAATTACAAGCTGGGCACGGTGTTGCACGCCTTTAATCCCATCACTTTGGGAGGCCGAGGCAGGTGGATCCCTGGATCCCAGGAATTTGAGACCAGCCTAGGCAAGATGATGAAACCTTGTCTGTACAAAAAAATACAAAATTAGCCAGATGTGGTGGTGCCCACCTAGAGTCCCAGCTACTCATGAGGATCACCTGAGCCCAAGGAGGTTGAGCCTGCAGTGAACTGACATTGCTCCATTGAATTCCAGCCTGGGCACAGAATGAAACCTTGTCTCAAAAGAAAAAATAAAAGAAAAAAATAAGAATTTTATATAATAGTCCTAACACATAAGTATGATTAGTAGATTCACTTAAGCAGGGGTTCCAAGACTTGCACAATAGGGGAATCTGTATCATTACTCTGTTAGGGAAAACTTTACGGAGAAAGTTTTATTTTTTAAGAGTACTTTGTGGCTGGGCGCGGTGGATCATGCCTGTAATCCCAGCACTTTGGGAGGCCAAGGCAGGTGGATCACCTGATGTCGGGAGTTCAAGACCACCCAGACCAACATGGAGGAACCCCGTCTCTACTAAAAATACAAGATAAGTCAGGCATGATGGCAGTGCCTGTAGTCCCAGCTACTCGGGAGGCTGAGGCAGGAGAATCGCTTGAACCCGGGAGGTGCAGGTTGCAGTAAGCCAAGATCGCGCCATTACACTCCAGCCTGGGCAACAAGAGCGAAACTCTGACTCAAAAAAAAAAAAAAAAGTACTTTGAATTATATGAAAAAATTTAAGAGCACATCTTAAGACTATATCAAGGTGGAAACAAGGTGATTATTAAAAAAAACTATTGGGGCCCAGCACGGTGGTTCACACCTGTAATCTCAGCACTTTGGGAGGCCAATGCTGGTAGATCACTTGAAGTCGGGAGTTTGAGACCAGCCTGGCCAACATGGTGAAACCCCGACTCTACTAAAAATACAAAAAAAAAGGGCCGGGTGTGGTGGCTCATGCCTGTTATCCCAGCACCTTGGGAGGCTGAGGCAGTTGGATCACTTGAGGTCAGGAGTTCGAGACCAGCCTGGCCAACATGGTGAAACCCCGTTTCTAGTAAAAATATAAAAAATTAGCCGGGCATGGTGGTGGACACCTGTAATCTCAGCTACTTGGGAGGCTGAGGCAGGAGAATCGCTTGAACCTGGGAGACTGAGGTTGCAGTGAGCCAGGATTGCGCCATTGCACTCCAGCCTGGGCACCAGGAGCGAAACTCTGTCTCAAAAAACAAAAAAATACAAAAAATAATTAGCCGGGAGTGATGGCAGGTGCAATGGTGGGCATCTCTAATCCCAGCTACTCTGGAGGCTGAGGCAGGAGAATCGCTTGAACCTGGGAGGCGGAGGTTGCAGTGAGCTATCATGCCCCTGCACTCCAGCCTGGGCAACAGAGTGAGACTCCATCTCAAAACAGACGAAGAAACACACACACGAACAAACTTTATTGGAACCATTTTTTGTCACCAAGTACTGTTAAAATCTCAGTGCTAAAGCAATAAAACAGTTGGGTTTGACTGAGTCTGTCTTCAAGGAATTTATATTGCAATTGAGAGGATAGATATAATTGAAATATGTAAATACTGTAACAACATAGTTTATGAAGAAACAATAAAATTAGTGATATGGATAGTGCTGTGAGCAGACAGAAGTGAGAGAAAAATATAGACTGAAGTGGTTGGGAAAAGTTTGTGGAGAAACTGGGTTTGAAACCTTTGAAAAGGTTAGTGGAAAGAATGGCATGGAGTTATCCAGTGTGAATAGACAATTAGTTTATCCTATCCTCAGATGTCACGTTTCGAGGTTGCTTTCTAAATGATTCTAAAAAACACACGTATCATGGTACTTAACATTACTGCACTACTTTGGATAGTTCAAATGACAACTAATCATAGTCAAAATGGACCAGCTTTGTTAATTTTCAGTTTATACTGTTATATCAAGTGCTTAGTATATGAGATTTCTGATAATATGCAGGTTTATTGACTCCTAGATGTTCCTATTCAGTTTTAAAACATTTGGGAAATTGTCAGAATATCAACTGTTCATTTCTTAGCTCTCTAGTATTGAATAATTTCACTGAATCATAGTATTTTATAACCATTATAACCTTGTATTATTTGAAAATCTTAAAATATCTTTCACCTGTATTTTTCAAACAGTTTAAGATTGGATTATAGTGAGGCCTGAATTTCATTGAAGAAGACAATATATTTTTCTTTATTCAGTAATATTTTATATTCGAGTAATGTGGGGAGAACACTAGAGTTATATATTGGATTCAGTTTTTGTTTATATATTTTTTTTCCTATTTGTTACCCAAGAACTGTTATTTAAAAAAAATTGCAAGCTAATTTTCAGTCTTTCAACCAAAAACTTTTTTTTTGCTTCTAGACTTAAATCAACTATGTTATTGATGTCAGAGGACCTAACTGGTGAGCAAGCCCTGGCAGTGTTGGGAGCAATGGGAGATATGGAAAGCAGAAATTCATGTCTGATTAAAAGGTATCTTTTCTGAAATTTACGACGTTAAGTTTGTTGTCATTCACAAGCACCTATTTTTTCCTAAGGAAAAATGGTTTTCTTCTTTAATCTACCAGTTGTTTTGAAGAAATAAGGAATTAATGCTTAAGCCACTGTTTATGTTCTACTTTGTTTTTCTTTTCTTTTTTTTTTTGTTTTTTTGAGACGGAGTCTCACTCTGTTGCCCAGGCTGGAGTGCAGTGGCACTATCTCTGCTTACTGCAACCTCTGCTTCCCTGGTTCAAGTGATTCTCTTGCCTCAGCCTCCTGAGTAGCTGGGACTACAGGCGCCCACCACCATGCCCCAGCTAATTTTTTTTGTTTGTTTGTTTGTTTGTTTTTTGAGACAGAGTCTTGCTCTGTTGCCCAGGCTTGAGTGCAGTGGTGCCATCTCGGCTCACTGCAACCTCTGCCGCAGACGGGTTCAAGCGATTCTCCTGTCTCAGCCTCCTGAGTAGCCTGGAATACAGGCGTCTGCCACCACGCCTGGCTAATTTTTGTATTTTTAGTAGAAGCGGGGTTTCACTGTGTTGGCCAGGCTGGTCTGGAGCTCCTGACCTCAAGTGATCCACCCACCTCAACCTCCCAGAGTGCTGGGATTACAGGCCTGAGCCACCGCACCCAGCCCTCCAGGCTGGTCTTGAACTCCTGACCTCAAGTGATCCGCTCACTTCGGCATCCCAAAGTGTTGAGCCACTGTGCCTGGCCGTTTTTTTTTTTTTTTTTTTTTTTTTTGAGACAGGGTATGGCTCTGTTGCTGAGGCTAGAGTGCAGTGGTGCCATCACAACTCACTGCACCCTCCACCTCCCAGGCTCAATTGATCCTCCCATCTCAGCCTCCTGAGTACCTGGGACTACAGGCACGTGTCGCCATGCCCACTAATTTTTGTATTTTTTGTAGAGATGGTGTTTTGCCATGTTACCCAGGCTGGTCTCCAACTCCTGGGCTCAAGGAATCCATCCGCCTCAGCCTCCCAAAGTGCTGGTTTGTTTTTCAAAGTAGAAATGACAATTGTTTATAGCTTTTTCATTTTATTTGTGCTATTACACTCAAGCAGAGCATCATAACCTTGTAAAATAGAGAGCATAAAGACCCTCCTTTTATTTTTTTCTTTTCTTTTTGTTTTCTTACTTTTCTTTCTTAGTTTTAAAATTTTTTGTAGAGATAGGGTCTTACTATTTTGCCCAGTCTGATCTTGAACTCCTGGGCTCAAGCAATTCTCCCAAAATTACCACCAAGGCTGTAATTTTCAAAAGGAAAGTTTCTGCAGCACAGTCAATGTCTATATGAACTTGAATTGTCTCACACCACAATGTTACCTTGAAGTCATACTGCCATTTGTTGGCTTTTTGGTAACTTGAGATTTCAGAAGAAAAAATATATACTTATATTTTTACATATGCTTAATTGTACATGCCTAATTTTTCATGACCTATTGTATGTTCCTTTATTTTAATATTTCTTTGTCCCATTTTTTTCCAACTTACTGCCTCTTAGCATTTCCCTTTGCTTTTAAGCATCTTCATTTGAGGGCCAGTGGATTTACGGAAGAAAATTAAATTAGTTTTGCTAATTATTGGTAACTCTTGGTAAAGATTTTGTTATGGGGAGGATGTGGAAGTTGATGCTGTGTGAGATTTGTTTAATTGAGGAAGAAAAACTATGCTTTTCTCTTCTTGTACTATCGATAAGTGAATGTTATTTCATTCACACTTAATTGATTGCTTTTACTTCATTCTGTTTTAGTTGTTTACATTTCTAGAGCCACCTTGAGACATTTATTCAAGAATAGAGAATCTCATTTCATTCATTGCCGTTTCTCCAGCACAGAACAGAGTGTCTGGTAGCACCATAGTAAATGTGTAATAAATGAATGAACTGGTTATAATATATGCTCTATCCTTTTTAGAGTTACTTCAGTTCTGCATAAACATTTGGATAGCTATAAACCATTAGAGTTGTTGAAGATAACTCAAGAATTGACTTTTCTGCATTTCCAAAGGAAGGAGTTTTTTGCAAAACTTAGAGAATTACTGCTTAGGTAAGATTAAAATAGAAATTTTGTTTAGTGTTTCATTTTCTAGCCACAATAATTGTTTTGTTTAACTATGTACAGTGGTGCTAGAAGTTATGGAGGCAAAATTGTGAAGCTTATTAGTAAAAATGTTAAGACACTTTATCTCCCTCCGTGGCCATTCTGCCAGTGCCCATGCTGGGTATATTTTGAAACGGAAATGAGGCCAGCAGGGTGATGAGTTCCCTAGGGGAGGAATGGCAATAAACTGATGAATAGCAAAGCCATTCTCCTTTCCTGCAAAATGGAGTCACCATGAAAAATTGGGACTGCTGACGAAAGTTAAACTCCATTTGGGAGCATTCATATTTAGGGCCTTTCTGTCTTGCATTCATGCCTATTTTAAGGCTTATTAAATTTTTGAGAATAAGACATAATGGTTATGTTGGGGAAAAAGTGTTTTATTTTCTTTTCCTCTTTTTTTTTTTGAGATGGAGTCTCACTTTGTTGCCCAGGCTGGAGTGCAGTGGAGCAATCTTGGCTCACTGCAACCTCCGCCTCCCCAGTTCAAGCAATTCTCCTGCCTCAGCCTCCCGAGTAGCTGGGAATACAGGCGCATACCACCACACCCTGTTAATTTTTGTAATTTTAGTAGAGATGGGATTTCACTGTATTGGTCAGGCTGGTTTCGAACTCCTGACCTCAGGTGATCCACCTGCCTCAGCCTCCCAAAGTGTTGGGATTACAGATGTGAGCCACCATGCCCGGCGAAAAAGTGTTTTCATGTAGAATTTTCCCTTTATAATTTAAAATCACCTTATTTTCTACAGATGTATCTTTTTTTTTTTAGAGACAGGGTCTCACTCTGTCCCCTGGGCTGGAGTGCAGTGGTGCAATCATAGCTCACGGCAGCCAATCATAACTTGCTGTAGCCTCGAAGTCCTGGGCTGAAGTGATCCTCCTGCCTCAGCCTCCCAAGTAGTAGTGCTACCAAACTTGGCTAATTTTTTTTTTTTGTAGAGATGGGGGTCTCACTTTGTTGCCCAAGCTGGAGTGCAGTGGCATGATCATAGCTTACCACATCTTCAAACTCACGGGCTCAAGCAATCCTACCACCTCAGCCTCCTGAGTAGCTGGTTTTACAGGCTTGAACCAGCATGCCCATCTAGTTTGATTTCTTACTGTTATTTATTTATTTTTTTTGAGATGGAGTCTCGCTCTGTTGCCCAGGCTGGAGTGCAGTGGCACGATCTCAGCTCACTGCAAGCTCTGCCACCCGGGTTCACGCCATTCTCCTGCCTCAGCCTCCTGAGCAGCTGGGACTACAGGTGCCCGCCGCCACACCCGGCTAATTTTTTGTGTTTTTTTTTTAGTAGAGATGGGGTTTCACTGTGTTAGCCAGGATGGTCTCGATCTTCTGACCTCGTGGTCTGCCCGCCTCAGCCTCCCAAAGTGCCGGGATTACAGGCGTGAGCCACTGCGCCTGGCCTGATTTCTTACTGTGATTTCTGAAAGACCAAGCATATAGTTGAAAATGATTTTTATTATAATAAAGTGATATGCCATTATGGTTAAAAAGGTTTTGAACTGAGTAATATGAAATAACATGTTATCAGATGAGAATTTAGCGTATTAGGATGTTATAAGAAAGTTTATCTTTTTCTTGAAAAATAACTTTCTTCTTAAGATGGTAAGATGATAAGATGCTTATTGTTTCTTCACCCTTTCCATATTTAGTCTAGAATTTCACATAGACTACCTCTCAATTATGAATTTTATGTTCTAAATTAGAAATTATACACTAGCCCAGGCATGATTTATGTCTGCACAGTGGGTTTGGTTTTTTTTTTTTTTTTTTTGCATGCTTTTAAAAAATTTTCTATATTTTTATGTTTTTATTTATTTTTATTTTTGTATTTGTTGTTTTTTGAGATGCAGTCTCGCCCTGTCACCCAGGCTGCAGTAGAGCATGATCTCGGCTCACTGCAACCTCCGCCTCCCAGGTTCAAGCGATTTTCCTGTCAGCCTCCCAAGTAGCTGAGATTACAGGCATGAGGCACCATGCCTGGCTAATTTTTGTATTTTTGGTAGAGACTAGGTTTCACCATGTTGGCCAGGCTTATCTTGAACTCCTGACCTCAAGTGATCTGCCTGCTTTGGCCTCCGAAAGTGCTGGGATTACAAGCATGAGCCACTGCACCTGGCCTATGTTTTATGTTTTTAAGAAATATTTCAGTAGCTTTTGGGGTACAAGTTGTTTTTTGTTACATGGATGAATTGTATAGTGGTGAATTCTGAGATTTTAAGTGCACCTATCACCTGAGTAATGTACTTAGTACCTAATGTGTTGTTTTTTTGTCCCTAGCTCGCCTACCAACCTCTCTTTTCTGAGTCTCTAACGTCCATTATATATCACTCTGTATGCCTTTGCGTACTCATAGCTTAGCTCCCACTTGTAAGTGAAAGTATACAATTTTTTATTTTCCCCTCCTGTGTTACTTCACTTAGAATAATGGCCTTCAGCTCCACCCAAGTTGCTGAAAAGACATTATTTTGTTCCTTTTAATGGCTGATTAAAGGTGTATTAAATATACACCATGATATCCATGGTGTATATTTACCACATTTTCTTTATGCACTTATTAGTCAATGGGCATTTAGGTTGGTTAACATCTTTGCAATTGTCAATTGTGCTGCTGTAAACATACATTGCACAGTGTTTTTTAAAAAAATTAAATTATTCAGTACTGATGAATACTTCTAGGTATGTTAACAGAAAAATAAGAGCAGGAGTGGGAGCATCAAAGAAGATTTCATTTTCCTGTAATGTTTTGTTGCTTTTATGAAAAGACTTGAAGCACATACGATAATGTTAAAGCTTATTAAATTCTGAGTAAGGAGAGCCTTTATGTATCTCTGTAGTTTAAAATTATATCAAAAGTGTTTGAGTTACTAACATTTGAAAGTTTGGTGTTGTTATGTAAAAATCATAGGCACTTCATGTTTCAGAATTACCTTCTTCCACTTCAGTGCAGATAATCTGAAGTAGATATTAGAAGGAATGTAGTCTATTTGAACTAATAATTTACATAAATTCTTATGTAAATAGGTCCTAGGTCCTGAAACAGCTCAAAGAACCCAGAGTTTTCATGTACTGGAATAATGTCTGTTGTTGTTTTTTAACTTATTGAAATATAATCTACATAAAATATACATATGCCTTCCTCATTACCCTGTCCTCACCTCCAAGATTAACTATCTCTATTTGTAACTGCATGGATTGGTTTTGCCTTTATACTTTATATAAATGGAATCATTAGTATGATTTCCTTTATTTTTTGAGATAGGGGCTCATTCGTTTTCCCAGGCTGGAGTACAGTGGCGTGATCTCGGCTCACTGCAACCTCAAGTGACCTCAGGTGACCCTCCTGCCTCAGCCTCCTAAGTAGCTGGGACTACAGGCACGTGCTACCACACCCAGCTACTTTTTGTATTTTTAGTAGAGATGGGGTTTTGCCATGTTGCCCAGGCTGGTCCCAAACTCCTGTGCTCAAGTAATCTGCCTGCCTTGGCCTCCCGAAGTGCTGGGGTTACAGGCATGAGCCACTGCGCCTGGTCAGTGTGATTTCTTTTGTGTCAGGCTTCTTTTGCTCAATACTAAGTTTATGAGATTTGTTTATGCTTTTGTCGTATAGTATTCTCTTGTAAGAATATAACAAAATTTATTTATTTATTCTATTGTTGATGGATATTCGATTTATTTCCAGTTTTTGGTTATTATCAGCAGTACTGTTTATGAACAAATTCATGTATATTTTTTAGTGAACATACATATTCATTTCTGTGTGCCAGCGAGTGTAATCATTGGTTCATAGGGTATGCATGTCCTCATCTTCAGTAGATGCTGCTGAACATTTTCTAAAGTGGTTTTACCAGTCCCTACTCCCACTAACAGAATGTACACATTCCTATTGCTCCATATCCGTGCCAACACTTGAAATTTTTTTACTTTTTTTCCCCTATAACCCAGGACAGTGCTCATGCTTTTTAACTTGAGCTGTTCTGGTGGGTATGTTGTGGTATTATAAATAAATATACGCAAATATGTAAGCTTTGACAATTGAGGAGGTATCACAAGGAAAAACACCAAGTGGAGGTTGGAGAAATTGTATCTGTTGGGGGTTTATTTGTAGAAAAGTATCTCAAGATTGGTAGCTCCACAATGATGCAGCTTTTTGAAGGCTTTCATTTCTTAATATAAAATAGTGTATTAATTTTTTGTGGTTATAAGAATAAAATATGCAGTACTAACTAAGTGCCTGGTTGTGTCAGGCACTGGGCCAAATATATAAAAATCATTTTGAAAATTTTGGAAAACAGAAAAAAGTATATTTGAGAGGCTGAGGCAGGAGGATCATTTGAGGCCAGGAATTCAAGACCGGTGTGTTCAACATAGCAAGCCTCCGTCTCTACAAAAAACTAAAGAATTAGCAGGGTGTAGTAGTTCATGCCTGTAGTCCTAGCTACTCAGGAGGCTGAGGCGGGAGGATCACTTGAGCCCAGGACCTCAAGCTTACAGTGAAGTATGATCATGCCACAGCACTCCAGCCTGGGCTATAGAGTAAGACCCTATCTCTAAAAAAGAAAAGAAAGGAAAAAAATATAAAGAAGAAAATAAAAATTATTCATAAACTCATTCATCCACTGTCAACAATATAGTTTATTTCCTTGTTGTATACTGCATATATGTATTTTTTTTCCTAGTTGACCATACAATTTTGTTTGTTTTTGGCCATTTTACCTTGTACATCATTAAGAACTACATCATTAAGAACTTTTTGTAAATCTTTTATAATGGCTGGTTAATACCCATCATGTGACTGTACCATAATTCACTTATTACTATTCCCCCTCATTATTTAGATTGTTTTCACATTTTAGCCATGTAAAAAATATGATAAGGCATGGTGGTGTGCACCTGTATCCCAGCTACACCCAGCTATGTTTGGGAAGCCGAGGCAGGAGGATCACTTGAGCCCAAGAGTTGGAGATCAGCCTGGGAAACATCGTAAGACTCCCTCTTAAAAGAAAAAAAAAGATGAATAACAACACACATCTTTTACCTGGATTTTATATTAGTTTATTAGGTTAGTTTCCCAGACAGGGATTGACCATGTCAAATGATAAAATTAAAATACTTTTAAAGTTTTCAAAGCCGTACTGCTAAATTACTTTCCAGGAAGTTACACCAACTTTTTAAGTTTACCAATAGTGAATGAGAATGCCTGTATCAGTACACCCTTGCTAACACTGAGTATTAATATTACGATTATTTTAGTATGCTAATTTAAATATTTTAAATGGCCGGGCATAGTGGCTCATGCTTGTAATCCCAGGACTTTGGGAGACTGAGCTGGGAGGATTGTTTGAGCCCAGGAGTTCAAGACCAGCCTGGGCAATAAAGCAAGACCCTGTCTCAACAACAAAAAACAAAAAATTAGCTGGGCATGGTGGCATGTACCTATATCCCCAGTGTGTAGAGAGGCTGAGGCAGGAGGAGTACTTGAGCCCAGGAGGTCAAGGCTGCAATGAGCTATATTATGCCACTGCCCTCTAGCCTGGGCAACAGAGTGAGACCCTGTCTCCAGAAAAAAATTAATTTAAAAAATATTTTAAAAGTAACTCAATGTATTTATTTATTTATTTTTATTTTTTATTTTTTTTTTGAGATGGAGTTTCGCTCTTGTTGCCCAGGCTGGAGTGCAGTGGCACAATCTTGGCTCACCGCAACCTCCGCCTCCCAGGTTCAAGCGATTCTCCTGCCTCAGCCGCCCGAGTAGCTGGGATTACAGCGCATTACATGCGCCACCCCACCTGGCTAACTTTTTTGTATTTTTAGTAGAGACGGGGTTTTTCCATGTTGGTTAGGCTGGTCTCGAACTCCCGACCTCAGGTAATCCGCCCACCTCGGCCTCCCAAAGGGCTGGGATTACAGGCGTGAGCCACCACGTCCAGCTATTTATTTAATTTTTTGAAATGGAGTCTCGCTCTGTCGGCCAGGCTGGAGTGCAGTGGTGCGATCTCGGCTCACTGCAAGCTCCGCCTCCCGGGTTCACGCCATTCTCCTGTCTCAGCCTCCTGAGTAGCTGGGACTACAGGCGCCCACCACCACGCCTGGCTAATTTTTTTTTTGTATTTTTAGTAGAGACGGTGTTTCACCATGTTAGCCAGAATGGTCTCGATCTCCTGACCTCGTGATCTGCCCGCCTTGGCCTCCCAAAGTGCTGGGATTACAGGAGTGAGCTACCGCGCCCAGTCTCAATTTTGTTTTAATTTAGATTGTATTATTCCTTCCACTACTTCTATACCTAAAGTTTTTTTTTTTTTTTTTGAGGCGGAGTCTTGCTCTGTCACCCAGGCTGTAGTGCAGTGGCGTGATCTCGGCTCACTGCAACCTCCGCCTCCCGGGTTCAAGCGATTCTCATGCCTTAGCCTCCCCAGTAGCTAGGATTACAGGCATGTGCCACCACGCCCGGCTAATTTTTTGTATTTTCAGTAGAGATGGGGTTTCATTATGTTGGCCAGGCTGGTCTCGAACTTCTGAGCTCAAGCTATCCCCTGCCTTGGCCTCTCAAAATGCTGGAATTAAAGGTGTGAGCCACCATGCCCGGCCCCAGTTTTTCAATTTTTTTTTTTTTTTTTTAACAATTATTGTCCTGGTGGTGGGACTCTTGCCATGGGGATTTGGGAATGAAGTAGAGAATGGGGTCAACTATGTCCTGTTTCTTTTGTTGTTGTTTGTTTATTCATTTGTTTTAAATGTTGGACTGTGTATCGGAAACAAAAAAGGAACCAATTTTATTACGTGATCACTGTATGCCAGGGCCTGACAGGTCATATCAGAAATTGAACCCAAGTTCTTTCTTCAGCGACAGCACTGGAAACATTGTTCTGACATGGACCTTTTGTTTCCCTGGGACTGTGGTTTTATTTTTGAATAAAAAATTTTGGCCTGTGCTTCAGAACAGGTCTTCCTGTTTTATTCCTTTATTCCTTCCACTATTTCTATACTTAAAGATTTTTTTTTCTTTTCTTTTCTTTTTTTCTTTTTTTTTTTTTTTGAGACGGAGGGCATCAGGAAGTCTTAGGCTTTCCTGAATAATCCTTTATGGACCTGTCATCTTTGAATTTATCTAACTCTTTTTTTTTTTTAATGAGATGGAGTCTTCCTCTGTCGCCCAGGCTGGAGTGCAGTGGCACGATCTTGGATCACTGCAACCTCCACCTCCCTGGTTCAAGAGATTCCTCCTGAGTAGCTGGGATTACAGGTGCACATCACCATGCCTGGCTAAGCTAATTTTTTTGTGTTTTTAGTAGAGACAGCATTTCACCATGTTGGCCAGACTGGTCTCGAACCCCTGTCCTCGGCCTCCCAAAGTGCTGGGATTACAGACATGAGCCACCGTGCCTGGCCTGTCTAATTCTTCTTAAATTAACTTGTATTATGCCCACCTGTGATGTTACATATATTGGCTTTTGTCCTAGTTACTAGTTCATAACTTCTATAGCTCTTACTATAGCCTTTTGTTAACAATGTTGGGTATGTTAGGCCTCTGGAAACAGAATCTCTCTCCTGCCCCAAAGCAGGACTCTAATCTCCCTCCACCTTTCTGATCATGGGTCTTAAGACGCTCCCCTGAGAGATCCCACCCTACACCCTGTGTGAGGAATTGTTGATGTCACGAAGCTCATAAAAACCCAAGAAGACTGGGTTTGGACTGCTTCCAGATAGCCGAACACGTGGAGGTTCCTGGAGGGTGGCATGGTCAGGGAGGGCATGGAAGCTCTGCACCCCTTCCCACATACCTCACCCTACTGTCCCTTCATCTGCATTCTTTATAATATCATTTATAATAAACCTGTAAACATAAACAACTGCTTCCCTGAGTTCTGTGAATCACTCCAGCAAATTAATCAAACCCAAAGAGGAGGTCGTGGGAAACCCAGCTTGAAGCCGGTTGCTCAGAAGTTCTGGATGCCTACTTTTGCAACTGGAGTCTGGGGTTTTTGTGGGAGAGGTTAGTCTTAGAGACCAAGTTCCCAGCCTGTGGGATCTGACACTGTCCCCAGGTAGATTGCGTCAGAACTGAATTGGACACCCAGCTGGTGTCCGCTGCTTGGAAGAACTCCCACACATTTGGTCACAGAAGTCTTCTGTGGTTGATGATTGTTGTGGTTTGAGATTAGAGGAGAAACATAGTTTGAAAGAGGTTTTTTTGAATCATCATCTTACCTACTAATTGTAGTACTCATATGTATTCATATTTTAATACATATATATTTTGGGTTTGTTGCTGATGTATTTTATTCTTTTCGTTTTTCATTTCGCAGTTATTTGAAAAATAGTTTCATACCAACTGAGGTGTCTGTTCTGGTCCGTGCTATTTCCCTGCTCCCTTCTCCTCACTTGGACGAAGTGGGGATATCCCGAATTGAAGCCGTTTTACCACAGTGTGACCTAAATAACCTGAGTAGTTTTGCCACATCTGTTTTAAGATGGATTCAGCATGATCACATGTATTTGGATAATATGACTGCGAAACAACTGAAACTACTTCAAAAATTAGATCACTATGGTCGTCAGAGACTACAACACAGCAACAGTTTGGATCTGTTACGGAAGGAACTTAAATCTCTCAAAGGAAACACGTTTCCTGAGTCACTTCTTGAAGAAATGATTGCTACTTTACAGCATTTCATGGATGATATTAATTATATAAATGTTGGGGAGATTGCATCTTTTATTTCTAGTACTGATTACCTCAGTACTTTGCTACTTGATAGGATAGCCTCAGTGGTTGTTCAGCAGATTGAAAAGGTGAAATTTAAATGGTAGACATTAATTTTATAGAGTTGTCAACTTCTGCAAGCATAATTTTTATCATAGGCACTTTGAGAACTTGGATTGGAATTTGAGGTTTAAAAATTAAATAAATTCTGGGTCAGATGTGGTAGCTCAAGCCTGTAATTCCAGCGGTTGGGAGGCTGAGGTGGGAGGATTGGTTGAGCCCAGGAATTAAGGCTCAGTGAGCTACGATTGCACCACTGCACTCCAGCCTAGGTGACAGAGTGAGACCCTGTCTCTTAAGAAAAACAAAGAAAACTCTGGTTTCTGTTTCAGCGATTTGTTGTTCCTCTCCTTAAAGTCACTTTCTTATTCCGGCATTGTAGATTTGGAAAGATCAGCAATCATTCTTTGGTTCATTACAGTATTAAGATTAGTAATCAATTCTTTGAGGATACTCATATTAGGACAGTGGAGTATGAATGATTTTTGGTTTTACTTTTTCTTATTTCTATAATCATGTGGTATTATTTTTACCATTTAAAAGCAATTATATTCAAAAGTGTGAGATAAGCTTGAAAACTGAGAAAATTATAAGGTATCCGTTGGCAACTGTATTCTTAAATTGTCATTGGATCTTGCAGATTTATTTCTGGGACTTACTTGTAAAATGCCGCTTTATGGATTATGTGAGAAGCAGCTCACTTACAAAATCACTATCATAAATATATCAGGGCAAGGCCTTTATTTAAAAGACAGTGTTTCTCACAAATGAAAATAAAAAGTTTGTCTTAACTTGCTTAGTATAGTGCCTGGAAGTCATTAAGTATTGGATGAATAAGTGAAAAATGAAATAAAAAAGCAAATGAAAGAAAAATAAATGCTAGTGGTTATAATTTAAGAAACTTCTTTAATTATATTATGATTATTCTATAAAATGTACTGATTATCATGGAAATTGCTGATACTGTTTCCTATTCAATTTAGTGACTAATGAATTCTGAAACAGAATTTATTTACTTATTTTAAGTTTAAATAAAGACAGGGTCTCACTATGTTGCCCTGACTAATCTCGAACTCCTAGCATCAAGCAATCCTCCCACCTCAGCCATCCAAAGTGTTGGGATGACAGGCATGAGCCACCACTCCCAGCCAGAACAGAATTTTACACCTAACAAAATAAATTTGTAAATTATCTGATTTACTTCTTTTTTGTTACATTAACACTTTTGGGGTTATTAATAATGTTGGTGGGGTTAAATAAATTATAGCAGGATGGAAAAATTAATAAGCAGGGTGATACATTTATTATTTAACTGTAGCGATGATAGGAAAAGATTTCTCCTAAAAAATAATTAGGTTAAAATTTTGTCTTATTTTCCTAAAGTTTAAACTATAAATTTTTTTTCTTTTTATACAGATCCATCCTTTTACAATCCCTGCTATTATTCGTCCATTCAGCGTATTGAACTATGATCCACCTCAAAGGGATGAATTTTTGGGAACTTGCGTGCAACATCTTAATTCTTACTTAGGTAGGTATATTGTTTGGTAATACATTGAGTGAATAAGTCAGAGGATACTTGTTGCTGCTGAGCTAGGAGATGTCCCTCATTTAAAGGGTAGCCATAATAGCCATGAATTATCTACCTAAAAAAAGGTTTTTTGTTTGTTTGTTTGTTTTTGAGACAGAGTCTTGCTCTGTCGCCCAGGCTGGAGTGTAGTGGCGCGATCTTGGCTCATTGCAACCTCTGTCTCCTGGGTTCAAGTGATTCTCCTGCCTCAGTCACCCCAGTAGCTTGGACTATAAGCATGTGCCACCACACCCGGCTAATTTTTTGCATTTTTAGTACAGACAGGGTTTCACCATGTTGGCCAGGGTGGTCAGGAACTCCTGACCTCAGGTGATCCACCCGCCAAGGCTTCCCAAAGTGTTGGGATTACAGGTGTGAGCCACTGCGCCCGGCCCTATAAAAACTTTGTATCCATTTTAATTATGAAAAATGTCAAACTTGTATAAAGAATTAAACAAAGAACACATATATACTCACCGTGTAGATTCAATAATGTTAACATTTTACAGTGTTTGCCTTATCCGTTTGTTTCTCTGACTCTCTTATTTTTTTTCTGAGCCATTTCAAAGTTGTAGGCATTGTGACCCTCCATCCCTAATTACTTTAGCATACATCTCCTAAGAATAATGACATTCTTCTGTACCACCACAATACTGTTGCCACACCTAAGAAACTTAATCATAGTCCCCTAATATCTAAAACACAGTTCATGTTTCAGTCTCCCTAAGTGTTACCAAAATACATTTTAGAGTAGTTGTTTTGCACCCAGTATTCACTCATTGTGTTTGGTTGTTATCTCTTCAGTCTCTTATAGTTTAGAATTTTGTTTCCTTTTTTTCTTTTCTTGGCATTGACTTGGTTTTTTTTTTCCTTAACTTTTTGTTATCCAGGTTTTCAAATATACAGAAAAATTGAACAATACAACAAACATCTGTATGATAATAAACTGTAGCTCCACAGTCGTGATTGAGTATTAACATTTGCCACATTTGCTCTGTGTATGTGCACAAGCGCGTATGCGTATGATGAACCTTCCAGTTGTCAGCTCTATGTACTTCAGGTTATAAGGACGTTCTCCTATGTAACTACAATACTGGTATCATTACCAGTACCAAAGAAAATGAACAAGTACCATCTACTACCTAGTCCGTAATCAAATTTTCCTGAGTCACCAAATTATCTTTTATAACTTTTTTTTTTGAGACAGAGTTTTGCTCTTGTTGCCCAGGCTGGAGTGTAATGGCGCAATCTCGGCTCACTGCAACCTCCGCCTCCCAGGTTCAAGTGATTCTCCTGCCTCAGTCTCCCGAGTAGCTGGGATTACAGGCATGCGCCACTACACCCAGCTAATTTTGTATTTTTAGTAGAGACGGGGTTTCTCCATGTTGGTCAGGCTGGTCTCGAACTCCCGACTTTAGGTGATCCACCCACCTCAGCCTCCCAAAGTGCTGGGATTACAGACGTGAGCCATCATGCCTGGCTATAACTTTTTTTTAAACAACTAGCATTGAGTAGTTATGTCTTTTCCTCCATCTTTTTTGCTTGATATTTATTTTTATAAAATGATTGGCCATTTATTATAAATTGTGCCACATTCTGGATTTGTCTGATTGTTTTCCTTTAACTTGCTTCTCCATCTCCTGCATTTGTAGTAAACTAGAAATTAGGTATAGATGCTTGGTTAGGTTCAGATTAAACATTTGCAGCAAAAATAACTTGTATGTAGTGCTGTGTACCTTATATTTAGATCACATCTGGAGGCACATAATGTCTGATTGTTTCTGTCTATTTAGATTTTGGTTTTTTTTTGAGATGGAGTCTTGCCAGATTGTTTTTTAAAAGTAAAAAAATTAAGGTTTCTTAAGAACCTTAATAGATGTTTGTGAATTGTTTGAAGGGTTGCTGCTCTTATGCTGATTATTTTGCATCTCTTAAAAAGGTCTTTAAAAAAATTATCTTTTAAATTTAGAGATAGGGTCTTGCTACGTTGCCCAGGCTGATATCAAATGCCTGGGCTCAAGCGGTCCTCCCACCTTGGCCTTCAAAGTGCTGGAATTACAGGCATGTGCCACCACACCTGGCCAGAAAAGTCTTTTGGAAATATTTCAGTACTAGAAAAAAGTAGAATAGAAATAGTCCTTCATGCTGTTAGCCTTAGAAGCAATATGTGAGGACAGCAGAGACAGGAAATTACTTTTTCTTTTTCCTTTTCCTTTTTATTTTGGGTCCTGAGTTGTGTTTGGAACAGTTTGACCTTGAAGGATTAGAGCTTTATGAGACTTTTCTTCTCAGAGTCACACTATGTACTTGTCAGTATGATATAGAAGCTTTAGAGGAGAAATGCTCAGTAACCGTTCCTTTTCAGTCAACACTTTCCATTTACTTACTGTCAGGTATTCTTCTAGGCACTGGAGATACAGGAGAGAGTAAAAACAGATAAACTACCATGATCGAGTTTACTTTCTGTTAGGGGGAGATTGACATAAACAATAAACAAGGCTCTAAGGTCAGATGGTGATAAGTACCTTCAAGAACATTAGAGCAGGGTAAGTGTGTAGGCTGGAGCATCATGGTAAGTGTGAGATGGAGTGCTATTTTGGATAAGGGATTCAGGGACTGCCTCTCTGAGGAGATGTCATTTAACCATGGATTAAATGAATTGAGAGAGTGATGCATGTCAAGAGATAGGGAATAGAGTCCCAGGATGAAAGAAGGGGAACTGGAAAGGGCCCTCAGGTGAGAGCATGTTTGTTTTTTTCCAGGAACAGTGGATTCAGTGTGGCAGGAGTAGATGAGGGAGACCGAGTTGGTAGGAGATAAAGTTGGAGAGACAGCCAGAGACTGGTTTCCTCAGATCTTTTTGCTCTGCCTGGAGAGTAAGAATTACCCAGTTATCTACCAAGCAACAGATACTGAGAGCTTCCATATCCAGCATAACATGTTAGGCTCTACATTAGGGATTTATATAGATCTTTAGACCTCTGGTGAAGCTGGTATGAAACAAGTATAAATATATTAATTGTGTCTGCATCATGCTAATGGACTTTGCTACATTTTTGTGGCATCTGTGGGCCAGACAGCATCTAACCATGTCTGATACTACTGTGTCACAGCCTACAACGTGAGGCTGGGATATGTATATGTATATGTGTATATGAATGTGTTGCATGTATGGTATACATTTATACCCCTTTTTAGTAACACAACTATATGTAGAAAGATGAGACTTTACATTGAGACTTAGACTGTATTCTCCTGGTTGTTCAGTCATGTGTCGACAACCAGAAGGAAATGAAAGTGCATCTCTTCCCAGGTTCTCCAAATAGAGTCTTAGAAATTAGAAAATTTTGTTGCTAAAGAGTATAAGGAAAGAAAGATTGAGAAGTACAGCTTTGAGTTTTTAAAACTTAATCAGAGAAAGTTTTAAAAATTCCTAGGGAACTTTATAAGTAAAATTTTAAATAACTAATGGAGTAATAATTTTCATTGTTTTGAGTAAAGACGAATTTTGACAGATTAGTTTTGCTGGTAGAAATCATCACTATTAACTTCATTTATGATCTGGTCTTTCTTTATTAAATAAACTTAGAAAAAATTGAAAAGGAAAGATTTAATGTTGTCTCTTCTGTCCTTAGTAAGAATACCTATGCCAGTCAGGCATTTTAGGTGACCCTTTCCGCCACATTAGAAATGTCTCTTGGATGAGGCAAATCAGGTAAATAGTTGAAGCCTTATACTGTGGGGCATCTGCCATGCTGCTGGGTGACAAGTAAAGGAGGAGGTGCTAGGCAAGACCTCAGCCTCAAACATGTGTACACTCTGCTTGGAGATCTGAGATTCCCAGAGAGCAGCATAGTATAATAATCCAGGCTCCAGAGCTGGACATTCTGGGTTAAACCCTACTCTCCGCTGCCAACTCTGATCTTGGGCAAGTCATTTAACCTCTCTGCTTCCTAATGCTTATTTATAAGGTGGAGACAATTGTTTCTACTGATATAAGATATAAGTGAGTTAATATATCTAAAGTGTTTAGAATGGTATGTAACATATTCTGAACACTATTGTATTATTATCATCAACACTGGGATCACTTCTTTTTACATGCACCACTGTCCTTTTGTTTTGGATTCTTTTTCCAAGGCTATTTTTAAAACTTCTTACTAAAGTGTAATAACAAATGTTCGTATAACTTTAGTATAATACTGTGAATTTATTCAAATTGAATCACCTAGGGAATCAGTACTGAGATCAAGACACAGAGTATTATCACAGTACCCTTCTCCTCTTGTCCCCTTTTCCTACTTGGCCCCCACCCAAAGGTAACCACTTAACCATTATCCTGTCTTGTAACAGTGTAGATTAGTTTTGTCAAGGCTGTGTATCTTTTTTTTTAAAACCTGGCTTTGCCTGAATAAATTATAAGTGTATATATAAGTGAGGCAGCTATACCTTTAAAAAAATCTTAATTTTCTTTTAGGTATATTGGATCCTTTTATATTAGTGTTTCTTGGTTTCTCTTTGGCCACACTTGAATATTTTCCAGAAGATCTGCTAAAGGCAATTTTTAACATCAAATTCTTAGCTAGATTGGATTCTCAACTTGAAAGTATGTATCTATCTTTTAATTTATTTAATTATCTGTTGTACTTTATATCCAAGTCTCAGGTCTATCTGTACTGAAGAATTTTAATGTTAATAACTTTTTTCTGTTTCTAATAGTATTCATGCTTATTGTAGAAATTTGGAAAACACAGGAATAAAATAGAAAATAAAAAATTACCCATCTTACTAACAAGTAAAACTACCACTTTTAATGTTTTGGAGTATTTCTTTTCTGTCTTTCTCCTTCTCCTATGTGAATGTTTATATATCTGTGTTTTTTTGTTTTGTTTTGAGACAGGGTCTCACTCTGTTGCCCAGGCTGGAGTGCAGTGGTGCAGTCATAGCTCACTGAAGCCTTGGACTCCAGGATCAAGTGATCCTCCCACCTCAGCCTTCCAAGTAGCTGGGACCACAGGCGTGTGTCACCATGCCCAGCTAATTTTTTTTTTTTTAAGAGCTGGGATCTCACTGTATTGCCCAGGCTGGTCTCAAAATCTTGAGCTCAAGTGATTCTCCCTCCTTGGCCTCCCAGATGCTGACATTATAGGTGTGAGCCCCCACACCCAGCCTGTATTTAATTTTAATTTGTTAAATTTTTTATTTTTATATTTTGAGACAGAGTTTTGCTATGTTCCCCAGGCTGGTCTCTAACTCCTGGCCTCAAGTGATCCTCTTGCCTTGGCCTCCCAAAGTGTTGGGATTACAGGCATGAGCCACTGTACCCAGTCCCTATATGAATTTTATTTTATTTTACATTTCTTTCTTTTTCTTTTTCTTTTTTTTTTGAGATGGAGTCTTGCTCTGTTTCCCAGGCTGGAGTGCAGTGGCTCAATCTTAGCTCACTGCAACCTCCGCCTTCCCATTTCAAGTGATTGATCCTCCTGCTTCAGCCTCTCGAGTAGTGGGGATTATAAGTATGTGCCACCATGCCCGGCTAATTTTTCTGTTTTCAGTAGAGACGAGGTTTCACCATGTTGGCCAGGTTGGTGTTGAACTCCTGACCTCAAGTGATCTGCCCACCTTGGCTCACAAAGTGGTAGGATTACAGGCATGAGCCCCCACGCCTGGCCCCTATATGAATTTTAAAACAAAATTTGGATTATTTATATATTCACTTTTGTATGCTGCCTTTTTCCATCTAACTATATTTTGAGCAATTTTCCATGTTATTAAATATTTTTTGATGTCTTTTTTTATTGGCTACATAATATCCTGTTACATGGATATAATAAAATTTGTCACAGATTGTTTCCAATTCCTCATCATTGTAAGTAATGATTTGTTATACATGAATCATTGTTTCCTTAGGATAAAATCCTAAGTGTGGAATATTAGGTGAATGAAAAATCTTGGGAGTATTTTTTTTTTTTTTTTTTTTGAGACGGAGTTTTGCTCTTGTTGCCCAGGCTGGAGTGCAATGGCATGATCTTGGTTACCCAAAACCTCACCTTCCGGATTCAAGCGATTCTCCTGCCTTGGCCTCCTGAGTAGCTGGGATTACAGGCATGCACCACCCTGCCTGGCTAATTTTGTACTTTTAGTATAGACGGGGTTTCTCCATGTTGGTCAGGCTGGTCTTGAACTCCCGACCTCAGGTGATCCGCCCACCTCAGCCTCCCAAAGTGTTGGGATTACAGGCGTGAGCCACCGTGCCCTGCTGGGAGTATTTTTTAAATGTACTTTTAACATTCACGATTAATGAGAACAGTGCAGGAGTTGGTCCTAATCATGTCACTGAATGTAATAATTTAAAAATATAAAGCATACGTTTGTAAATTAGAAATGTAAACAGTTCTAAATACTGTTAGAATAAAAGCATCTACTAATAGTGGGGATAAATGAATGTGAAAAAAATGGGTTGTCTTTCCTAGGTCTCAGCTGTCAAAATTCATTAGTATTTTATTAATTTCAGTTTTATCTCCATCTCGAAGTGCAAGAGTCCAGTTTCATCTTATGGAGTTAAATAGATCAGTCTGCTTGGAATGCCCTGAGTTTCAGATTCCATGGTTTCATGACCGCTTCTGTCAACAATATAATAAAGGTTTGAGTTTTCTTTTAGTCAGATAGCAAAGTTTGATTCTAAAGTAAATTATTAGGTAGTACATTGTTAATCTTGTTATACTTAAACATGACACGAGCCTTGCCAAGAGTGCCATGACCTGTTTAATATTTTATATGAGATATTGTAGGTGAAACATTATAAGAATTTCTTCATATTTGGGACATAACCCTCCTAGTTGAGAGCAAAGAACTTGTATTGAATTTAGTGTCATTATATAAGACACTACATTGAAGCTCTTATTGAAATTATTAATCTTTATTTTTCAGTTTGTAGAACTGGGATGATTTTCATTAAAAAACTGATTAAGTCCGGGCGCGGTGGCTCACACCTGTAATCCCAGCACTTTGGGAGGCTGAAAGGCGGGCAGATCACCTGAGGTCAGGAGTTCGAGACCAGCCTGACCAACATGGAGAAACCCCATCTCTAACAAAAATACAAAATTAGCTGGGCGTGGTGGCACATGCCTGTAATCCCAGCTACTTGGGAGGCTGAGGCAGGAGAATTGCTTGAACTGGGGAGGCAGAGGTTGCAGTGAGCTGAGATCGCGCCGTTGCATTCCAGCCTGGGCAACAAGAGCGAAAACTCCGTCTCAAAGGAAAAAAAAAAGAAAAAAAAGATTAAGTAGACTAATTATTTATTTTTTTATAAAGGTATTGGTGGCATGGATGGAACACAACAGCAGATTTTTAAAATGTTAGCAGAGGTACTAGGAGGAATCAATTGTGTAAAAGCCTCGGTTCTTACGCCTTATTACCACAAAGTAGGTAAGTTATTGGGTAGGTTATTAGTTACTTTCAGAAAATCAAACTAATTTGAATAGAATCATCTTATCAGTTGGAATTTTTAAAAGTTTTTTGAATATTTTTCAAGTTGTTATTATTATTAAAATTTTCAAACGGAGGTAGAAAGAGCAATAGAATAAATCCTCAAGTTCCCGTGGCCCAGTATTGATAACCAAGAGTGTTTTCTATTCTTTAGAAAAAAAAAAAAAAAAAATTAAGGTCAGTCCTCCACCAATTCTAAGTAAAACCCAGATTCAGATTCACTGAACATTTCTGGATCTTCAAAAGATTCTGTCCTCTCCATTCAGTGTGTGAAAATAAGGGAAATGACTCTTTAATTTCTATTTCATTGTTTTAAGTTCATCTGAAAAACTAAGTTGGTCTATCAGCCTGGATGAAGATTTCCAAAGATACTGTGCTTGATGCTAACCTGATTAATCTTGTTTCTCAACTGGTCTAGTTGTAGAATGCATTCTGATTGAATTGTGGATCACATAAAGCTGGTGGACTAGCTTACGTTGATGGCAATATAAAATTTTCAAAGATATTGCCACATTCAAGTGGTGATCTTAAATGAAAAAGATAAAATTTCAAGATAATTAACATAAACTTTCTAAATTTAGGTTTAGAAAACCTCTGCATATACAGGATATTTAAAAGGATTATAAACTTGGTATAAACTAACAGTGTAAATGGTAGCCAAAAATCAAATACTATTTAAACTATATTGTTAATAATAACAAAAAAGTTGGTAATCCCATTGTATTCTATTTTTTAGACACCTTAATATATATATATTTTTTTTGCATGTTGTCCTTTTTAAGAGACAGTGACAATTAGGGTCTAGAAACAAAGGAGGACAGATAGTGAAGGATCTTGTCTAATCATGTCGTAGACAGAACTAGAGAGGACTAGGATTGCATGGATTTCAATCCTTGAGCAAGTTCTTCTGAACCTTGTTAACTTCTTCATCAGTGAAATGGGGATAATAATGCCTACTTGATAGGATTAACTGAGATATTGCATGTAAAGCATTTAACACTATCCTTGGAACTTAGTAAGTGCTCAATGAATTTATTTTTATTTTAATTTTTTTATAGAGACAGGGTCTCACTATGTTGCTGGTCTCAAACTCCTGGGCTCAAGCGATCCTCCTGCCTCAGCTTAGCCTCCCAAAGTGTTGGGATTACAGGTGTGAGCCACTGTGCCCAGCCCAATAAATCTTACTTGAACAAAAAAAAAAGGATGTTTAGTCTGAAAAATAGAAGTCTTATGGGGACCATAATGTTTTAAAATGTTTGAAGGATTGTTAAGTAGAAGAACTAGATATCTCTACCTCAAAGATGAACAAAATGGTAAAAATGAAAGGAAGCAGACTTTAACTTGGTATAATGAGAATTATTGACTGCTTTCTGAAGAAGTAATGTTGAGGCAGAGGCTGAGTATTCAGATGATAGATGTGTGTGATTTTTGCACTGGGCAGGAAGGTGAACTAGATAATCATTAATGCTCTCATCTTGTGCTATAAAACACAACTTTCCTTTGATTTTATGTTAATCAGGATTGAGTTGGGTATGAGTGACAAAAATCCATAAATTGGCTGGGCACAGTGGCTCATGCTCATACACATAGTCTCAGCACTTTGGGAGGCTGAGGTGGAAGGATAGCTTGAGCTCAGGAGTTTGAGACCAGCCTGGGCAATGTAGTTAGACCCTGTCTCTAAATAAATAAATAAACAAACAAATAAATAATAAATAAATAAATAGCAGGCATGGTGGTATGCCCCTCTAGTCCCATTGCTCAGGAGTTTGAGACCAGCCTGGGCAATATAGCAAGACCCTGTCTCTAAATAAATAAATAATTATCAGGCATGGTGGCATGCCCCTGTAGTCCCATTAGGAGGCTGAGGTGGGAGAATCTCTTGAACCCAGGAGTTGAGTCAACAGTGAGTTACAGTCACGCTACTGCACTCTAGCCTCAGTGACAGAGCAAGACTCTGTCTCTAAAACAAAATAAAACAAAACAAAAAACAAACATTGAAGCTGGGCATGGTAGTACAAGCCTGTAATCCTAGCTACTTTGAGAGACAGAGGTAGGAGGATCACTTGAGCCCAGAAGTTTGATACCAGCCTGGGCAATATAGTGAGAAGCCATCTCTTTTTAATATTTTTCTTTTTTTCTTCAGAACAATATGAATATAACCCCATCTCTTAAAAAAAATTACATGAGACATGCTTAACATAGAAAAACTAGAAAAGGAAGATAACAAAAAAGAAAAATTACCCATGATATAGCCGCTGTTTGCTTTTGGTTTCTGTTTTCCTAACTTAAAAAAAAAAAAAAGACAAAAAGGTTTTCTTCTGTAGTGTTTGTGTTTTAGTCCTTTTCTGCTGCTACAACAAAATACCTGAGACTGGTTAATTTATAAACAACAGAAATGTGGCCGGGCGCAGTGGCACACGCCTGTAATCCCAGCACTTTGGGAGACAGAGGCGGGCGGATTACCTGAGGTTGGGAGTTCGAGATCAGCCTGGCTAACATGGTGAAACCCCATCTCTACTAAATATACAAAATTAGCTGGGCGTGGTGGCGCACGCCTGTAATCCCAGCTACTCCTGAGGCTGAGGCAGGAGAATCGCTTGAACCCGGGAGACGGAGGTTGCAGTGAGCCGGGATCGTGCCACTGCACTCCAACCTGAGCGACGGTGAGACTCTGTATCAAAAAAAAAAAAAGGAAAAAAAAACAACAACAGAAATTTATTTTTCACAGTTCTGGAGGCTAGGAAGTCCAAGCTTGAGATACCAACAGGTTTGGTATCTACTAAGGACCTAGCCTCTGCTTCCAAGATGGTACTTTGAATGCTGTGTCCTCCCATGGCAGAAGGGACAGGAAGGCAACAGAGGATGCTCTTTTATAGGGTCACTAATCTTATTAATGAGGGCTCTGCCCTCATGACTTAATCGTCTCCTAAAGGTTCTGCCTCTTTTTTTTTTTTTTTTTTTTTTGAGAAAGGGTCTTGTTCTGTCACCCAGGTTGGAGTGCAGTGCAGGAGTGCAGTGGCATGATCACGGTTCATTGCAACCTCTGCCTCCAGAGCTCAAGTGATTCTCCCACCTCAGCCTCCTGAGTAGCTGGGTCTACAGGCACACACCACCACACCAGGCTAATTTTTGTGTTTTTTGTAGAGATGGGGTTTCACCATGTTGCACAGGCTGGTCTTAAACTCCTGAGCTCAAGCAGTCCTCCTGCCTCTGCCTCCTAAAGTGCTAGGATAACAGATGTGAGCTACCACGCCTGGCCTAAGGTCCCACTATTATTATTAACACATTGATGATTATGTTTCAACAGATGAATTTTGGGGGACACATTTAGATCATAGCAGTTTATAACTTTATATGTTGTGAATATTTTTCTATGCCAACAGATATGCTTATACAACATCTTTTTTAGTTACTGCACATTTCATTGAGTATGCTATGATTTAATCAATCTGTAAGATTTTTTTGCTGGTATGTCCATCTGTCAAACAATGCTGCAATTTCATATAACAACAATAATAGATTTATCTTTATATATTGCTTATTATGTGTTAGACACCATTTTAAGTACTTCGTAAGTACTTGTGTGGGTGTATGCATATAGTAAACTTATATCCCTATGATGTATGTAAATTATTTGCAGATGAGGAGACTAAAGTCCACAAACATTATTGATTGCCCAAGGTTATATACCTGGCAAATGACAGAGCCAGGATTTGAGCTTGGCATTCTGGCTCTAGAATTCATTCTCTTAATGAATTTTATATATTTCATCTTTCATAATTAACTTAAAGATGGTTCAGTGCCTGAGTTTTTCACCAGAGTTCCATCTGATTCTTTTCAAATCACAGACATCATTTCAGGAAGTATATTTAAAAGATAAGAATGACTTAAAAAACATAACAACAATATCATCTTTATCATCCTATAACCATTAATAATAATTTCTTAATATCTTTTAAGAAATGTTCAGCAATATGGGAAATTTAACGTAAGTAGAGAGATATGGGAAATTTTAGATAAAATTTAACATTTTATTGAAATGTTAGATTTGGCATACTATAATGAACTCAATGATCAAGGATTGAAGGTAGTAGAATTATGGGAAATGTCACATAAGTAGAGAGATATGGGAAATTTTAGATAAAATTGAACATTTATGGGAATTATGGGAAATGTAACATAAGTAGGGAGATATGGGAAATTTTAGATAAAATTTAACATTTTATCGAAATGTTAGATTTGGCCTACTATAATGAAATCAATGGTGAAGGATTGAAGGCAGTGGAACCTATTCCTCATACGTCTCATGCACTGCACCCCTATACCTTTGCTTTTCCTGTTTTAAGTGTCTTTTATGTTTATTTTATAGTTTGTTTGTCCAAATTGGGATCTTAACATTCCACTTGGTTGGTTTGCAGTTTTTGGTTCAACTTTTCCTTTCCTACTTCTTTTTTTAACTTAAAATTTGAGAATAAGTTTTTTTTTTCCACATTTCGAACTTTTCTAATTGCAGCCCTGTGATAACATTTAAAATGTCATCTGATAGTTTTTAATGTTTTTACTGTAAACCTGGGTTTGCTGTAAACCATTAGTGATATCTAGAGATTTGATTAGATTTTAGGTTTTTTTTTTAGGTTTTTCTTTTTGGCCAAAAACTTCATAAGTGGCTTGTACTTCTTTTTGCATCCTCTCAGGAGGCACACAAGGCTGGTTGTCTTTTTCTTTTTCTTTCTTTCCTTTTTTTTTTTTTGTCTGGCTCTGCTGCCTAGGCTGAGGTGCAGTGGCACAAGCATGGCTTACTGCAGCCTTGACCTCCTAGGTTCAAGGGATCCGCCCACCTCAGCCTCCTCAGCCGGAGTAGCTACCACTACACCTGGCTTATTTTTTAAGTTTTTTGTAGAGATTGGGTTTTGCCATGTTGCCCAGGCTGGTCTGGAACTCCTGAGCTCAAGCAATCTGCCTGCCTCGGCCTCCCAAAATGCTGGGATTACAGGTGTGAGCCACTGTGCCTGGCCTGGTTGTCTTTTATACATTAAGACTCATCAGTGGGTTCGTATGTTGTCAACTGATTCATTCAACAGAAAGTTCCCCTGTCAGCTTTTCACCTGCTGATTTTAGCAGTTATTAATGATCACTCATTGCCTAAATCCATCATTCAGAGGGGTGGTAAAGTAGCGATATTCTACATCTATCATGCCTTCTACATTTATTAGCTGGAATTTGTCTCAAAAGGACTTTCCCATATCAACTGTTTAGTTACTCTTATGTACAATTCATGTAGAAAAGACAGGATAAATGCTTGTATCTTTTTCTTTATTAATTTTCAGATGAGTTGGTTTAGCTTTCTCCAAATGTAATCAAGAGCCTTAAAGAGATTGAAACTCTTTAATGTGATTTGGCCTAGCCCAGTGCTAAATGTAGCCTAGTACTTAATATTATTTTGTAATTCTTCTGGTTGATTTTTTTATTGATTGATTTCCAAAGAGAGGTGCCATTGGACCAGATCTTATAAAAATAACTTGGATAATTTGAGAGGTTCGTCATTCTTTTGTGAGTGTGTGTGTGTACAAATATTATATGCATATATATTTCAAATATATCTTAAACTTTTATCTGTAAGACTTTACCTAATTCATACTACCAGTTTCTATGCTTCCTTAAGATTTTGAGTGTATCTTGGATAAAAGAAAAAAACCTCTTCCGTATGGAAGCCATAATATAGCACTGGGACAACTACCAGAAATGCCCTGGGAATCAAATATCGAAATAGTTGGATCAAGGCTGCCACCAGGGGCTGAAAGGTAATTTATTTCTTAGTTTTAGATTGTATTAATATCTAAATGTTAAATTTGGTGTACTATACTGAAGTCAGTGATCAAGGATTGAAGGTAGTGGAATCTGTTCCTCATATGTCATGCATTCCACCTTTGTAACTTTGCTTTTCCTCTCCTTTCTGCTTTAATGTTCTCCCTTCTTCTGTCCAAAGCCTAGCAATCTCCCTAATTAAAGTGCTAAAAGAATTGTCCTCCACTGGAAGTAAAATAGTGTCTTCTTTTGCGCTCCCATACCTCTCTACTTTTCTCATAGCACTTAGCCACTTCCTACACTGCATTACAGTAACTTACTATACATCATGTGTTCTCTGTTAGACTATAAGCTGTGTTGCTTCATATTTGTACCCCTCACAGTGGTTTACATATAGTAGGCATGTGTAAATATATATTGGACCAAAAAAATGGATGAAAGCAGACAAATATTTACAATAATTTTGTGTAACTAAATAGGTTTGTCATCAATTACTAATTTCTTAGTAGAAACATAACTTGATATACTCATTTATATTCATTGGCTTTTGTTAGTTTATAAAGATGCAATCTTGTTTCTGAAAAGCTTGTAATTATTCAGTTTCTTATTCTGATTTTAGGAGTAAATATTTTTTATCTTATGTAGGATTGCTTTGGAATTTTTGGATTCAAAAGCACTTTGTAGAAATATCCCTCACATGAAAGGAAAATCTGCTATGAAAAAACGACATTTGGAAATTCTGGGGTATCGTGTAATTCAGGTATGAAATACTCATGTAATTCAGCCTCTAAAAAGCCCAGAGACACTAGCTGTACATGTGCTTCCTTTTAATGTGAAAGTTCCAGAATTACCTTTTTAAATATATTTTTAAAAATGTATCACTCAAACAAGCCAGATACAATAGCTCATGCCTGTAGCTACTTGGGTGGCTGAGGTGGGAGGATTGCTTGATCCTAGGAGACTGAGGCTGCAGTGAGCCGTGATCATCCCACTGCACTCCAGCCTGGGTGACAGAGCAAGACCCTGTCTCATAAAAATAAATAAATAAAAGTTGTCATTTATTTTATTGTCTTTAGAATATCCATATCTTATGATTTCTATATCTTACAAAGGAGAGAGGCACTGTAGAGATGGATAGAGTTATCAGAGGAAACAACTAGGTATGAATATAGAAGACTATGTAGGAAAAAATGTCCATCATTGGTATTGTAGGAAAAGGAGGATGAAAGGAGCAGAAAAAAGTATTCTAGGCAATGTCAGAAGGACCCACTTGTCTTCCAGTAGAGGTTCACAGGCTATCCTTATGTAAACTAATTTCATAGGATTCCTACAGCTTTGATCAGTAGTGCTTATATGTCTTCCTCAATGTTTTTTGTTGTTGCTTTAAAACTTTCATTCAAACCACATTACTTATTTTCAGATTTCCCAGTTTGAATGGAACTCTATGGCACTGTCAACAAAGGATGCTCGGATGGACTACCTGAGAGAATGTATATTTGGAGAAGTCAGGTCATGTTTGTAGTTTTTATTTAAAATGAATGTTATCATGTGTTACATTTGGACCTATTTTAATAAAGTGGCCTGTCTCAATTAAAAAATAGGTACAAATGTCCTAAGGTGGGAACATGCCTGGCATGTTTGAGAATAACAAAGGATCCAGTGTGGCTGGAGCAGAACAAGTGGGGAGTGGGGTGGGAGTGTATAAGAGAAAAGATAAGAGATAACAGAGTCAAATACAACCTCTTGGCTACTCTGAGCGAGATGAGAAGCCATTGGAGGCTTTTCAAGTAAGGAATGATATGAACTCACATTTTAACTGCGTTACTTTGGCTACCTTGTTGAGATAAGAAAAGACTACGATGAGGCAAATGTGTAAGAAAGAAAACTCTTTATGAGGTCATTGCAATAATCCAGACAACAATGGATGGTGGCTTGGAGAGAGTGGTAGCAGTGGAGGTAATAAGAAGTAGTCAGATTTTTTGGATGTATGTTGAAGATAAAGGCAACAGAATTTGCTCACTGATTGGATATAAGGTATGAGACAAATAGGAGTCAAGGATAATTCTAAGTTTTTGTCCTAAGCAACTAAGAGGATGTCATTAGCATTAACTAAGATGGGGATAGTCTACAGGAAGAGCAAGATGGGGGGCAGGTGGTGGGGGTTGATCACAAGTTTGTTTTAGATATGTTGAGTTTGTGATGTCTTTTAAACATCTAAGTGGATATATCAAATAGAGAATTCAGTAAATGAGCTTGGAGGTCAGGGAAGAGGTCCAGGCCCCAGATATAAATGTATAAATGTCAGCAGTATTCAATGCCATGAGAGTAGATGAAATTGCTTAAAATGAGATTAGAGAAGAGTGTGAATGGAGGAGAGGTCTGAGGACTGAGTTTTCAAGTGCCCCAACATTAAAAGATTAAGAGGAAGAGGAGGAATCAGGAAAGGAGACTGAGCAGGGATGGCCAATGAGGTAGGAGGAAGGAAGGTAAGTAATACTTCCTAGAAGCCAAGTGGATAAAGCATTTCAAGGGGGAGGTGAGTAGTTGTATCAGATGCTGCTGATAGGTCAGGAAAGATGACAAATGGGAAATGGCTATTAAATTTAGCAACATGAAAATCATTAGTACTTTGAAAATAGTCGTTTTGAAGTGGTGCATGTGAAAGCCTGACTGGTTCAAGAGAAAATGGGAGGAGATACATTTTTTCCTAAATGGAAGCAAAGAAATGGGGTAGTAGCTGAGTGGACCATCTTGACCTGGTGTAATCCTACACATTGAGAGAATAATGGCTTCTCCCTGTCTTACAACACATTTATTCAATAAAATGGTTACTAAGGGCCTACTGTGTGATATAATCCCCAACCCTTCCTCTAAGAGTGATGGTTTTGTGCTCAGCAGGCCACAGCCTAACTACTCTCACTTACGCCACCTGGTGGTGGTGGAGGTAATTGACCATCTGAACCGTGGCTATCTTCTGACTCCATGACCCTCTCAATTCATACTATCTCAAAATAAGTTGGTAGCTGGAGTGCCTTCAATCATAAGCATAGCTTTAAAATTTGTGTCTTGCATGTAAATTGCTTCACTGATGTTTGGCTTAGGCTTAGTTGAAGTACATGTTTAAAATATCCAATGACTTTGCATGATTTGAACTCCAATACTTAATGATTTTGTGGAATATTAACTTCACAAAACGTTTTGTGAAAAACAAAATCAGAATAGTAAGTGAAAGATGTCTCATTGTCTCTTCCTCTTTCTGAATTTCCTCATAGTCATATTAGTGGAAATGCTAAATTCAGTGTTTAATTTCCATGAAATGTGTTCTATTTCTCAAGCAAGTGATAACAAGAACTAAACCACTGAATAGGTTAAAATATTTTACTATGCAACTTTAGAATAAAATAATTAGGCTGATGAGGGTTATAAAGGGTTTCCTTTGGATATAAATCATTAAAAATTTAGCCATTATATACTTGTGGTACATGGAAATCTTGATTGAATAACCCTGGTATACTTTCACTAGTTGTTACACATGATCTAACTTTTTACCTGTCACATCTCCTACTCTCTCTAGGCCAGCAGTCCCTAACCTTTTTGCGGAAGACAGTTCTTCCATGGACAGCAGTTGGGGGATGGTATGATTTCAGGATGAAACTGTTCCACCTCAGATCATCAGGCATTAGTTAGATTCTCATAAGGAGCATGCAACTTAGTTCCCTCGCATGTACAGTTCACAATAGGGTTTGTCCCCCTATGAGAATCTAAGGTAGCTGCTGATCTGACAGGAGGTGGAGCTCAAGTGGTAATGCTCACTTGCCTGCCCACTGTTCACCTCTTGCTGTGTGGCCCAGGTGGGGACCCTTGCTCTAGGCTATCTGATTCAAATGGTTTTCTTTATATAGATACTCTTATTTTTTGATTGATGATTTTTCTATCTAAATAACTTAGATTGTTATAAACAAAAGCATTTTTTATTGAGATATAAATCCCATACTATAAAATTCACCCTTTAAAAGTATATAATTCAGTGGTTTTTAGTATATTTGTGCAACCATCACCCATATCTGATTCCAGAACATCATCATCCTCAAACCCTGGAAGAAGCATTGTTTTTACAACTTAATTTTACATCTATGTAGATTGGCATTCTCTCCCTAAAATTAACCTCAATCCTGATTTTATAGTAAGTACTTCTTACAGTTTTATCACCCAGATGTACATTTCCGAACACCGTTATCCCTGTGGCCCCCTCTTCCTCTACACTTTTGAGTCTGTCTTTATAAGTGCCCCTTCCTCTTCCTAACAGTTTATTTGTTGAAGAACCTGTAGGATTTTCCACTTTGGGAATTTCTTGATTCCGTATTCATGCTATAATTAAGAAAAGTATTTTTCAATATAGAAAAGTAATCAGGATTCTACTTTAAATACCCAAAATAAAACTTGTTTCTGTTAAATATATTTCTGTATTTATGGTAGAGAAAAAAAAGTGTATGGACACTTAGATCTGTTCTTTATGCAACTCCTTGACAAATAATCATGAATGTTCCAAATTAGTCCCAAGTCAGGTTTTTCAGAAAATAATATGGGTAAGGATAGAAGTCAAATATATGTCTATGAAAGCTATGTGAGACTCATAAGTTGGTGTGTGGCTAAAAGTGATGATTAATTGATGACTTGCACAGAGTTGAATGTGATGGTTATGAGCAGATTGAGGAGTCAACTTACTATCTGCACTAAGAAGGAACAGTGAATGGAGGATATCACATCCCAGAAAATGAAATAATACAGTCACCTTCCTTGCTGTCAGAAATTTAGCAAATAGGTAGCCCTTTCATGGAGTGTAGCCAAAATTTAAACCAGTGAATACACTTCCTCCTCCACATCACCCACTGACCCCAACTTCTGTCCCAGCAGTTTAAAGAATCAATCCATTTCCTAAGGGTGCTCCCTCACCCTCCTGCCACAGATGCTGTAGTTAATGGCTTGAAGACTGTGATTTACTGGTTTTAAATTAAAATTTTAAAAATTTGATTTGGAAACCACAAATAATACGCCAGTGTCGCAAAAAGAATGGAGAGAAAAGGCCATTTGAATTTGACTACTTTTACTTACAAGAGACTTTTCCCCATCAAATGATTTCCCCATCCATTTATTACACTTCTGAAGTAGGATTTCTGAAGTCATCTTACGGCATGTAATTCTTAGTATAATGCACAGGATTCCTGTCATTTTGAAGCACGAGGAGAGGTTTTTGATATTTTAAACATTTTTTTAGTGTAGATGCACATATTCTCCACTTCCAATTGTAATAGAAAATCAGTGTAAGGATACCCTAATGATGCAAATGAAATGATTAGCAAACAACTCAAATTTAGGAGCCTTCTTTACAATCCATTGAGTGAAACAGATTCACAAAATAATTTGTTCAACTGAAGATTTAATTTATTATTAGAAAATGGTTTTAAACTCTGATCATTACATTGAAGAGTCAATGACTGAGGTTTTGTTACCTACTGCTCATCTCTTAGACAATAACTTCTTGAATAATTTCTACATGAGTGTCTGTACAAGCTTTTAAAAAACAGAATAAATTACAGCCCCATTCACCAAACAAACCACCTCCCAATCTATTATGTTTTGTCACCTTGTTCACAGTTTAGACAGTTTGAAGAGATTTAAACGTGTTGCTAGGCAACTAGCTCCTGAAGCATAACGTATTTCCTTCAACATCCCAGCCCATTCTTTTTTATCATCTTCATACCTGATGGAGGAAAAAAAAGTAATCAATAAGCAGCTTTAGTTCCATAGGTTTCCCTGTGTTCAGAATACAAATGTGGATCTTTGAAAAAACCCTAGTGGCTCTTACTCAGAAGAAGATGCACCTGCCTGGTAGAACAGAACTTAAATATCTCCCAAATATGCATTGTCTGGATGAGCATGTGCCTGAACTACTGCCACAGTATTTAATCTGGATGCCTAGGCAGTTCAGCATTCTCTGGGAATCAAAGACTGCAGAGAAGAGGAATAAATAGCTAAGCAGTTAAACATTCATTCACCTTTGAATTGATGAAGATGGCTGGTCTCTGAGTCAAAGTAAGCAGACTCTTGCTTAAGAGAAAGAACTGAGGAAGAGCAGGGACTATCGGTAGACTTAATTATGCCTTTAATTGTTCCTATACACTAGTGCCTAGCATGGCACCTGATACACAGCCGTCACTTTATGAAAATTTGTTCCCCTTCCCCTTTATTGTTCTGTTTGAGGACTACTCTTAGACTTTGCACTTGACTTAGGTAAGAACTGGTCTTCATCTCTGAATATTCAAGGTTATAAAGATACAGACAACTTGAATTCCCTTGTACGATGTGTGCTGAACATGTCTGCTCTGCCTGGTGCCTGGAATATTTTCTTTGTGTGGGAAGCTTCTAAATGCCACCTTCTCTCTGAAACCTTTCTCACCTTCCTTAAGCACAGTTTGTTGCTTTCTCTTTCTCATATCATCCTTTATATGGTATTATAGCAATTATCACTCCATTTTAATTCCCCCCCCCATGTCCTCAAGCCTCAAAGGCATCTGAGGACAAATAATATATTAATATCTCTCCACAAATTGTCAAGACCTGGCACAAGACAACCCCAAATCAGCCAGGTGTGGTGGCTTACGCCTGTGATCCCAGCACTTTGGGAGGCCGAGGGGGGCAGGTCACCTGAGATCAGGAGTTTGAGACTGGCCTGGCCAATATGGCAAAACCCCGTCTCTACTAAAAATATAAAAATTAGCCAGGCATGGTAGTGTGCGCCTGTAATCCTAGCTACTCTGGAGGCCGAGGCAAGAGAATTGCTTGAACCCGGGAGGCGGAGGTTGCAGTGAGTCAAGATTGCACAGCAAGACTCCATCTCAAAAAAAAAAAAAGATTTACCCCAAATCATTCTGTGATGAATGGAGATTTAAAATAATTATTAAAATTAGCTTGTACCTACATAAGACATGCTCTGACTTAATTTCATCAATGTTCCAAATTAGTTCTCAATAATTGTACCATGCACTGATTTTTATGTAGAGGAAAGCATACAAAAAATATTTTGCTACTAATAAAGGGAATAACCTTAATTACATAAAATTCAGGGCAACAAATTAAGAGATAAATAATAGTTTTAAATGACCTAAAGAAAGTGACCACATTTAAACAATATGAGGTTAAGGTTAAATGAGGTTTAAAAATGTTTGCTTCCTGGCAGTTATATTTACTTTCAGCTTGGTCAGTCCTAAATAATGGAATGATTTCAAGAAAAAAAACAAGAATGGAATTTTTTTTTTTTACATATCATAGTAAGAGGGTCTATGTTGAGAATGTTGTATACTGAGAGTTTTCACCTCTGCATGTGTGATTAGGGAGGTTCACTAGGAAATTGAGGGCAAATAGGCAGCCAGGTTTCTCTAGATCGGCGGCCTTCAACTTTAACACACATCTAAGTCACCTGGAGGGTTTGTGCAAACACAGATCGCTGGCCCTATCACCCCCAGAGTTTCTAATTTAACAGATTTGAAGTGAGACCTGAGAATCTGCCTTTCTGATAAGTACCCAGGTGAGGCTGATGCTGCTTTGGGAACCACTGTAGTAGATTACAGGTTCTCAAACTTAATTGCCAATAGAACCAGCTGGAGATGTTAAAGATACTGATGCCTAGGTCCTACTCTCAGAGATTGAGTTAATTGGTATGAAGGGTGGCCTGGGCATCAGGATTTTTTAAAGCTCCCCAAGTGTTTCTAATATGCAGTAAAGTTTGAGAATCATGCTCCAGATCCTACCCCAAATTAGGAAATACCAGTCTCAAAATAGCCAAGCAGATAGTGATGAATGCCCCCCTCTTCTCTTTACCCAATCCAGTGGTTCCCAAACTTGTCTACACATATAGAAACATCCATGGATCTTTTAAAATTTCCAAAGCCCAGGCCATACTTCAGACCAATTAAATCACAGTCAATATGAGTGGGATAGAGGTGTTAGTATTTTTTGAAGCACCCTGGTGATTCGAATGTGCAGGCAACTTTGGGAACCACTGCTCTAATCGCAAAATAAACCACAATCAGAGAGGATCCCTCTTTTAGGTTCCCTAAACAATGTCAGGGCCACTTTTATAGCAGGAGATACTGTACTTTCTTTTGCTGCCTATAACTTTTCCCTGCAGGGGCAGCATGGCTTTTGATAACCCTTAGGAACCAGGAGGGCTTCAGGGAGGTCCCACTGATTGACAGCACAATTACTTAATATCAGTGTTTCTCAACCCTGGCTGCTGATTAGAATCATCTGGGGCTGGGCTCGGTGGCTGACGTCTGTAATCCCAGCACTGTGGGAGGCTGAGGTGGGTGGATCACCTGAGGTCAGGAGTTCAAGACCAGCCTGGCCAATATGGTGAAACCCCATCTCTACTAAAAATACAAAAATTAGCCGGGCATGGTGGTGCACACCTGTAGTCCCAGCTACTCCAGAGGCTGAGGCAGGAGAATCGCTGGAGATGGAGGTTGCAGTGAGCCGAGATCACATCACTGCACTACAGCCTCGGTGACAGAGTGAGACTCTGTCTCACCAAAAATAAAATAAAATAAAATAAAAAAATAAAAAAAAAAAAAATCACTGGGAAGGTTTTAGGAACTAGGGATGCTCAATTCTACCTCCAGAAATTTTGATATAATTGGTCTGTGTTAAGGCCCAGACACTGGTATATTTTAAAAGCATCCCAGATGATTGTAACATACAGCTAAGGTTGAGAATCACTGCCCATTTATATATTTGGTACCTGGCCCTGTTTTCCAAAAAACCCTAACCTTCCCAGCCTTCATTAGTTCATCCTTTTTTCCTACTGCTTCCAGCTTTTCCCCATCTCACTGTCTTGCTAATTCTAGCCTCTTTGCTCCGTGGAAATCTCATTTTTTTTCTCTTTCTCCCTCTTTTTTGGGGGGAGGAGGGAAAGTAGTTAATTTCCTTGCATAGCCACTTTTTTTCTTGCCCTCTACACAGCTAGTTAATATTACAACATGGGGAAATGATGTCTAACGCACAAATCATTGTTTGGTTAAGGTACCAGCTTTTCAGCCTTTTTAGTTCAGCATCTGGGAATAAAGCATCTGCTTGTTAAGGTATAGAACAAATAATATCCACTTTTCACTCTCAGGCTTAGTGGTATGCCTTCACTGATTAAGTATAAATGGCACTCTTCCAAAACTGTACTTATAAACTTAAATGTGCAAACAATTCACCTAAAAATCTTGTTAAAAAATACAGATTCTCATTCAGTAGGGTCTGGGATTCTGTGTTTCTTTTTTCTTTTTTTTTTTCTTTTAAGACTCGCTCTGTTGCTGAGGCTGGAGTGCAGTGGCGCGATCTCAGTTCAAAATAAAATAAAAACATACTTTTTTTAAAATAGCCTCACTAAAATGTTCAATTGAGTAACAGTTTCAAGTGTCATACTTAGGAGAACTGCCTGGCACCTCCAGGCAGGTAAAATGGATTGCTATTTTGACTTTTTTCATTTTAAAAAGGCATTTATTAGCTGAATCCTCAAACAATTGGAAAGCTGTTTAAATTAGATTGAAAACAGAACTAATGAAGTAGTGGAAAGCTCAAGAGGTTAAATGTTTCTTTAGGCTGGGTACGTGGCTCACGCCTGTAATCCTAGCACTTTGGGAGATTGAGGCGGGTGGATCACCTGAGGTCAGGAGTTCGAGACCAGCCTGGCCAACATGGCGAAATGCCGTCTCACTAAAAATATAAAAATTAGCTGGGCGTGGTGGCATATGCCTGTAATCCCAGCTACTCGGGAGGCTGAGGCAGGAGAATCACTTGAACCTGGGAGGCCGAGGTTGCAGTGAGCTGAGATCCCGCCATTGTACTCCAGCCTGGGTGACAGAAACTCTGTCTCAAAAAAATAAAAATAAAAAAGTAAAAAACATAAAATTTTTTTTAGAACTCTGTTTTGTTAGGAAATAAACTACTCTGGAGCAAAGAGGCTTTCACTCTACTGGATGCCTACAGCATTATACTCTTAGAGCTGGAATGAAGCTGAGAGTATCAAAGGTCCAACTCTCATTTTACAGTAAGAAACAGGCCCGCCCAGATAATTTCTTTATCAGGCTCAGAGCTAACTAGAAGTAGATACTTGTTCAAGTAAGTGGCATGTACAAAAGTTCAATTAGGTTTGAAGTGTTTAGTCTACTACCAAGAAGTAGCTTGCATGTTGGGAAAATCTGGCTTATTATTTACTACAAAATAGTTTATCAGTCATCTGATTTAATATGTGATTCTGAAAATTGAAGTGATGAGAACTTACTTCCATATGTCATTGACTTCAGTGGGTGCAAATTCTTTAGACTCCAGTTGAATCATAGCAAAACCACCAATTGCATACAGAGATCCAGCCAGGCTGACCAAACTGATGGAGCTTCTTTCTTGGGGAAATTCGGTCATTACATCCCATCTAGGTATCATTAAAAATATAGTCAATGTAAAACTTAAAGAAATGCCAGATGTACTTACTGAGCAATTATAGGAAATAATAATGTAAAAATTCAAGTAGTGGCCAGGCAGCCAGGCGCGGTGGCTCATGCCTGTAATCCCAGCACTTTGGGAGGCTGAGACGGGTAGATCACCTGAGGTCAGGAGTTTGAGACCAGCCTGACCAACATGGTGAAACCCCACCTCTACCAAAAATACAAAAAATTAGCCAGGCACGGTGGCGCGCACTTGTAACTTCAGCTATTTGGGAGGCGGAGGCAGGAGAATCACTTGAACCTGGGAGGCGGAGGTTGCAGTGAGCTGAGATTGTGCAACTGTACTCCAGCCTGGGCAACAGAGCGAGACTCTATCTAAATAAAAAATAAATATTCAAGTAGCGGCTGGGTTCGGTGGCTCATGCCTGTAATCCCAGCACTTTGGGAGACTGAGGCAGGAGGATTGCTTGAGCCCAAGGAGTATGCGACCAGCCTGGGCAACAAAATGGACTGCCTCCACACACACACACACACACACACACACACACACACACACACACACACACACACACACTGAGGCAGGAGGATTGCTTGAGCCCAAGGAGTATGAGACCAGCCTGGGCAACAAAATGGACTGTCTACACACACACACACACATACACACACAGAGCCAGGCCTGGTGGTATGTCCCTATAGTCCCAGCTACTTGGGAGGATCTCTTGAGCCCTTGAGGTCAAGGCTGCGGTGAGCTATGATCGCATTGCTGCATTCCAGCCTGGGTGATAGAGCAAAACCCTGTCTTTAAGGGGGGAAAAAAAAATTCAAGGAGCACAGGCATCTAAAAGTAAATGACTAAGTTTGCTACTAGAAAATATTTGAAAGATGTAACTTCATTAAATATAAAGCCTTCAATATGGCAACCCTAAGGCCAGGCACGGTGGCTCATGCCTGTAATCCTAGCACTTTGGCAGGCCTAGGTGGGTGGATCACCTGAGGTCAGGAGTTCGAGACCAGCCTGACCAACATGGTGAAACCCCATCTCTACTAAAAATACAAAAAATTAGCCGATTTTTTTCTAATTATAAAAATAATATATGTACATTATAGAAAATCTGTACTCCAGCCTGTGTGACACAGTGAGACCCTGTCTCAAAAAAAAAAAAAAAAGTTTGAGAAAATCTGGAAAGTACAGAAAGGTATACAAGCAGATATCTCCATAATCATACCTTACAGACATAATCACAAGCAACAATTTGGTGTAATTTTGTCATCTTTTTAAAAAGCATGTACATTTAAGCTTCCATACATATAAATGAAACTAAGAAGATATTTACAGTTTTTGTGTGTTGCTTCTTAACTTACATCATGAGTGTTTACCCACATTACAGTCTTCAAAAACATTATTTTTAATGATAATTTAAATCGTGTTCCACAAAAGTTCCTTGTAATTTTCAGATACTAAAGTCTGTTTTGTAGTCAGGCATACATGTTTCTAAAAAAAGTAATAATATTTCTCTTTTTTCTTCATTGCTAAACTAGGAATATAAAAGGTACATACTCATCCAGATGTGTGAGCTCAAAAATTTTAAAAAGACCAATTTTATATGAAGAATAGCTGTCAAATATCTTTTCACATTAAGTCAATAAAAGCTTAAAAATGAAATTTTTAATAAAATTATAAACAGCGTAAAGGAATGAAAACTTCGGAAGCATTCATACTTTACAGATATCAATCATTAACAAGTTAAGTGAAGATCTTTTCATAAAGAAACTACATTTAAAATCAAATGATTCCACAGAGACATGTATATCCATCTACACATAGACAATTATTCAGGGCCAGGTGTGCTGGCTCACACCTATAATCCTAGCACTTTGGGAGGCCACCGTGGGAGGATCATTTGAAGCCAGGAGTTAGAGACCAGTATGGACAACATAGTGAGACCGTGTCTGTACCAAAAACAAAAACAAAAACAAAAATTAGCTGGGCATAGTGGTAGTCCTAGCTACTCAGGAGCCTGAGGTGAGAGGATCACCTGAGCCCAGGAGTTTGAGGCAGCAGTGAGCTATGATTGTGCCACTTCACTCCAGCCTGGGTGACAGAGCCAGACCTTGTCTCTTAAAAATAAAAAAATCAAAATTATTCACAAGTATTACCTTTGCATTTCTAAATTCACAAAGTTAATAACAAGGACAAATAGAGCATGACAACACTGACTTAAGGGTCATATGTTCCAGATTACAGACATGTAATGCATCAGAATGTTAGACAAGATTTACATCCAGTAACAACAAAAGAAACCCAGATGAAAATACTTCCTTTGTAATCTGTGGCTCTGTACCCTCCCCTCCCCACATCCTAATTAGAAAGATAACTTTTTATCCAAAGTTAACAATTAAAATGTATAGTTGTTCACATGCTATATACTAAGATGTGGCAACTCACTTATTTGTTGTAAGGTCAAAAGCTTCAACTGAAGCTGAAAGACCATCTTCAGTGACACCTCCTGCAATCACAATTTTGCCTTTATGGACTGCTACTCCAAACATGGAACGAGGAATTTTCATTGGAGCCAGATCTTTCCAATCTCCTTTTTTGGGGTTGAAGATAAACACCCTGTTTGTACATTTTCTGTAAACAGAAAAACAAATGTTCCTTTTAGAACCTTCTTTTTTTGACAGCACCTTCACTAATAATTTGGCTTTGCTTGTCATGAAAAATATATAGTAAGGCAGAAGATCAGAAAACTCCAAAGAATTCTTAATTTGAACATATGCCACTAAACAAAGGACAAGCCCAAATGTGGGGACCAAAACTATAACTTAATTATACTATTGGAAGATAGGGTACCTTTACTTCTGGATAGCTGCTTAGAACCCCAGGCACAGCTGATTTTAATCGTATCTACTACATTCAATTGAAGTTTTTTTACTCTATTTGAGTAAAAAATAAAATCATAAACCTTTTATTGCACCTCAATGACAAATGGTAAGTTTATTTATTATCTGAATATCCTAGGAACGAATCAGTTAACTTAAAAAATAATTAGGTGCAAATATACCTACTTTAAATTTTATATGATAGATCATTTTATTTTATATTAGCACTAACATACCAGTGCATTTTAAGAAATCTGGGACTATGGATTAGACAACAAATCATCTGAGCTGATGAATCATGAGAACAGTTTTACATGCTAAATGCTACCAGAAAGACCTGGACTCATCTGAATTATTATTCACTCTGCCACCCAGGCTGGAGTGCAGTGGTACGATCTTGGCTCACCGCAACCTCCGCATCCAGGGCTCAAGTGATCCTCCCATCTCAACTTCCCAGGTAGCTGGGAACACAGGCATGTGCCATCGCACCCAGCTAGTTTTTTGTATGCTTGGTAGAGACAGGGTTTCGCCATGTTGGCCAGGCTGGTCTCGAATTCCTGAGCTCAAGTGATCCTCCAGCCTCAGCCTCCCAAAGTGCTGGGATTACAGGTGTGAGCCACCATGCCCCGCCCTTAGTATGTTTTTTATGGTTCCTTGAAGTTATCTATAATTTGATGGGAGTTCAGAATTTCAAATAATAATTGATTAACTGGATATATTTGGTGATGAAAAACACCTTAACTTTTTGGTGAGGACAATTTTTTTCTTAATTGTGTAAAAGACCAGTTATCTGGAGTAGAAGCATTTCCTCTAATATTTGACTATTGGTATCATTTGAACACTTCTTGATAAGAACATTATCCAAAATCATGTTCTTCAAATTCATTAGTGGGAACTGGTGCAATTCAGCACTTACTTTTATTTATTTATTTATTTCTGGAGACGGAGTTTTGCTCTTGTTGCCCAGGCTGGAGTGCAGTGGCGCGATATCAGCTCACTGTCTCCCGAGTTCAAGTGATTCTCCTGCCTCAGCCTCCCTAGTAGCTGGGATTACAGGCAAACGCCACCACGCCTGGTTAATTTTGTATTTTTAGTAGAGACGGGGTTTCTCCACGTTGGACAGGCTGGTCTCAAACTCCCGACCTCAGGTGATCTGCCTGCCTCGGTCTCCCAAAGTGCTGGGATTACAGGCATGAGCCACTGTACCCAGCCCAGCACTTACTTTTAGATAATGACTCATTTCAAAGTTCTTGACTTTGACATTTGTCAAGCAGTGTTGTGTTAGTTAATCATATTCTCAAGATTGATATATTCCTACTGACAAGAACTGTATGCTTCTTACTGACATATCAATTTCCTAGTTACTAATGCTGCTTGAAGGAAACAATTTAAATCATTTGGCAGGGTTCCTGTGTTTCCAAAGTCAGAATGCTCTTTAGTAGTGATTTTCCATTCAGTTTACTCAGGAAAAATGCCCAAAATAAGATCTGGCACCAGGTGAGCATATAATATACCTTCCTTTAAATTTGATAGGAATAGCTGGGATTAGGGAGGATATAAAAATTTTAGAATATGTTATCTTTGAATACAGGTAGATGTTTAAAAACCATTGCTTTTTAAAATCGCCTTTTCTGTGCTATATTTACCATTTAAATTGACTAATACCCAATAATCATTAACTCCAGAATAGAGTTCTTGACATCTAACACATTTCTATATTTTACTCTCCTTTCCTGCTTTGCCCTTACAATTCTAAATTTTGGCTCCCTTTTCAGGGTTGGACATCACTATTAATTCAATGGCCTGGGCAAATGATGACAAGCCAAATCAGGTAGATTTTTCAGGGGCAGAATATTAGTTCTCACCATCTAAACTGAAAATGCTTATTTTACTAGACAGGTTATACTGGTTTGACTGTCTCTGAAGCATTCGGAGCTCACTTCTCCTCTCTCTGGGTTATAACATCTCTTTCCTGATTACAGGTTCCTTAAGAATTGACTGGAAATCAAGTTAGGTTTATATATGAAACCTCATCCTGGTTTTCTCACAAGATACTGGGTGCTACTGGGAGCTCAGTTTTGAACAGTTGGAAGCCATTTTGAATATTACCTCTGTCAGGGAGTAAATATGTGGAAGAACACTGCTGAGGAAATAACTGCCTTAATTTTTTGTTTTTATTTTGTCTTTTTTACTTCCCTCTTTTCAATCACCATGCTTTTCTTTCAAACTGACCTATCTAAAGTCCCTCTTATGAATGTAAAGTACAAATCCATGATATTTTTTATGCACAGTTGTCTTAGAAGATATATTTTAAATACTACTTTAAAGATACATTTCAATTTTTATCTACTTATGGCTAAATGAATAAGAAAACCCATTGGTTTTAATGTAGTAAAATGCAATTATAAATCAGTGAAATACAGGACTTGATTATGCTCCTAGATACTGCCTGGACTGTAAGGATGCTTATGATTGGGGTATTAGGCTCATTCCTAGCAGTATGCTGAGTATCTACATGTTTACTTCAGCGACTTGAAATTTTAAGATTTTCCCTCCACAATATGATAGGTGAGAACCATGTCCCATTTTAGTGTGCAGATCCAAAGGAAAAGAGGAAGAGACCGGGCATGATGGCTCACACCTATAATCCTAGCACTTTGGGAGGCTGAAGCGGGCAGATCACCTGAGGTCGGGAGTTCAAGACCAGCCTGACCAACATGGAGAAACCCTGTCTCTACTAAAAATACAAAATTAGCCAGGCGTGGTGGAGCATGCCTGTAATCCCAGCTACTCAGGAGGCTGAGACAGGAGAATCGCTTGAACCCAGGAGGCGGCAGTTGCAGTGAGCCGAGATCACACCACTGCACTCCCGCCTGGGCAACAAGAGTGAAGCTCCATCTCAAAAAAAAAAAAAAAAAAAAGAAAAGAAAAGAGGAAGAAACCCTTCTAATAAAAAGTCATTTTGACATAAATCATGAGAGTTCAGGGTACTTACTTGTCATCTGTCTTTCCTCCTAGACAATATATCATCCCTTTATGTGAAATCACATTATGGCCATAGACTTTGATAGGGAGTTTTTTTACTTCGTTCCATTTTGCAGCCCTAAAATTAAACAAGACAGAATTTATATACCTTCAGTAAATTCCAGGTTCTGAAAATATGAATATGTTGTAGGCACGCATACACTTGAATGCTTAGGGAACAGGAATATCATGCCAACTTACACAGGATCATAGCATAATACTGAATCCAGCGAAGCCTCTGTTTGAAGGTCTTTGCCTGCAACTACATAGATTTTATCATCCACCTCTCCCAGACCGAAGAGACACCTGGCTGAAGGCAGAGGTGGAAGTCCAACCCATTCAGATGCTATGCTATCGAGCTGAAAAAAACATATATGAGAGATTGTGGAGCCTGTTAGAAAAAAATTAGAAGTACACCAAAAAAAGTTATACTTTATATGTTGTTTAGAAGTCGAGATAGTCAAATATCTCACAAGTAAATAAAACTACAACCCCAAAGTATCACATTGTAGCTCATAATTACCAAGAAGAATGAGTAAATCTACTTGGCCTACCAGATAAAGATATCAAAATCTTCAAGGCTTCAAGAAAAGAAAAAATAGAATAGAATCACCAGAGGTTAATTACAACTGTGAGGTTTCTTGTCAAATTTTTTCCCATATTGCCTTGTTCAGCTTTGAAACAGGAGATCCTCATACTTTTAGGACACTGGGGAAAGAAAGGTTGTCATAACAAGGAGGGTCACAGAATGTGAATGACCCCTGCGTGCTATATTTAACATGCTCCCCATGCCGGCAGCTGGGACAGCTGGACCTGTCACTCAGTCCACAAACAACTGGGATGTTGGGCAATATCTTTTTTTCTTTCTTTAAAAACATTTTAGGTTCTCTGTGTTTTGCTTTATTATTCCTGATACAGGCAGGCGTTAAAGTGAATTTCCTAGTGTGTTGTTGGGAGTCACTTGAAATACTCTTCTCTTTTTTTAAAAATTTATATTAATAAGTAACTGCTCATTTTTGGTCACCACCACTTCTGCAAGCTTAAGATTTTCCCAAGGAGGAAAATGTCCTTGTGCCCATGCCCTGGGGTAGATGATGGTGGCATCTGTTTCATCACTTACTTTTGGTAATTTAAATATTTTACACTTTGCATTTTAGCACACTAAGGCACAAGAAAACTGTTTTCTGCAAGAGTACAGTTGCAGATTTGTTGTTCTCTCTGGTACCACTTCTAGATTGCAAAAATAAAATGAATAAAACCCAGTTTCACTGGATACTAAGAATAGATGTGCATACAAATGGCTGTGGTATAGACAGGGGTGTCTGTGGAAGCCTATCTATATGTGGTCTAGTAACCTCAGTTAAACAAAGTGCTAATTAAGACTAGATGACATGATAAGTTTAATCTCCACATGTGCATTCTTAGCTTTGCATTCACTAATTTCAACAGCTAGATTTTGATCCCTTATGTTTTCACTTTTGAAAGAAATTCTTTGATCATGAAGGTGGTGTGTAATATAGTAGAAATAATAATGAACATTTATGGGGTTTTGACTGTTGTCATAGTCTTTGAACTAAATGCTTTACACAGGTAACCTCATTTAGTTCTCCAGGATAGGCATTTCTATCATCCCCATTTTACAGATGAGGAAACCGAGGCACAGGAAGATTAAATAATTTTCCCAAATACAGAGAACTTTTAGGTGATATTCAAATCCAAGCCATGTACATTCACAGTTGGTTTTAAAAAATGGAAACAGCAGCCATCATAATCCCATACCTGTGGGCTTAACTCTCATACTGTACAGTACTGCCTACCTTCCCATATTACCTGTTAGAGGGCACTTTCTCTAGCAGATGGAACAGTAGACTACCTACCAGTCTCTTTTATAGAGGAACTATCAAGCTATTTAACTTCTCTGAGTTCAACTTTCCTCATTGTTAAAATTAGGGTTTGGACCTAGATTACTTTAAGACCTGTTCAAAGATTTGATGAATCTATTAATTCAAATTAATGAGTGGGGGAAAAAAACCTCCCTTACCAAGGTAAAAAATTCTCATAATCTATTTACAGCATACAATCAAAGGTCAAATTACTCCTAAATTAATGCATTTTAAATAGATGTGACCAAGCAGAAAAATATAAAACCTGAAATTCTCATGTAAATATTGTCTGATGAGTCACAACCCTCTTTTATGGTGAAGTGTTTTTATCCTGGCATACCGTTCTATTAGTGCCTTTTAAAAGCAGCAAGGCATTTGCAGTGAGAGGGAGCTGACCTTCCAACTTTGTATAACTGTTATTGTTAATGTTCTGTTATACAGAACATTAAGTAGGTTTCTTGAACCAAAAATGAGAAGCTGCGTCAGTAAAAGTAAGGGTTTTATTAGGCTGGAAGAGAAGGACAAAGATTAAACTGAACACTTGAAAGTAAAAAGGACTGTGTTATAGATATATTCAATAAATTAAATATGAAATGAAATTTAAAACTCCAGCAATTTTGGAGAATCATTCCATAGCAACAACTATTCCGTGGATCTGTCATTTGTAGGTATCTACCTATATGTCTGTCATCTGTCTATCTGTGTTTTTATAACATTCTTACTTCCTGGATATATTTATAGCCTTTTTCATTGACTTTGCCACTTTTGAAGTTTATTTGACTTTAAAATTAGGGCTTGGGAAATTTTCTGACCCACATTCAAATACTTATAACATTCTTCACTGGAACTTTGAAAATTAAGAAACATGATTAATATGTATTATCACAACTACATTTTTCAAGATTAGAAAAAGTTGATTAAAGGTATAATAGTATTTTGTGAATGCAAAGTATGTCACACACTTTGAGAGCATACTGTGACTGTGGTATGACATTGTATACTTGCTTATCTTTGGCCTTTCCAACTAAAGTGCCCATAAGCCCCGGCCATGATTAGCTATGACCTAAACAAACTCTTTTGAGCCAGTTGTAAGCTATAAAGTTTCGGTATTGGCATTATGGAAGACAAAGGTTAAGCCAACTCCTTCATAAACTGATAAAGTATAACACATTGATAATATAAGACAAATTCCTTTCAAACAACTATATTGGTTTAGGAGAATTAATTTTCTTGGAAAATTCTGTGGTTTCACAAAACAGATTGTTAAGTTCTAATAATGTCTAAGTGTATCTCTGATCCAAATAAATGTGATATAATAAAAATTTCTAACTATAATTAATTCAAATTAGCAACTTTTGTTTAGACAGTTTTTCCTAGAAGATAATCCAAAGTGTGTGGAATATGTACACAAGTTTTTTTCATTTTCAACAAAATTATATTTTAGGCAGTAACCATAAATAAGAGATGAAGGGCTACCTCCAAGAACTTCAAATGAAGTTCAGGGAAACTTGGAAGAAGGTAGAAAATCTGACCAATTTAGAGCTGCCAGCAGATGAAGAAGAAAAAGAAATTAAAAAAGAAAATCTGACCAATTATTACTTCTTTATAATGGATAAGAACTTTGATTTAGGGAAACTATTTGGGGAAAGACATTAACTATTTTTAATAGGTAAGAGTATACAAGATTAAATTTAGTTTTTACAGCAGGGGGCGGTGGCTCACACCGGTAATCCCAGCACTTTGGGAAGCCAAATTGGGAGGATTGCTTGAGCCCAGGAGTTCGAGACCAGCCGGGGCAACATAGTGAGAGCCCATCTCTGCTAAGAAAAAATAAATTTAGTTTTTACTAAAATACTGGGCTTTGAGGGATTACAGTCACGATCATCTATAAACAAGGCATTTTTGGTAAAATAGTATAAAGAACATCTTAAGTCATTAAACATGAATTAGAACCTCATTATTCACCAAACTTTTTATTACACATTAACAAAGCAGTCAAATATTTTTCTGTCAACGCTCTATACAGCAAAAGTGCAAGGGACTGGAATAGGACATCAATTAGAGTAAAATGCAAGCAGCTTGAATAATTCACAAATTGGCTAACTGGATGGTGAGTAACAGCCTTCCCTTTAAGCAACTACATATACAAAAAGTCCTTCTTACCTGGAAGAAGTATGACTGTAGAGGTTGATCCTTATTTTCTTCATCCACATATAGTCCTCCTACCACATATATCTGATTTTGCTGGGTAACAATGCTGGAATGATTTCTGGGAATCTGCTCAGCCAGTGCAGTAAGGTAGCATTCATTTTCCGTGGGGTCATAAGCCACTGCTGCTGTGTCATTAACCAAGAGGATGAGGTCTTTTACAAACATTCCATGCCTGGGAATGTCATTCAGGTAACCAGGAAGTAAATCTTCATCACCAACATCACCATTCACCTCACCAGCCCCAGTCTTCGCGGCATTTTTGCTAGGTTCTGGGAGTTTGCCTGCGAAAGCATCTTTTAGAACTTTGATTTTTTTCTGGAGGTCTGGGTTGCTTTTAATTATATCATCTTTCTCAACATGATCCTTAAAATATTTTTCTGTCATAAGGCGAAAACGGATACAATCAAACACTTCACTAAGGTTTTTAACCCTGTTTTCCTTGTCTGTTCGCACCCATTTCATCACTGCCTCAAATACTGCTTCTTCTTTTTCTACATTTAGGCTGTCATTTGAAATGACTGAGATCAGTTCCTGTGGAGACAGTTGCATAAAGTCCTCTTCCTTACAAATCTGTACAAAGCGATCAGACACAAATTCACGGGCAGAAATGGCGAGTCTCGGGCAGTCAAGAAGAAGTCCTAATCTTAGGATGGCTAGACAGTTACCAGGAGCAAGTCTTTTCTGAAGATAAGAAACGCAGACAGTAAACACTGAGGGGATCTGAAAGCGGCTGGCCAATGCAAAAATATCTTGCACATTTCCGTCATTGAGATCAATACTGGCAGAGTACAGGTATTTGATGATTAAATCAAGTATAGCAGGATCCACATTGTCTAGCACTACCTCCTTTTTTTTCGCCTCATCAATTTCAGATAAAAAGTACTCACGGAAGTAAGGACTACAAGCTGACAAAATCAATCTGTGGCAAGGAAGACTTTTGTCACCTGCTTTTAGGGTGCAATCGATGAATTTTTTCTCATCCAGGAGATCTTTTAGACCATCCTGAAGAAGGGTGGATTGGTAAAGCCGCAGTTCCTCTGCAAGTTCCCGCTGGGAATCCATTCTGTGAGAAACCTGGGTAAGGAAGGGGACACTGAAGGCCTTAGCTCCTTGCAGCACACAGGTCTAGCTGTAAAAAGGCAGATCATTGTGCTTTGCCCAGCTTGAAGCCTTTGCAATTTAATCCCACTAGCTAAATATAGATACCAACTCTAACAACGGGAATTTAGGAGAGCTGGCTTGGAAAGAAGAGTTGTTCTTGCAGCTGTTATAGATTGAAAGTAACAACTGGAACTTTTAATCACTAGGGAAACAGCTAAGAAACAAGACATTTAAGTGAAGTTGAAAGCTTAAAAATACATAACACATTAGAAGATATACTAATAAAGGCTACTACAAGAAAATGTTTATTGAATTAACAGAAAAATGAATCATAAAAATGAGTCACTCCTCTAAATATGTTCTAGTGTCAAGCTACTTGGCTCTCTGAATTAATGATGCAAAGGTCAAGAATATGAGATGTGTTCATTTGAATACTCATAAGCAAGATCTCATTTTCAATAATTGTTAACATACAAATTTTTACTTTCTACTCAGAACAGTGGGATATAGATATTTCTTTTAGAAGTAGTAAACTTAAAGATGTTTACTTCTGTACTAGTTTTACCAAACCTTTAATGTTGCCATGATAATTGAAAAAAGAAGTGCAGAGGAATTGCTAATTTTCTAAAACATTCCAAATTATTCTTACATGGAAAAACTGTAATTAATATTGAATTAAATTATAAAATTATTTATTCATATCCTGCCTTGTCATACAAATGATCTAATGTGGCAAACGATAATAAGGTAAAATAAAAGCAAAAGGTTAAAAGGAATCACAGAGCCAGAAAAAATAATTAAAAGTCAATCTAGGGAACGAAAAAGTCCACACACATTCAAATAAGATCACAAAAGATAATCTGTAATTTTAAGTATCAAAAATTATCATTCATTAAATAAAACGTGAAAAATAGAACAGATATAACCCCATGAGAACAATGTTATCACTAAACACAGCAAAATCAAGATGAACTCCTACAATGGTCACAGAGAACAGCCCCCCCCTTTTTTTAAAAAGAGTATATAACTGGGGACATAACGTAAGTTGTTGATTACAATAGAATGCCATATTAATTATGGAGGTAGAAGTAATGATTTGAAAGAAAATCGGTCCTTTGTTTATATATAGATGGTATAATATACTTCATTAAATACTTTCATTTATTTATTTATTTTTGAGACAGAGTCTCGCTCTGTCACCCAGGCTGGAGTACAATGGCGCAGTCTCGGCTCACTGCAACTTCTGCCTCCCGGGTTCAAGCAAGTCTCTTGCCTCAGCCTCCCGAGTAACTGGGATTACAAGCACCCGCCACCATGCCTGGCTAATTTTTGTATTTTTAGTAGAGACAGGGTTTCATCATGTTGGCCAGGCTGGTCTCGAACTGCTGACCTCGCGATCTGCCTGCCTCGGCCTCCCAAATTGCTGGGATTACACGTGTGAGCCACCGCACTGGGCCCATTAAATACTTTATTACACAGTCATATTGTCACATTATCTGAACTCAAGTAGGGCTGTAGAAATACTGTAATTTCAAAAGTTGGTATTTTTACACATACCCCCAAAAACAAATCCCATGAAGAGAGGGATTGTGGGAGTGTCTGTTCTTTTCAAATGCTATAGCCTAGGGGTTTCGTGAGTGCTTTATAAGTATTTGTTGAATGAATGAATGCCCCAGATCAAGGAATTATGTATTTTTAAACTTCAAGGTCTCTATCCATGAGTAAAGGCCTTTTCTTTTATTTTACATCACAGTGAAGTCAATGGTACTGTCAGCTGCTAAAACAACAGCTGAAAGAAGAGCTCATTGACTCTTTTTCCATTTATAGATGCCACTAAAGGTTTTAACACACCAGAAAAAACTAACAGCTGCTTCCTTGTTTAAACAATAAATGACTCATTTCTCTCTACATGTAACATCTAACATTTGAAAAGATTAATGAGTCAGATGCAAACATCATATGACATCTGAGATTATTCCTTACTAGTCAGCAATTTTATAGTCTCTTTTGCTTGAAAAAAACAATATTTAAACAATAGTTATGGCAGCATTTTGTCTGTGACCAGTACAAATTTTTCATACATTCTTTCCCCTCGTCTTAAAGGTGGTTTATTATAATTCCAACCCTTAAAATGTAGACATCCTTTTCCATTTAAATGAAGAAGCCAATTTGTAGCTTTTGTTGATTTTTAATAAACTTAGGTTAGCACTTGGTTGTACTGTATGTCTATGGTTGTACACAGACTTGCATCTTATTTTAAATGTTTTTACATACTTTTCCCTCTGGAAGAAGAGGGCTCCTTTGGCTAATTTCAATTATTTGAAAAAGATTCCTTACAATGTGTTTTACACGGAAACAGTGGTCAAAAACACCGAATGATCCTAGAGAGGTCAACAAGTCTTACCTAACCAAGAAATGAGAAAAATAATATCCTATTTTTGAAAATTCAAAGAAGTTTCAATAAATACAAAGAGAAAGTTAATAAACAAAGCTATTTTCTTACAAAGTAAATGTATTCTTGCCAAAACTACATTGAAATTCTTACAAAATAGCATCCAAAGCACTTTAAAGGGGGGGGTTGATGTATTCCAGAGTTAGTTGTAATTTTTAGTTTTTACAAAAATGACAGGTTTAAGGATTACAATTTGTATTAGAGTTGGTTTACATTTGGAGCTATGTGATTATTTATTTATTTATTTATTGAGATGGAGTCTTGCTCTGTTGCCCAAGCTGGAGTGCAGTGGTGCGATCCTTGGCTCACTGCAGCCTCCACCTCCCAGGTCCAAGTGATTCTCGTGCCCCTCCCAGGTAGCTGGGACTACAGGTGCCCACCACATGCCCAGCTAATTTTTATATTTTTAGTAGAGACGGGTCTCACCATGTTGGCCAGGCTAGTCTCAAACTTCTGACCTCAAGTGATCTGCCTGCCTCGGCCTCCCAAAGTGCTGAGATTATAGGCACGAGACACCAGGCCTGGCCAGGAGCCATGGGATATTTAAACCAGATTTTCACAATTAAGAAAGCAGAATTTTGATTATTCCGTAAGAATAGTCTTTTTCTTTTAAATAATACTTTCAAAACGTTAAATGGTGCTGCATAAATTCTTTATTAAACCGAACATGATACAGTCACTTAATATCTGAAAACTAAGACTTTACAGGTATTAAGTACAAAATAAACATTTATAAACTAGGTACATTTTGATTACAATTTTAAATATAATTTTTAGAAAACTGAAGTTTTCTAAATGACTTTTTCCTCAATCATTAAAAAAACTCTTACAAGTTTTAAATATAAAAGCTGTAAATATAAAAACTATTCCATGACTTATGGCAGGTGACTAGTATCTTTAAACTAGAGACATCTTTAATAGAAATCCATCTCAACTCAAGGTCAATCAACTCATTACTTCCCAAAGTCCCTGTAGGGTGAATCCATCCTTCAATTTCTCTATTGCAAGCCCCAGTTCTTCTGAAAATACAGGTTCACGATCTTGTTGCTTTTTGGGAGACAGGAGGATAAGATGGGAATAGAGAAGGTGGGCAAGGAAGAGGAAAAAAACAAAAAAATAGGTTTCACATAAGTTTGTGAATGCTAAATGTTGGAATTTAGAAACTTTTTTCATATACTGTAGGTAAAATAAATGTCCTTACCTTATTGCCATCAGCAAAATAAGCCTGTAAGACAAAGAAAATTCTATTTCACAAACTGGACATATAATATTAGAATAGATCAGTGGGCTAAGGAACTTAATTTGCAGAATGATTTTATAACTAAATGTATTTCACATTCTGTTACTGTGTAATGTTTTTTTCACCTATCTCTACAATGCTGGTAGCAGAATTCACTCTGTTCATGTCTACAAGAGTTATACCTTAAGTTGTAAAAAATGTGCTTTGTAATGTATGATTAGCACTGTTAACTTGAAAGGAGATAAAAAAGAATGACTTAATCATCATGTGGCAAGAAACAGGTAAAAAAGAGAAAAAAAGAAAAGAAAAAGAATGACTTAGAAGCTATACAATTTCTTCCCTACATTTGGTTTAGAAGATGATACTGGCAAAACAAAACAAGTACTTCAATGTGTCAGCAAATGCATACAGTTTGAGGCAGTAGTAGTTTATAATTATTTTATACTAATTTCACACCTTTGTTTCAAAGTATTTGTTACCAGACAGGTATTCTAGTCAGATTCATAGCCATAGAATGGAGAAAGCACTATTATTTTGGCTATAAGTTAAATGATACCAATTTGGAAATAGGAAAGCTATTGTTCAAATACATGTCCCTTTCAAAACAAGATCCCTATAAATTAAGAGATGAACATTTCATAAAAATTAAGTATAGATTTTAAATTAATTAACAATATTTAACATGTTCTATTCACAGTATGAAAAAACTTTAGATATCTAAAATCCTAAAATCCTCTGAATAACTGTGTTTTCAAAGCATTTCTTTCCTTTTTTTTCTTTTTTTATAGAAATGGATTTTTGCCATGTTGGCCAGGCTGGTCTTAAACTCCTATCCTCAAGCGATCCGCCTACCTCGGCCTCCCAAAGTGCCGGGCTTACAGGTGTGAGCCACTGCACCTGGCCTCAAAGTATTTCTGATTTTGGTCATTTAAAAGTTATTGTCACAAAAGAAATCCCTCACTAAAAATATTATCTTCAAACTCAGGTTTAAGACACCATCAAAATCTCAAGTTATATGGTGTTTCACACACACCATTATTTTATTAAACAAGACTGAGATAAAATCCTTAAGAAATTTAATGCTGTCCTTTGTGATGCTCACCACAAAAGCATCCGTGTGACCATCAGAGTCTATTTCTACATCATCTTGAATTTGTTCGACTGTCAGAGCTTCGAGCGGCTGGGGCTGAAAATCAGCAGATGTTAAAATGCATCAGAGACAATATTAAATGTACCATGAGAACTGCAAATACTGTTAAAATAACAATTACAAACTACTAAAGTCTTATAAAAATCACGGTATAATTTGTTATTTTATTAAAAAACTAACAAGTAATAAAACTAATCAATTAAAACTAAACTTTCATATCTGAAGTCAATATCACGAAAAGAACCAGAAAGAGAAATTTACACATACTTAAGATACTCAGATATCTTTAAAGAAAAAACTCTGACTTGACTTTCACATTTCTTTCACACTGTTTAGAAAAACTAAGTTTTGCATAACAGCAAATGTTCAATTTTCCTCAGAATAGTCATTATATAGAATTTGTGAAAAGTAAAAGAACTAATATTTTTATGGAATATTCTAAAGGTAAAGAATAAAATGTAGAACTAACACTTATTTATTTGTTCATTTTTCAAATGTTTGAATATCCCCTTTGTTATATTAGGTACTATGCCAGTACTACCAAGGGTTATAAAATCCTACCCTTACTCACAAAGGGTTTATAATTTACTGAGTAGAGAAAAATATAAGACACAATGACCAATAACTAAATATTATGTTGAACCACAAGAAACTGCCATTTTTTATCAGTCAAAATGATAAAATATCAACACTATTATATGCTTCAACCTACAAAAAGCAGTTATAACAAAGCTGAGGATAGCCTTAGTGTTTCAACCACGCTCAGAGTTGTGTGACTATGTGCAAGTAAATTAACTAAGCCTCAGTCTCCTTAACTGTGGGATAAGGATAATAATAATATGCCTCACAGTATTGTTGGGAAGATTAAATGTGATGGTACATATAAAGTGCTTAGAGCAGTCAATGACAAACAGCAGATGTTTAACACAGTTATCCAACAACTATGAATATTCACTAAGAGCCTATCGTGTGCTAGTTTTGACTGCTGGAGATATAGCCATTAAGCAGACAAAAATCGCTGACTTCAGGGAGATCACTTACAGTGGAGGAGGCTGATTAATTCTGAAAGGAAGGCAGGAAGGAGAGAGAGACTAAAGTAAGCAAGCAGAATAAAGTGATGGGAGTTGCTGTTTTAGAAGAATAGTCAGGGAAGATCCTGAAGAGACGGCATTTGAGTAGGGACTCACATGAGGTGAGACAGTGAGCTATTACAGCTAGCTGCTATTATATACTGGGGTCAAAGAACAGGAGAAGAGAACAAACGAAAATTAGAGAATGCGTAGGGGAACTAACCTATCAAGCATCTCCCATGTGCCAGGCATTTAATGGACATGATCAATAACTTTCTAAGAAAGATTATGTCTGTTTTTCTCTTTTATTTTTTTAAAAGATAAGGTCTTGCTTTAAGAGATAGGTCATTGCTGCAGTGCAATGGCACGATCATAGCTCACTGCAGCCTCAAACTCCTGACCTCAAGCAATCCTCCCATCTCAGCCTCCGGAGTAGTTAAGACTACAGGCCAGCACCACCACACCTGGTTTTTAAAATTTTTTAAAAATTTAGTAGAGACAGGGTGTCACTATGTTGTCTTATTATGTTGAGGCTGGTCTCAAACTCCTGGCCTCACATGATTCTCCCACCTCGGCTGCTCCAAAATGCTGGGATTACAAGCATAAGCCACCGTGGCTAGCCCTATATCAATTTTGAGAAAACTGAAGCTCAGATTTGCCTAGGATCACAAATAAATGATGAAACTGGGATTGAAAGTCATGTTCTAAGGACCATGCTTGTTCTGCAACATTATTCTACAAAGAAGAGTAATAACTAGAAACAGGGAAGAGACTAGTATGACTGAAAGTGTAAAATGAGATAATGGGAAAATGAAGGAATACTTCAAAGTTTTGAGTACAGCTGACTTTGACAGTGCCAAAAACATATAAGTAAACAAATCAATAAATCAGCAGGTTGCTGCTTTTGAGAAAAAGATGAGGAGGCCAGTTCTAGGTATGCCAAGTTTGAGATGCTCATCCAAGTCCTAGTGTATCTTATTGACTTGCATAATTATTTAAATTACTAAGATAAATCTGCAATAAGAAATTCCACTCGTAGCATTTGGGATGCTCATCTATATGAAAATATTCAAGGGTATTTGGAACCATAAGCTGAAAGAATATGTCAAGGTCAGAAGGAAAGATCTACAGTCATCCACAAAAGTACAAGTTGAAGAAGCTGAACGAGCAGGTGATATTACCAAGGAATATACAGAGAAGGCAGAGTGAAAGGGAGACTGCTGAAAGAAGAGCATGTTGGGAAGAAAAAGAAAGGATGGTTCAGATGATGAAATACATACAGTGTATGTAATACAATGTCAGAAACCCAGATGCAAGTTTTAGCTAGAAGGAGAAATATATGGAATTCGACAGGGAGAGAAAAAATTAAGTACAAGGAGCACTACCAGGCAACAAGGGCCTCACTAAAGTCACATGCTGTAGTCCAAGAGCAGAAGAAGAGATATAAGTAATGGCTGTGATATGGCTCAGCATGCCAAGCCCCAGCAGGGGCACCGATTATAAAGTAAACGGCAAGGGCACCAACAATAGAGTGCATAATGAGGGTGCCAGTAAAAGAACAGACAGCAAGGGAGTCTACAATCGAGTGATCAGTGATGGGACCAGGACAGAGAGGACAGCAAGGGCAATGGCAGGCACCTCTGACAGAATGGACAGTGACTGTCCCAGTGATAGAGCAGACAGTGGGGGGCACCAACAATAGAGGGGACAGCAAGTACATCAGAGCTAGCGCCTCTAGCAAGGGTACTGGTGATAGAGTGGACAGTAAGGACACCTCTAATGGAGTAGGTAGTGAGGACATCACTGATAGACTGGATGATGAGGGTCCCAGCTGGAGAGACAAGTGAAGCCAAAAGAGAGCTCATGTACCTGGAGAACAGGGAATAGTAGCAGCAACCAGGAAAGAAATCATGAAGAAGACAAAGAGCAGACATGTGGGCAGGATATGCAAAATATTTCATAACTGATATGGCAGAGGTACAGATCAACAGGAATGGATGCAGGCCGTGCTGATGTAGCCTACTCCTGGAGTTGCTATATTGTGGAGTACTAAGGCAGAAGACGGTATTCATGAGGACTATAAGGTTTGTCCATGCTCACAGGGGGCTGAAGTAAAATAAAAATCTGACAGAGTGAGAGACTCAAGTCTGTATCAGAGGAGCATTGCACATGGAAATTTACTCAGCTGGCTGCCCACCTACAAGGGCAGGTATGCGGGGCAGGAATGAATGATGAAGCAGCCAGTTAGAAGACAGGTGGTAGGTACAAATTAGTGATAATCCAGGAGCCGTGCCCACTTGAGCAGAATCTATATATTCACCATTTTAAAAACAGTTCAAAATTAAATGGTGCACAGTGGTATTTACATCTGAATTTTATAGATTGCATAAAGCAATGCAAACTTTATTTCACATACTCAACAAATTACCTTTTCTTCCATCTCATAATCAACTCCAAATATGGGACTGGCAGAATAGACTTTGTGAAGTGAATTGATTTCCTTAACTGATTCTTGTAGTTTTTCCACAGGATCTATTTTAAAGCCAAGAACATATCCACCACTCTACAAGAGAAGAAATAATAAAAAAAAACCCAACAAGTCTGAAGAACAGTATTTATAGTATAAGATAAATTATAGCTCAATTTGTCCTTATTTTAGAGCATAATACGTAAGTTCATTTTTTCAATTAAACTTTTAATTATGAAAAATTTCAAGCATATACAAAAACAGAAGAGCACAAGGGAGCCTCCACGGAGCCATCATCCAGCTTCAAGAAGCAGCAACATGTGGACAACCCTTTTTCATCTGTAACCTCGCCGTCACCTGAACACCACTCCCCCAACGCAGGCTTATTTTGAAGTATATTCAAATATAAGTTCATCTGAAATATCAAAGGTAACCTTTCAAGATTTAAAAAATACACTGTAGACTGTGAAGGCCAAGGGAACTAAGTTTTTCTTGAACTAGGCCTTGAAAAGGAACAGACTACACGAAAAGAAGAAAGGAAATGGGCCATCTGAGGCTATCTCCTTGAAGAATTAGGAAAGAAACTGGGCCATGATACAGTGTTTTGAAAGGAGTGTTAAAAAACTAAGTAGCATACTGTAATAGGTGGGAGTATATGTTCTGGGTTAAGAGCACACGCTCTTATGTTCAAATTCTGGTTCTACCACTAATTCACTAGCTGTAGGATACTTAGAAACTTTCCTTAACCTTTCTTTTTTTTTTTTTTTTTTTTTTTTGAGACAGAGTCTCGCTCTGTCGCCCAGGCTGGAGTGCAACGGCGCGATCTCAGCTCACTGCAAGCTCCACCTCCCGGGTTCGCGCCATTCTCCTGCCTCAGCCTCTCCGGAGTAGCTGGGACTACAGGCGCCCGCCACCACGCCCGGCTAATTTTTTGTATTTTTAGTAGAGACAGGGTTTCACCGTGGTCTCGATCTCCTGACCTCGTGCTCTGCCCGCCTCGGCCTCCCAAAATGCTGGGATTACAAGCATGAGCCACTGCGCCCGGCCTCCTTAACCTTTCTAAGCCTCAATTTTCTAACCATAAAATGGTTATCAAGTTGTCATATAAAATAAGATAAACATATATATGACATTTGGTATAGTTCTTGGAACAGAGTAAATACTCAATAAATGGCAGCTGTAGGCCAGGGGAAAGGAGTAAGCAGACATTCATGTTTAAATTTAGAATGTAGATGATAAGTAATTTTATAAATCACTTTAAAAAATGTATTTAAAATTTTTCTTAGCCAGTGAAACCTACTACCATGAGACCAGCATGTTTTATTTAAATGTATTTCTGCAAAAACCTGGCATAATGGAGCATAACAGGTTATAATTAGCATGTAATCTGTGTGTGAGAATATAAGACCTCAAACTATGTGTGTGTACACAAATATATGTTTGTGTTTCTCAAAGACAGTCTTGGTAAATCAGTCAGACTTGAGATCAAAACTTAGCCCCATCACTTACTAGTTGTGAGATCATGGGCAAGGTTCCTAACTTCTCAAAGCCTCAGTTTCCTTGACTATAAAATGGGGGAAAAATAGTAGCTGTATCGTAGGATTGTGTAAAGATTGAGATAATGCATGAAAAGCCCTCGGCACAATGACTTGATTCTGTCATTAATAATAAGTGATGATCACAAATGATCATGTCTGTCCAACAAAAAAATATAAGCAGGATTCTTCCTCTGGGGACAATTTCTGTATGACTTCAAACACTTCATATATAACTTCATATTAAAGCTAATATTCTTCTCAGATGTAAACTGATTACTATATAAATAAAACCAAAAATCTAGACTGTCACATAGTTTTAAAAATCAAAGATTAATAAAAATATGCAAGATCTTACCTGCTGAGAGCTTTCTATGACAAGAGCTAAACCAAATTTTGAATCTCTAATCTTTATTGAACGCTAGATACAAAATGAAAAAGAAAAACATGCAAGTTTTTATTAACTGAATAGTGACTCTTTAGCTCAGTTTTTAAACTTTACACAGTATTTACTTTTCATAGTCTAAAGAACAGAATTCTCCCTCCTTCCTTCATTAAACTCCCACAGAGATCAAGTAAAAGAAACAAGACTCATACTGAAAATAGGTGGCAAACTTTTAAGAGGCAATACAAGAAAGACATCTCTGAAATATGTACAAAATTCCCTGACTCAAATATTTCTCACTTCCAGGGAGTAAACATTTTTTAAAATTAGAGACAATTAAATTAATTAGGTCTCATTCAGCCACCCAGACCAGACTACAATGGTGTGATCATAGCACACCACAGCCTCAAACTCCTGGGCTAAGGGATCCTCCTCCTGCCTCAGCCTCCTGATTAGCTAGGACTACAGGCATGTGTCACCATGCCCAGCTAATTTTTTCTTTTTTATAGAGATAGGGGTCTCACTATGCTGCCCAGGCTGATCTTGAACTCCTGGCTTCAAGCAATCCTCCTTTCTCGGTCTCCCAAAGTGCTGGGGTTACAGGCATAAGCCACAGTGCCCAGCCTGAACTTTTAAACAAAAGGCTAGCAATCTTTTAGTTTTGGTAAGCCGTGACTTTTGTAGCTCCTAAGCCTAGTTTAGTTTTTTAAAGTCACATGTGCCTTCTGTTTCTTACATCATAGGTGGCTACATTCTTAAAAGAACCTCTATTCTATTTAAGGTTTTTTTTTTTTTGAGACGGAGTCTCGCTCTGTTGCCCAGGCTGGAGTGCAGTGGTGTGATCTCGGCTCACTGCAAGCTCTGCCTCCCAGGTTCATGCCATTCTCCTGCCTCAGCCTCCCGAGTAGCTAGGACCACAGGCGCCCGCCACCACGCCCGGCCAATTTTTTGTATTTTTAGTAGAGACGGGGTTTCACTGTGTTAGTCAGGATGGTCTGGATCTCCTGACCTCGTGATCCACCCACCTAGGCCTCCCAAAGTGCTGGGATTACAGGCGTGAGCCACCATGCCCATCTGTAGTCTAAGTTTTAAAAATAATTTTAATTATTTAAGTTTAATATAAAATATTTAAGTTTTAAAAATAAGTTTGAATATTTATCACTAGACATCAAGGAAGGTTGGGATAGATTAAGTGTAATTAACATCAACTGGTAAATGTGATGTGAGGAGTAAGCTTGGTTAGTGGAAGATAGGTGGTGAAACCAGTGGCCTGGGAGAAGGGGAGAGTAGAGGCAGAATGGCAGGTAGGGCCTGTAGAAGTGACACAAAATGTACCTGCTGGCAGGGTAGGGGAGAATCACGGAGGACCTAACACTATGACCAGCAGACCAAAAGCCCAGAGAAGGGTAATCTGGCAGGTGATGATGGGATACCATGCTTCTAGACAGACAGGCAACTTTGAGAAAGAGACTGAGAAAAAGAAGAAAGGCTTTGATGATAATTGTTACGAAAACCTGGCCTTTCATCTGGGCTACTTTACACCCCACCAAGAGTATATACAGTCCCAGTTAAGAATCATAGAACACTGGCCAGGGGCGGGGGCTCACACCTATATAGGCTGAGGTGGGCAGATTGCTTAAGTTCAGGAATTTGAGACCAGCCTGGGAAACATGGTGAAGCCCCGTCTCTACAAAAATTACAAAAAAATTAGCCAGGTGTGGCGGTGCACGCCTGTGGTCCCAGCTGTTCAGGAGGCTGAGGAGAGAGGATCACCTGAGCCTGGGAGGCGGCAGTTGCAGTAAGCCAAGACCATGCCACTGTACTCTAGCCTGGGTGACAGAGTGAGACCCCTGTCTAAAAAGGAAAGAAAGAATCACAGAACACTGGCACTCTGGCTTTCAATAGGTAATCTAACCAGGTGTCTGTGGGTGACACAGGCTGGTAAGACAGAAACTGGCAAGAAGCTGATATAAATATCTATAGGAGTGGGGTCAGGCTGAGGTGTAGAGCTGAAGTTAGACTATGACTGCCGCAGTGACAGACTGTGATGATATCAGATTGCAAGTTGTTTGGGCCACTTGAATTAACTCCAGACGCCATATTTGACAACTCTATTCTTAAATAACAAAAAGAACAGAAAGCACAAGGTTGTTTACTACTCAGTAATTATTCAGCATAATAGAAGTTAGGTTAGGCAAGCTATAACATGTTAATGTAATGCAATATAAAAAAGCAATAGCAATACAAACACCAATTTGTCAAATACCTATGTAGATTTTGTTACATTGTCCCAGCCTTGATTACAAACTCTTATATTTCTTTTGATAGCCAGAAATAATTTTCTTCCTATGAGATTCTATGGCTTTCTGTTTAATATGTTGCTTTTCTCCAACAGACTGAAAGCCCCTTGATGGCAGGAACTGTATACTGGTTCATGATTTTCATGATTGTATCTCTAGCACTTGGCACAGAGTAGGTACTCAAAATTTGGCATAAAAATGAATGAATTATCAGAAATTTTAAAGAAACTCTGAAATCAAACAATTTAGCCAAAAATAGGGTTGGGAATATTTTGCAAATAATTATTCTTCTCATGGGCCAGGAATTCTTTCCTTAAAAACGGTATTTTCCAGGTATCACATACATTCTGTCTACTCAATAAATATTAATAAAACTCCTTAGTCTTAAGACTATATATCCTACAATAAGGGCAATTATCATAGGATAACCTCATGGGATTTTCATTAACTATTTTTATGTTCCATCTAATTTGTTCTAGAATTCTATAAGTAGTTTCTTTATATAAAACAAAATTATTTAGTGTATTGAAGTTTACAGTTTGTTTCACTGAGTCACTTATTTATCATAGCAGCAGCAGAGTACAAAGAACTATCTTTACCTACTCCCAAAACAAACTGGTCTCAGATATAGTCAGTTCTTATTTTGAATTTTAATAGTTTTTTTTTTTTAAATAGAGAAGGGGTCTAGCTATGTCGCCCATGCTGGTCTCGAACTCCTGACCTCAAGCAATCCTCCCACCTCTGCCTCTCAAAGTACTGAGATTACAGGAATGAGCCACCATGCCCAGCCTGATTTTAACAGTTTTAATTGAACTTAAGCTGAAAGTATTATCACTAAAAATCATCTTGATTCCTTTCACTAAACCTGTGGTATGAATCCAGCTTGTATTACATTCTGTATCTAAATACAATGAAAGCAGTTCATTTGCAGAATTAATAAATTCCTTCTGGCTTTTAAAAGCTTTAGAGCAGAAAATGACAAGAGAGCCAAGAAAAACTGTGGATCAGTGTGCTAAACCTATGCCAAGGAAGCACCACATACCTGCCTCATGAAAAAGTTACAGAACACTTTAATAGCTAAAGCCCTCTGGATGGAATCCAAGAGACACCTTACTCTGTATAACTATTTAAATTTTTAGAATCCAGTATACTTCTCTTCTAATAGCAAGTTGATAATGGTGCTGCTTCTCTGGAATGCAGTACAATTGGATCTTTTCTACATTGAAATATTTCATAGTAAATTATCAGCATCTTTAAAATATGCTCTCAGCTAATAACTGCTACCACTTAAAAAAGGGAGAGAGAACTCATCTAAAAGTCCAATTAACTATTGAACAAAAAATATTTATTTTACATTAAAATAAGGTCATCAAAATGTATGTACTTACAATTTGCAGATATGGTATACTGACATTAAAACTATCATTCATATTTGCATGCCACACAATTCTCACATTGGTAATAAAAAAGGTTCCTAAATTGCCCTGTAAAAAACAGTAATGAGATACAGAAATGATCATTTTTTTGGATACCTATTCTTTATTTTCTAATCACCAGAATAACTTATTACAGCAGCAAATAATACCAAAATTGAGTATCAATGACTTCATCGTTCATTGATGGCAGTACAATTAGATGAGTGACAGCCTGGACTTTGGAGTCAGGCTGCCTAATCATTAAACCATTAGTACCTACCAAGTCTGACCATAGGGAAATTTCTTCTTGATGTATTTTGTCAAATGTAAAATGGAGATCTGATTAAATATCCCATGTAAATCAATCCCAACACAGTGCCTAAATGTTAGACCTTACTAAAATTATTATTCAAAATATTGGATAGGTTAAGGCAAAGGAGTTGTATCAAGAGAGAGAAACAAAACATATGTAATAACCCCCATGAATCTACATTAGATTGTATTCTTTATAAGGATAGGAGTGGAGTTACTCTGTTCCATAGTTAGATCTTTACCACCTAGCATAGCACCGCAAATTTTTTATTCATTAATTAAGGAGACATTCCAGGATTATCACATATTTCATTGTATTGAAAGAAAATAAGGATGTTATCATCAACCTAACTTGTACTTATTGAAAAATAATACGCTTTCCTATAATGCTAATTTTAACAATTAGAATTGACTATATAAATCCAATGATGAATGGAAAAATGATTACCAAAACACTGTCCCAAAAGGTTCACTAGCTTTTTCCACAATACCTGATCACTGGATAAATTCCATACTCCATTTATTTTATCATATACATGTTCTTGTGGCAACAGTCTTAGTTGCTTGTTCTGAATTAGTGCACTTCTTAATTTAAAATCACGATACATTTTAGAAGTTTCATAAGCTCTATGAAAAAGAACAAACAAAAGACAACTCAAACTGAAAATGTGATTTTCCTGGGTTATGTTTACTTACTAAAATATGTAGTTGTTAGTATTTATGAACATTACTCAAATAATTATGATACATTTTAATATTTTTATTTCTTTTTAAAAATTGTTCATATAGAGACAAAGTCTCAATACCTTGCCCAAGCCGGACACAAACTCCTGGGCTCAAGTGATACTCCTGGCTCAGCTTCCAGAGTAGCTGGGACTATAGGCATGTGCCACTGTACCCAGCTATATTTTTCTTTTTAATAAGGTCTGGCAATTACAGTTTTTTGTAGAATTTGTCATTTTAGTGTATTATTTACATATTTTATCTCAATAACCTATATATATATTTTTTTGAGATGGAGTCTCACTCTGTCATCAGGCTGGAGTGCAGTGGTGCAATCTTGGCTCACTGCAACCTCTGCCTCCCAGGTTCAAGTGATTCTCCTGCCTCAGCCTCCCGAGTAGCTGGGACTATAGGCGCGCGACACCATGCCTGGCTAGTTTTTGTATTTTTAGTAGACACAGGGTTTCACCATGTTGGCCAAGATGGCCTCAATCTCTTGACCTCGTGATCTGCCCGCCTCGGCCTCCCAAAGTGCTGGGATTACAGGCGTGAGCCACCACGCCCAGCCCCTATTTTTTAATACACATGGAAATTGTTTTTTCTATCAAAATGCTACCTTTTCTTCCTTTCCTTGCTTTTCAAAGGACATAAACAGGCGTCCAATTATTAATACTTTTTCTCGGCCAGGCACAGTGGTTCATACCTGTAATCCCAGCACTTTGGGAGGCCGAGGTGGGCAGATCACTTGAAGTCTGGAGTTTGAGAGCAGCCTGGCTAATATGGTGAAACCCTGTCTCTACTAAAAATACAAGAATTAGCCGGGCGTGGTGGTGTGCACTTGTAGTCTCATCTACTTGGGAGGCTGAAGCAGAAGAATTGCTGGAAACCAGGAGGCGGACATTGCAGTGAGCTGAGATTGCGCCACTGCACTCCAGCCTGGGCCACAGAGCGAGACTCTGTCTCAAAACAAAAACAATTACTTTTTCTCACTGCAACCTGAAAACATGCTCATATCTACCTCTATACAGAAAACTAGAATGAATCTGTACTGATTCCAAAAGGGACCCTAAGGGGAAAAGTGGGAAAGAGGAAGAGAAGAACAGGGAGGGAGAGGGGGAGGAAATAGGGAGGAAAAAGGACAGGGGGAGGGAGAGAAAGAGAATTAAATCCTTATAATTTTTTCAATGTCTATTGATAATAAATACAGAAACCCTGATTAACTTTTGATTAATTTTAATATTTCATATAAAACAGGCTAAGTTACCTATTTAACAAAAGTAAAGTTTTCTTAGCTTTAATAACAACAGATTCATATATTCATTGTTGAACTTCTAATTTTTATTTTAATCTTTTAATATATAAATTGTGAAAGAGCAGAATTTTAGCACTCTGCTTGTAAATGTTAATTTTCTTTAGTGCTGTTATCATCAATACTTAACCAGTGGAAGAAACAGAAACTATTTATGCTATAAATTATTTTGGGGGGGAAGCACATAGTGTTTTTAATACTATTAAAGAAAAGCAGCTTCTGTTCCCTTCATATTCCATTTAGAACTTTTCATTTCACAGTACTTCTCTCAGTGAAATAAAGAGCTAAGGTTTAGGTATATGCCCAAGAGAACTGAAAACATATGTTGACACAAAACTTACACACAAATGTTCATAGTAACATTATTCATAATAGCTAAAAAGTAAAAAACCCAAATGTCCATCAACTCATGAATGGATAAACAAAATGTGGTATGCCCATACAATGGAATATTCTTTAGCTACAAAAAGGAATGAACTACTACTACTACTGATACATGCTACAACATGAATGGACCTTGAACACACTGAGTAAGTGAAAGAGGTCAGACATAAAAGGCCACATATTATATGATTCCATGTAAATAAAATTTCCAGAACAGGCAAATCCATACAGACACAAAGTAAGTTAGAGGTTATCAGGGGCTGTGGAGTGGAGGGAATGGGAAATGACTGCTATGGGTAAGGGATTTATTTTGGGAGTGATGAAAATATTCTGGAATTGGATCTTGGCAATAGTTGAACAGTATTGTGAATATACTAAAACTATTGAACTGTATACTTTAAAATCGTAAATTTTGTTATGTAAAATTTTATGTGAATTATATCTCAATTAAAAAATTAAGCCATTATATAGACTAAAACATCAATAAAATTAAAAATCAAATAACAAACTAGGAAACTAAAAATAATATTTGCAATATATATGACAGCTAAGGGTATAATTAAGAAATTTAGCTTCCTGCTCGGTGCGGTGGCTCACGCCTGTAATCCCAGCACTTCGGAAGGCCAAGTTGGGCAGATCACAAGGTCAGGAGATCGAGACCATCCTGACTAACACAGTGAAACCCCGTCTCTATAACACAGTGAAACCCAACTCTACTAAAAATACAAAAAATTAGCTGGGCGTGGTGGCAGGCGCCTGTAGTCCCAGCTACTCGGGAGGCTGAGGCAGGAGAATGGCGTGAACCCGGGAGGCGGAGCTTGCAGTGTGCTGACCATCGCGCCACTGCACTCCAGCCTGGGCGACAAAGCGAGACTCCGTCTCAAAAAGAAAAAAAAATGCACATTTCATTGGCTGGGCCCAGTGGCTCACACCTGTAATCCCGGCCCTTTGGGAGGCTGAGGCGGGCAGATCACGAGGTCAGGAGATCGAGACCATACTGGCTAACATGGTGAAACCCCGTCTCCACTAAAAATACAAAAAATTAGCCAGGCGTGGTTGTGGGCACCTGTAGGGAGGCTGAGGCAGGAGAATGGTGGGTGAACTTGGGAGGTGGAGCTTGCAGTGAGCTGAGATAGCAGCTGCACCCCAGCCTGGGCAACAGAGCAAGACTCTGTCTCTTAAAAAAAAAAAAAAAAAAAGGAAATTTATGAGAAGCCAAAAAATACAAAAAATATATGAAAAATGTCAACCTCACTGGTAAATACAAGTTAAACAATTATATACACACATACATACACATACATATGTGTCTATATCCTGTCATCTTAGCAAAGCTTAAAAAAAATCATAGCACTTAGGGCTGATTTAAAAAAGAAAAAAAGCCGAGGTAGTAAAAAGAGAAGAATTTAGTAAACAACAAGAAGAAAAAATATAGAAACAAAACAGCCTGGGTGAAGTGGCTCACATGTGTAATCCCAGCACTCTGGGAGGCTGAGGCAGGAGAATCACTTGAGCCCTGGAGTTGGAAACCAGCTTGGACAACAAAGTGAGACCCCTTCTCTAAAAAAAAAAAAATGTTTTTTTTTTTGAGACAGAGTCTTGCTCTGTTGCCCAGGCTGGAGTGCAGTGCGGCGATCTCAGCTCACTGCAACCTCCATCTCCCTGGTTCAAGTAATTTTCCTGTCTCAGCCTCCAGAGTAGCTGGGATTACAGTCATGCACCACCATGCTCAGCTAATTTTTTTGTATTTTTAGTAGAGGCAGGGTTTCACCACATTGGCCAGGCTGGTCTTGAACTCCTGACCTCAAATGATCCACCCGCCTCAGCCTCCCAAAGTGTTGGGATTACAGGCGTGCGCCACCACGTCTGGCTCTACAAAAACATTTTAAAAATTAGCAGGACATGGTGGTGCACGCCTGTAGTTCTAGCTACTCAGGAGGCTAGGACAGGAAGATCACTTGAGCTCAGGAGTTTGAGGCTTCAGTGAGTTATGACTGCACCACTATACTCCAGCCTGGGTGACAAAGCAGGACCCTACCTCTATTTAAACATAAATAAATAAAAAAAGGCCACACACCTAAAACAAACCAAAACACCAATAAAACTCTTCAGTGAAAACACTCAAACATGCCTTCTACCTACTAGAAAAATAACCTTTTAAATTAATTAATTATGCAACTTGTTTAGCTATATTGAATGAATTATTTATTTCACTTTACCTACCTTGGTAGCTAATTTAATCTGGTCGTCAGTAGAAATTTTTAATGAATCTTCAGTAGTTTTATGTGTTTTATAAATACCTTCAAAGTGTTTATTAAATAATAAAACATGTTCTTCTCAACATCTTCCTGATATTTACAATAGAGCTTGGAGGAAGACAGTACCACACTTCTAAGCTTTATTCTCTAAAACAGGGGTCCCGAACCCCCTGGCCACAGATAGATGGGTACTGGTCAGTGGCCTGTTAGGAACCAGGCTGCCCAGCAGGAGGTGAGTGGTTGGGGGGTGAGTGAGCAAGCAAAGCTGAGCTCTGCCTCCTGTCAGATCAGCAGCATTAGATTTTCATAGGAATGCAAACCCTACTGTGAATTGCACATGCGAGGGATCTAGACTGTGCCCTCCTTATGAGAATTTAATGCCTGATGATCTGTCATTGTCTCCCATCACCCCAGATGGGACCATATAGTTGCAGGAAAACAAGCTCAGGGCTCCCACTGATTCTACATTATGGTGAGTATATAATAATAATAGAAATAAAGTGCACAATAAATGTAATACACTTGAATCATCTTGAAACCATACCCTCACCCAATTCGTGGAAAAACTGTCTTCCATGAAACTGGTCCCTGGTGCCAAAAAGGTTGGGGACTGTTGCAGTCTAAAACCATAGAGAAAACAAAAAATATTCAATAATCCATAAAGTATTACTATACCTGTGTACTGCCATCACAGAAGTAAAAAGTCTAGGGCTTCCAGGAACCAAATTTGTAAATATAAATTCAAAACGAGTACTGTTACATTTTGTTAGTATATAAAGAGCTTCAGTTTGGCCTCGTAATTTCTGTAAGGACAAATTTATTTAAAAGTTCAGATTTTAAGAGCAATTTATCCTTTATAGTGAAAACAAACATCAATCTCAAATATCTAGTTTCTTTACTATATATATATTGCAATAAGATTTTTTAGACTTACAGAGTTAGCAGTCCTTGTTGTAATATTCAATATGCAATTGTAACCGACAGCTAAAATCCAAAAGCAAAGAATGTAAAGAGCATGATATGGTACACTGAGAAAAAATACTTTTCTAAAAAAAAATATATACAGAACTTTTAACAGTTTAAAAAATTAAACATATATAGAAATAAACTTTTAAAAGTTTTAAAGAAATAACTATAATTAAATAATTAAAAAAACTAGAGGGTCAATTCTGTCTCCTTGAACAAACAAAAATATAACACAGGAAAAAGGAAGTCTTTTTCCTTTAGTATTTTTTTAGGAAAAAAGTATTAGGCTTTTTTCCTAAAGCCTCTGCAGCATTATTTACTGAAAGTTTTGGCACTACTACTAAAAAAGAACAAGTCTAGCTGGATAATCTAAAATACTTTAAAAAAATAAGTGAAACAAAATTTAACACAATGAAAAGATTATACTTTTATTAGAGCTTCTTCCTTCTTTGGGATTAATCAAAACAGGGGATGATAGCATGTTCTCAAAAATAATCAAAAAACAAGAACCAAGGTTAAAGCCCTAATCTTCTATATGTCCAAGACACAAAATGGACAAACCAAAATAATAATGGATAATTTTTTTTGCATTATGATGTCTAGGATTTCTGAAGGTTTTTTATTTTTATTAATATTTCTACATACTTCTTTGGTATCAAAGGAACCATGCAAATTCACCTGACAAAGGATTTTTTTTCTTCAGACTTATCTAACAAAGATACTTACAAACATTGACTCTTGATAACGCCAAAGAGTGCCAGAGAATTCTTAAATTTGTTACCAAGAGTCTACCTAAAAGCACACAGACAAAAAATAGGTTAACTTAAATAAGAACCCATTTTTGCAGCACTGAATGAGATGGATATGGAACTTCTGGCCCAGTATTAGAAGCAACACTCAGATATTTTTCATATATTAACTGAAAATATTGTGCATATCCAATCTATATAAGGTATACAATATATGATTCAGAATCCCAGAGAAACAAAATTTGACAGTTATATAAGGGATACAGATGTTCTCTGCCAATAGCTTTGCTCTAACTCAAACTGACTGAGGAAAGAATTGTGTACTAGTTTTTTTGTCTTGGTAGAAGTTGTTCTGGGTCCCAGCAAGTCATATGTGTACAACTGAGAATGAATATAGGATAATTACACAGCTATTCACTGAAATCACACTTTTCAAAGAACTCTCACATACACACTAATCCTTTCTATATGAGTACTTTCTTAGCAGTTCTCATTTAAATGAACCATATATTTATACACACAGTTTTGCTGTGAGCAAACTATTTTGTTCCTAAGAAGTTACGGTCAGGCTGAAGTCTATTTAAGGCTTTATACTTTTTGATCTTAGCATCAGACTGATGTTCATACACTGAAATACAAAGTTAGATACTTCATTTCTCAAAATGTGTCCTGTACAATAGTGATCTCTTACTGATGCTCCAAGAAAAAAACAATAAATTTGAGAATGGTATACTAGGTGTATTAGAGATGTACAATACAATCAGCATATTATCATAGCTTTGAGATATTCTGAAATAATAAGACTCACTTTGTTTAAACACATTATTTCACCAACAAATTACAACCATAAAATTATTTTTATGAGTAATCTATAGCCAGCCAGGTCATACTATTTCTGAAAACCTCTATAATGTCTAAAATCAGAGAAACTAGGTCTGTATGAATACTGGAGTGAAAAGTGGATAGCAAACGTGGCTCTAAAAAAAGATGAAAGCATTCTCAAGGGAGATTGTGGAAAATTACAGCATATCTTTGACAAGTAATAAGTAATCCAGCATGGCTGGAGTGTAAAGTTCACACAAGATCATAGAAGACTAGGTATAGCATCCTTCAGTCATTGGTCCAACGGAAAACAGATGGCACACTCAAGTTAGGATAACTGAGGTTTATTTACAAAAGAGGGAGCAGCAGTTCATGAAATCTGGAAGAAACAAGAGTCCTATGGAGCTGACTGCTTTGAGAGGAGAGACACAGCCAACCCTTCACTGGGAAGGAACCAGGGCAATAAATACCCAGACCTCAAACTCCTGCCTCCCTTTGATCTTCTGCCATGGCTCTTCCAACTGGAAGCCAGAGTATATAAGGAACCCTTAGATGTACTCTATACAAGTCATCTTTCCAGGGCAAGGGGAAAAGGGTGGAGAAGAATGCTGGACCTGGATGGACAAATGGAAGACAGCAGCACAGGCGATAAAAGTTGTCTTTGGACATACTAGAAGTTCTTTAATGTTAGACAAAGAAATTCAGACTTAGATCTATTAGCAATGGAGGCAGTAGAGTTGGGGGTGGGGTTTAGGATTGGAATTGGGGAGGACTAAAAATCTTTGAGAAGAGAATAACATGACCCTCCCAGTTTAGAAATCAATGTAGGCAGTTAGGTTCATCACCTAGCTACGTGACCTTGGAAAAGTAAACTAACCTCTCTATTCCTCAGTTTCCTCATTTGAAAATAAATATGACTGCATCTACTTTAAACTTTTTGTTTTACTGTTTTTATTATTGTTAAATGAGATTATATTTATATAAAAGATTCAGAACAGTGACTGTCAATAAACATTCCCCAAATAACAGCTATTTAAAAAATAATCCTTTGCAAACTCATTTTTGACTTTTTTTGGTTTTTATATAGATATACCTGTTTTCCTTACGCCATTTTACCTAGGCAACATTTTATCTTTACAAGTGGGCTATGGGCTCAGGACATCTATTGATTCTTTTATATTTTTCTGTCAGTCCCAGGAGAAATTATGGAGTGGGAAGGGTTTGCCATATAAAACCACCAACCACCTCTGTTTGCCTTTTTCTTTGCTCTTGGTATATCTCCTACAATCTCTAGGATTTTTAACGCTACCTCTTTTCTGCTGAAGAACCCCAGCCTATGGCTCCAAACCCAGTGTTCCAGACATGGACTTTTGTCTCTACCCTGCCTAATACCAAAGTATAGTTGTCCCTGTTTCTACTAATCTCCCAAACACTGAAATATGGCTGTCCCTTTTATTCTCACACAGCTATTTAATATAATATTTTAATTCTTTACAAACTCATTTCTATGACTTACTTTCTGATTATAGATACATTGGTTATATTTTCCTTATGCCATTTTACACCTAAGCAGCATTTTATCTCTATAACTGGGCTATGAGCTATGGGCAGTGTGCAAAGTTAATCTGATAATTTCAAGTCAGGGTACTAACAGTTGAAAATGGATTAAATATGCTAATCTTCTGGGATATAGTTTTAACATAAGGGGCTCTTGAACTTGGCAATATCTTAACTTGGTCATTTTCAAACTGCTGAAAGGGAGGGGAGGGAGATGGCTAGAAGGCAGGATTCCCCTTCCATTTTTTAACTCCTTAATGACCAGAAGCGCTGCGTACTCCTGTAAAATTTCAAAAGGTTTTTGAGGTCTGTGCACACACACACACAGTTATTTCTATTTTAATTTTGAGACAGGGTCTTGCACTGTCACCCAGGCTGGAGTGCAGTGGCATGAACGTGGCTTACTGCAGCCTCAACCTTCTGGGCTCAAGTGATCCTCCCACCTCAGCCTCCCCAGTAGCTGGGGCCACAGGTGCACAACACCACACATGGCTAATTCTTTTTATTTTCTGTAGAGACAGGGTCTTGTTATATTGCCCAGGCTGGTCTCTAACTTCTGGCCTTAAGCAGTCCTCCCACCTTGGCCTCCCAAAGTACTGGAATTATAGGCAAGAGCCATTGCAGTTGGCCTATTTTTATTAATAGTAGGATTTCAGGCACTGGAGATTTCTGGTCAGGGAAGCTTTCTGCCCTTCCTACTCTAAAGTATTAGTATAGGATTCTGCACTCAATGAATATCTGAGGAATTGAAAAATGTTTTATGAAGAGTTCCTGCCAATCTGTATGAGACTTTCTATTGGCTTTCTCAAGTTAATTCTGAGTTTGTCAAGATACAGCCATCTTGATAGTTTGGATTATTATTCCACCCTCAAAAGCACAAACTAAGACTTTTCGTTTGTTGCCAGATCTTCATACTCCACCCTCATCTGAGCCTGACGTACACCAGGAAGCATTTCAGAAGTGTGATCTAAGCATTACTTTAAGGATGGGCCCTAGCCACTAAAAGGATCTGCCTGTAGGTGGTGGCAAGTAGGCAGCAGGCCCCTTTCTAAGCCTTTCTTCTGAGGGGAACTTCCCTCACCTCTATCTCCATTATTTCCTCTGGTGTCTTCAACCGAACCTAAACAATCAATAAAGACATCGCCAGATCTTGTTTTCATTTGCCTAAAATGAATATAAAGGTCTGAATTTTATAGCTACCACTAAACCTACTTGCCTTCTATTAGGGACATATTTACCATCTAATATGTCTCTATTAAGAGACATATGTACATTAGCCAGGAGCAGTGGCTCATGCCTGTAATCTCAGCACTTTGGGAGGCCGAGACAGGTGGGTCACTTGAAGTCAGGAGTTAGAGACATATGTACATAAAAGAGCCACCAGCATAAATAATACTGTACCAAAAGTTCATGCATTTAAAAATAAGGTCTCTGAGGGGAACCAATCTCAGAGAAGCAGGCTTACAACAGGGCCTGCTGCCTACATGCCACCTCAGAGCAGGTCAGAAGAAAGTCTCAGGAAGCAAGCAGCCACTCAAAGGGCTACAGTAAGCATATTCTGCTAATAAGGTTTACTGTTCCTTCTCTATGAGTTATTGATTCCCCCTTTCCTGAATGAAGTCTGCTCTATTTCCCCTCTTACCCCTTTCCAATAAGAGGTTTACATCCCTCCCTCCTAAACTTCTTCTCCCACTAAAACATATTCTGGATACATTAAGCTGTCATTCCACATCTATTTTTTTTCCTTGGAAGTAATGATGCTTTCAAGACCTACTGGTCACTGGCTCCACAGATAGCTGCTATGGGCAGCCTGGACTTTTAAAAGTTCCAACCTTAGGGAGATTTGGTTTGTGAGGGGCTCTAGGGTCCAGCTGTGCTGGTCCTCGGTGACAGTCAGAGAAGACTCAGGATTTTCTAGTACTTGACCTACAAATAGATTTCACAGTGCAGGACTAAATTTGCTCTCCACATATCCATGTCTAGGTGACAACCATAGGTGATTGATGGTGCATTACTCCTGAATTTTTGAAAAGGAAGCATGGCTCCAGGTACTACAGCTATGACCTACTTATATTCCACTACCCCATATCCTTTTTTGGGAAGACAGATCTAACGGTCAGAACTAATGCCCCTTGCAAACAGGTCTACTTGAGTTTTAACAGCTACAATGGATAAAGGTGATGTTAGAACCAGGACTTACTGAAGGACCAAACTACATGTTTAATACCTATCCTTTCTTCTGTTTAAATCTGAGAAAAGTCTTATGTGAATTTAACTCTCCTATTCTCACAATTACACTGACAAATGATGCTGTTTCATATATTCTCTAGCTAATATGATTCAACATTTGTGAATTAAACCAGGAATATAAAATACATTTAAAAATATACTCACCTCTATCTCCATTATTTCCTTTGGTGTCTTCAATGGAATCTAAACAATCAATAAGGACTTCTCCAGGTCTTGTTTTCATTTGCCTAAAGTGAATATAAAGGTTTGAATTTTATAGCTACAACTATACCTGCTTACAATCTATTTAGGGAGAAAAGAGACATATGTACATAAAACAGCTAACAGCATAAATAATACTGTACCAGATGTTCATGCATTTAGAAATAAGGTCTTCAAGAACTTCAAGAACCTGAAGATCAGTGGGGCCTGGAGTGACCAGGGCCATCTGGAGCAAGCCAGATTGGTAGGAGGTGTTGAATTTTGAAAAATAAAAGGAAAAGAAAAGAGAGTCCATGATTAAAGACCAGGAATAAGAAATGGTAAGGACATGGGAGAAGGCTGGCCAAACTTGGAAAGAAGGACCATATTGGGACGTAGTGAGAGAAATATTGTTGGATAACTAAGGAGGAACCAGACTATGGAGAACTCAGAATGCCAGTCTGATAGGTTTAGGCCTTATCCTGTGCACAGGAGAGAACCTCCAGAGGTTTCCGAGTAGAGGAAAGGACATCAGGAAATTATAGAAGGAATGGTTAAAGAAGAGCTGTATGAAAAGCATCTTTGGAATTTGACAAATAGATACAGGTGACAAAAGGAAATAAGAGCAGCTTGCTGACAGACAGAATACATTCTACAGTGTCCAAAAAAAAAAAAAACCTAGCAAAATATCTAAAAGAGCCTTCTAATACACTCTTCATAAAGCCAACTCAACTACCTATTAAAAATACAGATATGACCATATCATTTCCCGGCTTAAAAGCTTTCTATATCCTCCTGCTGCCTAGAAGTTGAAGTCCAAAATCCTGAGCTAAAAATGTTACAACCTGGCTAATTTATCTATTTGTACTTCCAACCTCTCTCTGCAGCAGACCCTGCCTTTAGCTAATGAGGTTACAGCTCCAAGACTGCTTCTAACGCTAAATTCTTTTCTTCTTTTCTAGAATACTCTCCTCCTGTCTACCCTGACAAGGCTCTGCCCATTCTTCAGGGAACAACTCAAATACTATGAATATTTATTCTTCTTCAAGGACTTCACCAGGTAGAATAAATTGTTCTGTTTCTGTGAGTCTCAGCTTTTCGCTCATTTTTTCAGAATGGTATTTACCACATTTATTACAGTGGTTGTCTGTATGTATCTCCTGCACTAGAACGGGGGGATATGAATTTCATTTCCTATTATTTTCTGTCTCTAGCTATCGGCCCAGTAACTAGCACGTAATAAAACATTGATAAATGTTTACTAATGTTACTGAAACGGACTTTTGTTTGGATTAAGAACCCTACAAGAATGACAGAAAATGTCGCCGGGCGCAGTGGCTCACGCCTGTAATCCCAGCACTTTGGGAGGCCGAGGCGGGCGGATCACCTGAGGTCAGGAGTTCGAGACCAGCCTCAACATGGAGAAACCCCGTCTCTACTAAAAATACAAAATTAGCCAGGCGTGTTGGTGCATGCCTGTAATCCCAGCTACTCAGGAGGCTGAGGCAGGAGAATTGCTTGAACCTGGGAGGCGGAGGTCGCAGTGAGCCGAGATCGCGCCATTGCACTCCAGCCTGGGCAACAAGAGTGAAACTCTGTCTCAAAAAAAAAAAAAAAAAAAAGAATGACAGAAAATGTCATAGAAAGTGCGCAATATGTTACTACAGTCCGTAATTTTACGAATTCCTTTCTCTTTCATCTTCTTGAAGGGTCTAACGTGTTAGCATTAGATATCTAGCTATACTTAACCTGAGAAATGTATCAATATTTCATTTTTCCATCTAAGGAGGTGAGGTCCATGATAAGGAACGATTCCATCTAAGGAGGGGAGGTCCATGATAAGGAACGATAAGAAGTAGCTAAGAAGCTCCATGCCATTAATCCAGGAATCTTAGCTTTAGCGTTTCTCAACACTTAGTATCCCAACCGGCATTTCCCGCCCTGGATTTTGGAGCAGGAGGTTTCTAACCACTTTTTCTTTACTATACTTTCCAAAAACATGGTTTCTATTTAATGTATGATAATTTCCAAAAACAGGTTGCAAAAGAAGACTCCTTCTTGTTGGTGATTGATATGAATAACTAGATGAAAGCTTACCAAGGACATAAAGTTTGCGTGGTTAGTAATTTTTGAAGACTGCCTACTCCCACCTCCCTTATTTTACAGCCATGAAGATTCTAGCTTGAATGATGAAGACATCTGCCCAAGGGCCCACACTGTGGGTCGATATTACACATCTACTTTTAGAACCCTAGTTTCCTGAGCCCCTGACCTACGTTCCTTCCATGAAACTGAAATCCCAAGCTCACGTGGGTGTATACGGGACGCTAAGCCCCGGGTGGCCCGGTCGTGCTCAGGTTCACATTCCTGATCCGTCCCGCGGGCCAGGATGGGGGAACCGGAGGTCGCATGGGACCAAAACTGTGTAATGCCGATGCGCTCTTGCCGCGGCGCCGGCCTCGAGAGGGCCACAGTGGCCCAACCAGCCTGGGGTCTCTCGAGGCGCGGACGACCGGCGCAAGCCTCCCACCCTCACCAGGGCCGCGAGCTGCGGGGGTGCAGTCTCCGCCCGCGGGTCCCTAACGCGCACGGCGGCGCCCTCTACAGGGTTGAAGATCCCTCGGGAATCTTGGAAACTCACTGCGCGGACAGGTCGAAGCGGACATCCCGATCCTCCCAAAGCGCATCCAGCACCGACATGGTGAACAAGGCCCGTGGCAGGACCTCTCCACAGCCGTGGAGGCCCAGCCGCGTCTCTCTGGCTCCAAGGCAACGGGCCGCCTCTGTCACGACGTCTACGGCGGGCGCCGAGACTCAAGCTTCCGCGAGAGTGCGCGCGCGTCGCCCAGCTCTTTCGCGTCGTTAAGCCGATTTGAGATGCGAGGCAGGATTTAGGAGTCTCTGAGAAGCCCAGCTGTGTCCGCCGAGGGGAGCGTGCCTGACCTCTGGGCGACCTTCCTTGCTTCCAGACATCCTTTAGCCATTTTACCCCTCTCCTTATTTCTCTTCACCGTCAAGAGATTCAGGTTTTTAGCCGGGCATGGTGGCTTCTGCCTGTAATCCCTGCACTTTGGGTGGCCGAGGCTGGAGGATCACTTGAGGCCAGGAATTCGAGACTAGCCTGGGCAACATAGCGAAACTTCATCCCTACAAACACAAACAAACGAACAAAACCAACCCAAAATTAGCCAGGGGTGGTGGTGCACGCCTGCAGTCTCAAGTACTCGGGAGGCTGAGGCGGGAGGATCTCTTGAACCCAAGAGGTGGAGGCTGCGGGGAGCTATGATCGTGCCTCTGCCCTCCAGCCTAGGTGATAGAGATATAGGATCAACAGGTTCGTATGCCTGCTGTGCAGTAACAAACCCATTACATGAAGACAGCAGAGTTTGCAGCAGGGAAAGAGTTTAATGATTGCAGGGCACCTAGCAAAGAGATGGGAAGAGATCCTCGAATCTATCTTCCCAAGAGTTCTGGGCTGAGGTTTTTAAGAGGATCACAGAGGGCAAGGGGCTGGAAAATTGGGGTCCTTGATTGGTCGGAGTAAGGGAGATGAAATCATCAGGATAGGGAACCTGCATTCTTTGCTGAATCAGTTTCTCATGGGTTCCTCAGACCAGCTGGCATCAGTGGGATCCTTCAGGCCAGCTGAGGCAGTAGTTTCATTGGTATGCAGGATCTGAAAGACTATCTCAAAGGGAAAACTGAGTATTTCATAATGTTCAAGTTGTTCTCTATAGAGCAATAGAAGGGAACTATAATCTTGTGACACGGTCTGCATGATTCTAGGACAATAGGCACCAAACAACTGTGAGCAAGCAGGTCAGAGAGGAAGCTGACCTCATGATTAATGCCGAATTGGCTGCAACCTTGGTTTATTTTTGTCCCCTCCCCCACACTTTCTTCCCTGATTACTTTTATAAAGTTTATTGGGATGGTTTTAGAATGAGGAAAAAAGAAATTTAGAGTTAAAACTTCAAATTCCTTACCTGGGCCTAGCTCAATGTGGCCCTGCCTACGTCTGCAACCTCAAACCACCCTCACTTCTGGCTGCTCTCTTGCCAGACAGGGCTCAGAGACTTTGGAGGGCCCCCTTCCTTTGCCTGGAACACTGTTTCCCCAGACCTCTGCATAGGCCTGCTCTTTGTCACTGAAATCTCTGTTTGGGCTGGGCGCTGTGGCTCAGGCCTGTAATCCCAGCACTTTGGGAGGCCGAGGTGGGCGGATCACCTGAGGTCAGGAGTTCGAGACCAGCCTGGCCAACATGGTGAAACCCCATCTCTACTAAAAACCCCAAATTACCTGGGCACGGTGGTGGACGCCTGTAATCCCAGCTACTCGGGAGCCTGAGGCAGGAGAATCACTTGAACCTGGGAGGCGGAGTTTGCAGTGAGCCGAGATCACACCATTGCACTCCAGCCTGGGCAACAAGAGCGAAACTCTGGCTCCAAAAAAAAGTCAAATCAAATCAAATCAAATCACATCTCAGCTCACATGTCAACTCCAGCAGTCCCTGATCCTTCTGCCCCACCTGCTGTGAACAACCTGAGGACAGACACCTGATCTATCTAGTTGACTGCTTTGAACAATACCCAGCACAGAGTAGGACCCAGTAAATACTTCTTGAATAAATCAAAGTCCCTTTTCTCAATGCATGACAATTATTTAAATTAGTGGTTCACAAAGACTGATCTGGATCCCCACAGGGGGCCCACGAGGTCAAACTATATTCACAATAATGTGAAGACATAATTTGCCTTTTTAACTCCCATTCACGTATAGTGGAGTTTTCCAGAGGCTATATGATTTTGTTGTTGTTGTTGTTGTTGTTGTCTTACAGGGTCTCATTCACCCAGGCTGAAGTACAGTGGCACGATCACAGCTCACTGTAATCTGAAGCTCCTGGGCTTAAATGATACTCCCGCCTCAGCCTCCCGAGTAGCTGGGACTATGGGCATAGTCCTGGCTAATTTTTTATTTCATTTTATTTTATTTGTAGAGACAGGGTCTCTCTGTGTTTCCCTGGCTGGTCTCAAACTCATAGCCTCAAGTGATCCTCCTGCTTTAGCCTCCCAAAGCACTAGGATTATAGGTAAGAGCCACCATACCCAGGCATGATGATTGAATGTGGAAGCAGGTATGAGAATCCTGGTGCCTTTTACTAAACCAGGCATTAAAAAAAATTGCAAAAATGTAAAGCAATGTTCTCACAAATTGTCTGGAAAATATAATTATTTTTTTAAAATGCTATATATGTTAATACATAATAAGTGATTGTTACTTTTGAATGAATGAGTTTTAAAACACTCAGTATTAACAGATATAATGTATGTTAACAAAAGCTCTTTTAGGTCCTCAATAATGTTTTTAAGAGGATAGTGGGGTCCCAAAACCAAAAGTTTGATAACTGCAGCTTTGAATTATTATTTAGAGCTCCTATAGGTCAGGCTATATGCCAAATACTAGGGATACTAATGTGAAAGGCCATGAGGTGTTTTTCTCAGATTGAAGAGGGTGATGGAGACAAAGGAACGTGAGTGTACACACATTAAGGTGGACTCCAATGAGTCATGCCCTTGTATAATCTCTTCCCCATGAGTGTGGTTGGAACCTGTGAACTTGCTTCTAGTCAATAGATTATATCAAAGGTGATGAAATGTCATTCCCACGACTGTTATGTTATAAAAGACTTGGTCTCAGCCAACTGGGGTGAGAAAGACCCTCCCACTTGCCTTGAAGAAGCCAGCTGCTAGGCTAGGTGTGGTGGGTCATGCCTGTAATCCCAACACTTTGGGAGGGCAAGGCAGGTGGATCACCTGAGGTCAGGAGTTCAAGACCAGCCTGGCCAACATGGTGAAACCCTGTCTCCTCTAAAAATACAAAAATTACCCAGGTGTGGTGGCAGGCGCCTGTAATCCCAGCTACTCAGGAGGCTGAGACAGGATAATTGCTTGAACATGGGAGGTGAAGGTTGCAGTGAGTGGAGATTGCACCATTGCACTCCAGCCTGGGTGACAAGAGTGAAACTCCGTCTCAAAAAAAAAAAAAAAAAAAAAGAAAAAGAAAAAGAAGCCAGCTGCTATGTTATGAATTAGTACCAGAGACCTTTGTCCTACAGGTCCGAAGAACTGAAATTTGCCAACAATCTGAATGAGCCTGGAAGTGGATCTTTCCCAGGTTGAGCTTCTGATGAGGCTGTAGCCTTAGGAAATATCTGAATTGCAGCCTGGTGAGACCCTGAAGCAGAGAACCCAGGTAAGCTGTGCCTTGACTTCTGGCCTACAGAAATGATAAGATAATAACTGTTTTGTTTTAAGCTGCTAAATTTGTGGTAATTTATTATGGAGCAATAAAACACTAATACAAATGCGGGCCAGATGTACTGGTGTGCACCTGTAGTCCCAGGTACTTGGGAGGCTGAGTCAGGAGGATCACTTGAGCACAGGAGTTTGAGGCTGCAGTCAGCTATTGATTGCACCACCACAATCCAGCCTGGGTGACAGAGAGAGACCCTGTCTTTAGGGAGGACAAATTGTAGAATTGGCTTTGGAACTTGTGAGCAAGCAGGAGCTTTTAGAGCTAGCAAAATCCTATTGGTAGGAAGCAGGCTGATAGATTAATCAAACATGTGCTACCTTCCATGAAAAAGCAAGGATGACTCACAATGGAACCAAGAGCCCAAAGGGTAGGTTGGAAGTCAAGGAAGATTATTCCCAGATCTTAAAACTTAATCAATAAAAATCCAACATTTGACCAGATGAATGACAGAATTGTTATATACCAGTAACTCATTTTTACCTTCCGTTTCCTTATTCCCTTTCCCCATTTTTGTATTGGTATGTCTGTAACTGTTATTCTATGTCAGTCCCACCGTTGTGTGATGGAGTGTTGGGAGCAGACTTGTCTCTAGTTTCACAAGTCCACAGAAAGGAATTGTGCTTTGAAGAACTGAGCTTAATGGATCACACCCAGCCTCATCTTCACCAGATATAGATAATTCAGATGATGAGAGTTTGGACTTTGAGCTGATGCTGTAAGAAAATGGGGGAAACCTTGGGAGGGAGGAAGTTTTTTCCGCTTTGGAAGGAACACAAATTGTTGGAGGCCAAGGGGCCTACTGTGGTAGGCAGAATTCTACATAGCCCCTAAGATTCTTGCTTTCCTGGTGTACATGCCTTATATAATCCCCTCTTCTTGAGTGCAGAAGAATCTACGAATGTGATAGGATATCAGTCCTCCGATTAGGTAATGTTATATGACAGGTGAAATAGTTTTGCAGATATGATTAATGTCCTTTAAAGTAATCAAAAGAGAGATTATCCTTGCTGGCCTGATGTTACCAGGTGAGCCTTTAAAACAGAGTCTCCTGCTGGCTTTGATGAAATAGAAGCCACGTTGTGAGAGAGCCACATGGCTAGGAACTGAGAGTGGCCTCTAGAAGCTGAGAGACAGCAAGAAAACGGAAACTCCAGTCATTTACCCACAAGGAACCGAATTCTGCCAGCAACCTGAATGGGTTTAATGACATCATGTTCTTGGCTGAATTTTGACTTTGGGTGAGACCTTGAGCAGAGACCCAGTATGCACTCCTGACCCACAAAAACTGTGAGGTGATATATTTGTGTATTTTAAACTTCTAAGATTGTGATAATTTACTGTGCAGCAGCATTAACATACTGGCATCACAGTAGAATCTTTGAAATGACTGGGGGAAGACAATGACAACCTATTTTTCATCAATATGCATATAACTGACTTTCACATACTTAGAAAAAAATTAATATACTTGGATGGGTGAGGTGGCTCATGCCTGTAATCCCAGCACTTTGAGAGGCCGAGGTGGGTGGATCATTTGAGGTCAGGAGTTCAAGACCAGCCTGGCCAACATGGCAAACCCCTGTCTCTACTAAAAATAATAATAAAAAAAATTTAGTCAGGCGTGGTGGCGCTTGCCTGTAATTCCAGCTACTTTGGAAGCTGAGGCACAAGAATCATTTGAACCTGGGAGACAGAGGTTGCAGAGCCGAGATCGTGTCACTGCACTCCAGCCAGGGTGAAAGGGCGAGCTTCTGTCTCAAAATAAATAAATACATAAACTTTATTTTTTAGGTAAGTGTTAGGTTTACATAAAAATTGAGTAGAAAGTACAGAGTCCCATGTATCCCCTCCCCTACCCCAGCTTCTCCTCTATGATTAGCATCTTGCATCTTGCAATGTGTGGTACATTTTTTATAGTTGATGAACTGATATAGGTAAGTTATTAACTAAGATCCATAGTTTGCATTAGGGTTCACATTTTTCTCTCTTACAGTCTATGGATTTTGACAAATACATGATGACATGACTTGTGTCCACCATCACTGCATTGTACAGAATAGTTTCATCGTCTTAAAATATCCCCTATGCCCCACCTATTCATCCCTGCCTTCTGCCCCTTAGACTTCCGGAAACCACAGATCTTTTTACTGCCTCCGTATTTTGCCTTCTACAGAATGTCATGTGGTTGGAATCCTATAGTATGTTGCTTTTCCAGATGGGCTCCTTTCACTTAGTGATATGCATTTAAGGTTCTTCCATGTCTTTTCAAGGCTTGATAGCACATTTCTTTTTTAAAAAATTCATCTCTTATTTTAGATTTGGGGGTACATGTGTAGGTTTGTTACAAGGATATATTGTGTGATGCTGAGGTTTGGGGTACAATTGAACCCATCACTTGGGCACTGAGCATGGTACCCATTGGTAGGTTTTCAACTCTCCCCTCACCAAGTACCTTTGCTGAGGTATAATTTACATACAATAAAATGTACCTATTTTAAGTGTACACTTTGATGAGTTTTGACAAGTGTATGCCTCTATGTAATCAATCCCATAATCAAGATATAGAACAGTTCTGTCACCCCAAAAACTTTCCTCGTGTTCCTCTGCAGTCAGTTCTAGGCCCCAGGAAACCACTTGTTTGCTTGTTATTAATATCACTATAGATTTTTTTCATATTTTAAATTGTGTTAAAACATATATAACATAAATTTGCCATACCATAGTTTTGAGTGTTTTAGAATTTCATATAAGTGGTATAATAAATTGTGTACTGTATGTATTGTTTTGTATCTGACTTCTTTCATTTGGCAAGTTTTTGACATCTATACATATCGTTATGTGTATCAGTAGTTCATTTCTTTTTATTGCTGTCTTGTATTGTATTCTATGGATATACCACAATTTGTTTCATCTTTTGGACATTTGGGTTGTTTCCAGTTTTCTGCTGGAGCTTGCCAAGGACATTCATACAAAACTTGATAAAATTATAAAATTGCCAAGAACATGAATGCATAAGTCTTTGTGGGATATAGATTTTCATTTCTTTTGAGTAAATACCTACAAGTGAAATTGCTGGGTCATGTGATAGGTATATATTTAACTTGTTAAAAACTACCAACTGTATTCCCAGTATCTAGCACAGCATCTGGGACCTGATGGAATATCAACAAATATTTGTTGAATTAGTGAATAAATAAATGACTTACGTGGGACTCATGAAGAAAGAATTTCAACAAGCAATTGGAGGATATTTGTTAAAAAAATTACTTCCCAAATTCTGCTTTGTTGTTAAGTGTTTAGTAACACTTTGCTCCTATCTCAGAACAATATTGGGGCTACAAAAATAAAAAGCTGTGGCATTATGCAGATCATTTAAACCTAATAAATGATCACTTTAAATCATCTGAATATTTTGGTTGAAAATGGGTGGGAGATACAGTTTGATGGATGACATAAGGCTCAGTGTTTGATAGATCAGTAGGGTGACTATAGTTTACAATAACCCATTGTATATTTATTCTTCTTTTTTTAAAATAGAGATAGGGTCTTGCTATGTTGTGCAGGTTGGTCTTGAACTTCTGGCCTCAAGTGATCCTCCCACCTCAGCCTCCCAAAGAGCTGGGATTATAGACATGAGGCACCATGCCTGGCCTATTGTATATTTCAACAGCTAAAAGTAAAGAATTTGGGTGGTTCTAACACAAAGAAAAGACAAATATTTAAGGTCATGGATATCCCAATTACACTGATTTGGTCTCTACAAATAAAACAAACTTGTTTCTTAAGATGTCTTGGGTCAATATATATAATATGTGTAAGGCAAAATTTTTACTTTCAAATTTCAAGGAAAACTACATTTTTTAATATCATTGAACAGCATGGTTCATTTAAATACTTCTGGAGATATTTACTGAAGGTCAGCTACATGCCTGGTTCTGTGCTCAGTGTTGGAGTAATGCTCCTGAACAAACCAGACATGGCATCTGCCCTCATGGAGTCTATATCTCAGTGAAAGACAGTGCATAGTCTGGATAGCCGAGAAGCACAATCAAGTCAAAACAAGAATAAAAGCTGGTTATTAGCCTTATATCATTGAGTCATTTCTTCTTCTCCTTACTGCATCCATCTCCTTTAAAAAATGATCACCCTTGACAACACATATGGATGAGGGCTTTAAAAAAATAGAAAAAGAAAAACAAACTAAAAATGATATCTTCTGTATTAATGTTGAGAGTTCATAGATAATAGTAACAACCTTTCCTCCAGTGTGTCAGCTTTCACCTTTCATTGGGTTCCCACAATATGTTGGATGCCCCAGTAATTGCTGTTCTTTCTTCCAAGCAGACATGCCTTATTAGAAGACATTCAGTAAGCCAAAATCTATTTTACAACCTTAAGACTAAAAATAATCTACAGTCTAGTGTTTATATAACATAAAATGTCCTTTGGTGCAAATATTTTGCTCTTTGTTCAATAACTTGGCAGTCAACGTTGACTGAAATATATTTCTTTTTTCTAGTTTTATTGAAATATAATTGGTATACAAAAAACTGCACATAATGTATACAATTTGGTGAGTTTGGACATATGTATACACTTTTGTTACCAACATCACATCCAAGAAAATAAACATATCCATCACTTCCAAAAGTTTCCTTGTGTCCCTTTGTAGTTTTTGTTTGTTTTTATTTTTTTTGTGGTAAGAACACTTAACAAGAGATCTATTTTTTTTTTTTTTTCGAATCAGGATCTCTCTGTGTTGTCCAAGCTAGTTTTGAACTCCTGGGCTCAAGTGATCCTCCTATCTCAGCCTCCTAAGTAGCTGGGACTACAGGCATGTGCCACCATGCCCAGCTCTAATGCACAATACCTTATTAACTATAAACACTATGTTGTACTGCACATCTCTGGAACTAGCTCATCTTGTTTAACTATAACTTTATACCCATTGAACAACTCCCTGTATGTTCTTCCTCACAGCCCTTGGTAACTACCATTCTATTGTCTGCCTCTATAGTCCATATAGTCCATGTTTGATTATTTTAGATGCCTTATGTAAGAGAAATCATGCAGTATTTGTCATTCTGTAACTTATTTCACTTAGCATAATGTCTTCCAGGTCCATCATGTTGTTGCAAATGGCAGGATTTTTTTCTTTTTTAGGGCTGAATAATATTTCATTGTATGTACAGTCATGTGCCACATAACAATGTTTTGGTCAACCACAGACTGCATATATGACTGGTCCCATAAGATTATATCATATTTTTACTGTATCTTTTCTATGTTTAGTTGTATAAATACTTACAATTGCCTACATTATTTAGTACAGTCACATGCTGTACAGGTTTTTAATCCAGGAGCAATAGGCTATACCATTTACCCTAGATACATAGGAAGATTGTACTATCTAGGTTTGTGTAAGTATACTCTATGATGTTCACATGACAAAATCGCCTCATAATGCACTTCTCAAAATGTATCTCCATTAAGTGCCGTATGACTGTATATACATTTTCTTTGTTCATCTGTTGATGAACAATTGGGTTGTTGCCATATCTTGGCTATTGTGAATAATGCTGCAATGAACATGGGAATGCAAATACCTCTTCAAGATCCTGATTTCAATTCTTTTGAATATATACCAGAAGTGGGATTGCTGGATCATACGGCAGCTCTATTTTTTAATTTTTTGAGGACCCTCCATACTGTTTTTCATAGAGGCTGCACCATTTTACGTTTCCACCAACAGTGTACAAGGGTTTCGATTTCTCCACAACCTCACCAACATTCATCAGCTTTTGTTTTTTGAAATGTATTTCTATCTAAAGACAAAATTATTGCATTTAGGAACAACTTTCCAAGTCTAACTTTAGAAACTTGATACTAAACAAAAAGCCTTTAAAGGGAGAAGTAGTTATTTTAAGCTATTCCAAGCGTTTGATCTGAACCTTACCTCTGACCTATTCCTTAACTTCTATGTGAAGACAATCAATAAATACATGCCACAAGTTCCTGAGTAGTGCTTATTGCAAATTGTTTTAAAATACAAAAAGGAGCTAATAGGGAGTTTAATGTGACCATACAAATTTTTATTTTAAAATATTTAATCTGTTTACTGAATTGTTGAATTTATTGAATCGTTTGTTCTTTTATTAAAAACAAAGACTTTCTTACTATAAAGAAGTTGTGGAATCCATTTAAAGACTTCAAACTTAGGCAGAATGAAATGAAACGTTATGGTTTATGTACAAGATGTTCTATGGGGTGTGTTCCTGGATATCATAGAGATCGTATCAATGAGAAATGTTTTATTTACTGAAAAGGAATGCAATACACACAAAATTCTCAACTTGTGACTAAATTGATCAGCAATTAATATATGCTGTTAAGAATTGTGTCCCATGCTGTAAAAGCATGTTCATTTTCTTAATGTGCCATATCCAAAGCAATGTATTCTTGCTTGGGTAGATTGAGATGTTATTTAGTATAAAAGGTTGGCAGTGGCACAAGGGAAGGATGGAGAAGAGAGAAAGGCTCTGTGCTTATCACCTCCTATCTTCCTATTAAGATCCCCATTTCTCATTATAGTAGCTGCAGTCCCTGTATTTTGATGCTACTAGTAATGGGATAACTAGGCCTTTTCTCTTCTCAATGTCAACAGTCCCATTGACAACAATCCCATTGACTTCCAATCTGGTAAACTGGAAACAAACCAATGACTCCTAGTTTCATTTGTCATACTTCAGTGACCTTAATCTTTGAAAGTTTCATTTCTTTTTATAATTATCATTATTGGCTGGGCGCAGTGGCTCATGTCTGTAATCCCAGCACTTTGGGAGGCTGAGGTGGGCGGATCACTTGAGGTCAGGAGTTCGAGACCAGCCTGGCCAATATAGTGAAACTTCATCTCTACTAAAAATACAAAAATTAGCCAAGCATGGTGGTGTGTGCCTGTAATCCCAGCTACTGGGGAGTCTGAGGCAGGAGAACTGCTTGAACCTGGGAGGTAGAGGTTGCATTGAGTGGAGAGAGTGCCACTGCCCTCCAGCCTGGGTAACAGAGCAAGACTCCATCTAAAAAAATATATATATATAAAAAAATATGTAATTATATATTTATATATAATTATATATATAAATATATGATATATAAAATATATAAATATAAAAAATATATTTATATATATAAAATATATAAAATTTCTATATAAATATATATAAAAATAATATATATTATATTTTATATCTATTTATATATTATATATAATTTTATATATAAATGTAATATATATTAATATAAAATATATATCAAACATAAATATATTAATATATAAATATATTAAACATAAATATCTTAATATATCAATATATATTAAACATAAATATATTAATATATAAATATATATTAAATATAAATATATATTAAACATAAATATATTAATATATATAAATATATATCAAACATAAATATATTAATATATATAACTATATATTAAACATAAACATATTAATATATAAATATATATTAAACATAAACATAATATATATCAATATATATTAAACATAAATATATTAATATATATCTATATATTAAACATAAATATATTAATATATAAATCTATATTAAACATAAATATATTAACATATATAAATATATATTAATATATAAATCTATATTAAACATAAATATATTAATATATATAAATATATATTAAACATAAATATATAATATATAAATATATATTAAACATAAATATATTAATATATAAATATATATTAAACATAAATATATTTATATATAAATATATATTAAACATAAATATATTAATATATAAATATATTAAACAAATATATTAATATATAAATATATATTAAACATAAATATATTAATATATAAATATATATTAAACATAAATATATTAATATATAAATATATATTAAACATAAATATATTTATATATAAATATATATTAAACATAAATATATTAATATATAAATATATTAAACATAAATATATTAATATATAAATATATTAAACATAAATATATTAATATATAAATATATATTAAACATAAATATATTAATATATAAATATATGTTACACATAAATATATTAATATATATAAATATATGTTACACATAAATATATTAATATATAAATATATGTTACACATAAATATATTCATATATAAAATGTATATTACATATAAATATATTAATATATAAAATATATATTACATATAAATATATTGATATAAAAATATATATTACATATCAATATATTGATATATAAAATATATATTACATATCAATATATTGATATATAAAATATATATTACATATCAATATATTGATATATAAAATATATATTACATATCAATATATTGGTATATAAATATATATTACATATCAATATATTGATATATAAATATATATTACATATCAATATATTGATATAAATATATATTACATATCAATATATTGATATATAATATATATGTTAATATCAATATATTGATATATAAATATTACATATCAATATATTGATATATAAATATATATTACATTGTACATTTCCCACCTATTAGTGAGAACAAGTGGTTTTTGGTTTTTTGTCCTTGCGAAAGTTTGCTGAGAATGATGGTTTCCAGCTTCATCCATGTCCCTACAAGGGACATGAACTCATCATTTTTTATGGTTGCATAGTATTCCATGGTGTATATGTGCCACATTTTCTTAATCCGTCTATCATTGTTGGACATTTGGGTTGCTTCCAAGTCTTTGCTATTGTGAATAGTGCTGCAATAAACATACGTTTGTGTGCATGTGTCTTTATAGCAGCATGATTTATAATCCTTTGGGTATATACCCAGTCATGGGATGGCTGGGTCAAATGGTATTTCTAGTTCTAGATCCCTGAGGAATCGCCACACTGACTTCCACAATGGTTGAACTAGTTTACAGTCCCACCAACTGTGTAAAAGTGTTCCTATTTCTCCACATCCTCTCCAGCACCTGTTGTTTCCTGACTTTTTAATGATCGCCATTCTAACTGGTGTGAGATGGTGTCTCATTGTGGTTTTGATTTGCATTTCTCTGATGGCCAGTGATGATGAGCATTTTTTCATGTGTTTTTTGGCTGCATAAAAGTCTTCTTTTGAGAAGTGTCTGTTCATATCCTTCGCCCACTTTTTGATGGGTTTGTTTTTTTTTTCTTGTAAATTAGTTTGAGTTCATTGTAGATTCTGGATATTAGCCCTTTGTCAGATGAGTAGGTTGCAAAAATTTTCTCCCATTCTGTAGGTTGCCTGTTCACTCTGATGGTAGTTTCTTTTGCTGTGCAGAAACTCTTTAGCTTAATTAGATCCCATTTGTCAATTTTGGCTTTTGTTGCCATTGCTTTTGGTGTTTTAGACATGAAGTCCTTGCCCATGTCTATGTCCTGAATGGTATTGCCTAGGTTTTCTTCTAGGGTTTTTATGGTTTTAGGTCTAACATGTAAGTCGTTAATCCATCTTGAATTAATTTTTGTATAAGGTGTAAGGAAGTGATCCAGTTTCAGCTTTCTACATATGGCTAGCCAGTTTTCCCAGCACCATTTATTAAATAGGGAATCCTTTCCCCATTGCTTGTTTTTCTCAGGTTTGTCAAAGATCAGATGGTTTTAGATATGCGGCATTATTTCTGAGGGCACTGTTCTGTTCCATTGATCTATATCTGTGTTTTGGTACCAGTACCATGCTGTTCTTGTTACTGTAGCCTCGTAGTATAGTTTGAAGTCAGGTAGTGTGATGCCTCCAGCTTTGTTCTTTTGGCTTAGGATTGACTTGGCAATGCGGGCTCTTTTTGATTCCATATGAACTTTAAAGTAGTTTTTTCCAATTCTGTGAAGAAAGTCATTGGTAGCTTGATGGGGATGGCATTGAATCTGTAAATTACCTTGGGCAGTATGGCCATTTTCACTATATTGATTCTTCCTACCCATGAGCATGGAATGTTCTTCCATTTGTTTGTATCCTCTTTTATTTCATTGAGCAGTGGTTTGTAGTTCTCCTTGAACAGGTCCTTCACATCTCTTGTAAGTTGTATTCCTAGGTATTTTATTCTCTTTGAAGCAATTGTGAATGGGAGTTCACTCATGATTTGGCTCTCTGTCCGTTATTGGTGTATAGGAATGCTTGTGATTTTTGCACATTGATTTTGTATCCTGAGACTTTGCTGAAGTTGCTTATCAGCTTAAAGATATTTTGGGCTGAGACGATGGGATTTTCTAGATATACAGTCATGTCATCTGCAAACAGAGACAATTTGACTTCCTCTTTTCCTAATTGAATGCCCTTTATTTCCTTCTCCTGCCTGATTGCCCTGGCCAGAGCTTCCAACACTATGTTGAATAGGAGTGGTGAGAGAGGGCATCCCTGTCTTGTGCCAGTTTTCAAAGGGAATGCTTCCAGTTTTTGTCCATTCAGTATGATATTGGCTGTGGGTTTGTCATAGATAGCTCTTATTATTTTGAGATACATCCCATGAATAGCTAATTTATTGAGAGTTTTTAGCATGAAGGGTTGTTGAATTTTGTCAAAGGCCTTTTCTGCCTCTATTGAGATAATCATGTGGTTTTTCTCTTTGGTTCTGTTTATAAGCTGGATTACATTTATTGATTTGTGTATGTTGAACCAGCCTTGCATCCCAGGGATGAAACGAACTTGATAATGGTGGATAAGCTTTTTGATGTGCTGCTGGATTCGGTTTGCCAGTATTTTATTGAGGATTTTTGCATCGATGTTCATCAGGGATATTGGTCTAAAATTCTCTTTTTTTGTCGTGTCTTTGCCAGGCTTTGGTATCAGGATGATGCTGACCTCATAAAATGAATTAGGGAGGATTCCCTCCTTTTCTATTGATTGGAATAGTTTCAGAAGGAATGGTACCAGCTCCTCCTTGTATCTCTGGTAGAACTTGGCTGTGAATCCATCTGGTCCTGGACTTTTTTTAGTTGGTAAGCTATTAATTATTGCCTCAATTTCTGAGCCTGTTATTGGTCTATTCAGAGATTCAACTTCTTCCTGATTTAGTCATGGGAGGGTGTATGTGTCCAGGAATTTATCCATTTCTTCTAGATTTTCTAGTTTATTTGCATAGAGGTGTTTATAGTATTCTCTGATGGTAGTTTGTATTTCTGTGGTATTGGTGGTGATATCCCCTTTGTCATTTTTTATTGCGTCTATTTGATTCTTTTCTCTTTTCTTCTTAATTAGTCTTGCTAGCGGTCTATCAATTTTGTTGATCTTTTCAAAAAACCAGCTCCTGGATTCATTGATTTTTTGAAGGTTTTTTTGTGTCTCTATCTTCTTCAGTTCTGCTCCGATCTTAGTTATGTCTTGCCTTCTGCTAGCTTTTGAATGCGTTTGCTCTTGCTTCTCTAGTTCTTTTAATTGTGATGTTAGGATGACAATTTTAGATCTCTCCTGCTTTCTCTTGTGGGCATTTAGTGCTATAAATTTACCTGTACACACTGCTTTGAATGTGTCCCAGAGATTCTGGTATGTTGTGTCTTTGCTGTCCTTGGTTTCAAAGAACATCTTTATTTCTGCCTTCGTTTCGTTATGTACCCAGTAGTCATTCAGGAGCAGGTTGTTCAGTTTCCATGTAGTTGAGCAGTTTTGAGTGAGTTTCTTAATCCTGAGTTCTAGTTTGATTGCACTGTGGTCTGAAAGACAGTTTGTTATAATTTCTGTTCTTTTACATTTGCTGAGGAGTGCTTTAGTTCCAACTATGTGGTCAATTTTGGAATAGGTGTGGTGTGGTGCTGAAAAGAATGTATATTCTGTTGATTTGGGGTGGAGAGTTCTGTAGATGTCTATTAGGTCTGCTTGGTGCAGAGCTGAGTTCAATTCCTGGATATCCTTGTTAACTTTCTGTCTCATTGATCTGTCTAATGTTGACAATGGGGTGTCAAAGTCTCCCATTATTATTGTGTGGGAGTCTAAGTCTCTTTGTAGGTCACTAACGACTTGCTTTATGAATCTGGGTGCTCCTGTATTGGGTGCATATATATTTAGGATAGTTAGCTCTTCTTGTTGAATTGATCCCTTTACCATTATATAATGGCCTTCTTTGTTCTCTTTTGATCTTTGTTGGTTTAAAGTCTGTTTTATCAGAGAGTAGGATTGCAACCCCTGCCTTTTTTTGTTTTCCATTTGCTTGGTAGATCTTCCTCCATCCCTTTATTTTGAGCCTATGTGTGTCTCTGCATGTGAGATGGGTTTCCTGAATACAGCACACTGATGGGTCTTGACTATCCAATTTGCCTGTCTGCGTCTTTTAATTGGAGCATTTAGCCCATTTACATTTAAGGTTAATATTGTTATGTGTGAATTTGATCCTGTCATTATGATGTTAGCTGGTTATTTTGCTCATTAGTTGATGCAGTTTCTTCCTAGCCTCGATGGTCTTTACAATTTGGCATGTTTTTGCAGTGGCTGGTACTGGTTGTTCCTTTCCATGTTTAGTGCTTCCTTCAGGAGCTCTTTTAGGGCAGGCCTGGTGGTGACAAAATCTCTCAGCATTTGCTTGTCTGTAAAGGATTTTATTTGTCCTTCACTTATGAAGCTTAGCTTGGCTGGATATGAAATTCTGGGTTGAAAATTCTTTTCTTTAAGAATGTTGAATATTGGCCCCTACTCTCTTCTGGCTTGTAGAGTTTCTCCCGAGAGATCACCTGTTAGTCTGATATGCTTCCATTTGTGGGTAACCCGACTTTTCTCTCTGGCTGCCCTTAACATTTTTTCCTTCATTTCAACTTTGGTGAATCTGACAATTATGTGTCTTGGAGTTGCTCTTCTCAAGGAGTATCTTTGTGGCATTCTCTGTATTTCGTGAATCTGAATGTTGGCCTGCCTTGCTAGATTGGGGAAGTTCTCCTGGCTAATATCCTGCAGAGTGTTTTCCAACTTGGTTCCATTCTCCCTGTCACTTTCAGGTACACCAATCAGACGTAGATTTGGTCTTTTCACATAGTCCCATATTTCTTGGAGGCTTTGTTTGTTTCTTTTTATTCTTTTTTCTCTAAACTTCTCTTCTCGCTTCATTTCATTCATTTCATCTTCCATCACTGATACCCTTTCTTCCAGTTGATCACATTGGCTACTGAGGCTTGTGCATTTGTCACGTAGTTCTCGTGCCATGGTTTTCAGCTCCATCAGTTCCTTTAAGGACTTCTCTGCATTGGTTATTCTAGTTAGCCATTTGTCTAATTTTTTTTCAAGGTTTTTAACTTCTTTGCCATTGGCTCGAATTTCTTCCTTTAGCTCGGAGTAGTTTGATCTTCTGAAGTCTTCCTCTCTCAACTCATCAAAGTCATTCTCTGTCCAGCTTTGTTCCATTGCTGATGAGGAGCTGCGTTCCTTTGGAGGAGGAGGGGTGCTGTGATTTTTAGAGTTTCCGTTTTTTCTGCTCGTTTTTTCCCCATCTTTGTGGTTTTATCTACCTTTGGTCTTTGATGATGGTGACGTACAAATGGGTTTTGGTGTGAATGTCCTTTCTATTTGTTAGTTTTCCTTCTAACAGTTAGGACCCTGAGCTGCAGGTCTGTTGGAGTTTTCTGGAGGTCCACTCCAGAGCCTGTTTGCCTGGATATCAGCAGTGGTGGCTGCAGAACAGCGGATATTGGTGAACTGTAAATGCTGCTGCCTGATCGTTCCTCTGGAAGTTTTGTCTCAGAGGAGTACCAAGCCGTGTGAGATGTCAGTCCGCCCCTCCTGGGCGGTGTCTCCCAGTTAGGCTACTTGGGGGTTAGGCACCCGCTTGAGGAGGCAATCTGCCCATTCTCAGATCTCAAGCTGCGTGCTGGGAGAACCACTACTCTCTTCAAAGCTGTCAGACAGGGACATTTAAGTCTGCAGAGGTTACTGCTGCCTTTGGTTTGTCTGTGCCCTGCCCCCAGAGGTGGAGCCTACAGAGGCAGACAGGCCGCCTTGAGCTGTGGTGGGCTCCACCCAATTCCAGCTTCCTGGCCTCTTTCTTTACCTACTCAAGCCTCGGCAATGGCAGGCACCCCTACCCCAGCCTCGCTGCTGCCTTGCAGTTTGATCTCAGACTGCTGTGCTAGCAATGAGTGAGGCTCTGTGGGCTTAGGACTCTCCGAGCCAGATGCAGGATATAGTCTCCTGGTGTGCCGTTTGTTAAGCCCATTGGAAAAGCACAGTATTAGGGTGGGAGTGACCCGATTTTGCAGGTGCCGTCTGTCATCCCTTTCTTTGACTAGGAAAGGGAATTCCCTGACCCCTTGCGCTTACCAGGTGAGGCGATGCCTCACCCTGCTTCAGCTCACGCATGGTGCACTGCACCACTATCCTGCACCCACTGTCTGGCACTCCCCAGTGAGATGAACCTGGTACCTGAGTTGGAAATGCAGAAATCACCCATCTTCTGCATCGCTCACGCTTGGAGGTGTAGACTGGAGCTGTTCCTATTCGGCCATCTTGGCTCCACCCCCATTTTACATTTATTATTATTATTTTGAGACAAGATCTTGCCCTGTCATCAAGGCTGGAGTGCAGTGGAGGCCATCATGACTCACTGCAGGCTTGATTTTTGTGGGTTTAAGCAATCCTCCCATCTCAGCCTCCTGAGTAGCTGGGACTACAGGTGCTTGCCACCACACCTGGCTAATTTTTAATTTTTTTGTAGAGAGGATCTGACTATGTTGCTAGGGTGGTCTCCAACTCCTGGGTTCAAGTGATCCTCCTGCCTGGTCCTCTCAAAGAGCTGAGATTATAGGCATGAGCTACTGTGCCTGGCCTTTTTTTTTTTTCCCCTAAAACAAAGCTCTTGGGATACAAAGGTAATGTTCTCATTCACTCCCTTCCTCATCATGCAGGCATTACTTAGTCCTTTTATATTAAGGAGGTTGGAAACTGTGGGTGGGGGTAGGGGTGGGAGGTGGAAGTTGTGGGAGTGGGAGGCTGTTCAAGTTTTTCCTTAGAACAACAGTGACATCCTGTGGCCAATTTATAGAATAGAGGCTATTAAGCAGAGTGGGTATGGATTCTCTACTTGAAGACAAAAATTACTATGAACCAAATAAATCAGACTTTGCATTAAATTCAGAGAATTTAGGGAATGCTCATTATTTACAGGAATTATGATGGTACTTTTATAGGTATTATTTTCTTACATTATTTTATATTTTCCCCAGATAACCTGGGGAACTAATTCTGCATATATTTTGTGTCAAAGAGCAGCCATCACATTCAGAACCCCTAAAATTGTATGGAAAATGTTGTGTGTATGTCTAGGGAAATGAACTCTTGTTTTTATAACATGCTCCTCTGGTTCTCTGGACTCTCACAATCCTTAGCATTGCTACCTTAGAGCATGTTTCTAACAATGCCGTTATGATAGACTTTGGATTAGCTTCATCAATGTCTTTTTCTCTGGAAGCTGCCATTTCTTCTAGCAAACCATGCTCATCCTATGTTAAAAACAACTTTGTGGCCGGGTGCGGTGGCTCACGCCTGTAATCCCAGCACTTAAGTCTCGCTCTGTCACCCAGGCTAGAGTGCAGTGGCACAATCTCGGCTCACTGCAACCTCTGACTCCCAGGTTCAAGCGATTCTCCGGTCTCAGCCTCCCGAGTAGCTGGGACTACAGGCACCGTCACCATGCTGGGCTAATTTTTTGTATTTTGGCTAATTTTTTCATATTTTTAGTAGAGATGGGATTTCGCCATGTTGGCCAGGCTGGTCTTGAACACCTGACCTCAGGTGATCTGCCTGCCTCGGCCTCCCAAAGTGCTGAGATTATAGGCTTGAGCCACCACACTCAGCCAAAAACAACTTTAAAAGAGAAAAGAAAAAACGAAAGAAAAGCAAAGAAAACAAAAGCAAGAATAGTAGGATTAGATAGCACTGCAACATTATATAGTGGAAAAAGCAATGGAATATAAATCAGTTCCAAATCTATTACTTGCTGCAGGTCTGAGCTAAGTCAAGTTAGTTAATCTTTGAGTCTTGGTTTTTTCATCTGCAAAATGGAGATAAGTAATATCAGAGAATTGTTTCTCTGATATAAACACAATTATATCAGAGAATAATATCAGAGAATCAATTGGTAGGGATGAGTTTTTCGATGCAACACCAAAAGTACAATCCATGAAAGAAAAAAGTGGTCTGTGGGATTTTATTAAAATTTAAAACTTCTGCTCTGCAAAAGATACTGTTTAGAGTATGGAAAGACAAGACACAGACTAAGAAAAAATATTTGCAAAACACATATGATAAAGAACTTGTATTCAAAGTATACAAAGAATCCACTGGGAAAATTTATGCTTATGTTTGAAAATAATAATGGCCTATACGAACATAAGAATTTTAACTATAGCCGGGCACAGTGGCTCATGCCCGTAATCCCAACACTTTGGGAGGCTGAGGCGGGCAGATCATAAGGGCAGGAGTTCGAGACCAGCCTGGCCAACATACTGAAACCCCGTCTCTACTAAAAATATGAAAATTGGCAGGCATGGTGGCACATGCCTGTAATCCCAGCTACTCAGGAGGCTGAGGCAGGAGAATTGTTTGAACCCGGAGGTGGAGGTTGAAGTGAGCTGAGATCGCGCCACTGCACTCCAGCCTAGGCGACAGATCAAGACTCTGTCTCAAAAAAAAGAACCAAACAAACAAAAAAAGAATTTTAACTATAGCACTTATATGTTTTTAAAAACAATACATGATCACATACAAAACATAAAAGTGAAATGAGAAAAGTCTAAAGAAAAAATTCAATTAATCCTATCACTCAGCAGAAGTAACTGTTGACATTTTAATGTATTTCTTTCCTTTTTGCTAGATATACACATATGTATTATTAGTTAACTGATGTTTAAAGTTGCCTTATTTCTCTGCCTCAGAGGACCTGGATTTCTCCTGAGATAATGAGGACCGCCTTTCCAACACTGAGGAACAGAATATTAAATCCTGTTCTATAGCATGGCATCTGCCAACCCCCGGATTCTCACCTGGGTCAGAGTTGGGAAGAGAAGGCAGATATATCCCTTTGGAGCATCCTTTCTGGCTTCTCCAGCCTCTGAACAGATCTTGTTTGTATCTGGGTGTGTGTAGATTTGAATGAGCCGGTGTGAGATGGGCACACACACAGGAAAAGAAAGAAAGAAAGGAGGCTGAGGTCTACATATTGCATTGCTGGCTGCCCACTACCTAGATGGTGTCAGGAGGCCTCTGCCCAAGGCTTTTACTTTTTTTCTTTTTTCTTTTTTTTTGAGACAGAGTTTCACTCTTGTTGCCCAGGCTGGAGTGCAGTAGCATGACCTCGGCTCACTGCAACCTCTGCCTCCCGGGTTCAAGAAATTCTCCAGCCTCAGCCTCCATAGTAGCTGGGATTACAGGCACCCACCACCATGCCCAGCTGAATTTTTGTATTTTTTTTTTTTTAGTAGGGATGGGGTTTCACTATGTTGGCCAGGCTGGTCTTGAACTCCTGACCTCAGGTGATCCACCCGCCTCGGCCTCACAAAGTGATGGGATTACAGATGTGAGCCACCGTGCCCAGCCCGGCTTTTTCTTATCTTTGGAACATTTTTATTGAAGTATAACGTAAATACAGAAAAGTGTAAAAACCATAAAAACCAGAATTTTCAAATTGAATGCAGCTAGATCAAGAAACATGACCAACACTCCAGAAACCTCCTATGCTAGCTTGCAGTGATTACCTGCTGCAGTAAGTAATCTGACTTCTAATATCATAGACTACTTTTGTCTGCCAAACAGACTTAAATTCAATAATGGACTTGATAAAGGGAACTATAATAACTTCATTAACACCCTGAAAAGAGTAAAGTTGCATCTGATGATATAAATAATTTGTAATTGAATTTCAACAAGAGGATGAGGTCAACCAGGTAGGCCCATGGACTCTGATGTGGAAAGGCATCATGATGGTCATGGACGTGGGCAGTTCAACTCATCTCTCTTAGAAGCATTGGGGTGACACAGAACCTCTGATTGAAATCATGTCTATCCTGTGCCTGATCAACTGCTTTAAATATTGCCCTTCCAAATTCAGATATCCAAATCCTTATCAGTTTCCCTGACTCATGTCCTGCCAGAGAAAACTAATCTCCACAGCCATCCCCTTGTTCCAATTTTTGTTAGCTTGAAGTTAACCCTCTTGCCTGCCCTGATCCAGTCCACTGTAACCTTAACTAGTCCCTCTCATCCTAATTTGTAGTTAGACTTTTGAAAGATCCGGGCCTAGATAATTCACTGAGAAAACTAGAGAGGAAAATATAAACAGTGATATTTAAAGAACTGAAAAGAGTAGGAAAGAATATGGGAATTATTTTGCATATGGTAACTTTCAGGACATGGGGCTTCCCAGTTTCCTCGTCTAGACTAGAGCAGGGGCCAGATCAGGGAAGTCAAAATAGGTCTTAAGGCTCGTAGTAGTTCATTTTGGATCTGATACAATAACTTATCAAACAAAGCAGGGTCAAAAATTTTCTATATATCCTGGTTAAAAGTTATCTATCCATTCTCTACAGAAATTTTAGTTTTTTTCCCATGTTCTTCAGCATATCTTCTCCCCCATTGCTGGCTGCAAATCGTTAAAGCAGCCTTGAAGGCTGTCTTGAGACAGTCAGTGTTAGCAGGAGTCCATGGGGATTTTGTGAGCCCTGTATACACTGTAATGAGGCGTAGGGAGTTGGAGATACACATAGGGTAAGGGTGATTTAGAGCATCATTTATAACAGAATACAGGAGGTGGAGTTGCAAGAGACCTTAGAGGTTAAATAGATCATTCTCCTACTCAGTGAAGTAATCCCTTTGACAATAACCTTGATAGATGGTTATTTAACATCTGCTTGAACATTTTCAGTGATTTCCAGCCAATGACGAGAGGCTCACTGCTTATCTAGGCAGGTCGTTTTATTTATTCTCAACTTGATAGAAAGCTTTCCTGTATAGTGGTTTGAGATCTGCCTTCTTGTAACTACTCCCTGGGGGACACAGTTTTTTCCCTCAAGAGTAACACAGAATAGGCCTCAGTAAACTACTTGGACATTTTTCTAATATAGTAGGAGAGTTACCATGTCATTCCTTCTCTTCTCCAGGCTAAATAATCCTAATGCTTTCTATCATCCTCTAATCATCTTGGTCACCTTCCTTTAGATGCTGTTGATTTTTATCAATGTCCCAAATAAAACACAATATTATAGATGCAGTCTAGCTACTTTAGAGTCCAGTGGGTCTGTAGCTTTGTTTGTTCTGGATTGAATACTTCCATTAATGCATCTCAAGCTGTTTCTTTTGATGGTTAAGTCATACTTTTGGCACGGCTGAGCTGTATTCAACAAAAACTGTCCTATCTTTAAAATATTTACATAGTTAAAAAATTAACATATAGTAAAAGGGACATTTTTAGTGTGCAATTCTATGAGTCTTAACACATGTATAGATTTGTGTAACTACTGCCATAATCAGCACCTAGAACAGTGCCATCTCTCCAAAAACCTCCCTCCCGCTACACATTTGCTGTCATAGCCTCCTGGGACCCCCTAGCCCTGGAATCTACAAATCTGTTTTCTATTACTAAAAGTTTGTCTTTTCGTGACTGTTACATAAATGGAATCATTCAGAATGTAATTCTCAATTGTTTTTACTCACAACACTTCTGACATCTAATGTGCAGTTTTTTTTTTTCTCACACTAACCAATTCCCCAACTTTCTGGACACCAACTCGGTGTTCTACAATTCACTTCAGGCACTGATGCTTGGAGTTGGAAAAGATCCTACTCATTAAGGGTGTAATATCACAAGACAGCCTCTTCTCTGGGCCACCCATACTTAAGGCTGACAGAGGATAAAGTCAGTGAGTTCCCAAAACCCCCTCTTCATGTTCAATAATTTGCTAGAATGGCTCACAGAACTCAGGAAAGTGCTCTACTTACTGTTGCCAGTTTATTATAAAGGATACAACTCAGGATCAGCCACATGGGAGAGATGTGCGGGGTGTGGTAAGGGCAAAGGGGTGCAGAGCTTCCAGGCCCTCTCAGGTGCACCACCCCTTCCAGCACCTCAATGTGTTCACTAACCTGGAGGCTCTCAGAACCCCATTGTTGAGTGTTTTTATGGAGGTTCCATCTATAAACATAAGCAAAATCTATTAAATCATTGGCCATTGGTGATTAACTCAGTCTCCATTCCCTTTCCCCTCCCTAGAGGTCTGGGGATGGGGCCGAAAGTCCCAACCATATAATCACATAATTGGTTCCTCTAGCAACCAGTCCCCATCCTGAAGCTATCTAGGAGCCCACTAAGTCACTTTATTAATATAAACTCAAATATGGTGGAAAGGGGCTTGTTATGAACGACAAAAGACATTCCTATCATCCCCATCACTCAGGAAGTTTTAGGAGCTCTGTGTCAGGAACCAGGGACAAAGACCAAATATATATTTCTCACTGTATCACAGTAACCTTGTGAAACTGGCTTCTTTTACTCAGCATAGTGCCTTTATGATTCATTCAATTTGTGGCATGTATCAGTAGTTTGTTCCTTTTTATTGTTGAGTAGTATTCCATTGTGTAGATGTACCAGAGTTTATTTACCCATTCACCAGTTTAAGGACATTTGGCTGTTTCCAATTTTGGGCAATTATAAATACAACTGCTAAAAATGGTCAAGTATAAGTTTTTGTGTGAATATGTCTTCATTTCTCTAAAGTAAATACTTACAAGTGAAATTGTTGGGCTATATCTAACTTTATAAAAAACTGTCAAATGATTTTTCAGAGTAGCTGTTTTTGAATTTCCACCAGCAACACATGATTGTTCTAGTTGTTCTGCATCCTTGTCAGCACCTGGTATTGTCAGTAATTTTTATTTTAGCTAGGAGTTTAGTGATATTTCATCCTGGTTTTAATCGACATTTCCCTAATTGCTGAAGATGTTAGATGTTGTACTGTGCTAATTTGCTTTCTGTGTATCCTTTTTGGTGGAATATCTGTACACATCTTTTTCCATCTTTTATTTATTTATTTTTTAAGAGACAAGGTCTTGCTCTGTTGCTCAGGGCTGAGTGCAGGGGTGTGATCATAGCTCACTGCACCCTCAAACTTGCGAGCTCAAGTGATCCTCCCACTTAGCCTCCTAGGTAGCTGGGACTACAGACATGTACCACCATGCCATACTGATTAATTTTTTTTTTTTTTTGTAGAGATGGGAGTCTCACTATGTTGCCCAGGCTGGTCTTGAACTCCTAGGCTCAAGCATTCCTCCCCTCTGGGTTTCCCAAAGTGCTGGGATTACAGGCATGAGCCACTGCCTCAGGCCTTTTTCCATCTTTTAACTGTTTGTTTTTTTACTAATGAGTTTTGAGAGTTAAAAAAATTCTGGATAGAAGTCCTTTACCAGACATACGATTTACAAATAATTTCTCCCAGTTTGTAGCTTTTTTTCATTCTCTTAACAGTGAACATCTTTTGCAGAGTAAAAGTTTTAAATTTGTTTGAAGTCCAATTTATTAATATTTTCTTTCATAGATAATATTTTTAGTGTCCTATCAAAGAACTTTTTGCCTAAACCCAGGTCATGAAGTTCTATTTATATATATTTCTAAAGATTGTATCACTTTGGGTTTTACATTTAGATCTATAACCCATTTTGAGTTAATTTTTATATATGGTGCAAGTTATGAGTCGAGTGTCATTGTCTTGCACATGGATACTCAATTTTTCCAACACTATTTGTTGAAAAGACTATCCTTTCTCCACTGAAATGCTTTTGCATCTGTGTCAAAATTAATATATGTGTGGTTTTGTTTCTGGACTCTATTATGTTTCATTGATTTATGTGTCTGTTCCTTTGCCAATACTACATTCTCTTGATTATTGTAGCTTTGTTTTTAATTTAATTTAATTTAATTATTATTATACTTTAAGTTTTAGGGTACATGTGCACAATGTGCAGGTTAGTTACGTATGTATACATGTGCCATGCTGGTGTAGCTTTGTAGTACATCTTAAAATACAGTAGTGTGATTCTTCCAACTTTATTCCCCCTTTTCAAAATTATTTAGGCTATTTTAGTTCCTTTGCTTTTGCATATAAATATTAGAATCAGATTGTCTATATCTGCCAAAAATGTTGCTGGGATTATGATTGGAATGCATTAAACATATAGATCAATTGACATCTTTATTATGTTGAGTCTTTCAGTACTTGAACATGGTATGTCTCTCTATTCATACAGATCTTGATATTTTAAAATCAGTGCTTTGAGGTTTACAGCATACAGAGCCTTTAAAAATTTTGTTAGATTTATACCTAGGTATATAATTTTTTGGACATATTATAAGTGGTATTGTGTTTTAAACTTCAGTTTCCCATTGTTTATTGCTAGTAAATGAAAATATAATTGATATTTATGTGTTATCCTTGTAGCCTGTTATTTTGCTAAATTCACTTAGATCTAGGAGGGTGTTTTTTTGGGGGGGTAAATTCCTCGGGATTTTTACATTGTTTATGAAACAGTTTTACTTCTTCCTTTCAATCTGTGTGCATTTAATTTAATTTATTTATTTCTTGTTTTATTCTACTGGCTCGGAGTTCTAGTAGAATGCTAAATTGGAGTGTTAAAAGTCTTTGCTCTGTTCTTGACTTTAGAGGAAAAGCATTCAGTCTTCATGATTAAGTATGATGTTAGCTGTAGTTTTGTTTTTTTGAGAATGCTGTTTATCAGATTGAGAAAAAGCCCATCTATTCTTAGTTTGCTGAGATTTTTATCTAAGATGGATGTTGAGTTTTAGAAAATGCTTTTTTTTCTGCAGCAATCGAGATCTGATCATATGGTTTTTCTTCTTTAGGCTATTGATATGGTGGATTACACTGATTAATTTTAAAAATATTGAACAAGCCTTGCTTTCCCAGGATAAATTCCACTTAGCTGTGGTATATTTTTCATGTTTTATACTTGCTGAATTAGATTCAATAATATTTTGTGCCTATCATCATTAAGGCTATTGTTGTATAGTTTTCGTGTACTATCATCATCTTCTGGTTTTGTTATCAGGATAATGCTAGTAGCCTCATAAACTTAGCTGAGAAGAACTCACTTCTCTTTTCTTTCCTGGAAGAGATTGTATGGAATTGATGTAATATCTTCTTTAAATGTTTTATAGAATCTGCCAGTGAAACCATCTGAGTCTAGAAATTTCTTTCTTTCTCTTTTTTCTTTTTTTGAGATGGAGTCTCGCTCTGTCACCCAGGCTGGAGTGCAATGGCCCGATCTTGGCTCACTGCAGGCTCCGCCTCCCGGGTTCACGCCATTCTCCTGCCTCAGCCTCCTGAGTAGCTGGGACTACAGGCACTCACCACCATGCCCGGCTAATTTTTTGTATTTTTAGTAGAGACGGGGTTTCACTGTGTTAGCCAGGATGGTCTCGATCTCCTGACCTCGTGATCCGCCCGCCTTGGCCTCCCAAAGTGCTGGGATTACAGGCGTGAGCTAGAAATTTCTTTTTAGAAGGTTTTCAACGACATGTTCCATTTCTTTAATAGTTACAGAAAAATTCAGATTGTCTATTTCATCTTGGTTGCATTTTGGTATTTTGAGGTTTTAAGGAACTGGTTCATTTCATCTTTGTTGTTCCATTTATGTGCTTAGAATGGTAGCATTCCCTTATACCTTAAACATCTGTGGGGTCTGTAGTGATCCCATCTTTCTTTCCTGATATTGATAATGTGTGTCTTTTCTCCTTTTTTCTTTGTTGATCTTGATAGAGAATTTTAAATTTTATTGATCTTTTCAAAGTACTAGCTTTTGGTTTTATTGTGTCTAGTCTTCTTTCTTCCAGTTGCCCTTTTTTGGTTTGGTTAGTTTTAATTTCATTGATTTCTGCTTTTACCTTTATTATTTTCTTCCTTTTGCATGCTTTGAACATATGTTGCTCTTCTTTTTCTAGTTTTTAAAAATAGAATCTTAGCTAGTGGATCTGAGATCATTCTTCTTCTTAATATGAGCACATAATGGGTATAATTTCACCTTTAAACACTGCTTTACCTGTACACCACAAATTTTTACATTTTATTTTATGTTTCATTTAATTCAAAGTATTTTCTAATTTCTCCTGAGGCTTCCTCTTTGATTTGTGGGTTGTTTAAAGATCTATTGTGTAATTTAAAAGTGTTTAAAACTTTTTTTGCTATTATTGATTTTTAGTTTAATTTTCTTATGGCCAAAGAACTTTGTGTGATTTCAACTCTTTTACTTTTGATAAGGTTTATTTTATGACCTAGTATATGCTCTATCTTGATGAATATTCTGTGTGCATATATAAAGACTATCATGTTGTTATGGGGTAAAATATTCTATTAATGTTGATTAGATACAGTTCTTTAATAGCATTGTTCAGTTCTGTGTCCTTGCTGATTTTCTGTCTACTTGTTCTAACGATTACTGAAAGAGGAGAGTTGAAATTTTCAACTATAATTGTGGGTTTGTCCATTTTTCCTTCCAGTTTTGTTAGTTTTTGCTTGACGTATTTTAAAGCTTTGTTGCTAGGTATATTATCACTTAGGATGGTTACATATTCTTGGTTAATGGACAATGTCCCTTTTTATCCCTGGTAATTGTCTTTGCTCTGAATTCTTCTCTGCTATTAAATAGTCACTCTAGCTTTAAAGTTTTTTTTTTTTTAATTAAGGCTATCATTTTTTCCACCCATGTATTTTTTAAAAATTTATTTATTGATTAATTAAGAGAGAAGTTCTCACTATGTTGCCCTACATGCATTCTGACAGAGAGGGAGGGCATTACATAAAGAAAAAGGGGTCCATTCACCAAGAACACATAACAATTCTGAATGTGTACACACCTAACAACAAAGCTTGAAAATACATAAAGCAAAAACTTACGAAACCTGAAAAAGCAATAGACAAATTTACAGTTAAAACTGGGAGCTTCAATCTTCATCCCCCAAGAATCAATAGAATCAACAGCATACCCTAACCTTTTTTTTTTTTTTGAGATGGAGTCTTGCTCTGTCGCCAGGCTAGAGTGCAGTGGCGTGATCTCAGCTCACTGCAACCTCTGCCTCCTGGGGTCAAGCGATTCTCCTGCCTCAGCCACCCGAGTAGCTGAGATTATAGGCATGCACCACCATGCCCAGCTAATTTTTGTATTTTTAATAGAGACGGGGTTTCACCTTGTTGGCCAGGATGGTCTCAATCTCTTGACCTCATGATTCGCCTGCCTCGGCCTCCCAAAGTGCTGGGATTACAGGCATGAGCCACAGAGCCTGGCCCCATAACCTTTGAGAACATAAACAGTTACGTACAGGCTGTGATTTCTGATCAATCCGCTCTGGGTGTGGTTCCAACGTTAGTTCAGTTTTTAAAGCCTATACAATGCTCCTTGTTTCTGTCCCTTGTATGTGCCACCCAATGTACAGTCTGGGAGCTGGGCTGCAGTCTGTCCCACCTTTCAGTTCTCAAAGTCTATGATATGCTGTTAAGGGTCAGATTCATGCACACACCACTCAGGAATAAGCTCCAGAGCCTAGAAACGACTTTATTGGGTCACACTTCCTAGCTCCTCCCTCTCTACGCTCTCCTCAGAATTTTCCAGTTTCCTTCATCTTTTTAGTTCTCCAGCCCAAAAAACTGAGTTTTAAGTTAGCCCAGTCTGTGTGTATTCAGAGTCAAATAGTAGGAGGCTAGAGAGAGAAAAAACCAACAGGGATTTGCCCCACTTTGGGGGACCACAGCTCCTCCGATCAGAGAGGAACATTCTGTACTTCAGAGTTTTAGGGACCTGCAGCCTCTGCTGCCACCACTGTCTTTGCTGCAACTGTTGTCATGGGATCGTCTGGCTTCTGGGGCATGACAGAAAAATGAACAAAGGAAAATGATGAATTGCCCCCATCTCGATGAGTGTTAGAATTCTCCTTTCCCACTCCTGGACCCAAAACTAGAGGGCTTTTCTTGAAGCACTCTCTGTCTACATCTGGGTGCCCACTTCAGAGTTTCAGACTACCCTGAGTCCTGGCCAGGAGGGAAAAAAAGGGAAAACTCAGTACTGGCTTGGTGGTGCTTTGAATTCTGGTGTCCTTTCCAAATCTTCCTGCTATCATTTATTTTGCAGTGTTCCTAAATAGATGCTCCATGCACTCTATCTAGGTTTTATAGCTGGATGGCTCAGGGGGCTGATGGTATTGGTGACTGTCATAGCTTTTAAAAAGTAAGCTATTTCAAGCTGGGAGCCCTCCTATTCTTTGTGCATTTTTGAATATACATTTAGTGATATTAAATTTTGTTTTATTGGTATTGACCTATGTCCCTTTTATTCATTGTATTTTTATCTATCCATAAGCACATTGTCTCAGTATGTGTGCAATTGCAATAACTGGCAATCTCGTTTTTTAAAAATATAGCTTCAATCAAGTCATCAATTAAAATGTTAAGACTAAGAAAATCTTATATGAATGTTGTAAAAGATCTATAGGTTTATTCATTTATTCATCACATTTAAAATTGATTAATTAATTAATTAATTTTGAGACAGAGTCTCACTCACTTTGTTGCCCTGGCTGGAGTACAGTGGTGCGATCTTGGCTTAATGCAACCTCTGCCTCCTGGGTTCAAGTGATTCTCATGCCTCAGCCTCCTGAATGGCTGGTATTATAGGAGTGTGCCATCACGCTTGGCTAATTTTTTTTTTATTAAGTAGAGATGGGGTTTCACCATGTTGGCCAGGCTGGTCTTGAACTTCTGGGCTCAAGCGGTCTGCCCGCCTTGGCCTCCCAAAGTGCTGGGATTACAGGCATGAGCCACCGTGCCCAGCCTATTCATCAGATTTTATTAAGTGCCTACTCCATGCCCTAGAGATATGGAAGCAAATAAAACCAAGTCTGTTCACATGGATCCAGAAAACAATGTGCTTTTGGTATTACTCCTCAGTCATCAGTGAATGCACCTAACTATACCAAATCAGGACCCATTTTTGAGCCTGTGTCATGCTCTGTGCAGCATAAAGGAGATATGGCGGTGAACAAGTCAGTCACATTTTCTGTCCTCATAACGTTGCCTCTTATCCGTATTATCACTTTGCCCAGTTGTCTCCATTTTGCCTACCAGGCTATCATGAAAGACCTTGTCACATGACTTTCTGAAATCCCTAATTTACATCACTGACCTATCCCTGCTCTACAATGAAGACAGCCTAACATACAAAAGAAAAAAAAAAAGAGTTTGTGAAAAAAGTTTGTGAAACTTGCTCTGAATTATCACCAGTTTTTCTAAGTATTAACCAATTTTACGTTTAAGTCAGTTATTTTTTCTAGAGCTTGATATCAGCTAATTGACAGAATCTAGAGTCTAGGTTTTTTTTTGCTTTCAAAAAAGCAAGCTCTTTGTTTATCTTTGGTCTTAAATCTTCGCTGCCAATTTAAACTTTGTCATCCAACCCATTTTGCCTTTTTGCCGACCCCTCTATCATCTTTGGCTACGTGTTCTCTCTCTTCAGACTTTAGCACCTTTTTCCTCTGGGTGTATTCTCGCTTACCTCTCTTAGAAGCTCCCCCAGTGAGAGGAAGTGGGTAACTGCCGTTAGAGAAATTGATCTTTGTGGGGTACAAGGAGAAGAGAACCACAGAGGTGATGAATTCCCTGTTGCTATTTGTGCTTAGGATTTATTTTGAATGTAGATGTTTGGTATTAGACTGATATCCATCAGTGGTGTACACACCCTTGGTTTGACTGTTTCAAATCTAGGAGAGTGGATGCACATGGAGCTGTTGGCAGAAACGATTTATTTCAGGACACAGAATGAATTAAACAGAAAGTATTTATGTTTTCAAGATGTGATGGTGCCTGTTCGTATTATGGGCACTTTCTCAGCTCCTGAAATACTTAACTCTAAATATGGAAAAAGTAATTACTGTTAAAGGCAAAAGCTCCTCTTTCTTCTAATGATAGTGTGATCATCTCTATACAATTAAAGTTGACTAACACTGTCTTTCTTTGGATTCCAGTGCCAGTAACCTCAAAAGGTTCTGGTAAACCTTGTGGTCCAGCTACGCCTTCATGACAGGTATAACTATTGCCTTACTACAAGATACTTTTAAACAACGCAAACGACAACAATAAGAGCAATAGCAGCAACAAAACCCAGTCTCTGGCAAAATCCAGATTCCACATCTAAACTGTGTAAACTCAAAAAGGAAAATAAAAAAAAGGAAAAAAAGAGATAAACTGTGCAAACTCAATATTTCCAATAATTGCCTTACGCTGTCCTCCCTTTCTCTCTCATTTCACAATACAGGACTTTCCCACTAAAATCAATCATTCTTTGTCTCAGCTCATGTTTTCCTATGTATAGGAGTTAGAATGGTTCTGGACACTTAATTAGCCATCAATCCATCTCTAAAACACAGAACATGTCTGTTGCTTTTGTAAACCCCCGATGTTTCATTTTGCTTCAGTGCCTTTTTTATAAACCTAATTGTGTTTATGCACTGGCATATTTATTGCTCACCTTTCACCCTTTATGCTGATCCCTGGCTGCCCACGGGGTCCTTTCAATTGATCAAAACCGCAATCCCCTTGTGTAAGAAAGGTCACATTTACTCTAACAATGGAAACCCACAGCCATGTGTTGCCTCAGTGTGGGTCACCAAGGGGCACATCAAAGCAAAGGCATGTATGGATCTCTCTTGATTTTTTACTTTCCCAGTTTCAGACACTGAAGCACAGGGATTTTTTTTTCTCTTGACTGCCACCTCATACTCATTGTGAGTTCTAAGGGGGAAAACAGGAAGTTTTTATTAAAAAGGAATATCTCTTTTCTCCACTCAAGCTTTTGTTTTTTAAAAAATCTATCTTAATTTTTGCGGGTATAAAGTAGGTGTATATATTTATGGGGTACATGAGATGTTTCGATACAGGTATGTAATGTGTAGTAATCACATCATGTAAAATGCAGTTTCCATCCCCTCGAGCATTTATTCTTCATATTACAAACAATTCAATTGTACTCTTTTAGTTATTTAAAAATATATAATTAGGCTGGGCATGGTGGCTCATGCCTGTAATCCCAGCACTTTGGGAGGCCGAGGTGGGTGGATCACTTGAGGTCAGGAGTTTGAGACCGGCCTGGCCAACATGGTGAAACCCCATCTCTACTACAAATAGAAAAATTAGCCGGGTGTGGCAGCACCCACCTGTAATCCCAGCTACTCGGGAGGCTGAGGCAGGAGAATCGCTTGTACTCAGGAGGCAGAGGTTGCAGTGAGCTGAGATTGTGCAACTGCACCCCAGCCTGGGCAACAGAGCGAGACTCTGTATCAAAAAAAATGTATAATTAAATTGTTATTGACTATAGTCACCCTATTGTGCTATCAAATACTAGATTTTATTCGTTCTGTTTTTTTGGTACTCATTAACCATCTCCACTTTCCTTCAGTCTCCTCCCCACTACCCTTTCCAGCCTCTGATAATCATTCTTTTACTATCTAAATGAGTTCAACTATTTTGATTTTTTGATCCCACAAATAAGTGAGAACATGTGATGTTTGTCTTCCTGTGCCTGACTTATTTTACTTAGCATAATGACCTCCAGTTCCATCCACGTTGTTGCAAGTGATAGGATCTCATTCTTTTTTATGATTGAATAGTACTCCATTATGTATAAGTAGCACATTTTCTTTTTCCATTCATCTGTGGATGGACACTTAGGTTTCTTTCAAATTTTGGCTATTGTGAACAGTGCAACAAACATGAGAGTGCAGATATCTGTTTGATATACTGATTTCCTTTCCTTTGGGTATATACCCAGCAATGGGACTGCTGGATCATGTGGTAGCTCAATTTTTAGTTTTTTGAGGAACCTCCAAACTGTTCTCCATACGATTATGCTGATTTACCTCCCCATCAACAGTGTATGAGGGTTCCCTTTTCTCCACATCCTTGCCAGCATTTGTTATAGCCTGTCTTTCGGATATAAGCCATTTTAACTGTGGTGAGATGATATCTCATTGTAGTTTTGATTTGCATTTCTCTGATGATCAGCGATGTTGAGCACTTTTTCATATGCCTGTTTGCCATTTGCATGTCTTCTTTTGAGAAATGTCTATTCAAATCATTTGCCCATGTTTAAATTGGATTAATAGATTTTTTTTCTATAGAGTTGAGCTCCTTATATATTCTGGTTATTAATCCCTTGTCAGATGGGTAGTTTGCAAGTATTTTCTCCCATTTTGTGCATTGTCTCTTCATTTTGTTGACTATTTCCTTTGCTGTGCAGAAGCTTTTTAACTTGACGTGATCCTATCTGTCCATTTTTTGCTTTGGTTGCTTGTGCTTATGGGGTGTTCCTCAAGAAATTTTTTCCAGACCAATGTCCTGGAGTTTTCCCGATGTTTTCTTGTAGAAGTTTAATAGTTTAACAGCTGTTTTGGTTACTATAGCTGTGTAGTATAATTTGAAGTCAGATAATGTAATTTCTCCAGTTTTGTTCTTTTTGCCTAGGATAGCTTTGGCTATTCTGGGTCTTTTATGGTTCCATGTAAATTTTAGGATTTTTTTTTGTTCTATTTTTGTGAAGAACGTCATTCGTATTTTGATAGGGATTGCATTGAATCTGTAGATTGCTTTGGGTAGTATGGACATTTTAACAATATTGATTCTTCCAATCCATGAACATGGAATATCTTTTCATTTTTTTGGTGTCCACTTCAATTTTTTAAATCAGTGTTTTATAGTTTTTGTTATAAAGATCTTTCACTTTGGTTAATTCCTAAGTATTTAATTTTATTTGTGGCTATTTTAAATGAGATTACTTTTATAAATTTCTTTTTCAGATTGTTCACTGTTGGCATATTGAAATGCTACTGGTTTTGTATGTTTGCTTTGTATACAGCAACTTTACTGAATTTGTTTATCAGTTCTAATCATTTTTTTATGGAATCTTTAGGTTTTTCCAAATATAAGATCATATCATTTGCAAACAAGGATAATTTGACTTCTTATTTTGGATGACCTTTCTTTCTCTTGAATAATTGCTTTAGTTGGGACTTCCAGTACTATGTTGAATAATAGTGGTGAAAGTGGGCATCCTTTCTGTGTTCAAGATCTTAGAGGAAAGGCTTTCAGTTTTTCCCCATTCAGTATGATACTAGCTGTGGGTCTGTCATATATGGCTTTTATTATGTTGAGGTATATTTCTTCTCTGCCCAGTATTTTTTAGGGTTTTTTTCATGAAGGGATGTTGAATTTTGTCAAATACTTTTTCAACATCAATTGAAATGATGACATGGTTTTTATTCTTCATTCTGTTAATATGATGCATCACATTGATTTGTGTATGTTGACCAATATTCATCAGAGATATTGGCCTGTAGTTTACTTTTTGTGATGTGTGTCTGTCTGGTTTCAATATCAGAGTAATAATGGCCTCACAGAATGAGTTTGGAAGTATTCCCTTCTCTTCTATTTTTTTCAGAATAATTTGAGTAGAATTGGTATTAGTTCTTTTTTAAAAGTTTGGTAGAACTCAGTAGTGAAGTCATTGGGTGCTGGGCTTTTCTTTACTGGGAGACTTTTTATTACGACTTTGATCTGGTTACTTGTTATTGGTCTGTACAGATTTTTGATTTATTCATGGTTCAATCTTGGCAGGTTGTCTGTGTCTAGGAATTCGTCCATTTCTTCTAGATTTTCCAATTTATTGGCATATTGTTGCTCATGGTAGCCACTGATGGTCCTTTAAATTTCTGGGGTATCAGTTGTAATGTTGCCTTTTTCATCTCTGATTTTATGTATTTGGCTATTCTCTCTTTTTTAATTAGTCTGCTAAAGGTTTATCAATTTTGTTTAATTTTTAAAAATCCAGCTTTTTTTGTTTACTTTTCATTGATATATTTTGTTTTTGAGACAGAGTTTTGCTCTTGTTGCCCAGGCTAGAGTGCAATGGTGCAATCTTGGCTCGCTGTTACCTCTGCCTCCTGGGTTCTAGCAATTCTGCCTCAGCCTCCCGAGTAGCTGAGATTACAGGCATGCGCCACCACACCTGGCTAATTTTATATTTTTAGTAGAGACAAGGTTTCACCATGTTGACCAGGCTGGCCTTGAACTCCTGACCTCAGATAATACAACTGTCTCGGCCTCCCAAAATGCTGAGATTACAGGTGTGAGCCTTCATTGATCTTTTTATTTTCTTTTTTGTTTCAATTCCATTTATATCTGCTCTGATCTTTATTATTTATTTTCTTCTACTAATTTTGGGTTTGGTTTGCTCTTGCTTGTCTAGTTTTTAAAGATCCATTGTTAGATTGTTGATTTGAAGTTTTTCTTCGTTTTTGATGTAGGCACTGATAGCTATAAATTTCCCTCTTAGTACTGCTTTCACTGTATCCCATAGGTTTTGGTGTGTTGTGCTGCCATTATCATTTGTTTCAAACAATTTTTCAATTTTCTTCTTAATTTCTTCATTGACCCACTGGTCATTCAGGAGCATATTGTTAAATTTCCATGTATTTGTATAGTTTCCCAAATTCCTCTTATTATTGATTTTTAGTCTTATTCCTTTGTGACTAGAGAAGCTTAATATTATTTCATTTTTTGAATGTTTTAAGACTTGTTTTGTGACCTAATATGTGGTCTGTCCTTGAGAATGACCTATGTGCTGAGGAAAAGAATGTGTATTCTGCAGCCATTGGATGAAATGTTCTGTAAACATCTATTAGGTCCATTTGGTCTATAGTGCAGATTAAGTCTGATGTTTCTTTGTTGATTTTCTGTCTGGAAGATCTGTCCAATGCTGAAAGTGGGGTGTTGACCTTTCCAACTCTTATTGTATTGGGGCTTATTTCTCTCTTTAGCTCTAATAATATTTGTTTTAGATATGTGGGTGCTCCAGTATTGCATGGATAAATAATTAAAATTGTTATATCCCCTTATTGAATCAACCCCTTTATCATTATATATCCACTCAAGCTTTGACCAGAATTTGTTTTTGCACGTGATTCAAGACAAGAAAAGAACAGAGTAGGGGAGTGGGTAGTTATGAGAATTTAGCTGTTGAGCTCCCTGGCCAGCTGAAAATTTGTGGAAAATGTAAATTTTGCCATAAGCTAGGTTAGTTCGGTCATTTATCCTTCCTAAAATTCTTTTTTTTTTTAAATTTATTTTTTTATTGATAATTCTTGGGTGTTTCTCACAGAGGGGGATTTGGCAGGGTCATGGGACAATAGTGGAGGGAAGGTCAGCAGATAAACAAGTGAACAAAGGTCTCTGGTTTTCCTAGGCAGAGGACCCTGCAGCCTTCCGCAGTGTTTGTGTCCCTGGTTACTTGAGATTAGGGAGTGGTGATGACTCTTAACGAGCATGCTGCCTTCAAGCATCTGTTTAACCAAGCACATCTTGCACCGCCCTTAATCCATTTAACCCTGAGTGGACACAGCACATGTTTCAGAGAGCACAGGGTTGGGGGTAAGGTCACAGATCAACAGGATCCCAAGGCAGAAGAATTTTTCTTAGTACAGAACAAAATGAAAAGTCTCCTATGTCTACTTCTTTCTACACAGACAAGGCAACCATCCGATTTCTCAATCTTTTCCCCACCTTTCCAGCCTTTCTATTCCACAAAGCCGCCATTGTCATCCTGGCCCGTTCTCAATGAGCTGTTGGGCACACCTCCCAGACGGGGTGGTGGCTGGGCAGAGGGGCTCCTCACTTCCCAGTAGGGGCGGCCGGGCAGAGGCGCCCCTCACCTCCTGGACGGGGCGGCTGGCCGGGCAGGGGGCTGACCCCCCCACCTCCCTCCCGGACGGGGCGGCTGGCCAGGCAGAGGGGCTCTTCACTTCCCAGTAGGGGCGGCCGGGCAGAGGCGCCCCTCACCTCCCGGACGGGGGGGCTGGCCGGGCGGGGGGCTGAACCCCCCACCTCCCTCCCAGACGGGTTGGCTAGCTGGGCAGAGGGGCTCCTCACTTCCCATTAGGGGTGGCCGGGCAGAGGCGCCCCTCAACTCCCGGACGGGGTGGCTGGCCGGGCGGGGGGGCTGACCCCCCCACCTCCCTCCTGGATGGGGCGGCTGGCCGGGCGGGGGGCTGACCCCCCCACCTCCCTCCCGGACGGGGTGGCTGGCCGGGCAGAGGGGCTCCTCACTTCCCAGTAGGGGCGGCCGGGCAGAGGCACCCCTCACCTCCCGGACGGGGTGGCTGGCCGGGCGGGGGGCTGACCCCCCACCTCCCTCCCGGACGGGGCGGCTGGCCAGGTGGGGGGCTGACCCTCCCACCTCCCTCCCGGACGGGGTGGCTGGCCGGGCGGGGGGCTGACCCCCCCACCTCCCTCCCGGACGGGGCGGCTGGCCGGGCAGGGGGGCTGACCCCCCCCCACCTCCCTCCCGGATGGGGTGGCTGGCCGGGCAGAGGGGCTCCTCACTTCCCAGTAGGGGCGGCCGGGCAGAGGCGCCCCTCACCTCCCAGATGGGGCGGCTGGCCGGGCAGGGGGCTGACCCCCCCACCTCTCTCCCGGACGGGGCGGCTGGCCGGGCAGAGGGGCTCTTCACTTCCCAGTAGGGGCGGCCAGGCAGAGGCGCCCCTCACCTCCCGGACGGGGTGGCTGGCCGGGCGGGGGGCTGACCCCCCCACCTCCCTCCCGGACGGGGCGGCTGGCCGGGCGGGGGGCTGACCCCCCCACCTCCCTCCCGGACGGGGCGGCTGGCCGGGCGGGGGGCTGACCCCCCCACCTCCCTCCCGGACAGGGTGGCTGGCCGGGCGGGGGGCTGACCCCCCCACCTCCCTCCCGGACAGGGTGGCTGCCGGGCGGAGATGCTCCTCACTTCCCAGATGGGGTGGCTGCCGGGCGGAGAGGCTCCTCACTTCTCAGACGGGGCGGCTGCCGGGCGGAGGGGCTCCTCACTTCTCAGACGGGGTGGTTGCCAGGCAGAGGGTCTCCTCACTTCTCAGACGGGGCGGCCGGGCAGAGACGCTCCTCACCTCCCAGACGGGGTCGTGGCCGGGCAGAGGCGCTCCTCACATCCCAGATGGGGCGGCGGGGCAGAGGCGCTCCCCACATCTCAGACGATGGGCGGCCGGGCAGAGACGCTCCTCACTTCCTAGATGTGATGGCGGCCGGGAAGAGGCGCTCCTCACTTCCTAGATGGGATGGCGGCCGGGCGGAGACGCTCCTCACTTTCCAGACTGGGCAGCCAGGCAGAGGGGCTCCTCACATCCCAGACGATGGGCGGCCAGGCAGAGACACTCCTCACTTCCCAGACGGGGTGGCGGCCGGGCAGAGGCGGCAATCTCGGCACTTTGGGAGGCCAAGGCAGGCGGCTGGGAGGTGGAGGTTGTAGCGAGCCGGGATCACGCCACTGCACTCCAGCCTGGGCACCATTGAGCACTGAGTGAACGAGACTCCGTCTGCAATCCCGGCACCTCGGGAGGCCGAGGCTGGCAGATCACTCGCGGTTAGGGGCTGGAGACCGGCCCGGCCAACACAGCGAAACCCCGTCTCCACCAAAACCAGTCAGGCGTGGCGGCGCGTGCCTCTCGGCAGGCTGAGGCAGGAGAATCAGGCAGGGAGGTTGCAGTGAGCCGAGATGGCAGCAGCACAGTCCAGCCTCGGGTCCGCATGAGAGGGAGACGTAGGGACCACCAGCTTTGACGACCTCATTGCGTGTGTGTCCCCTTCCTAAAATTCTTTCATCCATTCACCTGCCGCTTACTTTGTAGAGGTGTTAGAACCAGGGATCATAAACTCAGATGCCTCCAAGGTAAGAGCAAGGTTTAAAAATAGGAAGCAGGAACTTTAGTGAACTGGAGAACAGAGGCCCCACCTTCAGGAGTGGCCACTACTCAGCCTTAGCATATTCTAAGTAGAAGTGTAGGCCCAGTGTGGCAAGATATTCTGAATTTTCAAGAGAAGCAGGAAACCCAGATTTTTATAAGATATCTCCCAACTTTTAAACGTTGGTAACAACTAACTGCAAGTTTTGAAATCACTGTGCAGAATGGACCTGCAGTCTGAATTTGGTCAGCTCTTCAAGGTCTCCAAAGCGCCACTGTCCTCCTGAAATTGAGAGTGGAGCTGGGAAGCAGAAGTGATTATCCTACAAAGAAGGCAAAGGCAGAATGGCAGAGACAATAGCCATTGTTTCAAGGAGGAAGATAAATCTCAGCTGGGATAATCAAGGCTTCTTGGAAAGCTGAGATTTGACATAGGCCTTGAAGAATAGGTCTTGAGGACCTTGAAGAATGTTGATAGGCAGCAATGGAGGGAGAATTAGAGGCTAATTCTCTATTCTCTATGGGGGGAGAAGGCACAAATAGCACAGAAATAGGCAATCGTGGGGTACTGTATGTAACCAAATGGGAATTTGTGCTAATCTGGGATGATAGATTAGCTGGGGGGCTAGATTATAGGGGCCTCTAAAATCAGATTTAGGCTCATGCCTGCAATCCCAGCACTTTGGAAGGTTGAGGCAGGAGGATCACTCGAGTCCAGGAGTTTAAGACCAGCCTAGGCAACATAGGGAAACACCGCCTCTACAAAAAATTAAAAAATTAGCTGAGTGTGGGGGCACACACCTGTAGTCCAAGCTACTCAGGAGGCTGAGGTGGTAGGATTGCTTGAGCCTGGGAGGTTGAGGCTGCAGTGAGCCATGATTGCACCACTGCACTCCAGACTGCCTGACAGAGTGAGACTCTGTCTCCAAAATAAAATAAAATAAAATGAAATAAAATAAAACCAAACCAAAACAAAAACAGATTTAAAAGTTGAATTTTATTAATATTTGGTTGGCAGTGGGGAGGTACTGAAGGATTTCAAACAAAGGAGTGACAAGAAGAGAATGTTTTGGGCAAGCTATTTGATGTTTGTGTGTAGGATGATTAGAAATGGGAGAGACTATAAGCAGAAAATGAGACAATTACAACAATCCAGGCATAAACTGGGAAGAAGGCAGTGGTAAAAGGAAAGAAGAGATGGATGGGGAAAACCCTAAGAAGAAAGCATAAGAATAATGGTGTCTAAAGTATGCCAATTCTACATCTGAGATGTTCCTTTCTTCTACAGGTTTCTGGCCCTCCTCTAGTCAAGGCAGGATATAGGTTGAAGATTCTGTGGGCTGATGATAGCAGAATGTGGACTTCAACTAGGCCAGTTGACTAGATGGCCCATAACCTTACTAATTCATGTGCTGCTGTAGTCTGTCCTGGGGCTGGTGGGAGTCTCATAGGAGTATAGGACTGGTGCAAAAATGCCACGTGGGGTATAAGAGGAGTCTGGTAGAAAGGTGAGTGTCCCTTCCCAGCCAGCAGGGGTCACAGGTCACAGGGGCCAGGGACACAAAGGTTTATAGGTATCTGTCCTTGCATTCTTGGAATGGATGTGTGAACAAGAGGTTAATCATGACAGCATTCTATGTACTATTTAAATGTTTCTTTGCGGGGCTTGGACAGTCAGTTTTTAATTTTTTATTATACTTTAAGTTCTGGGGTACATGTGCAGAACGTGCAGGCTTGTTATATAGGTACACATGTGCCATGGTGGTTTGCTGCACCCATCAACCCATCAACCCAGGGGAGGGATGCTATCCCTCCCCTGGCCCCCCCACCCCCTGACAGGCCCTGGTGTGTGATGTTCTCCTCCCTGTGTCCACGTGTTTTCATTTTTCAACTCCCACTTATGAGTGAGAACATGTGGTGTTTGGTTTTCTGTTCTTGTGTTAGTTTGCTGAGAATGATGGTTTCCAGCTTCATCCATGTCCCTTCAAAGGACATGAACTCATCCTTTTTGATGGCTGCATAGTATTTCATGGTGTATATGTGCCACATTTTCTTTATCCAGTCTTTCATTGATGGATGTTTGGGTTGGTTCCAAGTCTTTGCTATTGTGAACAGTGCCACAATAAACATACATGTGCATGTGTCTTTATAGTAGAATGATTTATAATCCTTTGGGTATATACCTAGTAATGGGATTGCTGGGTCAAATGGTATTTCTAGTTCTAGATTCTTGAGGAATCACCACACTGTCTTCCACAATGGTTGTACCAATTTACACTCACACCAACAGTGTAAAAGCATTCCTATTTCTCCACATCTTCTCCAGCATCTGTTGTTTCCTGACTTTTTAATGATCGCCATTCTAAGTGGAGTGAGATGGTGTCTCATTGTGGTTTTGATTTGCATTTCTCAAATGACCAATGATGATGAGCTTTTTTTCATGTTTGTTGGCTGCATAAATGTCTTCTTTTGAGAAGTGTCTGTTCATATCCTTCACCCACTTTTTGCTGGGGTTGTTTGTTTTTTTCTTGTAAATTTTTTAAGTTCTTTATAGATTCTGGATATTAGCCCTTTGTCAGATGGATAGATTGCAAAAATGTTCTCCCATTCTGTAGGTTGCCTGTTCACTGAGATGATAGTTTCTTTTGCTGTGCAGAAGCTCTTTAGTTTAATTAGATCCCATTTGTCAATTTTGGCTTTTGTTGCCATTGCTTTTGGTGTTTTAGTCATGAAGTCCTTGCCCATGCCTATGTCCTGAATGGTATTGCCTAGGTTTTCTTCTAGGGTTTTTATGTTTTTAGGTCTTATGTTTAAGTCTTTAATCCATCTTGAATTAATTTTTGTATAAGGTGTAAGGAAGGGATCCAGTTTCAGCTTTCTGCATATGGCTAGCCAGTTTTCCCAACACCATTTATTAAATAGGGAATCCTTTCCCCATCTCTTGCTTTTGTCAGGTTTGTCAAATATCAGACAGTTGTAGATGTGTGGCATTATTTCTGAGGGCTCTGTTCTGTTCCATTGGTCTATGTATCTGTTTTGGTACCAGTACCATGCTGTTTTTGTTACTGTAGCCTTGTAGTATAGTTTGAAGTCAGGTAGTGTGATGCCTCCAGCTTTGTTCTTTTTGCTTAGGATTGTCTTGGCTATGCAGGCTCTTTTTTGGTTCCATATGAAATTTAAAGTAGTTTTTTTCCAATTCCATGAAGAAAGTCAATGGTAGCTTGATGGGGATAGCATTGAATCTATAAATTACTGTGGGCAGTGTGGCCATTTTCACGATACTGATTTTTCCTATCCATGAGCATGGAATGTTTTTCCATTTGTTCATGTCCTCTCTTATTTCGTTGAGCAGTGGTTTGTAGTTCTCCTTGAAGAGGTCCTTCACATCCCGTGTAAGTTGTATTCCTAGGTATTTTATTCTCTTTGTAGCAATTGTGAATGGGAGTTCACTCAGGATTTGGCTCTCTGTTCTTCTGTTAATGGTGTGTGGGAAAGCTTGTGATTTTTGCACGTTGATTTTGTATCCTAAGACTTTGCTGGAGTTGCTTATCAGCTTAAGGAGATTTTGGGCTGAGACGATGGGGTTTTCTAAATATACAATCATGTCATCTGCAAACGGACAATTTTACTTCCTCTTTTCCTAATTGAATACCCCTTATTTTCTTTCTCTTGACTGATTGCCCTGGCCAGAACTTCCAATACTATGTTGAATAGGAGTGGTGAGAGAGGGCATCCTTGTCTTGTGCCAGTTTTCAAAGGGAATGCTTCCAGTTTTTGCCCATTCAGTATGATATTGGCTGTGGGTTTGTCATAAGTAGCTCTTATTATTTTGAGATACATTCCATCAATACCTAGTTTATTGAGAGTTTTTAGCATGAAGGGCTGTTGAATTTAGCCTACCGACCAAAAAAAGTCCAGGACCAGACTGATTCAGAGCCGAATTCTACCAGAGGTACAAGGAGGAGCTGGTACCATTCCTTCTGAAACTATTCCAAGCAATAGAAAAAGAGGGGATCCTCTCTAACTCATTTTATGAGGCCAGCATCATCCTGATACCAAAACCTGGCAGAGACACAACAAAAAAAGGAAATTTCAGGCACATATCCCTGATGAACATCGATGTGAAAATCCTCAATAAAATACTGGCAAACAGAATCCAGCAGCACAGCAAAAAGCTTATCTACCACGATCAAGCCGGCTTCATCACTGGGATGAAAGGCTGGTTCAACATACACAAATCAATAAATGTAATCCATCACGTAAACAGAGCCAATGACAAAAACCATATGATTATCTCAATAGAGTCAGTCAGATTTTGAATTGCCAGTCTCAAAGTCAAAATGTGGCTGGGCGTGGTGGCTCACACCTGTAATCCCAGCACTTTGGGAGGCTGAGGCGGGTGGATCACTTGATGTCAGGCATTCAAGACCAGCCTGGCCAACATGGTGAAGCCCTGTCTCTACTAAAAATACAAAAATTAGCCGGGCATGATGGTACATGCCTGTAATTCCAGCTACTGGGGAGGCTGAGGCACAAGAATTGCTTGAACCCGGGAAATGGAGGTTGCAGGGAGCCAAGATTGCACTACTGCACTCCAGCCTGGGTGACAGAGTGAGACTGTCTCAAAAAACAACAACAAAACAAAGTCAAAATACACTTTGATATGGGATGATATTGAATAGGATGTTCCAGAAACAGGAGACAAGCGTAAATACATGGACTTTTATTATTTTATCCAAAAACCTGTCCCTGTGTTTTATATAATTTTTCTTGTCTTTTCTCTCCCATTACTTAAAATTTTTAAAATGAGATATATAATACCCATACTATAAAATTTACTCTTTTAAAGTGTCAAATTTAGTGGCTTTTAGTATATTCACAGATTGTGCAATGATCACCACTAATTCCAAAACATTTTCAGAATCCCAATGGCTGGGTCATACATTAACTCTATAACTAACTTATTGAGAAACTGCCAAACTGTTTTCCATAGTGGCTGCAGCCTTTTACAGCCTCACCAGCACATATATGAGGGTTCCAATTTCTCTACGTCTTCATCAATATTTATTATTGTCTTTTTTTTCTTTTATTAGAGTCATCTTAGTAGGTGTAGTGACATCTCACTGTGGTTTTCATTTGCATTTCCTTGATGGCAATGATATTGAATATCTTTCCATGTGCTTTTTAGCCATTTGTGTATCTTCTTTGGGGAAATGTCTCTTCACATCCTTTGCCCATTTTTAAATTTGATTATTTGTCTTTTTGTTGCTGAGTTGTAAGTCTCCTGTCATGTTTGCAGGCTTTACCTTTGTGCAAAAAAAGGTCGTCTTCTTGCAGATATTGCCTGTGGATCCTTTCCTTTCTCATGGTGAATTGACCATAACTATAGTTTTTGACTATAGTCAAACCATAACTAGTGTATTATTTGGGACTTAACACTAAGAATAGCAGTTGATTCCCATTTTCAGCATCTTTCTACATTCCCATACCCTTGGAAGTCCCAGCACTAGCTAGGCTGCATCTTCTCAGAGAAGTGAGTCCCAGATCCATTGGGCCCCCTCCTCTGAGTTTTTAAGTTTGAATGACCCCTCCAACCCTTTCTTTTGTTTCTCCAGCTTTAGAGGTGGCAGCTGCTTCTGCAGTTACTGTCTCTATGATACCTCAGACTTCCCTTTTTGCTGTTTCAACCTTCCAAGATTTGTTTGACTTTTTCCCTGTATTAAATTCTCGCTGTTGAAACAACTGATATGGTTTTTGGTTTCCTGACTAGATTTGACTGATATAATTGTTTAGATTTACTAACTTACTCTATAACTCTAGTTCAAGGTTCTAATTTAGCTTCTGCTAAATTAAACTGGACTAAACCTCTGGCTTTAGTCCAGAAGTTGATTTTTGACAAAGAAAGCCAATTGATAGCTATACCCCTCTTGCTGACTAAAACAAAATACATCTCTTTACATTTATTTTGGACAGGGAAGTACCTTAAAGTAAAGAATGTCATTATCTAACATGTTACTCAGTATTACGTTCTTATTAGGCATCAGAAATGGGCTCTGCTTGGAATGAAATAAGCACAGAAAGAGTTGAACCCACTTTCAATATGAGGCTGTCACAGTTGTGAAGAAGACATTCCTCAAAGAACTTGAAAGTTTCCCTGACCAAGAAAATTCTGGCCTTGGGCTGTTGCAGATTAGTAATTATGAGCCTAAGACCCAACACAAGAGGATTCTGGACACTAGTCATTTGCTGGCATCAGTCTTGTTGACTGGTGATCCCGTTAAATCCAGCATGTGAAGATATCTTTCATATGGTTGTATCCTTGAGAAGCCAATAAGAGCCTCGGTGTGCCCCATGTTCTCTTGGACCCTGGGAGAATATTTAAGTTGTGATAAACAGGCTCACTCCACCCTGACGGGGTCCTCAGCACCTTCACCCTGATGCTTCTGTTCAGGCACAGCCCTCTCTCTGCTTGCAAAAATCCTTGCCTTCCCTTTTCCTGCAGCCACCTCCCTTCCTAACTCCTAGTGGCTATTCCGACTCACTGGCGTGTAGTGTGTAAAAGTTTAAGTTATATACCCATCACTAAATTGAAAAAGGTGGCCTAGTTTATTCAGAACTACAGGCTCGCTGCAGCAAATGTGCTGGAATAAACAGCTTTTCTGGAGGATAATGATGTTTCAGACATCCCCTGATAACTATGTTTACTGTCTGTACCTCACACATAAACCCAATAGGAAGGATTCCTCTATGCATTAGGAAAGCACAGAACTTGGACTCTCTGGTAGGAGGGACCAGCTTCCCATTCACAGCCTAGAACCCCCAGTGGGTGCAGAAGGATGTCTAGGGATGAGGGGTCAGCAACCTCGGGTGGGGTCTCTTTTGGTTTCCACCTCCAGTTCCAGGGCTATCATCTGGCCCCAGGGCATGACTCCTTTTAGGTGCGGGAGGTACTCCCCTGCTCTCCACCTCCACTTTCTCCGGCCTTTTCCCTCCTCTCTGGGGGTTGCTCCAGGTTTGTCCCCCTGCACTCCCATGCCCCAGTGTGTCCTGGTAGATGGCCCCAGCTTTCTCAGCTTTCATGGGAAGCCCCTTCCCTGAGCCCAGCAGTCGGATGCGGGGGGTGTCCGGGGCCAGACACGAGACTGACCCGGACATGACCGCCAAGCCCTTCAGCAAACCCTGTTCTTCTGGAGGGAGGAACCCTGGGGGATGGGCAGGTGGCAGAGTGAGAAAAGCTGGGGGTGAGAACAGAATTGGTTCGCAGGGGCCCTGTGGCGGAGGCAGAGCCCTGGCTTGCGTTTCCACAGAAGAAACTCTTCCTCGGTTGACTTTCCAGAAAAACTGTGAGTCTTCTGACATTTCAGCAGACACCAGTTTTTCCTGCTGTGGCTTTTGGTGAGAGGGCTGGGGAAGGACTGGTTCTTTCAGGGATCCCGTGGCCAGTTCTGCATTTGCTGGGTTTGTCGGGCCGCTGTTACAGGGCGCGGTACTGACGCTCCCGCCTGGCTTTGGGCCACTCCACAAACTCAACTCACCAAGAAGCTTTCTCTGCGGTTCACTGCACACTCACGGGCCTCACACTGGCAACTTCAGGTTCGTCCTTTTTCACTGGATTTATATGTGTGGCCATCCTTGGAGTCCATTTGAAAAATCTGTAGAATTTGGCGTCATGTGGACGTGAGATGGCTTTTAGCAGCCTCCGCTCCGCCTCCAGCTGGTTTCAGTATGAGGTTCCTTGTTGTGCAACTGAGAACTGTTTGGTGACCTCTTAATTTATCTCATCCGATCTAAGATTTGTTTTTTAAAAGTATCAGGTTTGAGTTGAAAAATTGTCAGACTATTTATGCCTTAATGGTTCTCAGAAAGAATGTGGATATTTTCAAGAAGAATATTTTTTTAAAAAATACCTAATTGCAGCCGGGCTCGGTGGCTCACGCCTGTAATCCCAGCACTTTGGGAGGCCGAGGCGAGCGGATCACCTGAGGTCAGGAATTCGAGACCAGCCTGGCCAACGTGGTGAAACCCTGTCTCTACTAAAATACAAAAATTACCCCGGCGTGTTGGTGGACGCCCGTAATCCCAGCTACTTCGGGAGGCTGAGGCAGGAGAATCGCTTGAACCTGGGAGACAGAGGTTGCAGTGAGCCGAGATCATGCCATTACACTCCAGCCTGGGCGACCCAATCACACACACACACACACACACACACACACGAAATCCCTAATTGCTTAAAATGATAACTGATCTACTCATTTATTTAGCTGAACACCATTATTTCAGTTCTACTTTAAAAACTTGTCTATCTAAAATGAATTCATTTAGGCAGACAGTAAGACATTTTAAAGCAGTTTTTTAAGGTTAAACAATTATGTGAGTATATATATATATATAATTTTTGTTTGTTTGTTTGTTTTTGAGAGGAGTCTCGCTCTGTCACCCAGGCTGGAGTGCAGTGGCGTGATCTCGGCTCACTGCAAGCTCCGCCTCCCAGGTTCACGCCATTCTCCTGCCTCAGCCTCCCGAGTAGCTGGGACCACAGGCGCCTGCCACCACGCCGGGCTAATTTTTTGTATTTTCAGGAGAGACAGGGTTTCACCGTGTTAGCCAGGATGGTCTTGATCTCCTGACCTTGTGATCCGCCCGCCTCGGCCTCCCGAAGTGCTAGGATTACAGGCGTGAGCCACCACGCCCAGCCAACAATTATATATTTTTTATAACTAATGTCAATATAAGGTTATAAATAGACCAATAGTACATTTATATAGAAATTACAATGTTAATATTATTTAAGGGAAAATTACAATCTAAAAGTAAAATCCTACAGTACCTTATAAATCAAACTAGGTAAAAGCATTCCTCTTGCAAAATTAGTGGTATTGTTAAAATACTGATGACCTTTTAACTTCTATTTAAAAATTAATTATTTGAAATGTAGTTAACTGGAAAAGTCTTAATGAGTTGACTTTTTCTTACTCCGTAACAGATTCCTGATGCCAGGTTATGTTAATTTGGTAACAAGTGACCGTATTCTGTAGGACAGTGGTGTGGCTCAGATATAATTACATTCTGAAAGCCTTGCTCAGTTTGGCAGAATTTTAGTTAAATGCCCATGATGTTTAGCAGTCCTCTCACTAGGTAGGATTCCAGGCATATGAGATATTCTCTTTCATGTTGTGCACGTTTTGACTTGTAGTCTGATTAAATTATATTATCTTCAGCTATGATAGTGTGTTAATTGGATAATAGTGGCAACTGTCTCATGTAAGTCTTATTTTTCTTAATAACATTTAAGGATAAAACTCAGTGGAATTTATTTGAGAAAATATACAATCCGAATAAAATGCATGGCCATGGAAATTAAATTACATTCATTGTTAAGAATAAATGAATTAATAAATAAATGAATGAGTAAATATTGGCTTCCACTAGGAAGAGAAATTTAGATTGTACATTAAATCAAGGCAGTTAGCAGCATATAGCTACTTTAGCAAGATTCTCCTTAGCAGATGTTTGCTACATTTCTGTTTAGAAAAAGTTGTTAGCTATATATATTTTTATTTGTTATATTTTAAAAATATTTCTTCTAAACAGAGAAATATAATAAATGTACATTAAGGAGATCATCTCCAAAATAATCTGAATCAGAATTCAGTCATCTTATGTATTTATAATTACAAATTGATAAAAAGAAATAAGTGGAAAGTCTGTTCTTGTAGCCTAGAAAAATATTCCTTCAAGAACTGTATTTTTAAATAATATGTTGTATTTAAAAATGTACTAGGCCGGGCGCGGTGGCTCATGCCTGTAATCCCAGCACTTTGGGAGGTGGAGGTGGGCGGATCACGAGGTCAGGAGATCAAGACCAACCTGACTAACACAGTGAAACCCCATCTCCACTAAAAATACAAAAAATTAGCCGGGCGTGGTGGCGGGCACCTGTAGTCCCAGCTATTTGGGAGGCTGAGGCAGGAGAACGGCGTGAACCCAGGAGGTGGAGCTTGCAGTGAGCCGAGATCATGCCATTGCACTCCAGCCCGGGCGACAGAGCGAGACTCCATCTCAAAAATAAATAAATAAATAAATATATAAAATTTAAAAAATGTACTAATGCATGTGTTAAAAACTTCTAACAGTACAAAAAGGTAGAAGAATGTTGTAAAGAAAAGTCTTTCTTCTGTCCCAGATCTCAATTTCCCAGTCTTTCCCATCCAGAGGCAACTTCTGATACCAGTTTCTTATTTATGTACGTTCCCAAATATATCCTATATGCACATATATATTCTTTAAAAACAACAAATGGGAATATAATATGAATATTGTTTTGCATTTTATTTTCTTCGCTGCTCTGTCTTGGATATCATCCTTTCTCAGTACATATATATCTAACTCATTCTTTTACTGATGTATAATATTTTACTACATGACTTTGGACCATCATTTATGTCTCTATTGTATAATTTTAGGATTCTTTTCTGTTCAAAAAAATTATGAACATCTTTTTCCATGTGTCTTTACATGTAAATGAAAGAATAATTGTAGAATAAAATGTTAGATGTGAAATTGTTGGGTGGAAGGGTATATGCATTTATTTATTTATTTATTTTGAGATATTCTCGCTTTGTCATCTAGGCTGGAGTGCAGTGGCGGGATCTCAGCTCACTGCAACCTCTGCCTCCCGGAGGAGGTGGGTTCAAGCAATTCTCCTGCCTCAGTCTTCTGAGTAGCTGGGATTACAGGTGTGGGCCACCATGCCTGGCTAACTTTTGTATTTTTAGTAGAGATGGGATTTAACCATTGAGACCACCTTGGTTTAACCAAGCTGATCTCAAACACCTGGCTTCAAGTGATCTGCCTGCCTTGGCCTCCCAAAGTGCTGGGTTTACAGGCGTGAGCCACCAGGCACCTGGCCACATTTAAATTTTGAAATATTATTGCTAAGTTTCTTGCAAAGAGACTGCCAGCCTCTTACACGCAACAGTGCTGCCTGTCACATCTCAGTTTTGCCAACACAGTGTGTTATCAAATTTTTAGAACTTTTCAATAATAGTATTTCATCGATGTTTTCGTTTTTATTTTTTTGTTTATGAGTGAGGCTACACATCTTTTATTATGTTTAATAATCATTTGTTTCCATTTTTTCTAATATTCACTCTTTATTGACCAGGTACAATATACCAGGCATTGTGCTAGGTACTATCAAACTGAATCAAATATACACAATCTGTGTATTTATGGAATTTATTGTTTAGTGAAGGGAAACAAAACAATCACAGAAATAATTATTTGATTCCTATTGTGTTTTAAGAGTGTGTAACATGGAGACTTTTTAGTCTAGGAGGAGATGGAGGGGTTTCTGGGGAAGAAAACTGAGATCTGAAGGAGAACTGAAATTAAAAAAAGGGGAAAATGAGTGGGAGGTGGGACGAGGGATAAGCTTTCCTGGCAGCTGAAAGAACTGTGTGAAGATGTTGAGATAAAAAGGGGCTCCAGGGCCTTCTTGACCGGAAAGAAAGATAGTAACTAAGGAATGGACTCCCTTAGATGAGCTATACTTGAAAGCAACTTCCCAAAATAAGTATACTTCTTGTGGTCTGTTGCTCACATGAGAAGCATTGGCTTTAAAAGAAATCCTTTTGCCAGGTGCAGTGGCGGCATGCCTGTAATCAGTCCCAGCTCCTGGGGAAGGTGAGGTGGGAGGATCGCTTGAGCACAGGAGTTTGAGGCTAGCCTGGGCAACATAGCAAAACCCTACTTCTAAAAACAAGAAATAAATTCTTTTATTTTTGTCTGTGACATATTTAAATATAGAAGAAATTACTAACTTTAAGTCATTGTTGTATGCTTAATCTTCCAAAGTAAAAATAAATGGTTTTTAACAATTTAGTGTTCTCAGGGAAAAGAATACTTTGAAAGTATTCAAATTTGCTTTTTCACTTTAGAACTAACATATAATAAAGTGAACACCTGAGCACTTTCTATTACAATTTGCTCATTAAGTATCCTTCATCTTTAATTTTCTCATTGCAAGAAAATAAATTGTTGTATCAACTACTCTTTTTTGTACTGAGAAATACAAATAATGACATTCACATAAACAATCAAATCACAAATATATTCTGGGATTTATGATGGATTCCATAGGGAATATCAAGCTGTGTATCATTGAGATCTTAGGGATCCATTTTTAGTGTTTTAGGAATTGATCTTTATAAATTTAATCTAAATAAATAGGAAATAATTTACAGACTACTATAGACTCAGACCCTGCTATAAATACTGAATCGGATGAAGAGACCAGGGTGTCAACGGACCCCAGACAGATCTACAGTCTTCCTCTGTGGACAGAAAGCATCTCCTTACAAGATAGTCTTGTGACTCTTGAAATTTTGAAAGATAATGAGGAAATCTTCAAGAGAATTTGAAAGCCAAGAATAAGAACATAATTTTCAAGACAATATGGTGACATAAGACTTGGAGAATCATTCTGATGCAAAGCCATTTTCAGACTGGGGTGTTGTGGCCCAGGCAAACTTGTACAAAACTGCACATGAAGCAGAGTGACTAATAAAAGGTAGACTTTTTTTTTTTCCTTAAGACCACTTTTTCCCCATATGTCCTTATTTTCTAAGCCTGGAACTTAAGATGCAGAGGAGTTTAATCTGGGTTTTCTCTCCCATTTTCTATTCCGAAAGGATTTATATTTAGATCCTACCCTACAGAATCTCTCTACATTGAAATGTTTTTGCCATCTTATTGAAAAGAAAACCAAACAGGTCTATTTCCAATTTGACTTAAAAGTTCCCAAATTATAAAATGTCACACAATTATTCAATATTATATTTGAAAATTGGATGTCAGAAGTGATTGCCTCTAGTTTTATTGATGGGGACACTGAGGCATGGAAGGGTAAAGTGTTATTAATCAACGGTTGGTCCAGGATCTGTTAACATCATGGTGCCTTGATTCTCTTCCACCCTAGGGAGTGACTGTACTTCCTTCCTACAATAGATCCAGGCTTACCTCACCAAGAGGTGATTAGGGAACAAGAAGGGAGCCAGTTTTAATCAGTCATTTTCATTGTTTAATTTAGTAAAAAGTTTGGTGTTCCAATGGCTGAAATCAATGACTAAATTTTGTTTTGAAATATGTTAATTTCAATATCTGATTGTTAATTTGTCAAAAATCAAAAGATGAATAAAATGAAGTCATTTGGAATATTTGACAGAATGACAGTCCCCCTTCATTACCCAGGCCCCACCTACAAAATCTTATATTTCCATTTTCTTTGACCACCAAAAATCAGCTTCCTTCATGTTACTGTAATGTTGTTCAATAGGTGTAAAATCATAAAAATTTGTCAAAAATATTTTCCTTCCTTCCTTCCTTCCTTCCTTTCTTTCTCTCTCTCTCTCTTTCTTTTTTTCTTCTTGAGACGGGGTCTCGCTCTATTGCTCAGGCTGGAATGCAATGGCATGCTCATAGCTCACTGTAGCCTCAAACTCCTGGGCTCCAGTGATTCTCCTGACTCAGCCTCCTGAGGAGCTGGGACTACAGGCACAAGCCACCACACCCAGCTAATTAAAATTTTTTTTTAGAGACAAAGTCTCCTCATGTTGCCCAGGATGGTAAAGATCTTTTTTTCATTTGTAGGTAGCCCTTTACCATATTGAGACCTTGATAGTAAATTTTCATATTTGAATTATAGAGAAATGAGAGCTGGAAGATATTTTTCTTGATTAAAAAAAGAAAGAATGAATTCGACACCAAATAACTTGAAAAAAGAATCATGTGACTTCAGCCTAGACCTCATCACATCACCTAGTGCTCATATCACCTTGTTCTAATCTTGTCTGAAATTATCTGAGGGTTCCATTATGCAGGTAAAAAGATCGAAGTTGCTCCCCAGTTTAAGCCATGGGTAACTGACACTGTAAGATCAATATAGTTATGATGAGGCTATTAGCTTTTTGAAGCCTAGCTGGTTTGTTTTTTGAGAGATGTCAATAGCTATTTTGATAGCCACATGGAGAACCTTTCTTTAGAGTAACCTTGGAAAATTACTTTTTGTGTTTTTATTTGCTTGCTTATTTATCTTAATCAAAGTAATCACTCCCATAACTAAAACAATCAATTATTACCTCACCTCTCTGCAACTCTTAGTCCTGCTCCTTAAAAGCACCCACTCCCTACTATTTTAGCTGCTTCTGTAAGTATGTAACTCTGTGTTTCTAAATGTAGGATTTATATTGCTCTTTACAGTATAGATTTAACACTTTTAGATAGTACATTATATATTTTCTGTTATGATAGATGTGTATTTAGCACTCTTACTACCTGACTACACCCGGCAATTAGAATGTTAGAATACTTTTAAGTGAGGATTTTAGAAAACTCTGACTGTACTGGTTTAATAAGGAAATTTACTATCTCCCCTTAACATTAGTCTGAAGACAGTGCCTCTCAAGGTTGGATAATTCAGTGGCATCATCAAGACCCAGGTACTTTTGACCTTCACTCTGCTACCCTTGGGGTGTTGACTTTGTCTTCAGGTCATCTGCCCTCATGATTGCTAGAGGGTGGCAGCAAATTAAGTTGTCTTTTCCGCATATGATAGTATCCAGAGGAAGAAGAGGAGAATGACTCTTCTTGCATTTATATTTAAGAAGCCCCTGAACAGACTTGGGTCATTTGCCTTTTCCTAAAACAATCAGAAGTAAAGGGAATGGGATTGTCATGACTGGGACTAATTGGACTTACCCTAATCTAGCACACTAACTAATCAGTTGAGGTTGTGATCAGTCTCCCCTAAAGCACATTGGGAGGCAGCAAATGGTAGATACCTGAATAAAATCTAGCTGGAGGAAGGTAGGAGATGGAAGGATGGAAACAACATTCCATCCTCATGGTGGAATTATGTCACAATTTTTGGTTCAATTGATAGTCACGGATAACATTATCAGAATATATAAATGTTGTTCACGTCTGAGCCAAATAATTTATTATGATTTAACTTCTTTGCTTTAACACTTCTTGTCCTTGTTTTTTTTTTTTTTTTTCTTTTTTTGAGATGGAGTCTTAAGTCTGTCACCTAGGCTGGAGTGCAGTGGCGCAATTTTGGCTCACTGCAACCTCTGCCGCCCAGGGTTCAAGCGATTCTCCTGCCTCAGTCCCCTGAGTAGCTGGGATTACAGGTGCCTGCCGCCGCACCCGGCTAATTTTTGTATTTTTAGTAGAGATGGGGTTTCACCATCTTGGCCAGGCTGGTCTTGATCTTCTGACCTCGTGATCCTCCCGCCTGGGCCTCCCAAAGTGCTGGGATTACAGGCGTGAGCCAACGCACCCAGCCTGTCCTTATTTTTACTGGTCTTGATGATTGCAACATTTGTTTCACTTGTATACTTTCCAGTACTTAACCTTAATTTTTTCCAGGAGATTTGTCAAATTTCTCTCACTTGTTTTCCAAATGTTGAGCATGTCAGATAATCTAACTTGATTCGTTTCTCTGGGAACCTTTTTCCTGGAGCCCTCCAGGGCTTACTCTGAACCAGTTGCTCTCTAGGTCAGCTGTCATCCTGAAACTATTCTTGGACTCATCCTAAATCAGATAACCTGTTTTGGGGGATGCACGATTTCTCTTTTTCTTGATCCATTTGCTTATTTTGCTGGACAATATTAGCTTTCTCCATGTTTAGTCTTTGTACATCTGCAAATGCTTTTAGTCTATGCTAAAGCTTGATGAGGTATAAAATTCTAGATTGAAATTCTAGGTTGAAAGTCATTATCTTTCAAAATTTTTAAGACTTCTGATCTTTTGTCTTCTATATATAAGGTCATTATTGAGAAGTTCAAGGCTCTTCTCAGGTCTGTCCATTTGTATGTGACCTTCTCTTTTCTGGAGACTTAAAGGATTTTCACTTTATCCTCAGTAGTCAGTCATTGTGTGAAACTATTGGAATGAAACTTTTGAAATTAATTGTGCTGCTTGCTTGGTGAGTCCCGTTAGTTTACAGAGTTGTGTCCTTCAGCTACACTAGTTTTCTTGAAATATTTCTTAGATTATCACTTTTTTCCTTTCATTTAATCTTTTTTTTTCCTTTCCTGACTCTCAGAAAATACTCATATGTTCAATAACCAGGATAGATCTTCTAATCTGGTTATCTTTTGTATTTTTCATCTCCATCCATCCCCCTGTTCTCTCTTTCTACATGCTGGGAAGTTATTTTCTAACCCTTCTATTTTATTTTTAAATTTTGAATGCATAGTTTTTGTTGTTGTTGTTTGTTTTAGAGGTGGGATCTCATTCTGTCACACAGGGCACTGGATGGCTCTGTCATAGCTCACTGCAACCTCGAACTCCTGGGCTCAAGCAGTCCTCCTGCCTCAGCCTCCCAAAGCACTGGGATTACAGGTATGAGCCACTGCACCTCACCCTGAATGCATAGATTTTTTAATTGCCAAGAGCTCTTTCTTATTCTTGGATTATCTGTTTTCATAGCCCCTATTCTTTTTTTCATGACACACCCTCTCTTATTTCTCTGAGGTTATTCTTTGTAAGTTTTTTTTTCTTTGTGTATTTTCTTTCATGCATCAGGTCCCCCCTCTTCCTCCCTCCCTCTGAATTTTCTGTGATTTTTTTCCTTTCATATGGTTTGCTTTTTTTGTTCTCTCTCTTCCATGTTGTTGTCAGCTAGAAATATCTGATAAATCTTCAGCATTCATTTCTATTTAAGGGTAGAACCATAAGCAGTTGTTTTTAAGTCTGTGTGTAGCCACGTCTATGAAGCTTTTTATGATTCCCCTAACCTATGTGCTTTTAGGTTTTTAAACCCCAAAGCATTTGCAATCTCTCATAGCCATCACATTCTGCTTTATATCATAGCTATTTCTTTTTTTTTTTAGACAGAGTCTCATGCTATAACCCAGGCTGGAGTGCAGTGCCTCACTGCAACCTCCGCCTTTTGGGTTAAAGCGATTCTCCTGCCTCAGCCTCCTGAGTAGCTGGAATTAGAGGCATGCACCACCATGCCCGGTTACTTTTTGTATTTTTAGTAGAGACAGTGTTTTGCCATATTGGCCAGGCTGGTCTCAAACTCCTAACCTCAAGTGATTCACCTGCCTTGGCCTCCCAAAGTTCTGGGATTATAGGAATGAGCCACCTCACCCAGCCTTATAGTTATTTCTAAACCAGCCTTATAAATGTAAACTCTTCTATGAGATATCAATTTATACCCCTGGGATAAATGACCCCAAATCAGCCTTGAATAACCTTGGAGCATTTTATGTTTCTTCCTTTTCACTGTCAATGCTGTTTAGCATTGTTAATTAGTGTTAATCAAGAACATGGTTGAAATTCCTGGATTATACTTGCATAATCTGATAGAAGCAACCACAGAATAGTTTATTGAATTTACTAAATAAATGTTCTAGGTGTTTTCTTATTGCCTTTTTTGTGGCTGTGCATGTGGGGTAGTTATCCTGCATGGCGTTGGGTCCTTTCCTCTGTTACAAGAAGACAGAGTTTTAAAAGGTTCAGGGTCTACTGATAATTAGGGAGCGGCAAATGATATACCTCAAGACGCCACAAAAGGGGGCTTATTAAAAACTGGAGTGATTTGTATGCATCCATTATATCAAAGAGGGATGCAGGATAAATGCCTCTCAACCCAAACAAATATAGGGTCAGAAAAAGATTTTTTCTTTTAAGGTTGGTGAAGAGCTTCTACACAATCTAGTGTTTCCTTCCCAGCAAAGATTAAAGAAAAAATGTCTCAGAGTGAATACATGTTTCTCAGCTTCTTTAGCAATAGTCATTATTCACTTGGCTATTCACAATTTAGTTTTTTAAAGAAGAAAATAATTCTTTTAGTGCTAATCAATTAGGTATTTTACTTTTCTGTTATGGACTATAAAGAACACCGACCTTGAAACATTGCTTATATAACTGTATGACATGAAAAAATGGCTAGTGTAAAAATTAATGGTGTTTCAAAAAAAAAAATGGAATCAATTGATGTAAAGGAGTTGATAGAAAGCTTGCTAAGTTATTCTGAAAGGTGAAGAAACCAAAAGCTTAAATTTGTTGCATAATTCAAGATTTCCCTCCCTTTGCAGCCAAAGATAAAATTGACTCTGACAGTTTTCCCGCATCTTAAGCACAACAAAAAAGCTGATTTGCTTAATTAAAACTGTGAAAATTGTGGTGTGTGGAACTGTATGTGTATGTGCTTGTGTGTGTACCTGACCAAGTGAGATGACAGAAGAGGAGGAAAGCAGAAGTCTCAGTGTCAGAGAAGCCTTCTCTTTTTCTGGCCTGATAAACTCAAATGGGGAAGTGATGACAAAAACATAGAAGTGCACTTAAGACACTGCTGTACGTATTCAAGTGACGGTCAAGGACGGAATAATGGTTTTTGAAAGCTGGCTGCGATTCCTTTGATACCATGTGATACTGTGTGTGCTGTGCAAGTTCTGAGGCTAGGTAAGAAGGGTAATGTCAATTCAGCTTTCGGAACCCAGAGCCATCATGCAAATTCCCAGCTACCATGCTGTGGGAGAATTCAGGTCACGTGAAGAGACCACCTCTAGTATTCAGTCCCAGCTAACGTCCTGGCTGACAGCCAGCATCACCTGCCGGACGTGAATGAAGACACCTACAGATGATGATTCCAGCCCCTCCCACCATAGCCTCATTCCCAGCAACTGAGTCTGCCCATCTGAGGCCCCAGATATTGTGGAGCAGAGAACAGCCATTTTTGCTGTGCTCAACTTGTTGCCAACTTGTTTGTTATTTGTCCCTTCACTCTATTACTTTTTCTCTCTTGGTCAGAGAGTTGATTTCTGTTTCTCCTGGGTTCTTTGAGGCTCCCCATGTTTCAGGGCTCTGTTCTACTTCATGTATGTACAGTGCCCAGGGTAAATAATAATAAAGCTGGGTCAAAATTTAGTCATAAGCCGTGTGTGGTGGCACACACCTGTTGTCTCAACTGCTCAGGAAGCTGAGGTGGGAGGATCGCTGGAGCCCAGGAGTTGGAGATCATCATGGGCAACATAGTGAGACTCCATCCCTGGAAAAAAAAAAAAAAAAGAAAAAACAAAAACAAAATTTAGTCATAACATAGATGTGTTAATATTTAACTTTCTTTCCTTCTCTGTAACTCAACTTATTTTGTTAGTTGGTCCTTGTTTCCTCTAATAGTAGAAAACACTTGTAGTAGGATCTGTAAATGGAAGTTTAAGCTGAGATCCTAAAATGACAAATGCCAGATGCCAGAGTAAATTATGTGATCACCGAGCAGGATTTGTAAAATTTCAAGGGAAATTTCTAGACCTTTCTCATATGGAAGTCCTAAAGGATAGGGTTGGACATGGGAAGAGAGGATTGGATAGAGGATGTCTTTGAAGAGAACTCTGTTGTATGCTCTCCCTGCCTTCCTTTCCCTCATTTTAAGCCTGATAAGAACTCCTCAGGAATCCTGACATGTGGCTTATGCGATTGGGGGATATGGAGTGTGAACTGGTGACTTTTGACTGGAAGATGTAAAAGGCAGAAATGTGGGCCCTTCAGCTGATCTGAGGGGGAGGCAACAGATGTATGCATGCTTCCTTGACCAGATGCAACCACTTGGGAGGGAGAGCACACCTGGGGCTGTTTAAACAAACAAACAACTTTTAAATTGTAATTAATATTTATTTATTTATTTTGAGACAGGACCTTGCTTTGTGATGCAGGATGGAATGCAGTGGTGCTATCTTGGCTCATTGCAGCCTCAACTTCCTCGGCTCAGGGTTAAGTGACTCTCCCATCTCAGCCTCTTGAGTAAGTGGGACTACAGGCAGGCACCAACATGCTCGCCTATTTTTATTTTTTTTTAGGGTGAGGTCTCACTATGTTGGCCTGGCTGGTCTTGAACCCCTGAGCTCAAGCGATTCTCCTGCTTTGACCCCCCAAAGCGCTGGGATTATGAATGTGAGCCACTATGCCTAGCCTATTTATTTATTTTTATTGAATGAAGCTCTTTCAAATCTTGTTCAAGCCTGGACTGGGTGATGGAAATCCAAGACAGAGAATGGACTGTGGAATGCTGAGGGCTGAGCAGCTAGCCAGAGGAAAATGTGTCCTCCACAACTAGAATCACAACTAAATGTTCCTGGTAAGGACTTCTGAAGGGAATCATGAAAGAGACCACAAGTTTACGGGGAAGCTTTAGGCATCTTCCAGACCAGAGAGCCAAGACCATCTTATTACATTCCCAATCAAGTAAAAACTTTCTTTCTCCTTTTCCCACTCCCCTTTTTCTTCTTTCCTCCTTCTGCTTTGGCCCTTGAAGAGTCAGAAAACACAGCTAGCAAGATAGCAAATAGAAGAGAAAGAGCAGAAATCTAGGCTGGGAATATAGCATTGTGTTCCATTCTTTGGTTACCTACGTACAAAGACCACAATTGAAAGGGGGTGAAATTTAACTGTGAAATCAGATCCAATGTTTTGATAATTATTAATACCTGGGAATGAACACATTCATTTCCCAAATTGAGACTTTGTTTGCAACTTGATGTGACCATTTGGGCTTTTTATTATCTAGAAATGACCAGAAATTCTGGAACTTCCTGAATTTCATCCAGGATGAAAGGAAGAGGGAGCTGGGAAGCAGATCTTTTACTTACATTTGAACTTCCCTTCTTCGTCCAACCTAGGAAGGTCTTTTACCCACCTTAAAGGGGTAACAATCTGTCCTTAATTCCTTTTTTTTTTTTTTTTTTTTTTGAGATGGAGTCTCACTCTGTCACCCAGGCTGGAGTGCAGTGGCTCGCAATCTCGGCTCACTGCAACCTCCAACCTCCACCTCCTGGGTTCAAGTGATTCTCGTGCCTCAGTCTCCTGAGTAGCTGGTATTACAGGTGTGCACCACCATGCCCAGCTATTTTTTTTCTATTTTTATTAGAGACGGGGTTTCACCACATTGGCCAGGCTGGTCTTGAACTCCTGACCTCAAGTGATCCACCCGCCTCAGCCTCCCAAAGTACTGGATTACAGGGATGGGTCACCGTGCCTGGCCTGCCCTTACTTTCTATATTGCACCATTGCTATTGCTAACTTAAAACTCTATGTTTAGTCCTTTAGTTAAATCGTGTTGCAATTCAAAACAAAATCATCACGGTATTTTCTCAAGCACTTGCAACTCAATCCCTTGGCTTTGGCTTTCAGACTGTTGTGTCTTCTGTGAGCTGATAAAGCAACTCAGTTGTCTTCTTTGTTCTAGGCTAGGTAAGTAGAAAGCTTCAGGGAAACCAGGAATTACTAGGGGTTGTGACACCAAAACTGCATCAGTTGAATATTTTAAAAATATTATTTTGTCTTATACCATTATTAGGCAGACCCATGACACTTATTTCCATTGGTCTCCCTTTGGTTAACAAGGAAGGGGGGTACGTGTGCCATTTGTAAGGTTGTCTCTGAGTTATACAAGTAGATGTAGAAATATCCGTTGATTCCATTGAAGCAATTGTGGTGGCTAGAGAGGAATTAATGCTTCCTTCACTTAGTAGACTCATGAAATCTCAGTTGGTTAAACCAAGTAAAATAAAATGAAATTAAATAACAATCAAAGCCAAATGGCACTAGAGGAAATGCTAGGGGAAGATCTTTATTACTAATCAAGATAGCAATTCTAAATGCCACATGAACTTGAGACAATATATGTAAGAATTATCATTATCTCAGTTAAGGTGCTGGGAGCTCTTTTTCTATCCAATTCCATAGATCCTACTCATTGGTAAAAAAAAATGATGGAAGGTTAGGTGTAGATAGAGCAATGATCCAAATAAACAGCTTTGGGCTGTAGCTCCTAAAAGAACATGCAATATAATGGTTGAATCATCATTCTGAAACCAACTATGTGGACACTTAGACACATAATAGTGTTTATTACTATTACCGAACATGAAGTACATTTTAATGATTTGAGACTGAAACAATTGGATTTGGTCTTATTGGCCAACCTCCTTGAAAGATCTTTGGTGTTTGCACCATTCTTTCAGACTACTTACTTCAACAACCGTGTAGATCAATTGCCATTAGTTTCTTAATTGCAATGTGATATAAATATAGGTGTTGTAGGGAAAAATGTGTGCTTTGATGAAAAACTAGGCACTGTTTAGGTGACACCATTTCATGTTATCTGGTTCTGATTCTTTGGGGGCTATATTCAAGTTTGTAAATTGTAGATAACTAATGACAATACAAAATAATTCTTGCCTATAGACACACAAATTCTATTCTGTACAGTAAAGGTTCTGCTGCCTACCCTCTCCACTGTAGAGGAAGCTCATTTTGCCTTCACTTGTGCATTAGTTTCAATATTTCTTTATTCCATATAAATTTGTGCTTTTTTTGACTTCTCCTTTGGGTATAGTCAAAAAAGGGTATAACATCTCTCCAATTTTTTCATTGAGTTAAATAAAATCTTTTTTTTTTTTTTTTTTTTTTGCAGTAGAGTTTCACTGTGTCACCCAGGCTGAAGTGCAGTGACGCCATCTCAGCTCACTGTAACCTCTGTCTTCTGGGCTCAAGTGATACTCCCACCTCAGCCTCCCCAGTAACTGGGACTACAGGTGTGCACCACCACACTTGGCTAATTTTTGTATTTTTTGGTAGAGATGGGTTTTCATCATGTTGCCCAGGCTGATCTTGAACTTCTGGGCTCAAGCAATCTGCTTACCTTGGCCTCCCAAAGTGCTGAGATTACAGGCATGAGCCACTGTGTCCAGCCTACAATCTTTAATGTATTTTCATTTTTATATCTGTTGGAAGTATGATTTTACCTTTTTTGAGGAATTATCTTTTTACAGTGTTGGCAACCTAAAAAAAATACAATAGAGAAAACTATCCCTAAATATGTTGGGTTTACTCAGGAATAGAAGTAAGGATTATAATCCGGAATGCATGAAATGGCAAGGTACCAGTGCATTTGGTAAGGGAAGAGTAAAGGGAAAAGTTTATTAGGAAAAAGTCGATTTCCATAAGATGCTTAGAAACAAGAGTTTTTTGGGTCCGGAGGTTCAAAGCCAGAGTTGTCAGCTCGTTGGTGGAGGTAACATTACTGGGCAAGTGTTCTTCTGAGAACATCTTATCTGAGTTTTTGTAGCCCTAAAGAATGTCTAGTGATGAAACTTAGCAAAGCAGGAGATGCATGAAGGATGCAAAAGGGTTTTTAGAAAGTTCTTGGAAACATTTCTTATCTCAGGCATGTAAGCATGAGCCCCGTCTCCTTTTGTCCTTCCTATCCCTATTTTTCTGGGGTTCACAGTGTATTGTCAAATAGTTGTGTCTGGCAGTTCATGTGTTGCTAACCAGTGACATAAAGCTGTGATTATTATAGCAGAGGCTTGGCATGGAGTTATGAGGCTTTAATCAAATTTATTGCTTCTTTCCCTTGAAGCTCAGTGGATTTGCTCTGATCCTCACCTAAGCTACAGTTCTTAGACAAAAAAGAATAATTAATCATAGCTGATATTTACTGACCAGTTATGTGCCAAGTACTGTAATAAGCACTTGACATGTATTATCTCAATTGCCATATATGGGCAACAGGAAAAAAAAGTCAAGGAACATACAGGCTTGGGACAAGATAATCCCTACGGCTGCAAAACTACTGTGGGATCCCTCAGTGACTCCCTCAGCCCACCCCTCTGTCACTGAACCAGAGGACAACAAGAGCACAAAAGAACCAGAGTTGCAACATCAAATTACAACAGGCAATGCCACCTGTGCATACCTGGGCCCCGGTGCATCCAGAGTGAGTCCCTTTATAATGACATCAAGGAGAGATCATCTCCATTAGAGGCTTAGGAAAATGTAAGGGCCAGTTTCTATATTTAACTGGAAGACCCCTGATGTTTCTTTGTTGCAAATTAAGAAGAATCCGAGTGGTTCTTTGGCATGAAAATCTCTAAACACACAATATTATAGCAGTAAGTCATGAACAAGGCCTGACAGAAGGTGACATCCATGACCCTGTCAACATTGATGGGAACTTGTGTGGAAACCAACTTCTGTGCTCTTTGAAGTCTGAAGTTTTGAGTAGGTTCTAGCTGTTTTGCTAGGGCACTGACACTAATTAGTTCTGATCTCTACCCTTTAAGACTCTCTTAGCAATTTGGCTGTTGCACAAGTGCTGCCATGGGCATTTACTACCATTCCTCATGAATATGGTGAAGTGTTTGGCTTCAGTTTCCTTTCTTCATCAGCTCTATTGAGGTATAATTAACAAATAAAAATAATATATATTCAAGATGTACAAGGCGATGTTTCAGTATACGCTTATTTTTTTTTGAGATGGAGTTTTGTTCTTGTTGCCCAGGCTCGAGTACAATGGCGTGATCTTGGCTCACTACAACCTCCACCTCCCGGGTTCAACCGATTCTCCTGCCTCAGCCTCCCGAGCAGCTGGGATTACAGGCATGCGCCACCATGCCTGGATAATTTTTTGTATTTTTAGTAGAGACGGGGTTTCTCCATGTTGTTCAGGTTGGTCTCAAACTCCTGACCTCAGGTGATCCACCCACCTCGGCCTCCCAAAGTGCTGGGATTACAGGCGTGAGCCACCACACCTGGACTCGGTATACGTTTATATTCTGAAATTATTTCCACAGTGAAACTAATTAACATATCCATCACCTCACATAGTTTTGTCTGTGTATGTGTGTAGTAAGAATACTTAAGATCTGCTCTCTTAGCAAATTTCAAGTATACAATGCAGCATTGCTGACTATTGTCACCGTGTTTTACATGAGATCTCCAGGATGGACTCATCTGATAACTGAAGGTTTTTACCTTTGACCACTGGCTCCTCATTTCCCCACCATAGTTTTTGACACAGAAGAAAACAATGCCAAACGTGTGAAGCATGGTTACTTGTTGAAGGATAACCGTACCCCATCCGTCTTGTCTTGCTGAATCACTTTGCAGCAAACTAAGTCCGCTTTTGATATTTGTTCAGTTCTCAGACAGGAAGGGAGAGAGAAATGTGGTGTGTGATCACATGTTAAAGTCTAATGAGAGCAAAGGTGTCACAAGAGTCTGGCACATTTCTCTGGACACTCTCTTGGTGATGGGGACAGAGTTACCCCCCATCTAACCTTGATAATAGTTGCTTAAATAGTTGCTGCACAGATGCCTCATAGAAAACACAGTCACACTTTTTTTTTTTTTGAGACAGGGTCTTACTGTGTCACTCAGGCTGGAGTGCAGTGGTGTGATAGCTCACTGCAACCTCTGCCTCCTGTGTTCAAGTGATTCTTGTGCCCTAGCCTTCCGAGTAGCTGGGTTTACAGGCATGTGCCACCATACCCAGCTAATTTTTTTGTATTTGTAGTAGAGATGGGGTTTCTCCATGTTGGCCAGGCTGGTCTTAAACTCCTGACCTCAAGTGATCTGCCCACCTTGGCCTCCCAAAGTGCTGGGATTACAGATGTGATCCACCATGACTGGCCCATACTTTATTTTTTAATCCAGGAGTTGAAGCCACTTTGCTAGACCCTGTGCTTACCTTGGCTATTGGTCCGAATTTTGCTAAATTGATTCATACATTTGTATAATTGGAACTACAGCTAAAGATAACTATGCTCACCAGCACATGAGAAGCACAGGGCATTTATTTTAAAGTCAGGGCTTTAAGTCTATAGCAAAGTGACCTGTAACAAAATGTATGGCATCATTCCCATTCCGTGAGATCCACAAAACTCCCTCTTAGGATATCATAGTTAATTTGTGCTTTCTAAATATCTTTTCCAAATGCCTATAAAAACTTGATTGTGGAGCTTTTTCCATTTCTCAGAACTTGGAGAATTAGGGTGAACTCATTAAAATTTCATGTGGATTATTGCCCTCTACTGGGATTTCATATCAATGTCCCTGAGTTTAAAATGGGCTCGGGGATATCCTCTCACACTGATTCCTTTATATCTATGGAGATTAAAAAGACTCCTGCTACTCACAGATGTTTTCCATCTAAATGACTGCTTTGTCTCTAAAGACAAGCCTAGATGCCTACTGTGGTTTTTTTCCCCCCCTTAATGGTGAATCCCAGTTATCCATCTGAATGAAATATGGTGTTTTCCAAAGTAATAAATAATTTGTCAATTCCTTAAATCATCATTCTGGGGTAATAGGCTTTGCTGTGAAGCATGCTGGAACCTCAGAACATTGGCTGGCATGAAACAGGAGGACACCGAGATTGAGTCGAGAGAGAAAGGGAAGTGTGTATGCGGGAAGGCTGTGCAACACGATGCCCTGGGCCTGAAGAGTGTAGCAATATGGGATTGCCAGGCAATTAGTAAATCCGTGTACATGCATGTGTCATACCGAACACTCCAGTAAGCTCCAATGTGCTCCATTTAGTAGGTGAGTCTCGAAGCAGAATACAGGAATGGATGCCAGTACAGCGAGCGGTTCCTGGCAACACCCCTGCAAGGGTAAAGAGATAGGGTTCAGAATCTGAGGGTAGATCAGGCAGGAATCAGACAGGGAATCAAGGTGGGAAATGTTTTAGAAAGAGCATGTGATTTGGAGCCAGATTAGCATTTCCTTTCCTAGCTGTCTGACTTTGGGGAGCTATTTAACCTCTGGCTCTCAGTTTCCATAACTGTAAAATGAAATAATAATCACCACTTCACAGGTTGTTTTAAGGAATGGAAATAATGTATACAAAATACCCAGGACAGCAGTAGGCCCAAAATATGGCACCTATTTTCAGCTAACAGGGCATCAGTCCTAGTAAAGGACTAGAGCTCCAAACAGGTGAGCCAAAGCAGACGCTGTCTTAGTCAGGTAGGAAATGCTGCAATCTGGCCACCTGAAATTCCAAAGGCGGATGGAGCAAACCATCCACCTGGTCTATAGGTCAGAGGTCCTAAGGCTGCTGATAAGGAATAGCTCAGAGTGGGTCCATGCCTGGGAACATTCTGTCTTTGGATCAGAGAAGACAGCAAATGTCCGTGCTTTTTGTTGTTGAGACCACCTGTGGCCTAGTAGAGTGGGCCTTTGTCTCTTCTCTAAAGTGATTAGCCTTTGGGCTGGAAGGACACTGGTTCTCAAGTGTATGTGTGTGTGTGAGATAATTTGATCGTTGTTGGGGAGACAATAGCGATAATGATAGTTATTTGTAGAATCCTTTCCCAAACCTATATTACTGCATGCTAATCTTGCAACGAGTGTAAGTAATATCATTCTTACTTAATGTATGAGGAAAATAAGATATAGGGTTGTCAAGTGACATGTCCATGTCACAGTTGGGGCTAGGATCTAGGTAGCATTCGTTTTGGACCAGAGCTTTGCCCACTGTATAGATTTTAAAATAAAATATATTTAATTCTTGATACTGGTAATAGGATATATTTTTCTCTGTGGTTTGTGGTTTTTAAAAAACATTTAGTAACAACTATACATGTGTAACTATTAATTGTTTCTCTGAATAGGCTACACATGGAGTAACCATGTGTGTGGAAAATTTCATTATGGAATTTATATTTCCAGTCCCAGGGAAACCTTGTCTGACAGTACATTTTTTGAGGCCACCCATCAGCTCAGTAAAGAGAGCAGGGTGACCCTAGATTTGTCAGTAGCCAGCTGTGTGACTTTAAAAATCCAGGAGACTGGATCTTTCTAGTCCTAGTTGCCTAAGTGACCTTTGAAAGCTTCTTTCAGCTCTAAGTAATAATAATGCCATGCCAAGCACTGCGTTTTACGGACAATATCATTTGTATGTATCATCACCCTCCTTTGACAGAAGAGGACCCTGAGGTTCAACAAGATTAGGACTCTTGCCAAGGTCACGCCAGCACTAATGAAACCACAGTTTTCCAATGCAGGATTGGGTTCATCAAAGCCCTTGCTCTTTCCACTGTGCCAGATCACCAGTTTGTCTCTCTCTCATTTACTGGTGAGAGTCAGAGAACTGTTAGGGTAATAGCTTCCAGAATAGGGGGTACCCACCTCAGGCATGTGCAAGATACTCCATTCAGGAGGAAAAGGGAATTGCCTCCATTTTGATTTATATGTATCTTATACTGAAAAATTTCTATTTGGGGACATATTTTACAATGTACATAATATGTAGTAAAATAGCATGTGTACGTGATTTATAAATAAGTTAATTTACACACATCGTATATGGAGGTTTGTAGGGTATGTACTACATGTTTTTTTCTTTCCTGAAAGGCGAAGAATGTGGAGAGCTTTGAGTTTTAATCTAATTTTAATTTTTGATAAAAAAGTGATTGTGGCAGTAAATAGGCCATTAAAAGTGTATAATAGGCCAGGCTCAGTGCCTCATGCCCATAATCCCAGCATTTTGGGAGGTCAAGGTGGGTGGATCACCTGAGCCCAGGAGTTTGAGACCAGCCTGGGCAACACAGTGAACCCCCTTCTCTACAGAAAATACAAAAATTAGCCGGGTGTAGTGGCACATACCTGTAATCCCAACTACTAGGGAGGCTGAGGTGGGAGGATTGCTTGAGCCCGGGAGGTCTAGGCTGCAGTGAGCCATGAGCTTGCTACTGCACTCCAGCCTGGATGACAGAGTGAGAGCCCATCTCAAAAACAAAACAAAACAAAACAAAAACATAATACAAATCCAGAGTAAATGACTCTATTTAGATTGTTTGATCTTTTTTTTTATTATTATACTTTAAGTTTTAGGGTACATGTGCACAATATGCAGGTTTGTTACATATGTATACATGTGCCATGTTGGTGTGCTGCACCCATTAACTCGTCATTTAACATTAGGTATATCTCCTAATGCTATCCCTCCCCGCTCCCTCCTTCCCACAACAGGCCCCAGTGTGTGATGTTCCCCTTCCTGTGTCCGTGTGTTCTCATTGTTCAATTCCCACCTATGAGTGAGAACATGCAGTGTTGGTTTTTTGTCCTTGAGAAAGTTTGCTGAGAATGATGGTTTCCAGCTTCATCCATGTCCCTAAAAAGGACATGAACTCATCATTTTTTATGGCTGCAGAGTATTCCATGGTGTATATGTGCCACATTTTCTTAATCCAGTCTATCACTGTTGGACATTTGGGTTGGTTCCAAGTCTTTGCTATTGTGAATAGTGCCACAATAAACATATGTGTGCATGTGTCTTTATGGCAGCATGATTTATAATCCTTTGGGTATATACCCAGTAATGGGATGACTGGGTCAAATGGTATTTCTAGCTCTAGATCCCTGAGGAATCGCCACACTGACTTCCACAATGGTTGAACTAGTTTACAGTCCCACCAACAGTGTAAAAGTGTTCCTATTTCTCCACATCCTCTCCAGCACCTGTTGTTTCCTGACTTTTTAATGGTCGCCATTCTAACTGGTGTAAGATGGTATCTCATTGTGGTTTTTATTTGCATTTCTCTGATGGCCAGTGATGATGAGCATTTTTTCATGTGTCTTTTGGCTGCATAAATGTCTTCTTTTGAGAAGTGTCTGTTCATATCCTTTGCCCACTTGTTGATGGGATTGTTTGTTTTTTTCTTGTAAATTTGTTTGAGTTCATTGTAGATTCTGGATATTAGCCCTTTGTCAGATGAGTAGATTGCAAAAATTTTCTCCCATTCTATAGGTTGCCTGTTCACTCTGATGGTAGTTTCTTTTGCTGTGCAGAAACTCTTTAGTTTAATTAGATCCCATCTGTCAATTTTGGCTTTTGTTGCCATTGCTTTTGGTGTTTTAGACATGAAGTCCTTGCCCATGCCTATGTCCTGAATGGTAATGCCTAGGTTTTCTTCTAGGGTTTTTATGGTTTTTGGTCTAACATTTAAGTCATCAATCCATCTTGAATTAATTTTTGTATAAGGTGTAAGGAAGGGATCCAGTTTCAGCTTTCTACATATAGCTAGCCAGTTTTCCCAGTACCATTTATGAAATAGGGAATCCTTTCCCCATTTCTTGTTTTTGTCAGGTTTGTCAAAGATCAGATGGTTGTAGATATGTGGGATTATTTCTGAGGGCTCTGTTCTGTTCTATTGGTCTATATCTGTGTTTTGGTACCAGTACCATGCTGTTTTGGTTACTGTAGCCTTGTAGGTTAGTTTGAAGTCAGGTAGTGTGATGCTTCCAGCTTTGTTCTTTTGACTTAGGATTGTCTTGGCAATGTGGGCTCTTTTTTGGTTCCATATGAACTTCAAAGTAGTTTTTTCGAATTCTGTGAAGAAAGTCATTGGTAGCTTGATGGGGATGGCATTGAATCTATAAATTACCTTGGGTAGTATGGCCATTTTCATGATATTGATTCTTCGTATCCATGAGCATGGAATGTTCTCCCATTTGTTTGTATCCTCTTTTATTTCATTGAGCAGTGGTTTATAGTTCTCCTTGAAGAGTTTCTTCACATCCCTTGTAAGTTGGATTCCTAGGTATTTTATTCCCTTTGAAGCAATTGTGAATGGGAGTTCACTCATGATTTGGCTCTCTGTTTGTCTGTTATTGGTGTATAAGACTGCTTGTGATTTTTGCACATTGATTTTGTATCCTGAGACTTTGCTGAAGTTGCTTATCAGCTTAAGGAGATTTTGGGCTGAGACGATGGGGTTTTCTAGATATACAATCATGTCATCTGCAAACAGTGACAATTTGACTTCCTCTTTTCCTAATTGAATACTCTTTATTTCCTTCTCCTGCCTGATTGCCCTGGCCAGAGCTTCCAACACTATGTTGAATAGGAATGGTGAGAGAGGGCATCCCTGTCTTGTGCCAGTTTTCAAAGGGAATGCTTCCAGTTTTTGTCCATTCAGTATGATATTGGCTGTGGGTCTGCCATAGATAGCTCTTATTATTTTGAGATATGTCCCATCAATACCTAATTTATTGAGAGTTTTTAGCATGAACGGCTCTTGAATTTTGTCAAAGGCCTTTTCTGCATCTAGTGAGATAGCCATGTGGTTTTTGTAATTGGTTCTGTTTATATGCTGGATTATATTTATTGATTTGTGTATGTTGAACCAGCCTTGCATCCCAGGGATGAAACCAACTTGATCATGGTGGATAAGCTTTTTGATGTGCTGCTGGATTCGGTTTGCCAGTATTTTATTGAGGATTTTTGCATCGATGTTCATCAGGGATATTGGTCTAAAATTCTCTTTTTCTGTTGTGTCTCTGCCAGGCTTTGGTATCAGGATCATGCTGGCCTCATAAAATGAGTTAGGGAGGATTCCCTCTTTCTCTATTGATTGGAATAGTTTCAGAAGGAATGGTACCAGCTCCTCCTTGTAACTCTGGTAGAATTTGGCTGTGAATCCATCTGGTCCTGGACTTTTTTTGGTTGGAAGCTATTAATTATTGCCTCAATTTCTGAGCCTGTTATTGGTCTATTCAGAGATTCAACTTCTTCCTGGTTTAGTCATGGGAGGGTGTATGTGTCGATGAATTTATCCATTTCTTCTAGATTTTCTAGTTTATTTGCATAGAGGTGTTTATAGTATTCTCTGATGGTAGTTTGTATTTCTGTGGGATCAGTGGTGATATACCTTTTATCATTTTTTATTGCTTCTATTTGATTCTTTTCCCTTTTCTTCTTATTAGTCTTTCTAGTGGTCTTTCAATTTTGTTGATCTTTTCAAAAAACCAGCTCCTGGATTCATTGATTTTTTGAAGGGTTTTTTGTGTCTCTATTTCCTTCAGTTCTGCTCTGATCTTAGTTATTTCTTGCCTTCTGCTAGCTTTTGAATGTATTTGCTCTGGCTTCTCTAGTTTTTTTAATTGTGATGTTAGGGTGTCAATTTTAGATCTTTCCTGCTTTCTCTTGTGGGCATTTAGTGCTATAAATTTCCCTCTACACACTGCTTTGAATGTGTCCCAGAGATTCTGGTATGTTGTGTCTTTGTTCTTGTTGGTTTCAAAGAACATCTTTATTTCTGCCTTCATTTCGTTATGTACCCAGTAGTCATTCAGGAGCAGGTTGTTCAGTTTCCATGTAGTTGAGCGGTTTTGAGAGAGTTTCTTAATCCTGAGTTCTAGTTTGATTGCCCTGTGGTCTGAGAGACAGTTTGTTATAATTTCTGTTCTTTTACATTTGCTGAGGAGAGCTTTACTTCCAACTGTGTGGTCAATTTTGGAATAGGTGTGGTGTGGTGCTGAAAAGAATGTATATTCTGTTGATTTGGGGTGGAGAGTTCTGTAGATGTCTATTAGGTCTGCTTGGTGCAGAGCTGAGTTCAATTCCTGGATATCCTTGTTAACTTTCTGTCTCGTTGATCTGTCTAATGTTGACAATGGGGTGTTAAAGTCTCCCATTATTATTGTGTGGGAGTCTAAGTCTCTTTGTAGGTCTCTAAGGACTTGCTTTATGAATCTGGGTGCTCCTGTATTGGGTGCATATATATTTAGGATAGTTAGCTCTTCTTGTTGAATGGATCCCTTTACCATTATATAATGGCCTTCTTTGTCTCTTTTGATCTTTGTTGGTTTAAAGTCTGTTTTATCCGAGAGTAGGATTGCAACCCCTGCCTTTTTTTGTTTTCCATTTGCTTGGTAGGTCTTCCTCCATCCCTTTATTTTGAGCCTATGTGTGTCTCTGCATGTGAGATGGGTTTCCTGAATACAGCACACTGATGGGTCTTGACTCTTTATCCAATTTGCCAGTTGGTGTCTTTTAATTGGAGCATTTAGCCCATTTACATTTATGGTTAATATTGTTATGTGTGAATTTGATCCTGTCATTATGATGTTAGCTGGTTATTTTGCTTGTTAGTTGATGCAGTGTCTTCCTAGCCTCGATTGTCTTTACAATTTGGCATGTTTTTGCAGTGGCTGGTACCGGTAGTTCCTTTCCATGTTTAGTGCTTCCTTCAGGAGCTCCTTTAGGGCAGGCCTGGTGGTGACAAAATCTCTCAGCATTTGCTTGTCTGTAAAGGATTTTATTTGTCCTTCACTTATGAAGCTTAGTTTGGCTGGATATGAAATTCTGGGTTGAAAATTCTTTCTTTAAGAATGTTGAATATTGGCCCCCACTCTCTTCTGGCTTGTAGAGTTTCTGCCGAGAGATCAGCTGTTAGTCTGATGGGCTTCCCTTTGTGGGTAGCCCGACCTTTCTCTCTGGCTGCCCTTAACATTTTTTCTTCATTTCCACTTTGTTGAATCTGACAATTATGTGTCTTGGAGTTGCTCTTCTCGAGGAGTATCTTTGTGGTGTTCTCTGTATTTCCTGAATGTGAATGTTGGCCTGCCTTGCTAGATTGGGGAAGTTCTCCTGGATAATATCCTGCAGAGTGTTTTCCAACTTGGTTCCATTCTCCCCGTCACTTTCAGGTACACCAATCAGATGTAGATTTGGTCTTTTCACATAGTCCCATGTTTCTTAGAGGCTTTGTTCGTTTCTTTTTATTCCTTTTTCTCTAAACTTCTCTTCTTGCTTCATTTCTTTCATTTCATCTTCCATCACTGATACCCCTTCTTCCAGTTGATCGAATCGGCTACTGAGGCTTGTGCATTTGTCACGTAGTTCTCGTGCCATGGTTTTCAGCTCCATCAGGTCCTTTAAGGACTTCTCTGCATTGGTTATTCTAGTTAGCCATTTGTCTAATTTTTTTCAAGGTTTTTAACTTGTTTGCCATTGGTTCGAACTTCCTCCTTTAGCTTGGAATAGTTTGATCATCTGAAGCCTCCTTCTCTCAACTTGTCAAAGTCATTCTCTGTCCAGGTTTGTTCCGTTGCTGGTGAGGAGCTGCGTTCCTTTGGAGGAGGAGAGACACTCTGATTTTTAGAATTTTCAGCTTTTCTGCTCTGTTTTTTCCCCATCTTTGTGGTTTTATCTACCTTTGGTCTTTGATGATGGTGACGTACAGATGGGTTTTTGGTGTGGGTGTCCTTTCTGTTTGTTAGTTTTCCTTCTAACAGACAGGACCCTCAGCTGCAGGTCTTTTGGAGTTTGCTGGAGGTCCACTCCAGACCCTGTTTGCCTGGGTATCAGCAGCGGAGGCTGCAGAACAGCGGATATTGGTGAACAGCAAATGTTGCTGCTTGATCATTCCTGTGGAAGTTTTGTCTCAGAGGAGTACCCGGCCGTGTGAGGTGTCAGTCTGCCCCTACTTGGGGGTGCCTCCCAGTTAGGCTACTTGGGGGTCAGGGACCTACTTGAGGAGGCAGTCTGTCTATTCTCAGATCTCAAGCTGCGTGCTGGGAGAACCACTACTCTCTTCAAAGCTGTCAGACAGGGACATTTAAGTCTGTAGAGGTTTCCGCTGCCTTTGTTTGGCTATGCCCCGCCCCCAGAGGTGGAGTCTACAGAGGTAGACAGGCCTCCTTGAGCTGTGGTGGGCTCCACCCAGTTCGAGCTTCCCAGCCGCTTTGTTTACCTACTCAAGCCTTGGCAATGGTGAGCGCCCCTCCCGCAGCCTCACTGCTGCCTTGCAGTTTGATCTCAGACTGCTGTGCTAGCAATGAGCGAGGCTCCATGGGTGTAGGACTGAGCCAGGCCTATATCTCAGGGTATATCTGAGCCAGGCGTGGGATATAAACTCCCGGTGTGCCGTTTACTAAGACCATCAGAAAAGCGCAGTATTAGGGTGGGAGGGACCCGATTTTCCAGGTGCCGTCTGTCACCCCTTTCCTTGGCTAGGAAAGGGAATTCCCTGACCCCTTGTGCTTCCTGGGTGAGGCGATGCCTCGCCCTGCTTCGGCTTATGCTCAGTGCACTGCACCCACTGTCCTGTACCCACTGTCCGACAATCCCCAGTGAGATGAACCCAGTACCTCAGTTGGAAATGCAGAAATCGTACGTCTTCTGCGTTGCTCACACTGGGAGCTGTTCCTGTTTGGCCATCTTCTTGATCTTTTGAATTATTTATAAGTTTAGATTATCTGGGGTCACTGTTCTTCTCCATCAAACTAGGTACTGTAAAGTTGATTCAAGAAGAGATATACTCTTCATGTGGGTTTGACTTTCACAAACTTGCTTTTTCTGGTAGTAACTACCAGAAAATAGCTACCACATGTACGTATATCTGTGTGTGTGTGTGTGTGTGTGTGTGTGTGTGTGTATTTCATAACATACATGCAAGTACCAAGATAAGCATTTTAAATTTGCATCTCATTTAATCCTCACGATAGGGAGGAAATTGAAATTTAGTAAAATTCAGAGACTTGCTCAAGATTGCCCAGCTAGAATTTGGACTTTGATGTGTCTAATTCTTAAATTCATGACTTTTCTCTTTGGTAATCTGTGTTAAACATGTTAGTTTTATTTGCTAAAATATTAACTTCATCATGGCTGGGTGCAGTAGCTCACACCTGTAATCCCAGTACTTTGGGAGGCCGAGGTGGGTGGATCACCTGAGGTAGAGTTCGAGACCAGACTGGCCAACATGGTGGAACCCCGTCTCTACTAAAAATACAAAAATTAGCTGGGCATGGTGGTGCATGCCTGTAATCCCAGCTACTTGGAAGGCTGAGGCAGGAGAATCGCTTGAACCTGGGAGGCGCAGGTTGCAGTGAGCTGAGATCATGCCACTGTCCTCCAGCCTGGGCAACAGTGAGACTTTGTCTCAAAAGAAAAAAAAAATGAATACATTAAGTCCTCAATGTCATCAATAGGTTCTTGGAAATGGCAACTTTAAGCAAAATAAGATACAACAAAACCGATTTTATTTTTCTCATTGACATTATAACTAAGCCAGCCATGGTGGTTCATGCCGATAATCTTAGTTTCTCAGGAGGCTGAGTCAAGAGGCTTGCTTGAGGCCAGGAGTTCAAGATCAACCTGGGCAACTTAGTGAGACTCCCATCTCAAAAAAAAAAAAAAGACATTATTCAAAGACCTGTTGTACCTCATTTTGCTTAAAGTTGCATTTCCACAGGACTTAGTGTACATTGTTTTGTCAACCGAATGAAAATTGCTTCTTAATGTTAGGAAAAAATGCAAGCAGAGAGGATACAGAAATAAACCTGTTAATTATGTATGAAACAAGACCTACTAATTTAACCTGGCTGTCTAAGATACAGTTCACTTTCAGTAAACATCACAGATTTAAATGATTTTTTCCTCTAAAACATAAAGGGAAATTTTAGAAATGTCAAATTATAAAGCAAGAATGTCAGTGAAAAAAAGGATTGTATCTGGCCACTGGGTGTCAATCTTGATCCACAGTCACAGGGAAAGAACACTCTTTTATGACTCCAGCTTTTCTTTCTCATTCTCTCCGGAGAGAGTTAGGAGAGTGATTTTATTTATAGCTAATAGGACACATTTTCTCTCTTAAAATCTTTGTGATTTCTAGTCCACTACCATGAAGATTATAATCTTCAGAGAATCTGAGGAGGAAAAAAAGACTAAAAATAGCAGCCAAAGAAACATCTTTAACAAAAATGCACTGACATTTGCAGTTCTAAAATTATTCTGGGCTGGGTGTGGTGGTTCATGCCTATAATCCCAGCACTTTGGGAGACTGAGGGAGGAGGATCACTTGAGCCCAGGAGTTCAAGACCAGCCCGGGCAACATAGTGAGACCCTCTCTCTAGAAAAAAAAAAAAAAATTAGCCGGGCATGGTGGCGCGCGGGCCTGTTGATCCCAGCTACTCAGGAGGTTGAGGTGGGAGGATCGCTTGAGTCCAGGAGATTGAGGCTGCAGTGAACTGTGATCGCACCACTGCACTCCAGCCTGGGTGACAAGAGTGAGACCTTATCTCAAAAAAAAAAAAAATAATAATAATTCTGGGATAAGCTTGGCCAGCTGTGTAAGACATTATTTTGTGACTTGATTTCTGTACAGTTCTGACTATGTAAAATTTCAAAGTTCCATATGTCAAATATTTGTCTGGAAAATCTAGCTCTTTTAGTGAAATGGTATGTTTTATTATATGATTACCATTTTAAACTAGGAAAAAGGTGAAACTTCAGAAGGTTATATAATATAGGGGGATTTCTCAGCCTCACAGTTCCCTTACCATTACCTCCCTCTAGTTCATCCTTCCAGAATCTAGATATACTCTATACATACATAAGCATTTATGTCTACATAGCTCCTCTGTTTTTAAATACACAAATGGCATAGTCAACATGCCATTCTGAAACTTTTTTTTTTACATTTAATAAAGTATCTTGGACATTGCTTTGAATCAGTTAATGTAGATCTGCCTTATTCTGAATTGAGACCATACTTTAAAAAAAGACATTAAATAGTGCTCTGATGTTCTCATCTTTTAGGATTTTACAAGTGGCACCAAAGGCAAGAATTTGGTCAGACATGCCGATCCAGATTAGAGGAAATGGAACGCAGGGGAGCTGGACGTCCTCACCTCTCATGGTCTGCAAGTCTTTGATTCCCCTTCTCCTCCTCCTCCTTCCAAACCCCTCCAACACTCTTGAACATATCTCTGACTTCTGTTTATCTTACACTTGCTGACAAATCTCCCTGGAAGCTGGTGGTCCATTTAGCCATGCCACAGCCGTATCATGGCCCCCAAGACACACCACAGCATTGTAAGGGCCCCGAAGAAAACATATCATAAAATTAGATAAAGCTGGATATTTGTAAGTAAAATTTTAAAAAACCCTTGTTTGGTTAAAACAATGCAGATTTGATTTCATTTACTTCTAAGCTCTTTAACTGAATTGAGCATATTTGTATTTTCCCAAATTCAGTAGATTAGACTTGAATCTCTCATCCCATAAACAGGGATGCCCCAAATGAGTCTCAATGATTACTGTATGTTGCTGTGGCCGCAAATTCACCTTCCATTATGTTGGACTGACATTCAAACTGTTCTGGACAAAATGCCAGTACTCTTTCTAAAACCAGTGTAATCATGATGTGTTGAGATATACCTTCAACAGGTAGCCGATGAGTCCTAGCTTTCTGGAGTTGTTGCACTCTGCTGCTGGGTTTCAACTTCCCCTCCCATCCCAGGCACTGCGGGTGGTTTTGCCTCGGTTTTGAATTCATTTGGCTTTGAGCACTTGTGGAGTCTTGTTTCATGTCCCTGGGGATCGTTAGTGACATCCTGGGTGTGGAGTGCTGGGGGATACCTGTTACCAAGCTGTGGTCTCTTTCTCAGCGTAGTAGTTAGAACCGTTGGTCAGTAAATGGGCTTTCAAAAAGCCTCAGGGCTTTGTAATTCTACAAATGGTATAAAACAGGCCCCTTTGGAGCGATTCTGCAGCACTGCCCGCTAAGAGTTAAGGGAAATGACTGGCTCTGTGTCCAGAAGGGAATGAGTGTTGGATGTTTTATCCCCTGATTGGATGTACAGAAGCTGGCCTTGATATGCAGCTGAGGTCCCTGTTGGCCTCAGAAGCTCCAAAAACATCTTAGCTAGGAATGACGTGAAGTCAGGGCTCCTAGCGGGGTGCTCCCCAGGCCTTCTGGAGCAGTGTTTCAATGGGCCTTTATAGTCTGGCTGCCATGTAATCTATTGAGGCTTTGAAAACATTAATGCAGCCTCTGAAAGGGTCCAGCACAAAGGAGGGGTGGAGGTGCCACCAACAGGAAAAAAAGGGCCTGCTTCCTTGCTTCTCAGACCTCCATCACCAGTGATCCAGAAGAATGAGTTCCTTACCTGGGACTGTGCTGGCAAGCTTTGGCCTCTAGTTTCTATTTTTGCTTTTAGTGGGTAACTGCTGCTAAACCCAGTGTCAAATAGGCCTTTCAGAAATGCAAAGAAGGATTTAGTGCTATTTGTTGTGTTCCCTTGGGCTGGATACTAACAGTTTCTTTATTTGTGAAATAAAAACAACAATATGATACTACCTGTGGAAATAAACGAGATAATGTGTGTAAAAGGCTTGGCACAAAGCTGGCCCGTAGTAAGTGCTCAATTAATAGGGGCACCAACATTAGGAGAAAAGTTTGCTTTCATAGTTACCTGTGTGGGATGACTTTAGTTATTCCTTGTCTAAAAGCAGACCTACTCCCCTGACTCTGATATGTGAAATTCTGTAACTAGAGATTCACTTCTAAAAATCAAAATGTCTTGGTAAGTGTAAACACTTCTGTGAAAGAGAACATTCAGGCTTGGCAACCATTTACACATTAATGAGAATAAACTTAACAGATTTTGTTAGGGAGAGATAAGGGCAGTGAGTACTTTGGGAAGAGAAAGAGTTCCCACTGAGTAGAGGAAAAGTGTAGAGATACTCCAAATCTAGAGATAGGGCAGGCTGCCCTGTTAAGTAAGCACCTCTATTTCCTCGGGTTTGTGTCCTTTTGAGACAGGTCATCTGATGACCCAGAAATATTCAGTCTCATGGTTCCCTCGCTCCATTATTAACCATTTATTAATTCTTTGCTTGAATTAGTACAAGACTGGAAACAGAATGAGGGCAAAAACCCCAATATGCTTGTACTACTGCATGTTCAATGCCTTCATAAATATTTGTCTTTGAAGAACGGTATATAGGTACAGTGTTATATAAATATAATTGAAAGTGACATATGATTGAAAGAATATGTCCTTAATATTTCCATTCTGAAGAGTATATTCTTTCAGAAGAGAGCTTATAGCTTTTCTAGTTAAATGTACTTATTTTACAAAGAGCAATTTAAGGGCCGAAATGGGGAAGTGATTCTTCCCAGATCTCCCAACTAATTAGTGGCAGAACAGGACTAAATCTGGGGTCTTTTGTTCCAAAATGGTATTTACAATGCAGAATTCAGCATAGCCAAGTAGTCAAATAATAAATGTCTGGGACAACTAAGTTGGTCCAATACATATCTGCAGATTTTATCTGGAGTCAAGTATGCAAAAAGATACAATTCAATTGCATTAAAACTATATTTCCTAAAATGAATCTCTGTGGTTAGAAGTCAGAATATTAGCTTCCCTGATAGGATGGGAGTGACAAAACGGGTCATGAAGAGAGTTTCTGGGCATGTTCTCACTCATAGGTGGGAATTCAACAATGAGAACACTTGGACCCAGGAAGGGGAACATCACACACCAGGGCCTGTTGTGGGGTGGGGGGAGGGGGGAGGGATAGCATTAGGAGATATACCTAATGTAAATGACGAGTTAATGGGTGCAGCACACCAACATGGCACATGTATACATATGTAACAAACCTTCACATTGTGCACATATACCCTAGAACTTAAAGTATAATAATAAAAAATATTAATTAATTAAAAAAAGAGAGTTTCTGGGATGCTGATCATGGTCTGTTTCTTGATCTGGTGCTGGCTAAATGGATTAATTTATGAAAAATGTGTTTAACTCTATACTTGATGATTTGTGTATATGCTTTACTCTTTAATTTTAAAAGCTCACTTAGAAGTATATCTATTGGCTAAGTGACGCCTGTGCAAGACCTTGAGATGCTATGTTTTACCCACATTAAAGGAAGGATTGAAACAAATAGTGGGAGGACAGAGGCTCACATTTTAGAAAGGTCATAATTATGCCCTGCGGGCCTTTCACTCCTTCCTGGAAATCGGTTCTCCCAAATCAGCAAATTTATTTCAGAAATGTAACAGACAAAAATCTGCCCCATGGGAATCTTTCGTTCAAACCATTTGGAAAAATACAGGGACCTGTAGGTTTCTGGTTATTGCCATGAGCTCAGGGTTAGAAATGCTTGTCCCCTGTTTGGCCACTGTATAACCTTTTATGTGCCGTTATCTGATCTTCTTTTCACCCCAGGCAGTAAAGGGAGTGATAAGTCCTCCTCAAGGTCTCTTGCAAAGACCTCATAGGTGGATGGAGGAGGGGCAGAGGTGCCAGATGCACAGCCGAATTGAGCAGAGCTATTTCAGATGTTCAGTCTGTTCCTATACTTCTGCTGCTCACAGTGTGAATGGCATGTGTGTGCGAGGCAGGTCCAAACGTATTTTTCTTGAAATGAATGTTAGCACAGAAGGGAGTGGAAATTAATGGGTTTTTATCTAGAAATGGAAGGAGGAGGCGGCTGCATGCTATTGATGTGGAACTGACCACAGCCTACCACCAATTTCTCATTCTTTGATCTTCTGCCATGATTTCTACTTTTAAAAATTTCAATTAATGCTTCACCATGGAAAATATGGCATCCTTAATGGCCCACCAGAGTAAATGCAGCTCTTCTAGTTTTATAGATTTTTAAAACCGAAATTAATTATAGAAAATCTGAAAATAGCTATCAGCTTTCTAGAAATATTGTGATAGTTGTCTCAGGGTTCTGTATTCCCATTCATTGGACGCTTTTTTCTTTTTTTAATATGACAACTCACCATATGAAGTTACTTTTTTTCTTTGCATCCAGAGTTGCTCAAAAACTCTTTTGAAGTGTATTAACAATTCCTTCAATTTCACTTTTCCGTTTCTGGTTGGAATAAGAAAAATATTTATTATTTTTAATATGTAGGTCAATTTTAGGAATGAAAAATGCTCTCCTTACATAGTTGAAACATTAAGAAGTGGCAACAGCCCTAGTCAACATTTTAATTGGGTTCATATAATCATTTACTGCCATTGGCTCCCTATTTAAAGTGTGCAAAAATGCCTAGGTCCCAGCTCTGTGCATTTCAAGGCAGACCAAAAAACACCTATGAGTAAATAAAACTAGACAAAAATTCAAAGAGCAAATATTTAGACCTAATATTTTTTAAAATTTAGATTTTACAAAATCTTTGCCATACATTTCAGCAATTCCTTCTCACACTCTACTCATTGTGTATCAAGCTTCATATTGGGCATTACACAAAATAATGACTATCGAAGTTGCATTTGGATAGAAGGGGTATGATTCTTCCTTGACTTGAAAATGAAGTAATTGTATTAGACATAAATCCAAAGGGAAAATGAATCTCTAACACATTTTTGTTCTTTACTTTCACTCTTTTGATCTTTTAGTGTATATTATTTGAAAGCCATGCCTTTACAAATGCAGCTATGTATCGGAAAGAGTTTAAGTTACAAAGTTTCAAAGATAACTATGGTTTTAAAAATTGTATGTAGCTGGCCGGGCGCGGTGGCTCACATCTGTAATCCCAGCACTTTGGGAGGCCGAGGCAGGCGGATCACGAGGTCAGGAGATCGAGACCATCCTGGCTAACATGGTGAAACCCAGTCTCTACTAAAAATACAAAAAATAGCCAGGCATGGTGGTGGGCACCTATAGTCCCAGCTACTTGGGAGGCTGAGGCAGGAGAATTGCTTGAACCCAGGAGGCAGAGGTTGCAGTGAGTCAAGATTGTGCCATTGCACTCTAGCCTGGGTGACAGAGCAACACTCCATCTAAAAAAATAACAAAAAACAAAAAATAAACAAACAAACAAACAAAAATTGTATGTAGCTGACAGGAGAAAACAAAAAGAGACTAATTAAGATACTATAGTTACTAATGCGAGTGGCTGGTATAAATGAAATAGAGACACAAATATTGGCTCAGTACTTATTTTGAGGTCCCAAAGTTAAATAGTAAATCTTTTTTTTCCATTGAGTGATATTGGGAAACTTCTTTTTAAAAGTCATATGCCTAGAAGCACATCCATTGAATAGATTCTGGCACTGTTACTCCCAGTATGCCTCTACATTCCAGCCCTATCTGTAGTTCAGAGATTTGAGAGCCAAAGTTAAAGAGATTGTAGGAAATAGGAATTTTTTCCTTTTTGCTGTAACTCAACTGGGAGGCTTTTCATTTACACTGTCATTCCTGCAGGAAAAACAAAAACCTGCCTCCAAACCTGATAATGCTTCCTTGGTCCACTGCAGATAAGAGAGCTTTTGTCATAAATAAAGGAGTCAATTTGGATTTAGTTTTAAATCACTGCAGTGAATTTGTTGCCAAAGGAGATATTAGCAGCAATTGGTACAAAGTATTTTTATATGCTAACCCTTGTCATCGAGGCATACAATCTGATTTAAGATCATCAAAGGTTATCTTTCATGGTATATGTATAACTACGACTGATTAGTTAATGAGCTGACCTTTTTTTCCAGCAAAGAGTTGTGGACATTGCCCCTTTCCCTTACTGTGTTTTCTAGAAAGTCATTTACTTGCATCTAAACCAACTGATATCTATCAGAAACCAAAAGATATTGAATGTGTCTCCTTTATTTTCTCCCAGAAGATACTGAATGCGTTTCCTTTTTTCTCTCAAATTATGGCTCACATAGTTTACCCTGCTCAGTGTTGTACCATGTAATGTTGTTTAAAAAGCAAGTAAATTTATTGCCAACATTTAAAAGTTGGGATATTTTTCACAAAAATCCAGATGTCTGCCTCTGTTACAAAATTAGGGGAACTAGTAATTCTAGAATTAATTTCTTCCAGGACAACAACTGGCTGAAGCTGAGCAGTGGCTAAGTTGCACATGTAGAACAATGTGAGTTTTTTCTTAAGTATGACCCATATTAACTCATTTGTGTTAGCATCCTGGTCCCCAGTAGGTTGTTGAGTTTCAGGCTCCTCTATGAAGCAGAGATTGGGTTGGGTGAGATACGACTTTGAAGGAAGCAAAAGATTTTTGGTACAGTTGTTCAAAAAGCTAGAATGACCCTAGAGCTTCATGGTCAAGAGTCTAGACTTTGGATCAGACAGATCTGGGCTTCAGTCCCTGTTCTGCCATTTCCTATGTCTTGGAACTTGAGGCAAATTGCTTAAATATTCTTAAACTGCTTCCTCTTTGGTAATAGAAGACAATAACAGCTCCCATAGAGGGCTGTTGTGAGGAGTATGACAGAGGAATTATTTCTGGCACAAAAAGTTTTATTAATCAAGAAATCTAGCTACTTTTAAGAAATTGTTACAGAACATTGACTAAAATTCTTAAAAGAAAAGTACATTTACATATTTTAGACACATCTAAATTTATCTGTATTATCTGATTAGCTACAATCAATTAATTAATTCAGAATTGTCCCTCTTAGTCTTGGAGTCAGAATTTCGTTTTTCTTTTCTTTTTTTTTTGGAAATAGAGTCTCACTCTGTTGCCCAGGCTGCAGTGCAGTGGTGCTATCTCAGCTCACTGCAACCTTCGCCTCCCGGGCTTGAATGATTCTCCTGCCTCAGCCGCCTGCCCAGCTCATTTTTGTATTTTTAGTAGAGACAGGGTTTCACTATGTTGGCCAGGCTGTTCTTGAACTCCTGACCTCAAGTTATTCACCTGCTTCGGCCTCCTAAAGGGTTGGGATTACAGGTGTGAGCCACTGTGCCTAATTTAGGAGTCAGAATTTCAAACCATTTCCCCTTTAATGTATTTTTTCCAAGAGTCATAGTGGTGGCTTTCAGGCTGAATAAAGCTTCCTACATTGTTTGGCTAGATTTCTGCATTCACTATAATCATGCTTAAAAGTCACCGTAACTTCAGAAGCCATTCCTAGAGTGGATAATAGGAGAAATGTTAAAAACAAACAAGAAGTCACAGGAAAGGATTAAGAATCCTTTTTTTGGTGGGTGTAGGGGCAGTTGTTGCAAGAAGAGATAAGTCAACTTCCCTGGAATAGAAAAATAGACTTGACCTAGAAAACTCTTTCATAGGCACACATTTCACAAATGAAATTTATAACAAAGCCAATAGGAATCTTACAATTGCCTGAAAATTCAACTTGCTTCAAGTTCTTCTTTTAATTATCCTGTCTGCCCAGCTCTATAAATTTATTAACATTGTCTAAACAATAGCATCCCCAAGGTCAGTGTTCTCCATCTGGCTGCACACTGGAATCACCTGGAAGATGTTAAACATTAGTACTGCTCAGGCCCTACTCCCAGAGACTCTGACTTAATTGGTCTAGGGTGCCTGGACAGCAATATGGGCTTCTGCTCTATAGCCTTATGTTAGCACTGGGCATTGGTATGGGGGAGAAATGTAAATCTCAAGAGAGCAGAAGCCCGGCCATTGGTTTGTCTCCTTTTCCTGACATTCATAGAACTACTCTTGCTGGCTGCAATAAACTGAACCTTCACTTATTTGAGTGCAAAGGAGAGAGAGATGGCAAATGGTTAGTCAGCACTCCAGCAAAGGAAGGAAGGTCTGTGCTAACCATGTCTAAGGGTATCTATAACAGTACAAGAAATCTTTGAAGTGCACTTTTTACTCTACACGGTATATCTCATTTTGCCACACCAGTAACTTTTGAGATGGATATGGTTATTATTATTTTTCTCACTTTGTGGAGGAGTAAAAAAGTCTATAACAGGCATGGATTTTTCCATCATGATTCATCACTTCGTTTTGATTTTTTGAAATAAAATTGAATCTATTTCTGAATTCCAATTTGCCAAGGTTGATAAACAGTTCAATATAAATCATTCATCTGCCATTGGCTTGTGCAAGAACCCTACCCTTAGAAACATGATAAGGAGAGCTGGGTCTTTGAACCATAGTGGTCACCATTACCAGTTTATTCCTCCCACTACTTGATGCCCTTTTCATGTCCTGGCCCTTCACTGTTCACCTCCAGGTGTCCTTCACTGAGAACATCTCTAATTTCTACAAGTTTGGCCATGGAGAGCCTCATTGCTATTCCCAAGGGTCTGGTCCTCCTCAAGCATCCATGTGCCCAGCCCCCTTCAACATATAGGGCACTTTGAGGAAGCTGGTGTAGGCTTAACTTCTAATAGAATCCCATCCCTCTCCTCTGCCAGTCTTTCAGGGACTCAACAATACTTCAGCGTCTAGGCAAAGCCTCTCCTTTCCTTGGATGCACAGAAGCTTTAATATCATTTCCTTGAATGGGCTGAGCCTTCCCAAAAGGCAGCTTAGGAAACACACAGAACATTGTTATCTCTCTCTTCTGAGCAAAGGAACCCAAAACTCAAAACGCAAAGACCTGGCTGTATTTTTTAGATTGGAACAGGGAAATAGCATTCTTTTTCTTTTTTGTTGATGAGTCTACAGCAGCCCCAAAGACACAAATTAGTTATTTATTATCTACACTGATGTAGTGCTATAAAGCTTCTAAAGCAAGTAAGAGAACTTTCTCTTTTCATCAGAATTAACCCATTGACTCAAATGGATCTTTGACACTTCCTAAGTCCAAAAAAACCCACACACACAAAAAACAAAAAACATCTTTACTGAAGAGGTTTGAAATTAGACACTGTATTAGGTCTCTGATAAGTAAGTACAAAACCTCAATCTTTAATGAAGTTCCTCTGAAACAATTTATTTTTCATGGACTATTCTTCAACAAATCTTCCATACCATTTTAGGTTTGTTTTTATGAGACTTCTTGAGTATTAATAGTTAGTGGTCTTGGTCACTGAATCTTATTCTAGTCACCTATCTAGTTCTTGGGCCAGAGGAATATCAGCTTAGTTAAAAGTGCTTCCAGGTCTTGGGACCCTTGAAAGATCTAAGGGAATCTATAGTCCCACTCTCAACTGTGGAGACCTCAGCTATAAATATAATACCATTCAGATGGTCTCCAGCTAGACCATCCGGTAATAGATAGGTATCTATAATAATAAGAGTTCTAGTTTGTTCCTCCATTTTGCAAATTAAAAGTGCAGACCTTTTCTGAGGCTGAAGTTATTACATCTCACAAAGGACTTCATGGGAATGGATGAAGGGTGGTAAGCAAAGAAATTGCACAGAAATGGAAGCTTATACTATATGGTGAGTTACATGGGGTCACTAATAAAATGGGCCTTGGGGAACACTAAGGACTCCTTGACAGGAAGAGAGAGTGGGTACCTTGATTTCCTAGGTCACTCATTTTGGAGCTACAATAATAATAACTGATGGTTACTGAATATGAATTGTCATCAAAACCATGTGGGGTAAACACTATTGTTATTCCCATTTCATAGATGAAGAGACTGAATCACAGGGAGATTACAAACCAAGGTTGTGTTGCCAAGGTTATACAGCTGGGGGAAAAGAACTGGGATTTAAACTTGGGCAGTGTAGCTCTTATTGGTGGTTGTCTGTGGTAGGCTCATCGGCTCCATTATTGGGAGGATTTGGAGGAACTTGTTGAAAATACCGTCTTTGCATAACACCAGCTAGCCTCCCTTGGGAAGTGCTGCCTGACCCCAGCTTTGGCAAAGCAGCACAGTCAGGCTTGTCCATGAAGCCCTGTACATTTTTAATGTGTACAAAGGCAGCAGCTAGAGCTAAACATTTCCTTTTCTAACCTCCTTCACGGTTTATCAAGTAAAACAGTTACCTTAATCATCTCAGGGTCCAAGGGTTGGATGGAACCTTGCTTTCTCCTAAGAGAGATTTTCTGGGAAGGTTCTAAACTAAGAAAACACCTTGGCAAAGGGGTAAAAAATTGACTACTTAGTGACCATCAAGCTGCAGGGCTTATGACCTTTGGATTACTGACACAGTTCATCTACTTTGGCAGTCATACAGGATTTCTGGGAATTGACACATTTTTATTAATGACCTTTTAAGCCACCACACTTACAGGTATAGACTTGACATACTAATATACACATACAATGTTGGGCATTTTTTGGGGTAGAATGGCACATCTACCCAAAGAGAAATAAATCATAGATGTTCATATTCATTTTATTCAAATTGCGATAGTATGGCTATTGATCAATTCAATCCAAGTGCACCCTATTTCTCAGATTATACAATTTTTTAATGCACTTGGCTCTAATAATTCTTAGAATGCACTGAATTCCAGATGATAGTGTTGAGTGAGAATTAAAGTGCTACTGTATTTAAAATTTGATGTTTGTGACTATTCATGACTTGTAGCATGCAATAAAGAGCAGGTAACAAATGGGAGCAAATTATTCTTTGCTCCCAATAATTCTTTTTAACTGTAGAGTTGGGGTGTCTTATACTGATAGCCTTTTCTGGCTTATATTTTTCCTTCTCCTTTCTCTGTGCAAACCTTCCCCTTTATTTAGAATCTTCTTTTCTAATTTCTTTTTTTTTTGAGACAAGGTCTCGCTCTGTTGCCCAGGTTGGAGTGCAGTGGCATGATCTTGGCTCACTGCAACCTCCGCCTCCTGGGTTCATGCAATTCTCATGCCTCAGCCTCCGAAGTAGCTGGGATTACAAGCTTGCACCACTATGCCCGGCTAATTTTTGTATTTTCAGTAGAGACGGGGTTTTGCCATGTTGGCCAGGCTGGTCTGAAACTCCTAGCCTCAAGTGATCCGCCCGCCTTGGCCTGAAACTCCTAGCCTCAAGTGATCCGCCCACCTTGGCCTTTCTTTTTTTTTTTTTTTTAATGCGTGTGTTTTTGGTACTTAGCAACTTTTTTTTTTTTTTTATCATACTTTCCAAGTACTGGGATTTACAGGCTTGAGCCACTTCTCCCAGCCCCTGAATTGTCTCTTACTGAAACTCTTTATCCTCCAAGTCCAGCCTCATGATGACTTCTTTGATCACCCTGTTCTCTGTGGTCACCCAACACTCAGCACAGGGTGGGTGTCACTCACATGGTGTTTAACCCATTCTCCCTGAATTTGCTGTTATTTGCTATTTATTTCACTTTGCCTTTTGGATTATGTATTGGTAAACATTTTCTGTAAGTGGTCTGGTGGTAAATATTTCAAGCTGTGGGGTCTCTGTATGGTCTCTGTCATAACTCTCAATTCTGCTGTTGCAGTGTGAAAACAGCCACAGTCAATGCATAAATGAACTGGTATAGCTGTGCTCAATAAAACCTGATTTTTTAGACACTAAAATTTGAATTTCACACAATTTTCACATGTCACAAAATATCATTCTTTTGATTTTTTTTCTATCATATAAAACCGTAAAAACTATCTTTAGCTTGTGGGCTGTACTAAAACCAGAAGTTGGTGGATTTGGCCTGTAGTTTGCTGAATTCTATTTAAAATTATTAGTTCCTGCAAGGCAAGAATGACATATTAGACAATGTTGTGTCTACCCCTTACAATGCCTGCCACAAAACCTTTCATGTCATAGCTAAGTCAATTGTTATTTGTTGAATTGATGTGGAATAAAAAGAAAACATACCTGCTGGTCGAGCACGGGTGGCTTATACCTCTAATCCCAGCATTTTGGGAGGCCAGGGTGGGAGGATTGCTTGAGGCTAGGAGTTTGAGACTAGCCTGAACAACACGGCAAGACTCTTGGCTCTATAAAAAAAAAAAAAAATTAAAAAAAATTTTTTTTGCCAGTCATGGTCGTGTGTACCTTTAGTCCCAGCTACCCAGGAGGCTGAGGCAGGAGGATCACTTGAGCCCAGGATGTCAAGGCTGCAGTAAGCTATGATTGTGCCACTGTACTTCAGCCTGGACAATGCAGCAAGACCCTGTTCCAGAACAAAACAAAGCCATACCTTCATCACTGAAAAATCAGAAAACTTGAGTGTTTATGATTCATTTCATTTATTCTTTTATTTTTTCAACTACATACAAAGAAGTTTGCAGAAGTGAAAAAGAAATAATGGATTTTGCTTGTGCCTCTTTGTATGAAGAGTTAACCCATTGAAATACTATTGCCATTGAAGAGCCAAATGAGTAAGGTAGTCATCCCTGCACCTGGAGGTTGACCAAAAAACCTCCTGAGTTCATTTGGAGTAGAAATGTTTCAAATTACACTTTTGCTTTTGAAAAGTAAGTGAGTAGGGGTTTGTCTTAGTTTGCAGAAAAGGAGCAAGAAGTTCAGAATTTGTCTCTAAGGGAGACAAAAAACATGAGAAGGTTTGAAGATATTTTTTAGTCTATGTTGACTGCCAAATAGAGAGATCTTCTACAAAAAGAAAGTGCAGTGAAGCTGCCTATGTATTGTTGACTTCCATTTTATTGCTGTTGTTTGAATTTCTTTTGATTGTGGTCATTTTAACAATTTTAAAATATACAATTCAGTGGCATTAAGCATATTCCCAAGGTGCAATCATCACCACTATCTCCAGAATTTCTCATCATCAAAACTATGTACCCATTGAGCAATAATTTCCCATTTTCCCTTCCTCATGGACCCTGGTAACCACCATTCTATTTTCTGTGTCTGTGAATTTGCCGATTCTATTTTTTTTTTTTTTTTTTGAGACAGTCTTGCTCCATCACCCAGGCTGGAGTGCAGTGGTGTGATCATAGCTCACAGCAGCCTTGACCTCCAGAATCAAGTGATCCTCTCACTTCAGCCTCCTGAATCCTCCCCTGGGACTACAGGCACACACCACCATACATGGCTAACTTTTAATTTTTATTTTTTGTAGAGACAGTGTCTTACCATGTTGCCCAGGCTGGTCTAGAACTCCTGGGCTCATGCGATCCTCCTGCCTCAGCCTTCTGAAGTGTTGGGATTACAGCCTGAGCCACTGCACCCGGCCTGCCTATTCTAGATATCTCACATAAGTACAGCCATTTAATATTTCTCCTTTTGTGTCTGACTTAGCATAATGTTTTCTGCTTAGCATAGTTCACTTAGCACAATGTCTTACAAATTTATTCATGTTGTAGCATATGTCAGGGCTTCATTCCTTTTTATGGCTGAATAATATTCCATTGCATGCACATACAACATTTTGTTTATTCATCTGTTAATTGACATGGGATATTTCCACGTTTTGGCAATTGTGAATAATACTAAAATGAACTTCAGTGTATAAGTATCTGCCTGAGTCTCTGTTTTCAATTGTTTTGCTTATATTCCTAGAAGTGAAATTGCTGGGTGATATCATAATTCCATGTTTAACATTTTGAGAAACCATCAAGTAGTTTTTGACAGTGCCTGTACAGCAATGTACAAAAATTCCAGTTTCTCCACATCCAGTCAAAACTTATTGTTTTCTGGTTTTAATTTACTATGGTCATCCTAATGTGTGTGAAGTTGTATCTCATTGTGGTTTTGAGTTGCATTCCACTAATGACTAACGACATTGAGTATATTTTCATGTACTTTTTGGCTATTTATATACCTTCTTTCGATAAATGTCTGTTCAAATTCTTTGTCTTTTTTTTTTTGCGTTGGAGCTTCACTCTTGTTACCCAGGCTGGAGTGCAGTGGTGTGATCTCGGCTCACTGCAATCTCCACCTCCTGGGTTCAAGTGATACTTCTGCTTCAGCCGCCTGAGTAACTGGGACTACAGGTGTGTGCCACCACGCCTGGCTAATTTTTTGTATTTTTAGTAGAGACAGGGTTTCACCATGTTGGCGAGGCTGGTCTTGAACTCCTGACCTCAGGTGATCTACCTGCTTCAGCCTCCCAAAGTGTTGGGATTACAGGTGTGAGCCACTATGCTCAGCTTCCTCGTCCACTTTTAAATTGGGTTTTGTCTTTTTGTTGTCAGGTTGTAGGAGTTCTTTATATTTTCTGGATACTAGACCTTTATCACATATATGATTTACAAATATTTTCTCCCATTCTGTGGGTTGACTGTTCATTCTGTTGAGTGTGCCCTTAGATACACAAAAGTTTTAAAATTTTGATGAAGTCCAGTTTATCTATTTTTTTCTTTTGTTGCCTGTGCTCTTGGTGTCATATTTTAGAAACCATTGCCAAACTCAAAGTAGTAGAGATTTGCCCCTCTGTTTTTTCCTAAGAGTTTTATAATTTTATATGTTAGGTCTTTGATCGATTTTTAATTTTCATATATGGTGCGAAGTCGTGAAGTAAGGATCCAACTTTATTGTTTTGTATATAGATATATTATTGTCTCATCATCATATGTTGAGAAGACTTTTCTTTCTTCATTGGATGGTCGTGGTACCGTTGTTGAAAACTAATTGACCATAGATGCATGGGTTTCTTTGTGAACTCCCAATGCTTTTCCATGGATCTGTATGTCTATACTTATGCCAAATGCAGTTTGGATTACTGTAGCTTTGTAGTAAATTCTGAAATCAGGAAATGTGAGTCCTCCAATTTTGTTCTTTTCCAAGATTGTTTTGGCTATTTGGGGTCCCTTTGCAATATGAAATTTAAGATTGGCTTTTGTATTTCTGCAAAACAAAAAATGTCATTTGATAGGGTTTACATGGAATCTGAGGATTACTTTGGGAAGTATTGTCATCTTAACCATATTGTCTTTCTTTTTGAGATGGAATCTTGCTCTGTTATCCAGACTGGAGTGCAGTGGTATGATCAGAGCTCACTGCAGACTCAAACTTCGGGGCTCAAGTGGTCCTTCTGCCTCAGCCTTCCAAGTAGCTGGGATTATAGATGAGAGCCACCTAGCCCGGCTCCATGTTAAGTCTTAGATAGGGTCTCACTCTGTCACCCAGTTTGGAGTGCAGTGGCACAATCTTGGCTCACTGCATCTTCACCCATCAGGCTCAAGCAGTCCTCCCACCCCAACCTCCTGAGTAGTGCACACCATCACACTTGGCTTTTTTTTTTATTATTAAAAAATTTTTTTGTGTGTGTGTAGTGATGCAGTCTCACTATATTGCCCAGGCTGGTCTTGAACTCTTGAGCACAAATCATCCTCCCACCTCGGCCTCCCACAGTGTTGGGATTATAGGCATGAGCCACCACACCTGGCCATATATTAAGTCTTGTAATCCGTGAACACAGAATGTTTTTCCATTTATTTGTGTTTCCTTTAATTTTTTTTTCAGCAATGTTTTGTAGTTTCCAGCATAAAAGGCTTTTGCCTCCTTGGTTAAATTTATTCCTAGGTATTTTATTCTTTTTGATGCAATTGTAACTAGAATTCTTTTCTTAATTTCCTTTTAGATTATTCATTGCTAGTGTATAGAAATACAAAAAATTTTTGTGTGTTGATTTTGTGTTCTGCAACTTTGCTGACTTAGTTTATTAGCTCTAACAGTGTGTGTGTGTTGGGGGGCCTGGGGAGAGTGTGTATTCTTTATGGGTTTCTACATAAAAATTATATCATCTTCGAATAGAGATTGTTTTACGTGTTCCTTTCCCATTGGGATGCCTCTTATTTCTTTTTCTTGCCTGATTGTTCTGGTGAGAACTTCTAGTACTATGTTGAATAGAAATGGTGAAAGTGGGCATTTTTCTCTTGTTCTTGATCTTAGGGGAAAAGCTTTTGTTTTTATCACCATTGAGTATGATGATAGCTGTGAGTTTTTCCTATATCAGTTTTATCATGTTGAGGAAGTTCTTTTCTATTCCTAGTTTCTTGAGTGTTTTGTCATGGAACATTGTTGAATTTTGTCAAATGCTTCTTTTGCAGCCACTGAGATCATCACGCTGTTTTTTCTCCCTCCCTTCCTTTTTTTAACGTGGTGTATTATATTGATTGATTTTTGAATGTTAAGCCACCCTTGCATTCTGGGGATAAATTCCACCTGGTCATGGTATGTAATCCTTTTAATAAGCTACCAAATTTGGCTTGCTAGTATTTTGTGGATAATTTTTATATCTCTATTCATAAGGGACATTCTGGCCTATAATTTTCTTTTTTTAATAGTATTTTTTTCTTATCTGGTTCACATCTCGTGACATTTCTAGCCTCACAGAATGAGTTAGGAGATGTTTTCTCCTCTTTAATTTTTTGGGAGCATTTGAGAATGATTGGCGTTAATTTTTCTGTAAATGTTTCTTAGAATTCACAAGTAAAGTATTGAATTTTCTCTGTTGGTAGGCTGTTAATTACTGATTCACCCTCCTAACTTGTTACAGGTTTATTCAGATTTTCTATTTCTGTTTGAGTCAGTTTTGGTAGTTAGTGTCCTTGTAGGAATTTGTCCATTTCATTCATTGCATTTTATTTTATCTAGGTTTAGAAAATCTACCGAATTTAGTAAGAAGCTAAAATCATCATAATATATTAAAGCCATCACTTTATGAGTCTCAAATTTTCCAATAATGTTAAAAAATATTTATTGAATAGGTGGGGGAATTTTGGACTGAATAATATGCCTAGTGCATACATATTTAGAGGGTGTTTCTAAACTGCCTTTTTGCAGAGCTACCATTTTCTAAGACTCCTAACTTTTTAGGGCCTGTTACGTATCTAATAAGTATCAATGAAAATTTTTTTTAGAGTCTGTAACATTGGCCTCCAAAAACATATAAAAGATAAGAACTTTGACATAAATAATATGTGACAAGGATATCATAGATAGATAAAAATATCTATTAAATAAAGTTGTCGAGAACTATAATGCACTAAATAAATGACTTTTATTATATTCATTGTTCCTCTGTTAGCCATATTAATTATTTACCTTTCAATATTCAGTTTATAGATAAGTTTTTTCTCCAATCCTTCCTTTTTACTCCCGAAGGAGAGTTAAGTGTTCCCTCTTTATGCTCCTTTAACACTCTGTGGAAACATTGATTATATTTATCAGGCTGTGTTGTATTATTAGGTCATAAATCCTTAAAAACATAGGCAAATTTCTCCAACCTCTGTGCCTGTCACATAGATATTTGGTAAATGTATACAGGCTATATGCAGGGCATCACAACTTTAACCATCTGAAAAGTCCTTTCTAGCTTGTCTTCAGGATTTTACGTGTTCAGGGTTTTCACTGTAAAGAGTCACAAAACTAAGTCTTTGTGCCTTACAAAAGTTTTGAGAAGTTTTTTTTTCTGAAAGAAATAAATTATTTCTCATAAGGAATATATAAGATGCACACACAGGTAGAATGAAAGATATTAACACCTAAGCAAATGTATTAGAAACCTCAGATTCTGTACTTATTCTGACATTACTCATACAAAAAGTCTTTGCTCTTCCCGTTGAAAGTATGTTTCTGAAGAATCATAAGCTGGATCATGTTGATGAGGGCCTTTGCTGACTAATATTTGCTATTGCTGTGAAGTATGGAGTCAGGACAGTCATAAACTAGGGGAAGAGAAGAAAGGGGATTTTGAGGCCAACATCAGTTGTAGTCTGTTGAGAACTAAATGGAGAACTTCATGGTTTTGTCATTTACATTTTTTTGCATTCACCATTGCTGAAGACTAGTGCCAATCTGTGATCTAATGGGAAAAAGAATTAATACTCTCACTCTTTCCTTCCATTAAGGTGCCCAATTTTTTTTTCATTATAGGCTAGATTCAAATGAAGGATCTTGTGATTTCAGAAAATGACAACAAATTAGCAAACTTAGGGTGTTATCTTAAGGGGAAAATGTCCATCCTACAGGTCTTTCAAGAGAAGCTTGATGGTGTCATGAGATGTCAACCAAGGGACTTTGGGGAAAGGGCTTGTTTTAGATTCCTTGAGGGTCCTGGAAAAGTCAATCCCTACTGTGATTTCTGTTGGAGTGAAAAAAACAAACTCAAAACAAATACCACAAATAAACAAATAAACAAAACCCAGTAAGAACACAGTATGAGCCCTAGTTTAGAATACCTGTGTTTGGGTCCTGGCTGTGTTACCAGCTTATTGGTGACTTTGAAAATTCCCCAAATATTGGAAATTGGAAACTCCCTAAATGTTCTTAAGCTTTGAAGAGTAATATAGGTGATCAAACAAACTTTGGAAACTAGTTGATGGACAGTAAATGTAGCTTAATTGTTTTTTCTCTTTTCATAAAGAAAACATGTTTGCTGCAGATAATTTAAACAATATAGAAAAGTTTTTTAAAAAATCATCCCAAAGTCTACCATCTGGAGTAAACCTCTTACTGTTTCAGTGAACACTGAGCGTGGAGCACAATTTTGGCCTTGATTCCACACACCTTTCTCACCCTCTACAGACCCCCCAACACATATGTGCTTTAACAGAATAGTATATATAATATATGCTACTTTGCAAACTGATTTTTAAAACATTATTATGAAGAGAAAAATAATGTTTAATGTTTATACTAAGCCAACCTTTTAGATTTCTAATAACTGAAATGACCTGGCAAGTAAGTTAGAGTCAATTTACAAATAAGGGTTGTATGAAAGGCAAATAAAGTTGTTTTTTTAAACAGTATTAAATTGTAAGGTTCTAGTTCTAACAGTCTTTCTCTTCTTCTGTAGCTGCAGCCATTCTCTACTTACAATAGAAAGTGAAAACCAGTTGACTGGTTTTCATCTGGGTTCCTGTCTTCACTCACTAGCCATGGGAAGCCTTTTCTCTGTTGTTCCTTCTTGTTCATATATGAATAGTTAACGAACTTTTTTATTTAGCATAATTTGCCTTTCAGGTTGAGGTATTTCTAGGGTTAAATATTACTTTAAAGTTGTCATTTTTATGCTGACAGAATGTACACATTTTGAAGAGTATAGGTAAATGTTATTTATTTATTTATTTATTTAGAGACAGGATCTCTCACTCTGTCACCTAGGCTGAAGTGCAGTGGTGTCATCATAGGTGACTGCAGCCTCCAACTCCTGGGCCTATTTAGCATAATTTGCCTTTCAGGTTCCAGTATTTCTAGGGTTCAATATTACTTTAAAGTTGTCATTTTTATGCTGACAAAATGTACACATTTTGAAGAGTATAGGTAATTTTATTTATTTATTTATTTAGAGACAGGGTCTCACTCTGTTGCCTAGGCTGAAGTGCAGTGGTGCGATCATAGCTCACTGCAGCCTCCAACTCTTGGGCTCAAGCGAGCCTCCCCCCTCAGGCTCCTGAGTGGCTGGGATTATAGATGTGAGCCACCGTGCCTACTTTAGGTAAATTTTTATTTACAGCTTTTGTGACACATTATCCAAATGTTGTCTTGCAATATATTCAAATACAGTAGTGTTTTGTTTTTGGCATATTTGTTACTAAAGAGGTTCCTGTAACAACAGAATGTATTGAAATCATTAGGCAGAACATATTATGCTTTCAATTGATAAATTAGCATTTTGGAAAACTCGTATCTGCTACTTGAAGTGTGATAGCTTCACAATACTTAAATAATTTTTTGTTGCGTTTGGTGATGATATTAACAAATGTGATTTCAAAAATATTCTATAATGAAATATATCAACATTTAGAAGAACTGGCTAACGGTAAACTAATAATTTTCAAGTGACCAATGCATAGTGTTATAAAACCATTTAAAATGAAAGATAGATCCATGGGCTTTAATATAACTGAGGATAAAAAGTTCATTGATATGGTTTCAGATTCCATATTGCAATGAACCTTTAAGAAACTACCACTTATCACGTTTTGCTGTAGTATCAGAGAATAGCCACAATTATCTGAAAAAATATTTACTAATTTAAAATATAAAAGAACTTTTTGAAGGCATTGGAGGCTGGGCACGGTGGCTAACACCTGTAATCCCAGCACTTTGGGAGGCCGAGGTGGGTGGATCATCTAAGGTCAGGAGTTTGAGACCAGCCTGGCCAACATGGTGAAACCTTGTCTTTACTAAAAATACAAAAATTAGCCGGGCGTGGTGGCGGGCGCCTGTAATCCCAGCTACTTGGGAGGCTGAGGCAGAAGAATTGCTTGAACCTGAGAGGCAGAGTACAGTGAACCGAGATTGTGTCACTGCATTCCAGCCTGGGTGACAGAGCGAGACTCCATATCAAAAAAAAAAAAATAAATTAAAAAAAAATAAATAAAGGCATTGGAAAGCCTCAAGACATCCAGCACTTGAGAGACCAAGATTTAGGAGAGAGAGAAGAAAGTTAAGATAAGCCTAAAATTCTCTGCTACTTTTTTCCTCAAGGAACTTAAAATGTGTAAGCAACATTACTAATTTAATGTGCAAATCAGAGCTTTCGAAAGTATCATGGTACTGGTGAGCTAAACACTGGAATTCAGAGCCTAACGAGGAAGAGACACAATCCTGGGCCACACTCCATGTTTCCACTGAGATACCTGAATACCTGTTTCCTAGGAGTAAGGATAAACCAGAAATAGTTCAGCTCTCAAAGACTGGAACCCAGCCCTGAGACAACTCATTCTGACCGGATCAAGGATTTGCCTCTATTCTAACTGCCTGCTTGAAGAAAAAGAAATCCTCTTTGGAGAAGATAGCATCATCCAAAGCTTATATAACTTTTCATATCCAATGGAAATTATTCAATTAAAATTTGCCAGGCATACCAGAACCTTGGATAAAAGGACCAGAAACAAAAACAACAGACAGAGACAATCCATATCCAAGAGTTATCAGGTACAGACTCTAAAATAAACATAATAGGCCAGCGGTGGTGACTCGTGGCTTTAATCCCAATGCTTTGGGAGGCTGACATGGGAGGATCATTGAGTTTGAGTCCAGCCTGGGCAACATAGTGAGACCCCATCTCTACAACATATTAAAAAATTAGCCAGGTTTGGTGGTGCTTGCCTGTATTCCTAGCTACGCAGGAGACTGAGGTGGTAGGATCGCTTAAGACCAGGAGTTCAACCTTACAATGAGCTATGATTGCACCACTGCATTCCAGCCTGGGTAACAGGGTGAGAACCGACCTCTTAAAAAACAAACAAAAAACCCCCATAAAAGTAAAATAATCATGATTGCCATGTTCAAGAAAATAGATGACAAAATGGAGAATTTCACAAGAGAACTGCACTCTCTAAAAATAATTCAAATAGAAATTTTGGGCCTGAAAATGTAATGACTGAAATGAAAATTTAATAGATAGAGTTGACAGTATATAAATCCCAAGTAAGTAGGAAGAAAGAAATAATAAAACAAAAGGTATAAATGAAATATAAAGCAAAAATAGGGCTGGGTGCTGTGGCTCATGACTGTAATCCCAAAACTTTGGGAGGCCAAGGTGGAAGGATCACTTGAGCCCAGGAGTTCAAGACCAGCCTGGGCAACATAGTGAGACTGTGTCTCTACCAAAAATAATTTAAAAATTAGCCGAGTGTGGTGGCCTGCACCTGTGGTCCCTGCTACTCTGAAGGCTGAGGAGGGAGGATTGCTTGACCCTTGGGATGCCAAGGCTGTAGTGAGCTGTGATCATGCCACTGCACTACAGCCTGGGCAACAGAGCAAGACCCTGTCTCAAAAAACAAAAAACAAAAATATAATTGAATGAGAACAATGGTTCTTTGAAAAGATTGACAAAATTGACAATACTCTAAAGAAAAGAGAGAAAAGACAGCAAATAGCCAATACACCAATGAAAAGAGAGATAATACTATAAATCGTACGGATCCCCAAAAGATAATAAGAGAATATAAGGAACAAATTGATGGCAATATATTTGAAAATTTTGGTGAAATGGAAAAATTCCCAGGAAAGGACAAATTTCCAATGCAGACATGAGAAGAAACAGGAAAATCAGTTTTTTGGTCGAATGTTGATTACATCAGACCCTTTCCCTATGAAGGGAGAAGTGACTTGTCCATACTAGAATAGACAGATACTCTGAATATGAGTTTGCTTTCACAAGCAATGCATTTACAGTGAAGGAAGTGTAACATCAGTATATGATCTCGGAATGTGTTGGTGTTACTTATACCTCATTCCTAGAAACAGCCACATAAATAGAGAGATGGAATGATACATTCTCATTTAAATCACCAGTTCAAGGACAAAACTGGTGAGATTAGAGTGTTGTCCTCTAGGATGTGGCATATGGTAGATATATGATACGTTGTCCCCAAAGGTGGAAGAAAGATTGGTGCCTCCCACCATCAGCTCAAGAATTTGCTTCTCATTCCTGACATCTTAGGCTCTGCTGCATTTGAAATCCTGATTCCTACGTGGAATGATTCCACCAGTGAGTACCACAGAACATTAAAGTATCACAACTTCTGGTCACTTGGCTCCTCAATGGGGCTTCAACTCACTTTATACTGGAAGCATTATGCTCCAGGTACCCATGGGATGTGCTGTCACTTTTTGCCCTAGAGCTTCCCTGGTGCTGTAAACACTGGTGGGCTGAGGAAGCCCACATGCATGCCCCAGGATACAGAGAAATTGATGCCCTGAGGAGAACTCCTAACCAGTAGGGGATGGGGGCTGGTGAATAAATACTACTCCTAGTTGATCCTCAAGTGGACGATTTTGAGAAGCATTTTAAAAATTAACTGTCATGAATATAGCACTCCTACCTAGTTTTTCCTCTTCCCCATCTCACTCTATCTGGTCCTTCATTATTACTCCTTGGAATTATTTCCCAATAAATTACATACATCCAAGTCTTTGTACCATGGATCTGCTTTCAAGGATAGTACAAGCTTAGATAATCTGGAGCTGATCAGATTGGGTTCAAATTCCAGGTCTGCTGCTAACAGGCTATGTGATCTTGGGAAAAATCACAACCAACATTTCTGGGCTCAGTTTCCTTATCTGTAAAATAGGAATAATTACGGTGCCTACTTCATAGGGTTGCTGTGAGGATTAAATAAGTTTATATTCATAAAGCACTTTGAATTGTGTCTAGCACCTAATAAGCACCACATAAATGTTAGCTCCTACTGTGTTTGCAGATCATTTTTCTAGTGGGATACTCAACTTTTTACTGGTTTCTAAGAACTTATTTATATTAGTAAACATTAACCTTTTTTTGGTCATAGATGTAAAACGTATTTTCTCAGTTTGTCCTTGAACATTGTTCATGGTGTTTTTTGCCTTACATAATCATTTGATTTTTATATAGACAAAATTAGCAACCCTTTCCATTTTGGATTGTAGCATTCATGCCTTACTTAGGCAGGCTTTCCCATCCTAAAATTAAAAGATAAAATGTTTCCCTAGGCAATATATTTCCCCAGGCAATTCAATACAAACAAGGTCTGTAGATTACATACTAATTAGTTGGAATTTTGTTTAATGTCAGATAGTATATGCATGCCAGATTCTTAGCTTATATTTGGCACATAGTGAATGTTCAGTAAATTTTGGTTATTATTTTCATTCTTCATGAAATGAAGAATAAAAAGAAGATCTTGACTTTATGACTGGTGCAGGGAATACAGAAGATGAGCCTGGGGCAACTTGCTGTGCTGGAAAGCAAGCAAGTGCTAAAACACAAAATAAAACAATAACAATGAAACAAATAAAATGCCCCCAAACCCCACAATAATGAGGGTATGTCAAAGGGACCCAGGAGCCAACTGAGAGAGCTCACAACGGCCAAGGCTAGAGCAATTTGAGCAATAAAATAATGTAGTATTGGGTTATAATCCAAACTATATAATAAATATCTATGATTCTATGTTGATATAAATATATGATTAAATAAATAAATAAATGGGAACAAATAGACAAATCTATCCATGCAGAAGAATTCCTTCACTGTGTCTGCAAGGAGGAGGAGCACAGCTCTCCAGTTCTTAACTGTGGGCTGCACATAGTGGCTTCCTTCTGAAGAGTACAGAATGACAAGGAAGAAAAAGGAGTGACTGTTCAATGGAGAAAACTGACAAACACAACTTCAGCCAGGTGATCAAGGTTGATATAAATTTATCCTAAATCATGACTTAAGTCATATTGATAATATCTACCATTGATTTAATATGAGGAGAATGGCTCTTACTGGTTTTGTCCCAAAGCCCCATAACTCCAATATAATCTCGAGAAAAACATCAGACAAATCCCAAGTAAGGGTCGTCATGCAAAATACCTGACCAGTACTCCTCAAAACTGTCAAGGTCATCAAAAACAAGGAATGCCCAAGAAACCGTCACAGCCAAGAGAAGCTTAAGGAGACAGGCTGACTAAATATATGTGGTACCCTGGATGGGATCCTGGAACAGTAGAAGTACATTAGGTAAAAAACTAAGGAAATCTGAACACACCATGTGCTCTAATTCATAATAATGGCTCATTAATTGTGACAAACGTACCATACTCATTTAAAATGTTAATAATAGGCTAAACTGGGTGTGGGATATATGGGAATTCTCTGGACTCTCTTTGTAATTTTCAGTCAATCTATTCTACAATTAAAAAGTTTATTTTAAAAAAGAAGACCATGAAGTACAAAGTTTATTGGGGGACACATAAAAGTAATCAAAGAATTTATTTCACATGTTGAGAATCCTAATGAAGGTAAGTGTTCGGTGGGATAGGATTATAGAAAAGAAGGAGGTGCTCTGGGAGAGTTGGAGGAGGTTTCGCCACCAAAGAGGAAACATTTGAGGTAGGGCTTGAGGAAGAAATAGCAGTTGTTCAACCAGAGAGGAGAGGGGAAAGAAATATTTTTCTTGTTTAGTTTGCATTTTAACATCACTGAAGCGTAGGAACCAATATGCAGCTTCTCTATTTTGAAATGCTTCTTGGCATGCTGCATCTTATGTCTGTTTCTTTTTTATTTTGTTCTAAGTTCTGGGATACATGTGCAGGATGTGCAGGTTTGTTACATAGGTAAACGTGTACCATGGTGGTTTGCTGCACCTATCAACCCATCATCTAGGTATTAAGCCCAGCTTGCATTAACTATTTATCCTGTTGCCCTCCCTCCTCCTGCCCCCCACCACCCACCAGGCCCCCGTGTGTGTTGTTCCCCTCCCTGGGTCCATGGGTTCTCATTGTTCAGCTCCCACTTGAAAGTGAGATATGTCTGTTTCTTTTGACTGGACTTTGATCTACAGAATTATAGTCCTTTGCCCACTGTATTGTCCAGTACTAGAAAAAGGAAATTAGCAGAAGTGGTTTCTAAATGCATTTTATGATTTTGTTCTTGAGCTCTAGGTCTGAAATCCAACTTAAATACTTTGTTCTCAAAATATTTAAAATTCGATTGTTCTATTTCAGGGATTCTTAACCTTGCACTATTGAAATTTGAGGGCAGATAATTCTTTGTTCTGGGGTCTGTTCTGTGCATTGCAGGATGTTTTATCAGCAACCCTGGCCTCTACCCACTAGTTGACAGCAGGACTCCTCAGTTGTGATAATTAAAAATGTCTCCAAATATTGCCAAATGTCCTCTACGGACATTAGAGAAACACTGCTCTATTTCAACTCACGTTGCAAAGTTAACTGTAGGTCCTGAAGGCAAGTATGACTAAGGAGAAATTCAAACTGAAACACCCTGAGGATGTTTTTCCACGGTACTCAAGATCTCAAGATCACTTCAGCATAAATTGTATCCTGTGAAGTCTGTTCAATATCTAGATTCTGATTTGGTTGAAATGCCAAAAGCCAAATGTAGACTTTGTGCTGTCTTATTTCATTTATTCATTCACCAAACATTTACTGAGGACCTGCCATGTATTGGGCCTTGTGCCAGGTTCTGGGGATTGGTGGTGAAAAAGATAGACCTGACTCCTTTGATAGGGAGCTTGGCTGAATTCTGGTGCACGTTCCCAAACCTGTGAACGCCAAAGACTGGATTTACAAGTAATGGTGACCTTGAAGTAATTGTCCTCATTGATTTCACTTGAAGGATCCTATGTGCATTCTGACTAAATAAAGGTGTTTTCTTCCTGCATATACTACTCCTTATCATATGCCTTTCTATACCTTTAGCACTTTTTCAATCTCTGAGATAAAAGAGGAACAGTGAGACTGATGAAATCATCTTGGTCTTCTGGCCATCAAGACTCATCTAGCCAGATGTTTTCACTGATCTTTACTGGCATAAACTGCTCTTGAGAGAGAAGAATTTAAATGTAGTATGGTTAACAATTTTGACTTTCTTAACTTTATTCCTAGGCTTCCTTACTGTGTACTCTGAAATCTCCCTGCACAGGGTCTTGACTCTGGTGCTAGTGATCCTGGACTGATGGCAGCATTTGTGATGGCCTTAGCCCCAGGTAACTGAATCCCAGGTCTTCCTGCAATGGTGTCTTTATATCCTGGATTTGTTGTTGTTGTTGTTGGAAAGCCTTAATTTTATCTAACTTTTTTTCAATCAGTGAGACTTGTTAGAGTCTCTGTTGTTTCTTTAAACCTTTGCCAAGACTTGTCATATAACTTTATTTGCAAACCAAGAGGATTCCCTTGTGATATTATACCTGGTGTCTTCATTTCTGTTTGTGGAAAATATGTCTGTTGCACTGGCTATCCTTTTAGATCTTGCTGTGGCTTTCCTGGCCCTGGCTGCACACCAGAGATATGCTGTTAATTTATGGCTCAGAACCTGGTCCTCAGGCTGGTGAGTCCAAAGTTATTATTGCTATTTTTAAAAAGGCTTCAAGAAAAAAGTATTATAAATACTGGAGCTGACTAGTAGGTGAGATGCCTTATGATGTCTTCTTAGCAATTGTTGATCATTTCAGTCTAGCTCTGTTTTACAAAGGGCAGAGGTCAATTCAAGCTTATTCAAGCAAAAGGGGGAATTTTTGTAAGGATACGCTAGGTTAGGATCTAGATCTAGAGAGCTGTAAGGAACTGAGGCAACTCCATGACCTCTGCCTCTCTGACCTACGTATCTTTTTTTTAAATTATACTTTAAGTTCTAGGGTACATGTGCACAACCTGCAGGTTTGTTACATATGTATACATGTGCCATGTTGGTGTGCTGCACCCACTAACTCCTCATTTACATTAGGTATATCTCCTAATGCTATCCCTCCCCCCTCCCCCCACACCATGACAGGCCCCACTGTGTGATGTTCCTCTTCCTGTGTCCATGTGTTCTCATTGTTCAATTCCCACCTATGAAGGAGAACACACGGTGTTTGGTTTTCTGTCCTTGAGATAGTTTGCTGAGAGTGATTGTTTCCAGCTTCATCCATGTCCCTACAAAGGACATGAACTCATCCTTTTTTATGGCTGCAGAGTATTCCATGGTGTATATGTGCCACATTTTCTTAATCCAGTTTATCATTGATGGACATTTGGGTTGGTTCCAAGTCTTTGCTATTGTGAATAGTGCTGCAGTAAACATACGTGTGCATGTGTCTTTATAGCAGCATGATTTATAATCCTTTGGGTATATACCCAGTAATGGCATGGCTGGGTCAAATGGTATTTCTAGTTCTAGATCCTTGAGAAATCGCCACACTGACTTCCACAATGGTTGAACTAGTTTACAGTCCCACCAATAGTGTAAAAGTGTTCCTATTTCTCCACATCCTCTCCAGCACCTGTTGTTTCCTGGCTTTTTAATGATCGCCATTCTAACTGGTGTGAGATGGTATCTCATTGTGGTTTTGATTTGCATTTCTCTGACAGCCAGTGACGATGAGCATTTTTTCATGTGTCTGTTGGCTGCATAAATGTCTTCTTTTGAGAAGTGTCTGTTCACGTCCTTTGCCCACTTTTTGATGGGGTTGTTTGTTTTTTTCCTGTAAGTTTGTTTGAGTTCTTTGTAGATTCTGGATATTAGCCCTTTGTCAGATGGGTAGATTGTAAAAATTTTCCCCCGTTCTCTAGGTTACCTGTTCACTCTGATGGTAGTTTCTTTTGATGTGCAGAAGCGCTTTAGTTTAATTAGATCACATTTATCAATTTTGGCTTTTGTTGCCATTGCTTTTGGTGTATTAGACATGAAGTCCTTGCCCATGCCTACGTCCTGGTTGGTACTGCCTAGGTTTTCTTCTAGGGTTTTTATGGTTTTAGGTCTAACATTTAAGTCTTTAATCCATCTTGAATTAATTTTTGTATAAGGTGTAAGGAAGGGATCCAGTTTCAGCTTTCTACATGTAGCTATCCAGTTTTCCCAGCACCATTTATTAAATAGGGAATCCTTTCCCCATTTCTTGTTTTTGTCAGGTTTGTCAAAGATCAGATGGTTGTAGATGTGTGGTATCATTTCTGAGGGCTCTATTCTGTTCCATTGGTCTATATCTGTGTTTTGGTACCAGTACCATGCTGTTTTGGTTACTGTAGCCTTGTAGTATAGTTTGAAGTCAGGTAGCATGATGCCTCCAGCTTTGTTCTTTTGGCTTAGGGTTGTCTTGGCAATGTGGGCTCTTTTTTGGTTCCATAAGAACTTTAAAGTAGTTTTTTCCAATTCTGTGAAGAAAGTCATTGGTAGCTTGATGGGGTTGGCATTGAATCTATAAATTACTTTGGGCAGTATGACCATTTTATCGATATTGACTCTTCCTATCCATGAGCATGGAATGTTCTTCCATTTGTTTATGTCCTCTTTTATTTCGTTGAGCAGTGGTTTGTTTCTCCTTGAAGAGGTCCTTCACATTCCTTGTAAGTTGGATTCCTAGATATTTTATTCTCTTTGAAGCAATTGTGAATGGAAGTTCACTCATGATTTGGTTCTCTGTTTGTCTGTTATTGATGTATAGGAATGCTTGTGATTTTTGCACATTGATTTTGTATCCTGAGACTTTGCTGACGTTGCTTATCAGCTCAAGGAGATTTTGGGCTGAGACGATGGGGTTTTCTAGATAAACAATCATGTCATCTGCAAACAGGGACAATTTGACTTCCTCTTTTCCTAATTGAATACCTTTATTTCTTTCTCCTGCCTGATTGCCCTGGCCAGAACTTCCAACACTATGTTGAATAGGAGTGGAGAGAGAGGACATTCTGTCTTGTGCCAGTTTTCAAAGGGAATACTTCCAGTTTTTGCCCATTCAGTATGATATTGGCTGTGGGTTTGTCATAAATAGCTCTTATTATTTTGAGATACGTCCCATCAATACCTAATTTATTGACATTGTTTAGCATGAAGGGCTGCTGAATTTTGTCGAAGGCCTTTTCTGCATCTATTGAGATAGTCATGTAGTTTTTGTCTTTGGTTCTGTTTATATGCTGGATTACATTTATTGATTTGTGTATGTTGAACTAGCCTTGCATCCCAGGGATGAAGCCCACTTGATCATGGTGGATAAGCTTTTTGATGTGCTGCTGGATTCAGTTTGCCAGAATTTTATTGAGGATTTTTGCATCAATGTTCATCAGGGATATTCGTCTAAAATTCTCTTTTTTTTTGTTGTGTCTCTGCCAGGTTTTGGTATCAGGATGATGCTGGCCTCATAAAATGAGTTAGGGAGGTTTCCCTCTTTTTCTATTATTGGAATAGTTTCAGAAGGAATGGTACCAGCTCCTCCTTGTACCCCTGGTAGAATTCGGCTGTGAATCAATCTGGTCCTGGACTTTTTTTGATTGGTAGGCTATTAATTATTGCCTCAATTTCAGAGCCTGTTATTGGTCTATTCAGGGATTCAACTTCTTGCTGGTTTAGTCTTGGGAGGGTTACCTACGTATCTTAATCTCACCTTCAAGGCTGCGAAAGCACGTAGTACATGTTCGAAGAACCAAGTGAAGGCCAGGGTGGCTAAACTGTCAAGTAAAGTTTGAGAGATTGTCAAAGGCCCAATCATGCAAGGGTTTGTAGGCTATGCTAAAAATTTTTCATTTTATTGTGGAATAATGGAAAAGTGATTGAAAGGTTGTAATCAGGCAAGTGTATGGTTGGCATAATGACTAAAAAAGATTATTCTGGTTGCAGAGGGAGAAGAGTTTTGAGAAGGCCATGGGAACACAACAAATGTGACAAGTGCTGGGCCGAGGGAAGTAAAGAGAGTTCTGAGGGCATGCATATCTGATTTTCCCAATAACATCCTCTAGAGATACTTTTTTCCCAGTCCAAGATCCACCCTAGGGTCATGCACTGCATATGTCTAAACTGCATATCTCAGCCTTTCTTTATCTTTTATGACCTTGCCATTTTTGAAGTATACAAAATATACTGCAAATACTGTACTTTAGTACTTAAATGTTCCTTAGTTTGGACATTCTAAAAAATGAGAAAACATTGGTTTGACTGATGTTTTCTCATGCTTAGATTTGGGGCATGCACAGTAATACCACAGAAGTGCTGCTGTATCCTTCAGAGTGTGTCACACCAGGAGGAACATGATGTCAGTTTGCCTCATATTAGTTTTGATTGTTGTGTTGACTTTGATTCCTTGGTTCAATGTAGAGCCTATTGTATTTACCACATTTCTAGCTTCTATAAATATAATGCCTTAATATATTTAGGCGAGAGAGAGACAGATTCTCACTGGAGTGCAGTGATGTGATCATAGCTCACTGCAGCCTCCAACTCCTAGGCTCAAGCCTCAAGTGATTCTCCTGCCTCAACCTCCCAATGTGCTGGGATTACAGGCATAAACCACTGTGCTGGGCCTAAACTTCATGTTTAACATCTGTCCTGCATGCACATGCCATATACACTTTGTTCTAGATAATCTGTTAATATGCCTGACATATTAGTCATCTTGCTTTGACCTCCTGCTTGTTTTATAAATACAAATTAGTCAGTCCTAAACCTGCTTACTCTGCCTTGTCTGTTCCTTTAGGTGGAAACCATAGTAAAGGAGCTTGCCCACACTTCTCCCCTTGCCCTCTGCTTCCCTGTGTGGTCCCTTGAGGCAAGATGTGTACTCCTTCTCTTGGAATCTGTGAATATAACAAACTATATTTTCAATGGCAGTTGTCTTTTGGTCTGTTGACTTTATCATATTTAAATAATAATGAAACATATTAAAATATCTGACATATTTTTCTGCTTAAAGTCACTTTTTCCCTTTTTAATGAATAAGTAATTTGTGGGGAGATACTTTAAACTTTTTTGGCTGAGATGCATATGAGAAATATATTTTACATGGTGACACAGTGTGTGTGTGTGTGTGTGTATTGGTTTGGGCTCCATCCTGCTGAGTTTGAGGCCTTAGGACATTGGATTGGAGCTGTTCAGGGGGCAGTTGGCTCTCAGGAGGAAACTCAGGAGGCACTCAGGAGGAAACACACACATACACACACACACACACACACAGAAACAGTAGTGTTATAAAGTTATACATATCTTTTCCACATGAAAGTTATTTTGGTTTCTATGTTGTTATATTTCATTTGAATATAATTCTTGCCTTGACCTGCTAAATTGATTTCATTACCCTCTAAAAAGTAATTACCTCTGTTTGCAAGCACTAGTTTGATAGAACTACCAAGTTGAATTGTCTGGTTGCCAAATGGAAAGTAGATGGGAGGGGGCAAAACTGATAGCAAGGAGCTCATTCTAAGGCTCTCCCTATAATTTAGATTGATGAGTGGATTGATAAATTTGAGTTAACAGAATTTCATGATTGATTGGCAATGGGGGTGGAAAAAAGAAGAAGGAGTCAAGAATGATGTAAATTTCAGCTTGGTTTCTGGGGCAATGGTGGTGCTGAAGCTTCTTGGTTTCACTTTCACCTGTCTCTTTCGGTTGACTGCTCTGAAAAGTCCTATATACATATATGGAGAGAGAAATGTGAAAACTAAAGAAATTATCTTTTTGCATTATAGAGAAACACTGCTGGCTTAAATTGCAACTGAATTAACCTGGGCTTTCCCAGATACTGGTCCATAGATTTAATCACCCCAATCTAGTAACAGGCATTCTCAGGTATGGATGCCAGAGATAAACACGTGCATGGTGCAGGCTGTTTTCAAACGTCACGAATTGGGGATTGCATTGAGAAAATGGGTTATTCTAGTGGAAAAGTGTGTGGGTCCACATACAGAGTGCTGCGAATGATGGGCTGTGCTCCGCTAGGTGGTCCCCCATCCCTACCCCTTTTCTGCTCTCCTACCTCCCGTTCTCCCTCCCTCATTTCCCCTCTTCTGCGTTATTCTGGGATTAACGGCGGGGTCGGCCCCATACACAAACGCAGCTGGCTAGTACGGTCAGCCTGAGCCCTGCTGTGCAACCACGTCAGGAATTCCAGTAAGTTGGCAACACTGGAGCACAAAGACAACAACAATTGAGGAACTCTTCAGTACAGAAAGGAATGTTTGGAGCCCTGGCTGCTACAGTGAAAGGGCACACACACACACACACACACACACACACACACACACACACACACACACACACACACGCTCGCGCCTGCGCGCCCACGGGCGCACTGGAGGGAGCCCAGCCCCTCCCGCACTCGCGCTCCTCCCTCCCGCCAGCCGGCGGCCGCTCTTTGTAAGTCGGAGGTGCGGGGACGCTCATTGACTATGCAGCGCGGCCCCAGCGGGCGTCGGACCGGCTTGACCCCGGCGCGGTCTCGTACCATCGCCTCGGCCGCCCGGAACCGGCATAAATCACCCGCGAAGACTGGAGTGCAGCATCAAGCCCCCTCGCCGCCTCCCTCCTCCCGCTCCGGTCCGGTCGCCCCCTCCCTCCCCAGACCCCAGCTCTCCTGTCCCCAGTCCTGTCTCCTCCGCGCCGCACAGCGCCCAACACTATGCAGGGAGGCAAATAGAGAACCAGTGACTTTGGCCAGAGCACAGACCTCTGGATTTCCCAATCCAGGAATCTGTCCCACTCTTTCCCACAACGCTGCCCGCTCCACCTTTTTTCTTTAAGCCTAAGTTTTCTCTTTTTGTGTCTATTTATCTCTTTTTGTCTTTCCAAAGTAACACCTATCCTTTCCCTCCCCTAGCCCCCACACCTAAAGCTGCGCCTACCACTGCAGCCCACGGAAGCTACGCGATCCGGACTGTTGGGGTCAGCAGAGCCCCAGACGACCTGTGCCCCGGGGAAAGGGGCTGGCAGTAATTGGCAAGTTCTCGCCCCTGGGGAAGGGAGGCAGCGGGAACCTGTCCAGCGACCACGTGCGTTCAGGGCTGGCTCCTCCATGCCTCACGGCCCCTTCGCTGGAGGGAAAGGGCTCCTGACTTCTTGGACCAGGATCCGGAGCCTGGGACTAACTGCCGCGCTGGTTCAGGGGCTGGAGCTGGAGATGATGGGATGGCCTCAGGCCCGCAAACAGCCCCTTCTCACACAGGGTTCCCACCACCGGGAAATAACTTGCATCAACCCTCCTTTTTTTCCCCTCCCTGTGGGCTCTGATGTCACGTACAGGCTGAGGACGTGCGCTGAGGGCGGGTGTAAGGCCACTTGTGCTTTTGGCTTCCGGGCCCCTTGCCAGCCTGTCCAAAGCGGCCCCAAAGAAGGGAGGCTAGGGGTTCCCTGAACCTCTCGTGTTTCTCCCTCTTATAAAAGGGTACCGGAACCATGGAGAAGACGTTCGCTCTTTTTCAATTTTGCTTCAAAATGAGCAGACTTGTAAGAAGCACGATCTGGCCATGACACCTGTAGATGTGGTGCTGAATAATTGCTAAATAAGGATCCAACCTCCCCAACAAAGATCCACCTCCCTCTCTAATTTGTAAAAACACAAAGCACCCCATCTCAGCAGCCTGTATCCTATCAGGGGAAACCAAGATATCCGAAGGAGCCTAGAGAGATCAGGCCAGGAATGAAGGTCACAGATCTCCATCCAGCAGGCTCTTTACTCCTTCCCTTCCCTACCCCCGCCTCTTTCCCTTTCTTTCTCTTTCCTTCATTTTTACTTGTCTGGTTGTGCTTTCCTTTTCCATTTCTTATTTTTTCTTTCTCTTCTCTATTCTTGACTTTCCTCCTCGTCCATTCCTTTCCATTGCTCATTTAGTAAAACTGCGTCCGTGCAGATTTCCCCGTGAGCCGCCTCGCCGGCTTCTGTGCGGGGCAAACCCTGCGGAGAGGCGAGGGCAGCGCGTGTGTACGTGTGAGTGTGCCTGTGAGAGTGTGCGCACAGGAGTGTGCTCTTGTATGCACGCGTAAAGGGGACTGTGTATGTCGGCGTTGAAGTGTGACTGTGGAATGTGCGCGCGTGTGTGACTGGCGTGTATGAGTGAATCTGTGTCAGTTGGTGTGACACTTAGGAGTGCATGCGCCTGTATGAGTGCGTGTGTGAGTGTGCACACGCCTGTGTGAGTGTCCCTGTGTGAGCACGCGTGTGTTCGAGTGCCCACTCCTCCCCGCGCTGCAAAGTGCAGGGGGCGGGCCGGGCGGCAGGGGGCCTGCCCGCTGGATTCCCGCATGCTTGTTCCGGGGCGGTCGGGTCTAAAGGGCTTTATGCACTGTCTGGAGGGTGGGGACTGGCGCGGGTAGAAAACGGGATGCCTCGGGCGTGGGGGCAGGCTTTTGGCCACTAGGAGCTGGCGGAGGTGCAGACCTAAAGGAGCGTTCGCTAGCAGAGGCGCTGCCGGTGCGGTGTGCTACGCGCGCCCACCTCCCGGGGAAGGAACGGCGAGGCCGGGGACCGTCGCGGAGATGGATCGCGGGCCGGCAGCAGTGGCGTGCACGCTGCTCCTGGCTCTCGTCGCCTGCCTAGCGCCGGCCAGTGGCCAAGGTAAGAGCCCAGCCGGAGCCTCTCGTGGAGCGCCCACTTCCCCGGCTGTGGCAGGGTTGGGTCCGCGGGAGGCCGGAGGGGAGAGCGTCCGGGCAGGGTCTAGGGCCGGGCGGCGGCGCGGGAGCTGCTCCCGGTGGGGCGCTCAAGTTGCTTCGCGAAGCCGGAGCGGGAGCGCCCCTCTTCGCTCGCCAGGAACTGAGCGGCAGCAAACTTGAGAAAGCAGCCCCGCCAGTTTCGGTGACAGCGCACCCCACGGAGACCCTGTCTTTGTTCCCACGGGCGTTGGTCCGATGCTCCTGGAAAGCACTTTGCGGGAGAACGAGGTTCTCCGCCGTTTGCAGCCTGCCCTCCCGAGCGGAGTTCTCTGCTGGGCGGCGCGGTCCCGGGCTCTGCTCAGAGCGCAGCTTTCCACCTGCAGCGCCCCTCCCGGGATCCCTTCGCGCGCCCAGGGCTGCGGGCCAGAGCACTCCTCCCACCACCGGCGAAACTTGGTCCCGCGGTGACCCCCAGAGACCGCTCTCACCATACAGATCATTTACGAGCCAAGATAAGGCCGGGAGGTGGGATTGGCCGAGAGAGTGGCTGAGGGACTGGAGTCTTTTCTTGAAGTTTTCCTTTCCAGCTGGGAGCTGGGGGCTTTTGTGTTGATGAATGGGGCCCGTCTGCATGGCCAGAGTTTTGGGGATCGAATGCAGAAAGTTTCTAGTATGAAGTGCTTTAAACTTCTCTCAAGTTGTCCGATAGTTTATGTTTTAACAGAAACAGAGAAGAGGGAAAGAGAGGGAGAAAGAAGCGGAGAGAATAAAACTAGTAAGAAGGGAAGAGGAGAGAGCGTAAGAGAAGCAAATAGGAATAAGGAAAGAAGGAGGGAAGAGAGAACGACTGGGGCGGGAGAAGAGAGAGAGAGAGGACAGAGAGGAGAGAGACAGAGAGAGAGAGAGAGAGACAGAGACCCGGCCGAGGATGAATGGGAAGGGCGAGGAGGAGGCTGGAACCGGCGAGCTCTCCCCCTGGCTTTGCGTTGCTAGGTAGCAGCCGGGAGCTGCGTGTGACCGACCACCAGACAGACAGAGGGGACGCTGCTGCCACCGCAGGGACTAATCTGTCTGTGGGGATGGGAGAGTCCCCCCTTTCCCCTCCTGCTCCTTCCCTCCTGTCGGACAACTTAATTGCCCTACAATGAAAATGAAACCCCTATTGTTGTAGGATTAGCCAAAGCAATAAATTGATTTTCCTGGATCACATATTGGGGTTGATGGGTGGGGAATGTGGAAGCCCCCATTTACGGAGGAGTGAGGGGAGGGCTTGTGGATGGGCCGTGGCATGTATTCAAATGGTTAATCTGCTTTCTTTCCTCAATTCTTAGCGTAAGCTCCTTAGAGGGAATCAAGTAAGTAATTATACAGCAACTCCTAGCAGCACCCATTTCAGACTTCCTGGGAAGAAGTTTGGAAACCCTAACAAACCCCACAGGTCTTGCAAAAGTCTTCAGAAAGGCAGGAGAGGCAAGGAGAGATCATTAATAACCTTCCTTTGAACACCCTTTCTCAGTGTTGGTAACGCAGAAAGAGGGTTTATTATTATTGTGCAGAGTTTGCACAATGCTTAGGGTTATATCTCATGTCCTAAATATAGCTATAGGATTTACTATATGTTCCCGTCAGTGCCTGGCAAAAGGAAATCTTACCTTGATTCATCTATGTCCTTGTACAACCAAAACAGATATTCTTTTTCCTGGGTTGATGATTTAGTCACTAAATAACCAATACCTACTCTTCTTGATAGTTTTTTGCACCCATCCATCTTCCATTCTATGATAATAATATATAATAATAATGTGTATAGTAATAGTAACCCAGCATACACATATATGTGGCAGGCTTTGTTCTAAGCACTTTATGCTTATTGACTCAATTAATCTTCATAATATCCTTTGGAAGTAAGTACTCTTATTATCACTGTTTTACAGATGAGAAAGTGGAGGCACAGAACAATTCAGTAATTTGTCTCAGTTCATACTGCTAGAAAATGGCAAACTCAAGGGATTCTGAATTCAGAGTCTATAATTGCTACAGTATACAGTATCTGGTTTTCTCTCTCTCTCTCTCTCTCTCTCTTTTTTTTTGAGAGAGACAGAGTCTCGCTCTGTCACCCAGGCTGGAGTGCAGTGGTGCAATCTTGGCTCACTGCAACCTCTGCCTCCCAGGTTCAAGCGATCCTCACACCTCAGCCTCCCAAGTAGCTGGGACTACAAGCCCGGGGCACCATGCCCAGCTAATATTTTGTATTTTTAGTAGAGGCAGGGTTTTGCTATGTTGGCCAGGCCGGTCTTGAACTCCTGACCTCAAGTGATCTGCCCGCCTAGGCCTCCCAAAGTGCTAGGATTGCAGGTGTGAGCCACTGCACCTGGCCCAATTTCTCTTTTTTCTTTTGTACAAAAAATGTCATGCTCCCTAACTTACTGTCCATGTGTGAGGTTCCTAAAGAAGCTGAGGGGCAATATGCAACTCATACCACCTGCTCCTTCATAACTGTGGATCTTTTTCCAGAATCTCTCCTCAGGTTTCTAAGACCAAACCCAAGTCTCCCCATTCCCAGTCTTCCTACTTGATCATTTTAAGATGCATTTCCTCTGATTGTCCTCTGCCTGATACGTTGAGATTTCTAGAATCCTGTTGTAACGATCCTGACTTACTATATGAAGTAAAATCCAATGAGATTGTAAGAGCCTTTATTTAAGCACTACCTTTTAGGTAGGCTACCATTGCAAACTTCGCATCACTAAAATTGGAGGGGGCAAAAAAAGAGCTCTGAGTATTCTATGTTTAGTCTTTGAAAAAAATTATACCACATCTGTTGTTAAAAATTATTTGCATTTTCTTTATCTTTTGTGTAATGCTTTTCAAGAAAAAACATTTTGCAGAGCCTGAACTTGAGTCAAGCTGTTGGGTTCCAACATTGGCTTTACCACTTTCTAGCTGTGTGACCTTGGGAAAGTCAACCAACTTTGCATAGCTCAGATGGCTTATCTGCAAAATTGACAAGATAATAAGAGAATTTACCCAATGACATCTTGTGAGCATAAAGAGATAAAATATGCCAAGTGCTTAGCATGGTGTAAAGCATATAGACAGTGAAAATAAACTAGAAAATAATCTAAAAATATAATATTTTTATTATATTTATCAACCCTTAAAGTAACATATTGTTTTGCTTCCTATTCATATTTCCAATTTTCAAATATACAAAGGAAAGTCTTCTTTAAGCATTTTTCACTAACAGTTCTCTGAAGACTTCTCAGACCCTAGCATGTGATTGCAAGGTTTTTTCTTTCTTTTTTTTTTTTTTGAGAAAATCGTATTGGCCTTAAACAAAGTTGTATTCTGTTTACTAATTAAAAAACTTATTTTTCAAAAATAGAAATGGGGTCTCACTGTGTTGCCCAGGCTGGTCTTGAACGCTTGGCCTCAAATGATCCTCCTACCTCTGCTTCCCAAAGTGCTGACATTATAGGCAGGAGCCACCTTACCTGGTCCAACATTATATCCTTTAATCCAATAAAAATGTGGTAATGTTTTTAAGAGTTAGTATCAGCTTTTATGACAATTACATCTTCACATGAAGTTTATATGTTTAAAAGGATTGTGGGGGCAATAGCAAACTTGTATCGTTTTTATTCCATCACAACTCTGGAACCTCACTGCTGCTTTAATTTCACAGTTGTTGGCTTCTCTTTCTCTACTTGAAAAAGTTTCTCTTTACCAGTCTTCATAAGACTTCTGCCTGAACTCCCTTCAGTCATGCACCTGTCTCATTTTAATAGAAACTCAGACTTTTTACAGCTAGAGGGAACCTTAGATATCAACTGGTCGGCTTGCATTTTTTTTTTTCTTACAGATAAGCAATTAGCCCAGGAGGGAGAAGAAAGGGGCTGAGAGGATGAAAGGGAAGGCGGTTAATAGGTTTCTTGCCTAAGGACATCTAGCCTGTGATAGAGCTAAGATATAAATTTGCAGTGGACCATTTTTTAGATTCATGCCTTCTGAATGTCCCCAGCCTGTTTGGTTGGTTGAGATTTCTAGATTCCTTTTGGAATCCTGACTTGCCAGATAAGGCACAGTCTGATAAGCAGATGAATCTTAAAAACAATTGGATGGGTTACCTGTCCCTGGCCAAAGAGGAATCCTGTGATAGGTTATTACAACCATGTACCATGCGCTTTCAGCCTGGTCCAGAACTGATGCCATGTCAGTGCCCCTACTCCCAAAGACCATACCTCCAGATCCATTTTTCAAATTCTTGAGCCATCAAAGCACATTCCTGAAGATCTTTGGGTTTTGTAGTGCAGGCTGCTGTAAGACTAGGTTTTCAGTCTTACTAAAGGTAATTATTAGGTCATAATCATTGTTCATGTTCTCTAGTCAGGCACTGTAAGAACACTGACAGGTTTTTAAAATATTTACATTAAAATTTTAAATTATCATTTAAAAATAATGATACCAGGAACCTAGATGTATTTCCTGTGTAATCAGAAGCAAGTGCATTGTCATATTGGCTTTGGAGTTTCTGTTAAGTCCTAGTAGCTAGAACAAGGTAAGTAGAAAGTAGAAGGTGCTGAGCTGGGCGTGGGGGCTCATGCCTGTAATCCCAGCACTTCGGGATGCTGAGGCGGGAGGATCATGAGGTCAGGAGATCGAGACCAGCCTGGCCAACATGGTGAAACCCTGTTTCTATTTAAAACACAAAAATTAGCTGGGCGTGGTGACGCACGCCTGTAATCCCAGCTACTCGGGAGGCTGAGGCAGGAGAACTGCTTGAACACAGGAGGCAGGGATTGCAGTGAGCTGAGATTGTGCCACTGCACTCCAGCCTGGGTGACAGAGCAAGAATCTGTCTCCAAAAAAAAAAATAAATAAATAAATAAATAAAATAAAATAAAATAAAAATGAATAAAAAAGAAAAGAAAAGAAAGTAGAAGGTGCTTATGAAAGAGTGTTGAATGGATAGGAAAGGGGTTCTCAAGGTTGACTGCACGAATCTAGAGCAACTAAAAAAATACTAATTGTGAAGCCCTATTCTAGCATGGAAAAAATAAGCTTGATGGAACCTTTGGTATAAATCAAATGGTTCTATCGTATCCTATTAACTTTATAGTCTTGAGTAATTAAAAAAATTTTACCACTATTGTGTATTCTGTGAATGTTTATTTTATTTTTCCCATGAATATTTATTAAATATCAGCAGTGTGCTGATGAGTCAATAGTATCAATACTACAGAAAGATTAAGGAAGATGAGAACTGAAAACAGGTGTCTACATATCTCACAATTAAAATGGACTGCAGTTTTGCATTTAAGATTCTGAAATAGTCATTGACTCGTTCCTAATAACCCTGCCCAGGATCTCACCAGCATTAGAAAGATTGGAGATGTTTCAGCATCCAAGTTCTGGGATGCTTCTTGATAATGATCAGATAGTAGTTGTTTTGAAATGTCAAGAGCGTTTCTGTGGTTCTTCACATGTTCCTAATGCAAATGTTTCCGAAGTAATTTCTTGACAGTTACAGTGCTTTGAGATGAAGTGGGAAGGGCTTGTGATTTTGAAGTTGGAGGATCTTGGTTTGATTCCTACCTCTGCCATTTATTATCTGGGAAATCCAGTACCACACATGCTGGGTGCTCTGGGGCAGTTTTCTTATCTGTAAAATGGGCATATATCTACCTCACGGGGTGGTTATGCAGAGGCAATGAATGTGAAATGTTTAATAAACTGTGAAGTCTCATATAGATTTCCATTCATCATTATTACCCTCTACGAGAATTTTACTTTTTCCAAACTTGAGAGGAGGAAGATATTGCAGTATTTTGGTATCTTCTTTACCATGGGTCTGTGAATGATGCACCTGTGCATGTTGTTACATCCTTATAGTGGCTACCACAACTTCACATGTTATTCAGTACTGTTATGTTGGTGAATGTCACAAAACTAAGTTAAACTGCCTGAGGCAAAAAAGGAAGGTTATTGAAATACATAGTTGAGGCTGGGTGTGGTGGCTCATGCCTATAAATCTCAGCACTTTGGGAGTCTGAGGTGAGCGGATTGCTTGAGCCTAGGAGTTTGAGACCAGCCTGGGCAACATAGGGAGACTCCATCTCTGCAAAAAATACAAAAAATTAGCCAGGCATGGTGGTGTGCCTTTGTGGTCCCAGCTACTTGGGAGGCTGAGGTGAGATGATCGCTTGAGCCCAGGAGGTTGAGGCTGCAGTGAGCTGTGATCGTGTCACTGCACTCCAGCCTCAGCGATAGAGTGAGACCCTATCTCAAAGAAAATAAATACATAGTTGAAAAGATACAGATAATTAGGTTGATCCATTTGAGACTGATTTTTTTCCTATGCAGAAATAGTCAAATATTGGCAATTTCATTTGGTTCAACCTAATCTAAAATGGAGGTTCAAACTACGTCAGGCCAATCTTGTCTTTTTTCCATCTCCTGGCTCTGAGATGACTCCATTCTTAAACATGTTCCCCTTTGATGTAAAGCGGCTGTCGGTGGCTCTGGAGCCACCTCCTATCAGATCACGTCCACTGGGAAAGAAAAAGAGTTTTTATCTTAACTATTCCCAGCAAAAGTTTCAGTTGCATCTCAGGGGCTCTGCTTAGGTCATAAACTCATTGGAGAACCAACCACTGAATCCCGGGTCATGATGTGTTCCCATGGCTTAGGCTTGGGCTGTATACTCAGTCTTTGAGATCATGTATGAAGGGGTGGAGTCCAGAGAGAAACGGGGGTAATTATTGGGAGAATGGTGAACGAGGCTGGGATGCAAAAATAACAGGTGTTCAGTATACCTTATCAGATAAAATTGACTGACGATGTTACTTTCATTTTATATGTGAAGACACACTTGAAAAAGCTACAGAAGTTTCTCAAGAGCTGGCAGCCCTGGGGTAACTTACAGAATTGAAAGGGAAAAAGTATTGGAAACATTAAGAAAAAAGATACGGTGATCTGTGCCCATGTGACCATGTTGCAACTTTAAGTTTAGAAGGAGAACAGGAGAAAGAAGGACTTTTAGAAGGTTTATTTGGATCCTAAAGTTTTCTTATTTGGAGCAGAGCTTTGTGATAGACAGGAAAGTTCTGGAAAATGAGCTGAGCAATCAGACTACAGGATCCCTTGAGTCCAGTGCAGTATTTCATTTTTCTGTGAATCTTAGGCTCCTACTCCTTTTCCAATTTACTTCACTCCAATGTTTATGTTCCTAAGAGTTTGTCTGTTTTCCAAGCACTAGTCCTTTGCTATAAGGATGGGGTAGAGAGAAAGAAGCTTAAAGAGTTTGCAGACAGGTTAAGATGCTTCTGTGGAGACAGAACACATCTTGGTGCACATCTGAGTGTCCTTAGCACTTCATCTATGGACTTCTTTCATAAATGGTAGAACATGTATCCATCACACCTTATTGGATTAATTCAGAAATGCCAAATATATGTACTCTTTGCTGATGGTTACTTTGTTGGTCTCTAATTTAAGTCTTATCTCTAATCACATTAGCTGAGAAAATGGAGACATTATCATTCTAAAAGTAAGATGGTTAACTTTTATATTAGGGCACTTCTGATTTAGGATAGCACTGAAATTCAGTGCAAAGAAATGTAAGTCTTTCCTAGATAATGACAGATTAGACAATTTGAAGTTTCACTTTTGGTCATTAGCCCTCAGGTCATGCCTGACCTCAAGGTTACTGGAAACAGTGAGAAATGAATGAAAGGAGGAAATGTAATTACCATTCTGTGCATTGAATAGTTGAGCCACTGTTACCATGGATACAACAGCGCATTTATTGTCCAGATCTTGAGATCCAAGTTTGTAAGCAATATCCAAGGTCTCCTTTAAATTTATGTACTATCAGCCAATAACACATGAAGATTCCTAGTAACTTTGAAAATAAGTCTTTCCTCACTGATCTACTGATTCACATTAAGTAAGAGCATATGTACTTTTGAAGGTGTTGAGGAAACCTGAAAAAGACGAAAAGGAAAGTAGCTACACTTCTGTTATGCTGGACATTCTTGGATTCCTCTATAAAAATATTCTGTCTTATACTGTCAGTGATTTGCTTGTCACTTTGGGCCCAGTTCTTTGGTTTTTATGTCATTAACAAGGAGAAAATTTCCTGAGTAAAGGTTGAAAAAATCAAAATCGCTTATTTTTATTTTTTGAGACAAGGTCTTACTTTATCACCCAGGCCAGAGAGGGTCTCACTTTATCACTCAGGCTGGAGTGCATGGCTCCCTGCAGCCTCAACTTCCCAGGCTGAAGAGATCCTCTCCGCTTAACCCCCCAAGAAGCTGGGACTACAGACACATACCACCACTCACAGTTAATTTTTATATTTTTTGTAGAGATGAGGTTTCTCCATGTTGTTCAGGCTGGCCTCAAACCCCTGAGCTCAAGTGATCCTCCCGCCTCAGCTTCCCAAAGTGCTGGGATTATAGGCGCTAGCCACCATGCCTGGCTGAAATCATTTATTTTGTCAGGAAATTCTTAAAGTTGAATTTAAGAATGAAAGTATTTTATCAGAAATATGGCAATCCTACCCACATTTTAATCTCACTAGAAGGGGGGTGATACATGCTAGCATGTACTTCCACACTGGTTTAATTTTGATGTGGGGAAGGGCGTGGAGGATACTTTTTGTTGCAAGAAACAGAAAACCCAACTCAAAATGGCCTACACAATAAAGGGTATTTCTTGGCTTATGTGAGTAAAAAATACTGAGGCAGAGAGGGGTTCAGGCGAGGTGCAGTCAGGGCTCCAGTTCTCTTTCTTTGTGTTTTCCTTGACCCTACTCCCCTCTAAGTTTCACCTTTGTGTGCGGTCTGGCTTCCCATATGATTCTGATATGGCTGCCAGGGCAAATGGGGCTACGTGTTTCCTTGATCCTATCTAGGGGGAATCCAACTTTGAGAAGGTTTTAGTTATGTTCTCAAAAGTATTATTTCATCACAATAACTTACAGATTGTTAGAATTTCTAAGGACCCCAGATAAAGTCAGCTAGCTCCCCAAACTTGGCATATCATCAAAATCACCTGAGGAACTTAAAAAAGTATAGAGATTCTTAAATCAAAACTCACCCTTACTAAAGCAGGGGTATGAAAATCTGTGTTTTTAAAAAATTTTATTTTATTTTACTTTCAGTTCTGGGATACATATGCAGAATGTGCAGGTTTGTTACATAGGTATACATGTGCCATGGTGGTTTGCTGTACCTATCAACCTTTCATCTAGGTTTTAAGGCTCACATGCATTAGGTATTTGTCCTAATGCTCTGCCTTCCCTTGGCCCCCACCCCTTGACAGGCCCTGGTGTGTGATGTTCCCCTCTCTGTGTGTGATGTTCCCCTCCCTGTGACCATGTGTTCTCATTGTTCATCTTCCACTTATGAGTGAGAACATGCAGTGTTTGGTTTTCTGTTTGTATGTTAGTTTGCTGAGAATGATGGCTTCCAGCGTCATTCATGTCCCTGCAAACGACATGAACTCATTCCTTTTTATGGCTGCATATTATTCCATGGTGTATATGTGCCACAACCAACCCAAATGCCCATTAATGATAGACTAGATAAAGAAAATGTGGAAAATCTGTATTTTTAAAAGTTTCAAGGTGATTCTGAGGGCTGGACCAATTTTGGGAACGTCTGATCTAGGTACCCTCTCATTTTTCAGTTTTGTAAACAGACTTAGAGATGAACTGACTTGCCACTGCAAATTTCTTCAGTGGCATTTAAATATACTGTTAAATCTCTTTCTTTTGGATGGGAATGTTACAAGCTAGCTACAACAAGAAGGACAGGACTCTTTTAAGTCTGAGGGTGACATGAAGTACTACCCTCATTCCTGGCCACCTCCTTTTTTGGCCAGCGTGGCAGGTCCTGAACCTCTCCCTAAATATGCCACTGTATGTGTCTTAATTGTATGTTTTGCTCTTACCTTGGTCACCTTTGAAGTTCCCCCCAGACCCTCCTAAGAACGTTGGATTCATTGAGGTAAATAACTGTTGCAGGTCTTCTAATCTTTTCTCACCTATGTCAGGAATTCATCTCAGAACACCCCTGACACAACCCACTGGCTTCTAGAGAAGCTGTCTGTTCCATGCTTGGAATGGGAGTATTGAAAAACTTCATAGCTCATTTCCTTTGTATCCCAGCCTCAACTCTTTGTTGACCTCATTGGGACTTACAGTTTGTTGATCCTATCGCCTCTTCACCGTCTCTCAAATCCCTCACCTATTTACTGCCTCAGCTTATATTTTATGGCCATAATTAATTTCACTTCCCTGCATACATATGCCCTCAGCAGCTTGGCCCCTTTATCTGGCTCTGTTGTGCTTGGCAAGGCCCTGATCCTGGTTAAATCCAGTTCTCCACATCTGCAACTCTGTAGCTAAACATGGCAGGAGAAAAACACAACTATACTGACTAGCCTCGCTTGAGGTTTCTACATTCATGAAGCCAATCTCAAGCTTAGGATTTGCTTCCTAGCCTGTCTATTGCCTCTCTTGCTTCCTTATATCTTCTCCTCTTTCCTCAAACCTCTGACATCACCTTCTCACATGTAGAGTGAGCTTTTTAAAACTGTGAAAATGGAAGCAACCAGAAGAGAATTCCATAAACTTCTATAACTCAACCATCATCATTTGAACTTCTGCTTATATCTTCTGTCTTTCCTCCTATTACTCTGGAAGAATTTTCCAAGCTCTTAAGTCCAACCATTTCATTCATGTTCTAGATCTCATTCCCTCTCACCTCTCTGCAATTGTCCCCTCTTTCTTTTATGAAATCCTCTGTTCCACATTACCTTCTAACTATCACTCTATTTTTTCGGTTCCACTTTACAGTAAAATTCTTGTACAGATGTGCCTATATCCACTGTAATTACCTTTCAATTTTTCCTCAAATCCATGCCATTTTGCTTTAGCCCTCATCCTTGATAGATTTTTTTTGGTCAAAGTCACTCATGACTTCCATGTTGTTAAATCCAATGATCTATTTTCAGCTCTGGTCCTTATTTAACTGGTTAGCAGCATCACACACAGTGTATCCTGACTTCCTCCTTGAAACACTTAGTTAGATTTTCAAGAAACTGCATTCTCCTGGTTTCTTTTCTTCCTTGCTGGCCTTCCCTTGGTATCTCATGCTTGTTCCTGTCTATATCCCTGACCTGTTTTCATCTCTAGCTACACTGCCTCCTTGGTGGCCTCATCCTGTCTCATGGCCCTCTTTGAAGCAGGGAGTGGTTTCCCAATTCAGGGAGGCGGCATGGACTGTGGTGGAAAGAACATCACATGTCAAGTCAGGACATTCATGGATCTTGTTCCTGAAGAAAGAAGGAAAAATAGGTACAACCATAGAGGGCCCCAGGCTGCTGAAAAGGACCCAGGGCCACTTGTCCTCTGGGGATAGTCTCTGTCATCTCAGTCCCCTTTTTTTTTTTTTGCGATGGAGTCTCGCTCTGTCACCCATGCTGGAGTGCAGAGGCGTGATCTTGGCTCACTGCAACCTCTGCCTCCCAGGTTCAAGCGATTCTCCTGCCTCAGCCTCCCAAGTAAGCTGGGATTACAGGCGCACACCACCATGCCTGGCTAATTTTTGTATTTTTGTAGAGATGGGGTTTTGCCATGCTGGTCAGGCTGGTCTCAAACTCCTGACCTCAAGTCATCCTCGTCCCTCGGCCTCTCAAATTACAGGCATGAACCACTGTGCCTGGCCTCAGTCCCCATACTTTTGAGGACTCCATATTTACTTCTTTACCATGTACATGCTGACAACTTTCAAATTTATGAATCTAATCCAGACCACTACCCTATAGTCTAGACCCACATATCCAACTGCTCATTTGACATGTCCACCTGGCTGGCCAATAGTCATCTCAGACTTCACATGTCTAAAATTGAACTCCTGATCTCCACTAATGTCCAAACTTGCTTTCCGTGTGGAATTTCTCATCTCAGCAAATGGCTTCCTCATCCTTGCTCAGGCCTCAAACTGTATCCTACTTTGACTTTTCTTTTGCTTCTCTACCCCATATAGAATTCCTTAGAAAATCCCATTGTTTTGATCTTCAAAATACATCTAGAATCCAACTACTTTTCACCATCTTCACTTCTGCCACCCTGATTCAACCAACTGCCCTCTCTTGCCTCAACGATTGCAATGGCTTCCATAGTGATTTCCTTGCTGTAGCAACTTTTTTAGAACATCAGTCAGATCACAGCACCCCTCTGCTCAGAAGCTCCCATGGTTTCTGTCATACTGAAGTTGGGTTGCCCAAAAACAGACACTGAGATGGAGCTTGGAGTATATAATATTTATTAAGATCAATACCTGTGAAGGGAAAGGGAGGAAGCAGGATGGGCAGAAGAAGAAGTTGAACTCTGGCAGCCGTTGGTCAACCCAGAGGAAGCTCTGGAGCACGAGTTGCCTGTTAGAGTGTCCTATGTCAGGCTGAAATGGCCTTGCTTAATCACTGGATGTGGCCTGTCCTGGAAGGACACGACCTTGGGCAGGTGGCTTTCTATAGCTGAGGCAGACCCCAAAGGAGCTGATTGCAGGAAGAAAGTCCTTCCTCGTAGCTGGTCCTTCCTATAAGGGGAAGCTGCATGGCACATCTCTGGGTGCTTCCCATCTCATGAAGAGTCAAAGTCCAAGTCCTTACTATGATCTACAAGACCCTAACCATTTGGCCTTCACGTCACCTCCCTGACCTCATTTCCTTCTCCTCTCCCCATGCACAGTGCACCAGGCGCAGTGATATCCTTGTTTTCCCTGACATGGTGAGCACTTTTGGGCCTTTGCACTTGCTCCCCTTTTTCCTGAATGCTCTTGCCTCAGATGGTGCATGACTTACTTCCTTTCCTCCTACAGGTCTTTGCTCATAGGTCACCCTCTCAGTTTGGCCTTCTCTGATTCTTTCCCGATCTCTTCTTTCCTGATTTACTGTCTCCATTGCACTTACCACCATCTGACATAAGGTATGTAACTTAGTTGTTTGTTTATTTCCTTACTTATTATCTTCCCTTCCCTAAGATGTAAATGGCACAAGGGCAGGGATTTTCATCTCTTTTATCCATTGCTTTCCCTAGTGTCCAGAAAAGGGCTAAATAAATGAATATACATTGAATAAATGAATGGACAGATGCCACCATGGGTGCTAAGAAGGGGCATCCTCAGCTCATCACCATTCCCTGGTACTACCAGGCCTTAATTCCTCGAGGCCCCTGGAGGCCCAGTCAGGGTCCTGATGGAGAAAAAGGAAAATTGCTGTCTCTATCAAAGCAAGTGGCTTAGCAACGCTGTTTCTCTCGATCTGACTCCCCCCTTTTCTCCACCCCAGTGCCTCCCACTCCCGCCCTGCTGGTGATTCCCAATGCATTTGAGTAGTTGAATCTGCATCCTTCTTTTTAACTTCCATCCCAGATACTTGGTTACCCTGTGAGAATTCCCCTGTACATACAGAATGGGTCATTCTGCTATTTTTAGGACAGATTTGATACAGTAGCTTTTACAAAAAGATAAGCCAAAGTTTTTAGACTTCATGTTAGTGGACTGTCATTCTGTATTTAAACAGAACACAAAAGAAAGCTGTCTGAGACCATGACACAGTGAAAACAGCCTTGATCAAACAAAAGGCCCTCTTTGAAGAGGGGAGTGGTTTCTCCACTCAGGGAGGCAGCATGGATTGTGGTGGAAAGAACATCACATGTCAAGTCAGGACATTCATGGGTCTTGTTCCTGAGGAATGAAGGAAAAATGGGCACAGACGAAGAGGGCCCCCGACTGCTGAAAAGGACCCATGGCCACTTGTCTCCTGGGCATAGTCTCCCCCATCTCAGTCCCCATTCTTTTGAGGACTCCATACGTAACAAATAGGTTGGAGGCAGGAGAATGATGGAGTTCCACACAAAGATGAGTAGAGAAGTTGGGAAATAAGCCACAATAAAAGTGAATAAATTATTTGAGTGCTTTCTATACCAGGCATTGGCCTAAGTGTTTTGTAGGTATTAGTTTACCTACTTATGTAGTAACAGCAAAAATTTTATGGATAAAGGACCAAGACAATGACAGGTGAGGTAATTTGCCCAAAGCAATTCAGTTACTAAGTGGCAGAACCAACATTTGAACCCAGAACCCTTATTTGTATATGTTATCACCATGGATAATTTGGAGCAAGTGGAAGATAGTCCTCTGTACGTAACCAAATGAAGCCTCATTTAATTTCTCATATTATGATCAGATAACCTCATTTCAGAGGCTGGTACCATTGCGACCCAACTTTTGGACATTTTTTTGCTACTCTTGGCAGTTCATTCATTCATTCATTCAATATATGTTGCAGCCTTATCATGCTCTAGGCATGATGTAACTAGGTACTGCAGAGTATATAGACAGAGACCCTCAACATAGGCCACATCCAAAACAACTTACTGTCGAACAGAGTATATTTCCACTTCCTTCTAGAAGACTAGAAGACTGTACTTTTTAGGTACGGATTGATTTCTCTCTGCTGGGTTTCTCCTATATTACTATTTCATTATCTAGGAACACCTTTTTTTTTTTTTCCTCTATAATTATGTGTCTTTTAATTCAAAGGACCCTTACCTAATCAGAGAGTTCAATTTTAACCTTCCGTTAGGGACAGCAGTCATCTATAAATTTTCAGAGGTTGTTGTTGTTTACTATTAATGAAAAAATTATTAAGTTCTCTTATTTAAAGTCACTGAAGAAAAAAATGAACAACCAAGTGAGAGCTGAGTTTCTTTACTTCCCGGAGAACACTGCTGTTGTAGAGATGGAGAAGACATTTCCTATGTGCTGGATGTGCTTAAAAGTCTCTTGGTCCCAAAATATCTCTCACTACGGCCAAAGATCTCTGCTCTGTCATTGCTAAAGTCAGTTCTTCAGAGTAAGACATTCTTTCCTCCTGAAACTCCTATTACAATGTGGAAATGTTCACTCCTGTAGGGTAAAGTAGTTAGTTGAGATAGTAATGCACAGTAAATGTTTGTCAGAGCAAGGTTCAGAGAGAAGGAGACACAAATCTGCTATGTTTTAATGGGGATGAAAGAGGGAAAGAAGGTACTAGAGGTGTGATATAGTCTTGAAAATAAGCCAACTTCCTTTTCTGGGGAATAAAGGGTTATTATGCTTGTGCTTTTTCTTAGAATGGCTTTATGGGGAATTTCAGCTGTGATCTATTAGGAAGGCCTCAAAGATAGAACTTAAAAGCTTCTAGTATGGCTGTCCTTCCTCTAGTTAGCAATTGAAACTGAGTTGTTACAACAAAAGGAAAAGTTGTCCTTAAAAGCAACACATTTGCAAGACTCCATCAACTATTCCTTGGGGATTCATCAGTGCCTGGTAAGTTTGAGAAGAGACTCTTGGATTTTAATTTACATGGCAGTTATAATTTGTCTAGACCATAATGATTACTATTAATAGGGAATCCTGTTTTTCTATTTTAAAAAAAATTTAGAGATGGGGGTCTCACTATGTTGCCCAGGCTGGATTCAAACTCCTGGGCTCAAGTAACCCTCCTGCCTCAGCCTCCTGAGTAGCTGGGACTAAGGTGTGTGCCACTGTGCCTAGCTCTGTTTTTCTTTAAAGTTACTGTATAATAAAAAAAGAATTTGCAAATGCATAAAATTGAATATACACATGTCCCAAGTCAATTGTCAAATGATTGGTTTTTATGTACCAAAATTCTGCATTTTTTTTTCAAGGTCACTTCTGATATAAGAATTTACTTCTTCCCTAATATTTGGTTCAGTGAAGTGTTGAAAGAATTTGCTAAGTAATCATTGAAAGCTAAGATTCTAGTGAAAAACAAAATGCATGGTTTAAAAATTGAACGTACTAACTGAAAGACAGTGGAAGTTAGATGCTTCTTGCTGTAAATAATTAAACCCAACAGTGCAGACGAGAGAACATGGCACCAAGAGGGACTTGGGCTAAGAAGGATCATATTGTATTGAACACTTTCGTTTCCCTGTAAGGGAAATCAAAAGGGTCTTTAATAGTTGTTGCTGATTGTGAATATGTGCAACAAAATCCCACTGTAATCCAGATTTATTTTTCAAGCATTTTGCTGTGATTGAAGGAAGGAGAAAGGGATAGGAAGAGGATGGAGTTTTATTAAAGCTGTAGTTACTTCTTCCCTTTAGGAGGTCTAAGTGTGACTTGTCACAGTGACCTGGGACTTTGATTCCCTCCAGGGCCTTCCTGTTCTATGGGCACATTGGTGGATCAAAGACAATTGACTTTTGTTTTGTTTTGTTTTGTTTTTGGAGAGAAGCAGTGGTTCTGCTAACTCAGAACAAGAACGACAAGAGTCATGTAGGATGTTTTTCTGAGTTTCTCTAACAGTGCTCGTTTTTTTTTTTTTTTGACCGCCCCCTCTTTTCCTTTTGAGGTGGGGCCAAGTGGTCAAACCTCCATTTTTCTATCTGTAAAAAAGAGAATCAGCCTTTATGAAGTGCTTTAATTTTAAAAATTAACATAGGCTAAAATTGCTGTGTGTGTGTACAGTTCTGTAAATTTTAGTGCATGTATATATTTGTGTAGCCACAACCTCATTCAGGATTAGAACAGTTCAATCACCCCCACTAATTCCCTTGTGCTACTGCTTTGTAGTCACACCCTCCCAATAAAGTGTGTTTTAAGTTCCTTTTTTGGAAACTGACTTTCCCAGATGAATGTCTCTGTTGCCTTTTATTTGTTCATTTTTATTTACGCAGTGTTCCTTGCTCATTTTTGAAGTAATTCAAAATGACACACATGGTAAGGTTGCAAGACTGCCTTTCCTTTATTATAACGGAGAAAAAACTCTGGAAAGATGGCAGCTCTTTCAGTATAGTCATATAAGAACAAAATTTCCCCAAACTTGGCTTGTGGCTAGATTGGAATCCGTAAAGAAAACACACTCAAGAAATCTCTCTTGAAGAGGAGGACAGAGGTTTATTTTTTATTTAACGATTTACCCCTTGACACCTGGGAAATGATTAGTTGATGTTTTCAAAGAAGATTAAGTCAGTGTGGTTAATTAACTGTGGTAATCAGGTGACTTAAATCAATTAACTCCTTGTTAACAATTTCCATCAATTTTGTAAATAAATGACTAAATCAGTAAATTGTACTCTTAAGATTAAAGGCTATTTTCTGATTTATTTTTTTGATGACAAATTAGAGTGTTTCCTTCTCATCTCATTCACTCCCTGCCACTCTTGCTCTTAATCATAAGCCAGTTTTAGTTTGAGAGGAGCACACCAGGGAAACTTTTAATATATGGTTTTAAGGAAAAGTCAGGCTTAAGGACACCTTTGCTCCTTCATCTCAGCACATTTGGAAAGAATGATTTAGTGAGAGCAGTGGTTGGGGGTGGGTGTAGAAAGTAATCCTGAAACACACTCTAGGATAAGCTTTTATTATTAAGTCACTTAATGTCTTGTTTTATTTATTTTTTCTAAGTTAAAACTCGATGAGGGATATAATAAAATGAAACAGGGTTTGGCTCTTAGCTAAAAATAAACTTTAATGGATATCTTACATGCTCTATTTAGAGGGAATTTCACAAAATATTGGGATATATTGATTGCATTCATTTGTAAAGCTTGATTGCATTAAAAATACCATACAAATATACAACTAAAATGCTGTTACTTTTTAGAATCTTTGTAATAGAAAATTCTCTTCCCTGCTTACATAACTTTATTATGTCTTTGTCTCCAATGAAATATGAGCTGGACAAACTAACACAAGAACAGAAAACCAAACATCACAGGTTCTCACTCATAAGTGGGAGTTGAACAATGAGAACACATGGACACAGGGAGGGGAACATCACACACTGGGGCCTGTTGGGGGTTGGGGGGCTAGGGGAGGGATAGCATTAGGAGAAATACCTAGTGTAGATGACGGGTTGATGGGTGCAGCAAACCACCATGGCCTGTGCATGCTTATGTAACAAACCTGCACGTTCTGCACATGTACCCCAGAACTTAAAGTATAATAATAATAAAAAAAGAAAGAAATATGAGCTGGAAAATTGTAAAACCGTATCCTATGCCCCTGAATATGCCATTGCATTCTCTGAGGATTTTCATTGTAGGACAGATGATATAGGTTTATTTATGGTTTCTTCAAGAAGGGATATTTGGCATCTTGAATAACTTTTGAGGAGTTAGTAAATATTTATGTATTTGAAAAAATTCTATGCTATGCTCACATTTTATAAAGAGAAAATTTCTATGGCTTCCTTTAAGGTATTAAGGATAGATTAAATTGTGAAACTGAGCTGAAGCCACTGTTGTAAATTTAAATCACTGGCTGCCAAGCAAAATTCTGGGCTCTTCCTATTATTATAGAAGCTTTCTGGCCATACCCCAACTACCCCTTCCCAATTTCCCTGGACATAGTTAACCTGTGGCCAAACCCTTTCTGGTACTGGGACATGGTCTGGAATCACAGCTCAGAGATTTAGCTCGACTGCTTTCCAGATGTGCACCTCTGAAGCTCTCTGAGCTTCAGTTTCCTGGACTACACAATGGGTGTTAGTAATTTCTACCTTACAGGTACCTGGGAATATTTAAAGGATATTGTGAACATGCAAGGTCCTGGCACTTGGTGAGCATTCAGTAAACATTTGGCCCCACAGGGAACCTGATATTAAATCATTCATGGTTGACCAGCTCTTGGTTAGGTCATGCAGCAAAGCAGCCACCATGCTGTGGTTTTTTGAAATAAAGAAACCACTTGTCAAATTCTCTATCCATAGAAATTGCTGGGGAAAAATACAGCTTTTTAAAGCAGATGAAACTACTAGACAAAAAAATGTTAGAAGACAGGCCTTGTCACCTGCCTTTCTTCCCCCAAGAATGTTTGGTTCTTCACCTCCCAGGTCTTGAAGGCACAGATCCAAATGTAAAGTTGCCAAGAAGTTCAAACGTTGGTGGACCTGGTGTTTCCATTTTAGGTGTCCTGTGCATGCTTTCTGTAACTTGGTTTTATGCAGAACTTGCTGATGATGTCTCTGTAACTCTGAGAACAGGAATGATGGAAGCATGGGTCTGAGTCGAGGTCAGATGTGTCCTCTGGGCAAGGAGAAGGATTTGCCCAGGGAAGACTACACTTGAAGAGGAGCACTTGATTTTGTGAGAGGTTTTAGGCAGAGCATGTAAGAATCACAGTCAATGAAGAGTTTTCTCTCTTGCAAAAGTTCCTTATTATTTCATGAAACCACAGAAAGGTCAGTGAGATGTTCAATAGGTGAGAAAGCTGTCAAGCTAGACTTGGTTAATAATTACAGTTAAAATAATCACTGATGTATTTCTTTCACACACGTTTATTGCAAGCATATTTTATCAGGAACTGACATGCATAGATGAATAAGACATGCAAATAAACAATTGTGCTACAGGGTGAGAGGTCTATAATAGAAGTTTGGGAGCACAGAAAAGGCAGTGATGTAGTCAACTAGACCTGAGAGGACCAAGGGCCAAGGAAGACCGCACAGATTGCCATTTGAACTGAATCTTGAAGGAGTTGGGAGAGTGGACTGTGGAGGATTTTGTATGTCAAGCTAAGAAGTTTGGTGCCTTTGAAGAAATGTAAGCTGGGAAGTACAATGCTCACATTTTCATTTTGTAAAAAGAATACTTGCTGCAATGAGAGAAAGCAGATGAACTAGTTAAGTTAGAGGATTACTGGGATTATCTGGGTGACAGATGATGAGGGCAGAACTAGACTTGTGCACTTGGAAGTGATGAGAAAAGGAGAGAGTCACCATGGAACAAAGAGAAAGCTTTTATTTGTTGCCGTTTTTGATAATTCTTGTTATTTGTTTTATAAGTTGGTATGTTTTATTTATGGGAATATTAGACATGTCTTTTCAATGTATGTGTATGTTAATTACATTCATAAATATTCAACGGTTTTTTTTTTTAATTTTCCTGCCTGAAAAATTTCCAGCTTGCTGTCTGTCTGGGCATAGCGTGTGACATTTTCTTTGTTTTAGTTCATTGATTCCTAGTTGGTTCATCTCCCTCAGGGAACCTTTGGAAACATATAGTAGCATTTTTTGATTGTCACAATGCCTGAGTATCCCTGCCAGCATTTAGAGGGCAGAGGACAGGAGTGCTAAACCGTTGCAATACACAGGATAGTTCCATACTACAAAGAATTGTCTGGGCTTAAATGCCAATAGTGCCTCTGTTGAGGGCCCATCTTGGTTGATAGGAAGTGAATAGAGAGGCAGGAAGGGATGCTATTGGTAATAAGAGCAGTCATACACTGAAACTTATTATATGCCTGATATATAGTCACCATAGCTATAGCATTTGTTCTTGTGACACTCCAGGGAGGTAGATACCATTACTATTCCCTTTTTACTAATGAGTGAACTGAGGCAGAGTAGGATATTTGGCCCTGGGCCTCACATACTTAACTCTAATACTCTGTTTTTCACATGCTTTACTTTCTTGTAACTTTAAATTAATAATAAGAGGAAAAGGAGAACCACACTTGCTTTGTGCTTTACTGTTTGTTAAATATCAGAATATACCTCCTGGAAACATTTCTGCCAGTTTAGTAGAATATTGACAAGTTATCACCTCCAAGCATTTTTTAAAATACGGAAAATATTTGAAGAAATTTTTTAAAAATTAGGATGCCTTTGTAGATTGGAAGAAACTCTTATTTGATGGAAAAACAGTTGGTGCTCCATAAATGCCTGGGGAATTGAATTGACTCTGGAGGCACTTAGTGTCTTTAGAGGGTGTCAAAGATCTTGCAAATTTATTTTAATTTTAATTTTAATTTTTTTACTTCACATAAAAGAGAATCTGCCTCACGTATGATCTTTGTAATTTGAAGACGTGCCAGGGACATTGATGAAGAATGTGACTTTTTCTTGGACATGCCTTGCACTTCCCTGTTTCTGTGCCAGTTCTAGTTTGTTTCCTCTGTGAGGCGTCTCCTCCCCTCAGATCCATCTATCTGTAGCTTAAATGCACCTTTCTCTACAGGACCTTTCTTGATATCCACTGAATGTTATCTGAACCTCTCTTACAGCATGTCTCCTCATGCCATGAGATACAGTTATTTGTGTGTGTATTTTATCTCTTCCTCTAGAAGAGTACCACATTTTGGGAGAGGCATAGAACAGGACCACTGATGCTAAGAGTATGCCTAGCTCCTCTGGTCTCTTGTGTCTGGCACAGTGTCAGGCATAAGCATGCACTCAAGAAATTTTTGTTTAATAGAAAGTCAAAAGAACAGCATGTGTTATAGTAAAGCAACTCCATCATGTTGCGGAGGTAATAGGCATGCTCTACTCTGGGCTCCTGTCGCAGAGAGGATTTTGTTTGGCTTGAACAAGACAAACATTTAATTCTCTCTTACATAACCAGCAGTGGAAGGCTGGTCTGGTGGTTCCATGATACCATTAGAGACACAGGCTCCACAGTCCTCTGCTGGTGACTCCCATTCCTGAAGTCACCTCATTGTCCAAAATGGCTGCTGTAGCCATAGCCATCCTTTCTCTATGCCAGGTAGTGGGATTGCAGAAGGAGAAAGAAGGACATGCCTTCTCTGTTTAAAGGAGACTTTCCAGAAGTCCCACACAACACTACTGCTTGCATTTGATCTCATCGATTAAGACTTAGTCCTATGATCACATTTGGCTGAAGTTTGGAAAATGTAGCTTTTTAGCTCAGCACATAGTTCACCTGAGTAACACTGGGTTCTATTACTGAGGAGAAAGAGGCAAATGAATGTTAAAGTATGCCATGACTGCTTCTGGCCAAAGCTGGTCGGGTGACACTGCACATCTTCTTTTCAGCTTTGAATACCATATTTTGGGAGAGGCATAGAAAATTTGAACCTTATTTGAAAGAGAGAAACAAGAATGATGAGAAAACTGGAAACAATATTATGGGGGAATGATGGAAAAACTGGAGATGTTTCTTTTGGACAAGAGAATAGGGGAACAATGGTTAGCTCTCCAAATATTTGAGGAACTATTATATGAAGAAGGATAAAACTTATTCTAAATGACTCTAAGAGATGGGAAAGAAATTGTAGATATATCGTGTGCACCAAAAGAATGCTGGAATTTGACTTTAGGGTCACTTTTAACCTTTGACCTTATATAGTACAGATGCATACCATATAGATGTATCCATAAGTTTGTGCTTTTGAGGTTAAAATATTGCTTATTCTCTGGTTACTTCATATTGGAATTCTCTTTACTGAGGGTTGCTATGGTGACAACACCCTTAGCAGTCTGCATTTTGAAAAGCTTTGGACTTTTCCTTTTGTGAGATGTGGTCTCTATGTTTCCCCCATGCTTGGCGTTTTTCAAAATGTCATCAAGTCAGAAACAATCTCCAAATTTATCAGAGTGAAGTGAGGAGAATTTTAAAATTGTAGATACTAATAACAGGGGTTAGTAATTCTATATTGTACAACTCAGTGATTCAATAAATATTGTCACTATCAACTTCTTTGGATTAAGATAGCTATGTTTAGGCAACTGGTTAGTGTTATTTAGTTAAGCATGTATTTTTAAATTATTACTAAATTTCTTAAACACCCTTGAAATATAATTGTTGAAAATGTCTTAAAAACACAGCTAGTATCAACCAGAGAAATAATTTAGCAAAGAGTTAATTTATTTCACTAAGTAGTGATATATTTTTGAAAGCATGTGGAATAGATGTGTGCCTATAAACTTGACTTTGTGAATTAAGTTTTATTTTTCTAGTTCAGTTTTACTTTGAATATGGATATGTTGTTGTTTTGTGAATCTTAGACATCAGAAAGATTTAGTTGGGAAGAGAAGTAATAATGTAAAATAAAAGTAATAATAAAATACTCAAATTTCTGTATTAAATTAGCTTTTGGGGGAATTAGCTACATAATTAGGTTATTTTAATAGTTTTTCAAACTGGGTTGCAGATGATGAATATAGAAGAGCTATATATATACATAAACTCTCATATAAGCAAATATATATGAAGCAAAAAAAACCCCTGTAGAATTGAGAGGGAGACAATATTTGGAGTTGAAAGGATCAGAAAACACTGGCCTAAAAATAGTATCAGTAATCAATTTTTATTAAACACTTACTGATATGCCAGACCCATGATCCTCACTCTACCCTCATATTAATGTTATGAGTAAGAGCTCTTATTATCTCCGTTTTTAGTTGAGGAAACTGAGGCACAGAAATTAAAATGGCTGTCAGATAGTGAGAGGTGGAGCAGTGGTTTGAATCCCTAGTATATGACTAGAAGGACTTCACCCTGGACAGTTACTTGGCTTCTAAGCAGTCTTCGCGTGCTCTTCCCCTTCCTTGCCCTTCTGTAATATTATAGTAGTTTCCCAGTAGTATGCAGCATCTGGCTATTCAGACTTTGTCTCTTAACCTTGTGTGGAAAAGCTGTTGACTTTTAGACATGCTGGGCAGAATGGAAGAAGGAAAATACAGACTGTTATACTTGGAGAAATAATGATTTCATATGTAACAGTAGTTGAATCAATAGGTGGACAAATTTATTGAAACTTCTTGAGTTAATCCAGTGATGGTAAACAAACACATGGCCAAATGAGCACTCTATAAAGCATGCCTTCTGGAATGCATATTGTCTTGTCTTGTCTTTTTCCTTCCTTCCTTCCTTCCTTCCCTCCCTCTTCCTCCTTTTTTCTTTTCTTTCTTTCTCTTTCTTTCTTTCTTCCTTTCTTTTTCTTTCTCTCTTCCCTTCCCTTCCCTTCCCTCCTTCCTTCCTTCTTTCTTTTCTTTCTTTTCTTTCTCTCTTTCTTTCTTTCCTCTCCTCCCCTACTCCCTCTCTTCCTCCTTCCCTACTTCCTCCCATTTCTTTTTCTCTTTCTTTTGCTCTGGGTTCGCTCTGTCAGTCAGGCTGGAGTGCAGTGCAGTGGCATGATCATAGCTCACTGCAGCTTCAAACTCCTGGGCGCAAGCGATCCTCCCACCTCAGCCTCCTGAATAGCTAGGACTACAGGTGTGCACCATCACACCTGGTTAATTTGTTTTCTTTTTGTAGATACTGGCTCTCACTATGTTGCCCAGGGTGGTCTCAAACTCCTGGGCTCAAGCGATCCTCCTTCCTCAGCCTCCCAAAGTGTTGGGATTACAGGCGTGAGCCACCATACCTGGCCTCAAGTCTGTTTCTTGATCAGTAAGCCTGGTAATATTGGGCTGTCTTGTGTACATATATGTAGATGTACATGCATACATACACATATATTCCACTTTGGGTGGAATGGATGAATCTTTTGTTTCCAGTGGAAGGAGTTCTTTGAGTTACAAATAGTAGAATAAGGGCTTTCAGTTTAAACAGAACCCACATGAGTGTTTCATTAATCATGTTCACGTGTTAATGGATTCTCTTGAGGCCTTTGGAGTCATTGCTTTTGCAATATTTCCTTAGGGCCTTTTTCTTCAGTCCAGATTAATCTAAAATACATTGCACTGATCCAGAGATGTCACCAAATTCTCCTGAAAAGCCCTTTGACTGTATTTGGGCTGGCCTGTGCTGTTATGGAAAAATGCTATCTCACTGCTGATGAGGTTTCTGGCATTAGCAAAGATGGCCTTATACATGGTACCACAACCTATGTGGTACGATGTTAGGAGCCCTGATAAGATACTCTGTTCCCCTACAATCTGCTCCATCAAGCCGGTGAGGAAGGTATGTAGGCATTAGGAATGCCTAAAATGCCACAATTAGAAAATTCATTCCTTGGAGGGCTTCTGTTTTCTGCTGAAAGTGCAAACACCCGTAGAAGGCTTTAAGAATCTCTCAAACGTTCCCGTGAATAAGTTCACCTGGGAGCAGATTTTTGGGGTCAGGGTCGTGAGCCATGAAAACCCTGGCCATGTCATGGGGATCTGAGGGAGAGAGAAGGAAAGGATTTTTAGACAGCGGTGGGGGAAGTCAGGCGGAGGTGGGACCATTTAACTAGATAAGGCTCTAATCGTCTCATTCCTGGACTATCAGAACAGCCTTTTAAGTTTAAGTTGCTTTTCCCTCTTTGTAACCTTACCCACCAAACTTTGTGAAGTGTTGAGTGCTTATAGTAAACAGAGTGAACATAACTCTTCCCAGGGAAGAACTGGCTGACTTTAGTTTCTTGGTTTCTGGAAGGAGATGGGATAGTTGTATTGGCTTGCATGAGGATAGCCAAATGGTTGTGGACAAGAGGGCTTGTTTCCTGACAAGTGTTATTCTGCCTTAAGAATACAAAGATAAATGGTCTACCAGAGCTTCAGTACCTGTTTGTTGCGTTGCATTTAGTTTGGAGTGTTTGCTCTGTGCAGTGGAGAATACTTTGGAGGGTGGTAAGGTCTCTCTGTTTCATTACTGGAAAAGAATAGGAGTGGGGTCATGGCAATGGGGTATTTCATTCCTCTGTGCGTGTGTGTGTGTGTGTGTGTGTGTGATGGAGTCTTGCTCTGTCACCCAGGCTGGAGTGTAGTAGCCCAATCTCAGCTCACTGCAGCCTCTGCCTCCTGGTTTCAAGTGATTCTCCTGCCTCAGCCTCCTGAGTAGCTGGGATTACAGGTGCATGCCACCGCGCCTGGCTAATTTTTTTGTATTTTCAGTACAGATGGGGTTTCACCATGTTGCCCAGGCTGGTGTTGAACTCCTGACCTCCAGTGATCCAAGTGCCTCAGCCTCCCAAAGTGCTGGGATTACAGGCATGAGCCACTGCGCCTGGCCTCATTCCTTCGTTTGCAGGGGCTGGATGTCTAGGTTTATGGAAATCTATTCTCATTCAAACAGAAATAAGGTAACAACTTAAGATAATAAAGTTTTTCTTTGAATGAATTAGAAAGGCATTATTGTATGTTATTTTAGTCAAAGAATATTTTTGCATTTATTGCATTCTTCTGTTATATAAGAGAAAGTTTAGAGAATTAGGATAGTGAATATTTTTAATGCTTGTTTTTTTTTTTTTTTTTTTTTTGAGATGAAGTCTCACTTAGTCACCCAGGCTGGAGTGCGATGGCACTATCTTGGCTCACTGCAACTTCTGCCTCCTGGGTTCAGGAGATTCTCCCAGCTCAGCCTCCCAAGTAGCTGGGACTACAGGTGCATGCCACCATGCCTGGCTAATTTTTTGTATTTTTAGTAGGGATGGGGTTTTGCCATGCTGGCCAGGCTGGTCTTGAACTCCTGACCTCCAGTGATCCACCCACCTTGGCCTCCCAAAGTGCTGGGATTACAGGAGTAATCCACCACACCTGGCTTTTCATGCTTTTAGGAAAAATTTGAAATTCTTTTAAACGTGGGACCTGGAGAATCGCTGAACTTCCTTTTTTTTTCTTCTATTGAGACAGAATTTCTCTCTGCTGTCTATGCTGATTACAGACTCCTGAGCTTAAGAGATCCTCCTGCTATGGCCTCCCAAAGTGCTGGGGTTACAGGCATGAGCTACTGTGCTGGCCAAACTTTTTGAATGGAAAACTTTTTAGCTTGGTTTCAGTTGATTAACCCTCAATTTCTTTATGTCCTTAATTCTATGGCTTATGCCAAGGCATGAGTTGAGGTCAACAGAAATCCTTTTATGATGATAGAAAGATAACGATGTCCAAGTTTAATGTACAGTATAATGACTTAAGGTCAATTCTGGGAAAGCCTGTATATTTATCGTCAATTTCTTTTTGGTGATGGAATTATACACCTACAGTATTTCATGTAAAACTCCAGAGGATCCTGAAATATGAATGATTTACAATAGACAAAATAATAAAAATGCTCATCGTAGGAAAATACAAAAATATATAAACAAGAAAATAAACATAAAAATGCATAAACAAGAAAATAGCAAGTTGGGAGCAAGCTTGCTTTTGACTCTAGTTTGACCTGTGTTTCTCAGAATAAATCTTGATTTTCACTCTTGCCCTTGACTGAAGACTGGGCCAGTGGAGGCAACCACCACCATCTGTGCTTTCAGTGTTGAGCATCCTACCAAGCAAGGTGGCTTAGATTTTGAAAGTTTTCTCTCAGTCAGATAGTAGGGGAACAACTCTTAGAATGTTAGAATTAGATGAGTAGTGGGAATGCCCTGGAAGGAACCATCTGTCATGGAGGGACGGCTGTGCTTCAGGCATTGTGCCAGAGGTTTACAGGGACCTCTTTAATCCTCACCGTAACCTGATTTTGCAGGTCAAAAATTTTGTAGGTAAGAAAACTGCATACTGTATCAGTTTAAATTCAAGTTCATCAAGCTAAACCAGTTCAGTAACAAATATTTATTGAGTGAAGGTTCAGTGGTAAATGAGACACAAACAGTTCCTGCCCTCATGGAACTTAGAGTTTGGAATGACATAGGGACAGTCAGTGCTTTGCCAGAGTTGAAAGCCATGCATCTCTTGGCTTTCTGGCGATTGCTTTTTCCATTGGTATTCTTATTTTAGCCATTCTTACTGAATTTAATTTAAATTTTACTTAATTATTATAATGCCTATGGATCCATGTTCTGCATATTAGCTCACTCATACTCATCCAAGACTGTAACTATAGGTACCCAACACCCAGAATTGAGATGGCCACTGAAAACTCTATTCTTGACCAACACTCTAATATCATTTTATTTTCTTTAATTGCCTTTGTAAAAAGTATAATACAAACAAAACTCCAGTAAGCAAATGGCTTTAATTATTTGTGTGTCAGTTAGTAGAGGTTTTATTGTATATATTTTCTGGTATAGTTTATTACTGAAGCCATACTTCTTTTTAGCATTAAAATTCTAAAATTTTATATTTATAACAGTGACAAAGGTTTTTACTGTAATTACTAATGATATTTAAAACACAGATTAGGCAAAATCTTAGGAAATATACCCTCCTTTTTTTCCTTCCATTTCTGGCAATCATTGCAGATAAACTTGTAATTTTATTCATGTTGCTATTAATATGGGGACATTATAAATTCATCATGTCTGTGCAGAAACCTGAACACCACTTTATCACACGGGGGTATCAGTTGGTGACAATGTAATATTGTTGATTCTGTGTCAACAAGCTATTGAATTGTTTCAAGTCATCACAATCACATTATAACGTGAAGTGATAACATTGACAGAGCCTGAAAGTGGTTTGGAGACCTCCTCATGCTATTTGAGCCCAGGCATAACAAACCAGGGCCAAAGGACTCCTGGTGCAAAGATAACCTGCTGGTGAGGCATGTTCTGAAGTTCTTTTTGCTCAGTCTGTTAAAAGCAATGCAGTAGGGGAGACACAGGAAATTTAATGTCATTCTACCATGAGAGTATTTGCAAATATAATAGGTCCTTCTTTATAGATTTACAAGGCAATGATTTGGCATTACATTTGTTTCTGTATAGGGAAATTAAAATCATGATTATGCTATATTAGCAAATTGCTTATAAAACAAATTACAATTTTTGATTGTAGGATAAGATGTACTCTTGTAGCCCCCTCCCTCCCTCCCTCCCTCCCTCCCTCCCTCCCTCCCTCCCTCCCTCCCTCCCTCCCTCCCTTCCTTCCTTCGTTCCTTCCTTCCTTCCTTTTCTTCCTTCCCTCCTTCCTTCCTTGTAGATCTCTTTGTCATCTTTTGGACATCATCTTAGTTTCACACATATATTCTAACACATCATATATAGTTCATTTATTGAGGGTAGGCTGGGTACTAGGAGGTCCTGTAACAGGCCCTGGGAATACAGAGGTCGCTTAGTCTCATCTGTTCTGTTCCTTATATTTCATATATCCAGGTCGTGGCAGGAGATTTTTGAACTTTCTGCTTATAAAATCATTTCCAAGGCATAACTTGTCACTAAAGGGGAAAAATACAAAAATATTGTGTAAAACATCAGCAAAACCAGTTTTTAAAAAAGAGAATGACATATTACATTTTTATTAAAAATGTTGACTTCAGTTTACTAGATGATTAATTATCAGTACTTACTGCCCAAGAAAAGGCTTTTAAACTTATTGTTGGAAATCTTTTGGCACTCTTGCTGCACAATATTTCTTAATAGTTTAAGAAAATTCTTACTCTGTTGGCAGAAGCCATACATGCCCATCACTAAATGGTCAAGGTTGAGGCATGCCTGTGTGTGCAACTCAGTTATTCATCTAATGAATGAACTGTGGATAAAGTTTAGTGTTTGTGTGAATAACAATGCAATGAGCCTCACCATCACCAAGCATAAACATTTCTGATAAGAGTTGTCATCAGAGTTGCTTATTGATGTTGAAGCATTGGTTTCGTTAGAGTAAACTATGTATATATATGTGTATGTGCATGTACGTATGTGTGTGTATATATATATGTATATACCTGATCTCTACTTTCTGAAAATTTACACATTTAGAATGGGAGGTTATTTAGTTCCTAGCATGTAACGTGTGACTTATAAACCCACTTAGCAATTACATACTGCTTCAATCTGAATTTGGGCCATAGCTAAATAAGGGTGAGTTGCCATTTTGTACCAAATTGAGGTTAAGGTGCAAGATGCCAGGTGTCATTTAAACCAAGGTTAGGATGCAAGATGCTAGGTCTCATGAAATTTAGTGTCTGGACACTGATTGCTAACCTTGACATCTCTCCTTTCTGCCCTCTTTTTCTCTGTCTCCCTTTTTCTTTTTCTCCCTATTTTTGCCTCTTCTCTCTCTTCTCGTTTCTTTAGAGCTTGTTGTTACTATTGCAATAGTCAAGAACTAAATAACATGGAGTTAGGGAGAAGGAATACAGCAAGGTGTTTATAAGATTCAGTCAAGAAGGTCCATTTAGTAGTTATAAATAATTTAGCCTATGACTATGGGGAATTACCAAATCTACCAATTGAGAGTCAATTTCTTCTCTTCTTGTTGCTGTTGTCATAATTTGCAGTATCAAACTATTGTTCACTTGATAACCTGGTGATCTCATCTGATTATTAAGATGACCAAAATGAAAGTGATGCTTATAGCTTTAACATATGTCAGTTTGATTTATGGTTCAACACTTGGACCTAATTAATCAGGAAAACCCTAATTTGATGCTGTCTGTCAATGCTAGTCTGAAACACCATTCAAAAGCCTTAAGCAAGAAAGCTGCCTTTCTAAAGTCTCTCTTGTCATTTATTTCTCATGAATGTCCATTTTCTTTTTTAGTGTTTGATTCCACTCAACCATTTTCCAGTAATTTATATTGCTAATCAAAAAGCTGTATAGGAATTCTCTGGGTGACTAAGACTGGAAATGTGCTCTGAAATGGGAATGATTCGTAGATTTTGCACAGGGTGTGTTAAATCATGAGGTGCTGAAGGGCATGTTATTCTTGTAAGTAGTTTGATTCATTGGGTCCTTATTTACCTGGGCAGGCAGACCATCTTAAATTTTCTTCTGTTTGGATAGTGTTCTTTTCAACATCCTATAAGTGTAGCTCTTTTACCATGAAAGATGTAAATAACCAGTTAGTCTCTAGTGGGGATTGGGGGCAGAGGAGAAGAAAGTCTTGGGCTTAGTTTCCTTCCATGTGTAGGGAAGGTTCCTCTCCAGGAACCTCAGTGACTTAGCTGATAGAGGAGGCACTGCATGAGCTATTCAGGGGGAGCACAGAAAAGACTGGTACAAATACACTTTCAGTGCTTTGATGCTGGCTAACAGGAAGTTTTCATTGCTCAGCGTTCTTGGTAAAAACTTGGACATTCTTTTGAATGTTTGAGTGCTTAAGTGATTGTCAATTTATATTTTTAATTTTTTGTGAGTGTATGCAGTTGGGATGGGGAGAGGACAATTGGAGAAATTATTTTTTTGCTCTGATAATGAATACGGATGGGAAAAGTTTGCACCATAACGCAGAGGTGCTTATGACTGTTTTTCATAGCCACAATCCTTTACATTAATGATGAACTACTTGAGGATTTCAGATGCTTGTGTTTTTCTAGTGTGGTCCCCTCCCCTTGAAGGGGTAGACCTGTGGACGTGTGATGGAATGGAGCATTCCAGGGTGAAACAGGCCTTCCTGGAAATTAGATTCTTTATCACACTCCCAGGGGAGTTCATTTCAAGTTGCTGGTACTAGCAGTGGCAGCGTGAGATTGCCCAATCCTAGGTGCTCTTATTGATGGGTGGGAAGGAGTGGGATTGCTGTTCAAGAAATTTTATTATCTTTAGAAGGGAAGAATGTATTATATTTTTTTTTAGATGATCTCTTTCATGTGGGCTAAGATAATTTTGAGCTCTGACTGTCCAAGCTGCTTAGAGGTTCTGAGTTGTTCTCCACTGGGGGTGGTACTGCCACTTTCAAGCGGCATAGATGTGCCTGGGAGTGTTTTTGTCACCATGATGTGGGGGAGCACTACTGGTGTTCCACAGGTGGGGGCCAGGGATGATGTACATACTGCTTTGACCAGGACAGTTCTGCAAGATGAGTAATTGTCCCACCCCAAATGGCGATAGCGTCCTCTGAAGAACCTCTGAGAAGTGTGGCTTTGCTTATAATGTTCTGTAGTGCTGATGGACTGCCTGATTGTAGAGGTGAGAGGTGCATAATGAAAAAACAAGTGGGATGTAAGAGCCTTGGGGGAGAAAGACAGGTGACTAGTGTTTAAATGGAAACGGAGAAGGGTAGCTCAGTTATAAATGGCTCAGTTTAAATCTCTCATTGCTCAGAATTGAGAGGCTGCTCAAGTAGTACATCTCATTCTGCTGCCATTTGGTTATTGGAAAGGCACTTTATTTTAATTACTAAGCAAATATTTAAGTAATCTTTGAGATCAACTATCTTGAGAGCTGACTGGATTCTGTGGCCTGGATACTCAGACACGTCCAGCTTGGAGAGGATGGTGGGGGCTGGTCACTAGGATGTTGTTGGCAATGCCCTAAGGCAGCAGTCCCCAAGCTTTTTGGCACCAGGGACTGGTTTTATGGAAGACAATTTTTCCATGGACAGCAGGGTGGTGGTGGGGGAGGGATGGTTTCGGGATGACACTGTTTCACCTCAGATCATCAGGCATTAGATTTTCATAAGGAATGCACAACCTAGATCCCTCTCATGTGCACTTCACAACAGGGTTTGTGCTCCTATGGGAATCTAATGCAGCCACTCATCTGACAGGAGGCGGAGTTCAGGCAATAATGCTCACTCACCCGCCTCTCACCTGCTGCTGTGTAGCCTGGTTCCTAGCAGGCCACGGACCAGTACCAGTTTGTAGCCCAGGGACTGGGGACCCCTCCCTCATGGAACCTGTTCGTAGTTTGCCATGCAAGTGGACCTGCTTTGGATGCTTCTGGGGCAGCTGGAGGGGCTGCAAGGTGAGACCCTTCTCTGCTAGCAGCCTCTTGCCTGCACCTACCAGCCTGCTTACTGGGCTCAGGGTTGGGGTGAGGTTCTGGGGATTGAAGTGGAGCTCCAAGCTCTTTTCATGGTCAAAGTCTGTATGCTAGTTCAGGCTTTACCTACTCAGAGTGATCTTCACTTTTAATGCAGTTATTGTCTGAGTAATCACCCTCATACTCATTTGATAGGCACTCTTTGGCTTGGCACTCAAAGCTCTTTTTTCTCCATCTTCTCAGCCTTGTTGCCTACCACTCTCCAAGAGGTCACCACTGCTTGGGTCATACTTATTAGACCCTCACCCATGCTAAGCTTCTGTCAAGTTTTTGTTCTTTTTTTTCTTAGAGACAGGTTTCACCATGTTGGCCAGGCTGGTCTTGAACTCCTGGCCTCAAGTGATCTGCCTGGCATGGCCTCCCAAAGTGCTGGGATTACAGGCGTGAGTGATCACGCCTGGCCTGTCAAGTTGTTTTGACCCTACACACAAAGCCTGGTCTCCCTCTTCACCTTCCCAAATCCTGCTTATTCACAAAGACCCAGTGTAGTCTTATAATTCTTTGTGAAGACTTCTCTGATGACACCGGCCTGCAGTGTTATTTTTTTCGCCAAAGCCAGTTAGTTTTTATTATCTCCATTGCTTATTTGGAACCAAATTGTCTGTTGTCAGAGGCATAGCTTTGGAATCAGACTGCCTCAGTGTAAATCTGTGCTCCACTACCTAATAGCTGTGAGATTTGTTCAAGCCTTGTTGTCCTCATCTATGAAATGGGGCCATTGATACCATCTCACAAAGCTGTTGTGAGGATAGGTAAGGTAATGCATGGGAAGCAGTTAAAATATTGCTGGCAAGTTCTGGGTGAACAAATGCTGTCGCTTTGCAGGACATGAAATGATGAAATAAGTACAGGCTCTGGAGTCACACAGGTCCTGGGGCTAAATCAGACTTCGACATTTTCTACCTTTGTGGCCCTTGGGGGAGTTGGTTAATGTCACTGAGGCTCAGGTTCCCCTTCTATTAAATAAGTATAAATCTCACATCATACAGTTCTGAGAGGATCCAGTGGATATGTATAAAGCTTTATATATTGTATAACACATAGTAGGTACTCAGTAAACAATATCAGCTGTTGTTATTGCATGGATATTTAATTTATAACATATAAATCACTTTTGCCCCCAATAAACTTATAGGCTCTGTCAAAAAAGGACCATATCTTATTTTTCTTTTTTCTTCCACTGATCCTAGGACAATTGCATATAGTAGTTATGAATTTATTTGTGGCTTTAGTGAATCTGGCATCATATTCTTTTGGTCCTTATTTATTTATTCATTTATTTTTGCACTTAAATGATGTGTCTACATGATAATGCATCAATTTGCATTGTGGGTTTTGTCCCCAAATCTTTGACTTCTTGAAATGTCCTTATAGTATTGTTTTGCTCTAAGAAAACATCAGGGCTCTGAATCAATAATTGGGACAAAGCAGTCTATTCAGTAGTTTGTAAACTGGGATTAAAAAAAAAACCAAAAGAATTCCTGCCACCTATTTGGTGATCTGTAAGGAAAACCAGACAGTTAAAATGTTGCACAGAAAGAGACTAGCAGGTTGGTTTGCTGTTCCTGTCTTGTTTCAGTTTCATTAACTGAATCCTTGACTATTCTATCAATTTGACACTAGACAGGGTAGAGTGCTCCATACAATTTGTTATCCTTGGCTATCATCACTATAGTGTAAAGTTTTGGAAATAAGCAGGTGACCCTAAATCTTCAAAAGGGGACTGGCCTTGTTTATGTGGGCAAGGTATGGGAATTGTAGTGAACTGTCAGCCAACTTATGAATATCAGAAGGATGTCTATCCATACTAAAGGAATCAAAATTAAGTATAGAAAAAGTGAAGCAAAAATTATGGATAAGTTAAGGAATTGCCTCTTAAATTTGTTTGTTTCTTTGAGTTCAGTGAAGGTGGAACTATTAAAATGTGATTTACTCATACAAATTTTTAAAAAGTGGACTGTACCTCCTCAGGTAGACCAAGTGTTTGGAAGGACCAGCATGTGTTAAGAGGATCTAGCGGGGAAATAGGATTTGCCACAGAAATTACCTTACTCTGTTAACTTTGGACAATGTTCCATTGACTACCACTTGTCTTTGTCTTATAAGAATAGAATTTACGGAAGGAGAAAGAAACTTACAAGGAACGGGTAAAAGAATGAAACTGCTATTAACATGACTCAATGTTTTTTTCTTTCTTTTTTTTTTTCAAAAAAAAACTTCTAGATATTCCCCTTTTTTCAGATTATTCCAGATTCCATTTTTCTTTCTATGGATTTAAGATGGTAAATTTCTATTTAAAGTCTGATTGTTTGCTCTGATAGCTTTCTATATCTCTGATATATAATGGTCTCAGCAGGCTGAGTTTTACAAAGAGAATTCTACACTTCCTGACGAACATGCATTAGCTATTCCATAAGCACCCGGTGCTGTGCCAGAGGCTGTAAATGACACAGAGGAATGTTCTCAATCCAGCGTTGTTCCTTGCTGTGGAAAACAAACAGGCAAATGACTTCTCTTCTCTGGGCGCTATCTGTTACTCTAATATCTTATCTTAACACATTCTTAGTCCAACACTTACCCAGGAAGCTTGGGATATGGCTACTTATGAAGAAAGGATTACTCTTTTTTTTTTTTTTTTTTTTCCCCTAGCTTTGGGCTCTTTATGAGGTTGGAAAACAAGTTTATTCCTATGTCTAATAAAATTTTACTACCGATTTCAAAACGCTTAAATTTTTTTTGCATTGCTTTCAATTGCTGCAATTTTTCCTAAGCCCAGTAATTTTTTAATGCTATGTTAGTCACCAAGTAAACTACTCTTTTTCTCCAACTGAAGTATATAAGCACTATGGATTCTATGCCAGCCCAATAATGAACTCAATTAATGTTAATTGAGAGCAGCTTTGGGGGAAAAATCAGATTTTTACATTCATTCTTGAGTTTAGTGGAATAAACTTTTTTTTTTGGTGAAAGGGAACATAGAGTAGTGGTCAAGTAGCACGAATGCTGGAATCAGAGCTGTCAGATTCAAATCCTTGCTTTGCACATATTTGCTGTTGGATCTTGGGCAAGTTACCGAATTGCTCTGTGCTTCAATTTATTTATCTGTAAAATATTCATAATAACAGCATCTATTTCATAGGGTTATTATGAGGATTAAATGAGCTAATGTTGGCAGAGCACTTAGAATGGTGTGTGCCATTTAAGTGCTATATGAGTACTTCTTTTCATCTTTGCACCATCTATTCTGATTGATGGGACAGACAGGGGCTAGTGCTGGAGAGATAGGGTGTTCATTTGGTTCTGATGGTTCCTTTGTGATGATTGCCTGGTTCTTAACAAAAGGTTTTTATTTCAATGTGGATTGTATTTTCCTCCTTTCCTCCTTGGTTTTTACTAGAGGGATTTTTTTTTTTTTTTAATCAGGCAGCCCCCAAACCAGAGAGGCTCCTGGAGAATGTTTTAAAGTTACATAAATGATTGTTTGCAAGATTACTTCTTGGCTAAAACTGGATTGGTTGAATGTGGCAGTTTTGAGACTATTTTCTGAACAAAGTTTTAAAGCTGGCTCTATGTAGATTTTTTTTTTCTCCCTATGGGTGGCTCCAATGTATGAAATCATCCCCTTAGCTTTTTATTTTTTTAAATCTTCAAATAAATAACAAAATGTAGATAATATCTAGATAAAACTTTTGGAGGGCTTGTGAGTAAAGGCTACTTATTTAAAACAAAACACTCAAAATAAATTGCATATAGACTAATTGAAGTAAGGGGCACCTGCAATTGTTATTAGACCTAATCTAGACCTTTTCACTAGTGGTTTATTTTTGGTTTATTTTTAAACAACACATATTCCCTTTATGAGAGAATGAGCTTCTGAGGCCAGTGAAGCATTTTGGCTGATGGCTGAGAGGTCACCCAGCAATGATAAAGTATCAGTTTGTTTTTTCTGGAGAGATATTTCCAAACAATAGTCGTTTGGGAGTTATAAACAGGCATCAAAGTTACTACTGAAAAGGTGAATTTGACAAATGAATTATAGATCTGTTGATAAATTGAGTAAATTGGATTTGATATATTAGATAATGGAGTGAGGAGATCAAGTGTGAAAATCACTACCTATAAAAATTACTTAATTGCAACATTTCCCCATCAGTTTCATTTTTCATATGTGTGATTTTAAATAATTGACTTTGAAGTGTTTTATAAAATGACTTTTGGGTCTCTATTTTGTGTTCTTTTCATGATGTGTTTAACTTGGTATTTTAGTTTGGCAAAAACAAACAAATCCCCCCACCCCACTCCTCAAAAATGGGACTTGTAATAAAAGTTGCTTAAGAAATAGCATTAATTATATATATTTTCAAAACAGGCAATATATATTGTTCTGATAATTTCCTCCTAAATACTCAGTCTCTAAATTTATATTTTTCTTTTCTCCATAGCAATATGAAACTGTCTGTAAGAGGACTGTTCTTTATGATTGTTATAATTTTTCAACCAGAAGATACTACCTTTACAACCTCAGATACTAAGGGAGACAAATGTACTGAAATTACAAATGTATTATGTTGGATTACTAACAATAGACCTAATTGATAAAAGTGATTTAATATATGTTGTGTTAATAGCTAAACCTCCAAAGCCCCTAATCTCCCATGGAAATATTGCTTTGTAGAACAAAATCCAATGAGAAGTTCTGGGATTCCAGAGTGAATTTGTACATTCCTTAGGGGCATTTTTGCAAGGGAGGTTGTTGTGTTTTAAAGGTAGTTGATAAGAGACCTGCACCACCAACCCCAGACCTGCACCACCAACCACCATCATGCATTAGTCTATAGAAGGTATTTGGGTGTACGTACTCCTGTACCACTCGGTACCACCATTTAGCCAAGCGAAGTTTCTGACCATTTGCAGCATACATTATAAATCAGGATGTCACTACCAGACAATCAGATTTGAACATTCCATGAACAAAGTAGCCTATATACCCTAGAAATAGATCACTTAACTATGTTTATGTCATGCTGTTGATATGCCTGCATTTACACAAATCAGGATAGCACATTGCTTATTTATTTTAGGAGTAGGTAATTGATCTGTATATTTACCTAATTTTGGGTAATTAGCCAAAAATTGAAATGGGTAATTTAGCATGATTGCTTAAATACATGGGGAAGATATAATTATTCTTCCAACTGCAAAAATTTCTCCTTTATCCCTTGGGTTTGTGAAAGAATAAAATAATTTTGAGTCTTCTCTAAGTGGGGCTGGTAGTGGCTGCTTTCTTTGAAAAATTTTTCTATGTGGCATATAATGCTTGGGAAGGTCACTGGCCAGGTATTTGGGGAACTTTGTCCCTTGGGGAGACCTAGGAAAATCACAGGATATATTAGTTCAGTGAAGTGAGCTTGTTTAAGTTATATTGTCCTTCCAGTATCACTAGGGGCTATCACTGCCACTTGGGGTGTCAACTTTTGGTGTCAAGTTTGTATACTCTTGTTGGCTGCAGAGATTTTGTTTTGTTTTGTTTTTGGCTCTTTGGTTTAAAAAAAATTGTTTGCAGAGATGAGCTTATAGATCTGGCAAGTTATAATTTAATTTTTAAAAATTAAGACAAAATATTAGTCTGAATCTAAGAATGAAAGGCCATAACTTGCTATATATGATTTAGTAATAAAAAATCACTTAAAAAATAAGGTGAGGAACTCAAAAAAGTATAGTCAAGCAAATGAAAAGTTACTCACGATGTTATCAATCAGAGATAACCACTGTTAACATTCTGGTCTTTTTTACGCTTTTTTTTTTTTTGCATATGTAACTCTGTTATCAGTAAAAATTTACGTCCTTGTTTTGGTTACATTAAATTATAAGTATTTCTCTAAGTACTTAGAATTTCTCCATAACCATTTTTTAAGTTACTAATATGTCAATATAAAGATGTAAACAAATTTAATCCTTTTATTGTTGGACATTTAGGAGGTTTGCAACTTCCTTTGCTATAAATAATGTTGCGATGAAAATCTTTATACATAAATCTTTGTCTACTTCTTTGATTAGTTCCTTAGGAAAAAATCCTTGAAGTAAAAGTACTAAATTAAAGATCAAGTATTTTTAAAAAGCAAGATACGTGTTGTCAAACTGCTTTCCCAGTGAGTTCCATCAAGGTACACACTAATCAACTGTGTATGAAAATCACTTTCTTCCCACGGATGTTCAACTAAATATTTTTATATTATCATTGGGAGAATGTTTACCTAATTTTCTAATTTGCATTTCTTTGATTATCTAATTAGTTGAATAATTTTTCATTTTATCAAAAATTTATATTTCTTCGGTTAAATATCTGCATGGCATAAGTTTTTAAAATTTCTGTCTATTATTGCAGAATGTGACAGTGCGCATTTTCGCTGTGGAAGTGGGCATTGCATCCCTGCAGACTGGAGGTGTGATGGGACCAAAGACTGTTCAGATGACGCGGATGAAATTGGCTGCGGTAAGTGAGGAGGGGCCAGGCTAAGTTCTATTTTGAGTAACTTAAGTGCTTCGTGGTGATTTCAGCTGTAACAAAGAGAAGAGCTATGCCTTTTAGTGACAGAGCCAGGGCTGGGCCCAAGTCTTTTGAGATCTGTGTGGTTGAATAGAGAACTGATGGCATTAACAATAATTTCACTCCCTTCTGAGGTAGGGGTTCAATTCACATTGATGATAGAACATCAGTTTCTATCTCACCCTTATCCCTTGACCACAACTTTGATATGGAAACATATTTGGGTGCAGTTTTCTGGAGTCTGTAAGTGATTATTTCTAATATTCACTCTGTAAATTTTGTGTACCCACAAGAACAAACAAAAAATAATGTTATCTGAACTACTGTGATTTGTAAGTCAAAGAGGAGTCCATTTTTATGTAAAGGATGTAGAATAACTTGTGTCAATTACCATAAAGAAATCACAGAATTGGTTAGTGTGATTTATGTTTTTTAAAAATTCTAGTTTTAAAAAATTTGAAAAATACGATAATGTAGTAAACTTCAAATCTAATTAATTATAAAATGACTTTCACATTCATTTTGTCATTTAGTTTTCTCACTAATCTTCTGAGGTCGGTTTCAGATTAGGAAATTGAGACTTGGAGAAGTTAAGTCATTTATTAAAGTTCTTACAGTTGGTAAGTCTATGCACAGATCCCATTGCTCTTCCCAACTTCCTATCGGTGATCAGTCATACATCTGCAATTTCCTTCATCCCAGCAGGTGAACTAATGAGGGTGATCTTTCAAAAATCAGGAAAGCAGTTGAAAAATTTTTGTTTTGAATTGTTGGCCATCTTATGGCATACCATAGCAGTCAAACTTTGGTGTGTCATTTAGATGACAACGCATTTGAAAATGGGAGGAAGGGTAAGGATGGGGTTCTGTACAGTGCTCCTCAAATGCTCATGCACAAATGGATCACCCAGGAGCTCATTAAAGTGCAAATTTAGATTCCATATTTTGAGGTGGGACCTGAGCTTCTGCGTTTCTATAAACTTCCTGATGATGTTGATGCTGCTAGTTTGTGGACTGCACTTTGAACAAGGGACTAAACTATATTTGTAGAGACACAATCATGTGCTAACTATTTGCCTCCTCTGGGCTTACTGAGTTCATTTTGATTAAACAATAAAAGCAAAAAGGCAAGGGCAATGTATCTGGGGTAAAGGAATAAGTGAACAGCTATGCCAACAACTCTTCAGAGATTGTTACCTGTATTATATTTTATTGACCTGTAAAAATAATAACAATAACAACAATATCAATGACGATAGTGATAGCAAGTAACATTACATGGCGCTTTCACATACATTATTTAACTTATTTTTCACAACAAACAGTGAGATGAGTATAGTCCCCATTTTATGATGCATACATTGAGGTTCAGAGAACCTGCCAAAGATCTTAAAGGAAGTAAATCATGGAAATAATAATTATTTGATTCTGGGTTTTCTTTCCCAAATCTCATGAATTTTCCAGTTCATCATGATACTTTACTATTAGTTATTATGAAACAAATAGTTTAACAGTAACTCACAGTTAATGTTTACTTGAATGAAGCTTTTAATCTAACACCTTTATCATAATTTTTGTGTGTGTATGTGTGCTGTTTGTTTTATTCTCTGTGTTTTTAAGTTGCTTTGGTTCATGAGTTTGTTGTGATGCTGTTGCTGAGCTTATTTGACAGTGAACTCTGACTGGCGTCCACAGACTCTGGTATAAGGGTTGTTTACTATTTGCCTTCAAATAAATTGAGCAGGAGTTGACATGATACACTCTTCTGGAACAAGCATTGCTTGCTAGTATAATGGGGAGGATGATTGCCATAATGAGTCCTCTTTTGGTTTGTTTTAGCTGTTGTGACGTGCCAGCAGGGCTATTTCAAGTGCCAGAGTGAGGGACAATGCATCCCCAACTCCTGGGTGTGTGACCAAGATCAAGACTGTGATGATGGCTCAGATGAACGTCAAGATTGCTGTAAGTGTTTGGAGAGGAATCTTGCTTTGGCTTTGTGGACACCTAAAACCCAACCTGTCGCAAAGAAGTTACACACAATGGGATGATTCTTTATAAATGTGGAGCAGGGCCTTAAATCATAAGGGAACCTATGCCGGCAATCTCATTCAGGGGTTGGATGATATTGAAAGTACGGATGTACTGAAGAATTATGAATATACCCCAGCAATTTGGAAGTGAGATAGGTTCCCAATCTTTAATTTTGATTATGTTATGCTCAAGAAAGGAACCAAATATTTATTGGAGTGTATAGCTGGGTGTCTTCATGTGTGTGGTTGACAGCTGAATGAGTCCTTTGGCTCTGTGGCATACTTTGTATTCAAACCTTCCACTCCTTCTGCCCCAATATTAAATTCTCTTCTTTTTGACTGAGTGGAAGTAGGTAGGTTTGTTGGAGGGCTTCTTGGTGGTTACTTCAGTGACTGCTGCCACAGCCACCATAGAGAGAGCTTGAACAAGAAAGAAAATAGTAGCGATGAAGCAGATCTTGGCAACTGCGGCATCCCTGGACATTGAGGGGGTTTGGTTCAGTAACCTGGAAAAAACCTTTAAATTCTAATTTCTTTGGAATCAAACTGGAAAAGACTGTTTTAATAGGTCTAACAATAATTTTATTTTATTTATTTTTATTTTATTATTATTTTTAGAGTCAGGGTCTCACTCTCTCACCCAGACTGGAGTGCAGTGGTGCGATCACAGCTCACTGCAGCCTCAAACACCTGGGCTCAGGTAATCCTCCTGCTTAAGCCTCCTGAGTAGCTGGGACTATGGGACTATAGGTGTGCACCACCATGCCCAGCTAATTTTTAAATTTTTTGTAGAGACATGATCTTGTTACGTTGCCCAGGCTGGTCTGGAATCCTGGGCTAAAGTGATCCTCCTGCCTTGGCCTCCCAAAATGTTGGGATTATAGGCATGACCCCCCCCATGACTGGCCTGAAAATAATTTTAGATGAGAGTAATGTTGGGTAAATATAAGATGGCGACCTATGAGCAATTTGTCTATCACATGTATCATTCCATTCCTTTCTCTATTAAGGATATTTGTATAATTTAAAATCAATCTTGTATCATTGTGGATGTTTTTGGCTGCAAGGAAAGAAAACACAACTCAAAAAAGTTAAACAAAAAGGGGATTTATTATCTCACATAATAAGAAGCCTAACTATAGGGTTGTTCCAGGGTTGATTAATTCCCAGCTCAGAAATATTATCCAGTTTTTTCTCACTCTTTTGCTCTGCCATATTTATCCTATTGGCCTTTCTTGATTGCATAATAGCTGCTCAAGTCTCAAAATTTGCATCCTGAAGGCCTGACATTCTCTCAGGCAGAGAGGAGGTTCTTAATAGATAGATACTAAATGCATAAATGATGGGTTGTTCATCTTTAGGCTATATAGTTTTGAGTGTATTTTCTCTTACTCCTCTCACAGAGTGGGAAGAAAGCTGAGCTTTATTTTGCGATTCAATGTGTGGTGGATGACCCTTTGCTAATAATAATACTTTACAGAGGGGATTGGAACTACTAAGGGCAACTGCTTGGGAAAAGAGACTGGAGATAAGTTTATAGCAGTCATTTAAAAACAATATTGCATATCATTTTAAATGACTATACATTTCATGAGGCAATTCTCCCATTTTTAATGATATAAAAATTCTCCATTAGATATCTTTTAACCACAAACAAAATATGCCACCTCTGTATTCACTAAAGTTACCAGATAACTCCTGATTGCCAATGGGCACTTTTCCTTCCTTCTCACACTGGAAGGGCGTTTAGATTGCACTTGACTCTGGAGACCATTCCTCCTTCTTGACACCACTCCCTTGGCTGCCATGACTCCCAGCAGTCCTGGCTCTCTTTTGAGCTGCTTTGGTCATTCCATTTTATTTTCCTCTTCTACTCAGCCCTTGAGTATTGGTGTTGCTCAGAGCCCTGCCCTGAGCAGCTTTTCTCATTCTGGACACTCTCAGGATAGTCTCACCATTCTCATGATTTTAGTGACCCTCTGTGGCCTGATGAGACTTAAATCTATGTTTACAACCCAGATTTTTGCCCACACTTGAATCTTGTATACTCAACTACCTTTGGACCTCTGCAAGTTGCCTTGAACTCAAGGTGTCCCAACTGAAAATAATCATCTTCCCTCCTGAACTGGATTTTCCTTCTATATTTGCTAGTCTACATATTTTATCTTTATTAATAGAAATAGCATTTAACCCACTATGAGGCACTGGCAGAAAATACAAAATCAGTCTTAAACTATTGGAAATAGGCAGATGGAGGCTCTCTTACTTGTTGGATTTGTGAAACATATTTCATAATGAAAGTATTTTATTAGATGAAGGAGAAAGATTGCTGTAAGTGACATGAAAGATATAATCAATTAACATGAAAAGGCTATCACAATCCCCTAGGCACCCACGCTAGAAACTTGGAAATTATTCTTGATTCCTTCCTCTTTTTCACTGCCCACATTGAATCACCAACTCCTGCCTAATTTGCCTCATAAATATTTCTAAAGTTAATCTCTTCATTTCTCTCTCTTTTATTTTTATTTTTTGGCAAGGACAGATTTTTTTTTTTTTTTTTTTTTTGAGACAGGGTCTTGCTCTGTTGCCCAAGCTGGAATGCAGTGGTGCAATCATGGCTCACTGTAGCCTTGACCTCCTGGGCTCAAATTGTCCTCCCACTTCTCAGCCTCCTGAGTAGCTGGGACTACGGGCGCATGGCACCATACCTGGCTAATTTTTTTTTTTTTTTTTTGTAGAGATGGGGTTTTCCCATGTTGCCCAGGCTGGTCTCCAACTCCTGGCCTGAAGTGATCCACCCACCTTGGCCTCCCAAGTGCTGGGATGATAGGTGTGAGCCACCATGTCTGACCCATCTCTTTATTTCTGCTCCCACTGCCAACATCTCTCATTTGGGTGTCGGCAGTAGTCTCTGGGTTGGCCTCCCTGCCTCCAGTCCTGTGGATCCTTAGATTCTCTCTGACACTGATGTTGGTCTAACTAAGATTCTTTGGTAGCTCTCCATTAATTCCAGGAGAAAGTTCCAATTCCCTAACATGGTTTACAGTGGCTTCCAAGATGTGACTAGTGCTTATTTTCCTATGTCTATCATTTGCTATTCTTGCCTTGAAGTGGCCACTTGGGCACAGCAGTGCTTTTAGTTCCTGTGGGTGTGCCATGCTGTGTCCTAGCCTTTTGTCTCCGTGCAAGCTGCCTGAATGCTGAATGCTCGGTTCTAGACAGTCCTTCTTTGCTTTTGGCCTACCTGACTGCTGCTTCTTTAAGACCCAGGGAGGTGTCACTTTTTCAAGGAAACTGTCCCCACCCATGCTCCCATCCCAGAGTGAATTAAGTTCCTGGATTGATGGTTCTATCATTCCTGTGTGCCTATAATCCACTTTCATAATTGTTTTCTAATTACTCCTTAGTGTCCCCTAGAAGTCTATGAGCTTCTTGAGGTTAGGGATTGTGCCTTATTCATTTGCAGATCCCCATATTGCTATACTGTGTGGTACATTATAGGCCCTCAACAGATGTTTGTGTAATTAATGAATAGATGAATCTCAGCATTAGATTGGTTGATGGAATTATATAATTTTAATTTGTTTTCTCTCTACATTTGAATGAGCTTTTAATTGCTTCTTCGTAAGCCCTTTGAAAACCTAAGCACAAAATTTAGAATTATTTGGGCTTGACGTAAAGAAGAAAGCCAAGTTAATTGAAATAGTACTGATTCCTGACCTAGGTTCTTTTCATATTTTGTTTGAGACAACTCATGACTTGCCTTCTCGGGAATAAAAGAAAGTTCTTTAATTTTATGTGAAAATTGGCAATATATACTTAAATAAATTATTTGGAAATTTAATGAGGAAGTATTAATCTCTTTAACCTTTTTCAGATAAAATTGTGTCTCTGCCATGGGCAGAATTCAGACACTTAAGTGCCTTCTGGAAAAATCTATCTATTCTGCCTTTATTAATAGAAGTAAAATTGGACCCACAGGTATAAGGTACTTAGAGAAAATATGAAATTATTTAGTGTTAGAAGTAGGCTGACTTGAAAAATTTTGTTTGCTGTTCCAGAATTATAAGACACCATTTTACTAATTAAACAGAAAGAAGGAACAAAATGACAAGGAAGATATAATCAATTAAGCATAGAGAAGGGTGTTAATTATGGTTTTATAATTATTATATCTTATCACATGATAATTTCTATAAGTTTGAATTTTCAAGTACCACCTTGAAAACTGTCACTGTCTACTTATCTTTTACGTATTTTTTTTTTTTTTTAGAGACGGGGTCTTGCTTTGCTGCCCAGGCTGGAGTGCAGTGGCATGATTACAGCTCACTCTAACTACATAAAAAGAGAAGTTTTTTTTGGCTCAAGTGATCCTCCTACCTCAGCCTTCCAAATAGCTAGGACTACAGATACTTGGAAGTGAGCCACTGTGCCCAGCTAAATTTAGTTTTATTTTTTTTAAGATATAAGGATCTCACTATGTTGCCCAGGCTAGTCTTGAATTCTTGGCCTCAAGTGATCTTCTTGCCTCAATCTCCCATAGCTGGGATTAAAGGCACGAGCCACTGTGCCAGGTTTACTTGTCGTTTGAAAAGGTTTTTCATGTTAAGTTTTGGTGGTACATTCCTTAACAGATCTAATTTTATCACAAAACCAAGTTTTGCTGAACCTAAATATCTATACTACATATAAGTAAAAGAAGCTCTGTAGGCTGGGAGCCTCGGATCCCTGACAGTTTTGCAGAACGCTGATATCTATGGACTCTAAAATAGACTTCATTTATAGATACCCACGGACCACTAATGGACAAAAACATGAATCGGTATGTATTGTGGCATTCAAATCCTAGCGCTTTGGGAGAGGAGGGAGGTTCCAAGATGGCCGAACAGGAACAGCTCCAGTCTACAGCTCCCAGCGTGAGCAACATAGAAGACGGGTGATTTCTGCATTTCCAACTGAGCTTTGAAGAGAGTAGTGGATCTCCCAGCACAGAGTTTGAGATCTGAGAATGGACAGACTACCTCAAGTGGGTCCCTGACCCCCGAGTAGCCTGACTGGGAGACACCTCCCAGTAGGGGCCGACTGACACCGGATACGGCCGGGTGCCCCTCTGAGACGAAGCTTCCAGAGGAACGATCAGGCAGCAACATTTGCTGTTCTGCAATATTTGCAGTTCTGCACACTCCACTGATGATACCCAGGCAAACAGGGTCTGGAGTGGACCTCCAGCAAACTCCAACAGACCTGCAGCTGAGGGTCCTTACGGTTAGAAGGAAAACTAACAAACAGAAAGGGCATCTACACCAAAACCCCATCTGTACATCACCATCATCAAAGACCAAAGGTAGATAAAATCACAAAGATGGGGAGAAACCAGAGCAGAAAAGCTGAAAATTCTAAAAATCAGAGCACCTCTTCTCCTCCAAAGGAACGCAGCTCCTCACCAGCAACAGAACAAAGCTGGATGGAGAGTGACTTTGAGAGTTGAGAGAAGAAGTCTTCAGACGATCGGTAATAACAAACTTCCCCAAGCTAAAGGAGGATGTTCAAACCCATCGCAAAGAAGCTAAAAATCTTGAAAAAAGATTAGATGAATGGCTAACTAGAATAACCAGCATAGAGAAGACCTTAAATGACCTGATGGAGCTGAAAACCATGGCACGAGAACTACGTGACACATGCACAAGCTTCAATAGCCGATTCGATCAACTGGAAAAAAGGGTATCAGTGATTGAAGATCAAATGAATGAAATGAAGTGAGAAGAGCAGTTTAGAGAAAAAAGAGTAAAAAGAAATCAACAAAGCCTCCAAGAAATATGGGGCTATGTGAAAAGACCAAATCTACGTCTGATTGGTGTACCTGAAAGTGACGGGGAGAATGGAACCAAGTTGGAAAACACTCTGCAGGATATTATCCAGGAGAACTTCCCCAACCTAGCAAGGCAGGCCAACACTCAAATTCAGGAAATACAGAGAACGCCACAAAGATATACCTCGAGAAGAGCAACTCCAAGACACATAATTGTCAGATTCACCAAAGTTGAAATGAAGGAAAAAATGTTAAGGGCAGCCAGAGAGAAAGGTCGGGTTACCCACAAAGGGAAGCCCATCAGACTAACAGCTGATCTCTCGGCAGAAACCCTACAAGCCAGAAGAGAGGGGGGGCCAATATTCAACATTCTTAAAGAAAAGAATTTTCAACCCAGAATTTCATATCCAGCCAAACTAAGCTTCATAAGTGAAGGACAAATAAAATCCTTTACAGACAAGCAAATGCTGAGAGATTTTGTCACCACCAGGCCTACCTTACAAGAACTCCTGAAGGAAGCACTAAACATGGAAAGGAACAACCGGTACCAGCCACTGCAAAAACATGCCAAATTGTAAAGACCATCGAGGCTAGGAAGAAACTGGATCAACTAACGAGCAAAATAACCAGCTAACATCATAATGACAGGATCAAATTCACACATAACAATATTAACCTTAAATGTAAATGGGCTAAATGCTCAAATTAAAAGACACAGACTGGCAAATTGGATAAAGAGTCAAGACCCATCAGTGTGCTGTATTCAGGAAACCCATCTCACGTGCAGAGACACACATAGGCTCAAAATAAAGGGATGGAGGAAGATCTACCAAGCAAATGGAAAACACAAAAAAAGGCAGGGGTTGCAATCCTACTCTCTGATAAAACAGACTTTAAACCAACAAAGATCAGAAGAGACAAAGAAGGCCATTACATAATGGTAAAGGGATCAATTGAACAAGAAGAGCTAACTATCCTAAATATATATGCACCCAATACAGGAGCACCCAGATTCATAAAGCAAGTCCTTAGAGACCTACAAAGAGACTTAGACTCCCACACAATAATAATGGGAGACTTTAACACCCCACTGTCAACATTAGACAGATCCACAAGACAGAAAGTTAACAAAGATATCCAGGAATTGAACTGAGCTCTGCACCAAGCGGACCTAATAGACATCTACAGAACTCTCCACCCCAAATCAATAGAATATACATTCCTCTCAGCACCACATTGCACTTAGTTCAATATTGACCACATAGTTGGAAGTAAAGCACTCCCCATCAAATGTAAAAGGACAGAAATTATAACAAACTCTCTCTCAGACCACAGTGCAATCAAACTAGAACTCAGGATTAAGAAACTCACTCAAAACCGCTCAACTGCATGGAAACTGAACAATCTGCTCCTGAATGACTACTGGGTACATAAAGAAATGAAGACAGAAATAAAGATATTCTTTGAAACCAATGAGAACAAAGACACAACATACCAGAATCTCTGGGACACACTTAAAGCAGTGTGTAGAGGGAAATTTATAGCACTAAATGCCCACAAGAGAAAGCAGGAAAGATCTAAAATTGACACCCTAACATCACAATTAAAAGAGCTAGAGAAGCCAGAGCAAACACATTCAAAAGCTAGCAGAAGGCAAGAAATAACTAAGATCAGAGCAGAACTGAAGGAGATAGAGACACAAAAAACCCTTCAAAAAAATCAATGAATCCAGGAGCTGGTTTTTTGAAAAGATCAACAAAATTGATAGACCAATAGGAAGACTAATAAAGAAAAAAGAGAGAAGAATCAAATAGACACAATAAAAAATGATAAAGGGGATATCACCACCAATCCCTCAGAAATACAAACTACCATCAGAGAATACTATACACACCTCTATGCAAATAAACTAGAAAATCTAGACGAAATGGATAAATTCCTGGACACATACACCCTCCCAAGACTAAACCAGGAAGAAGTTGAATCCCTGAATAGTCCAATAACAGGCTCTGAAATTGAGGCAATAATTAAGAGGCTAGCTACCAAAAGAAGTCCAGGACCAGACTGATTCACAGCTGAATTCTACCAGAGGTACAAGGAGGAGCTGGTACCATTCCTTCTGAAACTATTCCAATCAAAAGAAAAGGAGGGAATCCTCCCTAATTCATTTTATGAGGCCAGCATCATCCTGATACCAAAGCCTGGCAGAGACACAACCAAAAAGAGAATTTTAGACCAATATCCCTGACGAACATCGATGCAAAAATCTTCAATGAAATACTGGCAAACCGAATCCAGCAGCACATCAAAAAGTTTATCCACCATGATCAAGTGGGCTTCATCCCTGGGATGCAAGGCTGGTTCAACATACACAAATCAATAAGCATAATCCATCATATAAACAGAACCAAAGACAAAAACCACATGATTATCTCAATAGACGCAGAAAAGGCCTTTGACAAAATTCAACAGCCCTTCATGCTAAAAACTCTCAATAAATTAGGTATCAATGGGACGTATCTCAAAATAATAAGAGCTATTTATGACCAACCCACAGCCAATATCATCCTGAATGGGCAAAAACTGGAAGCATTCCCTTTGAAAACTGTCACCACTCTTATTCAACATAGTGTTGGAAGTTCTGGCCAGGGCAATCAGGCAGGAGAAAGAAATAAAGGGTATCCAATTAGGAAAAGAGGAAGTCAAATTGTCCCCGTTTGCAGATGACATGATTGTATATTTAGAAAACCCCATCGTCTCAGCCCAAAATCTCCTTAAGCTGATAAGCAACTTCAGCAAAGTCTCAGGATACAAAATCAATGTGCAAAAATCACAAGCATTCCTATACACCAATAACAGACAAACAGAGAGCCAAATCATGAGTGAACTCCCATTCACAATTGCTTCAAAGAGAATAAAATACCTAGGAATCCAACTTACAAGGGATGTGAAGGACCTCTTCAAGGAGAACTACAAACCATTCTCAGTGAAATAAAAGAGGACACAAACAAATGAAGGAACATTCTATGCTTATGGATAGGAAGAATCAATATCGTGGAAATGGCCACACTGCCCAAGGTAATTTATAGATTCAATGCCATCCCCATCAAGCTACCAATGACTTTCTTCACAGAATTGGAAAAAACTACTTTAAAGTTCATATGGAACCAAAAAAGAGCCCGCATTGCCAAGACAATCCTAAGCCAAAAGAACAAAGCTGGAGGCATCATGCTACCTGACTTCAAACTATACTACAAGGCTACAGTAACCAAAACAGCATGGTACTGGTACCAAAACAGAGATATAGACCAATGGAACAGAATAGAGCCCTCAGAAATAATACCACACATCTACAACCATCTGATCTTTGACAAACCTGACAAAAACAAGAAATGGGAAAAGGATTCCCTATTTAATAAATGGTGTTGGGAAAACTGGCTAGCCATATGTAGAAAGCTGAAACTGGATCCCTTCCTTACACCTTATACAAAAATTAATTCAAGATGGATTAAAGACTTACACGTCAGACCTAAAACCATAAAAACCCTAGAAGAAAACCTAGGCAATACCATTCAGGACATAGGCATGGGCAAGGACTTCATGTCTAAAACACCAAAAGCAGTGGCAACAAAAGCCAAAATTGATAAATGGGATCTAATTAAACTAAAGAGTTTCTGCACAGCAAAAGAAACTACCATCAGAGTGAACAGGCAACCTATAGAATGGGAGAAAATTTTTGCAATCTACCCATCTGACAAAGGGCTGATATCCAGAATCTACAAAGAACTTAAACAAATGTACAAGAAAAAAACAAACAACCCCATCAAAAAGTGGGCAAAGGACATGAACAGACACTTCTCAAAAGAAGACATTTATGCAGCCAACAGACACATGAAAAAATGCTGATCATCACTGAGCATCAGAGAAATGCAAATCAAAACCACAATGAGATATCATCTCACACTAGTTAGAATGGTGATCATTAAAAAGTCAGGAAACAACAGGTGCTGGAGAGGATGTGGAGAAATAGGAACACTTTTACACTGTTGGTGGGACTATAAACTAGTTCAACCATTGTGGAAGACAGTGTGGCGATTCCTCAAGGATCTAGAACTAGAAATACCATTTGACCCAGCCATGCCATTACTGAGTATATACCCAAAGGATTATAAATCATGCTGCTATAAAGACACATGTACACATATGTTTTTTGTGGCACTATTCACAATAGCAAAGACTTGGGACCAACCCAAAAGTCCATCAATGATAGACTGGATTAAGAAAATGTGGCACATATACACCATGGAATACTCTGCAGCCATAAAAAATGATGAGTTCCTGTCCTTTTTAGGGACATGAATGAAGCTGGAAACGATCATTCTGAGCAAACTATCGCAAGGACAGAAAACCAAACACCGCATGTTCTCACTCATAGGTGGGAATTGAACAATGAGAGCACTTGGACACAGGATGGGGAACATCACAAACTGGGACCTGTCGTGGGGTGGGGGGAGGGGGGAAGGATAATATTAGGAGATACACCTAATGTAAATGACTAGTTAATGGGGGCAGCACACCAGCATGGCAGATGTATACATATGTAACAAACCTGCACGCTGTGCACATGTACCCCAGAACTTAAAGTAAAATAATAATAATAAAAAAGGAATTATAAAAAAAAGCAGCTTTGTAAAAATTGAGAGCAAATCTTTTTTCTTCCATTAGGGGATTATATTATATTTTTTAGATGATCACGTTTTCCCCCAAAGCTCTTTGTATGTAGACAATTTAAAATCCCAGGATAAGATAATGTTACCATGTTATGGTAATTCCTGCCTCAGATTTACAGGATAGCTTTCACGTCATGCATGCGGGCATCAGTTCACTGGATTTTATCTGTTTTATCCGGAGGCAAATTTCATGAACTGCTGATGCCCTGCTTTCACCTGTACTAATCAACATGGGATGAAATCAAGCTAGCTTAAATTTTTTTCTCTTTATAAAATTGATACATGGTCAATGTAGACAGTTTATAGGATAGAGGAAACTATATAGAAAAAAATAAAATCACTCATATTCATATTCACACCACGCTGGAATAACTGCTATTAAAGCTTTGGTATATTTCCTTCTTGTTTATACAAGGATTTCAATGGGTGGGTTGGGGGTCCTTGGTTAATACCTATACTTGCAAAATTTTTATTTCATTAAACTTTTTACCATATAGTTTTAAAATCTATATTGTATTCTTTACACATGTTGATAACGTAATTGTGTACATAGCATGCTTGAGTGTGGACACTATTCTCTGGGCATTTTGATAATATTATACTTCTGTTTTTGCTTTGTAAGCTCAGCTTGGTGGTAGCCGGGTACTTTACCTTGTGTCCCTATGAACTTTATGCTTTCCAATATCCTTGTTAATGCCAATAGATTAGTCTGTGTCTAGCAATAATTATAAATTAAGTAATAATTTTTTCTCTTCGCAGCACAAAGTACATGCTCAAGTCATCAGATAACATGCTCCAATGGTCAGTGTATCCCAAGTGAATACAGGTGCGACCACGTCAGAGACTGCCCAGATGGAGCTGACGAGAATGACTGCCGTGAGTCTGTTTTAGTCCTTGCACTGTATTTGGTTTCACCCTTGTCCCTTTGGCATTTTAATCAATTTGTTAGATTTGTTGATGGACATAAATGCCTACAATACGCCTCTTGTTATTGCAATCTCTTGGCAGATTCTTTTGTGGATTAGGGGTGATGTTCTGATAAGAGTCTATTTTTAACAAGACATTCTAAGAGTGTCCTGCCTTAGTGCATCAAGTTTCTGTATTTTTTATAGTAAGAGACTTTTAACATGAACATAGATTCTGAAAGGAAGGATAATTAAATACATTGAGTACAGAATCAAGTTTGGTAAATTTTAACTGTTATTACACAGCTATAGTAAGTTTCTAGGTCAAATTTCTCACTAGTTTTCCTGCTTTTATGAACTCAACATTTTTCAGATTACCTTTGGAAAAGTGTTACATTTTGAAAATGTCTTTTCCTATAACAGCAGCATACTATATCTCTTTGTAACTGATCACCACAAAATAAGACATATAAATCATAGTATTCGATGTATAATGTATAACTATTACCACACCAAAATAAGAAAGTGCAATCATGGTTCATTATGTAGTAACAGGTAAGTAAAGAACAATCTTCCTCTTTCGAGGCTTATATAGAAGTGTTAGGATATGAGAAGATAGGAATTAGTCTGCTGTGTCAGTCCTATAGTCCATATAATTGTCTTTAATCTCAGGCATACCACAGTTTCTCTCTCTTTCTGTTTTTTATTTTTTATTTTTGAGAAGGAGTTTCACTCTTGTTGCCCAGGCTGAGTGTGATGGCATGCTCTCGGCTCACCGCAACCTCCACCTCCCAGGTTCAAGCGATTCTCCTGCCTCAGCCTCCCGAGTAGCTGGGATTACAGGCATGCGCCACCACGCCCGACTAATTTTTGTATTTTTAGTAGAGATGGCATTTCACCATGTTGGTCAGGCTGGTGTTGAACTTCTGACCTCAGGTGATCCACCCGCCTCGGCCTCCCAAAGTGCTGGGATTACAGGCATGAGCCACTGTGTCTGGCCCCTAGTTTCTCTGAAAAGTTCTTACAAGTCTAGCGTTTATGAATTTTTCCAGAAGTTCCTTGTGTTTTTAATATATATATATTTTAATATATACATATAATATATATTTCTGACAGGCCTTTTCGTGCAGTCCTGCATTTCATAAATTTACTATGTGCTGTATAAAGATATAGTCATGTGTCATTTAATGAGGGGGACACATTCTGAGAAATGTGTTATTAGGCAATTTTGTTGTTGTGTGAACGTGATAGAGTGTTGTTAAACAAACCTGGATGGTATAGCCTACTGCACACCTAGGGTAAACAGTATATACCCTAGGCATATACTCTTGCTCCTAGGCTACAAACCTGAACACCATGTTTCCGTGCTAAATACTACAGGCAATTGGAACACAATGTTAAGTATTTATGTAGCTAAACATATGTAAACATAGAAAAGGTACAGCAAAAATATGGTATTATAATCTTAGGGGACCATTGTAGTACATGTAGTCCATGCGGTCTGTCGTTGACCGAAAGAGCCATATGCGATTCCTGACTGTACTTCCTTTTGTTTGCTCTTAAATTTATATTTCAAACTTCAAGAAATTATCCCAGTGTTCCATTAATTGGTGAGCAGATTTTTGTGTACCTTAGAAATCTTGATCATAAACTTTTCAGTTATTATGTCTCCAACGGAAGATTCAAGTTTTAGCCTATTCTCACGGGATATCTCCTCTATTGTTTTATAATTTTGATTTAATTTTAGTTCTCTGGATTGTCTCTAAATTCCTTCCTTTGATACAAATGGTTTATTTTATGCTTTCTGATAAAAGAACTATCTTGTGTAAATTTTGCTAAACTTCCCAATATGGTGCCGTGACTAGGGTAGGAGCTAACATACATTGATTATGGCAAGCAAATTGTTTCTAGTCACGTACATTTCAAACTATACTGTTCATGGAAGAAATACTTGTATATGTGCAAAAGCAAGACCTATGCTTCCATCCATACCATGACCACATGGTGCATTTTTAAAAACGACCCTTCTCCAGTGCTTTCTCCCTTGCATGTTATTTTTCTTTGAGAGAAGCGTCTGTGCTATTTGCCATTGTCTCTCCATTTCCTAGCAGAGTTCCTAGTACAGTTCTGTTCTAATTTTCATCTGAAATATTCTTATTTATCTATTTATTTTTAATTTTACTTTAAGTTCTGGGATACATGTGTGACGTTCCCCTCTCTGTATCCATGTGTTCTCATCGTTCAACTCCCACTTATGAGTGAGAACATGTGGCGTTTGGTTTTCTATTCCTGTGTTAGTTTGCTGAGAATGATGGCTTCCAGCTTCATCCATGTCCTTGTAAAAGACATGAACTTGTTCCTTTTTAGGGCTGCGTAGTATTCCATGGTGTATATATGCTACATTTTCTTTATCCAGTCTATCATTGATGGGCATTTGGGTTGGTTCCAAGTCTTTGCTATTATAAATAGTGCTACAATAAACATACATGTGCATATGTCTTTATTTTTTGAAAGACATTACAGTGTTTCCACTTTGGATTTACCTTCACTCTGGAAATTATGAAAAGAATTTAGACTAAACTCTGGCAAGTTTAGAGATGGTAGCGTGTGTCTGGATGCCACAGAATAGCAAGTTCAGGGGTCAAAGATTCTCCTTTCAGTGCTTTGTAAAGCACACAGTAGGTTCTTCATTGAGGCAAATGAAGAAGACATTTTTGATTAATAATAATGATAAACCATATATTATATTTTGTAGCATTTTGTAAATTTCAGAGCATTATATAAATTCTAGTTGTTACTACTAGGTTCCTTTATGAGGACAATAGGGCAGGCACTATTATAATCTCTTATGAATAAACAAAAACTTCAAAGAGAAGAGTGACTTGTTTGAGGTTGTATAGTAGAGATAGGGCTTAATTTGTCTTCTAGTTCCAAGTCTGGTGATTGCTCTTCATGGAGGGCTTTATTTACAGAAGGAGAAAGTCCTATCTTGTACAAGTTAAGAGACCATCAGAGGCCTGTACCACCAGCCAAAAGTCTGTGTCTTTATCCCTTATTTACAAGTAGATGAAAATGAGTGCTTTATTGCAAATGCAGTGGGACTAAAGGAACTGCTACTTTGGGGAAAATAAAAGTCAGCTGAAACAGAATGTTTGCCGCCAAGACTAAAGTCACTAATACAACCGGCTCACAACTTTGCCAATGAACCTTCTGGCAAAAACCTGGCAGGATACGAATATGTAAGTAGCTGCTGTAAAAGGGAACGAAGCAGAGGAAATTAGCTTTGTAAGTTATTATATCTGGGCAGGAATTTTTAATCAAGTTTTTTTTTATTTAAAAAAATTTAAGTACAAATAGTTGGTGAAATAATGATTCACTAAGGAAAGAAAACCAAATTTGGCTTACTGTTTCTGGAATCATACAAGTCATGAACCCTTCAGGGCACACTGTGACCTAAAATGAATCACATGCATGTAAGGGATTTTGCAATGAGGCATTCTTTCCTATTTCCCTCTACCTTGTTTATTTATTGCTAAGTTTCATTTATGGAGGAGTGTAAAAAAAAAACCTCAGAAATCAGAGGAAATGTAGAAAAGAATCTTCTTATTCTTTTGTTAGTGCTTTGATCTGGTCACAGTCAGATATATACAAGAAGGAAATGAATGGCCTCAATCAAAGTCCTTAGAAAATGCTAGTATAGGGGATGGGTTGCAGGAGTGATCCCATTTTGTTTTCCTTCTTTGTTTAAAGCTCTTGTGGAAAGTGGGAAAGGGAACTGCCAGTCACCGAGCACCAGCCACCACCTTACCCACTTTTCATGTCAATGCTGCAAGGTGGGTATGAGGACCAGCTCTGTTTTACAGAGATTGTAGAGATGATCAAGATGTAAGAGTAGGGGAGCCAGGATTTTAACCTAGGTCTAAACCATATGCCTGTGCTCTTAAAAGATTTTGCTTTAGGAATAGAAACGTGTAACTTATTTTTGTTTAAAGGTTACTTAGCTATTTTATTATTTTTACATATTATTGTCTAAACCTTTTTTAGTATGGAAGGTTTTTTTTAACATATACAAAAGGAGCATGAATTGTATAGTGAACCTCTTTGTATGCATCACTCAATTACATTACCGATGAACTCATAACTAATATTGTTTTATTTATTCTCTTTATTCTCCCCATTATTTTGAAGTATTTCTTAGACATTGTATAATTCCACCTGTAAATATTTCAGTATTTATCTCTAAAATATAAGGACTAAAACATAACCATAATATCATTATCACACCTAAAAATTAAACAACTCTTCTTTAAAATAATCAGATATTGAGTCAGTTTCTAAAATTCCCCAATCATCTTGTTATTTTTTACAGTTTGATTATTTAAATCAAAGTCCAAATAAAATCTTTATGTTCAAATTAGTTGATATGTCTCATAAGCCTTTCAATTTGTGGGGTTTCCTTCTATTTCTGTTCTTTACCCCTTGCAATTTACTTGTTAAAAAAAAAAAGAACCCAGGTCACTTGTCCTGGAGTTTCCCACAGTCTGGCTTGTGTTCATTGTGTCCCCTGATGTCCTTTAACACATTCTCTGTCCTCTGTATTTCTTGGCAATTAGTAGCTAGACCTGGAGCAGGGTTTCTCGACCTTCACTCTAATGACATTTGGGACCGGACAGTTCTTTCTTGTGCATTGTAGAATGTCTAACAGTATCTCTGGCCTCTATCCACTAGATGTCTGTAGCATTGCCCAGTCGTGACAATCCAAAATGTCTCTGGACGTTGTCAAATGTCCTCCAGGAGCAAAATCATCCAGTTAGAACCACTGATTTAGGGGACTGAACAGGTGCAAGGATTTTCTTGGCGGGGAAACAAGGGAAGGCAAGAGTACTTTTTATATAAATCTGTGTATTTTCATTAGGAGACACAGGATAGCTAGCTGTCTGTGATGTGAGTAGCCATTGATGATCATTGCTGAAATCCATTTAGTCATAGCAGTACTTAGTTATTTTAAATGTTGCATTAGATATATAACAGCTGTTATTAGTTGCTTTAAATTAGAATGTTTTCATGTGATCAAAGATTAAATGAGGCTTAGCCAGAAATCATCTTCATGAGACATGACACTTTATTATTTCTGCAGTGACGATGCATGGAAATTGTTACTTGTGGACAAACTTAGAATTAGCCTGTGAATGGGGCTTTTGTTTTTCTATTTCTCAGAAATAGAATGGCCTATAGGAAGGAATATATTAGGTACCTGGAAACCACCTAAAAATAGTAAAGGATGTTGGAAAAGCTCCAAAGAAGGACTCAATTCTTCCCTCTAATATTCAAAAGGATTAGGGAGCTTGATGTTGTAGTTTGTAGCCCTGCCATTCATTCCAGGCCCCTAGGTTGTAGTTCATACCCTTTCAAGCTTCTAAAATCAAGACACTGAGCTCCAAGACAGAGTACCTTGTGTCCATTCCGAGCATTCCTTTACAGAACAAAGAGTGGTGTGTAAGAGTCCTCTCAGGGAGGCAGGCAGGGAGAGAGGAGGTGAGAGAATGGTCGAGATGGTAAGGAAGGGGAGGATATTAGGGTCTCAACAAAAAGATTATTTTTGAGATAAATGTGGTATAGTATGAGAGATTCTTATTGCATTTGCTCTTTTTATCTGCTTCGCCTTTATATGCATAAGATATTGGTGGTTATTTTACCCTTTTAGAAAAATTTCTGAATATATATATATTAAAAGCTGTGTAACAGGTAAAAGCTCATTTTCCCCCTTAGTTCTTTTATTATTCAATCTGGTCATCTGTAAAATGGCATCTCATATTAAACAGCTTGTCAATTAACTTTTTTTTTTTTTTTAAGGAACAGAGAGATTCAAAACTGCAGTCCATTTTACTTCTAATGGGATTAGCATCAAGGAAAAACCACTCATGCAGGGTCTAAGATAAACATCAGAACAATGCAGCAATTATAGGTCATTCAATTAATATATTGATGTGACTTTCAGTTGCTCAAAAATAGTACAGTTTTTTTCTGTTAAGTGAAAAGATTATTTTGCTTTTTCAAGCACCATATTAGAATGATTTTGGTGTGAATAAAACTATTGCTAATTATCGTTGGTTTGCAGCACTTCTCTTTTGTTACTTAGGAATGCCAAAGAAAGGGTAAAATCCCTGTTACAATGAAGGCTTTCTTGCTGGTAATCAGCAGTATTTGGTCTGCCTGCAACTGGGGCTGCTTTGTCCCAGAAGTTTTATTTCTATTGACTTTCTGCTCTTTAGAATTTAAACATTTTTCTTTATATCTTTAACTGCTGAAACTCCAGCTGAGGGAACAGTGGGAGGGGAATAAAGAAGAAGGTTAAAGTCATTTTGTGGACTGTGAGGGTGCATGAAGAACATGTTCTTCAAACTCAGTTCCACATTTAAGCTGCCCAGCGAGCCTTGCCCTTGCTATTCTCTCTCTCCCTGAAGCCAGAAAGAAGAAGCAGGCGACTCTCCGAAGGGCCCCATCTTACCTGTCACATCACAGATGTACCTTTTTAGCATTCTCACAATTGAGATAGGATTCAGAGCCCTGAAACCTGGAGGAAGGAAAGAAAACTCTCTTTTATTTAGTTTCCATCATACAAGGATGTTATAAATATCCCCCATCTTTAAAAAGATCCTAAGATCCCTCTTAGCTGTTGCCAATTACTCTGCTCCCTTTTACAACAGAGTTTCCTAGCATTAACGTTAATGGCTGTTTCCACTTACCCTCGTCCTGTTTCTTTCTTTAAAAAAATTTTTTTAACATATGTAATATATCCAACTGATTGTCCTTTTTTTAGAACCCACTGAAAATAGTCCTTCATCTTCACCAATCTCCTGAAAATATTCTTTCAATGCTACCAATGACTGCCATTATGCTAAGCCTAATGGTTCTTGTTCAAATATCACTTCTCAGAGAGCTACTCCCCACAGTTACTCTTTACCTTTTACCCAGCTCTATTTTTGCAACTTTTTTTCCCATTGTGACATTTACTTTAATAGCTGTAATTTCACTCTCCCAAATAGAATGTCTGTTCCATGAGAAATGGGATTTTATTTCATTCTTTAGTACCTTGCACACTATAGGTGTGCAATAATTATTTTTGTATGGATTGATTAATAAAATGCTGTGGGAATTGCTACTTCACTTGTAATTTTGTTTACCTTTTAATTTAATTCTTAGCACAGTATCTATGAAGTCAGATTTCAATAAATACATGTTGAGCACAAGAGAATTCTAATTAAGAAGAAGGCAGCACTCTGTAGAATAACTGGTTTCTAGGATATTGACATTCATCCAGCAATGATTTGCTGATGAGTATTCAAATTATTTGGGGCTACATTTCCAGCAGGGAGGCTGAGCCACACCATTTCTAGTGATTGGAAAGTGGCTACTCTTATAATGCTGGGGTGCAGCTAGTTTTCCTGTCTCTTTGATTAGATTTTGTCTTTTGTTCTGCCCAGGTGGGTCCCTGGGAATAACTACTAAAGTATGAAACCATGGTGTTGTCTGGCTTTCAATGAAAACATGTAGCCCCGTGCCACTAAACTTGATGTACATTATAAACATTTGTTTACCCCTTAGAAGGCATCTTACTTCTTTGTACTATTCCTTGGAGCATTTGATGCACATTTTTCCATCTTGTTGCTCGGTCACTTTTGTAATAGAGCTTGTGTGAGTTTTTTTTTTTTTTTAAGGAATTTAGAACTATGTCAGTTTTTATCTCCTTTGCAGTTTTTGGTGATAGCCCTGTTATGGGAAGAAGGCAGTGCTGTGGATCTGGACTCCTTGGAGCAACCCTCTCAGGCACATTTCTAGTTGAGGTCTAAGATTAGGTCACTGTGGATAGAGACCAGCAAGGAATCTCAGGCTTAAGACCCAGCTAGTACAAAGGGAGTGAGCTAAGGAAAACTAGGTAACTTAGTTTATTTCTCTTTTTGCTTTGGCTTCCTGAAAGCCACCCAGACTAAACTTGATGTTAGTTCAATTCTACAAGTCCTCGGGATGACCATATTTTCTTTCTCTTTCCAAGGTGCTGAATTTCTTTCTTTCTTTCTTTCTTTCTTTCTTTCTTTCTTTCTTTCTTTCTTTCTTTCTTTCCTTCTTTCTTTCTTTCCTTCTTTCTTTCTTTCCTTCTTTCTTTCTTTCTTTCCTTCTTTCTTTCTTTCTTTCCTTCTTTCTTTCTTTCTTCTTTCTGAATTTCTTTTTTAATAAATCTGGTTTTATATAACTTTTTATTGAAAGCTTCTTCAAATTACTTTTGGACTGGGGAAGGATATGCTTCTCTGTTTTTTTCCTTGTGTATTACTGCATTCCCTAGGAGCTAGTCCATGATGGCAGTCACTTTAGGGACTTGAAATTCACCAGGAATGGGGGTTTGGGGAGTCGTGGTGGTACCTTCATGAGACTAACTTTATGGCCTGTTTTTTGGTATTGACTCTCCTGTTTGTCCTGGTACTCCTTCTGGAAAGTTATTTTTCCTGCGTAGGTTTCCTAGAATTCCTAGATTATATCATATTGAAGTACTTTGTTAACTATGCCATAAGTTGTGGGAAACTAGAGTTGGCCTCACTTCTCCCTTCTTCCTAATGTGGATGGGAAACTGACTGGCAGAAAGAAAATCTTCCCCCCTTCCTCTTGGGTTTCTTCTTTTTCTTTTCATAATCTCTTTTAAGAATTTTCTATTACCATTTCATTCAATTTCTTTCTTCTTTAATTTTTTGCTTCTTCCTGTTACTTACTCTGCAGTCTATAAGTGGTAGATGTATCTGTGGTAGTGGTTAGTAACCTGGGTTATGGAGCCAGGTTGATTGGATTTGAATTCTGGCTCTCCAACTTTACCAGTTATGTGACCTTTTTCAAATTCCTTAACCTCTTAATGCTCAGGTTCTTACTCTATAAAATGGGAGTCATCATAGTATTTACTTCATGAGGTTGTTATGAAGATGAAATGAGTTTATACATATTGAGTACTTTGACACATGTCTGGCACATAGTTTTTAATACATGTTATTGATGATGATGATGATGATGATTGCTTGTTTAACTTTGTGGGTAGCGTTTGCAAGTAAGTGCTGGTGGCCAAACTGGTAGATTCTTTCTGGCAAATCATTACATTGACTGGATTAATCTCTCTTGGAGCCAGAGGAAATAACATAAAGTAACTTATAAAGGATGACTCTAGGACCTTGAAAAGTCCCAGGTGTCTGGGCTGGACTTGTATCGGTAATTTCTCGTGTGTGTGTGTGTGTTTCCCAATCTTGGCTTAAGTTTCCTAACCTACTTTTAAGATCCCTTCTTCATAATAATGGTTTTTTCTATGTTGTCCTCAGCCATGTTGTCAAATTGTGAGAATAAAACATGTCTGCAGTCTTCCTGTCAAGATAATAATGAACAGTGCCTTATATTTGTATCTTACTCTGCTTAAAATGATTTCCATTCTAAGAGGTCTACAAGGTCTTCAAACTACATTTCTACACCCTCCTCCCTGATTATGTAAACAGAACTATAGCATGGAAATTTCTTGCTTCAAACCAAATCATTAACAGTGAAAAAACATAAAAACTCTTGTCTGCATAATTTTGGGGCAGCTCCCAATTATGGGGGAACAAATCTGAACGTGTATCATTTGGGATTGGGAGAAAGTAAAGAAAGGGGAAGCAAGGAGTGGTATGAGGAAGGATATTCTTACCTTTTTGTGTTAGAAAAAACCTTAAAGGTCTGAGCCTTAATTTATAGCTACTTGTTGATCTTTCCATTAAAACCAAATTCAGAAGGAAGAGTTTCCTTGGTGTTCTTATATATGATCTCCTCTCATATTGCACTTTACCCTATACTTAAATTCTTGCAGGACATTATAGCCACATGATGGATTTGCTCTGTGGGAAGAAGGTTAGACTTAGGCTTGCCAAGCAAATGAACCAAAAAATAAGACTTTAGATATCTCCCAGTTGGAAGCTCAAAGGATTGTGAATTATTGTTTTCTGGAGTAGATTGAAACTCATTAACATCTTTAGCAATGGTAGTAGAATCCATTCATTTCTTTCTTTGCTCAGTGTTAACAGTTTGGACCTGTTGTCTCTGTGTGGGTCTCCAAAGAGGGAAAACCATTCAGAAACAGATTTTCAGGTATTTTCAGTATTTAGTGGAGTTAGGGAGCTCTGTGCAATCTTTCCTATGAGTATACATCCCAGGTTAACTATGCACCGAAGAGATCAAGGTGTGCAGGGGTTGAGAGGGGTCCTCTGCTGATTGAGAGTGATTCTTTATCAGTGTGGATGGAGACAAGAAAGCTGTGTGTTCCTCATTCCAAAAGTCAAACTGCTGACCTCTGGCCATCACAATACCCTCCCTGATGATATCAAGCTGGGCTTCTTGTTTGTTGGGTGGGGAATGGGCCTTGTCAGTAAACTTGTAGTCATGTCAGTGGTTACAGTTTTAATTTTTCCCCTTTCAATTTTCTGGCACTGGCTCTCAAAAAGCAGGATGAGGAAAACAAGAGATCCATCCAACACACTTATTCCAGATTCTTTATATTTATAATTATCACCTTAAATGAAGTAGCCACCGTTCAAGCCCAGATTAATTTTCCTCCAGACAGATAGCTTATCTATTGCAAAGAGCTGGGTTTTCTACGAGTTTTTCTTCTGCTTGCTGCTGCTCTTAAAAGGCTAGATAACACATTGACTCTAGGAGCTATCTGGCTCACAGGGGCAAAGGAATTGCTTGCTGAGCTCACCTGGTCTTTTGCATCTCTTGAAGGGAGAATTAATAAACATCACTTGAAGGGAGAGTTGTGTGACTCATTTGAAGGCACATTTGTAAGGCATATCATCCCAGCGAGGAAAGACGCAATAACTCTAGGCACTGGCTCACTTTTGGACTATTAAAAAACAAAATAAAATTCAGAAAAAATTTTAAATTTTAACCAGCTATTTAAAAATGCCTTCCATTTTAACATATGATTGACTATATGTAACTCTGGCAATTGAGATATTTAAGGACACTTAATAAACTAGCTTTGAACCTCTGGAGATGAGAAGAGTTAGGCTTATTCCTTTACTATACCAAAAAAAAGATCATTGGAGAGTCCATTTTTTTAAAAAGTGCAAGTTGTTAACATGGCACAAGTTTAGTACAGTTTCAGCACAGAATTTTGTGCATGGCTTCTGCTTGAAAAGACTTGGGACTATCCAAAGAATTATCTTCAATATATTTATATCTCTATAAAATCTCAAATTGGGTTCTTAAGTGCAAAATTGAGACTCAAAGTCAACTAAGACATACCTTTTCCTTGGTTAAAAAGAAATCAGAAGATGACCTGATAATCATTACAAAAATAATCTTTCATGAAGAAGATGGTCAGACCAAGGAAGATATCACATTTGTGAAAAGGAGGGTATTCAAAGGCCATAAAAGGCAGAACTTCAAAATATTTTAAAAAGCTGAATGAACTAAAATGTTCACCTGTGATAAATAATAGCAACATTGAACATTTCTCGAGCACAGAGAGTAATGTCCCACTCCTGTACTAAGTGTGCACAGTGAGAAATGTCCTACCCCTGTACTAATTGTTGGGGATTCTAAAATGAGTAAGACAGGATCCTTGATCTCAGGGAGTTTCATTATGTCATGACGGAAAGAGATCAACAATCCACAGAATAAAGCCTCCAGTAAGAAGTCATGAGAGACAGGTGGTCCAAGTCTGGCAACTAGAGAGGAGGGACAGATAGCACGTTATTCCTGTAAGGGACTTCCTGATTTTCAACTGTGACCTAGAAAACCAGGTCCAGTGAGTAGCAGTGAGGTGGTCATATGTACATAATGTGGCAACAACAATTTGTGCTTTGAAAGCACATTATGCTTTTCAACATGCTTTACCAGACATGGTCTTTTCAGGCCGCTCTACCCTGTGCAGTAGGTTATCCAAATGTGCAGATAGGGAAGTAGCAACATAGAGAGGACATGAAGCTTGAGTCACAGTAAATAGCTGCTTAGTGGTACCTCTGGGCCGCCAGGGCTCCTGAACTCTAGGCCTGCTTTCTTTCTCCAACCCGCCAGTGGAAGAAATGGCCTTTCTTTTTTCCAAGCTTGTGCTGTGGTACTTTAGTTTCCTGGGATGTTATCTGTATCATGTAAAAGAATGTTTGATTTTGAACTAAAGTTAAATTCTTTCTCATTCTTCATCTTTTGGCTCAAAAGTCATTTCTTTAGGGGATACTTTTCTGGGCCCCCAAATCTCTCTGCTATGCAGTCTCACAGTCCTCTGTACTTTCCACATTAGCACTTATCCCAGTTTGTAGTTTACCATTTGTGTCTTATTTGATTAATGTCTGTCTCACCTGTCAAGCCTTACTCTCCATGAAGCCAGGGAGCATATTTCTTTTGTGTATCAATATATGCATTTAGTGACTTGCATATAGTAATCACTCAATAAATGTTTGCTGAAGGAAATTTAAGGTTTGTTTACTGTTTCCTTTTTTTTTTTTTTTTTTTTACAATAGAGTACCCAACATGTGAGCAGCTTACTTGTGACAATGGGGCCTGCTATAACACCAGTCAGAAGTGTGATTGGAAAGTTGATTGCAGGGACTCCTCAGATGAAATCAACTGCAGTAAGTATTGTGCACAAGATGTGCAGTTGTGTGCTGAAGCTGGTTTATACTGGTTTGAGAGAGCCAATATGTACATCTCTTCCCAAGTTTAGGTTCAGTGAATTCATGTTGGTAGTTTGAAGTCAGCCATTGGTAGGAGTATTTACACACTGGAAATCGGCAAACACTACAAACCAGGGCCTTTTTGTTCCTGGATAACTGGTTCTTAAACATTTACCAGCACACCACTGCTTAATAAGAATCCCTTTTTAAACTGGAGATGCTCTTCCTTTGAGATTAAATGGCTACAATGGAGTTAACTTCTCTCTTTTCTTTCCCTTCTTAACCTTCTGTTGCAGCTGAGATATGCTTGCACAATGAGTTTTCATGTGGCAGTGGAGAGTGTATCCCTCGTGCTTATGTCTGTGACCATGACAATGATTGCCAAGACGGCAGTGATGAACATGCTTGCAGTACGGTGATTTCTTTATGCTGGGTCATGTTGTTGGGAGTGTTTTGTTTTGTTTCGGTTTTGTTTTGTTTTATCCCCCCGCTCCCCCACCAATGTACCTCTTTTTTTCAAGGAGAAGAGTCACTACGTTTGATGGAAGATGGAATCAGACGGTCACTAGGGGTCTTGGCACAAGCCTTTGTGGTGTTGCTCGACCTGGGCTCCTTTATTTTCCAAGGATCTGTGTAGATGTAAAGGGCTGGTGATGGACAGTTTGCCTTCTTTCCTTAGGCTCCAGGGGTACAGGATATATTGTATCACTGGATTCTCAAATGACCCATACCTCTGACAACCTTGATAGTAGAATGAGAGAAGTGTTTTTAAGGGAAAGGAAGTTCCTAGGAGTGGCTCTAACTCTCCTCTTTACTTTGAAATTTCTGCTGCATTAAAGTTGGAGGGTCAGGAAAGTTTCTTTTTCTTCGTTTTCTTTTTTTGGAGATGGAGTTTTGCTTTGTTGCCCGGGCTGGAGTACCCTGGCGCGATCTTGGCTTACTGCAACTTCCGCCTCCTGGGTTCAAGCAGTTCTCCTGCTTCAGCCTCCCGAATAGCTGGGATCACAGGCATGCACCACCATGTCTGGCTAATTTTGTGTTTTTAGTAGAGATGGGGTTTCACCGTGTTGGCCAGGCTGGTCTCGAACTCCTGATCTCAAGTGATCCGCCCGCCTCGGCCTCCCAAACTGCTGGTATTATGGGTATGAGCCACCACGCCCAGCCTGAAAGTTTCAGTGTGGTATAGGTGGCTTTCTTGCCTCCACTTCTTCACTCTGACCTTGCTTTTATGTCCATGCTGTTGCCTGCAATGCAAATGACCTCTCTTATTGTTGCCACCTCTCCACTTATGTTTTTTGGAAAGAGTAAAGTTAGAAGACTCTGTGAAAGAGTTTTACTGTGTTCAGTAAGTTGGCAGCTTTGAGTGGTGATTTATTTACTAGAATGTATGATTTCCCTCCACACCTCTTTTGATTGGTTGGTACCCATGCCTTAGGGTGTTGTTAAATATTTTTGATATCACCCTAATTTTCAATGAGCCATGCCTGACTTCCTTTCTGGAACCTGGGCTTATTTCAGTGACAGAGAATTAAAGAGAATGTGACATCATGGAATGGTTGACTCAGAATCATTTGGTCATAGATTAGCAATTACGGAGCTTGTAGTAAAGTATGAGAACGTTGGATGTTGTCATGTCTGCAGCATCTTTGTCTGCATTTTCTGTTCTGTGCCAACGCATTGCAAACCATCTTGTTTTTAATTTTTTTTTTTTTTTTTTTGAGACAGGGTCTCACTCTGTCACCCAGGCTGGAGTGCAGTGGTGCGATCTTGGCTCACTGCAACTCCACACACCCCCACCAGGCTCATGCCATCCTCCCACCTCAGCCTCCCGAGTAGCTGAGACTACAGACATGTACCACCATGCTTGGCTATTTATTTTTATTTTTCGTATTTTTGGTAGAGATGAGGTCTCACCATGTTGCCCAGGCTGATCTAATTTTTAATCTTGAAAAACAGAAACCAGCACCTGAGTTCATTTCCTGGACCCAAAGCTGCTGTTATCTTCTTCTTTCTCTCTCTTTTTTTTCCTGCTTTTTAAAAATTTTTGTCAAGATATCTAAGGGATTAAATTGATATAGAAATTTCAATTTCTAGGAGTACTGCTTAGGCAGTGAGGTGAGAGCACTTTCAGTTTTTCCCGGTGATTTGTGTCTTTGGAGTGCAGCTGTTGCTTTATTCCAGACTATCCGACCTGCGGTGGTTACCAGTTCACTTGCCCCAGTGGCCGATGCATTTATCAAAACTGGGTTTGTGATGGAGAAGATGACTGTAAAGATAATGGAGATGAAGATGGATGTGGTAAGGAGGGGAAGAGATTCCTACTGAAAAGCATTTTCTTCAAGTGTTTTCCAGCGCTTGTTTTTTCTCCTTTCCTTTTTAGAAATTTTGTGTGACAAGCAAGCCTCAGGATTGGCTGGAGTTGAAGGGGTTGTTTAGGAACTCAGTGGGTGGGGAAGAAGGAGGTGACTGCGCTAACTTCTCCTAAGAAGATTCAGAACACAAATACAGATTAAATTATAATCCTCTCCTTTCTATCTTTAAGGCAAAATAGGTAGGACAGTCTCTGCCTCTTCTATACCCCAGTCTGACTTTCTCCCTGTAAGACTGCCTGTTTTAAATAGATTTAAAACTATATAAAACTAATAGGCTGGGGAAGGAAAGAAAATAGGGAAAATGTCATTTGTCTTAGACCTTACAATCTTTAAAAATGACTTTGAACCTTGGTAACAGTTCAGCTTATTTTTTTGTTTTGGTTTTGTAAATTCTGATTCCCAAATGAGTCACTGACACTCAGTGGTGAAAGAGAGGCCACCTTGGGAACACGTGGGTTGGAGCTGGGGATTGGTAAGTGTAGGAGAAGCTACTATCCAGGGAAGTGCTTAAAGATTCCGTGAGAAGGAAATTGCCAGTGATATTCACCCTTTTATGTTGCTGATATCATCAGCAGTACCTCCAACAATTTAGCAGTTACTAATACCCATACCCTACAGCAAGTTACCTGCACCATTCCAATCCCAGGTATGATAAGGGAAATGCTTGTTAAAACTATGTTTTATGTTTTTATGTTCCAGAAAGTGGTTTTTCTACATTTGGGTTATGGTTTTTCTTATACTGTTGACATTTCACTAAATAAACGAAGCAAATCAAACAGCCCAACCACACATTCAAGTAATTCTGGACCTAACTTGATGGCCCTAATTCTATAATTCATGATTTAAATAACTACATCTTTTCTTAGGGGATCATGAATTTAGTTTGTTGATAATTGAGGCCCGTATCTGCTTCTTCCTCTTATAACCCGACTGGGGGCTGCCTCTTCCAGGAAAAGTGGAGTAATTCCATTATGCCTCTCCTTAGAATCTCAGTAAAAGACTAGTGGTAGAGTTAGAAATCACTAACTTATTGTAAAATGTAGATCATTTATAGATTTCTCTTTTTCAACTTGCTCTACATCCTCTTTAAACCACTGATTAACAAAGAGCTGGCTGTACCTCCCCTATGGCCTGTAACTCTCTCTTTTCCCCCCATAGAAAGCAGTCCTCACGATGTTCATAAATGTTCCCCAAGAGAATGGTCTTGCCCAGAGTCGGGACGATGCATCTCCATTTATAAAGTTTGTGATGGGATTTTAGATTGCCCAGGAAGAGAAGATGAAAACAACACTAGTACCGGAAAATACTGTAGTGAGTATAGACATTTACCTGGGTAGCTTTCAGATAAAGATAATTCTGTTTTCTAGAACAGACGTTCAAATACAGTGTATCTGTTGGCGTTTGCATAACAAAGCACCCCAAGACTTAGTGGCATAAACTGAGAAACGTGTCTTATTTCTCACAGTTCTGTGGGTTGGCTAGGTAGTTCCTTTGGCCTGTATCAGCTCACTCACACGTCAGGATGTTGCAGTAAAAGCTTGGGCTAGCCTAGCCTTGTTGACCCAGAGGCTGAAAGAGCAAACCCTAGGGCTCAAGTACTTTCAAGGTTCTACTTATGCCAAGTTTGCTCTAGTCTTATTGTCCAAAGCAATATACTTGGCCAAACCCAGCGTGGATGGAAGAAATAGACTCCATCTATTGATGGGAAGAGCCTAACAATTTTTTAGCAACTCCCCGTTCCTAATCCCTAACACACACACAGGGAGGATTGTTTCAATGGCAATTTTGATGACCTTAAAGATGTTCTGGAGATTTTATTACCTGGCTTATACTTATGGAAAAAGGCCTTGTCTGGCTGTACTAAAAAAAAAAAAAAAAAAAAAAAAAGCTTCTGGTTCCTGGGTTATGTACCTTGAGTTACTCTCCAATGGCAAAACTGAGTTGGCCATGCACAGTGTTGTTCGATTATGTGTTGTGTGACCACACTCATTTATGAGGAAACCGACTGGAACTAGGGATTTTTTTTCTCCTTTTTTGGGACTGTAGAATATTCACCCCACCAACAACCCATCAACTCTGTGGACAGCTGATCGTCCTGTAAGGAAATGCCATTTAAAACCTTGATTTCATCAATAATATACTCTAACTAAATTTGTGATTGCCTAGAAGTGCCCATGTAACTGCAACCCCAAGGTTATTTTTTGTTTCCTGACAAAAATTGTATATAATATTTAAACAGGCAGAGACCTCTATGGCATTTTTTTCTCTATTTCATTTGGGAGCCCATTTAAAAAAGCTTAAAAATTAATAAGAGATATGTAGTCACAGTGTGAAAGTTGGAAAATAAAAATTAACCAAAAGAAAAAAATATAATCACCTGAAATCCCATCTCTTGAAGCCAGCCACAGTTAATATTTTTAGGGCTTATTCTTGCTCCAGTCACTTGGGAGTTCTTAGCCCTTTTTACTATGTAGACACAAAGATAGACCCATGCATGACCTGATTTTTTTTTCATAAATAAGACTTTTAATGACTTATACTTGCACATAGTTATAACTTTAAAAAGGAGCTTTTTTTTTCTTTTGTTTCCACTCGAGGCAGCCTCTTGTTCTGTCACCCAGGCTAGAGTGCAGTGGTGCAGTCATAGCTCACTGCAGCCTCCATCTTCTGGGCTCAAGTGATCCTCCTGCCTTGGCCTCCCAAAGTGCTGAGATTACAGTTGTGAGCCACTGTGCCTGGCTAATGCTTTTATTTTTAACTTTTTGTGAATATGAGGTGTAGCTACATTACCCAGGCTGGTCTTGATCTCCTGGCTTCAAGCAATCTTCCTGTCTCAGTTGAACTTTTATTGCAAAGTTTTGCAGTAAGCTTTGAAGGGTGACAGATTTTTCTGTACATCTACTTCATGCTTACTTAGCTGCTACTCATGGAAAAAGAAGCTATTAGATTAATCAGTCTTGTCCAGAGGTCACCATTCATTTAACAAAGTTCTTTTCTTCGTTTAGGTATGACTCTGTGCTCTGCCTTGAACTGCCAGTACCAGTGCCATGAGACGCCATATGGAGGAGCGTGTTTTTGTCCCCCAGGTTATATCATCAACCACAATGACAGCCGTACCTGTGTTGGTAAGTGATGGGGGGTGGCGGCTACTTGTCTTTCATTACAGTACACTGATGAGTCCCCTGATCTCTGACATCTAGGAGGTTGCACTTGTGGAGAGTCGTCATGGTCTGTCATAACAAAGAGCAACCCAGACCTCACAGAAAACCTGGCAAATAGGGAATTTTAACTCTGAGAAGGTTTGGTGTGGTGTACAAGGCAAAAGAATGGTTCTGTCATGAGCGAGTTGACTAGCTACCTGGAACCTATCCATTACTTGATGAGGGCGGTAGTCCTTTTCTGTTTTCTTTTCAAGTATTTGGCATCAGGATTGGTGCAGCCATACTGGTTATTGAATACTGAACTACTTCCATGAGGTTGGTAGATAGCTGCTGCTTGAGCCCAGCAAGCACCCCTACCTTGCTCCCCTGGCCTCTTCTCCAGGATGCACAAGCATCCCCAGGATCCCACAACTAAAGAGTTGTTACCTGACACAGCAGAGATCACCAGGTCATTGCTCAGGTGACTACACTGGTGGGCCAGTGCCTTTGCTGGGCTGGCTACTCATTCCACTGATTGTGACATCCACTTGAAACTATCATTCAAGATGAGCAGATTCTTTATCATGGTGCTTCCAGATGGTGGCTGGCATTAAACTAGACACCAGTACACCAACTATTTCCTCATATCTCTCCTCTCTGACTTCAGAAATGATTTCTCCCAATGAGATTTTTGATTTTGATGCCAGCTTTATATCTCACTGTGATTAGGACGGGGCCTTATGATGGGAGAATTAGACATGACCAACTATCATCAGTTTTTGTTTTCTTAGTGAGTTTTTGGTGCTCTGATCTTTTTTCCTTCTATCTGATTTTTGATACATGAACAACAAACATACTAGCAGGAAGTGATCACAGAGGGAGTTTAAAGAAAACTATTTTTACTGCTGTTGGGAAAAGGCATCTGGAAGGCAATTGAAACTATTCATTAAAATTTGGTAGTCATCTATGGGTCTCCAAAATGATTCAGAATTTTCCCAGGATATTTATATTCTTTTGATATTCCTTAGAAATGTGAGGTATTCTTTAGGGCTTTTGGGATAGCAACAAACATGAAATGTGTAAGAAATGCTTCTAGAAAAGTATTTCTTCTGAAATTATTATTTTAATATTATTAAAATATTAAAATTTTAATATTTTAGAACTCTTTGGTAAAATTTGGTAAAAATTATTGAATATAGATAAACCTAATGCAGTTATTCAGTCTTTAGTCTCAGCTCATTGCTTCCAACATAATTATACTTTGTCAAATACAGATAATCTTAACAACTACTCATAGCCAGAAAAGCCTTTCTTTTTTTCTTTATTATTATTATTATTCTTCAGCGGAAGTGCTAGCAAACAGAAAAATGTATTGATACCAGAAATAAACTCTGGTTTGCAAATTAAACTTGAAATTCTTGAGAAAGTCTGCTCCTCAGCGTTACTGAAAACTATAATCGTTCGGCTCACTTACCTATCATATGCTAAAAAAAAATTGGATTTTTATATCCAGTATAGCAATCCATTTGAGCTTTTCCTTGTGTTCATAGTGGGTAACTGTAGGTTCTTAATATCAGGACCACGTCCCAAAGTTGCCCATCTAATTGCTCCTCTTAAGTAACTATATTCAACAAGGTACTTTAAGATCAAGTGACTTAAGTGAACTCTGGAATAATTTAAGAAGGCCCCCAAATTTCTAATCATTTTAAAACATTTTATAAATAAAAGTTATGATCTGCAACTGGACTTAAATAAGATTGCAGGGCACATTTTGTGTTTTATTGTTATCATTACCATTATATTGGGAATGCATTCAAGTAATTTACAGATACTTTTCACACGAATGCCCTTATTGGTTAGGTGGTGACCTGACTCTGGGAGCCCTGCCTGGATTTCAGGCAGCCCTGCGCAAAGGGGCAGCCTCACTTCTGCTCAGAGTGGGGCTCGTCTGTGGGTGTGAGGCCACTCCTGTGTCTTTAGCAAATGTCAGGCTCCTTTGCCCCCCTCACTGCTACCCAGCTGCCAATCCCATTCCCAGCCTTTTAGTTCTTTAGGCATTTTCCTTTTCTCTTAATAGAAAAGAAGTTCCAATAGAAATACCAGAAGCCACATTCTCAGTATTACATCAGCTTTTCTCTCTTTTTCCTTTATCAACTCCCAAAGAGGAGTTGGGGCTGAGCTGTCTTACAGTTGAAACTTGATAGGCCATGAAGTCCTTTCAGGAAAAGTGATTTGTTCTTTCAGAATCCCTAATTCAGTCTTGTGATGCCCCACAAGCTGTTCTCAGTTTTTTGTTCCACCCTAGAGCCCAGATAACACATTTTCCATATTTTCCAACATATAAGTCTGTAGTGAGCCTTGGGTTGTATTTCCAAACGTCTAGGGTTTTCTAAATGTCAGAGATTGAGGCCACTTCAATTTTCAATAGCCTCTCACAAAGCGAAAGGCTGTCATAACAATGTTCTTGTTTTATAAAATTTTGCATTTAACCTACTAGTGAATGTAAGGCAGAATATTGCAGTATTATGTGTGCACAGGATAATTTCAGGATTAGAGAAGATACCACAATTAATAGCACATTGGAAGTAGTGTGTTCTAATACTGGGGCACTAATTTTAAGTTCCACAACAGACATCTTCTTTCATTCCCGCCAGCGCGTTTCTGGGACTTTAGTACAGACAACCTCATTTGGAGATAATCTCAAAAGTCTACATTTGAGGGCCTTTGTGAATATGAGGCCTCCTGCCACCTGCAGAGACCTTTTCTGTGACCTTTGCTGTCCTTCAAGAATGTGTCATTTGCCTCTGAGTTTTGAGGCTGGGTTAACATTTATTTCACATTTGTTTCAAAGAAGACTGTATTTTTCTCTCTTTATAGAGAACTCTTTAAATACATGACGTTAGGAAACCAGTTACACTTGTTTCAGCTGAGCTGAATTTTTAGGGGAATTGTTGCTTTGGTTTGCTCTCTCAAGCATTTCATTTCAACAAATACTCTCTGTATGGCTATAACCCTCTGCATGGCTGACGCATTACACAGGCTTCAGGTGTTGGAAACCTATGCAACATTTATTATCTTAGACATGGCTCCCCAGTGAATACCTCGGTGGTAATCAAGAATAACATTGAATAATCCTGACACGAAATCTTGTGTCTTTCTACCATTCATCTGCCTCTGGTAGTCTTGACCTGGCAGTGGAAGCTCTGAGGCATGCTGAAGCAGTTTACTGGGCTCATTGTTTCTGATTGACAGGACATGCTGTTTGTTGACAGAATGACATCGTGGTGCAGAGTGAGGGCAGGGAGGTCATTCAGCATGGTGGGGTTTCACACAGCCAGATGGATCAGAGGGTGGTCAAGGGGGTCTCAGTTAAAAAGGGGTTTTTGAATTATTTTCACAGCAGTATTTGTTGGTGGGAGGAGACAAAGAATAAAAAGGAAAGAAAAATAGATAAAGGTATTGGAGTGAGAGGGGGATTGTAAAGTAGTGTTTTAGTGTTTTGTGTGGTTTCCACTATCTTTTCTACTCTCACGAAAACCCTCAATTCTACTTTTATTTTTCTTGTCTTCACTCTGGCTGCTGATGGATGTTAATTAACCTTCATATTTCTCTATAGTGATCCAAGGATACAATCTTATTGTCACAAAAGTGACAGCAATTTTATACACTCATTCAAATCCTGTTTTTTTGTGATAGGGTCTCACTGTCGCCCAGGCTGGAGTGCAGTGGCATTATCACGCTCACTGCAGCCTCCCACTTCAGCCTCCCGAATAGCTGGGACTACAGGCACGTGCCTCCATGCCTGGCTAATTTTTTTTTTTTTTTTTTAATTCTTAGTACACATAAACTCTTGCCATATTGCCCAGGCTAGTCTCAAACCCTTGGACTCAAGCAATCCTCCTACCTTACCCTCCCAAAGTGCTGGGATTATAGGCGTGAGCCACTGTGCCTGGCTCACTCATTCAAATCTTTAAACCACTTGTAGTGCACGTGATAGGAAGGGCATTTGTGCTACAGAATTCCTAGTTATAACTTCTCCACCTTTGGTTTCCTTCTGTTTGACATCAGAACTTCTGCTTAGAGTGACTCCAGATCCTTAGACGTAGTCTCATGGATCTTGCATTCAAAATGAAGTTATGACATTCTGGGGGTTTGAGGGAGAATGTCCTGTACTTTTTTTCCTGCTGAGGCAAAGCCTTAGGTGGAGCTTTCTCAGGGCTGAGTTAAGGGGACAGAAGGGATTCATCAGTGAGGGCATTTCACACCCTCATGTGGCATTTCACTTGGTAGTGTCCAGATCGGATTGGGTTTTTTTTCCTCTGGTTAGTCACGGTCCTTGGAAAGAAAGATATGCTGGTTCATGTTGTTATGTTTAATCTGCAGGGAAAATGGGATCATTAGAAGAACCTTCTTGGGGCTGGATGTGGTGGCTTACGCCTGCAGTCCCATCACTTTGGGAGGCCAAGGCAAGCTGCTTACTTGAGATCAGGAGTTCGAGACCAGCCTGGCCAACATGGGGAAATGCCGTCTCTACTAAAAATACAAAAATATTAGCCAGGTGTGGTGGCGCACACCTGTAGTTCCAGCTACTCGGTAGGCTGAGGTGGAAGGATTGCTTGAACCCGGGAGGCGGAGGTTGCAGTGAGCCGAGACTGTGCCACTGCACTCCAGCCTGGGCAACAGACTGCGACTCCATCTCAAAAAAAAAAAAAAAAAAAAAAAAAAAAAAAAAAAAAGAAAGAAAGAAAGAAAAAAAAAGAAAAAGAAAAGAAAAGAGAAGAAACTTGGCCTTTTGATGGGTTGTGGAATGGTGGGCCACCCAGCAGAAATGGTTGAACCCAATTCACAACTCTGACAGTTGCTGCAAATGCAATCAGATCATAGAAATCTGGAGAATTCTAGACTTGGGAGTGCAGTGGTTTCAGAAATTATAATCTACTTGAGAACTTCCTGAAACCAGAGGGTGTGGGAACTCTATTGTTATAGTTTGTATAGGTCATCGTCCCAGGGAAGCGAGCAGGTTGAAGGATGATGGAGAGTGGACGTGGACTTGGAAAGTCAGATGTACCAATTTCTGCACCCCTGAAGCCTTATAGTCTTTAAGAAAGACTCTTCTAGTATTTTGTTCTGTTCTCCCCTCCATATTCTATTGTTTATGTCAATTATATTGGAGCTATTTTTACACAGTAGAACTGGGACTTCTCTGGTAATGAACAGAGCTCTGTCATGTAAGGGACTTCAATGAACACTTACTAAATGAGTGAATAATAAGTTAACCAATAAGTAGAGGAGAAGAAATTTTTGATGTCTTGAAAAGAAGTTCAATTTAATTTTGGTTATAATTTTTTGACATCAGAGGAAAGACAGCTGGGTAAATAGACCTTTCCAAGTACTTTATTGCAGTCATAGATTTGTTTCTTCCTAAGGGGCTGTCTATAGGCAGGTCTTATTTTATTCAGAAATAGTGCTGTCCAATAGAACTTTCTGCAGTGATGTAAATGTGTATCTTCACTCTCTCATATTGTAACCACTAGTCATATGTGGCTATTGAGTACTTGAAATGTGGCAAGTGACTAGGAAAGCAAATTATTAATTTTATTTTATTTTAATTAATCTAAAGATACATTTAGATAGCCACAGGGGGTTAGTGGCTACCATGTTGGAAAGCATAGTATTAAAGGGAAACATTTACACCAAAATTTATATATTTGTAGACTAACATTAATAAATGAAATGCAATACCATAGGGCTATGAATTCAGGAAGTGTTGTGCATTTTCTGTAAAGTTATCCTTCATGTAGGTTTAAAAAATGATGTAAATGTTCTTTTTCCTTACATGAAGATGGTTGTTATAAATTCTTAGAACCTGTGCCTAACTCCAGAGGGTGTTTATTTAGACATGGGCAACACCACATTCTTGGCCATCTTATCTAGGATTTTTGTCAGAGAGTGCTTAATAAATGCTGATAACCTTGACTACAAATGTGTATTTTCCATATGGCAGAGTTTGATGATTGCCAGATATGGGGAATTTGTGACCAGAAGTGTGAAAGCCGACCTGGCCGTCACCTGTGCCACTGTGAAGAAGGGTATATCTTGGAGCGTGGACAGTATTGCAAAGCTAATGATTCCTGTGAGTAAATTATGGACACCTGTGTCTCTGAACAGTAAACAGATTCTAATAGCTTCTTTCCTTCCTTCTGATGACAACAGAATTATCAGCATTTTTGCTGTTGGCAGGGCTTTATCATTACAAATCAGGGATGGCTCCTACTGCCTAGAAAAATTGGTCAACATTAATTTCATACTTTGATTATTAAGGACCAATTTGTCGATTAATGGTGACCATTATTAATATTTTTTAATTGGCTGCTTGTTTACTTTGCCTAGGCTATCATGTCACCCACCTTTAATTGTGAAATAAATGCTATGCCTACATTTGATTGGCTTGGACATTTAACTTTTAATTAATTACCTACCACAAAAGTAGGTGATAACTATCTACAGAAATAATTTTCACAGTGTTCTTGCAAAATTTAGGGGCATTTCCAAATGGACATGCTAAATTTGGATTAAAAATTTTTTGAATGCCCTAACTCTGGGTAGTTTGTTGGAATCAATGTAAGAGTATGAAAAGTAGAGAGTAGTACAGAGTAGTAGAGAAAAGTCATGGAGAAAATCTGCAAAAAATAGATGAGGGCTTCAAAGCATTTTGTCGCTGTTGATTTCTCCGGACGAAGGTCTCAATATAAACTCCTATTTTCCAATAGTTATTTCACACTTGATTTTGAAGTGTCTTTGGTGTCTTCTGAAACTTAACTGCTCCCATGACTGAAGAATGGCCCATTTTCTACTTGTTTTTGTGTAGAAATACCTGATTTGCTGTGTAGTAACTTTTAGGTTCAGCGGATTTTTAACAATTCAATGTGTTTATTTTTGCATAGGTAACATATTTATATGTTCACAAATTTTAAATTATAAGAAGATATGTAGTGAAATGCCTTCCTCCATAACTATTCCCCTCTGCATGGTTTTCACCTCCTCTTTCCTATGAGTAATTGCCATTTCTTTATTTTAGTTCTAGAGATTTTTTAATGAATAAACAAGAACATACAAATATAGATATTTAACTGTATTTACATATCTATATATGGTAGTAAACTATATGCACAGTTCTGCATCTTGTGAATGTACTGAAGATATTTTCCAGAGCTTTCCATATCAGCACATGAAGTTATTTCTTAATTATTTTATTTATTTATTTTTATTTATTTATTTTTGAGAATGAGTCTCGCTCTGTTGCCCAGGCTGGAGTGCAGTGGCGCCATCTTGGCTCACTGCAACCTCCGCCTCCCGGGTTCAGGCAATTCTCTGCCTCAGCCTCCCGAGTAGCTGGGACTACAGGCTTCTGCCACCACACCCAGCTAATTTTTGTATTTTTAGTAGAGACGGGGTTTCATCATGTTAGCCAGGATGGTCTTGATCTCCTGACCTCATAATTTACCCGCCTTGGCCTCCCAAAGTGCTGGGATTACAGGCATGAACCACCGCATCCGTCCTTATTTATTTATTTTTGAGATGGAGTCTTGCTCTTGTTGCCCAGGCTGGAGTGCAATGGCAAGATCTTGCCTCACTGCAATCTCCGCCTCTCGGGTTCAAGCGATTCTCCTGCCTCAGCCTCCTGAGTAGCTGAGATTACAGGCCCCCGCCACCATGCCCAGCTAATTTTTGTATTTTTGGTAGAAACGGGGTTTCCCCATGTTGGCCAGGCTGATCTCGAACTCCTGACTTCAGGTGATCCGCCTACCTCAGTCCCTCAAAGTGCTGGGATTACAGGTGTGAGCCACTGCGCCCGGCCTTAATTATTTTTTTATAATGGCATAATATTCCTTTTTTTATGTTCATAATTTGTTTAACTAGTCCTCTACTGATCAATTTTTATATCATTCCTTATCTTTTGCTATTGCCAATAAGACAGCAATTAATACCTTGTTCATATATCATTTTGCATACCTGTGAGTAAACAGACAGAACAGATTTGGAACCACCATTACCATCTTTTTCAGAGTGATTCCCTGGTAATCCTTAAAATGTCTTCTGTGTTTAACAAAATCTAAAGTTGCACATGGGGCTAAGGTGCCCATATCATCAAGGAGTCTCGAAAATATCTGAGAAATACTCTCCTCAGTGTCATTGAAAGTGCATTGGACTAGCATCCAGAATGCTTGAATTCTTACCAAATTCTTCCTAACTTACTGAGATTTTGGACGCTTCATTAAGCCTTTTTGTGCCTCAATTTGCCCTTCTGTAAAATGGATAGAATGATAGCTATCTGTCTGCCTCAGAGGTTTATGTTAAAATCAGGTAAGATAACCTAGAAGATAGCATTTGAAAAAGCAGAAAGCATATCATTTGTAAGCTACTTCACCATCCTTGCTCATCTGAAGGAGTGGTGATGCCTTCCTTCTTCGCATTTAGTTGGCGAGGCCTCCATTATCTTCTCCAATGGTCGGGATTTGTTAATTGGTGATATTCATGGAAGGAGCTTCCGGATCCTAGTGGAGTCTCAGAATCGTGGAGTGGCCGTGGGTGTGGCTTTCCACTATCACCTGCAAAGAGTTTTTTGGACAGATACCGTGCAAAATAAGGTAAATAGAAATTTCAGTAGCTGAATGGAACCCTGAGCACAAAGTGTTGATAGCTTTTCACTTTTAGAGGGAGTAGAGGGGAAAGTTCCTTTGTTTTCTAACAAAAAAGGCCCTTGAGATATTTTATGTTAATCAGCACCTTTTCCATGCTATACTATTACATGTGACCTATTAAACAAAGCAGTCTATTATATGGATTAGCCTTGAGCAACTTTTAATTTTATTCGAAGTGGAGTCCAGGAGCCTAATTAAAAGAAATAGTAGACATTCTTTCAAAACTGGATAGATATTTGGTAGTAATTTTTGAAATTTGATCATTTAAAATGTAAAAAGCACACTGCTTTTCTGGATGATAAAAATCAGATTTTTACCTGCATCTTCTAAATGGAACTGTAATTCGGGATCGAGTAACAAATATTGACGGTATTTTGTTTAATGGCCAAAATTTTGTTCCACTGTCTTATTTGGAAAGTGTGATAGGTTTAATTTCATCTTGGAGTAATGCAATGGAGATTTTTGAAACATAAATTTCAGAAACTCTTAAAGAGTTATGGAATTTTATTTATTTCTTCTTACATTTTATTATACCATTAATACAATTCTCATTTATTTAAATGATAACTTGCATGACATTTCTGAAAATTGAGAATTTAGATTTTTAGCACTTCTGATTTGATTATAGCTAAAAAAAATCAAAACAAACCACGTAGTTAGTGATGCTGAAGAAATATAATAACTTTGGTTTTTCTTTCAGGTTTTTTCAGTTGACATTAATGGTTTAAATATCCAAGAGGTTCTCAATGTTTCTGTTGAAACCCCAGAGAACCTGGCTGTGGACTGGGTTAATAATAAAATCTATCTGGTGGAAACCAAGGTCAACCGCATAGATATGGTAAATTTGGATGGAAGCTACCGGGTTACCCTTATAACTGAAAACTTGGGGCATCCTAGAGGAATTGCCGTGGACCCAACTGTTGGGTAAGTGATGTGAAAACATATTGATTCCTGTATTTTTAGAATTTTCTCTCTCCCTCTATACACTGAACATCCACTGGATTAATCAAAGGCTCATTCTGATTTCTTTTAGGCTGTATATTCTAGAACCCATGTCTATTTTGTGCCCTTATTTATAGAAGCTTTAAGAGAGTTTATTAAATATAATCCTATTTGAGGACATGTCAACCAAACACACCTAGTGGTGTACTAAAAATACTTGTTGTTTTGGGGCTGTGAATTTTATTCTTAGTGTTTGCCATGTTTTCCTAGCTAAGAGATTGGATTCTGTGTTCTAACTCAATCTAATAATATTATTACAACTAAACATTACTTATGCTTCATTATTATTAAGATGATTACTCTAACATGAATTAGCTGTAAAGATTTTTAAAGATGGAGGTTGGAACTATTCCTTTCAGAACTTTCTTGATACAGGCTGGGATTGAGATATCAATGCTAATATCTCATTACAAGTTGTTCAGTCTGAATCAATCCAACAACACCGATAATGCTTTTCCTCAGGTTTAAATTTAAATTTCCCAATCTTCACATTTGAGAAGTGTTATAGGAGACTTAGCTTTCTCCTAGAATTTCACAATTGGGTCTTAGGACCCTTGGATAAGCTTTAGGCTATTTTAGTCTTTGTGAATGATGATTATTCAGTTCTACTTCATTATATCAGCTATCCTTCCTTGAAAATGATGGAAATGTTCTCTGTGCCTCAGAATGGAAAACTGAGGAGCAAAATGGCTTGATAGCTTCTTTTAAAAGGTATTTGTAAGTTTTCCTGGGTATAAAAAAGAGAAGCAAAGGACAAATAAAGGAAAGAGAGGAGAAAGTTCAGAAGGTGAATATGAATTTTTTTTTTTTTTTTTTGAGACAGGTTCTTGCTCTGTTGCCCAGGCTGGAGTGCAGCTGCACAATCACGGCATGCTGCAGACTTGAACTTCTGGGCTCAAGCAATCCTCCCACCTCAGCTTCCTGAGTAGCTGAGACTACGGGCAAGTGCCATCATGCCCAGCTAATCTTTTAATTTTTGTAGAGATGGGGTCTTGCCATGTTGCCCAGGCTGGTCTTGAAACATGGGCCTCAAGCAATCCTTCTGTGTTGGCCTCCCAAAGTGCTAGGACCACAGGCATGAACCACTGTGCCTGTGAACTTTTAGACTGCCATATTAGTGCATCATAATAGTTGCTATTTGGAACTGTTGACACTCCTGATTGACCCCCACAGTCTCTTTAAAAAAAAAAAAAACTTAATTTCCCTGTTGTTTTATACTGTGGTTCTCTAATCAGCTGGATAAAATTTCCATTGATCCAAACACACTATTAAAAAAAATTCCCAGGTTAACTTGTAAAATACCAGATTCTTTCATCTTCTGTTTTTCTTTTGTAGTTATTTATTTTTCTCAGATTGGGAGAGCCTTTCTGGGGAACCTAAGCTGGAAAGGGCATTCATGGATGGCAGCAACCGTAAAGACTTGGTGAAAACAAAGCTGGGATGGCCTGCTGGGGTAACTCTGGATATGATATCGAAGCGTGTTTACTGGGTTGACTCTCGGTTTGATTACATTGAAACTGTAACTTATGATGGAATTCAAAGGTAAGAAGTATTTTTTATGGCTTATGGCTTTATTGCAGGGAAAGTGCATAAAATGGCTGGAGAGAAATCTCAAAGGACCAGAATTAAAATATTGCTTTGTTGGTGGACATGATAGCTTTAATGACCTTTGTACTGACATTTGCATGAAGTGACCTGCTCTGTTTTGTTAACTTTTCTTGTGTCCCATAACACAAGAGGTAAACGCTCATTAAATATAACCTCCAGCATTTGTTCTTTGATTTCTCCTCTCCAACTCCTCCCCTAGTCCCACATGATGCACATTATTTTCATTCACTCCTGAGTTCATTTGTGCTTTGTTTCTCAAGATCACTTTCCCTTTTAATTTTCTAACCTTCCCCCAATAAATACATGTTTTATTAGGTATTTGATGTTGCCTGCTGGGAATTAATTGGATTTTACTCTGCTCTTATATATTTCAAATTTCAAGAAGAAATTCTTTATATTGTATTTTTACCTGGTATACAAAGATCCTTAAACGGCAATATTTGAATGTAGAATATGGCTTTTTTTTTTTTTTTGAGCTGGAGTCTCACTCTGTCACCCAGGCTGAAGTGCAGTGATGCGATCTCAGTTCACTGCAACCTCCACCTCCCAAGTTCAAGTGATTCTCCTGCTTCAGCCTCCCCCGTAGCTAGGATTACAAGCATACACCACCATGCCTGGCAATTTTTGTATTTTTAGTAGAGATAAAATTTCACCATGTTTCCCAGGCTGGTCCCAAACTCCTAACTTCAAGTGATTCGTCTGCCTCGGCCTCCCAAAGTATTGGGATTACAGATGTGAGCCACTACACCTGGCCGAATATGGCACATTTTTTTTTCATCTTTTTACTCTGATTAGAGCTAACTATAACTTAATGTAAAAAAATTATTTTAGATCCTCTCCTTTCGGTATTTTCAAAAATTGGGTAAAACATGTTCTTCAAATTTTGACCCAAAATATTATTCTTTGTGGATTCAGCAAATAGGCTGGTTAACTTAATTTTTCCCAATGACTTGATTTTATTGTTTTCTCAATGAAAGCAATATTATAGTTTTGTTTCCTCTTGTATTTCCATTTTGTAAGGATAATATCACAGTTTGCCATTGGATTATATATCCTTGGGACAATCTCTGCTTGGTTAAATGAAGTATTGGGTATTAATATGGTGACTTCCTATCACTGAAACTGGCTTCCATAAGGAGAATATGAATAAATTTTATGAAAAAATTAACTAACCCAATAAGTCACATAAAATAATTGTGAAATTGCTTAAATTTTTTCTCTTTGGGATGTTTTAGCATTATATTATATAGTCTAACTTTTGCTGAAGTAAAAAAAAGTAAAGCATAAAAGATAAAAATCAATGGAATTTCAAAAAGATTTGAGTGGTTTGCTGGCTGTGAAGAAACATCAAAGAAATATTAAAGCTCACAAGTACAGCTGTAATCATAAAGTCATTGCCTCTCGCTTTGCCAGCAGGTGGCATTCAGGGTTTTGGAATTTGCTAACTGAGAAAGAAACTATTCTCTAATCTTAATGTACCATGTCATTATAGAATGTTTCAAAGTGTGCACTAACCTGCCACCTTAGGTTTCTTTGTTTACTCCCCTTTAGTGTGTTTCCCAGCTTTAATATCTTCAAGTCTTTTCTTAGAGCTCTATTGTCCTTTTTAGTTTTCAGGGGATGCTAAGATTTTTCTTTGAGGTCTTTGTATTACGCCAAAATAAAGAAAATAAGAGTTTTCCCGTATCAACCGTCCTCTGCCTCACTCTGTTCATGAGTCTAACTGAATCATTGTTTATGGAGACATAGTCATGGGGGGCGTTGTTGATTTCCTCTCTTTGCTTAGTGCCTAATTTTACTTCTGTTTTCTTCCCAGTTAAGTGGCTTTGGGCCTCCATTAAAAGTATGATCAGTTGATAGTTCCATCAAGCAGATGCATAAGAGTGGTAGTGGCATTGCTTCTTGCTTTCCTTACAGTGACATCAGGAACAGATGTGGGCGTTTGCTGGGGCGTGAACCCTACCACTCACTGTCCTGCTCCCTAATTGCTAGGAAATGGTCAATGGTGCAGTGGAAAATAGTTGGCAAAGGCATCTTTTCCCAGACTTCCAAAGTCTTGGTATACTCTTTCACTTATGGTATTCAAAATGCTATTTCACATCTTAGCCTTTTAGATGTGGGGCAACCTAAAAGGAATGAAGAACAAAAGGGAAAACAGTAAATTCCAAGAAAGTCTAGGACAAGCTAAAGGATTGACTGGGACTGGAATGTAAGTCTCAAGGGTCTTTTCCAAGAGACAACATGAAAATCCTTCTATCATATATAGATGGAAATATGTATACATCTAAAATGTATCTTTTCTATCTATTCCGTATTTGTGACAAGACATTATTTAGCTTTTCAGGCATTTAATTGAACTAACTACAGCTTTAATTATAATAAAGCAAAACTAACACATTGTATGATACATATGTGTCTTTTATAACAGGAAGACTGTAGTTCATGGAGGCTCCCTCATTCCTCATCCCTTTGGAATAAGCTTATTTGAAGGTCAGGTGTTCTTTACTGATTGGACAAAGATGGCCGTGCTCAAGGCAAACAAGTTCACAGAGACCAACCCACAAGTGTACTACCAGGCTTCCCTGAGGCCCTATGGAGTGACTGTTTACCATTCCCTCAGACAGCCCTATGGTAAGCCTCAGAACAGTGGTAACCATGCTTGGTACCGGACTTGGTGGAAAGGTTTTCTCAAAGCTTTGAAAGTTAATAATGAGGGGTCTTATGTGATTTGGGTGGCATTCTCAAGTATATGAAGGGTTACCCAGAGTGTTAAACTCTCTGAAACTGGTTCTGCAGGTTAGGAGCATTCTGAAGAAACTGATGTATTTCACAGTTAAATGCCAAATCTAGGGGGAATTTAGAGATTTATTTAACAGATGTTTATTAGCACCTGCAAAGATGCTTGGGGGTATAGCAGCTCACAAACCAAATCAAAATACCTATCCTCATTCTACTGGGAAAGACATCTATTTCAAACTTCTAATATTACACTTAAGGAAACAGGTCCCATAGAAGAAAATGACATGTCTAAGTGTCCATTTTCGGTAGCGTCAGAGCCATTTTTTTCTTCTTCTCTGATGCATATGTATGGCACCTGTTCTTTGGTTCTGATTAATCTGTCATAGGCCAACTGGGTTTGGTGTCTCTCTGGCTGGTCACTTATTTTAAAAAAAGAAATATTTTGATTCAGACACTGCTTAGTCTTCTCCTGTTATTTTACCACGTGATTTTTTCTTTTTATTTTTTCTGAGATGGGATTTCCACTATGTTGGTCAGACTTTTCTGGAACTCCGGGCTTCAAGCGATCCTCCTGCCTTGGCTTCCCAAAGTGTTGGGATTACAGGTGTAAGCCACTGCACCTGGCCTATCATAAGCTTTGTTTATGTTTCCAGGTTATAGCTTGAGCTTTGATACGTCTATCAGGACTGTATATAGCTCTTTTCTGTATTTGCTTGTAGATCAAAGAAAAAGAAACATAAACTACACTACGTTGGTAGAAAGCTTAATATTGGTGAGCAATAATTTAGAGGAAAACAGATTTGCTCTAAAACTCATGTTAAGTGATGGATCTATTTAGGATGAAGAAAGACTGCAAAGTAATGTGGTTAACTTAACAAAAGCCCAACCACTAGAACTGATACATTCAGATGAATCTCCTTCAATGTCATCATCCTGGGAAAGTATAAACTTGTCTAAAAATAGATATTTTATCTGAAAACATTTTTGGAAATATCTATTTTGAATAGTTTTTACACTCAATTCAGAACTAAACTCACACCTGCCCTCACATTAGATCCATTAGATCAATGATCAATGTGCTCACTCAAATTACTATTTTCATTATTTGGTTCAGAATGATATCTGCCTATTGTTTCCCCAAATCAATCCACCTGAGAAGATAAAGAGAATATTTTAAAGAATAAGTCAAAGGCTAAGAAGACAATTTTAAAAGCAGATATAAAATTTCTAGCTGTGGCAGTGCTCTTCCTAAGGTCACTACTTTGAGAGTGGCTTTTGGAAGTATAAACTGGTTTGTGTTGCAGACATTTAAGGTTTTGGAATCAGATCTGGCTTTGAATCCTAGTCAAGCTGTTTAGATGCTGAATAATGTTGGGCAAGTTATTTAACTGTTTAGATTCTTGGTTTCTCCTCTGTAAAATTGGAGGACTAATATTTACCTCTTAGAGCTATTGGTTAAGTTGGTTTACTTACAAAGTAAGCATCCAGTGAGTAATATTTATTATATCCTACAAATGGCAAAAAAGCAGTGAAGTGTGGGTTTTCTTTTGACAATTATTTCTAATCATGGAGGATAGCAGACATACTCTGACATAATTATTGGGGAGAAAGTTGTAGGAGTTCTTTCTTTTTTTTGCCACCGTCTGTTGGAGAGTGGATGGGAGAGCAGCAGTGAAATTGGGAGGGTTAGTGTAGCCAGATGTGGATGTATCCAGTAGTAACCAGTAGTAATGTTTTCAACACGTTGCTAATCCATTACTCTATTTCACCTATAGGTGAAAAGGGCTAGAAGTGGCTTCGTGTCTTGGATAATTACACATTTCTAATTGCAATTTAACCCTGTGCATTTTTCCTTCCAGCTACCAATCCGTGTAAAGATAACAATGGGGGCTGTGAGCAGGTCTGTGTCCTCAGCCACAGAACAGATAATGATGGTTTGGGTTTCCGTTGCAAGTGCACATTCGGCTTCCAACTGGATACGGATGAGCGCCACTGCATTGGTAAGAAGTCTGTTTTGGACGTTGTTGGCAGGTGACACAGGTGTATGTGTGTCCAAACCTCTAACTAGACTAACTGCTACTCTTGAACTGGACCAGCTCCCTGTCTAACTTCTTGACTGCAAATAAGCTTTCTGTAGCCCACAGGGCATCTTCCTTGGTAGGCACCACTTCTACTATACACAGAACTATGTTTGAAAATGTAAATTTCTGTCTTTTGGGATTTTGCTTTAATCCCACATCTAAGGTTTTCTTGGGTTCCCTTCCCCCTTTGTTTCCTGAAACCTTTTTCTCCTATTAACTATGATCTTGAAATTCCATATGGTTGAACTTTGAGCTCTTTTCTATGCTATGTATACCTTTTCCACTTTAGATGTTAGCCTTAACTTTGATGGGAAGTACTCTACTTCTCCCCACTTTGACTTCTCCTAGACCACCACGTATGCCCCTTTCAACCAGGTAATCACATCTGAATCTTATCTGGCTTTTTTTTTTCTCTCTGTATTCCAAAGTAAACTCCTGAGCATTGGGGTGGCTCAGTTACTCACACAGTTTTTCACCTTTCAGTTCAAACTTTCTTGTATCTGCCTCCATATTCCTGATTTCATTCTTACCTTGAAGGTTTCCTTTCTTCCTCTTTGGTTTCCTACACATCTATTCACACTTAAGCCATTGCCTGGGCCCCAGCTAATGATGAAATGCACTCCTACAATATTTGTTTTTCTTATTTTCACTTCTACAATTCTCCTTTCTGTGCCTGTGACAAATTCTTGCTCTCCAGATGTTGCGGTTTCTAGCGTAGTATATAAATTATCTTATTCTAACCCAGACAAATTTCTTAACTTCTTAGGTAGTTTTAGATTCAGAAAAATCACCCTCATTAAAAACAACATGTATTTCTAACTATTATATCAATAGTGCGTTGTCTAATAATTTTGCTTTTAAATTCCGTTACTGCGATTTTTATCTTTGTCTTGGGCATACCTCCTTCATCTTCTTGATTCCCTGGCATCCTGTCACAATCTCCTCTTTGCTTTTAAACATCACTTCTTCTTACCTATTTCCTTTATCCCTCCCCTTCCTTCCCTGCTTTCACTCCTTTATATCTTTATATTTCTGATTGCTGTTAATTATCTTGGTATCTACTGTAAGGTTCTTGGTGTAGATCTCTATGCAGAAGTTAAACCAACTTGAGGATTGTTACGGAATTGCTATAGAGTTCAGCTCTGTATGATTTTTAAACAAAAGATTGATGGCACAGGTGAGAAAGGTTTCTGTGTGTGTGTGTGTGTGTGTGTGCATGTTTTGCCTGTTTATTGTAATGATACTTATAACTTGATAATTAAAACTCAGTATCTAATTTTTAAGCAGTCCTTTTTATTTTATTTATTTATACTATTTTACTTTAAGTTCTAGGGTACATGTGCACAATGTGCAGGTTTGTTACATATGTATACATGTGCCATGTTGGTGTGCTGCACCCGTTAACTCGTCATTACATTAGGTATATCTCCTATTTTATAAATTAAGCATATGGATATCATTTTTCATATAAATACATTTTAAGGATACATTTCTTAGGAAGAAGGAAGATTCTAATACTTGTATCTCCCTCATAGTTGCTTATCTTTTTTTCTTCCCTGCATTATTTCTAACTATGCTTTCCAAAAATTTATTTTTACATTTATTTCAGAATTATATTTTATAATTTAAAGTTTGCTCTGTGGATGCATTTATCTAGAATTTGGGAGGAGAGAAAGGAATCATGCTGTGATTGACTGTGCTGTGTTCTTCTTCCTACAGCTGTTCAGAATTTCCTCATTTTTTCATCCCAAGTTGCTATTCGTGGGATCCCGTTCACCTTGTCTACCCAGGAAGATGTCATGGTTCCAGTTTCAGGGAATCCTTCTTTCTTTGTCGGGATTGATTTTGACGCCCAGGACAGCACTATCTTTTTTTCAGATATGTCAAAACACATGATTTTTAAGCAAAAGATTGATGGCACAGGTGAGAAAGGTTTGTGTGTGTGTGTGTATGCATGTTTTGCCTGTTTATTGTAATGATACTTATAACTTGATAATTAAAACTCAGTATCTAATTTTTAAGCAGTCTTATTTATTTATTTATTTATTTATTTATACTATTTTACTTTAAGTTCTAGGGTACATGTGCACAACGTGCAGGTTTGTTACATATGTATACATGTGCCATGTTGGTGTGCTGCACCCGTTAACTCGTCATTTATGTTAGGTATATCTCCTAATGCTATCCCTCCCCCTCTCCCCCCACCCCAGGACAGGCCCTGGTGTGTGATGTTCCCCATCCTGTGTCCATGTGTGCTCATTGTTCAATTCCCACCTGTGAGTGAGAACATGTGGTGTTTGGTTTTCTGTCCTTGCAATAGTTTGCTGAGAATGTTGGTTTCCAGCTTCATCCATGTCCCTGTAAAGAACATGAACTCATCCTTTTTTATGGCTGATAGTATTCCATGGTGCATATATAACACATTTTCTTAATCCAGTCTATCACTGATGAACATTTGGGTTGGTTCCAAGTTTTTGCTATTGTGAATAGTGCCGCAATAAACATACGTGAGCATGTGTCTTTATAGCAGCATGATTTATAATCCTTTGGGTATATGCCCAGTAATGGGATGGCTGGGTCAAATGTTATTTCTAGTTCTAGATCCCTGAGGAATCTCCACACTGTCTTCCACAATGGTTGAACTAGTTTACAGTCCCACCAACAGTGTAAAAGTGTTCCTATTTCTCCACATCCTCTCCAGCACCTGTTGTTTCCTGACTTTTTAATGATTGCCATTCTAACTGGTATGAGTTGGTATCTCATTGTGATTTTGATTTGCATTTCTCTGATGGCTAGTGATGATGAGCAGTTTTTCTTATGTCTGTTGCCTCCATAAATGTCTTCTTTTGAGAAGTGTCTGTTCATATCCTTTACCCACTTTTTGATGGGGTTGTTTGATTTTTTCTTTTTCTTTTCTTTTATTTTATCTTATTTTTTTATTATACTTTAAGTATTAGGGTACATGTGCACATTGTGCAGGTTAGTTACATATGTATACATGTGCCATGCTGGTGCGCTGCACCCACTAACTCGTCATCTAGCATTAGGTATATCTCCCAATGCTATCCCTCCCCACTCCCCCCTCCCCACCACAGTCCCCATAGTGTGATATTCCCCTTCCTGTGTCCATGTGATCTCATTGTTCAATTCCCACCTATGAGTGAGAATATGCGGTGTTTGGTTTTTTGTTCTTGCGATAGTTTACTGAGAATGATGGTTTCCAATTTCATCCATGTCCCTACAAAGGACATGAACTCATCATTTTTTATGGCTGCATAGTATTCCATGGTGTATATGTGCCACATTTTCTTAATCCAGTCTATCATTGTTGGACATTTGGGTTGGTTCCAAGTCTTTGCTATTGTGAATAATGCCGCAATAAACATACGTGTGCATGTGTCTTTATAGCAGCATGATTTATAGTCATTTGGGTATATACCCAGTAATGGGATGGCTGGGTCAAATGGTATTTCTAGTTCTAGATCCCTGAGGAATCGCCACACTGACTTCCACAATGGTTGAACTAGTTTACAGTCCCACCAACAGTGTAAAAGTGTTCCTATTTCTCCACATCCTCTCCAGCACCTGTTGTTTCCTGACTTTTTAATGATTGCCATTCTAACTGGTGTGAGATGATATCTCATAGTGGTTTTGATTTGCATTTCTCTGATGGCCAGTGATGATGAGCATTTTTTCATGTGTTTTTTGGCTGCATAAATGTCTTCTTTTGAGAAGTGTCTGTTCAACTCCCTCGCCCACTTTTTGATGGGGTTGTTTGTTTTTTTCTTGTAAATTTGTTTGAGTTCATTGTAGATTCTGGATATTAGCCCTTTGTCAGATGAGTAGGTTGCGAAAATTTTCTCCCATGTTGTAGGTTGCCTGTTCACTCTGATGGTAGTTTCTTTTGCTGTGCAGAAGCTCTTTAGTTTAATTAGATCCCATTTGTCAATTTTGGCTTTGGTTGCCATTGCTTTTGGTGTTTTGGACATGAAGTCCTTGCCCACACCTATGTCCTGAATGGTAATGCCTAGGTTTTCTTCTAGGGTTTTTATGGTTTTAGGTCTAACGTTTAAATCTTTAATCCATCTTGAATTGATTTTTGTATAAGATGTAAGGAAGGGATCCAGTTTCAGCTTTCTACATATGGCTAGCCAGTTTTCCCAGCACCATTTATTAAATAGGGAATCCTTTCCCCATTGCTTGTTTTTCTCAGGTTTGTCAAAGATCAGATAGTTGTAGGTATGCGGCGTTATTTCTGAGGGCTCTGTTCTGTTCCATTGATCTATATCTCTGTTTTGGTACCAGTACCATGCTGTTTTGGTTACTGTAGCCATGTAGTATAGTTTGAAGTCAGGTAGTGTGATGCCTCCAGCTTTGTTCTTTTGGCTTAGGATTGACTTGGCGATGCGGGCTCTTTTTTGGTTCCATATGAACTTTAAAGTAGTTTTTTCCAATTCTGTGAAGAAAGTCATTGGTAGCTTGATGGGGATGGCATTGAATCTATAAATTACCTTGGGCAGTATGGCCATTTTCACGATATTGATTCTTCCTACCCATGAGCATGGAATGTTCTTCCATTTGTTTGTATCGTCTTTTATTTCCTTGAGCAGTGGTTTGTAGTTCTCCTTGAAGAGGTCCTTCACATCCCTTGTAAGTTGGATTCCTAGGTATTTTATTCTCTTTGAAGCAATTGTGAATGGGAGTTCACTCATGATTTGGCTCTCTGTTTGTCTGTTATTGGTGTATAGGAATGCTTGTGATTTTTGTACATTGATTTTGTATCCTGAGACTTTGCTGAAGTTGCTTATCAGCTTAAGGAGATTTTGGGCTGAGACGATGGGGTTTTCTAGATAAACAATCATGTCATCTGCAAACAGGGACAATTTGACTTCCTCTTTTCCTAATTGAATACCCTTTATTTCCTTCTCCTGCCTGATTGCCCTGGCCAGAACTTCCAACACTATGTTGAATAGGAGCGGTGAGAGAGGGCATCCCTGTCTTGTGCCAGTTCTCAAAGGGAATGCTTCCAGTTTTTGCCCATTCAGTATGATATTGGCTGTGGGTTTGTCATAGATAGCTCTTATTATTTTGAAATACATCCCATCAATACCTAATTGATTGAGAGTTTTTAGCATGAAGGGTTGTTGAATTTTGTCAAAGGCTTTTTCTGCATCTATTAAGATAATCATGTGGTTTTTGTCTTTGGCTCTGTTTATATGCTGGATTACATTTATTGATTTGCGTATATTGAACCAGCCTTGCATCCAAGGGATGAAGCCCACTTGATCATGGTGGATAAGCTTTTTGATGTGATCCTGGATTTGGTTTGCCAGTATTTTATTGAGGATTTTTGCATCAATGTTCATCAAGGATATTGGTCTAAAATTCTCTTTTTTGGTTGTGTCTCTGCCCGGCTTTGGTATCAGAATGATGCCGGCCTCATAAAATGAGTTAGGGAGGATTCCCTCTTTTTCTATTGATTGGAATAGTTTCAGAAGGAATGGTACCAGTTCCTCCTTGTACTTCTGGTAGAATTCGGCTGTGAATCCATCTGGTCCTGGACTCTTTTTGGTTGGTAAACTATTGATTATTGCCACAATTTCAGCTCCTGTTATTGGTCTATTCAGAGATTCAACTTCTTCCTGGTTTAGTCTTGGGAGAGTGTATGTGTCGAGGAATGTATCCATTTCTTCTAGATTTTCTAGTTTATTTGCGTAGAGGTGTTTGTAGTATTCTCTGATGGTAGTTTGTATTTCTGTGGGATCGGTGGTGATATCCCCTTTATCATTTTTTATTGTGTCTATTTGATTCTTCTCTCTTTTTTTCTTTATTAGTCTTGCTAGCGGTCTATCAATTTTGTTGATCCTTTCAAAAAACCAGCTCCTGGATTCATTGATTTTTTGAAGGGTTTTTTGTGTCTTTATTTCCTTCAGTTCTGCTCTGATTTTAGTTATTTCTTGCCTTCTGCTAGCTTTTGAATGTGTTTGCTCTTGCTTTTCTAGTTCTTTTAATTGTGATGTTAGGGTGTCAATTTTGGATCTTTCCTGCTTTCTCTTGTGGGCATTTAGTGCTATAAATTTCCCTCTACACACTGCTTTGAATGCATCCCAGAGATTCTGGTATGTTGTGTCTTTGTTCTCGTTGGTTTCAAAGAACATCTTTATTTCTGCCTTCATTTCGTTATGTACCCAGTAGTCATTCAGGAGCAGGGTGTTCAGTTTCCATGTAGTTGAGCGGCTTTGAGTGAGATTCTTAATCCTGAGTTCTAGTTTGATTGCACTGTGGTCTGAGAGATAGTTTGTTATAATTTCTGTTCTTTTACATTTGCTGAGGAGAGCTTTACTTCCAACTATGTGGTCAATTTTGGAATAGGTGTGTTGTGGTGCTGAAAAAAATGTATATTCTGTTGATTTGGGGTGGAGAGTTCTGTAGATGTCTATTAGGTCCGCTTGGTGCAGAGCTGAGTTCAATTCCTGGGTATCCTTGTTGACTTTCTGTCTCGTTGATCTGTCTAATGTTGACAGTGGGGCGTTAAAGTCTCCCATTATTAATGTGTGGGAGTCTAAGTCTCTTTGTAGGTCACTCAGGACTTGCTTTATGAATCTGGGAGCTCCTGTATTGGGTGCATATATATTTAGGATAGTTAGCTCTTCTTGTTGAATTGATCCCTTTACCATTATGTAATGGCCTTCTTTGTCTCTTCTGATCTTTGTTGGTTTAAAGTCTGTTTTATCAGAGAGTAGGATTGCAACCCCTGCCTTTTTTTGTGTTTTCCATTTGCTTGGTAGATCTTCCTCCATCCCTTTATTTTGAGCCTATGTGTGTCTCTGCACGTGAGATGGGTTTCCTGAATACAGCACACTGATGGGTCTTGACTCTTTATCCAATTTGCCAGTCTGTGTCTTTTAATTTGAGCATTTAGCCCATTTACATTTAAGGTTAATATTGTTATGTGTGAATTTGATCCTGTGATTATGATGTTAGCTGGTGATTTTGCTCGTTAGTTGATGCAGTTTCTTCCTAGTCTCGATGGTCTTTACATTTTCGCATGATTTTGCAGCGGCTGGTACTGGTTGTTCCTTTCCATGTTTAGCGCTTCCTTCAGGAGCTCTTTTAGGGCAGGCCTGGTGGTGACAAAATCTCTCAGCATTTGCTTGTCTGTAAAGTATTTTATTTCTCCTTCACTTATGAAGCTTAGTTTGGCTGGATATGAAATTCTGGGTTGAAAATTCTTTTCTTTAAGAATGTTGAATATTGGCCCCCCCTCTCTTCTGGCTTGTAGGGTTTCTGCCGAGAGATCCGCTGTTAGTCTGATGGGCTTCCCTTTGAGGGTAACCCGACCTTTCTCTCTGGCTGCCCTTAACATTTTTTCCTTCATTTCAACTTTGGTGAATCTGACAATTATGTGTCTTGGAGTTGCTCTTCTCGAGGAGTATCTTTGTGGCGTTCTCTGTATTTCCTGAATCTGAACGTTGGCCTGCCTTGCTAGATTGGGGAAGTTCTCCTGGATAATATCCTGCAGAGTGTTTTCCAACTTGGTTCCATTCTCCGCATCACTTTCAGGTACACCAATCAGACGTAGATTTGGTCTTTTCACATAGTCCCATATTTCTTGGAGGCTTTGCTCATTTCTTTTTATTCTTTTTTCTCTAAACTTCCCTTCTCGCTTCATTTCATTCGTTTCATCTTCCATCGCTGATACCCTTTCTTCCAGTTGATCGCATCGGCTCCTGAGGCTTCTGCATTCTTCACGTAGTTCTCGAGCCTTGGTTTTCAGTTCCATCAGCTCCTTTAAGCACTTCTCTGTATTGGTTATTCTAGTTATACATTCTTCTAAATTTTTTTCAAAGTTTTCAACTTCTTTGCCTTTGGTTTGAATGTCCTCCCGTAGCTCAGAGTAATTTGATAGTCTGAAGCCTTCCTCTCTCAGTTCGTCAAAATCATTCTCCATCCAGCTTTGTTCCGTTGCTGGTGAGGAACTGCGTTCCTTTGGAGGAGGAGAGGCGCTCTGCGTTTTAGAGTTTCCAGTTTTTCTGTTCTGTTTTTTCCCCATCTTTGTGGTTTTATCTGCTTTTGGTCTTTGATGATGGTGATGTACAGATGGGTTTTCGGTGTGGATGTCCTTTCTGTTTGTTAGTTTTCCTTCTAACAGACAGGACCCTCAGCTGCAGGTCTGTTGGAATACCCTGCCGTGTGAGGTGTCAGTGTGCCCCTGCTGGGGGGTGCCTCCCAGTTAGGCTGCTCGGGGGTCAGGGGTCAGGGACCCACTTGAGGAGGCAGTCTGCCCGTTCTCAGATCTCCAGCTGCGTGCTGGGAGAACCACTGCTCTCTTCAAAGCTGTCAGACAGGGACATTTAAGTCTGCAGAGGTTACTGCTGTCTTTTTGTTTGTCTGTGCCCTGCCCCCAGAGGTGGAGCATACAGAGGCAGGCAGGCCTCCTTGAGCTGTGGTGGGCTCCACCCAGTTCGAGCTTCTGGGCTGCTTTGTTTACCTAATCAAGCCTGGGCAATGGCGGGCGCCCCTCCCCCAGCCTCGCTGCCGCCTTGCAGTTTGATCTCAGACTGCTGTGCTAGCAATCAGCGAGATTCCGTGGGCGTAGGACCCTCCGAGCCAGGTGTGGGATATAGTCTCGTGGTGCGCCGTTTTTTAAGCCGGTCTGAAAAGCGCAATATTCGGGTGGGAGTGACCCGATTTTCCAGGTGCGTCCGTCACCCCTTTCTTTGACTCGGAAAGGGAACTCCCTGACCCCTTGCGCTTCCCAGGTGAGGCAATGCCTCGGCCTGCTTCGGCTCATGCACTGTGTGCGCACCCACTGGCCTGCGCCCACTGTCTGGCACTCCCTAGTGAGATGAACCCGGTACCTCAGATGGAAATGCAGAAATCACCCGTCTTCTGCGTCGCTCACGCTGGGAGCTGTAGACCGGAGCTGTTCCTATTCGGCCATCTTGGCTCCAGTCCAGCGATTTTTTCTTGTAAATTTGTTTAAGTTCTTTGTAGATTCTGGATATTAGCCCTTTGTAAGATGGGTAGATTGTAAAAATTTTCTCCCATTCTGTAGGTTGCCTGTTCACTCTGATGGTAGTTTGTTTTGCTGTGCAGAAGCTCTTTAGTCTAATTAGATCCCATTTGTCAATTTTGGCTTTTGTTGCCTTTGCTTTTGGTGTTGTAGTCATGAAGTCCTTGCCCACACCTATGGCCTGAGTGGTATTGTCTAGGTTTTCTTCTAGGGTTCTTATGGCTTTAGGTCTAACATTTAAATCTTTAATCCATCTTGAATTGATTTTTGTATAAGGTGTAAGGAAGGGATCCAGTTTCAGCTTTCTACATATGGCTAGCCAGTTTTCCCAGTACCATTTATGAAATAGGGAATCCTTTCCCCATTTCTTGTTTTTGTCAGGTTTGTCAAAGATCAGATGGTTGTAGATGTGTGATATCATTTCTGAGGACTCTATTCTGTTCCATTGGTCTACATCTCTGTTTTGGTACCAGTACCATGCTGTTTTGGTTACTGTAGCCTTGTAGTATAGCTTGAAATCAGGTAGCATGATGCCTCCAGCTTTGTTCTTTTTGCTTAGGATTGTCTTGGCAATGCAGGCTCTTTTTTGGTTCCATATGAACTTTAAAGTAGTTTTTTCCAATTCTGTGAAGAAAGTCATTGGTAGCTTGATGGGGATGGCATTGAATCTATAAATCACCTTGGACAGTATGGCCATTTTCACAATATTGATTCTTCCTATCCATGAGCATGGATTGTTCTTCCATTTGTTTGTGTCTTCTTTTATTTTGCTGAGCAGTGGTTTGTAGTTCTCCTTGAAGAGGTTCTTCACATCCTTTGTAAGTTGGATTCCTAGATATTTTATTCTCTTTGAAGCAATTGTGAATGGGAGTTCACTCATGATTTGGCTCTCTGTTTGTCTGTTATTGGTGTATAGGAATGCTTGTGATTTTTGTACATTGATTTTGTATCCTGAGACTTTGCTGAAGTTGCTTATCAGCTTAAGGAGATTTTGGGCTGAGACGATGGGGTTTTCTAGATAAACAATCATGTCATCTGCAAACAGGGACAATTTGACTTCCTCTTTTCCTAATTGAATACCCTTTATTTCCTTCTCCTGCCTGATTGCCCTGGCCAGAACTTCCAACACTATGTTGAATAGGAGCGGTGAGAGAGGGCATCCCTGTCTTGTGCCAGTTCTCAAAGGGAATGCTTCCAGTTTTTGCCCATTCAGTATGATATTGGCTGTGGGTTTGTCATAGATAGCTCTTATTATTTTGAAATACGTCCCATCAATACCTAATTGATTGAGAGTTTTTAGCATGAAGGGTTGTTGAATTTTGTCAAAGGCTTTTTCTGCATCTATTAAGATAATCATGTGGTTTTTGTCTTTGGCTCTGTTTATATGCTGGATTACATTTATTGATTTGCGTATATTGAACCAGCCTTGCATCCAAGGGATGAAGCCCACTTGATCATGGTGGATAAGCTTTTTGATGTGATCCTGGATTTGGTTTGCCAGTATTTTATTGAGGATTTTTGCATCAATGTTCATCAAGGATATTGGTCTAAAATTCTCTTTTTTGGTTGTGTCTCTGCCCGGCTTTGGTATCAGAATGATGCCGGCCTCATAAAATGAGTTAGGGAGGATTCCCTCTTTTTCTATTGATTGGAATAGTTTCAGAAGGAATGGTACCAGTTCCTCCTTGTACTTCTGGTAGAATTCGGCTGTGAATCCATCTGGTCCTGGACTCTTTTTGGTTGGTAAACTATTGATTATTGCCACAATTTCAGCTCCTGTTATTGGTCTATTCAGAGATTCAACTTCTTCCTGGTTTAGTCTTGGGAGAGTGTATGTGTCGAGGAATGTATCCATTTCTTCTAGATTTTCTAGTTTATTTGCGTAGAGGTGTTTGTAGTATTCTCTGATGGTAGTTTGTATTTCTGTGGGATCGGTGGTGATATCCCCTTTATCATTTTTTATTGTGTCTATTTGATTCTTCTCTCTTTTTTTCTTTATTAGTCTTGCTAGCGGTCTATCAATTTTGTTGATCCTTTCAAAAAACCAGCTCCTGGATTCATTGATTTTTTGAAGGGTTTTTTGTGTCTTTATTTCCTTCAGTTCTGCTCTGATTTTAGTTATTTCTTGCCTTCTGCTAGCTTTTGAATGTGTTTGCTCTTGCTTTTCTAGTTCTTTTAATTGTGATGTTAGGGTGTCAATTTTGGATCTTTCCTGCTTTCTCTTGTGGGCATTTAGTGCTATAAATTTCCCTCTACACACTGCTTTGAATGCATCCCAGAGATTCTGGTATGTTGTGTCTTTGTTCTCGTTGGTTTCAAAGAACATCTTTATTTCTGCCTTCATTTCGTTATGTACCCAGTAGTCATTCAGGAGCAGGGTGTTCAGTTTCCATGTAGTTGAGCGGCTTTGAGTGAGATTCTTAATCCTGAGTTCTAGTTTGATTGCACTGTGGTCTGAGAGATAGTTTGTTATAATTTCTGTTCTTTTACATTTGCTGAGGAGAGCTTTACTTCCAACTATGTGGTCAATTTTGGAATAGGTGTGTTGTGGTGCTGAAAAAAATGTATATTCTGTTGATTTGGGGTGGAGAGTTCTGTAGATGTCTATTAGGTCCGCTTGGTGCAGAGCTGAGTTCAATTCCTGGGTATCCTTGTTGACTTTCTGTCTCGTTGATCTGTCTAATGTTGACAGTGGGGCGTTAAAGTCTCCCATTATTAATGTGTGGGAGTCTAAGTCTCTTTGTAGGTCACTCAGGACTTGCTTTATGAATCTGGGAGCTCCTGTATTGGGTGCATATATATTTAGGATAGTTAGCTCTTCTTGTTGAATTGATCCCTTTACCATTATGTAATGGCCTTCTTTGTCTCTTCTGATCTTTGTTGGTTTAAAGTCTGTTTTATCAGAGAGTAGGATTGCAACCCCTGCCTTTTTTTGTGTTTTCCATTTGCTTGGTAGATCTTCCTCCATCCCTTTATTTTGAGCCTATGTGTGTCTCTGCACGTGAGATGGGTTTCCTGAATACAGCACACTGATGGGTCTTGACTCTTTATCCAATTTGCCAGTCTGTGTCTTTTAATTTGAGCATTTAGCCCATTTACATTTAAGGTTAATATTGTTATGTGTGAATTTGATCCTGTGATTATGATGTTAGCTGGTGATTTTGCTCGTTAGTTGATGCAGTTTCTTCCTAGTCTCGATGGTCTTTACATTTTCGCATGATTTTGCAGCGGCTGGTACTGGTTGTTCCTTTCCATGTTTAGCGCTTCCTTCAGGAGCTCTTTTAGGGCAGGCCTGGTGGTGACAAAATCTCTCAGCATTTGCTTGTCTGTAAAGTATTTTATTTCTCCTTCACTTATGAAGCTTAGTTTGGCTGGATATGAAATTCTGGGTTGAAAATTCTTTTCTTTAAGAATGTTGAATATTGGCCCCCCCTCTCTTCTGGCTTGTAGGGTTTCTGCCGAGAGATCCGCTGTTAGTCTGATGGGCTTCCCTTTGAGGGTAACCCGACCTTTCTCTCTGGCTGCCCTTAACATTTTTTCCTTCATTTCAACTTTGGTGAATCTGACAATTATGTGTCTTGGAGTTGCTCTTCTCGAGGAGTATCTTTGTGGCGTTCTCTGTATTTCCTGAATCTGAACGTTGGCCTGCCTTGCTAGATTGGGGAAGTTCTCCTGGATAATATCCTGCAGAGTGTTTTCCAACTTGGTTCCATTCTCCGCATCACTTTCAGGTACACCAATCAGACGTAGATTTGGTCTTTTCACATAGTCCCATATTTCTTGGAGGCTTTGCTCATTTCTTTTTATTCTTTTTTCTCTAAACTTCCCTTCTCGCTTCATTTCATTCGTTTCATCTTCCATCGCTGATACCCTTTCTTCCAGTTGATCGCATCGGCTCCTGAGGCTTCTGCATTCTTCACGTAGTTCTCGAGCCTTGGTTTTCAGTTCCATCAGCTCCTTTAAGCACTTCTCTGTATTGGTTATTCTAGTTATACATTCTTCTAAATTTTTTTCAAAGTTTTCAACTTCTTTGCCTTTGGTTTGAATGTCCTCCCGTAGCTCAGAGTAATTTGATAGTCTGAAGCCTTCCTCTCTCAGTTCGTCAAAATCATTCTCCATCCAGCTTTGTTCCGTTGCTGGTGAGGAACTGCGTTCCTTTGGAGGAGGAGAGGCGCTCTGCGTTTTAGAGTTTCCAGTTTTTCTGTTCTGTTTTTTCCCCATCTTTGTGGTTTTATCTGCTTTTGGTCTTTGATGATGGTGATGTACAGATGGGTTTTCGGTGTGGATGTCCTTTCTGTTTGTTAGTTTTCCTTCTAACAGACAGGACCCTCAGCTGCAGGTCTGTTGGAATACCCTGCCGTGTGAGGTGTCAGTGTGCCCCTGCTGGGGGGTGCCTCCCAGTTAGGCTGCTCGGGGGTCAGGGGTCAGGGACCCACTTGAGGAGGCAGTCTGCCCGTTCTCAGATCTCCAGCTGCGTGCTGGGAGAACCACTGCTCTCTTCAAAGCTGTCAGACAGGGACATTTAAGTCTGCAGAGGTTACTGCTGTCTTTTTGTTTGTCTGTGCCCTGCCCCCAGAGGTGGAGCATACAGAGGCAGGCAGGCCTCCTTGAGCTGTGGTGGGCTCCACCCAGTTCGAGCTTCTGGGCTGCTTTGTTTACCTAATCAAGCCTGGGCAATGGCGGGCGCCCCTCCCCCAGCCTCGCTGCCGCCTTGCAGTTTGATCTCAGACTGCTGTGCTAGCAATCAGCGAGATTCCGTGGGCGTAGGACCCTCCGAGCCAGGTGTGGGATATAGTCTCATGGTGCGCCGTTTTTTAAGCCGGTCTGAAAAGCGCAATATTCGGGTGGGAGTGACCCGATTTTCCAGGTGCGTCCGTCACCCCTTTCTTTGACTCGGAAAGGGAACTCCCTGACCCCTTGCGCTTCCCAGGTGAGGCAATGCCTCGGCCTGCTTCGGCTCATGCACTGTGTGCGCACCCACTGGCCTGCGCCCACTGTCTGGCACTCCCTAGTGAGATGAACCCGGTACCTCAGATGGAAATGCAGAAATCACCCGTCTTCTGCGTCGCTCACGCTGGGAGCTGTAGACCGGAGCTGTTCCTATTCGGCCATCTTGGCTCCAGTCCAGCGATTTTTTCTTGTAAATTTGTTTAAGTTCTTTGTAGATTCTGGATATTAGCCCTTTGTAAGATGGGTAGATTGTAAAAATTTTCTCCCATTCTGTAGGTTGCCTGTTCACTCTGATGGTAGTTTGTTTTGCTGTGCAGAAGCTCTTTAGTCTAATTAGATCCCATTTGTCAATTTTGGCTTTTGTTGCCTTTGCTTTTGGTGTTGTAGTCATGAAGTCCTTGCCCACACCTATGGCCTGAGTGGTATTGTCTAGGTTTTCTTCTAGGGTTCTTATGGCTTTAGGTCTAACATTTAAATCTTTAATCCATCTTGAATTGATTTTTGTATAAGGTGTAAGGAAGGGATCCAGTTTCAGCTTTCTACATATGGCTAGCCAGTTTTCCCAGTACCATTTATGAAATAGGGAATCCTTTCCCCATTTCTTGTTTTTGTCAGGTTTGTCAAAGATCAGATGGTTGTAGATGTGTGATATCATTTCTGAGGACTCTATTCTGTTCCATTGGTCTACATCTCTGTTTTGGTACCAGTACCATGCTGTTTTGGTTACTGTAGCCTTGTAGTATAGCTTGAAATCAGGTAGCATGATGCCTCCAGCTTTGTTCTTTTTGCTTAGGATTGTCTTGGCAATGCAGGCTCTTTTTTGGTTCCATATGAACTTTAAAGTAGTTTTTTCCAATTCTGTGAAGAAAGTCATTGGTAGCTTGATGGGGATGGCATTGAATCTATAAATCACCTTGGACAGTATGGCCATTTTCACAATATTGATTCTTCCTATCCATGAGCATGGATTGTTCTTCCATTTGTTTGTGTCTTCTTTTATTTTGCTGAGCAGTGGTTTGTAGTTCTCCTTGAAGAGGTTCTTCACATCCTTTGTAAGTTGGATTCCTAGATATTTTATTCTCTTTGAAGCAATTGTGAATGGGAGTTCACTCATGATTTGGCTCTCTGTTTGTCTGTTATTGGTGTATAGGAATGCTTGTGATTTTTGCACATTGATTTTGTATCCTGAGACTTTGCTGAAGTTGCTTATCAGCTTAAGGAGATATTGGGCTGAGACGATGGGGTTTTCTAAATATACAGTCATGTCATCTGCAAACAGGGACAATTTGACTTCCTCTTTTCCTAATTAAATACCCTTTATTTCTTTCTCTTGCCTGATTGCCCTGGCCAGAACTTCCAACACTATGCTGAGTAGGAGTGGCGAGAGAGGGCATTCCTGTCTTGTACCAGTTTTCAAAGGGAATGCTTCCAGTTTTTGCCCATTCAGTATGATATTGGCTGTGGGTTTGTCATAAATAGCTGTTATTATTTTGAGATACATCCCATCAATACCTAGTTTATTGATTTAGCATGAAGGGCTGTTGAATTTTGTCAAAGGCCTTTTCTGCATCTATTGAGATAATCATGTGGTTTTTGTCTTTGGTTCTGTTTATATGCTGGATTACGCTTATTGATTTGTGTATGCTGAACCAGCCTTGCATCACAGGGATGAAGCCCACTTGATCATGGTGGATAAGCTTTTTGATGTGATCCTGGATTCGGTTTGCCAGTATTTTATTGAGGATTTTTGCATCAATGTTCATCAGGGATATTGGTCTAAAATTCTCTTTTTTTGTTGTGTCTCTGCCAGGCTTTGGTATCAGAATGATGTTGGCCTCATAAAATGAATTAGGGATGATTCCCTCTTTTTGCTTTGATTGGAATAGTTTCAGAAGGAATGGAACCAGCTCCTCTTTGTACCTCTGGTAGAATTCGGCTGTGAATCCGTCTGGTCCTGGACGTTTTTTGGGTTGGTAGGCTATTAATTATTGCCTCAATTTCAGAACCTGTTATTGGACTATTCAGGGATTCAGCTTCTTCCTGGTTTAGTCTTGGGAGGGTGTATGTGTCCAGGAATTTATCTATTTCTTCTAGATTTTCTAGTTTATTTGCATAGAGGTATTTACAGTATTCTCTGATGGTAGTTTGTATTTCTGTGGGATGGGTGGTGATATCCCCTTTATCATTTTTTATTGTGTCTATTTGATTCTTCTCTCTTTTTTTCTTTATTAGTCTTGCTAGCGGTCTATCAATTTTGTTGATTTTTTCAAAAAACCAGCTCCTGGATTCATTGATTTTTTGAAGGGTTTTTTGTGTCTCTATCTCCTTCAGTTCTGCTATGATCTTAGTTATTTCTTGCCTTCTGCTAGCTTTTGAATGTGTTTGCTCTGGCTTCTCTAGTTCTTTTAATTGTGATGTTAGGGTGTCAATTTTAGATCTCTCCTGCTTTCTCTTGTGGGCATTTAGTGCTATAAATTTCCTTCTACACACTACTTCAAATGTGTCCCAGAGATTCTGGTGTGTTGTGTCTTTGTTCTCATTGGTTTCACAGAACGTCTTTATTTCTGCCTTCATTTCGTTGTTTACCCAGTAGTCATTCAGGAGCAGGTTGTTCAGTTTCCGTGTAGTTGAGTGGTTTTGAGTGAGTTTCTGGATCCTGAGTTCTAGTTTGATTGCCTTGTGGTCTGAGAGACAGTTTGTTATAATTTCTGTTCTTTTACATTTGCTGAGGAGTGCTTTACTTCCAACTATGTGGTCAATTTTGGAATAAGTGCGATGTGGTGCTGAGAGGAATGTATATTCTGTTGATTTGGGGTGGAGAGTTATGTAAGCAGAGATTTTACTAAGCTTCCTAAATAGTTTTAGATTGAGAAAATAAATTTATTGCTTTTTTATGGATTCAGGTAAAACAAACACCTTTCCTTTATTTTAGAAACAAGTTATTTTTGGGAACCGAGATGGGAGGATTGCTTGAGGCCGGGAGTTTGAGACCAGCCTGAGCAACATAGTGAGATTCCACTTGTACCAAAAAAAGAAAAAAATTAGCCAGATGTGGTGGCATGTACCTGTAGTCCCCACTACTTGGGAGGCTGCAATGGAAGGATTGTTTGAGCCCAGGAGATCCAGGTTGCAGTGAGCTATGACCATACCACTGCACTCCAGCTTGGGCAACAGAGTGCAACCCTATCTCGGAAAAAAAAAAAAAAAGAAGGTCACAAACGTGTGTGTATTTTAACAATGACCAATGTTAACATAAAAGAAATGTCATGTGTATGAGAGCCATTAACAGATTAATTGACTAGACGCTGTTTTTCATACTCAAGCAGCCAGATTGATTAAAGGGGAAGACATCTCTTCAGGGATGCTGGACTATGTAAATGCCAAGGGTTTGGTTTGTAATAGTAATAAAATTTGTAAGCAATGTAACATACCAACTAAGAGAGCCAGCTTAGGAGCTACACTGCCTGGTTCCGAATTCCAGCTTCCCACATTTCCTAGCTTTGTAACTTTGGGGAAGTTACTCAATTTCCTTTTGCCTCAATTTTCTAGTCTGAAAAATATGCAGTTCATATATTGCTCATAAGGTTGTTGAGAGAATTTTTGGCTAATGCATGTAAACACCTCGAGTAATGGCTAGAAAATAGTAAATATTCAGTAAATGTTGGATATCATTATATCTGTTATCAATATAAAACCATATTGCCCACCCTCCCCTGCCCCTAATCCAGACCTGCTCTGGGGAGGGAACAGCTCTTTTGACTGTTTCTTCTTTTGTTTGTCTCCATGTTTCTAAATGCTTTGTTTATACTTCTATTTCTTGATTTATCATTTTTGATATTTACTTCCTTGTTCTAGGTGAGCGTTTTGCTTTCTTACATCATTCTTCTCTCCCAGCTTCTGACTTCCCTCCCCCTATTCTCCTTAAAAAGCTAGATTATAATTTTTGGTTAAATTAATCATATGTGTTTATATTATTAACATAATATAAATATAAATATTGTTCACTGCTCAGCCAATTAGTATTCTAGGATGACATTTCTTGACAATTTTTGACAATTGCCCCATTTTCATTTGCTTAGTTTTTTAATATAACAATCATGTATTTTCCCCAAATGCTCTAATAGCTCTATCAAATGCCTGTACAAAGACAGAAAACAATCTATAATTTTTTTTTTCTTTCTGGAGACCCCTATCCTGTGTTGCAGTTGGGACTTGTTTTTCTCTGGCCTGGTGCACAGACTTCTCTTTGCCACTCCCCTGTGCTGGAACTTCTGTTTGTGGCAGGCCATTTATTTCTTTTTCTAGATTTATTTCCTCATTTTGCTGAAACACGTTACATGATAGCTTCCTGAGAAACATAAGTAGGTGGCATTTATTTTGAGTCTTTGAATGTCTGTGAGTGTTTTATTTTGCTCTCCATCTTGACTGTTTGGCTGGGTACAGGTTGCAAGTTAATTTAAACCTGGAATTTGAAGACATTGCTCTAGTGACGTCTAATATCTAGTGTTGAGTCCAGTGCCATTCTGAGTACCATTTCTATGGATATGACCTTGATATGGATATGGATATGACATTAAAAATTAATCTTCCTCTGTTTCCATTTCCTCGGGATTCCTTTTCCTTTTGATTTCTTTTCAACTTTCTTCTTTTTGATGGAAGCTTTTTCCAAGTGTCTGAGTTGCTAGTTTGGTATTAAGGGTGAGGTTATAAAACCTGACCCAAAAGTCTGTACATGTGGATAGGCCTTGTCAGCTGGTGAGCTTCAGGCAGGAAGGTGGCTTGGTTGCCAGATTGCTCCCCAAGGCAACATTAGTGAGTCTTTTCTGGAGATGATCAATTTCTCCTTCATAGATGCCTCCATTTTCCTTCGTGAGGTAAGGGGAAGATGTGGGGAGATGGTGGTCTGTTCTGGGGGTGATTAATTTCTCCTCCATAGATGCCTTCATTCTCCTTCTTGGAGTAAGGGGAAGATGTGGGAAGATGGTGGTCTGTTCTGGGGGTGATTAATTTCTCCTCCATAGATGCCTTCATTCTCCTTCTTGGGGTAAGGGGAAGATGTGGGGAGATGGTGGTCTGTTCTGGGAGTGGGCAGAGGAAAGGGAGCTGAGAGCGCCCTTTCAGTATTCCTATAATCCTCCTGTACTCAGTTCCACATCCATCTCAGTTCTCTGTTGAGGACTGTGCCTTGAACCCATAGCCATTCTGCTTCAGCTCCTCCAGAGAAAATCTTGGTCCCTTAGAGGAGATAGAGGAGTGGCATGACACTCAGGATCTGGGAGGGACCTAGGCATTGGATTGCTCCTTATCTTGCTTTATCTGAGCCCCTTAGTTCCTCGCCCCTGCCTTTGTTAGGACCTGGTGCCTCTGAGTGTGAGTGCACTGAGGCTTCTGCATATGTGGGTGTGTCTCTCTTCTGTTGACACTTAGTTTGTAGCATTTTCCCCTTCTTGACTGAGTTATCACTCCTCCAATAGCTTACTTTTCAAACATTTGTTGGAATTACTCATCTGCTGTTATTTTACTGTCTTTTAAGTAGAATTTGGGAGGAAGAGGAGATAAACATGTTTGGTTTGTCAATCTGCTATTTTGAATGAGAAATTATCTTTTTTGAGGACTTAGAATCAGGCCCACTGAGCTTGGAGAACTGCAGTCGAGCTTAGTTCTCAGCAAAAGGTAGTATTGGGTTTCTAGCTGCATGCAGGCCAAGTCTCCCACAGGCACCTCCACAGGTCAGCTTCCTTCTGTTTTGTTGATCTGGAATTCTCATAGTATTTTTGGTAAACTTCAAGTTCGTATGCTAAGCAACCTACCTTTTTTTTATTTTTTATTTTTATTTATTTATTTATTATTACACTTTAAGTTTTAGGGTACACGTGCACAATGTGCAGGTTAGTTACATATGTATACATGTGCCATGCTGGTGCGCTGCACCCACTAACTCGTCATCTAGCATTAGGTATATCTCCCAATGCTATCCCTCCTCCCCTGCCACCCCACAACAGTCCCCAGAGTGTGATATTCCCCTTCCTGTGTCCATGTGTTCTCATTGTTCAATTCCCACCTATGAGTGAGAATATGCGGTGTTTGGTTTTTTGTTCTTGCGATAGTTTACTGAGAATGATGATTTCCAATTTCATCCATGTCCCTACAAAGGACATGAACTCATCATTTTTTATGGCTGCATAGTATTCCATGGTGTATATGTGCCACATTTTCTTAATCCAGTCTATCATTGTTGGACATTTGGGTTGGTTCCAAGTCTTTGCTATTGTGAATAGTGCCGCAATAAACATACGTGTGCATGTGTCTTTATAGCAGCATGATTTATAGTCCTTTGGGTATATACCCAGTAATGGGATGGCTGGGTCAAATGGTATGTCTAGTTCTAGATCCCTGAGGAATCGCCACACTGACTTCTACAATGGTTGAACTAGTTTACAGTCCCACCAACAGTGTAAAAGTGTTCCTATTTCTCCGCATTCTCTCCAGCACCTATTGTTTCCTGACTTTTTAATGATTGCCATTCTAACTGGTGTGAGATGGTATCTCACTGTGGTTTTGATTTGCATTTCTCTGATGGTCAGTGATGGTGAGCATTTTTTCATGTGTTTTTTGGCTGCATAAATGTCTTCTTTTGAGAAGTGTCTGTTCATATCCTTCACCCACTTTTTGATGGGGTTGTTTGTTTTTTTCTTGTAAATTTGTTTGAGTTCATTGTAGATTCTGGATATTAGCCCTTTGTCAGATGAGTAGGTTGCGAATATTTTCTCCCATTTTGTGGGTTGCCTGTTCACTCTGATGGTAGTTTCTTTTGCTGTGCAGAAGCTCTTTAGTTTAATTAGATCCCATTTGTCAATTTTGGCTTTTGTTGCCATTGCTTTTTGTGTTTTAGACATGAAGTCCTTGCCCATGCCTATGTCCTGAATGGTATTGCCTAGGTTTTCTTCTAGGGTTTTTATGGTTTTAGATCTAACATTTAAGTCATCAATCCATCTTGAATTAATTTTTGTATAAGGTGTAAGGAAGGGATCCAGTTTCAGCTTTCTACATATGGCTAGCCAGTTTTCCCAGCACCATTTATTAAATAGGGAATCCTTTCCCCATTGCTTGTTTTTCTCAGGTTTGTCAAAGATCAGATAGTTGTAGATATACGGCATTATTTCTGAGGGCTCTGTTCAGTTCCATTGATCTATATCTCTGTTTTGGTACCAGTACCATGTTGTTTTGCTTACTGTAGCCTTGTAGGATAGTTTGAAGTCAGGTAGTGTGATTCCTCCAGCTTTGTTCTTTTGGCTTAGGATTGCCTTGGTGATGCGGGCTCTTTTTTGGTTCCATATGAACTTTAAAGTAGTTTTTTCCAATTCTGTGAAGAAAGTCATTGGTAGCTTGATGGGGATGGCATTGAATCTATAAATTACCTTGGGCAGTATGGCCATTTTCACGATGTTGATTCTTCCTACCCATGAGCATGGAATGTTCTTCCATTTGTTTGTATCCTCTTTTATTTCATTGAGCAGTGGTTTGTAGTTCTCCTTGAAGAGGTCCTTCACATCCCTTGTAAGTTGGATTCCTAGGTATTTTATTCTCTTTGAAGCAATTGTGAATGGGAGTTCACTCATGATTTGGCTCTCTGTTTGTCTGTTATTGGTGTATAAGAATGCTTGTGATTTTTGTACATTGATTTTGTATCCTGAGACTTTGCTGAAGTTGCTTATCAGCTTAAGGAGATTTTGGGCTGAGACAATGGGGTTTTCTAGATATACAATCATGTCGTCTGCAAACAGGGACAATTTGACTTCCTCTTTTCCTAATTGAATACCTTTTATTTCCCTCTCCTGCCTAATTGCCCTGGCCAGAACTTCCAACACTATGTTGAATAGGAGTGGTGAGTGAGGGCATCCCTGTCTTGTGCCAGTTTTCAAAGGGAATGCTTCCAGTTTTTGCCCATTCAGTATGATATTGGCTGTGGGTTTGTCATAGATAACTCTTATTATTTTGAGATACGTCCCATCAATACCTAATTGATTGAGAGTTTTTAGCATGAAGGGCTGTTGAATTTTGTCAAAGGCCTTTTCTGCATCTATTGAGATAATCATGTGGTTTTTCTCTTTGGTTCTGTTTATATGCTGGATTACATTTATTGATTTGCGTATATTGAACCAGCCTTGCATCCCAGGGGTGAAGCCCACTTGATCATGGTGGATAAGCTTTTTGATGTGCTGCTGGATTCAGTTTGCCAGTATTTTATTGAGGATCTTTACATCAATGTTCATCAAGGATATTGGTCTAAAATTCTCTTTTTTGGTTGTGTCTCTGCCCGGCTTTGGTATCAAGATGATGCTGACCTCATAGAATGAGTTAGGGAGGATTCCCTCTTTTTCTCTTGATTGGAATAGTTTCAGAAGGAATGGTACCAGTTCCTCCTTGTACCTCTGGTAGAATTCGGCTGTGAATCCATCTGGTCCTGGACTCTTTTTGGCAACCTACCTTTTAAAATATTCTTCATAGTCAGTGGTTCAACTCTGTATGCTTTGGTGAGGGAGGCATTACATTGTTCTTTTTTTTTTTTTTTTTGAATGAGTACACAGTATATGCAGGAAATGAGTTGTCAGAAATCAAATCAGCTAATGTGGTGGTGTGGTGTAGTGCCAGATACTTGGGAGGATCACTTGAGGTCAGGTGTTTGAGGCTGCAGTGAGCTATGATTGTGCCACTGCACTCCAGCCTAGGTAAGACCTGTCTCTAAAGAAAAAGAAAAAGAAATCATATTAAAAGTCAGGATTAGCTGAATGAACCCCTCAGTAGAACTCCCTCCATCAATGATACCTTCTCTTTTCCAAATTCTCTTTTTCTACTGACTTTTCCCTATCATCAGATATGCTCAAGTTTCTCCCATCCTAAAAAATATGCAATTTACCCTTCACTCCATGTTCCTCTTTAGTGATAACCCCTTCTCTGCATTTCATGGTCAAGTTTCTTGAAAGATTGATTTGCACTTTCCTATCCCTTCTTCCACATTTCTCACTGATTACTCACCTCTTGCAATCTGCCCACCAGGTGGCTGACACTCCTCTCATTCTGGTCACCTCTAATCTCTTTCTTGCTAAATTAAATAATGCCTATCAGTCCTGTATTTGGTACTTCAGCCATCTTCTCTCAAATATTCTTTCTTCCAGCATACTCCTGGATTTCCTTCTATTTCTTGATCATTTTTTTCCTAGTGTACGCTGGAGATCTTTTCTTTTTTGCCTGTTCTATAAAAAACTGTAAATCTGTTGTTCGACACTGGTCCTCCTCTCTCTAAATAATTTCACACCTTTCATGCCTTTGATTACTATCTACGTAGCAACTATAAATAATTATGGGGAGACTTTTATAATAGTGCATTTACTGAGTGTTTTTCCTCCTAACCTAGGGAATGAGGGAAAGACCAAGCAAGCGTTCTGTAGGTCATGATAAAAATCTCTATGCAAGTTCTCTCTCTGAGGTTCAGACCCATAGTGCCAGCTGCCTTTTGGTTACGTCACCTGGATATCCTACAATCACCTCTAAACCAACATGTCTAAGTGGATGCTTCATCCAACTTCTCACAGGCCTTAGAGGAAGGGCATGACCACTCACCCCTTCCTTTGTGCCCCATCCCCACCTGGTGGTCATCATGAACATCTCCCTCTCCTTTAGCCTCTATCATTAACTCATTAACCTCCAGCCACACTCCTAGAACATGTGGAATTTTCAGTCTCTGTGTCTGTCAACCACCCCAGACCTCCGCCTTGCCATGTGGTCCATTAGGAATCTGTGCTCTCAGACCATCCTATGCATCTCTCCATCTCAGCACTCATTACTCTTTTATTTTTGTCTCTTGGCCTAGTTGCCTCCTCCTCTTTCACCACCTCACTATGAATTACCTTGAGGGTGGTGTCCACACTTCTTTCCAGATGCTTAACTTCTCTTTGACTTGGTTCCCTCATCTGTAGAATAGGAACGATACTAATGCCTACTTGATTGAGTGGCTGTGAGGATGGATGAATCCATGCAGAATACTTGGTCCAGTTTCTGCCACCTAGTAAGTGCTCATTTAATCTAAGCTGTAATTATTAACACTATTAGCAATATTGTGTTTTCTAAATATATAGTTGGCTTTCTATCACATAGAGAACTTTCTTTTCAAAATTTGCTGAATAAATGAAGAGAAAAAGTAGTAGGATTTTTTTCTTCCTACTGCAAAAGAAAGAGGTATGGCTGTTTATTCTGATTCAGATTTTCTTTAGTGAAAAAAAGAAAAAAGAGGGTAAAAGAAGGCATAACAACTCCATAAAGAGGAAAGCGTTTTTTTGTTTTGTTTTGTTTTTTTTTAATCAGTTCTGATTTCCTTTCTGGTATCTCTGCTGGTCTTTTCAAAACTTGGCAACTTTGTGGCTGTGGAAGACTGTTGATGAGAGGGTTGGGCGATGATACCTCAGGGTTACCCTCAGGTCGTACCTGGTGGTGTCAGCTTATCAGAGCCGTCTCCGGGTGGTAGTAGGTGAACTCAGGTATCTCTTCTTCAGATATTCTACAGTGAGAAATTTTTTTCTGGAAGGTTGGACATGGGAGTAAATCCAGGCCATACCATTCCTGGTTCTGTTTGTCAGTATCATATCTACTCTTTGAGATCCAAAGTTTGAGGAATGGATAGATTCTAGGTTTATCTCACGTTATTGCTCAGCAGCTTACAGAGTTTTTTTTTTTAAAAAGAATTCCACATGTGTTCCTGAAATATGCTCTAACTCTGACACAAAATTTCAGTGTGCATTAGTAGGAAAATTGATGCCTTACAAAATATACTTAGCTTAAAATATGTCCATATTTTAACTTATAGGAAGAGAAATTCTCGCAGCTAACAGGGTGGAAAATGTTGAAAGTTTGGCTTTTGATTGGATTTCAAAGAATCTCTATTGGACAGACTCTCATTACAAGAGTATCAGTGTCATGAGGCTAGCTGATAAAACGAGACGCACAGTAGTTCAGTATTTAAATAACCCACGGTCGGTGGTAGTTCATCCTTTTGCCGGGTAAGTGTGTTCATGTTTTCCTAAGAGCTTGAAACTGTATGTCTTTTACAGTCATTGAAAAGTGATGCCCTAGGGATTTAGGTAAGTTCAGCAAATATAAGATTGAACTGTATAAGTTGAAATCACCTTAAATTTTATTTCTTTTTTCCTTCAAAAAACTTTATTCTGGGGGAGTAAAAAAAATTGTTTTTAAACCCAAAACATTTCTTCTAACTTTTGGCTTTCTCAGTCTTCACTGAAGAGTAGTTTTTTTCACAGTTGCAGAGGACCAAACAATGTGATATAGATTCAGTAGAAAAGGAGTGAATAGGCAACAGAATTAACAAGAAAGACCCAAATTCTTTCCCTGCTTTAATATATTTATATAAAGCTTAGCAAAACTTGCTTAATCATTCAGTAGTTTTCAGAATAAAAAGTTTTTCAGACCACAAAGTTTCATGTTTTACCATTCTATAATTGGTGGTGCCAGACAAGGAAAGACAGAAGAGTTCACAGTATTCCTTTTTGGTTCCTACTTGTCTTATTTAAATATGTTTAACAGCTACTGTGTTTATTTAGAACAAATCTGAGCTATGTGTTGTATATGAGTGGAATGATAAAAAAGATGGCTGCTAACCCACCAATGCCTGATTACCCAGGGAACATCCATACCTGTTCTTCCGTTAGATATATAATCTCATCAGCTTCCAAAGCTAGTTTGTGAAGGAGGTATGTGTAAATACCCATTTTAGAGAGAATGAATCTAAGGCGCAGTGAGATAAAGTGACTTGTGAAAGGGCCCGCAGCTATTAGGCAACAGTTAGTATTCAAATTCCAGACCTGTCTGACTGGAATGCCTGTGTGCCTAAAAAAGTCTGTTTGCTGCGTCTAGAGTGTCTGCTTTAATTTCCTCTCTGTAAGATAATAAAAGAAACACATTTTAAAACTGATGTTATTATTGATAAGAAATTTCATTGCCCTATAGAGAGTTAAACAGTTTATTTTTTTAATGAATTTGTCTTAACTCAAACTTTTGGCTTTTGGTTTTGAAAAACTGTTGAATTCCTTTCCTGTTGACTCTTTTGTTTAAAATGATATGAAGTAGTTACATTTCAGAAAGTTACATTTTGGAAAAGAATAATTTTGATTCCTCTGGATCCCATAAAAGAGAAAAAGTTGTTTTTTTATTTTCTTTTGTTTTTTTTTGTGTGTGTGTGTTTTTTTTTTTTTTTTTTTTTTGCCTCTAGACTTATCTTTTTCCCACTCTTTAGAATATTAAAAAAATGCTTGGGTCAGATACTGTTTGCATTGCATTGATTTGGATGCTTTCTTCATCTGAGATGAATGGTTTCCTGCAAATTTATCAATTCCTTATGGAAGAATGACTAGAGGATCCTGAATGTTTAATCTAGAGAGAAAGAGATTGAAATGTTTTCTTGCTCTGTTCGTTGTTTATTATTTTATTTTAATAACGCGGAATATTTAATAGGTAACCTGAATTGTGCCTTGTTAGAGAATATGTTAGGCGACAATAGTTTTAGTTCCTAAACTCTGAGACAGTGGTTCTCTTCTCTCAATGCCCATTTAAATGCCATTTGTATTTGTGACTTTGGTTACATGTTAACTAAATTTTAACTGAGAATTACATGAGTTATACACTAAGTATGTTAAGTTCAATAGCATATAAAGAAAACAAAATTAATTGCAGTATCTGGAGAATCTCTGTTTGTTCTAAATCTCTGGAAGTCATGTAGTTTGTCCCAGTGTTGACAGCCTTAATTTACTACTGCTTTTTCTAGGTATCTATTCTTCACTGATTGGTTCCGTCCTGCTAAAATTATGAGAGCATGGAGTGACGGATCTCACCTCTTGCCTGTAATAAACACTACTCTTGGATGGCCCAATGGCTTGGCCATCGATTGGGCGTAAGTAGGAATCATCATCCCCGATACTTAGTTCTCTTTTACTGCAGAACACATAATGAGGCAGGTTGGGTGATATGATGGAGTAAGGAAACTTGTACTGCTTGCCCTCGCAGAATTTTAAATAATTAATTGGTGATGGGAGAAGGATATTGAACAAGAACACAAAGGACATAAACATAGTTGGCCAGCTACTGCTGGGGTGAAAACTAATAAATTCATGAGTATTCTGAGAAAATTACTAGAGAAAGCTGAATGACAAGATTTAGTGGAAACTCAAGATGGGGGAGGTGGGTCCCAAGCAACATTTAAAGTAGGGTACAGATTTGTTGAACTGTAGGCAGTGTGTAATTTCTTACAGGGAGCATCTTGAGTTTAGGAAATCTTTGGAGTCAATTAATCAACAAATGCACCTTTGCTTACATGCACTTTGGGAGAACTTTAAAAGTATAAGCTATGGTTCTCAAGAAATTGATGATCTATCTAGGAATATAGGAAAAGGAATAGAGTAAATAAGCTTATAAAGATGAAATGCCAAAGTAACTTATGGGAGAAAAAAAGGGAAGAAATATATTTAACCTTTTAAACATAGATTACTACCAATGTTTTTCTTAGCTTGTTGATTTCACAAGGAGAAAATAAAATTTCTGGCTCAAAGATAGCAACATTTTAAGTTTTCTAAGACGATTGATTGAAAGCCACTTCATGAAAAGTAGCCGTCTCTTTCTGGGGGACATAAAACTGTTAAATTTTTAATGAATGTAATTTAAATTTTAAAAACTTTGTTTAATAAATGTGTCAACTGACCCTACTGTTTTTGGATGCCCTTTGTGTAAAGGGTGCTCTGATAGTTTTTGGATAAGAGATAACTAAATATTTTATTATTTTAGTGCTTCACGATTGTACTGGGTAGATGCCTATTTTGATAAAATTGAGCACAGCACCTTTGATGGTTTAGACAGAAGAAGACTGGGCCATATAGAGCAGATGACACATCCGTTTGGACTTGCCATCTTTGGAGGTATGTTTTAAAGCAATAAAAGTATGTATTGTTTTTAAACATTGCAAGTTACAATAGTAAACTCATCCTCATGTGGCATTTTCACAATCCCAGAAAAGCTGGCCACTTTAAAATGAAAAAATTTAAAATGGTGCTATTATATATAGACAAAACATTTGGTTTGTTGATGGTGTATTTCATTTTTAGAGTGTGATTTTTGTTTTGTATATATTCGTATAATGTTGACAGTGTATATGGGTACAGCACCTTGTAGATTACATGTATTATACAATTCAACATCCCAAGTACTTAGTTATACAAGTATCACGTGAGGAAACAGTAAATTACTGCCTTCATTTTCAAGAATAAAACAGCAAGAGCTGTTTATAGTAATCATTGTAGCATTTCATTATTCTCCAGTGTTTGTAAGAATCTCATTAGAAATCCTTGTGGAAAAAACGATTACACATATTCATCAACTATATGCTGACTGAATGACTTTGAAACTTTTTTATTCAAAATGTTGGAGAACTGACATCATCTTTGTTTTATGGAAGTGTTAGGTTATGCTTTATGAAGAACAGCAAGACATAATTTTTTTTTCGTCAACCTTTCCAAATAATTTCATGCTACTAGTGAAGATTGCTGAGAAGCATGAATTCTGGGGAACTACAGTCACAATGAGCACAGCCAATGCTTGCCTGTCTTCTCAGCTCCCCATTTGAGTGCAGGCATGCTGTTGTGAGTTGAGTTGCTGGGAATAAGAATGTAGCCTGGTACCATGAAACAGGTGGTTTGCTTAGTCTTGAAAACAGGAGCTCTGTGAATGGTTGTATAGCTTGTGCACTGCATAAAAATGCCAGGCCAAGAGGGTGAGGAGACACTGAAATCTATCCTGGGTCTGTTTGACAAACCATGATTACTCCAGTTAGAGGGGTCATGTTTTGTTTAAGTCTACCAAAAGCCCTGTGTATATGCTAGTTGTGTCCCTGGTTGAAACCTCCTACTTTGAATAATTAACACAGTGCTTGAAAAGACTAGACACTCACTATAAATCAAAGACTTTCTCACATGCATAGAATGTATGTGTGGAATGAATAGTTAGTAAGTATATTGCATATCTTGTCCTGCTGTCTGTTTATCTGTGGAGGAGTGTGTGGTATTTAAAAAATGCTCATGAGATTTTTGATGAGTTAATTATAAATACTCCTCCCGTCCCCCTTCCGCCGCCGCCATCCATTTACTCCCTTTTCACTAATGATGTCAGACACATGCTATTTGCTGTCACATAGAAACATTATAAAAAGTTGAATTTTCTCTGCTCTGGGCTGGGATGTTTTGGGATTCAAGAAAATGTAGTTTTAATATCTTTTGGTTTCATCAGTATGAAAAAAATTTGAATGCATACCCATGAGGACAACACAACATTCCCAAAATAGCAATAATTATTTATTTATTTCAACATTGCTGTTTATTGTGAATTTCTTTTGGAAAGTTCTTTTGTTGTGCAACACCATAGAAATTGTGTACCTTTTTACTAAAGGGCTAGATCTTCTTGATTGTGCACCACACAGAACTAAAAGATTTATTGAACTCCTTACTTATTTAAGTATATGAGGATGCCTTTGTTAGTAGTGGGACTGGGATTGCCAGTCTCTAGAAAGATTTAGGGAGTCCAGTGACTGATTGGTCATTGATTAGACCACAGATAAGGAAATTGGTCAAATAAAATTTATGACATCTTAAACATTTTCTGATTAATTAGGGTTTTCTAGTTAAACTATCATTAAAGAGAAAATCCACATTGATGCAATTCTTTCTTTTAAAAATATATGTTTATTTTCCTGCTGCAATAGTTAGTGTAAAGTGAACATGATTAAATTTTTGTTGTTTAGAATCTTATGTCGCCTCTCTCTTACCATTCTGAGCATCATGGAACATTAGTAGTGTGGTTGTAGCTGAATCCACACTTGTGTTGAGATTTTTATTGATCCTCAAACATACACTGAAAGTTCCTTTTTTGGGCTAGACCTGTACTTTTCCTTCTCAACAGCTTCTTATTTAAGTCAAGGGAAAAAAATTACAATTTAAGTGCTGTCATTAAAACATAGAATATGAACTGTTTGACCTGGGAAGGATCTCAGGAATGATTCAGACTGTCTCCTTCACACAGCGTAGTATTTGCCTAAGAGCACTCAGCAGGTGAGCGCTTTAGCGGGCGCAGACCTATGAGGCCTCATTTAATGCTCTGTAGAAGAATTCCCCAATTCTTATTTTCACTATTACCTATGCAGAACTAAATCCAATTGCTACTAAATGCCATCATAAAACTCCATATGTGCTTGCCTGAACCTGAACCCTGATATTATTAACATACAGACTTCTACAGAGCATTACTAGGGAGTAACAAGTCGTGGAAAATGGTCAGAGAAACATATTACAGATAGTTATGGGGGAGATGATCGTACTTGCAAGAAGCATTTCAAGCCTATTGCATTTTCTCAAGTGATTTATTTATAAGTTAGCTGTGACTGAAAATACTAATCTACCCATGTTTCTTTTCAGAGCATTTATTTTTTACTGACTGGAGACTGGGTGCCATTATTCGAGTCAGGAAAGCAGATGGTGGAGAAATGACAGTTATCCGAAGTGGCATTGCTTACATACTGCATTTGAAATCGTATGATGTCAACATCCAGACTGGTGAGTGAGATTGCCCAGTTTTTTTTATTTTTTTGTATGGGTTTATTTATTTGTTACAGTGGCTCCTGTTCTCTTTAAGTACTTATTACTTAAAGGTGTAGCTCCTGGTAGTTTTATATTCTTGTCGTTCACATAATCTAAGAGTGTAAGACGTGAAATCTCTGTTCAATGCTGCTAGCCTTAAACATGTTGTCAGGAAAAACACATTTTGGGACTTTTCCATACCTAAATGGAGTGTTGTATTTGGCGGGTTGATTTCCAAGAGGAAGCTACTTTTTAGTATTGGGTCTGAAAAATGTTTTGTCCCGTTTGTTTTCCTTCACAAATCAAACCCGTGACCCACCTAGTGAAAATGTACATGACTGACTCCCTCGGGGCTTTGCTTTTGCAGGTTCCAACGCCTGTAATCAACCCACGCATCCTAACGGTGACTGCAGCCACTTCTGCTTCCCGGTGCCAAATTTCCAGCGAGTGTGTGGGTGCCCTTATGGAATGAGGCTGGCTTCCAATCACTTGACATGCGAGGGGGACCCAACCAATGAACCACCCACGGAGCAGTGTGGCTTATTTTCCTTCCCCTGTAAAAATGGCAGATGTGTGCCCAATTACTATCGCTGTGATGGAGTCGATGATTGTCATGATAACAGTGATGAGCAACTATGTGGCACACTTAGTAAGTAGCTATGCACTGGCGATATTTCCTGGGATGAATAGAGTAGAGGTGGGCTTTAAAGAAAATAAATAAAAGCTTGGGCTACTTATATGGGAAAAATATCTTTTAGAATTTCAGATTCTTAACATGCACTTTGAAGGCTTTTAGGAAGCTAAGCAAGAAATTTCATTCATAATGTTATGGATGGTTTCTGGCCTTGATTTAGACTATCTTCAACAATTTTTTTCTTTGACATTGGCTGTTTGGACCAATGCAGTCATTATGTCTTGGCAAACTCCTCAAAAAGTCAAATCGAAATAAACTAGATCTGACCAGGCAAGGTGGCTCATGCCTGTAATCGGAGGCCGAGACAGGAGGATTGCTTAAGTCCAGAAGTTCGAGACCAGCCTGGGAAACATGACGAAATCCGGTCTCTACAAAAAATATAAAATGGCACATGTATACATATGTAACTAACCTGCACATTGTGCACATGTACCCTAAAACTTAAAGTATAATAATAATAAATAAAAAAAAGAAATAGATGAGCTCAGAAAAAAAATATATATAAAATTACAAATAGCTGGGACTATTACAAAATACAAAATTACAAAATACAAAAAAAAACAAAATTACAAGTAGCTAGGACTACAGGCACATGCCACCACACCCAGCTAATTTGTATTTTGTATTTTCACAAAATTTGTAAAATACAAAAATTTGTACTTGGGAGGCTGAGGTGGGAGAGTTGTTTGAGCTGGGGAGGTTGAGGCTGCAGTTAGCCAAGACTGTGCCATGTACTTCAGCCTGTGCAACAGGAGTGAAGCCCTGCCTCAAAAAAATAAGCAAACAAACAAACAACAACAACAACAAAAACCAAAAATAAAGTAGACCTAACCTTTAGCAACTGAGAGAATAGTATCACAGAATAACTACTTGCAATCATAGCCTTTGGAAAATCTCATGTGTTGTATTCCTTTTCTCCCATGTTAGAGTAAAATAAATTAACAATGAAATGGTGGTCTTAACCTTTATATTCTTCTTTTGACGGTAATCTAGTCTATATAGTTTGGGGCCTAATAAACACTATCGCAGAAGGCAAAAGTATTACATTCAAATTAAAAAAAAGACAGAGGACAGTTGAAATCTCAGAAATCTCTATCAAGGTGAAGTTAATACTAATAGTAACCTTTCTTTTGGCGAGAAAGAGGAGTGACAGATTTGCAAGAGTAAAGTGCTCACTTGTACATTTTTCTGAAATTTCTTAAATTTTCATCTTTTTGTGTATTATCTTCTTGTTTCTAAGAGCACAAAATTTTACCTTAATATTTTATCTATTTGCACTTTTCATATGACATATTTTCAAGCTTTCTATAGTCTGAATTTGAAATTGTGGTTGGAGGAAGTAACAGCTTGAAAGTTAAGGATGAGCTTTAGAGTGAATCCAACCAGAGCGTGAATCATAGGCAGGTTCCTAAATCTCTCAAAGCCTCAATTTCCTTATCTGTAAAATGCAGACAATTATATGTACTTTATAGTATTCTTGTGAGGATTTAAAGAGAACTTATATGATGTGTGTGGGTGCATAACTTAGAAAAATGCCTTTTCTATGATAAATACCAAATAAATGCCAGCCAATAATGATGTTAGTGATGATGACATTACTTGATGAACATTTCTCCTTATTATATACAATGCCTCCATTAAAAAAGGTGAACTGAGCCTTTATAAGGCAAGAACTCATTTAAAAGGCTGTAAAAACAAATGTCTTCATGACCAGTTTGTTACTATCGTAGATAATACCTGTTCATCTTCGGCGTTCACCTGTGGCCATGGGGAGTGCATTCCTGCACACTGGCGCTGTGACAAACGCAACGACTGTGTGGATGGCAGTGATGAGCACAACTGCCCCACCCACGCACCTGCTTCCTGCCTTGACACCCAATACACCTGTGATAATCACCAGTGTATCTCAAAGAACTGGGTCTGTGACACAGACAATGATTGTGGGGATGGATCTGATGAAAAGAACTGCAGTAAGTTTTGAGCTGGTTTCCCTTGATTGGTCAGCCTCATAAATAGACTTCAACAACCAAACGGCCTTGCATTCTTTCCTCTAAGGCTCATGCAATTTTCATTGTCTCTTTAGTACTTCTATTCCACTTGTCAATCTCTGTATCAATAGGTTACAAGAACAAAGGCATGTGCCTGCACATGGGATTCTTAGAGTCCACCTACAAATATTGAGTTCTATGGAAGCAAAGCAAGGACTGCCTCTGATGTCAAACATTTCAATTCAGATAGGAATTGAAAAAGTGAAAATCCCTCGGCTATCTATTTATATATTTAAAACAATATTAAAAGTCATATAGATATATCCAGACCTTTGGCTATTGATGTTTCTTTTTCATTTGGTACAAGGAAAAAGACATCAAAATAAAGAGGCACAGAAAATTTAAATTTCCTTTGATCTTATCCACCTGTTTTCCATCTTGCCAGTTCTGCTTTCCTTTAGCTTGTTGTTTTATTTCATGTCTTCAATAATAGTTTAAGATGGAGCAAAGTTCCCTGGGCTAAGTTCTAGTCCTGGTTGCCTGACTAGTCAAGTCACTATCATTTGGAATAGATGAGCTTTAAGATCCCTTCTAGCTTTCATACCCTATAAGTCTGTATTTAATATAATTTCATGTTGTGGGTGGGGCCAGCCACTGCATCCGACTCCAAGGCTATGGTCTTAACAGCAAGGTAGGACCCTGGTTTTTAGAATTGTTCTGTTCAGACTTTTAAATCCAGTTTTGGGGGTCTGTCTACACACTGTTGCTACGAGGCATGTGGGTCATACTGGTTTTGTTGCCTAACTGGGTTCCATTGCTTGGCTTTGGTCTAGAGTCATGGACTTCATAGTATTCATGAAATGTAGTCCAAGTCCAAGCACATGATGCTCACTTTCTAAATGTGGTCTGTTTTCCAAGGTGTAATCACAGTTTCTGACTCTGCCCTGTAATCTTTTTATTCTCAATTCTAAAACCTATCCTAGTTTTGAGTTCTTTTGCTTAGCTGACTTTGATAGTGTGGCTGATTCGAAAGAATTTTGAACCCATGTACAATTGAGATAACTTCTGTAGCTATTTAGCCATTTTTAGTTTGGCTCTGGTACTTGTTGCACAGGAAATAAACTTGTTGGTTTTGTTTTCGGATGACATTAGATTCAACAGAGACATGCCAACCTACTCAGTTTAATTGCCCCAATCATCGATGTATTGACCTATCGTTTGTCTGTGATGGGGACAAGGATTGTGTTGATGGATCTGATGAGGTTGGTTGTGGTAAGTGCATTGCTTTCGTTTTTGTTCACAATGTTTATTTAGAAAAATCTCAGTGTTAACACATGGAAACAGGGAGGGGAACATCACACACCGGGACCTGTTGGGGGTGGGGAGCTAGAGAAGGGATGGCATTAGGAGAAATACCTAATGTAGATGATGGGTTGATGGGTGCAGCAAACCACCATGGCACGTGTATACCTATGTAACAAACCTGCACGTTCTGCATATGTACTCCAGAACTTAAAGTATAACAACAAAAAATAAAAATCTCAGTGTTTAGTCATTTTAGCCCTGAGCTAATTTCTAATGCTTTTCTCTTTCATTCTTAGTATTAAACTGTACTGCTTCTCAATTCAAGTGTGCCAGTGGGGATAAATGTATTGGCGTCACAAATCGTTGTGATGGTGTTTTTGATTGCAGTGACAACTCGGATGAAGCGGGCTGTCGTAAGTAACACATACCCAGCATGTTTCAGACAAAGGGGTCATTTCACTTTTGCCAGTATTGATATTGATATTGCCACAAATTTTCCCTAACTCAGACAAACTGGGGGAAAGTATCCTCAAAGGAATGCGGTATTGAACATACAGTAAAATTGAGTAGACATTGCCATATAATGTGTAATTAACAAATCAAGTGGTAGTATAAATGGACACTTCAAATAGTCTCTTAGATGGGCTAAATATTTCTTAGATATTTTTGTTTTCACTTTTAGTTTTTCTTAGGACTTCCCACTTTAGTAGGTTTAAACTTTTGAGGCTCTACTCCATATAAAGATATTTTACTTTTAAGTAAAAAAAAGATATTTCTTTTAAGTTTCAGTAGAGAGGTCATATCATGGTGTAGAAATGGTATGGAGCTGTGTTTAGTATTGACTCTGATGAATTCATTCTTTGTGCTATTATGTGTTGAATATCTGCTAAGATGTTATCTATGGAGATTATAGAAGGCAAGAGACAATTAAGCAAGAGAGACAGTTACAAGGGTCTTAGAAATGGCACAGATAAAATTCTATGGAGGTTCAGAGAAAAGAAATTTCTTCTAGTTGGAGGATTCAAGTAGGACTTCATACAGTATAATTCTGATGGGTCTATAATCTTCACAGACTGGAAACCTATACTCACATGGTTTGTTATTTGCCCACTTTTTGTTTTAAATGGATTTTAGACTTGCAAAAACTCATCAGTGAGTTGATCATTTGTTTGAACAATGGTGTTTTAGACCAAAAAAAGTAAGTTTTCATGAATTCTCCTCCTGCGTCAGAAAGGTAGTGTGTAAAGCCATGGATTAAAAAGAAAAGTTAAATAAAATGCTTATATACTTTATAGTTTGCACAACATCTAGAAATTCCTAATCACTAATTTTCCTGTTTCACATTAAAAACATAAAATTCTGTGATGAGCTGAGGTTAAACTGTCAATTGCCACTGGCTTGCTGTTGCCTTGTGAGATCCCCGGTAGAGAGTTTTGGTTTACCCTTGTCAAATAGGGAAGCAGTTCTTACGTATCTCTCCAGGATTGCTTGATGAATAGTGGAAAGTTTGCAAAGAACTGAGTATTTACCATCATCTTTAGTTAGTGTGTGATGGTTTCATTAGGTATAGTTCATCTGAGAGAAAATAATAACACCCAAACATGATATGAAACACATGAAGTTCAAAGTAATCATAGCTATTTAAGCTCTATTGTAATGTTCTGGTGATTCTTTCATAGAAAGATAGATAAACTTTATTATTGAATCTGCAATTGGAAGAACATTAAAAACACAGGAAAAGGAAACAGGATGTTCTTTTGGCACAGGTACTCATCTGCTAGTCAGCAGTTGTGCGTTCTGTACTTCGTTTGTTGTCAGAGCCACTAGTTGCCACAAAGAAATATTTCTGTGGACTAGAGTGTGGGAGAAGACTCTATATCATTTAGCCTTAAATATTAATTTGGTCATAGTTGTTACTATAAACCTACTATTGGATCCAAAATCATTTCCTCTGAGTCTAGACTATAAAAGGGATCACAAATTACATTCACAAGCCGATTTACTCCATGTTTTCCTTCTAGCAACCAGGCCTCCTGGTATGTGCCACTCAGATGAATTTCAGTGCCAAGAAGATGGTATCTGCATCCCGAACTTCTGGGAATGTGATGGGCATCCAGACTGCCTCTATGGATCTGATGAGCACAATGCCTGTGTCCCCAAGACTTGCCCTTCATCATATTTCCACTGTGACAACGGAAACTGCATCCACAGGGCATGGCTCTGTGATCGGGACAATGACTGCGGGGATATGAGTGATGAGAAGGACTGCCCTACTCAGCCCTTTCGCTGTCCTAGTTGGCAATGGCAGTGTCTTGGCCATAACATCTGTGTGAATCTGAGTGTAGTGTGTGATGGCATCTTTGACTGCCCCAATGGGACAGATGAGTCCCCACTTTGCAGTAAGTTTCCTGACCACAGTTTACTGGCCATAAACTCATTCTGAACAGTAGCCTGGTGTGCATCACCATTGTCACAGTCACTGTGTAGCTTTGTAGGAAGGATTTCAGTTCCTCTATGAGTTCACATCTGTGTAGGGGGTAACCATAATTGAATTCAAATACATCACCATTGGATAATTTTCTGATTAAATCCTTTGTACTTGGTTATGTGTTTTTACTTCTTTTTATGTCTTTGTTTCAAAAAATGAGACTAAATTGAGGCCATTAGATTGTCAAATTAAATTTGGTTCTGTTGGTAATGTGCTCATTAATTTTTCTAACTTTAATATTTTCTAATTTCAATCAGAACTTATCACAAAAAAATGAAGTCCAGGGATTTGTGTTGCTGTGATTAAAGTGCTGTGATTGGCATGTAATCCTAATTACTGTCATTTCTTTCTTTCCTCTTTAATCAATGCTCACTCTCAGATGAACCCCAGCCAGGTATGATCGTGAAGTATTTCAGATTCTTATGATTTCATATGTGTTGTGTTTGTTCTGAAAATGTCCTGATTATATTAACTTACTTCCCTTTCTAATGCATGTTCTGTGTTATGACTCTTACAAATATGTTAGAGTACACATGGAAATAGAAGGCATTTGCATCCCCAGGCATGTGAACTGTCTTAGGGTGGCTTTAGGCATTTTCATTTTGGCCCTGAAAGTAAGGCATGATGATATGTTACCAGATCTGTGTACTCTAATGTTTCAATGACCTTTCCCCTTTGATTTGTTCACTTCATAGATTTTCTGGTCTTTTCTCTTAAATGTTTGTCTATCTTCCATTTCTGTATAGATAGTAGAATTTCAGAGGAAGAAAACGAGAAACAATTTTAAGTGTCTTTGCATGCTCTATCAATGACACTTTTCTTCCTTGATGTCAACAATATTTTCCCAAGGGTTCTCATTGCATTAAATGGAGTTATACTATTGGGTTGTAGTGAAGGTGATCGTACTCCAATGGATATGAAGGATGGTAAATCCTCAGGCAAATTAGAGCAAACCCTGAACAGCCTGTGGAACTCACCCAAGAGCATGCTGCACTTAGCTCTTGTCTGGGCATCATATTGAAGGTGGCATGAGACTGCATAATAAATATTGCATAAGAGTGAATCAAAGAAGCAAAGATTGTTGATTTTCTTTTTTCATTATTCTCTTTCTTTTTTCTAGATGGGAACAGCTGCTCAGATTTCAATGGTGGTTGTACTCACGAGTGTGTTCAAGAGCCTTTTGGGGCTAAATGCCTATGTCCATTGGGATTCTTACTTGCCAATGATTCTAAGACCTGTGAAGACATAGATGAATGTGATATTCTAGGCTCTTGTAGCCAGCACTGTTACAATATGAGAGGTTCTTTCCGGTGCTCGTGTGATACAGGCTACATGTTAGAAAGTGATGGGAGGACATGCAAAGTTACAGGTAATTGCTGAACTAACCCTAGCCAGTTTATCAGCACATCCCAGAGCTTAAAATCAAATGGCACATGTAGGCATTTGACAATGTTGATTAGGAGTTAGATTGACTTGAATCCTGGAAAGATTATGCAATCTCTTTAAACCTCAATTTTTTGTGAGGATTAAATGGGGTAATACACATTAAAATCCTGGTGTATTTTGGAAAATAGAGGTTAAAACATATACAAGTCAATGATTTTTAAAGTATTTAAAATAATACCAAATGGCTTTTATATAATTTAAAATGAGTTCTATACTATATTTAAGCATCTTTATATAATGCTTAATTGAATTCAACCAGTATTAATTCAATTTCTGCTATAAGAAAGTGCTTTTTACTATGTATTAGGATATTGATTTGACCACTTTCAAAGTGACCAAATAGAGGAAGCTAAAACAAAAACAGAAAGTTTCTTTCTTTTACATGTAGTAGGAGTCTGGATGTCAGAGAGTCCAGGGCATGGGGTCTGCTCTGTTATCCTCATCATGTGGCTTACATCAAGGGTTCCAATGCTCCAGGTTTTAGCTTCTCTTAGAAAGTAGGAAGGGGAAAGAGAAAGTGGAAGGCAAGCAGCTTCCTTTTTAGAATGTGACCTGAAATTTGATTCGTAATTTCTACTCACATCCTATTGGTCAGAACTTAGTCATGTGGTCACTCCAAACTTCAGTGGAGGGAGAGAAATGTCTCTGGCTGGAGAGTCTGTGCCAAGCTAAAACTTGGCATGCTTTATTACTAAAAAGAAAAAGAAGAGAGGGGGTATTGGGAGAATTAGAACTCTCTACCATAGCTGAGGGCCTTAGAAAACAGAAATATTTAAGACATGATTCCTGCTGTCCAGAAGCCTACAACCTATTAAATAGTAAGGAAGATAACCAAAGTACAAAAATAAATACAGTAAAAGGAAGAATGTAAGCATAGTTTACTCTAGACTAGTATTTAGAAACACAGTTAAATATAACCCAAGAAAGAGTCTATTTTAAGTACTCATGAAAACCAGCTAACTATTAAGGTTAAGAATGACGTGATTAAAATCATTCTTATGGGGCTTCCTCCCCTCCCCACCAACTTACTATAGTTTGGAATTACACCTTCTTTCTGTTACCAAAAGTATTGAATCAAAAGTTTTAAAGAGTTGTTTTGTGTTTTCTCCCAGTGTCATTGACATTTTTGCATTTTTTTTTTGAACAGCATCTGAGAGTCTGCTGTTACTTGTGGCAAGTCAGAACAAAATTATTGCCGACAGTGTCACCTCCCAGGTCCACAATATCTATTCATTGGTCGAGAATGGTTCTTACATTGTAGCTGTTGATTTTGATTCAATTAGTGGTCGTATCTTTTGGTCTGATGCAACTCAGGGTAAAACCTGGAGTGCGTTTCAAAATGGAACGGACAGAAGAGTGGTAAGTACATTTCTGTTGACCTTTGGCCTGGCTAGTTCCTCTGTCTTGGGTCTGTTTGCTGTTATTCACCAGTGAGAGAAGGCCCTACCTCATCTGGGTAGCTCTCATGGTACCTTCTGGGCCACATCATACCCAAGAGACTTGCGTGTTCATAACTACGAATTTATGGCTGTTTTAGATAGGAGGGTGGCCTCTGAATGCAGATGTATGATTCTGAATTCCAGGTCAGGTGATGCAGAGACCTCACAATGTCTTTACGGTTCCTTTTGCAGTCTTTTCTTGTGGATGAGAGCAGAGGAAAGTGCAGGAAAGTTAAGGGGTTGCTTTTCTTAGCTTTAATTTAGTGATATTTCTCAATCCATCTCCCAGAATTTCAGTTTCTTGGCTCCTGATAGTTACATTTCCTCTGCATCTTACAACTTTATTTTGTAATTCTTGGTGCTTAATTAATAGAGATATTATTCGTTGCATGCAAACACTATAACATTTTGTAATGTTGCCAACTAAGCAAATGGATGAGCTTTTTCTTAATTGCAAAAACTTTTGAAACCAAAACGAAACTATGCACTAACCGAACAATGAAGTTATCTTAGAATGTTCAGTGTGACAAAATCTTGTATACTTTTCTCAGAAAACCCTACTGTTGATTTGGTGGTTAGCTATATGAGGAGACAAAATTTTCTAATCCCCACAAGTAATTATAGGACAAGTTAGATGGTTTAATCTAGATTTTTATATAATATCCATGTTTGCATTCATTTATTTGCTCTAGAATTCACTCTTTATTCACTTTTGTCTATAGGTATTTGACAGTAGCATCATCTTGACTGAAACTATTGCAATAGATTGGGTAGGTCGTAATCTTTACTGGACAGACTATGCTCTGGAAACAATTGAAGTCTCCAAAATTGATGGGAGCCACAGGACTGTGCTGATTAGTAAAAACCTAACAAATCCAAGAGGACTAGCATTAGATCCCAGAATGAAGTAAGACTTTTTTTTAAAATTATGTTGCCTTGACATGGTTATGATGAGGGAAAAACAACAGTAACATGATGTAGCTGATATGCATGTTGCTGATATGCAAAATTTAAAATGATCCATTGTTTAAACATGGTAGGTGTCCAACTGGGTGTTGCTATCTCTCCTTCATCTGAATCATCCTCTTCATAAAGTACATAAGAGCAATTGATTGTTTACTTTATTTTAAGAGCACATTGATTTATTAGCTTGGCAATACAATTTTTGAAATGTCATATAATTAAAAATTAAGTTTCTAATTACTGCATGCAGTAATAGTCCATAGAGGGGCCAGTTTGATGTAACTTTGATAACTCATGATTATACAACAAAAAAGCTGGATTTTTCTGCTTCAGTTTTATGTTGTTTATTAGAGCTCCCTTTTAAGTCATATAAGGAAGGCAGTTTTTGCCTGCTGATCCTGAAGGGAAGATAGAGAAATTCTCCCCTGTGTTTGGAAATCTTTGAGGATTTCTTTCCCTGAATTTACTTATATTTTATAACTTAGATTCTTTTCTGCAGGATGGTAAATTAGGCAAGTTATGTTCAATGTGATGTTGAATTCCTAGATATTGTAAAGTATTACACACCACTGAAATTTATGATGAATCCCTGATGAAGAATAAATTGATTTCCTTATCTAAAAACATGACAGGGTAGACAAACAAGGACAGATGGATTTTTCTAGATCAACTATTTGTGGATTATAAACAAACATGAATTGGCATTGAGACATTTCAATGTCATAATGTACTACATTATGACATTATGTATTACATGTTTTATGAACATTATAAAAATACCCAGATGCATTGTGATTTGTTATGACAGTTTTACTTTGTGACACTTAGAGGAAACAATAAACTCTGTGAATATATTCTGAACCAGAGATGATTTATTTTAAGCAGGGCATAAACAGGATGTTGTATTATTTAAAATGACAGTTATTTTTAATATTTAAATACGTCCCTTCCAATTGGTAACTCATTTCCTTTCCCAGTGAGCATCTACTGTTCTGGTCTGACTGGGGCCACCACCCTCGCATCGAGCGAGCCAGCATGGACGGCAGCATGCGCACTGTCATTGTCCAGGACAAGATCTTCTGGCCCTGCGGCTTAACTATTGACTACCCCAACAGACTGCTCTACTTCATGGACTCCTATCTTGATTACATGGACTTTTGTGATTATAATGGACACCATCGGAGACAGGTGATAGCCAGTGATTTGGTAAGTTGGTGGTGAGGAAAACCAAATTAAAACTACAGTCGTGGATAGGTAGAAATCAGACGAGTATCAGAAAAGCTAAGAAATTAATTTTTGTGTCATAGACATTGTCAGATCAATCCAGGAAATACCAGCAACAGTGAGAGGCAGTCTATCCCATATGACTAACTGGAAAATGAATATTTTCATTTCAGTTCATGGTCAGCTTGTGCCATATCCAGGAAGGATTTTTATAGCTCGTGTGATTTAGTTGAGCTGCAGATGTGAATCTGTTGCTTCTATACCTTTAAAAATTGTGTCAAGTGGCCGGGCGCAGTGGCTCACGCCTATAATCCCAGCACTTTGGGAGGCCGAGGTGGGTGGATCATCTGAGGTCAGGAGTTTGAGACCAGCCTGGCCAATATGGTGAAACCTCATCTCTACTAAAAATACAAAAATTAGCCAGTGTGGTAGCACACACCTATAGTCTCAGCTATTCGGGAAGCTGAGACAGGAAAATTGCTTGAACCTGGGAAGCAGAGGTTGCAGTGAGCTGAGAGTGCATCACTGCACTCCAGCCTAGGTGACAGAGCGAGACTCCATCTCAAAAAAAAAAATTTTTTTTTCAAGCAAAAATTTATAACTTAACTTGGCCAGGCACATTGTCTCACATCTGTAATCCTAGCACTTTGGGAGGCTGAGGTTGGTGGATCGCTTGAGCCCAGGAGTTCAAGACCAGCCTGGGTAACATGGCAAAACCCCATTTCTACAAAAAAATACAAAAATTAGCCGGGCATGGTGGTGTGTGCCTATAGTCCCAACTACTTGGGAGGCTGAGGTGGGAGGATTGCCTGAACCCAGGGAGGTCAAGGCTGTAGTGAGCTGTGATTGTGCCACTGCACTCCAGCCTGGGTGACAAAGTGAGACCCTGTTTTCAAAAAAAAAAACAAAAATTAACTAGATTTATATTTCTCAGTCCTGTTCTTCACGTAACATTTTTTATTCTATAAATTGTGTTGAATTTATTTTCACAAGTTAAATGGGAAAATAAAGAAAATAGATATTTTATCAAAGAGCTGTTATTGACCCCCATTAAAAATAGGAATGCTTTTACACTGTTGGTGGGAGTGTAAATTAGTTCAACCATTGTGGAAGACAGTGTGGCAATTCCTCAAGGATCTAGAACCAGAAATACCATTTGACCCAGCAATCCCATTACTGGGTATATACCCAAAGGGTTATAAATCATTCTACTATAAAGACACATGCACACATATGTTATTGCAGCACTATTTACAATAGCAAAGACTTGGAACTAACACAAATGCCCATTAATGATAGACATATACATCATGGAATACTATGCAGCCATAAAAAAGAATGAGTTCACGTCCTTTGCAGGGGTATGGATGAAGCTGGAAACCATCATTTTCAGCAAACTAACACAAGAACAGAAAACCAAACACTGCATGTTGTCACTCATAAGTGAGAATTGAACAATGAGAACACATGGACACAGGGAGGGGAACATCACACACCAGGGCCTGTCAGTGGGTGGGGGCAAGGGGAGGGAGAGCATTAGGACAAATACCTAATACAGGTGAGGGTTAAAACCTAGATGATGGGTTGATGGGTGCAGCAAACCACCATGGCACATGTATACCTATGTAACAAACCTGCACGTTCTGCACATGTATCCCAGAACTTAAAGTAAAATAAAAAATAAAAAATAAAAAACAATTTAAAAAAGAGAAAAAATTGCCATTGTATAGTTGCTGTGACTTGAAGGAAAGATGCATCTAAACTATAACAGATTGATGTGAATCAGTGAGTGGCAGCACAAGACCATGGAAATAGCAGGCACAAGGGTGCTGATGATGGAGTGAAGGCTGGGGCGTGGGAGTGGGAGATGAGTAGTCTCTAAGCTCTCTAGTTCCATCTAACTTTTAACTAGTAGGTGATCCTGATACATCACCTTGCTTTTTGTGCTTCAGTTTTGTTTTCATTTGTAAAATAGATGCCCAGTGTAATTACCAAGACAAACATAAAGAGTAAATGGCACGTGTATGTGAAAAGCTCTTGAATGGTTTAGTGGGATATAGGACGAATTGTGTATTTTTTGCCGCTCTTTTGCACAATGACTTCCTTGTGTTTTTATTAAATAGTGACATGTTAAAGGAAACCGTCTTCTTGAGCAGATATCCTCTTTGACTCAGTGCACCTTGGCTTTGATTTTTGGATGAGGTCTCACTGTTCTCTTCTGCCTCACAGATTATACGGCACCCCTATGCCCTGACTCTCTTTGAAGACTCTGTGTACTGGACTGACCGTGCTACTCGTCGGGTTATGCGAGCCAACAAGTGGCATGGAGGGAACCAGTCAGTTGTAATGTATAATATTCAATGGCCCCTTGGGATTGTTGCGGTTCATCCTTCGAAACAACCAAATTGTGAGTGATACAGAGAAACATCCTGCCTGGGAGTAGCTTGAAAAACACTGACCCTGGGAATGCTAAATGCACACTGTTACAGACCCATTTGTTTGGGCAATACATTTTCCTTTTCTCTTTACAAACCACCCCACTATATACTTTCCCTAGTCCTGACATTGCCATTACTTTTATTTACCATGGAAATTTCAAACCTAGGATATAATAACAGCACATCTGAATTATATCATTTCAGCATTTGGCTGCTACCTCTGTGACCCTCACATGAGTCTCCGTTTCCTCAGCTGACAAATGGAGTACAGACCAGATAGTGCCTTCGATCCTCTTACCGTTACCACTCTGATTGAAAGCAGCTTACTTTTAGGACTAGTTTATTATGGCACCACTGCCTTCTAGGTGCTCTGCTGTAGCCAGCACGAGTTGTCCTAAAGTGCATGGTATGGGTGTCTAGGTGAAAGACTTGGCATCCGTACTGTTCTTTCTGGTGGGAGAGGGAGATAAGTCACTTAATCTTCACTTAATCCTCTCTCCTCAAAACTCTCCAATTGTTTCTCATACCCTTCAGCATGTGGCCGCTGCTATTTCCCTGCTCTCTTCTCCCACTCGCTGTTGCCACATTGGATTTCATTATGGTCCAAAAGCACAGCAGGTGACTCCTGCCTCTCAGCTTCTGCGCTAGCTCTTCCCTCTGCCTGGAACATCTCTCTTCCAGATCTCTGCATGAGTTGCTTCACGTGCCATTTAGGATTCTACCCAAATGTCACTTTCTCAGAGAGGCCCTCATTGACCACTTTACCTAAAATAGCCACCCCCTCATAATTCTTTTGCTCTTTACCCTCATGTTCTGAAATCTCTCTCTCTCTCTCTCTGAGTTTAGTTGTTTCTTTTTGCTCGAATATATACTCCACTTTTATAGCGTCCCCAGTGCTTAGAATGGTGTTTGGTTTACAGTGAATAACTACCATTTTTCTGGTGAATGAATGGATTAATAATCTATTAATAACATGGTATGTGTAATAAAAATGTATAGGATCTAGGAAACATCCTGTGTGTGGGGACCACACAGAATCCTGATTTTCAAGGTGCAGAGACACACAGAGATATCATCAGTAGAAAAATAAAAGATTATTATCTAACCAAAATCTGGAAAACTCTAGGTAAACTACAAGGTCACACATCAAACACACAACTTTTTTTTTTAATGCAAAAAGATCTCTTTTAGGTCAGGTAAGGAGACAGATTATTTGGCATCATATTTCTATTACAAGTTCCAGATTACTCAGTGGCTGTTTGTTCATAATCCAGTTATAGACTGGATTGATCTGTAACCTTGAGTCATTCTCCTCTCTCGTGTCTCTTATGAATTCTAAGTTGAAAGCCTGATGCTAGGGAAGTTGAAAGTGTGAGTAGTTCAGTGAAAACAAAACAAAAGAAAACAACAGGGGTAACAACGTACTTAAGCCCCCCTGTACTGGGGCCTCTGGAAGGACACTAAGAGCATGACTCTGTTTTGATTTTAATGTGGAGGTTTTCCACTTACTGGTGCTTTCTTCTCTTTCTCATGCAGCCGTGAATCCATGTGCCTTTTCCCGCTGCAGCCATCTCTGCCTGCTTTCCTCACAGGGGCCTCATTTTTACTCCTGTGTTTGTCCTTCAGGATGGAGTCTGTCTCCTGATCTCCTGAATTGCTTGAGAGGTATAGTATGCTCCTTATGTGAGCTCCGAAGATGGAACTGGTCATAGTTTGTGCCAAGTAGTGGAAACTCTAAACCCAATTGCGACTGAACATGTGCTGTGTCCTTTGATTCCTCAGGTGTCTGCAGAATGATGTGTGTTGTATGGGGTGATGTCACTGTGTGCCTTGGTTGTAATATAGTTTCTGTATATGGAACTAATGTTATCTGTGCATGTAATTGAACAATCTGTAACCTCATATTTTCTCTCACCTGGGTACAGTTAGACTTCTCTGACAAGCCATGATAATGGGAAGTTCCAAATTCTTCACCTAAGAAGTAAACATTCTCAACGTTTGTGTACAGCTTCATTTTTCATGTCCATTGTCTCTTTCTCCCTCTTTTTTTTTCTTTTTTCTTTCTTTTTTTTTTTTTTTTTTTCTGAGACAGGGTCTTGCTCTGATGCCCAGACTGTAGTGCAATGGCGTAATCATAGCTCACTGTAGCCTCCACTTTCCGGGCCCCTGTGATTCTCCCACCTCAGCCTCCTGAGTAGATGAGACTATAGGTGCACGCCACCACACCCGGCTAATTTTTGTATTTTTTGTAGAGACCGGGTTTTGCCATGTTGCCCAGGCTGGTCTCCAAGTTCTGCCCTCAGGCCATCCACTTGCCTTAGCCTCCCAAAGTGCTGGGATTACAGACGTGAACCACTGCACCTGGCTCCATTGTCTCATTTTTATTCTTATAACCAATAGTTAATGAGTGTTCTAGCCTGGGTCTTCTGACTCCAATTTCAGTACTGTTACTATTACCATCTGATACTTTAAGAAGGAGAATTGTGTCGGTATGAGATATTACAAGTGACTGAGCAATTTAATATTTATCTCATCCTAGAGATATTTTATTGGGTCGATTGAAGAGTGTGTGGAGGATTATACCAAGTACTTAAGGGAGTAAGAAAAGAAGGAAAAGTTGCATCCAGTTCACAAAAGAGATTTCTTCTGGAGTGTGTACTTGTATATAATACACTTAAAAATATAATTCCTTATTGCTTAAAAATCTAAGAAGTTACTCTAAACCCAAGTTCCCTTTCATTTCTCAGTGAAGAGAACTGAATGAATATATTTTGATACTGATGAAAATTGCTGTAGACAAGTTCAACTTAAATGTTTAATGATCACATATTCCTAAATTAAGAGATAATAGAGTCCTAATCTAGAAGGACATTTAGTCCTAATCTAGAATGCAAAATATATACTGAATTCAGGAAACTTTTAGTGTTTAGATATTATGCAGATGTAGGCTTACTGAAAATCAAATTCCATCAGCATGTAATATTGTGCAATGATACTTTCATGATGAAAGATTTTAATTATTGGTAATTCTCACAGAGGGACTGGCACTTGCCATTTTTCCTCAGAGACTTATTATGTACCTAATCCTCATTGACATTGTTTAATTTAGTGTGTCCCTAGAGTCTTTCAGGAGAAGATTAAACTGGGCTGTAGACATTTCGGATACAAAGCATTCTTTCAGCACACAAAGATTGTTGAATTGCACATTGGGGGTTGGTGTAATCAATATTACTCTCTGATGATGATTGATAAGTGTTAATTTTAAATAGTGCCTTTTGTTGTTTCACAAATAATTCCACTAGTGGTTTTCTCATGGGTTGACTTTACTGAAGTGGAACTTTTTAAGTATTTCCCAGTAGGTTTCAGAGCACCAGCTGAGTAACTGATTGCCAATATATGTTAAATGAAAAAAGGTTTCCACATTTTTTTTTTTCCCAACAAGAAGTTTAGAAAACTTGTTAACATTTATAGGTGGAAACATTTTACTTGATTTGATTGTTGAATAGCTTTTAAACTAGTGTTTACTAAGAGGCTGGAATATATGTAGAAGTGCTTCTGTGATGCTGTTAAGTAAAAGAAGCAGATATTGCACAATATTGGCCTTGTAAAAACATGCATTAAAAAACACACAAGTTTCTGGAAGCAAAAACACACAAGTGCCAATAGTGGTTATAGTTGGATAGGGGAATTATGAGATGGTTCTACTTATTTCTAATTTTATGTTATAATGAGTGCTTTCTCTGTATGAGACTTTTTAAATTCTTTAGAAAAGACATTCCCCACAATGCCAAAACCAAATGAACAAACAAAACTCAAGCCAAACATCACCTCAGCACCCCTAAAATTACTCCAAATACAAATAGACTTCTGACTCGGTCTCAGGGGTACAAGGCACTTGCTTCAGTGATTTTGTGCAAGATAAGAGGACACTCCTTGTCCTTGCTCCAGGGAAGGCTGCAGTGCTGATCAGCTTGTGCAGGGTATGTCTTAAGGAGGACCTAGGTTTGGGGGTCATATATATTGTCGTTCAATTACAACACTGAGTTCTCTTTCCTGACTATAGTGTCTTCGTGACTCTGCTGACACTAACATTAATGGGATTATGACATGGAAAATAGAAATGAAGAGATGATCTTTAACTTCAAAAGACAGAGACACACTGACCTACTTAACCGTCACCACCTCCTGAATTCCTTTCCATCCAACCCTAGATGATTCTGTGCCTACCCCTTCATGCCATTGTCATAATTAATTGTAAGGGCTCATATACTTGGTCTTGCCCTCTAGATGCTGCGTTCCTTGAGGATAAAGCCTCTACCTGGTCTGTAGATGTATGCTTATTGCCTGTGGCACTTCGTGGTACATGGTGGCACTCAGTAAATATTGAGTGAATGACAAGCTCCCCAATATCCATTTTTGTTACTTCCCCAGTCCTCTGATTTTTACCCGTTTGCTCCGTAGAAATGTGTGCAGTGTTGTGAAGTCACTTCTTTTTGCTTTCCCATATAGCACTTTTCAGGCATCTCCCTGCGCCACCTGTTGTCTTACTGGCCAGTTCCTTTCTATTACTCCCCTGGCATCATCCCCCACCATGACGCTCACAGTTTCAGCCAGCGCAGCATTGCAGGAGATCCTGTTCTCTGGTCCATTGCTTGCAAATGTTCATTGGTGGTAAACGTTCTCAGTACATCAGCAGTTATCAGATAAAGGGCTTGAGACATGATCCCCAGGAAGCAGTAGAAGCGGGTGGTGCTTAAGGGAAGAGCACTATGGAAGAGTCAAGAAGGCCCATGCATAATGGATGAGATATGCAAAGTTTTTAGGCCCTAAACAATGCTTTGGTTGAGAATTATTCCAATTAAGCAAAGGGAGATGACCCATTCAAAAGGGCAGGATCAGATCTTAAGTAAGTGAGTAAAAATTTAAAGTCCCCCATAAAACTGGGACAGAGATAGTTTCTACTGAGCCAGTGAACATTAATAACAGATAATCAATAAATAATTAAATATCATCTCAATATAATTTCTTGGTACAGCTGAAACTCATAATCTAGCTTTTTTTTTTTTTTTTTTTTTTTTTTTTTTTTTTACTGTTGCAGTTAAACCAAATGAAATGAGTGGTAATTTGATACTCAAGAAATAGTACCTGGCCTGCGGTATTTGCAGTGTAGTGATGAAAAACGTAGATTTTGGAGTCCAGGAGTCCTGGTTCTGTGACCTTGTTTAAATTGCTTGATTTCTTTGTGTCTTATTTGCAGATTGAGGGAGGACCTATCTAACAAACAAGATTAGGAGACTTGAGGGAGATAAATTAAGGGAGATACTTACCTGATGCATGCAGTATGGCGCATATTCTCAATCAATGAGAGGCGATTTTTATTGCAATTGCAGTTGTTCAGAAGAGAGGCAATGTGGAGCAGCTGAGAGAAGAAGGGCCTGGAAGTGAATGAGCCAGGGTCCATCTCCTATTACTGTTTCCTGTAGAAATCACAGAGCTCCTGCAAATCTCATTTGCTCCAGCTGAAAACAACTTTGCAGGCTTGTTGTGGAAGACTCTACATTGTAGTACTTGAAAAATGTAAAGCATTAATAGTTGCGAAATTTACATTAGACTAAATTTACATTTGTCCTAGGTTAATAAAGACTGGGTTATTTCTCAGTAATAGAAATGATAGGAACAAGAAAAAGCTAATGAGATGTGAAAATAAGTAAAGAAAAAATGACCAAGTCATCCTGCTGAAGATGGAAAGCTTCCCGGATTATAAAAATAATGAAAACATCATTTTTAGCTTATGAAAGTTGTGTAATGATTGATCATTTCATACTTTGTCTTAATATGTGATATATCTTATACATATATCTTAACCCAAAACTTAGATTCAAAAGTTTTCCTTTTCGCAGAGAGGAATTTTAAAACCCTACTCTTGATGGGGATCAGGATAAATATTAAATTATTTTTGAAAAAGGAACTTTTATTATCTATTAAGGAGATAAGTGAACTGATAGTTTAAGATATTATGGGAATGTTTAAATTACAATGTGTAGACAGTTTTGAGAACTTTGGAAGATACTGTTTACTTATTCACTTATACATTCATCCATTAATGCAGTCATATGGTCATCCATTTAGTTAGCAAACATTTATTGGGCAACTATTTTATGCCAGGCTCTGAGTACCAGGCCCTGGGACACAATAATGAGCAAATCAGACACAGTCATTGACCTTTGGGAGTTAAAATCTTATAGGGAAGAGAGACACTAGTCAAGTAACAACTGATAGGATTATACATTGGATTTATTTATTAAAGTCTCAATAAATACTAGGCAACACTTTGTAGTGTTGTTTTATTTTTGGAACATTCTTAAAACTAGTAAGCTGCCTTTCACAAGAATAGTCTAAATGATTTTTTTCACTTTTTTTTTTTTTCAAAACTCAACTCTCCTTTCCCTGAGATCAGTGTGAGTGAGGTTTGTCTGTGTGTAGAAGTGGAAGAACTTCCTGTCTGTGAGGTTTAGCAAACATGGGTGGTTTATTAGTGTAAGTAAGGACTTAATGAAGAGTAAGATAAATACCAACCTGCCTTGAAAAAGTCCAGACAGCATTGTATGTGGGGTTGGAGGTCTTGTGGTCCAGCAGCCCACTGAAACCCTGGGAAAGGCCCATGCTTGTCTGATGAAGTACATTATATTTATTGCTGCAATGCTGCAATGTCATTTTAGCCCATATGATGGTAACAGGCTATTGCCTTCCATTACTCTAAATGTCTGGGAATAGTGGGATATGATTTTGACTGATATTCTTCTATTTTCACAGATGATCAACCTTTCTTAATAACTGTAAGGCAACATATAATTTTTGGAATCTCCCTTAATCCTGAGGTGAAGAGCAATGATGCTATGGTCCCCATAGCAGGGATACAGAATGGTTTAGATGTTGAATTTGATGACGCTGAGCAATACATCTATTGGGTTGAAAATCCAGTAAGTTTTGAATAACATTCAAAGTATATAATTTATTCTTGAAGAGCCTGCCTGCACTGATGTTTTCTTATAAGCAAACTTTTGTCATGTGAGTAAAAGGGAAACAATGTGGAAATAAATTTATCCCTAAGTTTTTTGATTCAATGAGGGGTATAAATGTGAGCTTGGCCTGGAGCAAAAATCATAACACTCTTTAGCTTTAGAATAAGAAACAAATTTAAGCTATTGTGTATTATTTACTCATTCAGCAAGTATTTTCCAGAAGTGCCTATGATTTGCCCTGCACTGAATTACCTGCTTCTAACCACAGAATACATGCCAAGAAGCAGCAGTCACAATGCTTGCCCCTAGAGGAGTCTTAAGCTAGTAGAAAATATTCGATGAATATAAAAATGATAAAAACTCAAGACAAAAGTAGTAGTTCCCTAAGGGAATTTAGTGAAAGCATTTGATATGGTGCTGGGGCCTTCCTTTAGAATCCTTTAGAATATTTGCCTCTAGGGTAAGAATGAACACTTCTCCAGTTCTCTTCCTCAGAGGTCATTTTCTTCAGCCTTCAGGGAAAAAACCTGTAAGAATAGGGAAAGGGCAAGAAGACTATAAAGGAGGAAGAGAAGAAAAATCTTTGTGTTTCATGTTTGTCACCTATATACAAAATATACTCCTGGCCTTCTGATCCACATCTGTGACTTGGGTTTTTCCTCATGACTCGTATGCTTGTGGTAGTTAAGAACTATCTCTGTAGCCAGTACTGGAGATAGCCTGAATGGTAAGCCTTGTGTATTCCTGTGACACACTGAAAAATCGTTTGAAGCCTACCCAGTGGTGCTGAACCTTTGTTTGCCTTTCCTCTGAGTGTAAGGAGTGTTCAAGAAATACAGCAGCTGGCAGTAGCCACAGTGAAGAAAGGGTTCTTTTGCAGGAGCCATGGCCTTGGAACCACTCACCTCCCCTTGTCTTTCTTTCCAGGGTGAAATTCACAGAGTGAAGACAGATGGCACCAACAGGACAGTATTTGCTTCTATATCTATGGTGGGGCCGTCTATGAACCTGGCCTTAGATTGGATTTCAAGAAACCTTTATTCTACCAATCCTAGAACTCAGTCAATCGAGGTAATGATTCCATAATACTACTTACACAAACATTGGATTTAGATTGATGTAAACTCTAGTCTCAGGAATAGATCTCATGTGGATTTTGGAATCATTTTTAAGCAAAAAGAAAAAGGGAAAAGATATTAGTGTTAACTATCAAAGTCTCTGAAGTGAAAGAGGAAAACCACCTTAAAATGTTTTTATTTATTTATTTTTATTTATTTATTTATTTATTTTAGACAAAGTCTCACTCTGTTGCCCAGGCTGGAGTGCAGTGGCAAGACCTTGGCTCACTGCAACCTCTGGCTCCTGGGTTCAAGCAATTCTCCTGTCTCAGCCACCCGAGTAGCTGGGATTACAGGCGTGCACCACCAAGCCTAGTTAATTTTTTGTATTTTTAGTAGAGACGGGGTTTCACCATGTTGGCCAGGCTGGTCTTGAACACCTGAGCTCAAGTGATCCACCCGCCTTGACCTCCCAAAGTGTTGGGATTATAGGTGTGAGCCACCATGCCTGGCTGGCAAAAATAAATTATTTGAGCTTTCTATTGCTCTATTTTGTTTCCTCCTAATTATCAATACTACCTTGTTGCTATAAAAGTATTTTAGGTAATTTACAAAATAATATATAAGAAGATAAATAAAAGTTGCATAAGGAATTCAACATAAAGGGAAGATTATGGTAAGCAGGGAATTTTACTATGTTTCCTCATCTAATCTTCAATGCTATTTCAGTTCTCAACCAAATTTATAGTTTGCCTCTGTTCTTAGATGGAAATCTTTCTATGGCTCCAGTACAGTTTTTCTAACAGCAAAACAGAAAGTAGAAACTTGATTCTAATTCCTTTGATACTCTCTTCTTCAAGATAAGTGTTCTTTTTACTCTAATTCCCAGAAGAAATTCTAGATGAGGCATAGGTATGAAATCACATGAAGTAAGTCAGAGGTAACTTGACTAGTGTTGGTTTGCTCCACTCTGAGAGAAGGGTAAAACATGGAAGGGATTATTAATTCACAATAATTTTGAAAGTGAAACTTCCCAAAGCAAGGAGAAGTTTTTGGAGGGGGATAGTTAGCAGAGCCCTGACAATCCACTGCTTTAGGTGGGCACCAGCTGGCAAGACGGTTTTTCTCTGGAGCATTCAGAAAGATACTGAAGATGAGCAAGGCGCACAGCAGCCTGGTGGCTAATTTAGAGCACCTATCTATACTAAAAAGCACTCTCTGTAGACTAAGAACACAGCCTATGTAGAGTTCGGTACTATCTGAGGTTTCATGCATCCATTGGTGATCTTGGAATGTATCCCCCATGGATGAGTGCAGACGACTGTTTTTATTTCTGCCAAATGAAGAAATAGGGAAAAGGTGTCCCAGGCAGAGAAAAGAGCTCTCACTGGAACAGCGCTTGAGTTTACAAAGATCTTTCACTAGCATCTAATTTAATCCTCGAAACATTCCCGAGGGCAGGCAGGTCTGGTAGCCATTTGTGATGAGAGGGAAATTTGCAGTGTGCACAAGTATCTCAAGCCAGGTAGAATCATCAGGTATTAACATGAAGGACCCCTTGGAGGCTCCTCTGGTTCAAGCTCTTTCTTTAATTTTTTTTTTACATCAGAAACCAAGGCCCACAGAAGCTAAGAAGTTGTCTTAAATGGTCAGCTTCGCTGCTCTAATTCCTGAGCAGTATTCTCTCTTTGCACTTTTATAAACTACAACTCCGGCAATCCAGACTGGTTTAACCCTCTTTGACAGTGGCAGAAAATACTTTTCATGATTTCAACTAAGACTATCATCCTCCCATTAAACACAGGCAACATCTACTGCCTAAGACCCTTACCACCAAACTCACATCTCTCTAAAGTCCACCCAGTGCAAAGCTGTCTTAATTCCAAATGGCAATTAATATGCTCTTATTTTATCTCTTGGTCTCTTGATTAGTAAATGGGGTTCTTTTCTTTTAAACTGATAGTTTTCCAAAAGCAGGGAACGTGTCTTTCCCATTAGTGTTAGGTACAATGCAGTAGCGGCCAGTTGGAGAATAACTGAGCATGCATGTGTGTATGGAATGGTAAGACCACTTTAACCACATGAACCAAAAGTTTCTAATTATGCCCTGATGCAGTGTGGTACAGAAGAAAGATATTTTGATTTGGAGTCCAGAGACCTGGCTTTGAGTCTGGGTTGCTTGCTCATTTTATTCATTCATTTAATGAGCACTAGGAAATGCTTTCTATGGATCAGTTGATCCTGGATATCCTAAGATGAATAAACATTTTTTTTCTGTCTTTAAGTAGCTCACATATCTGTGAGATGGATACATAAACAAATACCTGTGCTCCAGTGTCGTAAGTGTGATAAGGCCAGTGAATATAAAGTGCTAGTGATTGGAGGCAGAGGTATAAGTGAGGGGAGAGAGCATGCAGACTTCCCATTCATGGTTACTTGTGAGCTGAGTCTTGAAAGATAACTAATACATCCTTCCTTATCGGAGGGTTTCACTTTCCGAGGTTTCAGTTACCTGCAGTGGCCTGAGAATATGTGAGTACAGCACAATAAGATATTTAAAAGGGAGGAGAGAGAGAGAGACCACATTCACGTAATTGTTATTACAGTATATTTTTATAATTGTTCTATTTTCAGATTATGGTTAATCTCTTACCATGTCTAATTTATAAATTAAACTTTATCATAGGTGTGTATGTGTAGGAAAAAATATAGTATATATAGCGTTCAGTACTATCTGAGGTTTCAGGCATCCATTGGTGATCTTGGAATTTGTCCCCCATGGATGAGGGGGATGACTGTTTTTATTTCTGCCAAGTGAAGACGTAGGGAAAAGGTGTCCCAGGAGAGAAAAACAGTTGAATAAAGACCCTGAAACATGGAAATGCATTTTATGACTGGGGACAACACTGCATTTTCTCCACTCATGAGCTTTTCGACCTTGGACAAATTACTTAACTTCTCTGAGCCTGTTTTCTCATCTGTACAGTGGAGTTTATGGCTGAGTAAGTAAAAGTACTTCATAACACTGAGGTATCCTGTAAATACAGAGCGCTGTTTCCCTCAAATGATCAATATTTTTAGAAGATCCATGAAAGACCTGTGAGAATAATGATCCAAGGGCAAACTGCCCTTTTAATGGTTTTACTGGTGTTTCCCCTTAGGTCATTTAAATTGTAAGTAAGTCTTCCAGGTGATTGTTGGATTAATTAAGAAAATAGGAATCGTATTCACTTTCTGTTTACCTGTATAATATTCCTTTCTGCCTAAGAGTAGTTCGTGTTTAACTCCAACTTGAAAATAAGAGAAACATTGAAGAAACTGTTATCCACTAGGGGTAGCTGTGTTCCCATCCACTAAAAGAAATTTTATAGCTGAATTGTGAAGCCTACAGAATGGCCGTGTGAGAGAGAGCTCTATATATTCCAGAAAACAAGAAAAGGAACTTTGAACCAAAGAGATCCTTAGTCTTAGGAAAAGGAGAGAGATTGTAGCAGAAAGAGGCAAACTGAGAAAAGAAAAGTTACCTTAGTCCAAGCAAGAGTGAAAGATGCCAGACAATAGGCAGAGAAAAAAATTTAGAGAAAAGAATGAGGGAAAGAAGAAGGATATGTGTGTGTGTGTGTGTGTGTATGTGTGCGTGTGAATGCATGCACACACGTGCACACGCATGTATGAGAGACAGAGAAACACAAATAATCTATTTGTATTGAAAAGCAATTTTATAGAAAAACCTTAATGCAAAAATCAACAGACATTTTCTAATTTCTTACTAATTGTCTGTTAGACTGTCTTAGGTACGTATTAAAATAGCTTCATTGCTGTAAGAAACTTCTTTCTAGTCCAATAAACTATATTTCTATGTGCTGTATCAGGGCCCTGTTAACACTGTGATTATAGCAGTAATAATCACAGACAGCCTTGGGAAAGCCACTAAACCTCTGTAGGCCTCTTTTTCTCCATCTGTATTGAGAAAAATAATGGGATCTACCTCACAGAATTGTTTGTGAGGATCGAATACAATAATGCTTGCTCTAATACCTCATACATAGTAAGTGACCAACAGATGGACCAATTAAACAATAGAAGTTTATTGAACATAGTTGTGCTGGGTGGTGTGCTGCTTTACCTGTATTATCTCTTAGTCCCGTAAGGTCTACGCAGACCTTCCATATTTGACTGATAAAGTTCAAAGAGGTGAATTTATTTGCCTCAGGTTGTACAGTCAGGACCTGGCAGGGCAGAGATTTCAGCTCATGTGTTTCAGTTTAGGTTGTTGACTTGGAACAGAATTCACTGTACCTCTGAGTAAATTTGGACTATTTTGATCAACTGTGTTGGCAGTAACTGGCCACCGAGTGCCTTGGTGGGGTGCAGGAAAGCTGTGGGGTTCTCATTTGTCTTCCAGAGATTTCTCTTAACTCTCCTGAAGGATTTTTGCAGTTTCTTTAGGCAGTGGCTCTGTATGTTTTCCCAACTGAATCTTCCTTTTATCCATAAAAATGTTCCCTCCTGAAATTTTAGGTGAGTTGGAAGTAGGAACTTGGGAGGTGATTTTGCTGCTCTTACTCTCATTTTCTATTGAGCTAATTTCCTCATTTCCCTGAAGTGCAATATAGATTATCTGAATCTCATGCAAACCCTCTCTCATCCATCCCTAATTGTGCTTTGGAATTTGTTTTGTATATAAGTTCTCCTTCATCTCAGTTTCCTTTGGTTCCCCTTATGAAAGTCAGTTCTAATAAGTGATTTTATGCTATAGGTTTTGACACTCCATGGAGATATCAGATACAGAAAAACATTGATTGCCAATGATGGGACAGCTCTTGGAGTTGGCTTTCCAATTGGCATAACTGTTGATCCTGCTCGTGGGTGAGTATTCATAAATGGCACGTGTCTTCCATGCAGCATTGTTCTTGTTAATGTCAGGGTCTGACAAAATGGAAGATTTCAAATTTAGGACATCTTCTGATTTCATATGTCAACATTTGAAAAATAATAGATCTCAGTGAGACAGAGAAATAGCTCTGACCTATATTTAATGTGCAGGATATTGTTTGTATTTTGTCCTATGGTCTTCAAATGAACAACACTGGATTTAAAATTAATTCCAAACAAGCAAGAATTTTAGGAATTTTAAAATAGCATTATAAGAATTGACAATATATTCTGACTTTGAAAGGACACGGAAAGCTCTAAGGGGTTATGTAACATTTGCAATAGAGCTTGCAGGATGAGAAGCCTTCTAGTAGGTGGAGAATGGGTTGCAACCAGGCAGTGACTCTTGAGGCCAAGGGATCCATGAAGGCACAGGGGTATGGCGGCACTTAGCAGGATTGTGGGGAGAGCCGGAACCAGAGGCTTAGAGTAGGGAGCTGTTGACCACATGGGAGACACAACAGATAAGGTCATTTGGGGACAAATCAAGGAGGGCCTTTAATATCATGCTAAGAAGTTGAACTTTATTCTTTTGAGTAATAAGGAGCAAGTAGGGATTTTTTTTTAAAAATTTCAACTTTTATTTTAGATATAGGGGGCACATGTGCAGGTTTGTTACATGGGTATATTGTACCCAGATAGTGAGCATAGTACCCAATAGTTAGTTTTTCAACCCATGCCCTCCTCCCTTCCTCCCCTCTCTAGTAGTCCACAGTGTCTGTTGTTCCCATGTGTATGTCCATGTGTGCTCAATGTTTAGCTCCCACTTATAAGTCAGAACATGTGGTATTTGGTTTTCTCTTCCTAGCAAGGAATTCTGAGGAAGGGAGTGAAAGAACCAAATTTGTGTTTTAGAAAAATTGGTCAGGATTGATGTGGAGAGAGGCCAGGGCCAGGGAGACCAGTTAGGAGAAAATGGTCTTAATGGATGTAGGCTGGAGTCCTCCGGTCTGTTTGATTGGCTATTTCATTCTGTTGATCTACTATACCATATTATAAACCAGAATAACAAATTGTAAAATATGAACACTGATTTTTTTTTAAAGAGATTGTCGCATCATTCCAAGTGGATTTTGGCTTAATGTTTGAAAGTTATCAGATTCTTAGGCCTAGAAGGGCACTGAAGAAGTAATTTGTATTAGCGCTCTGTTTCAAATAAGGATGACATGGAAACCAAATCCAATTCTTAAAGGGCACAAGAAGCAAACATTCTATTCTGTGCCTGCTGGCTTGTACTAGTTTTCAGTTATTCTTTCTAGAAGAAGGACTGTCTTAGGTTCGAAATTCTACTTTTGAAACTCAGGCTCACTCATTATTTGTTTTTCATTTATCAGACATTTCTGCATTGTGTACCTTTGTTGGGTGGTGTGTTAGTTAAGACAGCTAACTGTTGAAGCAAATAAACTCCTAAATATGTAATGGCTCAAAGAAAATAGAAATTTTTTTGTCTTTTATATGGGCAGTGGGGTTTGGGCAGAAGATGGGAGGAAGCTCTACTCTACATAGTCATTCAGGACCCAGGCTGATGGATGCTCTGCCATCTTCAGTAGGAGGCTTCCTAGGTCATTCTGAGTATCAAGATCTTTCGAGCAGTAAAGGAAAGAACATTCAGAAATTTGCTGGGAGGTTTTTATGAGCCAGGTCTACAAGTAGTGCACGCCACTTCTGCTCAGACTCCTTAAGCTAGAATTGGGTCACATGGCCACAGCTAACTGCACGGAAGGACATGCAGTCCACCTATTTACCCAGAGAGAAGAGGAAGACATTAATTTTGGCAAGTGGAGGCAGTCTCTTTCATGGGGCCATGGTGGGGAGTTCAGAGGGTGGATACAAAGATTAAAGACCTAATTTGCAACCTTAAGGATTTATGGCTTAGTAAGGAGGATAAGGCCTGTGTATAAATAACAATAACCCAGGTTCATATAAGATTAAGAGCCACAAGAGAGGCTAAAAGAATTGGGATGATAGTGCTATAAAGAGGTGACATTTCAGCTTGGTGGAAGAGATATCATTTGGACTGGATCTTAAAGCATACCTAGAATTTCACTGGGCAGAGCTAGCTTTTAAGATATATCAGGCGATATGAAGGATGGAAGGTCAAGAGCAAAGGGACAGAAAATTGAGGGTTTGTTCAAGTGACTAAGAGCAACCCAGCTGGGTTGGGAGACAATTAGAAGAGCTTAGAATTTTGTCAGAGGACATAGGAGGAGAAACAAGACAGAGACTTGAGGATCTAATGTCTTGGATTCTCAGTGAAGAGAAAGTCTTGATAAAGTTGTGATAAATGTTATTGAACCAGTTGTTGCAGAAAAATATCTTTGTGGATGATCACTAATAAAGAGCTGAGGCAATTACAGGGTCTCAAGAGAGGATGTTGAATAGAGATAGTAGAAGTTAAAAGAATGGAAGGAGGATGAGGAAATGTGAATACTCTTTTAAGAATCTTGTATTGGAAAGTTAGAGAAAGATAAACTTGTAGGTCAAAATGTAACAGGAAAATGTCTTTCAGAATAGAGAAACCTGAGTGTATTCTTTAGCAGCAGATGAAAGATCAAGGATGAAGAAATAATTGATTGAGAGTGAAAGTTATGGGGAAGGAATTAGAAATTTATGAAGAACAGGAATGACTTGAAATAGTCAATATGCGGAACATGATATAAAGTCTGCTAGGGAGGATGAGAATCCTCACCTTAGATTAGGGAACTTAGATTTTTAGTGAATTCAGAATTCACGAAAGTTTTGTGCTATGTCCAGGAAACTCTTGGTACCCTGAAATGGGAGAGGAGAAAGAAAAAAAAGGGCAGAAACCCAGGGTTGGAGATTAGCTTAAACACAATGGGAACCCAAAAGAATAAATAAGAATATTGTTGAAATGGTTACATATGATGTCCAGGTGTAGAAGGACTGGAGGGTTGGGAGCTCAGGCAGGGCTTAAGGGCAAAGAACAAGTTTAATAGGAAAAGTTAAAGCAAGGAAGAAATGAGAGTTTTTGGTCGAAGCAGAGCATTTCAGAGTTTGAGAACTTAGAGGCGGAGAAGTTTAGAGTTGAAGATGAAATTCAAAGGACGGGTATATTGATTTGGTGGTGGAAGAGGTAGGTGAATAAAGACTATTTAAATGAAGGGGTTTGAGGACTTTTCAGAAAAGAATGTAGGATAATTGTCTGTTGAAGATATAGAAGGAGGTGCAATCAAAAGGAATTAAAAGTTGGGTTCAAGTCTAGAACTTACGTCTTCAGTGGAAATGGAAAACAGCCCTTAATATATTTTAATACATTTTGATATATCATGGATTTGGCAATGCTGTGTGGTGATTATGGTTCATGCGTACCTGATCGCTGTGAAATAGAAAGAAAAAAGAAGTCTTCCTTACCCCATAACAGCATGATAATGAGATTCCACTCTCACAGAAAAGTGTTACTCATTATTTCTCCTATTTTCTGTGTCAGTTTTCAAAACTCTTTGCATTTTTCATCACAGAAATCAGGTTAGGTAATTAAGTAGCCGGTCTTGTGGTAGATGGTGATTTGGAGAATAATTGAATGAGGCCTGGTGAGTGATCAGGGAGTGTACTTGGCAGCTTTTTATATTAGCTTTGGCCTTCACTATGTACTGAAGATGGAGGGATTATTGATGTAGGTTTCTTCCTTGTCATAAGCTTCCCACACACCTGACCATGCTAAAAGTTCAGCTGCCAGTGGGAAACCCTAGCTTCTTATTCCAGACACCATTTTAAATGGCCTCTACTCCAATTATAGCTAGGAAATATACCGACATTGGTAGAACACTGGTGAAGTACCCCTCTACATTGTATGCAACAAGATATTGATTTTCAGCCTTTGCCCATTGTATTGTGAGCATCTTGAGGACAAGTAATACACATTGTCATTTATGTCATTGACTCAAACCCACCTTCTGTTTTGTTACATGCTGGTTTTTTTCATGGTTGTAGGAAGCTGTACTGGTCAGACCAAGGAACTGACAGTGGGGTTCCTGCCAAGATCGCCAGTGCTAACATGGATGGCACATCTGTGAAAACTCTCTTTACTGGGAACCTCGAACACCTGGAGTGTGTCACTCTTGACATCGAAGAGCAGAAACTCTACTGGGCAGTCACTGGAAGAGGAGTGGTATGAGCACCCTTTCAGTCTTTTGGTCTTTGTGCTGAGCTGGTGTAGCTGATGCTGAGTGTTCTGAGCTGTCAGGCAGTGGTTCTTGAACAATCTTACTTGGTAACTTGTACCAGTGTTTCATTGCCTCTTCTCCCAATAACTTCTCTCCCTTGCACATACCTCGCCCCTAGCTGAAGTCCAGTTCTTTATAGTATGTGCATAGTTCCCTATAGGGTAATGTTTATTAATTTTCCCACCAACGTTTGTTTTTCTTCAGGATAAATTAATTCCATTTGTCATTTCTTACTTGTCATTTCAGAGCCATTTCTTTCATGGTTTAGTGATTTCAGTGTTTTTCTTTGAAAGTACTCTGGGTTCTCCAATTATAGAGAATATACATATACCTATATATATGAAGAGAATATATATATATAAAATATAGAGTATGTATCTATACTATATGGTATATAGAATCTATATAGATTCTATATATGATCTATGTAGATATAGAATATATATTATGGAATATAGAATATATATTTATAGAATACAGAATATATATCTATTATATATAGAATATAGAATTTATCTGTATAGGATATAGGTATATTCTATGTATCTACCTATGTGTGTGTGTATGTATGTATGTATATCTATTTATTTATGTAGCAAGGTTCTGAACTCAGCATCCCCTCGTAGCTACACATTCTTCTCTAATATTTTAACATGATTAATGCACATGTGAAACTTTCTTTAGTGGTGATTTTCAACTCCAAGGTTGGGTTCATTATATTCTACAATAAGAAGCAGAAACTATAAAGTCTCGTTCACTCATTGAAATAGGATTTGACCTTCACTGAGCTGGGGCTAAGCACATAGACAATGCTCAATAATAATTATTGATGAAGCATTGCTTTGGGTGCTGAACTGAATATATGCTAGTCCCTTCCTTGCTATTTAACAGTAGTTACTTCAGATCCTTGACATTGATGCTTTTCATAATATTGTGCAGTAGGTTTGGCTTTCAGTTCATTGTTTGTTCAACAAGTACTAACTTCACTCCGAATATGGACCTATAATGGTGGTAAGCTTTGGAGATTAAAAAGAAGTGATGATGTGTGTGAAAACACTTTGCAGAGTTGGGTGCATGTGTGCAATGACAAGGAAGCTCTTGTTACATGGTATGGTTTCTGTACACACATCTGACAGGGCACAGCTTCTAAATCTGCGAGCTTGTTAGTGGTGTGACTCTCCAACCTTTCTCCTAGTGTAGTTCCCTTATTTCTCCTTCACTCTCCTGGTTTAATCATCACCAAATGCTGCAATCCATCCTCAGCCTGTCACTCATGCCCAGATCTTTTCTGCCACCTCCACCATTCTGAGCAATGTCTCTCTGGCCTTGACTAGGCATGGCCTTCAGTGGTGAAGCCTGCTTTCATGTTGGAGACATGTTTTCTTCATAAAGCCACAGTCAGCAAGTTGGATCACGGCTCAGCTTGGAGCCTTGCCCTGAGGAGTAGCTCCCAACACTTCTGTGAGGTTGCTCAGCTAATCTGGTCCTGGCCTCCACTCTCTCCACTCTCTCCTCCAAGCTCATGTTTCTTATATTCTAAATTCTAGAACTTTGATCAGTTTCATCGGCATAACCACTCTTGTAACTGCTGGGCTCCCTTTTCAGCCATGGCAGTAAAGCCACACTGTGTCTCTCACCAATACCCAGCCCAGATCCTGGCACAGAGCAGGCACTTGAGGCAGGTTTTTGGAGTGAAATTAAACCAGCTACATCTACATTTCATTTTTCTTCCAGAAGAAGCTGACTACTTGTCATTTTCCCTTAGGGACTTTATTCTTGTGGTTCTTTTCCAGTGTACCAAAGCTATTTTGATTAAAGCTTGTTATCTGTTCAAATTTAATGGCACCATTTTTGGCCCTGTCCTGTCTTGCTGTCCTCTGTGGTTGTTTGGGGGCATATTTCCAATCTCCATTACAGAAATTGTCGGTGAAGGTGTTAAACTCAGGGTGAGTCAGCTCCTGTGCAATGGCCCACACTTAGATGTTTGAGTATGTCCTTGACCAGAATATCACATGCAGGGACTAGTGGTTTAGCTCCCTTTTCTTCACCGTGCCATCTGAAAAGGTTGACTGACTCATGTGAGCTCTGTCTTCATTATCAATGAAAGGGGCACAGTGACATTTTCCTGACCTGCTGCTTGGTGTGGTTGTGATGATCAAATCAGAAAATAGATGTAAAAAATCTCTGTAAGGGATAGAGGGCTGTATAAATGTGAGACATTATAATTAGGAGAATATTAGTGTTTAAATGTTCAAAATTTTCACTATGAATCCATGAAACTAATGAAAATTCCAATCCTTTAGATTGAAAGAGGAAACGTGGATGGAACAGATCGAATGATCCTGGTACACCAGCTTTCCCACCCCTGGGGAATTGCAGTCCATGATTCTTTCCTTTATTATACTGATGAACAGTATGAGGTCATTGAAAGAGTTGACAAGGCCACTGGGGCCAACAAAATAGTCTTGAGAGATAATGTTCCAAATCTGAGGGGTCTTCAAGTTTATCACAGACGCAGTAAGTATTTGTCACTGAAATACATTCGTGGGTGTATAATGCATATTCACACATAACTCACTTTTGTAAGCACACACCCACACACAGTTTCACGTATATACACGTGCATACAAATTGAAATTACCTGAAATATTTAAAAAATGATAATGAAGTCTTAAACATGGTTAAGTGCCAAGGGCTAATTTGGCATCTGAAAGGCCAGATTGACTTCAGAGTAAGTTTATTCCCTTTCTCTTCCCATTACTTTCAATTCCTTACTTTGCTTTTGCTTCATAGAACTCCCTGTTTTCTATTGTTTGTGTTACTTATTAGAATATAACCTCCATACGGGCAGGCATTTTGTCTGTCTTGTTTACTGCTCAATACTCGGTGATTAGAATAGTGCTTGGCACATAGAAGTTGCTCAGGGCATATGAGTTGGATGCCTGCTGGGAAAGTGCTCATGGGATGGAATTTTTAGTCTTAAAAGGAATGCTTTTGGATGTTGCCTATTTCAACATTTTTTTCAAAGATAATCTAATTTCTGATTTACCCCTTTAAATTAGTGGTATGATAGAGGTATTATTTTTTGATGTATTTTATAGCTTTCATCTTCAGCCAAAGATGATCAAACAATTTGTTTCCTGTCCTATAACCTAAGTTCATCACTAGGTATTTTTTTTAACTGCATGTGAAAGAAACACATGCAGTAGAAATTAATTTTTTATTACTATAAAGAATATTCTTTTTTTAAATTTTTCCATAGGTTTTTGGGGTACAGGTGGTGTTTGGTTACATGAGTAAGTTCTTTAGTGGTGATTTGTGAGATTTTGGTGCACCCATCACCTGAGCAGTATACACTGCACCCTATTTGTAGTCTTTTATCCCTCGCCCCCCTCCCACCCTTCCCCCAAGTCCCCAAAGTCCATTGTATCATTCTTAGGCCTTTGTGTCCTCATAGCTTAGCTCCCACATACCAGTGAGAACATGCGATGTTTGGTTTTCCATTCCTGAGTTACTTCACTTTGAATAATAGTCTCCAGTTTCTTCCAAGTCACTGGGAATGCCATTAATTCCAGGATTATTCTTTAAATCTTATTTCATGTATTTAAAAAAATCATATTATTGATCATGTAACTGAACATATTATTTTAAGTGCCAGTTCATAGGCAAATTATGAGCAGATTTATATACTGACCTCCCTAATCCTCGCATGATTTGTAGAAGAAAACAATTGAAGCCCCATTCTCTAACTATTATACAATAGTTGGGTTACTGGTTTCATACCTTTAGGTGTTATTGTATAAGCTCTAGTCTCTCCAATGTTGTTTTTAGATTGCTAACTCAGCTACTATATGTTGGTTATTAATTTTTAGAATAAATTATTTGGTGACCCAATTAAAGAAATTTGAGATGGGGTGGCGAGTAGCTAGGATCAAAAGTTACAAATGGATTTTGTTTTCATTTAGATGCCGCCGAATCCTCAAATGGCTGTAGCAACAACATGAATGCCTGTCAGCAGATTTGCCTGCCTGTACCAGGAGGATTGTTTTCCTGCGCCTGTGCCACTGGATTTAAACTCAATCCTGATAATCGGTCCTGCTCTCCATATAACTCTTTCATTGTTGTTTCGATGCTGTCTGCAATCAGAGGCTTTAGCTTGGAATTGTCAGATCATTCAGAAACCATGGTGCCGGTGGCAGGCCAAGGTATGCCAACTCCAATATAAGTAAGATTTGACTTCATCTGGCACCAGGTTGAAATCCCTGGTGCCATGAAAACATTTCTTCATGTGTGGATTCAGTGCATAATGAAGCTTTCCTTTCCCTTTAAATCAACTGGCACAGCCTAAAGTGTTTTTCACACTTTAGTGTGTCTCAGAATCACCTGGAGGGCTCACGCCAACACAACGCCAGACCTCGTCCCCAGATTTTTCTGATTTTGTAGTCTAGGGTAGGGCCAGAGAATCTGCACTCCTAATAAGCTCCCAGGGCATGCTGATGGTGCTGGCCCATGGATCACGCTAAGAAGCACAGGCCCAGAGCAATATAGAATGTAGGATGGGTTTGCAAGAAGTACTACAGAGTTGGTGTTCCGAAGAACTGTGCCCTATTTCTGATTATTAATGGAGATTTACGGTAGAAGGTATACTACTATTTAATATGGTAATGAAATAGTCCACAAATATGATTTATTAATATATATTTGGTGAATTGAAGCAAAAGAGTTCACAGTGTTAGTCCCTCTTTAGTAATCATATTTTTGCAGCACTTTGTGCTTACATACTGTGAATGTATAGAATGATCACTTGCTTCCTAGATGAGCCAAGGTTTTTAGGTATACCTTAGCACAAGAGTAACTAAGAGTTTTCTAACATCGCTAGGAGAATGTCACAGGCTAAAGAGAGAAATAGAGGGTAGAAAGGAAGGAAAAAAGGATGAAGTGAATGAAGGGGTTGTAGAGATGGTCAGAAAATACAGAAATGCACCTGGAGAAGGGAATCAGAGAGCTTCCAGTCCCACACGTCCTCCTGCCTGATGGTCATGTTCACGTGGACTCATGACTCATCTTTGTTTTTCCATATCTAAAAAGTTATGGATCTAAGTTATCATCTTGTACAGATATGACAAATTCAATAGTTTTTTTCTCCCAGCTTTTCATTAAAAAAATGTTCAAACACAGAAACGTTGAAAGATTTAGGAAATATCCTTATACCCATTACCAAGATTTAACAGTTGTTAACATTTCATCACATTTGAGCTCTCAATTTGTATGTGTGTGTGTGTGTGTACATGCATATGCATTCACATTCATTTTTTATGAACCTTTAAAAAATAAATTTTAATACCATGCCACTTTACCCCTACATATGTTAGCATACAGTTTCAAAGGGCATTATTAAATATTCATAATCATATTTCTCCAGTTGGCCTCACAATATTTTATATATAGCTGTTTTGTTCCATCCAAGATCTAATCAAGATTCATGCATTGCACTGGGAATATCTCATTAGTTTCTTCTGATTTGGAGTAGTTGCCTCTAGCTTTTTGCTATGACATTGATGTTTTAAAGAGGCAGACCTGTTGTCTTTGAGAATCCCACACTGAGGATTTGTCTGAATATTTAGTCTGTCTTTCATTTTTTACCCTGCAGTTCTCATGAAATGGAAGTTAGGTCTAATTGCTTGATTAGATCAAGGTTAAATACACTTAGCAATAATACTTTATAGGTTATGCTGTGTTAGTTGATACAGAATCTTATTAGGAAGAACATAATGTCAGCTTGTCCTGCTCTTAGTGGCATTTGAGTTTGATCACTTGGTTAAGGTGGTCACTGCTACACTGCTGCTTTTTAAAGCTGTATTTTTTTCCTTCTTAATTTTGGTGGAATCTATGCAGTCACACTTAGGCCCTGTGAACGTCTTGGCTCCCAGGCACCTTTTACCCATTGGTTTTGGCAGCCATTGATGATCCTTGTTTGAAATGATTTTTAATCGAGGATTGCAAAATGGTGATTTTCTTATTTTAGCATTCCCTTTACATTTGTTAGATAATATTCTTCTATAAAGGAAAGCTCTTCGTGTCTCCCCGGTTTACTTTTTAAATAATTTATTATTATTATGGGGTCAAATTTTTATTTTTTAAATTCAGTGTGTTACAGTCAATTACTGTAATCCTTCTTTTGATGTTTTAGTGGATCCATTTTGGCCAGGGAGAACCTCTTCAAGTGGCGACCTGTATATTTCTGTGTATGCCTTGTTTCTTGGTACAATAAGATGTTTCACACCCACTTCGTACCTTCCCTGCCTAAACCTATAATCAACATTTCTCCCGGGAGCCAGAGCTCCTTATTGTGGGAAAGAGTAGAAACCAAGATGTGGGTCTGCTCAGTGCAACTGGGAAAAAAGGGTTTCATTTTGTAATGGGGAGATGCTCAGAGCAGGGGGTTGGGAATGAGGGTTTGAGAGGAAGGGCAGACATTTAAAAGTTCTAATTTCAGTGACAGCATTGTTTAATGATCTTTTCTTAACTTCCAGGACGAAATGCACTGCATGTGGATGTGGATGTGTCCTCTGGCTTTATTTATTGGTGTGATTTTAGCAGCTCAGTGGCATCTGATAATGCGATCCGTAGAATTAAACCAGATGGATCTTCTTTGATGAACATTGTGACACAGGGAATAGGAGAAAATGGAGTCCGGGGTATTGCAGTGGATTGGGTAGCAGGTATGTAAGCTATATGGTGATTTTAATATGTTTGCATCTCTGTCATCTTATTTTATGCTAGAAAGTTTAGCCTAACTCCATGTGCTACAGGTTTGTTTTTCTAGACAATTATTAAGACCATTTAAGATACATTGAATCTAGATTAAGCTACGTGTCTATTTGACAAATGATATGGTGTTTCAGTTTACAGATTTATAACAAATTAATCCTTATCATTTTCTTCTGTTATTAACATAATCTGGAGACAAAAGTGGCTAAAATATTAAATTATGTGGATTTGTTTTTTTTACACTTAGATTTGCACCTGATTTCTGCATTAGAAATTTTCTAAATTTTCAAGAGAAAGAGATATAAAAATATAAACTATGGAACAGCATTCATTTGCTTTGAAGCTGAGCAATTTTAGTTGCCAAATTCTTAATTGCTTCCTTTTATTCATATATAAAAATCCCTTAGATCGTGAGATATTTTATTAGTAATTTTTTTAAATGCCTGGTCTAGTATTATATTAACTTAGTTGTATTTATTCATGCACATAAGCTTGAATAACCCCTCATTTTTATCACTCATCTGAGTAAAAATACCACTCATAATTAGTGGTATTATATGTTTTGGAATATAATCCAATTCTACATAAAATCAGTATCATTGAATCAAGCTTGGTGAGTAGGCATCACTTAGAAATATTAGCATGTAGGCAGGGTGCGGTGGCTCATGCCTGTAATCCCAGCACTTTAGGAGGCTGAGGCAGGCGGATCACCTGAGGTCAAGAGTTCGAGACCAGCCTGACCAACATGGTGAAACCCCATCTCTACTAAAAACACAAAAATTAACCAGGCATGGTGGCGTACGCCTGTAATCCCAGCTACTCAGGAGCCTGAGGCAGGAGAATCGCTTGAAGCCAGGAGGTGGAGGTTGCAGTGGGCCGAGATTAAGCCACTGCCATCAAGCCTGGGTGACAGACTGAGACTCTGTCTCAAATTAAAAAAAAATTTAAAAAAAGGAAATATTAGCATGTATTATGAAAATCTAAGTACTATAATAAGAGTTTATTGCAAAAAGTAAATATGGAAGTATGGTTAAATAAAGCTTTAATTGGGTTCCTAACTCCCGTTCCTGAATAGAAATTACTATTTCTGAGGGTATAGATAAAGCAGTAGTCAGCAAACTATGGCCCATGCGTCAAATGCAGCCTGTTGCCTGTTTTTGTAAATAAAGTTTTATTGTAACACAGCTATGCCCATTTATTTGTGTATTGTCTATGACTGCTTTCATGTTGCAGTGGCAGTGTTGAGTACTTGTGAAACCATGTGCTCTGCAAAGCCTAAAATATTTATTATGTGGCCCTTTACAGAAAAAGTTTGCCAACCCTGGATTAAAGGATTGGAAATGAGCAAATGCATACATAGCAAGTAGAGTTAGGTAATGAAAAAATGTATCAGTAACATATTTCACATTGGCCTGATTTCTCTAGAGGTGATTTGAATCAGATATAGGAACAAAATATGTGTGTCTTGGTAGTAGCATTGATAGTTCAACAACAGACTTTCAACTACATGAAATCAATAATTTGTGGTCATTCTCTACTTATTATACTATCTTCATAAAGTTATCTTTTTATTCTAGCATGTACATAAGGCCCAAAGGGAAATGGACTTTTGTTTTGGTCACTTTTAGAAGGTCCATGGGATGAAAACACCTACATTAGTTAGAAAGACTAAGGAAAAACTTCATGTTAACCTTAAGCACAAAGACCATTTGATAACATCAATAACAACCTGAGATGCTGCTGGTGCTCCCTCTTTGCTACTTTTATCACATTGGGATGGAAGTTGTGCTATGAAAATGTATATTTAGAGTGTTTCAAGTAGGTATTAAGCATTTAGAGCTTCAGATAGAAAAGGAGGGACATTCTGGAAAATATACCTTTCAGTGGAAAGTGGGTTATGATGTTGCTATGAATTCTAATCTACTTTAGAAGCTGAAGATAGGCACTTTCTCTCTAAATTTGAAGACACAATCTCTATAATTCCTAGGAGTAAGAACTTATTTTTCTAAGCCTAGACTGGGACATTATCATCTTGGAAAAGACAACATATAGTGACCCAGACTTCAACCTTATATATTTTGTTCTGAATTTGTAAAGTTCTCCCTTTTTTTCTTCTTGGTTCTCCATTGATCAGCATGCACTTTCATTTTTCCCATAGGAAATCTTTATTTAACCAATGCCTTTGTTTCTGAAACACTGATAGAAGTTCTGCGGATCAATACTACTTACCGCCGTGTTCTTCTTAAAGTCACAGTGGACATGCCTAGGCATATTGTTGTAGATCCCAAGAACAGATACCTCTTCTGGGCTGACTATGGGCAGAGACCAAAGATTGAGCGTTCTTTCCTTGACTGTACCAATCGAACGGTGCTTGTGTCAGAGGGCATTGTCACACCACGGGGCTTGGCAGTGGACCGAAGTGATGGCTACGTTTATTGGGTTGATGATTCTTTAGATATAATTGCAAGGATTCGTATCAATGGAGAGAACTCTGAAGTGATTCGTTATGGCAGCCGTTACCCAACTCCTTATGGCATCACTGTTTTTGAAAATTCTATCATATGGGTAGATAGGAATTTGAAAAAGATCTTCCAAGCCAGCAAGGAACCAGAGAACACAGAGCCACCCACAGTGATAAGAGACAATATCAACTGGCTAAGAGATGTGACCATCTTTGACAAGCAAGTCCAGCCCCGGTCACCAGCAGAGGTCAACAACAACCCTTGCTTGGAAAACAATGGTGGGTGCTCTCATCTCTGCTTTGCTCTGCCTGGATTGCACACCCCAAAATGTGACTGTGCCTTTGGGACCCTGCAAAGTGATGGCAAGAATTGTGCCATTTCAACAGAAAATTTCCTCATCTTTGCCTTGTCTAATTCCTTGAGAAGCTTACACTTGGACCCTGAAAACCATAGCCCACCTTTCCAAACAATAAATGTGGAAAGAACTGTCATGTCTCTAGACTATGACAGTATAAGTGATAGAATCTACTTCACACAAAATTTAGCCTCTGGAGTTGGACAGATTTCCTATGCCACCCTGTCTTCAGGGATCCATACTCCAACTGTCATTGCTTCAGGTAAGTGCACTCCAGGTGCTGCTTGTCCTGCAAGTAGACACAATGGGGTCAACACACATGGATGACTGAGTGTTTCTAATGCATATGAGACTCTAATGTCTTTGTGTGTGCTTGTGTGTGTGTCTGCCTGTATGTGTCCAGGTATAGGGACTGCTGATGGCATTGCCTTTGACTGGATTACTAGAAGAATTTATTACAGTGACTACCTCAACCAGACGATTAATTCCATGGCTGAAGATGGGTCTAACCGCACTGTGATAGCCCGCGTTCCAAAACCAAGAGCAATTGTGTTAGATCCCTGCCAAGGGTATGCCATCATCTTCCTTGTTATATTTCTGTCTGCTTATTTCTGGAAAAAATGGGGCCTGAAATTATGTTCATAGATAGCCAATGTGTTATGGGCTTATAACACTATGGCTACAGATTCAAAAGTGAAAGCATATTGAGTGATTTTACCTGGGAAGGAGGGTGCAGCGCATAGCTCCCTTTGATGGCAGAAAGGTTGGCAACATACTAGGAAGTCAACACCCTGACTTACTAGATCCCTTTTGGACAAGCTGTGTAAGTAGAAATGGAGTTTCTTTTGCCATGTTACTGGCAATTTGCAATTAAAGAATATTGTCCTTTTTTTTTTTTTTTTTAAGGACTATGAGGTTCCCTGTGAATTAATTATTGACTCCTTTTGTATGACCAGGTACCTGTACTGGGCTGACTGGGATACACATGCCAAAATCGAGAGAGCCACATTGGGAGGAAACTTCCGGGTATCCATTGTGAACAGCAGTCTGGTCATGCCCAGTGGGCTGACTCTGGACTATGAGGAGGACCTTCTCTACTGGGTGGATGCTAGTCTGTAGGTGTCTCTGGTTACTCACGTGGGTGTTAAGAAGAGGTTTTCCTTCCATTTCCAAAGAAGAGGGATTTGCATCATGTGATGAAAATACAGCATGCCAGATAGACATTGCCAGAATATAGAATCACAGTTTTAGGAACTATGTTTATATTGGAACTTGGTGAACATACTGTGAAAATTTATCTATATCATGCATTGAATAATTATGAACTAAAAGACATCTAAAGATGCATTGCTAAATATATCTATAATTTCAGCTATAATTATAAATGTATTTTCTCAATTTAGAATTACAAATGAAATTACTCAACTTACATTCTGCAGGCCCTAGGTAACTGCTATAAAATCTGAATGACTTTTAAATGCCAATTGATATTATGTTTTTTTCTGGGCTTTAGCATTCAATGTCTTTTAGAAAATTCTTTTCTTAAAAAAAAAAAGAAAATTCTTTTCTTCAGTCTTTGACTTTTTGTCATCTTTTCAAATAGACCCTTTCTTCTCTGGCAAGCTTCTCCTCAGCACATTTCTTAATATTTTCCTTTTGTCAACTCTAATTTTGTATGTAACTTCTCCAAGTACCCCCCATATGTCTCACATTCCAGTCATCCTAATGGAATAGTTGAAGGCATGAAATGATTTTGTTTATTATGGCTGGTGTCTACATATCGGGAATCTTAATTTTTCTTGCATATTTCTTTGGAATTTTAGTCTTGTGATGCCAAGACCTAACCTCCTGATCTTTTCTTTATTCTCCTATTTGAAACAAAGCAGTGATGCTTTGAGTCTAAGCTTGGATTATTCTAGGTAAACACCTCAAGGTACTCAATAAACATCAAATTGAAAAAGTCACTAAGGAAGTGGGATGGAAAAGTTATTGTTTTATTGAGAGTCTGCTATGTGCTCAACACTGAGTTCCATGCATTACATGGATTATTTCACGTTTTCCTGTTTCTAATATCAACCTGGTTCCTTCTGTAGGATTACTATTCGTATTTGGAAGTCAATGATTTTATATAGGCTATTGTTTGATAAGCAAACAAGACCTCCCATCACCAGAAGAAACATTTCCAGCTGCCATATGCCCCATTTGAAAAGAAAGTTTGCAGCTTGTGTAAACAATGATGAGGCGCATGCATTGGGTTGCCAGTTGAAAACTTAACTCACTTGAGATTTCAACTTCTAAATTTTTTTTTGCTTCATTTTAGGCAGAGGATTGAACGCAGCACTCTGACAGGCATGGATCGTGAAGTCATTGTCAATGCAGCCGTTCATGCTTTTGGCTTGGCTCTCTATGGCCAGTATATTTACTGGACTGACTTGTACACACAAAGAATTTACCGAGCTAACAAATATGACGGGTCAGGTCAGATTGCAATGACCACAAATTTGCTCTCCCAGCCCAGGGGAATCAACACTGTTGTGAAGAACCAGAAGCAACAGTGTAACAATCCTTGTGAACAGTTTAATGGGGGCTGCAGCCATATCTGTGCACCAGGTAAGGCACTGACCATGAAAATTAGAACATGGAGAATAATGATCACAATACCAATTGGTAAGGAAAGCTGAAGTTCTCACAGGAGAAAAAATTCAAATTCTCCTTGATGTCAGGGTAATTTATAAAACAGACCTGGGGCTATATTTTGAGAGGAAGACTTGGCAGGCTTCTTTTCTAATCTATATGGAGCCCTTTTATGAAAGCATTTTCTTTTATTTTATTTTTGAGACGGAGTCTCACTCTGTCGCCCAGGCTGGAGTGCAGTGGCGGGATCTCAGCTCACTGCAACCTCCACCTCCTGGGTTCATGCCATTCTCCTGCTTCAGCCTCCCTAGTAGCTGGGACTACAGGCACACGCCATGTCCAGCTAATTTTTGTATTTTTAGTAGAGACGGGGCTTCACCATGTTGGCCAGGCTAGTTTCAAACTCTTGGCCTCAAGAGATTGCCCACCTCGGCCTCCCAA